>NC_059327.1:146095352-147367852 GCF_018350155.1 Leopardus geoffroyi | reverse complement strand
ATCATGAAGTTTCCCTTTTTCTCCGAATTGTTTGGACACAACTCTTGAACAACATAATTGTATTGTCTCAACTTTAGACCAGTTTTCTATTTTTGCATTCTGATATAAAGATATATCCTTTGGTAAATATCAAAGAAGAGTTTCCATACACTCACCAAAGGAATTCATTTGATATAATTGTCATGGCTGCAAAATATGAATAGTTGCCATTTTAGTTATTTTTATTACATTTTTGTCATATAGTTCCTTAATGTGACCTCTAATTCTTCCTTGAAATGTCTTTAAAAATTATTTTCTGGAGAAGAGGAGTTAAGATGGTGGAATAGTAAGGGGACCCTGGGCTTTTCTCCTGTCTTGAACACAGCTAAATCAACATGAAACCATTTTGATGGTTTGAAATCAACCTGAGGATTAACAGAACAATCTGTATAATTTGAGGGAGAGAACATGGCAGCTCCTCTTAACAAGCAGACTGAAACACACCAAGGGTCTAGTTTCCTTTATTTGATTTTTTAATTTTTAAAATTTTTATTTCATTCTATTACTATTATGTTTTGTTGTTTTCTTCCTCCAAAATGACAAGATGGGAAAATTCACCTCAAAAGAGAGAACAGGAAGAGATAAAGGCCAGGGATTTAATTAATTCAGGTATAAGTAAAATGTCTGAACTAGAATTTAAAGCAGCAATTAGAGGGATACTAGCTGGGTTTGAAAAAAAGTATAGAAGACAACAGAGAATCCCTTTCTGCAGAGATAAAAGAACTAAAATCTAGTCAGGCTGAAATTAAAAATGCTATAACCAAAATGCAAACCCAAATGAGGGCCATAAAAATGAGGATGGGTGAGGCAGAGAAGCAAATTAGCAAATAGAAAATAAAATTATGGAAAATAATGACGCTGAAAAGAAGAGGGAAACAAAGGTCAGGGATCACAAAGGCAGATTTAGGGAATTTATAAAACATAATAACACGTTTATCACAGGAATCCCAGAAGATGAAAAGAGAGAAAAAGAGGCAAAAGGTTTATGGGAGCAAATTATAGCTAAAAACTTCCCTAATCTGGGGAAGGATACATCAAAATCCCAGAAGCACAGAAAATTCTCACTAAATTCAACAAAAGCCAGTCATGGCCAAGACATGTTATAGTCAAATTCACAAAATACAAAAAAACCTGGAAGCAGCAAGGGGGAAAAAAAAGCCTTTAGCATGAAAGGGAAGGACAGATCAGGTTTGCAGCAGATCTGTCCACAGAAACTTGGCAGGCCAGAAATGAGTGGCAAGATACATTCAATGTGCTGAATAGGAAAAAAAAAAAAAAATGCGGCAAAGAATATTCTATCCAATAAGGCTGTCCTTCAAAATAGGAGAGATAGAGTTTCCCAGACAAACAAAAACTAAAGGGGTTTGTGACCAATAAATCAGCCCTATGAGAAATTTTAAGGGAGACTCTTTGAGTGGAGAGAAAAAAAACCAAAAGTAACAAAGACTAGAAAGGACCAGAGAACATTACCAGAAACACCAACTCTACAGGTAACACAATGACACTAAGTTCATATTTTTGAATAAATGTAAATGGACTAAATGCTCCAGTCAAAAGTCATAGGGTATCAGAATGAATAAAAAAAAATCCATCAATATGCTGCCTACAAGAAACTCATTTTAGACCTAAAGGTACCTTCAGATTGAAAGTGAGGGGATAGAGAACCATTTGTTATGCTACTAAATGTCAAAACAAAGCCAGAGTAGCCATACTATGTCAGACAAGCTAGATTAAAAAAAAAATGTAACAAGAGTTGAAGAAGGGCATTATATCATAATTAAGGGTCCATCTATCAAGAGGATCTAACAATTATAAATATGCCTTCAAATTGTGAGCACACAAATTCATAAATCAATAACATAAAGCTCATTGAAAATAATACAGTAGGGGACTTTAATACCCCACTTCAGTAATGGACAGATTGCCTAAGCAGAAAACCACCAAGGAAACAATAGCTTTGAATGACACACTGGACTAGATGGACTTAACAGATATATTTAGAACATTTCATCTAAAGCAACAGAATACACATTGTTTTTGAGTGCACACGGAACATTCTTCAGAATAGATCACATACTGGGTCACAAATCAGCTCTCAAGTACAAGAAGATGGAAATCATACCACTCATATTTTTGGACCACAACATTATAAAACTTAAAATCAACCAAAAAAAAAAAAATTTGGAAAGCCCTCAAATACATGGAGGTTAAAGAACATCCTACTAAAGAATGGGTTAACCAGGAAATTAAAAAAAAAAAAAAAACATGGAAGCAAATGAAAATGGAAACACAAACCCATTGGGATGCAGCAAAGGCAGTCCTAAGAGGGAAGTATATTGCAAATCATGCTATCTCAAGAAGTAAGAAAGGTCCCAAATACACAATCTAATCTTACACCTAGAGGAGCTAGAAAAGGACAACAAATGAAGCCTAATGCCAGCAGAACAAGGAAAATAGTAAAGCTTAGAGCAGAAATAAATGATAGAGAAACAGATCAATGAAATGCTGAGCTTGTTCTTGGAAAGAATTACCAAAATTGGTAACCCCCTAGACTTATTAAAAAATAGTAAAGGACCCCAATAAACAAAATCACAAATTAAAGAGGAGAGATCACAACTAACACCACAGAAATACAAACAATTAGAATACTATGAAAAATTATTTGCCAACAAACTGGACAATGTGTAAGAAATAGATAAATTTATAGAAACTCATAAACTACCAAATTGAAACAAGAAATAGAAAATTTGAACAGACCCATAACCAGCAAAGAAATTGGGTCAGTGATAAAAAAAAAATCTCCAAACAAAAGTCCTGTGACAGATGGCTTCCCAGGGGAATTCTACCAGACATTTAAAGAAGAGTTAATACCTATCCTTCTAAAACTGTTTAAGAAAGTAGAAATTGAAGGAAAGCTTCCAAATTCATTCTACAAATCTAGCATTACCTTGATTCCAAAACTAGACAATGACCCAACTAAAAAGAATTACAGGCCAATATCCCTGATGAACATGGATGCAAAAATTCTCCACAAGATACTAGCAAGTTGAATTTAACAGTACATTAAAAGAATTATTCACCATGATCAAGTGGGATTTATTTCTGGACTGCAGTACGGGTTCATTATTCACAAATCAATTAATGTGATATACCACATTAAAAAAAAGGATAAGAACCAAATAATCTTGTTAATAAACAGAAAAAGCATTTGACAAAATACAGTATTCATTCCTGATAAAAATCCTCAACAAAGTAGGAATAGGTGGAATATACCTCAACATCATAAAGGCCATCTATGAAAGACCCACAGCTAATACCATTCTCAATGGGATAAAACAGAGTCTCTCCCCATGGTCAGGAACAAGATAAGGATTTCTACTCTCAACATTATTGTTTTACATAGTACTAGAAATCTTAGCCTCAGCAATCATACAACAAAAAGAAATAAAATGCATCTAAATTGGGAAGGAAGAAGTCCAACTTTCACTATTTGCAGGCCACATGATACTCTATGTAAAAAACCCAAAGACCCCACCAAAAAACTGCTAGAACTAATACATGAATTCAGCAAAGTCACAGGATATAAAATCATTGTGCAGAAATCTGTTGCATTTCTATACACCAATAGCGAAGCAGCAGAAACAGAAATCAAGGAATGGATCCCATTGACAATTGCACCAAAACAATAAGAGACCTAGGAACAAGCCTAACTAAAGAAGTAAAAGTTATATACTCTGAAAACAATAGAACACTAATGAAAAAAACAATGAAGGGGACACAAACAAAAACATTCCATACTCATGGATTGGAAAAACATTGTTAAGATGTTTATACTACCCAAAGCAATATACACATTTAATGCAATCCCTATCAAAATACCGTGAGCATTTTTCACAGAGCTAGAAGAAACAATCCTAAAATTTGTATGGAATCGCAAAAGACCCCAAATAGCCAAAGCAATTCTGAAAAAGAATAGCAAAGCTGGAGGCATCATGATTCCAAATTTCAAGCTTTGTTAAAGCTGTAATCATCAAGACAGTATGGTACTTGCACAAAAACACACATAGATCACTGGAACAGAAAAGAAAACCTAGAAATGGACCCCATACTATATGGTCAACTAATCTTTGACAAAGTAGGAAAGAATGTCTATTGGGAAAAAAAGATAGTCTCTTCCACCCAAGGTGTTGGGAAAACTGGACAACGACATGCAGAAAAATGAAACTGGACCACTTTCTTACACCATACAAAAAATAAAATAAAAATAGATGAAAGACCTAGATGTGAGACAGGAAACCATCAAAATCCTAGAGGAGAACACACCCAGCAACCTCTGTGAACTTGGCTGCAGCAACTTCTTACCAGACATGTTGCTGAAGACAAGGGAAATAGGAGCACACGTGAACTATTGGGACTTCATCAAGATAAAAAGCTTCTGCACAGTGAAGAAAACAATAACAAAACTAAAAGGCAGCCTACATATTGGGAGAAGATATTTGCAAACAAAATATTTGATAAAGGGTTGGTATCCAAAATCTATAAAGAACTTGTTAAACTCAACATCCAAACAATGAATAATCCAGACTAAGAAATGGGCAGAAGACATGAATGGACATGTTTCCAAAAAAGATATCCAGATGGCTAACAGACACATGAAAAGATGCTCAATATCAGTCATCATCAGGGAAATACAAACCAAAACCGCGATGAGCTATCACCTCACACCTGTCAGAATGGTTAAAATTAACACAAGAAACAACAGGTGTTGTCCAGGATGCAGAGAAAGAAGAACCCTCTTGCACTGTTGGTGGGAATGCAAACTGGTATAGCCACTCTGGAGAACTGTATGGAGGTTCCTCAAGAAACTAAAAATAAAACTACCCTATAATCTAGCAATGGCACTGTTAGGTATTTACCCAAAGAATACAAAAATACAGATTTGAAAGGGAACATCCACCCCAATGTTTATGGCATTATTATCAACAATAACCAAACTATGGAGAGGGCCCAAATCTCCATCTCCTGATGAATGGATAAAGCAGAGGTGATACACACACATACATACACGTACATACACATATACATATGTATATATACATACGTACCCACACGTGCACACACACACACAATGGAGTATTACTCAGCTATCAGAAAGAATGAAATCTTGTCATTTGCAGTGGTGTGGATGGAGCTAGAATGTATCATGCTAAGTGAAATAAATCAATCAGAGAAAGACAAATACAATATGATTTCATTCATGGAATTTAAGAAACAAAACAGATGAACATAAAGGAAGTGAGATGTGGGAAGAGGAGAGAACAAACCACAGAACCTTTTAATGACAGAGAACAAACTGAGGGTTGATGGAGAGAGGTGATTGGGAGATGGGCTAGATGGGTGATGGGCATTAAGAAGGTCACTTGTGATGAGTACTGGGTGTTGTGTGTTAAGTGCTGAATCACTGAGTTCTCCTGAAACCAGTATTGCACTGTATATTAACTAAAATTAAAATTAAAAAGGGAATAGAGATATTTGATAGCTACCATAGAAAAAAATTCTTTGTTCCAAAGAAATGAAAATATTGTATACAAAAAGATTCCTTTTCACAGAAAGTGCAATTAAAGGCAGTGAAATTTGTTAAACATACCAGAAAAAAATCCCAGAATTTTCTTTATCATTGAGTATACCTTGAAATATGCTATTAGCTTGCATAGTCCTAGAACAGGAGCACAGATTATAAAAATGGTATTTCAAAAATTTTCAGAGGGATTGTTAGAACTGTGCTACTTTAGGTAGCCAGTCCATAACTGGCTGTTAGCAGTTTAGAAAGTTTTAAGAAGCATGCACTAGAATATAAATCATCACTCTGTTTAGTTCAAAAAAGTATTGGTATGACAAGCCAACATGCTTAGGGATATAGATGATTTACATTCTGACACAAATTTATTCATTACAAATCAAATTTTAAATAGGACAGGGTTAGATCCTTGTATTTGTTAGGACTGTTTTCAGCTCTAGCAGACTATCTGATTAATTTTTATTTCATCAAATAGGCTTTTAAAAAAATCTTCCCTCAAATAACAAATTCAGAGGTAAGCATTTGCTTGTTGACATTGGTAAAACTACTCAACAGATCAGACTCTTCCTTCTCTGCCCTTTGCCATCCTTAGCATGCTGACCTTTATCCTCAGGTTGTCACCTATGGTCAAAAGATGTTTACAATTAAGTCAGTAAAATGAAGAACCAGCTGCATCTGGGATTTTAATATGAAAAGTAAAAGTTTTCCTGGATGCCTCCTATAGATACTCTCTTAGCTTACATTGGACAGAACTTTGAAATTTGGCATACCTAGCTGCAAGAGTAGATAAGTTTAACGTATGGCAGAAGTACCAGTGTTTTTAGTATTGCTGTGATACAAAGGATAGCTAGGTGATGCTGAGTCAGCATTTGACTCCAAACACTCAGTAGCTTGACGTAAGTTTACTTGCTGCTTACACAAAATATGTGAGTCTGTGTGATTATCCAGTGTAGATCTCTTCCATGTGGTGACTTCATGATCCTGGCTGCTCTGATTTTATGGCTGATGGATAGAGAGTCGTTCTCTAGTGTGCTTATGCTTCCCTGCTCTTCTTAGCTGTTTACCAAAATCAGTGTGTTTATACCCAAATCTGTTTATGCCACTTATATTTTACTGGTACCTGGTAATTTACTTGAAATGCTATGTCATCATGGTACTATGTAAATACAAAAAGGGTGGTTTTATTGAAACCTGGTTGAATGCTTTGTGAGGAAGTGATAAGGTGTAGCCACTAAAAATTACTCTAAGTTTGGTATAAGAACCCAAAGAAATCTAAAAGGATTCTGAACTCAGGTTGTTTTGCAGGTATTTGATTTCTTGCTCCAGTTAAAAAAAAAAATGAAATTGGAAATCATAGGTAATATATTGTAAGGGTGAACTATTTAAGAAAGACAGATCAGCCTGGATCTACAATCAGAGAAATTGTGTGTAAGGAAATTACTATGGGCTCAGATCTAAAGACAAGAGGACCTTTATTGTATTTGTCAAATATTCATCACAGCTTATGATTTTGACTTTTATCATTAAATATTCTGTTTTGCAATCTTTGTACTGATTTTGAGTGGTTTAATAATGGAATGGAATAGAAATAGCTTTTACCCACTATTGTTAACTGAATCACTTGCTGCATTTTAAAAGAAATTTAAAAAACAAAAGTCAAACTGACTCTGAACCTGATTTGCTTTCCTCTAAGAGGTAGAAAGAATGAAAATTGAGGTTGGAATAAATTATTGCAAAAACTAAAGAAAATTACAATAAATTGTGGCTACCGTTTTCTAATATTTTCCCCCTTTTTATCTCTTACGTTCACTATGTTCCATATATTATCTGAGTATCCAAGACCTTGACGTTAGCTGCAGTCTTGAATTCTTCTGGTCTCTTGGCTATTTTATGACATTATTAGAATCATATTGAATTACATGCACCTTCCTCTTAATGTCTAGCTCAAAGTTTGCCTTAGGGAATACATAATCAAAAACATCGAGATAGATATTAACTATAAAGATAAACACTGTAAGCCCCTTATTTATTATCTAGAATATATCTCTAGGTCAAAGCCGTTAGAGTTGCTTTATTCTGCCTGTTTCGTTTACAAAGACACAGATTCCTGCCCTCTGCTTACAAGTTCATATTTCTTTTTTTTTTTTCTTTCTTCAAGTTCATATTTCTTTGACTATCCTTCTCGGCTTCTGGATGAGATTGTGATCTTCAGGTATCTCTTACACTAACATTCATCCTTGTCCTACCAAAATTTAATTTGTCAAAAATTTTTTCAAGTACTTTTGTTTTATTATGAGCAGAACTCCATTTATTCATTCTTTTAGTGTTCTATTAGAGAGCTAGGGATGCTTAAGACTGGCTTTGAGATGAATGTTTGTGTTTCATATCATGTTCATTTCTTTGTGACCTGCAAACACTTTCACATCAACATTTCATTTTCACAGGGGATATTATTATCACCATATTTTTTAATGGAAACTGAAGGCCAGAAAGTAGCAGTCATATACTCAAGGATATGAAGAGTGAGCAGCAGAATTGGGACTATATGCTATTCTCCGGCCTTTTCCACATCTTCACACCCAAACGCCAGATTTCTATGTACATAACAAGTCTCCAAAGCCTCAAAGATCTTGAGGTGGGTCATGCAAAAGAAGGCTAAAGCAAGACTCATCCTATTGAGGCAGTTTGGGTCCTCCATGGCTAACTGCTTGGCCCACTATATTTTGCATACTTCTTTCTCTGTGATCACTTCCTTCTTATTAAAAGACTCTCCTCTCTTGGTTGATAATGTACCGGTTTCTGTTGCATGTCTTTTTATCTCTCTGTTTACTATTTTCTTTGATTTCCTTCTCTTGCCATCTCGAGCAATGAAGTGATAAATTTCAGATTAGGTTTTATATATGAAGTAGAAAGCGTGTAGAATTATGGCAAAATCTGCCAGACATACTTTGAAAGTGAAACTTATCTAGACAGGTCACATTAACTTATATTCAGAGCAGACAATTGTCTGTGGGAATATAACAATTCACATAATGAAGAGTTGTCCAGCCATTATTGATGGTAAGTTTCACATTTTCAATATTTGATTATTCGTTGACTCAGGAAATGAAGTGAATTCCTCTGAGATCCTCTTCATGAAATCCATTGTCATGAGAGTTCCTGATTAAGGGTTCTCTCTCTCTCTCTCTCTCTCTCTCTCTCTCTCTCTCTCTCTCTCATTTCTAGTTTGAATCTTCCCAGATTTACCTCTCCTACTATTCCATGATTGCCGAAGGTTTGATCAGCTTAGGGGGTCTCCTTTACTTATGACACCTGTCTTCTGCTACAAATAATGGTATTGGAATGAGATCAACAGTTAGTGGTGGGGAATGGGAAGTGGCTCTCAGCAACTCCTTGTTAATGTTCTGTTCAAATGTGGTTTTTGGTCTTTTTAAAAAATCTAGTCTATGGCAATCCATTTCTTCCAGTGGTTCAGGCCAATTAGACTCTACTCTTTCCCCCATAAATCCAATCCTTCAACAAATCCTGTAGATTCAACTTCCAAAGTGTCCAGAGTCTGACCATGCATCAGCATTTCCACTGCTATCATCTTGATTCTATCCTCCATCACATCTCCTATGTATTATTGCAACAGCCTCTATCGGGGGCTCAGCAGCCAGAGTATAAAATGTGAGTCAAAACATGTTCTACTCAAAACTTTTTAATGGCTCCTATAAGGATTTATAGGTTCTGGCCTCACTCTGAGTTTATCTTCTATCATTCTCTCCTCGTTCATTCCATTCAACCCACATTGGCCTAGCTGTTTTCTCTTTAAGATATTTATATATACCTAGAGTCCTTTTTCCATGCATATCCATTTAGCTGGCTCCCTCATCTCCTGTATTTCTTTACTCATACTTAGCCATCTCAGTGAGACTTTCCTTGACCATTCAATTCAGAATTAAAACTCCATCCTCTACATTCCCTTTCTTTGCTTTGGCTTTCTCCTTAACACTTACTACCACTAACCTATGTTTTCTGTATGTGTCTACTTACTGGCTTATTGTCTGTTTCCCCAAATGAATGTAAGCCATGAGAACAAGGATTTTTGTCAGTTTTATTCACTCTCTTATCCCCTAGAACTTACAGTCCTTATAAAATAATGGGAACTCAAAACAAACTAAAAAGGACAAAAACTTTATTGGATGTATTCAGTGAACATAAGAATATAATAAAGATGTACCTATTTCGCGATACTCTGATATTTTAAATAAATAGAATAATGTTAAAAGCAAACGTGTAGGAATATGTCTTCTATATCTTTTCTTCTTTCTATCTGACCACCCACTCATACGAGGCCCATGGTATGATTCAAAACAGTGGGGACTACAGCTAGAAACCAGCCTCTGGATAGGACACAGACCTATACTCTATTGACACATTGAGTTACCAGGCCACACACAGTGATGGTAATTCAGGTTGGCAGAATATTGACTGTTTTTTTAAATGTGCCTTGCCCTGAACTGTCACTTTAAAGAGGAGACTGTCTTTGGGCTGTGACTTAGTAGACCTTTTACGAATGTCAATGCGTCTGTTAAAGTAGTCAAGTTCTTAACTTTTGGTCTAGTGAAATATATTGATACTGTGGTCTTTTTATATATTTTATACCATATTAAACTTTGGATATATAATCTTTGCTGCCACTTTCATTAAATATTAAAAATACACATATTAACAATATGATTACCCATAGTTTTGCCATGCATAGTTTGTATAGATTTTGTTTCCATTAAATTGTACTTTTTAAGTGCTCAGTAGTAAATACTATAACTGTCAGTATAGTTTGGGATTATAAATGAAGATTAGAAATGTATTAGAAATGAAGATATAGGGGTGCCTGGGTGGCTCAGTTGGTTGAGTGACTCTTGATTTTGGTTCAGGTCTTGATCCCAGGGTCATTGGATCAAGCCCCATGTCAGGCTCCATGCTGAGTGTGGAGCCTGCTTGGGATTCCCTCCCTCCCTCCCTCCCTCCCTCCCTCCCTCTCTCTCTCTCCCCCTCCCCTCCCCCTCTGCCCCTTTCCCCCTATTTTTCATGCTCTCTCTCTCTCTCAAATAAAAAAATAAAAATAAATTTAAAAAGGTAACATTTAAAAAAAGAAATGAATTTTTTTTCTCAAGTGAGTACATTGAGTTTTTATTCACGTTAGTTGTATCTTTAAAGCCACCAGAAGCTTATTTATAGTTTTATTCCTTTGACCTTATAGTACTCATAATTTTCTAGCAAATTTATGTCATTTGAATACTATATGATTAATTTTTATCCTAAACTTCTCTGGAACTCTGACAAGAAAATGTTCCAAATTTTCTCATAATTATTATTACTATTTATTTCTTAGTCCTAAGCATCTACTCTATCTATGTTTTTTATTTTAGAAGAGTTTTTGATCTACAGAAAATTGTAAAGAGAGTAGGGAGTTTCCATGTTTCCTTAGTTTTTACCTAAGATCCCTTTTTTGTTTAGGTATCCCATCCAGGGTAAGTTACATTTAATTGTCATTAAGCTTTTCTTGGCTGTGACAATTTCCCGAAGTTCCTAGTTTTTGATAATTTTGACACTTCTGAGGAATGATGGCTATTTTGTAGAATGTCCCTCAATTGGGATTCATCTGTAGAATTTCCCTTATGATTATACTGATTACACTGAATTTGTGTTGGAATATAAAAATAAAAAAGTTATTTTTACTGCATTATATCCAGGGTACATGATCACTGTTAATGTTGACCTTGATCACTTGGTAGAGGTAATATTTTTAAGGTTTGGCCACTATAAAATTACTGTTCCCTCAGCTCCTTTTCATACTGTATTCTCTGGAATGATATCCATGTACACAGGCCATAAGTAAGGAGTAGGGAGCTATGATCCACCTCCTGGAGGATGATGAATGTACATTGGTTATTTAGGATTCTGCATTAGAGATTTGCCTCTTCTTCCCCATGCATTTATTTATGCAATCTTTTATATAAGTATGGACTCATGGATACTTGTTTTAAATTTTGTGTTATAATGCAGTTCTACTTTATTTTGTTCCTCAGATATTTCAGCTTTAGCTTTTAGAAGCTCTTTCACTTGCCTTCTGTGTTCTTTTGACATATACCGTTTGGTGTATGGTGTGTGTGTTAGGACTTCCTTACTTTCTGAGACTACAAGATGCTATAGACTCATGTATTTCCCACCTCAGTAGTAGAATCAGCCATTTCTATAAGGAACATTGCTTTTTTTTATTGGAGATTTTTTTTAAACAATTTTTAAATTTAAGTCCAAGTTAGTTAACATATAGTGTAATAATGACTTCAGGAATAGAATTTAGTGATTCATCACTTACATATAACACCCGGTGCTCATCTGAACAAGTGCTCTCCTTAATGTCATTCACCAGTTTAGCCCATTCCCCCCCCCCACCACCAAACACCCCGCCAGCAACCCTGTTCTCTGTATTTAAGAGTCTCTTAGGGTTTGTCTCCCTGTTTTTATCTTATTTTTTCTTCCCTTCCCGTATGTTCATCTGTTATATTTCTTAAATTCCACATATGAGTGAGGTTATATATTTGTCTTTCTCTGACTGACTTATTTTGCTTGGCATAATACACTCTAGTTCTATCCATGTTGTTGCAAATGGCAAGATTTTGTTCTTTTGATCACCGAATAATATTCCATTGTATATATGTACCACATCTTCTTTATCCATTCATCAGTTGATGGACATTTGGGCTCTTTCTGTACTTTAGCTCTTGTCAATAGTGCTGCTATAAACACTGGGGTGCATGTGCCACTTTGAATCAGAAATTTTTTATCCTTTGGATAAATACCTAGTAGTGCAATTGCTGGGTCATAGGGTATTTTTTTTTTTTATTTTTTGAGCAACCTCCATACTATTTTCCAGAGTGGCTGTACCAGTTTGCATTCCCACCAGCAGTGCAAAAGGGTTCCCCTTTGTCCACATCTTCGCCAACATCTGTGGTTGCCTGAGTTGTTAATTTTAGCCATCCTGACTGGTGTGAGGTGGTATCTCATTGTGATTTTGATGTGTATTTCCCTGATGATGAATGATGTTGAGCATCTTTTCATGTGTCTGTTAGCCATCTGGATGTCTTCTTTGGAGAAGTGTGTCTGTTCATGTCTTTTGCCCATTTCTTCACTGGATTATTTGTTTTGGATGTTGAGTTTGATAAGGTCTTTATAGATTTTGGATATTAACCCTTTATCTGATATGTCATTTGGAAATATCTTCACCCATTTTGTCAGTTGCCTTTTAGTTTTGCTATTGTTTCCTTCACTGTGCAGAGCCTCTTATCTTGATGAGGTCCCAATAATTCATTTTTTGCTTTTGTTTCCCTTGCCTTTATTGGAATGGTTTTAGAAGCAAGGATCTGATTGTCACTAGGTGTGGGTGCTTGTAGGATCTTTCAATATAGGAAGGAACTATATATGTGATACTAGCTATATTTGCATGTAACCATAAATATTTTTCTATATAATAATCTGTATCTGTATTAAGCTAAACATGAATTCACACAGATGTCTTCAACCTTATTAGTATATTTATTTGCACTGCTTTTCACCCCAGGACTTCACAAGACCTCTGTACCAGGTGTACAAACAACTTACTGGATAATTGTGTGAATAAAAATATTCTCTTCATCATCTTCCCACTTCTGGGCTCCTTTGTTGATTTTTCTTGCACCTTAAATTTAATTGTTCTTTAAAAATACCTTTTGTGTAAAAGAAACTGATATATGGTGCTTTTTTTGTGTGGATACCTGTGTTATCAGAGGATATGCACACCTGACTCTCATGAAACCACCTGCTGCAATCTCATTCCTAATGCAAGAGGCTAGGTTTTCAAGGTCTGGCTTTACCATCCTTTTATAATCAACTGTCCATCTCTTGTTTTCTCCTCCTTTCAGCCTAGGGTAATTTATCCTAAACTTGAATATGGCGTGGTGATAACTTAGGTTTCACTCGTTAAACATCAAATGTTTTGCCTAAGCCTTAATGTCTTCTTCATTCCACTCAGAGTCTAGGTTTTTTGTAAAATTCAGAAAGATTTGAACACTATACCCACTCTGGTGTATCCATGTTCAAGAGCAGTAGGTGAAGAATAGCCTAATAATAGTATGGGCAAAAGCACAAAGTTGGAAAGGAAAAAAAAAATAGTGGAAACACATCGCCATGCCATACATTTAGTTCTAGACTACAAATTCCAGTATTGCTATATCTCTTCTTTTCCTCCTTGACTTTTGTTTCCCATAGATTATTTTCCTCCTTGCTGCCAGTTAAATCCTTATTCTTATAAAGCCTTTTGTGTTTTGCCATGGTCTCCTGCAAAGTTCTCAGCAATATGGTCCAATTACCCAAGTCCTCTTCTCTTCCTCTGGTTGCCCTATGTGAACCCTCCAGTATTACACGAAACGCTTGATAATCTGAAAACCAGCCCTGTGCATTCCTAACTCTGCTTTTGCTTTTACATTTTCTCTCTCCTGGTGTTAGTTTAACAGTTACTCTTTTGACCATCATTTCTCTGTCTCTCTTGTTTCTTTCTGATAGTTTCTAAGATGTTATAACTGAGGTGCTACATTTTACTATGTGTCAGAGAATTGTTTTTGTTTGGCACTAAATGTAACCTCTCAATACAAGGATGCTCTTGAGGTTTCTAAAGCAGCCTCAGTAAGTAGCTGATCTCCATCTCATGTGGGTTTTGAACAAGTTTCGAAGTAACAATTGAGGCCAAAATGTCATCTTTATTATAGGTAAAGGCCAACATGGAGGTTAACTAATTTTAGATTAGTCTGATAGTGTGTGTGCTAATTACTGAACTCCAGAACTGACCACATTTTCCCTTTTAGACCCAGACAAGAGGACCTCCCCAGATGAAGAGTCCCTCCTGATAGCAAGGGAGCAGAGTTGCTGACCTGAACATGCTTAGTGATTTTCCTCAAATATACTCAATAGATAAGTCATGGTACTTTGAGGTGGAGTGAATAAAGGGACAGAGATAGAAATAGTATTCTACTGATTTCTTCTCATTTGAAAGAGGGAAAAATATTCCTACTCTGTGTCCTTCTCTAAAACAGCAACAACAACCCAAACCAACCAACCAACCAAACACAAAAAACCCTCCACTGTCTCTTCATTTCCAGAAAAATCTATCAAACTATTTTTTTTCCATATATTGCTTCTTTCTAATTTCTACTTCTAGAGTGTCAGATATATATTGGAGCCTCTCAATTCCTTCCATATGTCTCAATTTGTGTGCTATTTGATATTACCCCTTTGCAATGCATTTAGGTAAATTCCTAATACTGTGTCCTTACACATTTTGCTATTTGTTACATGTTGAATAAAAATTACTAGTTATGGCAAACACTTATGAATACATGTATCTTCTTCCTTATGAATACAAATTGTATTTTTTGGTTAAGGGGAAGAAACATATGGCCACCTTCAGAAAAATACTCATTTTCGCATCCTTTCTTATAGCTTGTGGAGGTGAGGATATTGAATTTTGAATAATATAATGTAAGCAGAAGTCTATTGGGGGTTTTAGGGGAGATTTGTGTTTGTTAATAATGGAGTTGTTGTGCCTAATTTCATTGAGTTACTGAATCAATTTTAAGAAACCTATTTTTACACTTTGTGATGTGAAAGAAAATCTGGTTTCTTTATTGGCCAATGACCTTTTAACTTCTGTGAACTGTCTTTTAATATTCTTTGTCAAATTTTCTTTAAAAATTGTTTTTTTGTCTTATTGATAAGCAGATATCCTATATGCACTTGGGATACCAATTCTTTGTTAGTTTTATGCACTGCTGATAGTCTCACATTCTGCAGCTTGTGTTTCCATTTTCTATGTAGTATTTGTTCCAGAAACTTCAAATTTAATGTGGTTAAATATGTCAATAGTTTCCTTTTGATATAGGTCTTTTGTGATTATCTAAGAATACTTTATCCTGATGATGGACATAAATCTATTCTACAACTTTTTCCCTCAATTTTAAAGTTTTGCTTTTCTCTGTTGTTAGGCTGTATAAAATTAATATTTGTGTTTGGTGTGAGGTAAGGTTTATTTTTGAGCTCTCTGTTCCGTTCTAATGATCATTTTGTCTATTTGTACAAGAATATCGCTTCAAATACTATTTATAGTTTTATACTATTAAATACTATTTATAGATTTATAGTTAGGCTTGATCATCTTCAAAAAACTTTTCTTGTCTCTCTTGGGCTTTTTATGCTTCCATATGAATTGTTTTAAGATCATCTGCTATAGGGGTGCCTGAGTGGCTCAGTCAGTTAGGCGTCCGACTTCCACTCAGATCGTGATCTCACAGTTTGTGAGTTCAAGCCCCATGTAGAGCTCTGTGCTGACAGCTCAGAGCCTGGAGCCTGGAGCCTGCTTTGGATTCTGTGTTTCCTCCTCTCTCTGCCCCTCCCATGCTCATTCTCGTCTTTCTCTGTCTCTCAATAATAAATAAACATTACATTTGTTTTTTCTTAAAGATCATCTGTTATAAATTCATGTAAAGCTTTGTTGGTCATTTTATTGAAATTGCCCTGATTTCAGAGGTTGATTTGAGAGAATTAGGTTTTATAATATTGAGTCTTCTGTAAGCATGGTATCTCTCTCCATTTATTAAGATGTTTTTTGTTCTTCAGTAATTTTGGTTAATATTTTTGTAGACGTTTCAAACCTTTTTGTGTGATTTTATTCTACTTTGATTTTATTCCAACAAAATGGGCAATATTTTTATTGCATGCTATTGACAATGGATACTTTTTATATTTCCTTTTAAATATGTGCTACTTTTATAGAAGAATGCTATTTAGTTTCCTACATTGATCTTGTATTCAGAGCTCTTAACAGATACTCTAACACTAATATTTGGTCCCTTGAGTGTCTTTGATTTTATATATAGACAATTGTACACATTAGTTTTAAGTTCTGCTACATGCTAAGATTATACTGCAGTGGCTAAAAAAAATGAAAGGATGTATTTGCAATAAGGAGCCTGGAGGGAGACAGTCTAGGGCTGTGATAGTGGCTCAGTGGTTTCATTGAGGACCAGACTCTCTTAACTTCATGTTTGCTCGTTGTGACAGTATTGCTTTCATCCTCATTATTACAAGATGACCACTGTCCCATGAGGCATAAAGTGAGCATTTGAGTCAGTAAGACGACAGAAGAATGAAAGGACAACAAACTGGCTTGGGCCCTAGGACCCTTACCCTTCTTCAACCTGGAGGGACTGGACTTAAGCAGAATTCTCTATAAGACCTTTTCTTTCCCTCTGTATTAGGAAATACTTTCTTGCCCTGTTGCAGGCAACTCACTTTCCCAGGCAACACCCAAATAACAGTTGCATCCAAGTCCAGATCACCTGGTGTCCAAATGGATTAATTATCCTTCAAAGATTAGGGTTGCTCTTAGATTGAGCCCTTGTCCCCATGGAAAAAGGAGATCTAAGAAGAAGATAGACTCCATACAAATACAGAAAGTACAAATGTGGGATCTTTATCCTTTCCTTTCTGCTAATGCATGCAGTTACTCTCTAGTTATTGACTGACTTTGTATCTAGCAACGTTGGTAAACTCTCCTATTCCAATATATTTTTTGTAATTTTTTTTTGTTTTCTTTGTTATGTCATCTGTAAATTATGACATGTTTATTTCTTGAATTATTTTTATGCTCTTTAATTTTTCTTTAAAAAAAATTTAGTGTTTATTTTTGAGGTAGACAGAGAGTGAGCATGAGTTGGGGAGGGGCAGAGAGAGGGACACACACACATAGACTCTGAAGCAGGCTCCAGGCTCTGAGTGTCAGCACAGAGCCTAATGGGGGGGCTTGAGCCCATGAACCATGAGATCATGACCTTAGCCTAAGTCGGCGCTTAACCAACTGAGCCACCAGGTGCCCCTTTAATTCCTTTTTCTAGGGGCGCCTGGGTGGCGCAGTCGGTTAAGCGTCCGACTTCAGTCGGGTCACGATCTTGCGGTCCGTGAGTTCGAGCCTCGCATCGGGCTCTGGGCTGATGGCTCGGAGCCTGGAGCCTGTTTCCGATTCTGTGTCTCCCTCTCTCTCTGCCCTTCCCCCGTTCATGCTCTGTCTCTCTCTGTCCCAAAAATAAATAAACGTTGAAAAAAAAAAAAAAAAAAAGAATTTTCTTAATTCAAATGTATGGCTATCATCTAGTTATATTTGCATTATTGAATTTTAGTAAAATTGCATTATGTTCAGAAAGCATGTATTAAATGATTTCATCCTTTTAAATTTGTTACTTTGCTTTATGTCCTATTCAAGGTCAATTTTTATAAAAAGTTCCTTTTATGGTTGAAAAGAATGTATATACTGCAGTTATTGATGTGATATATATATATATGTAACATTGCATTATGATTCAGTATATTAATTCATAACATATGTTAATTCACAATATTTACAAAATCTTATCTTTGAAGCCTATTCCATCAATAACTAAAAATGGTTTATTAAAATATAGCCACTTTAAGTATAGATCTATTTCTCCCTTCACTTTTGTCAATTTTGTTTTTATCAGTTTTCATAGATTTTGTTTCCTCATTTATTTAGAAGAAGTTTTATTAGGTGCCTACAAATTTAAAATAATTAAATCTTCCTGGTCCATAGGACTATTTACCTTTAAAAAATAAATATTGTAAACTCACCAATTTTAACATATCTGATTTGCTACAATCCACTGCAGTTATTCTCTTTTCCCCCAGTTGATCTTGGTGAAAGTGTTTGTCCCTTGCTTTGTACTTTATCTCACCTAGATGTGGTCGAGCTATTTCTTTTTTTTTTTTAATTTTTTTTTCAACGTTTATTTATTTTTGGGACAGAGAGAGACAGAGCATGAACGGGGGAGGGGCAGAGAGAGAGGGAGACACAGAATCGGAAACAGGCTCCAGGCTCTGAGCCATCAGCCCAGAGCCTGACGCGGGGCTCGAACTCACAGACCGCGAGATCGTGACCTGGCTGAAGTCGGACGCTTAACCGACTGCGCCACCCAGGCGCCCCGAGCTATTTCTTTTTTAATGTTAAATTTTATGTTGAAAAATAATATGCATATAAAGGTGTACAAATTATAAGTGCACATTTCGACAGCTTATCATAAGGTTAAGCTCACCTGTGTAACTAGCATCCAGATCAAGAAAGCGAATTTTAGCAGCATTCCAGAAGCTCCCTCAAATCCTCATATGCTCACATATCAATAGTGCTCCAAGAACAACTTGTCCTGACTTCTAACACTATAGGTTACCTTATTTTTTGCAGTTTAATTGCTCTGTGCATCTGTACATTTATTAGCTAGTATTAATGCAGCAAATAGGAAACAAAAGCTCACAAACACTCTACAGAGTTTCACAAGACACATGGCAGGGTAAAAGAGTAACTTAAGAAGGATCAAAGTATCCTAGGGTCTTCATGGATGCATTCCTGGGGAGATAGGGGTCTCATTCCTGGAGAGGGCATGCCTACTGGCATCCCTCGAGCAGAGGGAAGCTTGTTGGTGGGCCCATGGGTGGGTCTCATATCAGGGGGAGGAACCATAATGTCTGGAGGTGGTATTGCTTGACCAAAGGAATGGGTGGTGTCCCCCATCCTGGTGGATACTGAGCTGGGGCTCCAACAATGCTGCCAGTAGTAGCAACAAGAGTAGCTGCTACAGTGCCTCTTCCCTGTGGAAGGCCCCCAACCCCTCGGACAGGCCCTGCTAATCCAGCAGGAGCCCGGGGAACTGGAACACCAGCTGGCATTCCTCTGCCAGATCTTCTGCCAACCTCAGGGCCTCCTGCAACTCCAGCAAATGGTACCTGAGAAATGCCTTTGGGCATTTGGGTACCTTTGGGGGGGGGGGTGGTCCTTCCACAGTCATGGAAACCAAGTTCTCCCCACACAGCAACACCAGACCCAAGATCCGCTTTTCTTCACGCTCCAGATACTTCACATTCTTTGGTTTGATCTTCCTGAATTCATCACAATCACAGAGGATCAGGTTCATATGCTTGTCAAAAGCCTTAAAGGTGCCAATGAAGATTTGGCCATCTTGCAGGATACATCTCATTCTATGGTCAATGTGCTGCTGCAACTAGCTTTCCCACAGTCGTAGTCGTAGTCCAAAACAGCACCAAATCCAATGTCGATTTCAGGATCCTTAATACCTACAGCTTAGTGAAGACTACAGATAAAGGTATGATGCAGGCACTACCACAACCAGTGCAAGTTGGGACAGAAGCTTCAAACAGTTGATAGAACCTGGTGTTTCATGTGGAAATCAGCTACCTACATGTTCCAATATGACTGTAACCATCTCTTACTGTCTCAGATGAGAATGCTTGTCTCAGTTCTGGCTGGAAACTTGCCATGGGTACTTGCTGCTGAGATCCCCTTGGGTAAAGCTGACCCTCTTGGTTGCTTAGTGAGGCTGTCCTTCTATGTTTGACTTGGACTTCCACCTCTGGTACATCCTGTGCTTTTCTGTGGTCTGTCTCCAGTGTACACAGTCCCTGGCTGGCTCTCTGGCTTACACTGTTGGCTGCTCCTCAGAACAGACCGTCAGGCATCTCCGGAGATCACTCCACCTTGCCGCTGTAGGTTACTTTTGCCATCAGCTGTTTAGGGTCACAAACTCCAGCTAACCACGAAACTTGGGCTCCCTGTTAGTGCCAAGGAAGGAGGATAGCTCATACCCAGCCATGAACACTGATATGGTAAATCCTGCAACCTGCTTCTATCACTGAATACCAGTAACTGTTAGTCATGGACACCAGCCCCTGATCACACCTGGATAGGCTGGAGATGTCAGGAGGAACATTCTCTTACGTTGTATTGATGTTCAATCACAACCCATGAGAACACCAGAGTAATGATTAGAGTTTTGTTAATGAGCTATCTTGAAGCGCCATGGCCCAAGCATCAGGATCCCCCTGCTGGAGACTGACGACTGGTTTTGCCAGGTTGCTCTGCACCTGCCAATCTTGTGATGGGCAATGGAGGCCACGCAAGCCTGCTACTGATCCTGACTTCCTGAGTTTTTCCCCCAATGAATGCTAGTCCAGCAAGCCTCATGTACCTGCCATCTGGTCATTTGTGCTTATTTGTTGACGTTACTAACTTATTGCTGCTGGAAAAATTATCTAAAACTGTTAAAGATCCTACTGGGATATTGATTAGTAAATCCCTCTTTACAGTGCACAACAAGGCTGAATAATCATGGCTTGGCATTACCAGCCCTGTAGGGATTTGGGGCTCTGACAGAGGTGTTCATGGAAATAGCAGGTGGTTTGGCTCAGTTCCTAAGAGGCCGACTGTGTGCTGTCTGCCTGTCTAGCCCCTGTCAGTATCATAGAGATTTGGGGAGAATTTTTACCTTTTAACATATTGTGGGCTTGCCTCGCTTCTGACTTCCTCCTGTGTCTGTTCCACCATTTCTTGCTGTGATATTTTGGTTCTTTTCACCTTCCAGAAGCCAAATTCCTTACTTTCTGCTTCTGTACTAACACTCCAGTAAAGCCACAGTTTAGCTCCTGCCAGGCCACATTACTATGTTTATTTTTTTATCTCATTTATTCAACATTTTCATCTATTTGTAACAGACATAGTTTTAGTATTCCATGTTGATCTCTCTGAATTTTAAGCATACTTATTTTAATTTTTTTTTTAACATTTATTTATTTTTGGGACAGAGAGAGACAGAGCATGAATGGGGGAGGGGCAGAGAGAGAGGGAGACACAGAATCGGAAACAGGCTCTAGGCTCTGAGCCATCAGCCCAGAGCCCGACGTGGGGCTTGAACTCACAGACCGCGAGATCGTGACCTGGCTGAAGTCGGACGCTTAACCGACTGTGCCACCCAGGCGCCCCTTAAGCATACTTATTTTAAAGTCTCATTTATTTTCTATTACTTGAGTTTTGTGAGCCTCAATTATTTATTTTGTTGCCTTATCAGATTTCCTTGTATGATTTAGAATTTTAACTTGGTCTTCAGTGGGCAGTTGGCCACTTATTTTTTTTTTTTTATACTCTGTATATTCACCCTTCCCTGTCCAGTAATTCTGTTGCTGTCCTCATCAGTCTTCTGAGACCATCGCCTAGAGTAGGCTTTATATCAGTGGCTTAAGACTTCCATCCTACCTAATACAGACACAGATGGTTACACATAGAAATACTTATGTGTGGGGCGCCTGGGTGGCTCAGTCGGTTGGGCATCTGACTTCGGCTCAGGTCATGATCTCACGGTTCGTGAGTTCAAGCCCCGCGTCAGGCTCTGTGTTGACAGCTCAGAGCCTGGAGCCTGTTTCAGATTCTGTGTCTCCCTCTCTCTCTGACCCTCCCCCGTTCATGCTCTGTCTCTCTCTGTCTCAAAAATAAATAAAAAATGTTAAAAAATATTAAAAAAAAAACTTATGTGTGTATAGTATATGTATACTATACATACAAGCACATATGTAGAGCATTTTAGGGTTTGTGTGTATATGTATATTTTATGTGTATCATGTATATGTTAGTAGACATACATGTATTTCCTATCTCTGTCAACTGAAAAAGCCTGATGTGCCAATAACAACTCAGAACTTGGTTTCTAATATTCTCCAATAAAAGAAACCTGGGCTTCTTAGAGAAAAGTCTCATTCTAAAACTGGGGCAGGAAATATACAAGATGAACTGGAGTACCCTAGAGTATCTGCAAGTCAGGAAGTTCTCAAAGCCCTTATTGAGAGACGTATGTCAAAGGTATATGAGAGCCAAACAAAAGAGTTCCTGATGGCCAGAGCTAGAGCAATCTGACAAAAAACAGTAAAGTAGTACTGGATTATAACCCAAAGTATAAAATAACTATTCTGCTATAAATCAATGATTCATACAGGAATGAAATGGGGAAGAGGCAAATCTGTGCATGAAAAATTCCAGATTTAAGTAAATGTTTTCTCTTAAGGAGATGGTACCTGACATCCCACCCTTTATGTGTAGGCCATACATAGTGACTTCCTTCCTAAGAGTACAATATGGAAAAGGGAAAAAGAACAAGCCTGTAGTAGAGAGATCTGGCAAACACTGCCTCAACCAGGTGGTTAATGTTAATATCAAGAGTAAGTCATCTTAGTATTAGGTAGGCTTGATATAATGATGAAAATGGTACTTACCCACTGTCGTCTTCCTTTCAAAAAACCATAACTCCAGTCTAATGATTAGAAGGACATCAGACAAGTCTTGATAGAAGGCATCCTACAAAATACCTAACCAGTAGCCTTCAAATCTATTAAGATCATCAAAAGCAAGGAAAGTGGAGAAACTATCACAGCTAAGAGGAGCCTATGGAGATATGGCAACTAAATGTAATGTGATATTTTGAGTGGGACTCTCAACAGAAAAGGATGTTAGATAAAAACTAAAGAAATGCGAGTAAAGTATGGAGATTAATTATGTATGAATATTGATTTATTATAAAAAATACAGCATACTAATGTTAGATGTTAATAGTAGGAGTAATTAGATGTGGGTTCTATGGGAACTCACATACTATCTTCTCTATTTTTTTTTTAATTAATTTATTTATTTATTTTTTATTTTTTTTTTTTAAAGTTTATTTATTTTTGGGACAGAGAGAGACAGAGCATGAACGGGGGAGGGGCAGAGAGAGAGGGAGACACAGAATCAGAAACAGGCTCCAGGCTCTGAGCCATCAGCCCAGAGCCCGACGCGGGGCTCGAACTCACGGACCGCGAGATCGTGACCTGGCTGAAGTCGGACGCTTAACCGACTGCGCCACCCAGGCGCCCCTAATTTATTTATTTTGAGAGAGACAGAGAGAATGTGAGCAGGGGAGGGCAGAGAGAGCGTGAGAATCCCAAGCAGGTTCTTCAGGGTCAGCACAGAATCTGACATGGAGTTCAAACCCATGAAACTGTGAAATCGGGACCTGAGCCGAAATCAAGAATGAAATGCTTAACTGACTGAACCGCCCAGGTGCCCCTATCGTCTCAGTTTTTCTTTAAATTTGAAAGTGTTCTAAATAAGTCTATTTTGAAAAATTACCTGATTTTCTCAGTTGTGGTCTACGATGGATTTACTATTCTTTCCTTTTCATCTATACGTCTATCCTAAGGCTAATACCATAGGGAATTGATAGAGAGTATTGAAATCAAGTAGTATAGTCTTGTAGGTATAGCCTAAAACTCTTGTTTTTCAAAATTATTATCATCTACTCCATATTCTTTGTATTTCTTTATAACATTTAAAATTATCTTGCCAAATTGTATTAGAAGCCTACTGAAATCATGGCTGAGATTATAACGAATCTATAATCAGTTTGGAAAGAACGGATGAGATTACTTATACAGTATCTCTAATTCAGGGACAACAATATTTCTCCATTTATTTGGGTTTTATTTTCATTTCTCTCTGCCTGTTGTGGGGAGAGAATTCTTCTTTTACCCTCAAGGTCTTTCAGTTGGACTAAGAATTAAATTTACATGACACAGGTTAAGAGGAGAAAAAAACATGAAGTTTTATTATGTGTGCACAGTGGCCCGATAATTGGACCTAAGGAAATAACCAAGGCAGGCAGTTTTTATACATTTTGGATAAAGAGACCATGAATCTGTGAGAATTTCTAGGATAAATAAATCAGATGTTTAGGACCTTTAATGAGTAAGGAATTCTAAACAGAATTTGGGCTGAGGTAGCAGGTGATTAAATAAGGTTTGTCTTTACAATTTTCTCAGCTTTAAAGTCTCTATCTCTGGTGAAAAGGATGTCTTTTTACTTCGTAGTATAGGGAGGATGTTTTTCATATGGGAGATCTGCTTCCTGCTTTCAAGGAGACAGAGGAGGAGCTTGGGTGGTTTTGCATGGGTTGTTTCTTATTTAATCAATATGCCAATGTGGCACATTTTTGGGGCAGCCTACCCTTGGTTCCTACACGATGTCCATAATTTTTTCTAATGCATGTCTTTCATGTCTTTTGTTCAGTTCATTTCTAAGTAATTTTCAAACCATTATGAGATAGATTTTAAAATTTTTATTTTTCAACTGTTAGTATATAAGAATACAATTGATTTTTGTACATTGAACTTGTATCCTGACACCTTACTAAATTTGTTTACTGTAGCCTCTTGTAGATTGCTCAGGATTTTTCTCACAATCATGTCATCTGCTAATAAAGACAGTTTTATTTTTTCTAAAATATTTCTAGCTAGGGGGCTCTTTAATTTTTCCATTCTACTCTCAGTTTTCTGAACTTAGGGAGTTTATTTTCTGCTCTATGCCCTGCTTCCAGGCTTCAGGAACCACTGAGGGAAGTGCATTTGGTTAAGACCTAGAGCACATACAGGCCTCTTCCTCAGTTCTTCTCTGTTTTCAGTGGGCTGCTGGCTTGCACTTTGGATTTCAGTGCACTCTTTCTCAGCTTTCGTGTCTTTCTACCAGCCTGCAGCATATTCCAGGACAGTCCAAGGGAAAGAGTCTGCATGTGTGTCTGCAGACTTACTGAATTGCTGGGGCTCCTCAAGGAATTTAATACATATGGCAGCCACTAAAAGCACACTCTACATTCGACCAGTTAACTTCTATGTGAAGATTTCTACGGCGTATTTCTACAGCTCTGGCAGAAATAAAAACATTCATGTTTCTTTCCTTCTAGAGAAGACTCTTTGCGTTTGGAATCTGTATATATTTCTTTGTATCATCAGGGCTATAAATGGAAAAAAAAAACCTGTGACATTGTAGCATATCTTACTCTTATTGCTAGGGTGAAAGCAACAGGCCCTTGCAACTTTCTACATTGTAACAAAGGATGGACATCCTCATAGGGATTTTAATTGGTACAGTGAATTGCTAACATAAAACAGAACCAAACTTTTAGAATTGTGCTTGGAACATTGCAAAGGCCCAGTAAATACTGTCAATCAGATACCAGATTGGAAAAGTCTTTTCTTCTTTTAATATTCTTCTAACCATGTGCTAGATTACTTTTTAGTGGGGTGCATAGGGGTGTGTGTGTGTGTGGGTGTGTGGGTGTGTGTGTGTGTGTGGGTGTGTGTGTGAGAGAGAGAGAGAGAGAGAGAGAGAGAGATTTTGCTACACTTTAACATGAAATAAATTGATAGGTTTCACAAAAACAAAAGAAAAATGATGAACTGAGTGTGAATTTGCCCTAAGGCATACCCATGGGTAAACCCAATTCATAATTTAATCATACCAAAGTTTTGGTTATAATTTTCTTATAAACTGCATTTTTTAAGAACAGTTTTAGATTTATGGAAAATTATTTGAGGGTAGCATAGAAAGTACCCATACCAATACTTACATTTGTATGATAAATGTGCTATAATTAATGAACCAATATTATTATTGACTAAAGTCCATATTTTATTTATATTTCCTTAGTTTTTACCTAATGTCCTTTTCCACAGTCCCATCCATATTACCAATGTAATAAATTATGTTCAATCATTTGACTTAATTTTTAATAAATTTAATTTCATAATAAGCATTATTTAGTAAGGTTACTTAGAACAAAGTTACTAAAAAGCAGGATTTGCCTGTTAAAAATTTCTCTAAGAATTGTAAATTTATAACTTCATAAACCTTGGTCTACTGTGTCAAGGAAATTTCTTCTTTGACAAAGAATTTGTGACTGTGGTTGGTGTCAGTTGCTACTCTGATAACATCCTGGGAAATGTGCATCCTCTCACGTGTGGCCTGTCGCCTGTTCACAGCCCAGACTCTCCTGCCCAAATTTGACCAGATTGGTTTTCCCCAGACTTCACACAGTTATGCTCTGCTGCCAGTTTACAGGATTCGGGTGCGTATACCACCGTGGTATAGGGTAGAACAATATGTGTTACAGAAATGAGGCGAGACAGCTCATCACCGCATAGGCTTCTAGAAACTTTTTCTCAAAAATGCACCTTCAGACTGTAATCCTCTCTAGTTCTCTAGTATGTGTCTGTGCTTTGTGGGAATCAACATTAGGCTGCCTGTAGGTCTGGATTCCTGGGTTGTGCAGCACATAGGGAGGGCACATTGGAAACCGGTTACCTGCAACTTTCTCACTCTACTCGTTCTGAGTTGTCAGCCTCATAAATATTCTTGTAGGCAGATGGAATCCAAATTTCATTTCAGCACTTCGATATGTATTCATATATCTCGGGCTTCCTCAACTCACTTTATTTCATTTGTGAAATAAATTTTCATCTGTTTTCCACCTTCAAAAATTTTAAATTCCTCGATAACTCCAAAGTCCCATTCCATTTTTACCATGAGTTTGTTGTCAACGTGTTTTCAAAATTATGACATGGATATATAGAAAATGGCATGGATTTTTGTTTAGGTATTTAACAAATGACTACCTTAAAAACTTAAAGTTTTCTTACTATGTATACTTACTTCTTTAGATAATAATCATATCTTGTGAAAATATTTTTCAAAATCTATTTTTCTTGTAATATTGAAGAGACAGTATTTCTCTTTTTTTATTAAAAAATTTTTTTTAATGTTTATTTATTTTTGAAGGAGAGAGAGACAGAATGTGAGTGGAGGCGGGGTGCAGAGAGAGAAGGAGACACAGAATCCGAAGCAGGCTCCAGGCTCTGAGCTGTCAGCACAGAGCCCAATGAGGGGCTTGAACTCACAAACTGCGAGATCATGATGTGAACTGAAGTTCCGATGCTCAACCGACTGAACCACCCAGTCGCCCCTAAGAGACAGTGTTTCTAAATACAGTTAGAAACATGAAAATAGATACTCGAGTCTTTTTTACATTAGTGGGAGAGTCTTTTTTAATTTTAGTATACACATAGGATTGAATTTTGCTTTGAGATGATGTATTATCATATTCAGTACATAGCTTATATTTTAACTTAACCAAGATATTTTTAAATGAGTGAATGTTGAATATTGCCAAACATCCATTTATTTAAAAATTTCTTATCAGTATCTATTGAGATGCTTTGTGTGTATAAATTTTTTCTGTTTTGAATATATTTGGTTTAGGGTGTCTCAGTGGTTCGTTTGGTTAAGTGTCTGACTCTTGATTTTAGCTCAGGTCATGATCTCGTGGTTCATGAGTTTTGAGCCCCACATCGAGTTCCATGCTGGCAGTGCAGAGCCTGCTTGGGATTCTCTCTCTCTCTCTGCCCCTCCCCTGCTCACATTCCCTTGCTCTCTCTCAAACATAAATAAGTAAACATTTTTTTTAAGTCTTTTTTTTTTTTTCAACGTTTATTTATTTTTGGGACAGAGAGAGACAGAGCATGAACAGGGGAGGGGCAGAAAGATAGGGAGACACAGAATCGGAAACAGGCTCCAGGCTCTGAGCCATCAGCCCAGAGCCTGACGCGGGGCTCGAACTCACAGACCGCGAGATCGTGACCTGGCTGAAGTCGGACGCTTAACCGACTGCTCCACCCAGGCGCCCCAATAAGTAAACATTTTTAAAAATATAGTGCGATCATAAATAGTACATCAACCAAAAGATACTGCAAAAACCCACTCTTGAATTTTTTATGTCAAACATTATTTTCATGTTTTGTATATGAAAACTGATGTTTGTAAAGAAATAAGATAGCAAAATATAGGCAGGTTATGATAAAAATGCTAATTTTGGAGGGAATATTAGAGCATATTTTAATGTATTGACAGAATTGTTTTTTCTTTTTAACGTTTGATATTTGTTTCTTACAAAGAAACTTGTTTTATATATTACTATGAGATAATCTCACTATTATAAGACATGGCTGGAAGGAATCCAAATTACAAGTATGCAACCAAAGAGATTTGAGAATTTACATAAATAACAATTGTATGTTATTTTTAAAATTGGCATTGGAATCTTCTGACATTAAAGTAAAAACCATTTTGAATTAATTGAAGTTAATTTTAATTTAAAAATTATAGTAAGATCACAATGTTACCTACTTGATCAAGTTAATAATGGAATCATAGAAACTGATAAAATAAAGCACAATTTAATATTAAACACAAGAAGCTTACATGTCGACTTTATAAACTTTGCACAAATATACCACTTTATCACTAGATTAATCAGCTGATTACCTTAGCTAATTTTTAATATTTAGTGGCTCAAACAATTCCACAGCACTACAAGAAATAGATTGACTAAAATGAGCCACAGTGAACTGAGCTTTCTGTTTTTATCTGTGTTGACAAGTCCGATCATGGCTTAGTGTAAGAATGTTTAAATATTAATTTCAGTTAAAATTCAAAATGAACTTTACAGGTGCCTGGGTGGCTCAGTTGGTTAAGCATCTGATTCTTTTTTTCAGTTCAGGTCATAATTTCATCATCATGAGATTGAGTCTGGCTTGGTGCTCTGTGCTGGGCATGGAATCTGCCTGAGATTCTCTCTTTCCCTCTTTCTCTGTCCCTCCCCTTCTTGCATGTACACATGCACCCTCTTTCTCTCTTAAAAAAAATGAATAAATACTTATAAAGTCAAAACCAGAAAACCTCAAAACATTGATAAATAAAAATAAGATAGAGAAATTAGGTTGGTGATCTTTAGATTTCCTTCCAAATCAATTTCTCTGCTATATGATAGTTAAATGATCCAATGACATTGCAATTTCTTAGGGCTGCATTTAATCTCCATTGTGTGCCATTATGATCCATTTAAAAATTTTCGGGAGCTGATATTTGGTTGACTTGTATATCAATTTGAATTAGGTAGTTTTCTGAAAAAGTTGTGTATTTGTAATTTCCAGCATTTCTGTGAATTTTTTAGCTGTGCGTATTATCAGGTATTACTTTAACAACAGGATTTATTCAAATAACTTTCAATAATAAAGCGACATGGTGTGTTCAAATTATCCTAATGTTCATCTAAGTATAGATTTATAGATAAGAAATGTTTTAGAGATTATATGCATGATCCTCTGAATCAAAGCAACCAAAGTAGAGTTAACACTTGGGAATTTCATTCTTACTATAATTTGAATGCATTTAGACATACTGTGATTTCTGATGAAGCTGTTATTAAACATGGCGTTAAGATCTCAGTGGCTTTCTGTTTCCAACCAAGTAGGATTAATTGGTATGGAAATTATTCTCCCATGTAAAACAGCTAAAATACTGGACAAAATATGAGAGCTATTTTTCAGACTTTGACAGCAGGCAGTGCAAGACTGTGGTCACTGCAAGAGGGGGAATGCATAAAGTGAATTCTACACTTACCCTAGCTTTCTGGCTAAAGGCAATTTTTGGTCTGCAGCAGAAGGGATATGGAAGATGCTATGTCTGGAGGTTAACTGCACTGTTTATAACAAATGCTCTCTTGAAAAGAGACTTGAGGGGCCCAACTCCATGGCTACCATAGTCTAAACCTTACAAATTATAATTCCACTTCTCCATACATGTACATGGAGCAGCTCCACATGGGTCTATCTTCTTGAGGGGAAACTTAAGAAGAGAGGGCTTAGTGAACTAACTGCAGACTCTGCCTTTGAGGTTGGTTTTGGGGCCTACGCAAGTACTCACTGTCTCCTTCCACCACTGTCCATTCTAAATCCTCCTAATCCTTAGCCTTTATCTGTATGTCATGTTGGCTTACCTGGTGGTATGACCCAAACTGTCATTCTTGAAGGATCTCAGCCCTTGGAAACTACTTACTTTTTAGGCATGTGTCCATTCAGTTATAATTGGGCAAGGGAGTCCCAAGAGATAACCAAGTGGATCAATGGAATTTTACACATTCTTTCCCACTTAGTAAAAGCAGCCCTACCTCCTCTTCATGATCAAGGCAAATTATCTCTTCCATGATATTGAAGTCTCTTCTTGCTTGCTGGTTTCCAGACAAGAGAAGTTCAAAATGCTGAAAGGACAGCCATAGCTTATGGTTCAAAAAACCCTCGCTGTGTTTTGTTTTTTTTTTTTTTTTTTTTTTTTGGCAGGCGTTCACCCCACCATAGGAGTCAGGACCTCTAATTCTACAAAACCCAGAGAGGTGGATGAAAGCACAAATTCCCCCAGTGAGTCATTGGGAAAGATGGTGAGTGGGACTACTTAACACGTCAACGTTTGATTCCTAGGCCCACATAGTCTTTCTTCTACAGAGACAACCACCTAGAGTTTTTAGCTGTAGTTTGTGTACTGCATTCTGGAGGGACATTCTGCCCATTACCATATGTACACCCATATGTTTCCACTTCAGAACTCTTTGTGTCCAATATTCCAGTGTTTTCCTTCCAGGTTCCTGGCCAGCTGGCCAGGCTTCTGGTCACTTTCCAGGAATCTATATATAGTTTCCATCTCTGCCTACTTTTCTTTCCACCCAAAGTGGATGCCATGTGCACCATTTAAAGGTCGTCCATTGGGAATATTTTCCCTTTCATTGTCTCTCAAAGTCACCCCTGCATGTGGCTATAATTCAGCTGCCATTCATTTTTAGCTTACATCCATATACTAACTTGAACTATCTGAAATCCAAGCTCAGAGCTTTTTCTTCTTTTTCAGCTGCACCTATAGAACACTCCCACACACATGCCTGTAAATAGGACCTAAATGTGGGGTGCTGGTACAACTCTATGGGGTGAAATGGGGTCTGGGTTATCTACTCATATATTCTTTTAATGGACTACTGCTTACAATATCCATATTTATGACTCGGCATGTCAACATAATCCGGCTCAAATGGATACTGTGGTCACGTGTTGAATTAATGTTCTGTTGCCATGTTATCAGGGTCGGTAGCATGCCAGGATTTGTTTTTCAAAAGGCACCTGATTCACTGCTGCAGATGGAGTAGCCTTATTGCAGAACCCTGCACAACCTAACAATCTGCACTGTAATTATCTTAATGGAGCCTGACATAAACTTAACACTGTATCTCAATAGCCCTGCCACATCTGAGTCCATAGATTCTGCCCTATTGTATAGCCTAAGTGGAAAATCTGCTTCCAGCACAGTTTGAATCTGCTATAGGGCTCTTTTTGCTCCAGGCTCTACTCAAGCTGACAGCTTTTAGTCAATGCAACTGACACTAGGTGTGCAATGAATTGCCTCCAGAATGTAAAGATGCCTACCATTATTGTGCTGCTTCCTTTAAATTAAGGAGGGCATGCAAGATGCAGAAATTTGTCTAATACTAATTCTGAGGTGATGCCAGTGGATTCCTCACCAGTGGACTCCTAGGAAATTAATTGACTCTTCATTTGGTTAATCTCCTATTTTCTGAAGCACAGTTTGACCAGGACTTCCAGTGTGCTAGCCGCCTCTTACTCTTTCTGACTAGACATCATAGATATCATGGTTTAGGATTTTGTTCACCCAAAACTGTAGGCTCTTTGAAAGCGGGGATCATGGTTTCTCCTTCCTCTATATAGCTCCCAACCTGGTTAGAGGGCTCAGTAGAGCAGCTCAATAAAAACTTGTCAAATAACTGGCTGTTTCTTAAAACTGCAGTTAGAAGTCTCTAAGCCATTTTTTTCTGGATGTCTCCCTTTTTAAGGAGTAATTTTTTTCCTGGAATATCTGAGAAAGTACAAAAGCTATTTCTCCATCTGCAGTGTAAGCCCAGTTATTACTGTGGAAGATAACAGTTTTTGGTTTGTATGGTTATAAGCGTGGGTACTATGTGATAATATTATGTCCAAGTAAAAATTTTTGGTAGAATGTTATTTTACATTAATTACATTAATGTAAAAATTCTTTCATGTTCTCAGAAGCATACCTGAGATAATCAGCCGAAGCTTGAAAAATACCCACTTTGTTTTAAAGTGACAGTGTTAATGTATTTGGTTGCACTCGAGTGTTTCCCTTGGGCTGAAAACATGTTGAACATTTTAGCTTTCTAACCTGTAAACAAATAAAAAAAAAAGTGTTTAATTCCCTAGGGGGACATTTTATTTCTGAAGTTTTATGAACTGCTCTCTGTTTTCTCCTCAGGACCCACAGCATTTTTAAGTGGCTAGTGCTATATAACCTATAATGTGGGGAAACTATGAGATGAGGAGATTCAAAGTTATTATTTTCTCATTTATCTCTCTCTCACGCACACAGAGGAAGTTTCAACACTTAGCTTGACATTGAAGGTACAGTAAAACCCTGGATTGGGAGTGACTTGTTCTGCGAGTGTTCTGCAAAATGAGAAAACATTTCTAAGAAATTTTACTTATTAGATAAACAAGTGATGTCTTGCAATATGAGTAGCATGTGATGCCAAATATCACATGATCACAACTGAGCCAATGGTTCTGATCTTTGTCTCTCGCTGTGGGATTATGGGTGATCATCTCCCAAGCTCAGATGCTTATCTCTGGCTGCGGTATTTGGCAGAAATCAATGATTTTTCAGAATGTTGGAATGTGCCCACAACTGGTACTAGTGTATTTTTTTGTTACTTCAAAGCACCTATGGACAGTCCTTTGCTTTTCCATACAAGAGTAAGGTTAGGAATGCTTTGCTTCATTCCAGGTTAGCCTGCTTCCAGATATGCTTCCCTCTGCTGTCTTATTGCCTGCTACATTAAATACAGTATATGATAAGAATTTATTAATACTGTACTATAGTCAACATCCATTAGTGATAGAGAAAGTCGTCCTACCCAATAACCCTCCTCTCTTGTCTCCTTCACACAAGCCACGAAGGTTTTCAAAGGGAAGTGCATGTTCATTTGTTTATATTTCCTTATATTTTGTATTTTCTTTGCTATTTTGTATTAATTACAGTATTGTAATCATTTTTATATGAATATTTTGGGGTTGTGGAATGAATCATCAGAGTTTCCACTTTTTCTTATGGGGAAATTCACTTTGATACACAAGTGCTTTGGATTACAAGTATGTTTCTGGAATGAATGATGCTTGCAAAGTGAGGTTTTACTATATATATATATATATATATATATATATATATATATATATATATATACACATAGTAAATATATACATAGTATAGTATATATAGTATATATATAGTATATATATAGCTATATATATATGGACCTTGCCTTTTGAGAGCTTACAATTTATAAGAGATGAGACATTTCATAAATAAGATCAAAACTAGTAATTTAAACTGCATGCGACTAGGGGCACCTGGGTAGCTCGGTTAGTTAAACGTCTGACTCTTGCTTTCAGCTCAGGTTATGATCTCATGGTTTGTGAGTCTGAGCCCTGCGCTGGGCTCCACACTGACAGTACAGAATCTGCTTGGGATTTTTTCTCTCCCTCTCTCTCTCTGCCCCTCCCCCCTTTCTCTGAAATAAATAAATAAGCAAACAAATAAACAAACAAACTACACGTGACTAATACAAAAATCCCATAGTCCTATAGAGGCAGGGAGGTTATTTCTAGCTTTATTTATCCCTGAAGATTTAATAGAAGAGGTGGCTAGCTCTTGGGAAGTGGTTAAAATGGCCAGAAGTGAAGAGAAAAAGAAAATTCCTTCCAGAGATTGCCCTGTAGCCATGAATGCATGACATGGGAAAGTAGGTACTTTAACAGTGTTTAACTGGCAACACATTGCAGACTGTGTTGGTAAGGGTGGTTGCAAACACAAGCATTACATAAAATAAGGAGAGAGCATCAGCAGGAACAGAAATGTTGAATTGGGTTAGAATCTGGAGTTAAAGTTAGAATTTACAATTTACTGGTTATTATAGCTGCTGACAGAGAAATCAGACTTATTAGCAGATTTAAGGCTCAGATTCAGCAGATTCAGATGAATTCATATATATATATATACACACACATATATATATATTCAGACTTGTATTCTTGAGTATCTGAGAGTGTGGTTGTACCATGAACAGAAATACATATTAAAGGAAAGACTGACACTGGGACAGAAGAGGAGTCCAAGTGTACCAAATTCTTGCAGGGGGAATATCTCAGAGATGGGAATAAAGGAAAAGTGGATTCTGGGTTCTAAAGTGAAGAGGAGGAAAGGGATGAGGTTTAGATCAGATGAATTCAGTCTTATGAGTAGGTTTGGGGCAAAGTCATCTAAGAGTGGATAGAGATAAAAAGATTTAACCCTGGATCAATAGTATCTATTTTTCTTTTTGCCTTAGGCTCCAATATGAGTTGGCATGGTACTTTCACTGATCTTGTCTTTATATAAACGTCAATAATTCTGTTCATGATGGAACTTTCAGCATTAATTTGGATGTTTTTAAACATAATGCACTAAAATACTACCTCTCACAATTATTGAGTTCTTTGACACCTCATTAAACTTTGCATCAGAGACATTTACCTTGACTATAGTCCCAGCCTGGTTAAAGAAGAAATGGGAATAAAAAAAGAATGATTTCTGCTTTGGAAAACTGGATAGCAATTCATACATAATAAACTAGCATATTATATGGGTGCATGTTCTTAGTGAACATCAAGTATAACAGGGTTTTTAAAAATTGCGCTAAAATTTTTCACAGAGCTAGAACAAACAATCCTAAAATTTGTATGGAACCGCAAAAGACCCTGAAAGCCAGAGCATTCTTGAAAAAGAAAAGCAAAGCTGGAGGCATCACAATTGCAGACTTCAAGTTATATTACAAAGCTGTAGCGATCAAAACAGTATGGTACTGGCATGAAAACAGACACACAGGCCAATGGAAAGAATAGAAAACTCAAAAATGAACCCACAACTATATGGTCAACTAACCTTTGACAAAGGATAAAAGTATCCCTAATGGAAAAAGTCTCCTCAAAAAGTGGTGTTTGGAAAACTGGACAGCAACCTGAAAAAGAGTGAAACTGGACCACTTTCTTATACCATACACAAAAATAATTTCAAAATGGCTTAAAAACCTAAACATGAGACAGGAAACCATCAAAATCCTAGAGGAGAACATAGGCAGTAAGTAAGCTCTTTGACATCAGTTCATAGCAACTTCTTACCAGGTATGTCTCCTGAGGCATGAAAAACAAAAGCAAAAATAAACTACTGGGGCTTCATCAGGGTAAAAAGCTTCTGCACAGCAAAGGAAACAATCAACACAACTGAAGGCAACCTTCAGAATGGGAGATTTGCAAATAACAAATCTGATAAAGGGTTAGAATCTAAAATATCTAAAGAACTTTTGAAACTCAACACCCCAAAAATGAATAATCTAACTAAAATATCAGGAGACATGAACAGATATTTTCTAAAAGAAGACATACGCATGGCCAACAGACACCTGAAAAGATGCTCAGCATCACTTATCAGGAAGCTGCACATCAAAACTAAAATAAAATATCACCTCCCACCTATCAAAATGGCTAAAATCAACAGCACAAGAAACAACAGGTGTTGGTGAGGATGTGAAGAAATGAGAATTCTCCCACACTGTTGGTAGGAATGCAAACTGGTGCAGCCACCCTGGAGAAGAGTTATGGAGGTTCCTCAAAAAAATTAGAAATAGAGCTACGCTACAATCCAGCAATTGCACTATTAGGTGTTTATCCAGAGGATACAAAAATACTGATTTGAAGGGATACATGCACCCCAATATTTATAGAAGCATTATTGATAACCTAATTAGGGAAAGAGCCCAAAGGCCCATTAACTGATGAATGAATAAAGAAGATGTAATTTATACATATCCAGTGGAACATTAGCCATAAAAAAGAATGAAATCTTGCCATTGGCAATGATATGGGTGGACCTAGAGTGTATGGTGCTAAGTGAAATAAGTCAGTCAGGAAGACAAATACCATGTGATTTCACTCATGTGGAATGTAAGAAACAAAACAGATAAACATTGGAGAAAAAAAAAAGATGCAAACCAGAAGACAGACTCTTAGCTGTGGAGAACAAACTGAGGGTTGCTGGAGGGAAAGTGAGCAGGGGTATGGATTAAATGGGTGATGGGTATTAAGGAGGGCACTTCTTATGATGAGCACTGGGTGTTGTATGTAAGTGATGAATCATGAAATTCCACACCTGAAACTAGTAATTACACTGTATGTTAATTAACTGGAATTTAAATAAAAACATGAAAAAAATTGTGCTAAAAATATAGTATAAAATTATCATCTTAACCATTTTTAAGGGTCCAATTCAAAGGTGTTGACCTATATACTCATGTTGTTGTGTAACATCTCTGGAACTTTTCTCACCTTGCAAAACTGAACTCTATGCCATTTAACAATACTCCCTCTTTCTTCCTCCCCTCAGCCCCTAGTACCTGACATTCTACTTTTTGTTTCTAATCAGTATGACTCCTTTAGATTCCTCATATAAGTGGAAGCATAGAATTTGTCTTTTGTGACGTACTTCACTTAGCATAATGTCCTCAAGATTCATTCATGTTGTAACATGTAACAGGATTTCCTTTCCTCTTAAGACTGAATAACATTCCATTGTACTATTTGCTGTTCATGGGTATTTGGATTGCTTCTAGTGGGCTATTGTGGATGATGTCATTGTGAACATGATGTGCAAATATCTCTTCAAGACACAGCTTTCAACTCTTTTGGATAGATATTTAGAAGTGGTATTGCTGGATCTTACGTTAATTCTATTCTTAATTTTTTTTAAGGAACTGTTATACTGTTTTAGAGGTAAAGTGAGTTTTGCCATTTCATAATCCCACCGAAAGTGCACAGAGGTTCCACGTTTTCTATCCCTTTCTATATCTTCAGCAGCACTTCTGCCTATTCAGGTTTTTGGCTCAGTTTTTAATCACACTATTTACTTTTTTGCAGTTGAGTTATAGGAGTTCTTTGTATATTATGGATACTAACGCTTTATCAGACACATGATTTGCCAATATTTTCCCCTACTTCATAGGTTGGTTGTCTTTTCACTCCATTGATTGTGTCCTTTGCACAGAAGTTTTTAAGTATAATGTAGCCCCATTTCTCTATTTTTGCTTTTATTTCCTATGCTCTCAGTGTCAAGTCCAAGAAATCTTTGTCACATTCAATGTCGTGAAGATTTTCTTTATGTTTTATTCTAGGATCTTATAGTTTTTGGGTCTTTCATTTAGGTTTTTAATCCATTTGAGTTAATTTTAGTATATAGTTTGATCCAACTTTGTCTTTTAATAACTGTAGCTTTGTAATGTTTTAGGGAATAAGGAAGTGTGAGACCTCCAACATTGTTCTTTTTAATGCTTGCTTTGGTTATTTGTAGTCCCTTGAAATTCTAAATGTATTTTAGAATAGATTTTTCTTCTTGAAAAAATTTGATAGGGATTGCATTGATTCTTAGATCACTTTGGGTAGTATGGACATTTTAACAACATTATGTCTTCCAGTCCATGAACACAGGATGTCTTTCCATTAATTTGTGTCTTTTTAAACTTGTTTTATCAATATTTTGTAGTTTTCAGGCTTTCATCTTTTTTTAAAAGTTTGTTTACTATTTTGAGAGAGAGATCACGTATCCGTGAGGGAGGGACAGAGAAAGAGGAGATTCCACTCTGTCAGCGCAGAGCCAGACTTGGGGCTCAATCTCAACAGTGAGATCATGACCTGAGTTGAAATCAAGAGTCAGACACTTAACCAACTGAGCCGCTCAGGCACCCTAGGCTTTCACCTTCTTGCTTAGGTTTATCCATAAGTATTTTATGCTTTCTAATGCTATTATAAATGACATTGTTTTCTTAATTTCCTTTTTGGATTATTGATTGCTAGTATATAGAAACTCAATTGATTTTTGTGTATTGATTTGATACCCTGCAACTTTACTGAATTTGTTTATTAGTGTACTGACAGTACACTACAAAGTAATATGGAGTTTATATTTGACAGCAGTATGGCGCAGGGGATGAGACTAGTCCTTTGGAACCCCACACTGGTCAGACTACATATGAAAGACTGTATCTGGTTATGCTTTCAACTTAAGAGGGACTTTGGCTAAATAACCAATATTCTGGAATTCCAGGATTGTATTATCTGCTTTTATATAATGACACTATTTTTATGGCAGAAGAAGCAGATTTTACATCTGTTACTGTAAACAATAGAGGACACATTACTAGGCGGATATTTACCAGAAATAATCTCTACTTAAGGAATTCACTCATTTTAAGAATTGTCTAATGGGGGATACCTGCACAGCTCAGTCAGTTAAGCATCCAACTTCGGCTCAGGTTACGATTTCACAGTTCATGAGTTCAAGCCCCGCATCTGGCTCTCTGCTGTCAGCACAGAGCCTGCTTTAGATCCTCTGTTCCTCTCTCTCTCTGCCCCTACTCTGCTCATGACTGTTTGCTCTCTCTCTCTCTTTCTCTCAAAAATAAATAAACCTTAAAAAAAATAATTGTCTAATGGAATGAATTAACTCAAAAAACTATAAGCCTCTTACCTCCATTAGCTTCCAAACTTAGATTATAAAATCACATAATGTTGGAATATCATCAATCTGTTGAAATATTTTCATTAATAATTTGCCAATAATTGATATATATCAGTAAAACTGAAATTTGATATATCTATTTTATTTTGACATATATTAGATAAATCCATGTTTTTTGTGATTTACACTTTTTTTAAAGTATACTTGGCACACAATGTTACATTAGTTTCAGGTATACAACGTAATGATTCAACATCTCTATACATTATGCTGTGCTCACAAGTGTAGATAACCTACGTCATCACACAACACTATTACAGTATCATTGACTGTATTCCCTATGTAGTGCCTTTTATTTCCGTGACTTACTCGTTCTATAAATGGAAGTCTATGTCTCTTCCTCTCCTTCACCCATTTAGCCTATCCACCCCCACTTCCCTCTGGCAACCATCAGTTTCTCCTCTTATAGGTCTGATTCTGCACTTTGTTTGTGCATTTGTTTTGTTTTTTAGATTCCACAAGAGTAAAATTGTATGTTTGTGTTTCTCAGTCTGACTTATTTCACTTAGCATAATACCCTTAAATCCATCCATGTTGTTTCAAATGGCATGATCTCATCCTTTTTTATATCTACATAATATTCTGTTGCATTCATGTGTGTGTGTGTGTGTACATATAGACCACATCTCTTTTTTTAAATTTTTTTTCTTTTTAATGTTTATTTATTTTTGGCAGAGAGAGCATGAGTGGGGGAGGGGCAGAGAGAGGGGGAGAGGCAGAATCGGAAGCAGGCTCCAGGCTCTGAGCTGTCAGCACAGAGCCCGACGCAGGGCTTGAACTCACAGACCATGAGATGATGACCTGAGCCGAAGTCAGACGCTCAACCGACTGAGCCACCCAGGTGCCGCACAGACCACATCTTTATCCATTCATCTATCAGTGGACACTTAGGTTGCTTCCATATCTTCACTATTATAAATAATGCTTCAATATCTGTAAGAGCATATATATCTTCTCAAATTAGTGTTTTTGTTTTCTTTGGGTGAGTATCCAGTAGTGGAATCACTGGATCCTATGGCATTTCTAATTATTTATTTGTTTGCTTATTTTTTATTTTAGTTTTAGAGAGTGCAAATGGGGGAGAGGGGCAGAGAGAGAGAGAGAGAGAGAGAGAGAGAGAGAATATCTTAAAGCAGGCTCCACACGCAGTATGGAGCCTGATGTAGGGCTTGATTCCAGAAACTTAGGATCATGACCTGAGCAGAAATCAAGAGTTGGATACTCAATCAACTGAGCCACCTAGGCACCTTTCTATTTTTAATTTTTTGAAGAAGCTCATACTATTTTCCACAGTGCTGCACCAATTTATGTTCTCACCAACAGTGCATAAGGGTTTCTTTTCTCCACATCCTTGCCAATACTTACTTTTTGTCTTTTGATTCTAGCCATTCTGACAGGTAAAATGTGATATTTCATTGTGGTTTTGATTTGCATTTTCCTTTTGATTAATGATGTTGAGCATTGTTTTGTGTGTCTTTGGCCCTCTACACATCTTCTCTGGAAGAATTCTATTCAGGTTCTTTGTCCATTTTTTAATGAGATTATTTTTGTTTTGGTGTTGATTTGTATAAGTTCTGTATATATTTTGGATATTAATATCTTATTGGATATAGCATTTGCTATAGCATTTGCTATCTTCTCCCATTCAGTGGGTTTCCTTTTTGTTTTGTTGATGGTTTCCTTTGTTGTGCAAAATCTTTTAGTTTGATGTAGTCCCAATAGTTCATTTTTGCTTTTGTTTCTCTCACCTTAGAAGACAATTCTAGAAAAATGTTATGGTTTATGTCAAAGAAATTATTGCCTGTGTTCTCTTCTAGGATTTTGATAGTTTCCTGTCTCACATTTAGGTCTTTCATCCATTTAGAATTTATTTATGTGTAGGGATCCAGTTTCATTCTTATACAGGTGGCTGTCTAGTTTTCTTAGCATCATTTATTGAAGAGACTGTCTTTTCCCGATTGTATTTTCTTGTCTCCTTTGGCATAGATTAATTGACCATCTAAGTGTGGGTTTATTTCTGGGCTCCCTATTCTGTTCTGTTGATCTATGAGTCTATTTTTATGCCAATTCCATGCTGTTTTGGTTACTACCACTTTGTAGAATATCTTGAAATCTGGGATTGTGACACCTTCAGCTTTGTTCTTTCTTAAGATTTGACTATTCAGGGTCTTTTGTGGTTTCATACAAATTTTAGTATTACTTGTTCTAGTTCTGTGAAAAATGCTATTATTGATAGCGATTGCATGAAATCTGTATGTAATCTTTGACTAATATGGACATTTTAACAATATTGATTCTTCCTATCCATCAGCATGGAATATCTTTCCATTTGTGTCATCTTCCATATTCTTCATCATTATTTTATAGCTTTCAGAGTCCTGGTCTTTTACCTCTTTGGTTAAGTTTATTCCTAGATATTTCATTATATTTGGTGCAACTGCAAAGAGAATGGTTTTCTTAATTTCTCCTTCTGCTACTTCACTATTAGGGTAGAAATGCTACTGATTTCTGGGTGTTAATTTTGTATCTAGCAACTTTACTGAATTCTTTTATTATTTCTAATTTTTGATCAAGTCTTTAGGATTTTCTATGTACAGTATTATGTTCTCTACAAATAGTGGCAGTTTAACTTCTTCCTTACCAAATGGATGCTTCTTATTTCTTTTTCTTATTGCTGTGGCTAGGACTTCTAGTACTGTGTCTAATAAAAGTGATGACAGTGGACATCCTTGTCTTGTTCTTCATTTTAGAGGAAAAGCTCTCATTTTTTCACCATTTAGTATGATGTTAGTCTTGAGTTTTCAATGTGGCCTTTATTATGTTGAGGTATATTTCATCTAATGCCATTTTGTTGAAATTTTTTTCATGAATAGACGTTGAATTTTGTCAAATGTTTTTTCTTCATCTGTTGAGATTATCATATGATTGTTTATCCTTCATTTTGTTAATGTGTATCACATTGATTTGTGAATACTGAACCATCCTTACACTTCTTCAATAAATCCCACTTGATCATGATGAAGGGGATCTTTTTAATGTATTGTTGTATGCAGTTTGCTAATATTTTGTTGAGGATTTTTGCATTAATAACAGTTTTTGACCTATAGTCCTCTTTTTTTGTGGTGTCTTTGTCCAGTTTGGGTATCAGGGCAATGCTGGCCTTGTAGAATGTGTTTGGAAGGTTTCCTTCTTTCCCAGTTTTTTTGTTTGTTTGTTTGTTTTGTTTTTTTAAAATAGTTTGAGAATAATAGATATTAACTCTTTTTTAAATGGTTGGTAGAATTCACCTGTGAATCCCTCTGATCCAGGACTTTCATTTTTTGGTACTTTTTTTTTGATTACCAATTCAATTTCATTACCTGAAATCAGTCTATTCAGATTTTCTATTTCTTCTCGATCCCATTTTGGAAGACTGTTTCTAGGAACTGATCCATTTCTTCTAGGATGTCCAATTTGTTGGTGTATAATTTTTCATAGTACTCTGTAGCCCTTTGTATTTCTATGATATAAGTTGTTACTTCTCTCTATTTCTTATTTGAGTCCTTTCTCTTTTTTTCTTGATGAGTCTGGCTAAGGGTTTACCAGTTTTGTTTATCTTTTCAGATAAATGCATGTTTTATTTTATAAATGCATGTAATTTTAAGGGGTTCATTTCTGAAGTGGATATGAATATAAATTTATATGTTCATATAAAATATATTAAAACAGGGATCTGAAAATTAGTGGTTTAAATAAAAAATCAAAAGTTTCTAATCTCTAATAGCCAAAGCCTGTAATGTTAGTTTTTATTTATTTTCAGACTGGTTTTAGAAAAAAAAAGAAATTCTATTTATTTCACTATTATAAGGATTCTCAAAAAACTTTCAAATGGTCAGCTAGAATTTACATATTTATTTGGGTACTAATTTTGTTCCAAGAATGACAAAATTATGTGTATAAAAGTAAAAGGCAAAGAGAAACAGCTCATGTGGCAATTGCTGTGTGATATCACTGTGGACAAAAACTATTGGTTTGTCACAACTTGGAGTTATTTAGCTTGTAAAATGCCAGTGTTTACTTCTGTATGGCAGCTGAGTGGTGATGTGTATAATAAAATCCTGAAATACTGGAATGCTTACTCATTTTCCACTATTTCTGGTTTAAGTAATAAAAATTATGGCTTAGTGATTCTGCCTGAAATATTCACGTAAACACTCTTCTCCCCAGCTCCATTCTTCCCTCCCTGGCACCCATGACAGCTGTGTTGACTTTACAGTTGGTAATTTTAAGAATGTGCTGGGGAAAGGAACATGGGAATAAAGGAGAAAATTTTCTCTGTTCAGCCTTGGCAGATGTCTGGAATTCATGCCCAGTGAACTTATATTCAGTGTAGGGAAATATGTCATCAAGAAGATAATTTTGTATTAGAAATCTCACAGATGTAGAGGAAAAAACTACCTACATGCTCTTTTTTGCTGTGAAAGAATAGCATCTGCCTTATTGATGTTTACACATTTTCAGTGGTGGCCACCACAGTTACCGGGTCTTTTTACATATGCCTTTCTTTCCCATTTCTTTCCCACTTCCTCATTGAACTCCATACTTCTGGCAGCCTGTTGTGATACTGAGGTGGGCTCTACTGGCCACAGAGTCTTTATTGTGTCTTGTGAATATCTTGTGTCTTCTGACACAGTGGCATAGTCGAATGCTCTTGCTGCCCAGTAGGTTGCTTAGACCTGTAAAACCTAACGCCTTGAGATTTCCTTCCTGATCCCACATTTCTCCAAACCAAAGATATTCCCAAACTTAATCAGAATCCTAATCTACAGCTACAATGAAGGGTTTGGAACCTTAAGTACTTGCTGGGGACCACTAACTCTGTCATTTTCTTCTCGCACACTGTTTTCTTCCCTGTGTTTACATTCCAGATCTTTAAGCTGCATTTCTTTATGGTCCATGTTTTCTGCACTCATTTACTTAAGTGTTTTTTGGGGTTGTTGTTGTTGTTCCATTATGCTGTCCCCCATTACTTGTGAGACGGCTCAGTTGAATTTCAAATACTCTAATATGCGTAAGTTCGTTTCTTTCTTTTTCTAACACCTTTAAAGCAATTGCTATTTTCTGTAATTTAGTGCTTTTTATTTTTTTGCCATGCCCAATGTTTCTCTTGTAAAATCTCTCATAGTGAGTGATATAAATCAACATGTTCCCCAATTCATACATATATTCTGCTATAAATGGCTATTTGTGTTTGTTCCCAATTTAGAGCTATTTGTGATGCTATACATATTCTTGCACATACATTTTGTACACATTTGTATTGGTCATATACCTAGGAGTAGAACTAGTAGGTCAAAGAATATGCAGATATTTTTATCTTTGTAGATACAGGTAAAATGTTGAATAATTTTGTTTCACAAATTTTGTTTCACTTTTTCTTGTATATGTGTACGAGTTACAGCGGGGACTGGAGGGTTTTGAGCAGAGATGCATCAAGTGTCATGATCTGCTTTCAAAGCTCCAGTCTGGCTCCTCTGCTAAGGATGAATTATGTGGGTGTAAAGGTGGAAGCAGAAAGAGTAGTTAGGGAGCAACTATAGTCATCTGAGCTTTGACCGGAATAGCAACAGTGGAGGTGAAGAGAAGTGGCTAGATTCTAGACACGTTGTGAATGCCTGGTCAGTACTCCGTGCTGAGAGATTGGGTATGGGTATAAAAAAGAAAGAACTTACGCAATATCTAATGATTTTGCCTGATCAACTAACAATGACAAAGACTGAGGGTGACATTGTAGTCATAGACATGATCTGCTTAGGAGATATTAAAAGTGATGTGCCTATTTGAGAACAGAGGGAAATAGAAGTAGTCCATTTGTTATAAATCTAGAGTTCACGGAAGTGATCCAGGCTAGGGACATAAATTCTACTTACAATGACCGTATTACTTTAAAGACTTATCTAATAATACCTTGAAAATGTTATGCTGATTTTTTTTTCCTTTCACAAATATGCTTGATGTTTTATAACCTCTTGTTATAACTGCCTCAGTCTTTGAAGGATGTCTTCCCTAATAACTGGTACTATGGGCTCTACTTGTGACTTCCAGAAGGCACTTTTCATTGTGTTCATGATTCTGACAACTGCTCTCAGAGACTTTGCTTCTTTTCCCCTGTCAAATTAATTTGGGCCTTCAATTAGTTACCAATATAGTAAAGGAAGAAATAGTCTCATTTTCTAAAAGCTTAATTAAGACCAATTTCTCCTAGTACATTTCTTCTTCCCTGTTATATTTGCCTGTCAGGTCTATCCTGGCATCCCACAACCTCATTGCCATTACCTAATCTGTTCCTTAAGATCTCAATCTTTTTCCTAAAGAAAGATTTTCCTTCCTATTTTATTTTTATTTTAATTTTCTCATAGTAAAATAAAAGCGTGTTTTTTAAAACCATCAAAGAGATGGCATTTCAGGCAAAGGCTCTGTAAACTGTCTTTGTATTTACAAAAAGGAAATCACAGATTCTTTTCAAAACAAGGGACTTTATTCTTTATTATTTGTTTATTTATAAAATCATACAACCTTCTATGGGTAAAGACAATGTTGGACATTAGAATCCTAGAGCCTTGTTCAAAGATTTTATACTTAACTAATCAAGAGCCAATTTTGAAATCACATGGTAAGTGTGGCCCTTCAGTCACTAGAATCCATAACATTAGATGTTCCACTGTCCCCTCCTCTGGATCAGAATATACTTTGAAAGTAATCACAAAGAGGAGCGCCTGGGTGGCTCAGTCAAACTTTGGCTCAGATTATGATCTTGTGGTCCGTGAGTTCGAATCCTGTGTGGAGCTCTGCGCTGACAGTTCAGAGCCTGGAGCCTGCTTTGGATTCTATGTCTCCCTCTCTCTCTGCCCCTCCCCTGCTCATGCTTTTTCCTCTCAAAAATAAATATTAATTTTTTTTTTAATTTAGAAAGTAACTACAAAGAGATGGAATTTGGGCAGGCTTTCTGCAACTCTTTCCAAGGCCTGACTGTCACAGCCCACAGAATAAGGCTCGTATTTGCTAAACTTTGAATAAACCTGCTCATAGAAGTTCAGTTCTGCCTCTAGAAAAACAGCTTTTGGTGGACTGTCTGAGGCTGCCTGCCTAGGGCACAAGATAAAAGCCAGACTCACACCTGTGAAAAACAACTATAAGATACAACATAAGTCTCGGCAAATAACTGAGGCAAAAGTGACCCAGTTGTTAAACTGTCACCAAAACTGAGCTCCTGACAGGAGTCCCAATCTATAATTTTTCTTCCCAAATGCCATCCTTGTCTGTCTCTTAATTTTGCTGGCAAAAAAACAGCAGATGTTGGGCTTGATGGAGCTCAATAAATAGCAAGACTTATCCCACAGGAATTTTTTTACTAATTGTGAAATTGGACATGGAGTAAGAAAGATTGAAAATGAAATGTCCCTTTTATTACTGAATGGTTAGATTGACCTATGGTGCTTAGGTATGCAGACAGACAATATATGCTTCCTTAGTTTGAATGCCAGAATTGGATATATGGATATAAGGCAGTACTAGAAAATCACAGTCTCCTAGAGGAACAGGAGCGGAGGAACGGATCAACAGGGATGCCTTTGGTAAGAATCTGACTCCCAAGAGGATGAGAAGGGAAGTATTTGAGTCACAATGAGCAGTGACTTTTCCAAAGTCACCAATGAAATAAACTCCACTTATTTGGGGAGATGTGAATGCCACAGGATAGCGCAAGAGAGCAAGGATGTATTGGGAAAAATTCTTCTACATAACAACCTAAGAAATAACAAATAAATCTTCTCTTTTCTCTAGTGCCCCCTGGAAATAGCATGGCCTGCACAGGATTTAAATTTTAGAATAAAATGCTCGGTGTAGGGTGGACACTGTGCTACAGGCAGAGAGACGAATTAGGAGGCTATTTCCATGATCCAGATAAAAGATGATGGTGAGATCCTCACATCCCGGGGATGTACAAAAGAGGAACTAGACTCTATGTCATATGTAGGAGGAAGAATCAATAGTATCAGACTGGATGTTAGTGGTGAGAGAAAGAAGAGAGCGACCGCAAGTTAATGGCCATATAACTGGAAATGACAACGTCCTTCACTGAAGAAATTGAAGAGGAATCACCATTCCTGGTTGAGAATAATAAGCTCAAATTTGGGCATACCAAGGTTGAGATTCTATGAGACCCCCAAAGGGAGATAACCATGAGGATGCTAGATGTATGGATAATATGTTATATCAGGGGAAAGTGTGATATATCTTAAAAATATATCCTTGGGATTCACTACATTCAAGATGGATATTGGAGATTGAAGTTTTTGGAATTGAGGAAATCAGTCAGGAGGCAATGTTGATGGAGATGAGGGCAGAAAAGGCATCTCTGGAGAACATGTAAGTAAAAGAGGCAGGCAAGGAAAAAGCCTGAGAAGCAGCAGGAAGGTCAAGGATATTGAGATGGCCACAGGAAAAAGGCCATTTTAAGGAGAGGAGCGCTTATGATACAGCAAATGAAATAAGACTGGCAATATCCACTGGCTGTAGTGGGAAAGTGGCAGGGTCCCCAAGAGTTTATCAGGACACAGGTTGGTGTTGTGCAGATAAGGTGGTGAAAGAGGGATGAGGTTGAGTGTGACTAGAGAGGAGAATAAAGACATGTCTTTGAAGAGGATTAAAAGGCCAGCCTTCCAGTTATAAATAAGTCACATAGATGAAAGGTAAAACAACAACAACACACACACAAACACACACACACACACTTTTAAGAAGCAGTGACTCAAAAGAGAAAAGAATCATGTGTCTAGAAAGGGGTTTTTTAAATTTAATTTCCACAATTTTAAAATGAAATTTAATTCAAATAATGGTAATGGAGTATAACTTTTTAAATACAAATCTAACGAGAATAGTGGAATTCTATTTTGGGGGACAGATTGTGCTTATTTGGGATTCAAAGTTAGTGTTCCCTGTTATCAAAATATATTCCAAATATTCACCAATAGTGCTGATCTGTAATGGCATTTTACATGTTTTGTCTTTAAAAATGTCTTTTCACACAGATGTGTATTGTCAAATAGTGCTCTCAGTCTGTGATCATACAATTTACTTTGAAAATATTCATCATTTGGAAGTCTGAATTTAAGAATTCTTTTAGATGCTTCTCTTGATATTTTCCTCTTAGCATATATTTACAATGCAGACCAATCACTTCCAATTGAAGGTTAAGTGAAAGCTGTTCAACTGCAATTACATGGATTTAAAAAAAATGATTCTAAACTTTAATTTTTAGAGCAATTTTAGGTTCACAGCAGAACTGAGTGGCAACTACAGAGAGTTTCCATATACTCCTATTACCCACCCTCCCACACTGTCCCACCCTTCTATCTATAGTCACACCAGGGTAGTACACTTGTTATAATCAGTGAACCTATACACATCATTTTTACTCAAAGTTCATAGTTTACATTAGGGTTCTGTTTTGGTGTTGCACATTCTGTGGGTTTGAACAAATATACTGACATGTGTCCATCATTACAGTAACATATACAACACTTCCATTGCCCTAGAAAATCCTCTTTGTCCTACCAATGCATTCCTTCCTCCCCCCCCCCCCCTCCAATTTCTGGAAACCACTGATGTTTTTTCACTGTCTCCATAGTTTTGTCTTTTCCTGAATGTCATATAATTGGAATCACATAGTGTATAGACTTGCATATTGGCTTTTTCACTAGTGATATGCATTTAAGTTCCCTCTATGTCTTTCCATGGCTTGATAACTCCATTTTGAATAATATTGAATAATATTCTGTCATCTTGATATACCACAGTTTGTTTATTCATTCACCTACTGAAAGACGTCTTTGTTGTTTCCAGGTTTTGGCAATTGTGCAAAAAAGCTGCTATAAACCTCCACGTACAGGTTTTTGTTTGGACATGAGATTTCAACTCTTTTAGGTAAATACAAAAGAGCATAATTGCTGGATAATATGGTAACATTAGGTTTAGTTTTGTAAGAAGTACTAAGCTATCTTTCAAGTGGCTATACCATTTTATCAGCAATTTATTACTCCCAGCAATGAATAAAAGTCCCTGCTGTTCAACATCCTTGCATGCATTTGGTGTTAGTGTTTTGGATTTTGGCCATTGTAATAGGGTATACCTTGTCTTCATGTACAGTTCCTTAATGATATATCATGTGAAACATCTTTTCATATACTTATCTGTCATCTCTATATCTTCTTCCATGAGATGTCTATTTGCATCTTTTGCCCATCTTTTCATTGGGCTGGTTTCTTACTTGTGAATTTTAAGAGTTCTCTGTATATTTTGGATACTAGTCCTTTATCAGATAGGTCTTTTGCAAACGTTTTCTCCCAATCTGTGGCTTGTCTTTTCGTTCTCTTGACATGGTCTTTCATAGAGCAAATGTTCTTAATTTTATTAAAATCTTGATTATCAGTTAGTTCTTTCATGAATCATGCCTTTGATGTTGTGTCTAAAAAGTCATCACCATACCTAAATTTGTTTAGATTTTCTTCTAGGCTATCTTCCAGAAGCTTTATTATTTTGTGTTTTACATTTAGGTCTATGATTACAATTAGGTCTTGATTTAATTTCTATGAAGGCTCTAAGGTCTTCATCTGTGTATACTTCTTGCATGTAGATGTCCAGTTCCAGCATCATTTGTTGAAAAGCCTGTATCTTCTCCATTGTATTGCCTGCTCTTTTGTAGAAGATGGGTGAACTGTATTTATGTGATTCTATTTCTAGGCTCTCTGTTCTGTTGATCTATTTGTCTATTCTTTCAACAATACTGTGCTGTTTTTTTTTTTTATTACTTTAGCTTTATAGTAAATCTTGAAGTTGGGTAGTGTCAGTCTTCCAACTTTGCTCATTTTCAATATTTTGTTGGGAAAGAATTTTTAAACACAGGAAAAGACTAGAGCAATTCTATATAATGAGGAAAAACATCAATATACAGGGTGAGGTTGAATAGAGATGGAAAAACTTCATTTAAAGCCTCCAAAGTCTTTTTGTCAAAAGAAAATAAGCACCATTATACATTTCCAGTAATATCTGTCATCATTAATATTAGACTTATTTATTTGAGGTTAGTACTAGAGGTTTGATATTTTTAATATTCTAAGAAATTTTATAAAGGGAATATTTAATATGTGTTAAAATAATTTATGCAATCTGTTTAATTGCTTTACACTAAACAAGACAAAATTTGTTGGCAAATAAAATGAAAAATTATCAAAAATAATTTTCATTCCTTGTCATATTCTTATTATAATTAACAGCCTTTTTTCTATCTTCTTGTTGTTATCAAGAGTACATTTAATGATAAAATTATCCATGACTTGATGTATTATACAGGGCAAAAAATGACAGAGGCAATCCAGCAACAAATTCCTTCTCCATTTCCAGGAGTGGTTGGAGAGAAGGCAAGAAACAACAGGTAGCTTACAGAAAATCTATAGTTTTCTCATTTCCTTCCTGCATCAGGCAGTGTTGGTGAAAAGGGGTAATCTCGTGTCAGAAAGAAAAAGAACCATTTTTTAAAAAATATCTGATAAAAGAAACCTGTAGGATATACAAAACAGATATAAATACACAGTTAATTGATTTGGATATTAAATTTCACTGGTGTATAGAATGAGAATTTTTTTTTAACATTTATTCATTTTTGAGAGACGGAAACAGAGCAAGAGCATGGGGGGAAGGTTGGGGGGAGAGAAGAAGACAAAATCTGAAGCAGGCTCCAGGCCCTGAGCTGTCAGCACAGAGCCCTACGCAGGGCTCATGAACCGTGAGATCATGACCTAAGCCGAAGTCAGACGCTTAACCAGTTGAGCCACCCAGGCACCCCTAGAGTGAGAATTTTTAAAACAGTAATGTATATCTGCTAAAAACTGAGGTTCCAGGAAAATCCAAGTAGTATAATTCTGATTAGGAGGCATTCTGCTACATCCAACCATAAACTTGAACACACACAGACACTGTGATGATTAATAAATTTCTGTGAGGTTCACTAAACTGAAATTTTTATAAGTATTGTCAGAAGCAGAAGGGGCAGGAATAGCAAATTGTGATTAATAACAAAATTATAAACTGACTCAGTGACATTGTACTGTTGGAGGCAAAAGAATAATTCATTAACAATCATCTCCTATCTCTTCTTCTCTCTAAAGATAGTGTTAAAAAAAAAACCAAACAAACAACAATAGCATTAATTTGCTAAGGAAATTTAATCTTTTATTGAAGAAGTAAAAGCAAAAATATGAGTAATATGCTTTTGGCTATTCTTGAGACTAATATGAGTTTCAAATGCTCTGCATTGAAGCCAGGAAATTTGCTAATTTCAAATGAGATAAATGTATCCTGCTAGAGCTATTAAAACCATGTTGTTGAAAGCTATTATAACCATGTTATGAATGAGTTCCAAATTCAGGCAGGGTGCTAATATCACAGCATGAAAATACAAAAAAAAAAAAAAAAAGAAATCAACATACCTGTGTTAAGAGATATGAGCAAGGGCATGAACTTTTAGTGTGTGATTACCATCAGTCAAGGACTGTGCAGTATGTTCTATGACACCTACATTATCTCATTTAATTCTTACAGATTATGCTTACCATTAGTGTATTTTACCCTCATTTTAAAGATGAGTAAACTGAGGTTCAATGTCATTCACCACATATTTAAACTCAAGTCTTCTGCTATTAAACCTAGTAAATATACTTTTCATTTTACTGTGGCTAATGTAAGCATGTTAATTATTTTGTGGGAAATGATCCCTGCTTACCTTCACACCCAAAGGCAGTGGAAAAATTAATAGAAATTTCATCATTTCCTTTTTGAAGCCTTTTGTGCCTATCATATAGAGATTCAATTTCTAAAAAAAAAAAAAATGGTTTAGGGTTTTTTTTTTCTTCTTTGGAAGCAGAAAACTTTAGAGCATGTTTTACGCAAGTTAAAAATGTTGGCTTTATGCAGCTTTTAGAAAAGGGTTTATTTGCTGAAATACACAGGTTTTCCACTGTGCTTAATCTCCCCTGAAGTAGTATAATGTATATATTGCTACAAAAATGTGTAGCAATCCATCAAATAGAACTTGATTTATGTACTTTACCAAACATTTGCTATACTTAAATAAAAATTGTATCTACTTCTTAAAAAAGTTTTGCTCCTGCAAGCAGAATTTTTAAAGACTTACATAATGGATAGGTATTTTCCCTCTAAATGGCACCCTTGGAAAATGGATGAGAAGATATTTCCTCTGATGAGAACTCAAAGGCAGTTCTGCAGAGAAAATACCTTTAAAGATGCTACACAGTTAAGAGATTTATTTTTAAATGAATTTTTAGCGCTGAGGAAAAATAGGCATGGCATTTACTACATGTCTTACATTAACTAAAGGATTAGAGCCTTTTTAAAAATGTTTATTCATTTTTGAGAGAGAAAGTAGTAGGGGAAGGGCAGAGAGGGGGACAGAGGATCTGAAGTGGGTTCTGTACTGACAGCAGTGAGACAGGCGCAGGGCTCGAACTCATGCACTGTGAGGTCTTGACCTGAGCTGAAGTCAGGCGCTCAACTGACTGAGCCACCTCGGTTCCCCCAAGATTAGAGCTTTTTATGGCTATTTTAAATCAGTCTAAATTCAGGTGGGTTCTCAAGTGTTTCTTCTCTATAAATCTTTAAATGTCTCTAAGTTAGTGATTCTAGGCATACATTTGATAGACAATAAGCTGAGAAGAAAGTTTTAGAAACAAAAGGAATTCTTAAAGTTAATAAAACTTCTAATTTCGCCTCACGTGATTTTCTGTCCACTTAGGACTAGGGTATAACCTCACTGATAATATGAATATCCACTATATCTGGATAAAAGACTGAAGATAAGAAGGTTTGATCAGTGATGAAAGCATTAGAAAAGGTAGGGGCCCAGAGAACAATATTTGTGGTGATTGATTTAGGACGTGGCTTCCCACATGGAATGTGTCAGCTGTCACAACTGTTCAGTTTGCCTGAAGTTTCAGTTTCTCCCTATGATGGAGTACATTTACATAACCTGCTTCCTTGAACGCTATTGGCATTCTTGGCATTGGTTGAGTTTAGAGCACTGACAATATTGTTTTTATCAGCCTGTGAAGTTGAGAGCTGTGACCTAGACCTTTATAAATTCACCAAGGTAGTCTCTGGGGCCTGGCTGGATGGTCAGCTGCCTGCTCTGGTAAACATTCCTTCAGCATCTGTAGGTGAGCATTTCATCACTCAGTAGATGAGCACTTTTTCCTCTGGGAAGACTTATACTGTGTGATTTATAAAAATGATATCATTGGTTTCCAAAATACTCTCTTGAAAGACAATATTGTGAGTCCTTTGAGAATCTTCTTCACTCTGTCCTCGGGGCTAATCACTGTGCTTGGCACACAATGTTTTTGGACAAATATTTCTTGAATTAATAAGTCAATGAATAAGAGACATAATGAAAATGCCTAGTTAGGAAAGGAAAAAAAAATTGCTAACTCCAAAACCAATGATGTATTAACCTATGTATTGTATGCAATGATGCATAAGTCACCTACTTATTAGCTTTCAACCACAATGATAATATAACCTTAAATACATTCTGATAATGATTATATTTAAAGTCTCGTTTTAATATCATCTCTCATTTGTTGGGCTGAGAAAGTTGGGTTACAAGCTTGAAAGTGAAAAGTGAGAGGAAGAAGTTTGCAGAGTTTTGAATCCAGCCAATCTCATGTAAGAATTTTAAGTGCTTCATTAGTTTAAAAGGGTAGACTTGTTAAAACAGTTTTTGGTCATTCCTGCTTCCTTGAAATATTTTACATTTTAATTAATTTTCTTTCTCACTCTTCCTTTGGGAAAGAAAAGAGAACAATACAATTGTTCAAGTATAAGAATTGCAGTTTTAGACCATTTGTCTGCTTGGGATTGGGATATTCCAGTTAAATAAACACATTGGGGACTGATTTCTGGTTGAAACTATTATTTGGGGAAAAAACAGACTGGTTAATATGTGAATTAGTGTAGATGGAAAAAATCCAGTTTGGCAGTAGCATTAACTGTCTAGATAACATACATTTTATAAGGATTAATAATAACTAATTCTCATTCTGAGAACAAAAGAAGGAGGAACATTTAGTTCTTATTTAAATACTCCTATTTAAATAGTCCTTTGTAGGCAATTAATGAACTTCTAACCAGTCACTTGAGTTTGTAAATTCCTGAAAATTTGCTCTGACCTCCCTAGCAGACTAATACTGATCTAAGACCATTTTTAGCAAGAGTGGTACCAGAAAGCTCTCAGTAAAAGTGGATTCTAGATGTAGGTAACTCCAAATAAACGTAATATCAACACTATAGTGGAACAATGTCACATTCTGCAGGTTGCCCAGATGGCTCAGTCCTATAGGACTATATTGTGATAGAAAACTGTGGAATTGATATAGTCCTAGGGCCAGTCCATGAATATGTATGTTTGCTCAGCCATGTTGATGAAAACCACCTTCGAGTCTCCTTTTTGATGGGTTTAGAAAAGAATGCATTTAACCAGATCAATAATTGAATACCATGTCCTTGAAGGTATAAACACTAATAAACGTTCCATATTCACCCCATCAGCTACAATTTGAGGTATGACTTGGTTAATTTGCAGTAGTCCATTGGCATTTCCATGATGCATCCTTTTTAAAAAAAAAAAAAAAACAAAACAGCAGCCAGTAAAGTGAAATAGTTCTTATTTTACAAAGCAAGGAACAAATGTGAGGGTTCCAACAAATATTAACTATGACCATTCCAGTTATACTTCTGAAAACTGAACCTTTGGTAGGTCCATGGACCTAGTGGAACCACTGTGAGACAAAACTGGGTTAGAATTCCACCTGACCCCATGTCCTCATGTGCCTTATGTTGCTGGGAATCAGCAACATCACGAGCATTGTGTCCAATAGTCCTGTCATTACATGAAGGGCCATAGGTCCCTTTGGGAAAGAACTATAGGAATCAGTACTATATACATAATAGTAGTTTTTGCAGACTCTTGCATGGGTACCTGGCCTTTCCTTCAGGTTTTGGTTCTGCTCTCAGACCTGGTTCAGATCTGGAAAGTAGACAAAAGGCTTTCCATAGGGCAGCAAATCTCAATCTTCTAGACATATTAAAGCAATATTCTTGTTGGGTGCTCATCTTCCTTGCTACCATGAACACCTTGCTCTATTAATCATCTCCATAGTTCTTATAGGTCAGCATTCCGATCTTGTTGCCCAATATGCCTATGCTGCTTCTACCAAAATCATAGGCGCCTAGGGAGCCTGGTTTTTTGAAAAAAACATTGCAAATCATTGGCCTTGACCTACAGAGGATAGCCATCTCTGAGCTTTGTGGTGATGCCACTGCTTCCTCAACATTGCATTCCTTATTTCATGATAAATGAAGTAATCTCCCTGAAGAACATACGAAACTGGTAGATTTCTGGTGTTGTAGAGTACATTCATTCTAGCATGCTCACTTCTGAGACTTTGGATGCTTTCTTCATAGTCTGTGACAGCAGTTCTGGTATCTCTTCTTGTCTGGGATTCTAAGGGCCATTCTATCAATGCATTAGATCTGTGTGTGATGTTCTTGCCAGGTATTAAATTCTTAAAATCTTAAAATTATTAAAATTTTAATATAATTTTAATTTAATATAATTTATATATATTTATATATATAATTTATATATTTATATATTTATATATAAATATATATTTATTTAAATATATATTTATATTTTTTATATATTTTTAATATATTTTTATATATTTTATATATATTTTATATATATTTATATATATATAAATATTTATAATTTATATATTTTATATATATTTATATATATAAATATTTATAATTTATATATTTATATATATTTATATATATATTTATAATTTATATATTTATATATATTTATATATATATTTATAATTTATATATTTATATATATTTATATAAATATTTATAATTTATATATTTATATATATAATTTAATTATAATTTAATTTAATATAATTATAACTAATTAAATTATTAAAATCTTAAAAATACTGTCCTATATCCATAAACTCTCCCTTGTTCATATTTATATCCCATCCTCTCAACCCGGGACTCCCAGATTTCACTTGCAGACACTCTCCCACTTCCTGCTTCCATTTTCAGTAGCTTCTTTGGTGTCCACTTCCTTTCCTACATTTGAGGCCCAACATTTTCCTATTAGGATGATGCAGAGATTTGACCTGAGTTAGGAGATAGAGATAAAAACAGACCCTCAGAAAGATGAACATTGAGTTACAAGGCACCATCATAATTTGAGGCCTCTGCAAATTTTTTAAGCAGGGCACATAGGGAAGGGGCTCTGCCTTTCCACAGGGGGAATGGACCATTACTTCAGGCTTTGAGGGTTTAAAGAAATCTGAAGATTTATAGTTTTCAAGTGTACACACCCTGATAGGTCCATTCTAAGTCTCTGAGTCCTGTTCATTCTATATCAGGGCCCTGACTTTGACGTAATAGTCTAGGCTCTGAAAATTTAAGCGTTCTTTGAAGTTCTGCCACCACTGCATTCTGCTCTTGAGCTCTATCTACCCTCTAGCTGCAGGAGATGAATGTCTCTTTAAATACTTACAAGATGGCCATGTCAGCCTCATACTTTCTGTCTTTAATGAACAATAACACTCAACAGCTATCTAAATCTGTAATCCTTATAGTCCATTATTTCCCCAGCATGCTAGGGACTGTGAATAATCCTCTTCTCACCGGTGATAGGGTTTTGGGGGGTGAGCTACCTCTAGAATCCATTTTTATTAAGAGTTTTCTGACATCACTCTTGGTGCAAACTGTCTAAGGTCCGTGTATTAGTCTGCTAAGGCTAGCATCACAGAATACAACAGAATGGGTGGTTTAAAAAACAGAAATTTATTTTCTCACAGTTTTGGGAGCTGGAAGTCCAAGAAGAAGCTGCCAACATGGTGGTTTTCTGGTTTTCTCTCTCCTTAGCTTACAAGCAACTGCCTTCTCACTGGGTCCTCACATGTGTACTCCTGGTGTTTCTTCATCTTCTTATTGGGTCAGGCCCCGCTATTTGACATCATTTAATTAATATCTAATTTTCTCTTTAAAGGCTATATCTCCAAATACAGTCACATTGAGGATTAAGAGTTTAACATGAATTTTGGAGGGACACCATTCTGTCCATAAAAAGTTAAATAGAATCAGAGCCTGAGAAAAGAGATTCCTGCGAATGTGATTTATTGAGGGAAGACTTTCAGGGAAAGAGAAGGAAGTGGGGGCATGATACAAAGCGAGAAAGAACTAAGCAAGACTGTAATCCATCTGAGACGAGTTTTGACCTGATTCTATAGAGAACTCTGGAGTTCAAACAGCCCCACAGAATTGTCCCCATCTTGAGGCAAGGAGGCTGGCACTTGTACCCCATATCCATCCGTTACTGGCTGCTGGATGTCCCTGGGAGTGTGGCATAGCCCTCAGTCCCAGGAGAGGGCAATTCTTTAGAGAAGAAAGCAGCTGTAAGCAGTTACCAGCTGGTGATATGTGTATCTACGTGTAAAGGAGGTCTGGACAACCAACAGCATCCATTGTACACAAAAAAGTTTGTTTCATGTCTCACAATATGTACACACCACTTAAACCACAATTTCACTTCTAGAAATCTATTGTTGGAAAAAATTCGAAGATACAATCAAACACTGATGAATAATGAAGTATGCCACATTATTATTTATGGTGTTGGAAATTGGCAAGCATTCTAAATGTCTAAAAAGAGAATAATGCTTAAAGGGATTGTAGTGCATCTCTATCTGGGAATTTCTGCATTAAATTTTCATAGTTTTAATGACTTGGAAATGTTTATCATATGTTGTTAAATAAGAGTAGAGATTTCAAAAAACTACATACAGTTTAACTTCAATTGTCTATCTCAACATATTTATATCAAAATGTCAGAATAACATATTAATATATTAACTGGGATTATCTACTAGTTATAGAATAAATGAGTTTTGGATTGTAGTTTTTCTAGGCTTTTCTGTACATTTTAAATTACAAAGTCAACATCTTTATGAGTTATAAGACTAGAAAGATTTCTAGTTATTCTTAGATTTGTTCATGTTTCTTTTAATGGACATGTCCATTTTGTCCTTGCCAAATTTTTTGGCCTAGAAATGTTTATATTACCCCCATGTTTCTAGTAATGCCTAGAAGATCTTTGGTGTATCCTCTTTTCATTCCTAATATTGGTGATTATATCTTCTCTCTTTTCATAATTAGTCTCACTAAAGGTTTGTTAATTTTATTGAGCTTTCAAGGGAACAGCTTTTGCCTTGTGGTAGCAGAGTAATGACACTCCAAAGATGTCCATATCCAAGTCCCAGGAACTATGAATATGTTATTTAGACAGCAAAGGAACTTTGCCAATGTGATTGGGGTTAAGGATGGTGAGATAGAAGATTATCCTGGATTATCTGAATGGACCCAGAATAATTACATAAATCGTTAAGAGTAGAGAAATTTGCAGCTGAGTCAGAGAGAGATGTGACTACATAAGGTCAAAAAGAGGCAATGTGAGGGGCTCCTGGGTGGCTCAGTCAGTTGAGCGTCCGACTTCAGCTCAGGTCATGATCTCACGGCCTGTGGGTTCAAGCCCCACGTCAGGCTCTGTGCTGACAGCTCAGAGCCTGGAGCTTGCTTATGATTCTGTGTCTCTCTCCCTCTCTCTCTCTACCCCTCCCTTGTTCACACTCTGTGTGTGCCTCTCTCTCAAAAATAAACATTAAAAAAAATAATAAAAAATAAAAAGAGGCAATGTGAGTTGACACTATAATCCTGGCTTTGATGATAAAGGAAGGGGGCTAAGGAATATGGCAGCAGAAAATTAACACATTGTTTAATTTCTCTATTCTTTGGTCGTTTATTGATTTCCTATTTATACTGTATATTTCCTTCACTTTTTATGGTATATTTTGCTTCCCCCCTCCCTTCACCTTCTTATGCTGGAAATTTAGATAATTTAGACGTTTTAAATGTCTATGCTTCTTATGCTGGAAATTTAGATAATTGATTTTAAATTTCCCTTTCTAACATAAACATTTAAAGCTAAATTTTTAATTCTCTAAATTTATAGCTGTACCCTACAACTAGTTATGTTGTGTTTTTCTCATCATTTATTTAGAAATATTTTTTAATTACCCTTGTGATTTCTTCTTTCACCATTATGTAGTTCCATTTCTGTATATTTGGGGGTATTTTGGATACTGTCCAGTTAGTTGTAATACAATTCCATGCTAGCCAGATTTGTGTGATTTCAATTGTTCTAAATGCATTGAGGCTTGTTTTATAGGCTAACATATTGCTAATTTCCTTTATCATTTCTTATAATTAAGTTTTTCTGTTAATGAATTTTCTTGTATTTTTGTCTGGAACATCTTTGTTTTCTTTCATTTCTAGATAAATCTAGATTGACAGCTTCCCTCTCCATCTTCAACATGCTAAGGATGTCATCACACTGTCTTCTGAATTGCATTATGTCTAACAAAATGTGCATGATCATGATTATTTTCCCTGTGTTCATGCTTTTAAGATTTTTGTCACTGGTTTTTAGTAATCTGATAGTAATCTGCCTTGTTGTGGTTTTATTTAGATCTATGCTGATTAGAGTTGGCTGAGTTTCTTGGATCTGTGGGTTTATAGCTTTTATTAAGTTCATAAAGCTTCTAATTATTATTTTTTCAAATATTATTCTGACCCTTCCCCTTTAATGAGTCCAATGACATGTATTTGACCTCCTAATATTTTTCATGTGTCAATGAGGTACTCCTCATTGTTTTTCAGTCAGCTTCTTTGTGCTTCAGTAGTGCTAATTTGTCCTGTTGTTTGCTCATGTTCACTAATCTTTTCTTCTGCGGTATCTAATGTGTTGACACCATCTGGTAAAATTTTCATTTTGGTAGTTGTATTTTTCAGCTCTCTCAAGTCCATTTTGACTTGTATGTATATCTTTTCTTCCTCATTATGTTAATACAAATTCCAGTTGCTTTGACCTCTTTGAAGGCCATCTCTTTCCTCATCTCAACAGAAATGCCATGCTCTGCTTAAAGTGTCCCTCTTTGATCTGGGTCCGGAAAATACATCTAGAAAGAAAGCTAGGAAAAATGATGGGACTCCTCATTTGTACCTTCTCATCTCTCAGGGACCACAGTCCTGTACTACTTACTGTTAAATTTCAGAGAACATTTTCCCATATATTTTGTGTAGTTTTCTAGTTGTTTTTAGTGATAACATAATTCCTGAGTCTGTTTTTTCCCTTATGACCCAATGCAGAAGTCTGCTGTATTTTTAGGCTATGTCCGAAAAAAAAAAAAAAAAAAAAAAAAGAAAAGAAAAATTGGCCCAACCAATTGATTTGTGAAATGTGAGTATGTTGAATTATGGATAACATAGTTGCTTCTTGTTAAATTTTTAACAAGCTATGCATCTGTATTCAAGTAGGAGAAAGGAATATTTCTTCTGCTTCTCAATTTTCTACTTTGTAGCTGGATCCCAGAAAAGTTTTCCTGCTTAAAAATCATGCATACCCTTTAAGGTCAAGATCACATAATTGTATCTTCCAAAAGAACTTCTTTTTCTCCAAGGAAACAAGGGAAATTCTTTTTGCCTTTGGACTTCTTAGAGCATGTATTTATACCTTTGTTAGGGGACTTACAATGTACTATCTTGAAAGCAGGCATGTCTCTTTTCTAGCTTGCCTGAAAATTCCATAAGGGAAAGAACTGAATCATACCATCTCTAAAATTGCCATGATAGCCTACACAATACCTTTCTTAGAGTAACTATCAAGAAGTATTTTTAAATAAGTAAATAGACTTAACTGTTTTGTCTTTGTATTAATTTTGTAATACATATCACATTCTTATATATTGTGTATAAGGAGAAGTTAACTATACTTTCAAAGTGTCAGTATTGTGTTAAGGAATATTTTGGAGTTAAAAGGGGCTATTTTGGAAAGAATTGAGTCATACCTTTAAGATTCGAGCTAAATGGAACAGTAGAATTCCCATTAGTTTATTTTTATGTGCCAAAAAAACAGTACAAATCCATGATCTTAAAACCTGGAGGCACATTTTCAGTAGAGCTCCTTTTGAAACTTTTATTAATTGTAGGCATACGTAGAAGAGAACTACACATTGTTCTGGTTCAGTTGTCATATGAACAGAGTCACCCTGAAATAAAATTAAGGCTACTATTCTGTCTTTAGAAGAGAATGAATATATCAAGCTAACTTTAAGGGGAAAATGTACTATATAACATTTGGAGACCTATAAAAATAAAGAATAGTGTTATTTTTTAAAAGCTAGCTTATTGCTGCTCAACTTTTTTAAAATTTTTTTAACGTTTATTTATTTTTGAGACAGAGAGAGACAGAGCATGAACAGGGGAGGGGCAGAGAGAGAGGGAGACACAGAATCCGAAACAGGCTCCAGGCTCTGAGCGGTCAGCACAGAGCCCGACGCGGGGCTTGAACTCACTGAACATGAGATCATGACCTGAGCCGAAGTCGGACGCTTAACCGACCAAGCCACCCAGGCGCCCTGCTGCTCATCTTTTTTATTGTTAAATTTTCAAATCTACAGAGGAATTGAAAGACAAATACAAGAAATATCTGCCTATCCTTTGCATAAATTCACTCATAGTTTACCAACATTGCTACCGTTTTGCTCTCTTCCTTTGCAAAGACACACACATACACACCCCTTATTTTTGGTTGAATCATTTGAACTGGAGTTGCTGACATCATGACACTTGAGTTTCAGTATTCAACTACAAAAAAGTATAGCAGTTTTCCAAATTAACCTAATTATCACTAATACAAAAACATCATAACCAATATAGTTCATATGTAAATTTCCCTGATTGCACGAGGTGTAGATTTTAACAGTTACTTGATTATTCATCATTCATTCATTCCTTTGTTTGTTTTAGGTAGTAAGATCCATAAGCTCTAACTGAAGTTCCTGCACAGCGTTTGAGTGTTATAGGACTTTTGTTTCTTTTAATACCTAACAGTAGAAAAGTCCCAATCTACTTTTGTTTTTATTTTGTTCTGTTTTTCATAGTATTGAGTCTTTTAAAGGATCCAAGCCAGTTCCTTTGTAAAATGTGCCAAGTCCTGGATTCATTTGATAATTCCTCATGATTGGATTAAGTCCAGATAGTTTAAGCAAGAATATACTATGTCAGTGACATGTATTTTTTATATATCAAATCAGAAAGTGTAAAATGTCACATTGTCACACACTAGCCATGCTAAGATTGATTGTGCTTAAGTAGAAGAAAGCATAATTTTGTACAAATTTGTACAAGTATAGTATAAAGATTTATATAAAATTATATATAGTATAAAATTTATATAAAGAATAAATTTATATTGATCATAGCAAGTGAAGGCATTTTAAAAATAATGCTAAATATATAATTTATTGTTGGGTTTCTCTACTTCATTGATAAGTGTATAAATTTAAAACACATTCAGATTTTGAATCTGAATATTAGCTGTTATAGCTTTGCTACATTAAAGCACTTATTTATTTCTTTTTGGTGCCTATTATCTTGGGTCAAGCTATTATCTCGAAGACCATAGAAAGGTGAATTTCAATGAAAAATGTGTATACATAAATTTGGTTGCAAAATTTTATTTTTAATGATAAAATGACCAATTAATCTGCTCATAAGCATGAATAGGATAGTGTGTTATTGTAGGTAGGTCCATAAAACTAATTTGAATAGAATTTCATGTATCACAATTTTAAATGAGCCTGAATCACCAACCATCCTATTTATTTGATAACCAGGAGGAAATGATTATGCTAAACATCTTTTAATGAATAATCATAACTTGATTTGAAAGCACCAGAGAATTCTGCAGATTTTGATAAATTGTCATAGAAACTTTCTATCAGTAATGGGCCAAGAAAATGAAATGCTATCGTCTACTTCTGTTTGCGAAGCTACCTCTTTCCTGTTCTTACTGCATGTGCCAGAAACACAAGCATTTATAACTAACTGAAGCTCTCTATTGAAATGCAATTCTATGATCAGAAAAGGTAGGCAGGAGTATGTTGGCATTAGGATTAGCTGAGGGGTAAGGAGAGCTGATTTTACTATTATGAACTACTCTTTGAGTCATGGTTTGAAAATAATATTTTTTGTCAGTTCTTCCATCTGGAATTGGTAATATAAAAAATCCATTCCCCTTCTACTTCTTTCCATTCATTTATTCTACAACTACTTACCCAATAGCTACCAGGTGCTGGGATATGGTTGAATAGGCAGGAAGAAGATAACATTTCCTATGGAGCTTACATTTTCATGAGAGAGACAAATGATAAACAGATTTGTATCATAAAATGGCAGGTTGGGACAATTACATTAAAAAATAAAGCAGGGATAAAGAATAATTGAAAATAAAAGGGCCTTTTACACAGAGTGATTAAGGAAAATATCTTTATTGACATTTTAGCAGAAACCAGTGAAGTAAGAGAGAACCATGAATTGATTTGAGGGAATAGAATTTAAGGCACATGGAAGAAAGAGCAAGCATAAAGGTCTTGAAAAAAGAGAGATTGATGCATTCATAGAAAACCAAGGAGGCCAAGGGTGTTAGAGCAGAATGAATAAAGGCAGAAGGAAGTGATAGGTGATCAAGGCAGGTTAATTAAGAACTGGGATGTTATCAGAGTGCAGAGCCTAAACGACAAAACCCTTAGCAGTAGTTCTCAGGCAGGGGTAATTTTGTCCCCAGGGGACATTTGGCAAAGGCTGGAAAACTTGTGAGTTGTCACAACTGAGGGTTTGATATTGACATTAGTGGGTAGAAGAAAGAGATAACTGTCAAACTTTCTACAAGGCACAGGACAGCCATCAACAATATAGAATCTTCCCATGCAGAGTGGCAATAGTGCCAAGGTAGAGAAACCCTGAGGACCAGAGGGCAAAGAGGTCTTTTGGGCTACTCTGTGGAGATGCAGGTGCAGGTAGAGCTGCAAGAATAAAAGCAGTGTGGCTGGGTAGGAAGTTATTGCAGGATGGTGGTTTGGACTACTGGCGATAAGAGGAATAAGGAACAACGGAGCAATGCAATCAGATAGTGATTTAAATATATGATCAACCAACTATAAATCAAAGGAATGGGAATCTTAAGAATGACGTGTTATTTATCATTGACAAAATGAAAGGTAAGGGTTAATTTGTCCCACGCTTTTCTGGGCAACCTGCTTATCCAGAAAAAGTCTCCACCCACTCCTGCAAAGCTCCATGGAAAAATGGATATCATCCAGTGCTTAAAGCAGTCAGCCCTGATCGACTCCAAGAAATGGACCCCGCTCCGACATACCCAGGCAAGGACTGGTATTTGCACAGCCGTAGAGGCTGGTGTGGCAAATCCTTCCAGAATCTTGATCTGGTAAGCTGCCTGCAATGCAAAGCTTTGACCCCAGGCAAGTGAATACATCAGGAAGAGGCAGGATGGGACTGGAGTTAAGGTTCTGACATATCATATTGCTACTGTCCCTGATCCCACCAGAGGAGGGGTTAACACTTCCCCTAATTATGGACTTACAGCCACATAGTCCGTGGGACAGGGTGTCTCTCACTGAGCTAATGTTCTTTTCTGCCACATTGCTGACCATTGCTTTGAACTATGAGGAGGCAAGAGGCCAAGTTAGGAGAGAAGAGGGACAGCCCTACACCTGCTCTTGATCCTTTCTCAGCAAGTTTTTCCCTACAAAAGCAAAACCAGCACATGTGGTATATGTGCCCATCGGCCATTTGGATTTATTTGTATCCAAATACACAAATATTACTACTTGGAAATATACTTACAAATACTAGTGAGTATATCAAGATATAAGCACTCTTGTACATGTCTGACCTTTCTGGGGTGAAATCTGGAAATAAATTCCAAAATATAAATCATGGAAATGCTGTGATGCAACAGTCTAACGTCTAAAAAATAATTAGGCAAATATACAAGGATATATATATATATAAGCAGTGAAGCACTATCTTTGTTAGTGAAAATTGGCCAAAAGACTTAATCTAATCATTAAGGAATTGGGTCCATAATTTATAATATATCAACAAAAGGATTCCATTGGATATGATATATTTCTGTGTAAAATATGTAGTAGCATGGATAGTGAAATTCCTTTTTATATTAGTAAAAATATATACATGTGTGCATTACATATGCAGCAAAATGTTTATTAGTAATGATTTTCTCTGAGGAATAGGAGTGAGGGGGGTTTTCCAAATTGTGATTTTTTTATAACTAGTTTGAATTTCTTAAGATAATCATACTTTTACAAAAGACACACTAAATTTTATTTTTTTTAATTTTTTTTATTTTATTTTTGAGAGGCAGACAGAGTGCGAGTGGGGGAGGGGCAGGGAGAGAGGGAGACAACAGAATCCAAAACAGGCTCCAGGCTCTGAGCTGTCAGCACAGAGCCGGATGCGGGCCCGAACTCGGAGATGGTGAGATCATGACCTGAGCTGAAGTCGGATGTTCAACCAATTGAGCCACCCAGGTGCCCCTAGACACACTAAATTATAAACACAGGAAACTCTCCATCTTAATGTGTTCTATATTTTTGCCTTTTAAATGTTGTTTCAATATATCACAAAAAAAGAACTGGAAAGTAAGAGAATAATTTCAGTCCTCCAATTGCTACATCATGATAGATTTGCTTTAAATTAATTTTCACACACAACTGCCTCTTGAATTTCCATACAGTATCTTATAGGTGAAAAATAAAACGAATGCCAAGAAGAAATACGTTGTCTTTGAGTGGTGCTATATTTAAAGGGAAATTTGACTTTTTTGTATCAAAAAGGTGTATTTGTTGGCAATATAACACTATAGTCATATAGTTATATATACGTTCAGTGTCTTGCTATTACCTAAAGTGAAGAAATAAAAGGAATCTATGCAAATATTATGTAGAAAATACATGCACACGGAGAAATTACAGATCTTGTCAATGCTAGAAAGAAAAACTGCCCCCAACATGCAGTAGCTAGTACTCATAGCTAGATCTTGGTGTTCTTCTGGACATACATTTCCGGGAGCACTGACATCTGACGAGGCAAAAACGAGATTGCTGTGTAATGACAATCATGACAGACATGATTACATGTCTGAACACAAAGACATAAAAATTGTCCAAACCACAAAAATGATCAAATATCCCAATATGTCAGCCAATATAAGTAGTGTTTCTTCTTTAATTAAGGCATTAGCTTCATTTAATTCTTCCTACCTTCCCGATAAGATTTATTAGGCTATCCAATCAGAGAAAACTTCCCCACTTTCTGATACCATCCAAGCCAGAGAAAGCCCTGCTTTTTAAAACCCACTTTGAAATCACTTAACACAAAACCTAGATGTTAAAATATGTCTTTCCCACCCTTCTTCAATAAGCTGCCGCAGAATCACCATGACACAGGTTCTTCCTCACTGCAACAGCATGAAAAGGAAGATTTGTGTCCCTGATGCTATTGAGTTGGATTGACAATACCACCGGTTCTTGAAATAGACAGATTTGTCTCTATGGGCCCTTTCAGCTCTAAGGTTTTTCTGTTCATCTAGTCATATTGAAGCTGTCAAGTTAAACCATTCTTAAATAGTTGATTGTGATGTTTTCTGGTGCTTAAGATCTCCATGCCCCGACATGAAATAGCTGTTTAATCATGAGTAAATTATTTAGCCTCTTAAGTTTTCATTCTTTCAACTGTAAAGTCTGGAGAATAATACCTATCTGGGAGAATTTGGCAAGAATTAAGTCAGATATTGTATAAGAGTATTTAGCACTATTGTTGGTCTGTAGTAATTGCTCAATAAGTGGTACTTGAATTGACTGTTAGCGTGGTCATTATTATTTTTTATTACTGTAATTCAATCCTCTGTGTAAAACATGTTTTTCTATGATTTATCTGAGTATATGAATTTAAAGTCTATCCAATGTCTAAATTTATAAATTTCTACTGCATAAGTCAATATTTTCAAAAAATTAACATCCACATCATTGTGTTATAACTTGATTTAAGTCTACTATCTTCACCTGTTGGCCATACTACTTTAAATTATCTCAATTTCTTTAATAACATTTATACCAATATGTACAGAAAGCTCAGTTTTTATATTTCCTTTTTATATTTTAGAATAGAACATATAACAATGAATAAAATATTCCAGAAAAGAGTGAAACATCTAAATTTAGGGGTGTCTGGCCCCGATTGTACATGGGTGACTGTTTACCTGTAGACCACTGTGACTTCTTCATTCATTCCTTCAATTGCTTAGGCTATAAATCTGAGTTAGCCCAAGTTCCTTTCTTTCTCTCCTATTGATCATTTCTCCTTCTACTCTCCTCTCCTTGGCTGAGCTACAGCTCCTGCCTCTTCCTATTTAACAATAAATCCTTTAAAATATATGATGACCTGATAATTTATGTTCCTCTCTGTGTGAACCGCCCCAGTTCAAATCATGTCTGTCACCAACACAGACTATCACAAATGCTTTCTAATTGACTTTTCTGTTTCCATTATTTTTGCTTCTCTTTTGTACATTTCTATCTGATAGCTGGGATGAACTTTTAAACAAACAAATCATATCAGGTCATGTCCCTGCTTACAACTTTCCAATGGTCTTTCAGTAAACTAAAAACTCAAACTCCTTATAATGGCCTACATGATCTAGCCCTGTCTCCTCTCACTCATTTCCTCATCTTTTAACTTTGTCACTATTGGCTCCTCTTTTGACCTTCGTTAATGAGTCTCTTCTTCAGAAAAGTTTTCTACCACCCATCTAAAGTGTCTCTCCCCCAATCACTTTCAAGTCCCTTATTTTTTTCATAGTATCTATCATGATCTGATATTACATCATTTGCTTGTTTGATTGGCTATTCCACCTTCCTAATTTCTCAAATCTCAAAGTATAATGGAAACTATTAAAGAGATAAACGGTAGGCATGGAGGTGGCCGAGGTTATTAATGCTAAAACGATGGATTCCCAACAATGCAAATTCCAAGGCAGTTCTGTCAGAACACAATTTATAAAATATGTTAGTAAACACAGGGAACCAATTCCTACTTCCTGTGCCAAGAGGTCAGTTTGCTGTTTTAGACAGTAAAGGCAGTTCTGACAAAACTCACCAATACCCCTTTCTGCAGAGGGACAAAGATGGAGGCAAGGGAGAATGACCTCAGGGACTTTTTCACCAAAGATAGAGGATGATTCCCCTCTCTTCACCACATCCAGAATAGCAAAAGTAATTTTAAAAATGAAACAGTAACTGGGGCGCCTGGGTGGCGCAGTCGGTTAAGCGTCCGACTTCAGCCAGGTCACGATCTCGCGGTCCGTGAGTTCGAGCCCTGCATCAGGCTCTGGGCTCATGGCTCAGAGCCTGGAGCCTGTTTCCAATTCTGTGTCTCCCTCTCTCTCTGTCCCAAAAATAAATAAACGTTGGAAAAAAAAAATTAAAAAAAATGAAACAGTAACAAATTCAGAATCAGTAGGGTTTTTTAGTCAATTCTCTTTATTTTTTTGATCTGATAAGTAATAGATTTTACCTGCACTATTTCGTTTATGTTAAGATTTCTCTCCTTAATGGTGACACTATTTCAAATTTCTAGCAGGGACGTAAGACCTCCAAACTGCTCACCCCCATCCTAATTTTAGAAAAGGCAGAGAAAAAGATATTTCTTCATTGAAAATATCCTGATCTTGGTCCAGTCACTGTTTCTCCCTTTATAGGTACTGTGTTTCCCTCTTTATTCAATGTGAATGATCATGTGGATTCAAAATTCAACTTGTCCTTTCTCATTTTGAGAGGCCAGCCTCATATATTCTCTAACAGAGCTCTTACCAAATGACAAGAATGTAAAAGAATTCTCACAACGTAATGCATAAAACTAAGGGACATGCTATGCATAACTCTGTTGCCTTGTCAAAACTTACATAAAATAACCTACAGGGAACAGAACAATTTAACCTTTCTGATTCATGCTAAGTAGCAGTTCCCCAGATATGCATGTTCACAAAAAAGGACACACTATCATCTAGAAATTGGCCTACGAGCCTCATTAGTTTGCTTAGGTAGAATTGCCCGAGGTTCTTTGGCAAAGCGGATCCTGCAAGTGAACAGAATTAACACGTACTTTGAGATCCTTTCCCTGAACAATCTGGGGTCATGAAAGAAAAATGTTAATTTCCCATTTTCCACCAACAAGTTCTGTTAGCAGTGGAAGAGACTCCCTTCAGTGAGAGGGAATCATAATTATATTGAGGGAGAAGTCTGGAGGCGATCCAAACCTAAGAAAGAGATGAAGATTGATGTATTTGAAAGTAATTTGCACATGTTAACCAATAGTCAACACAAGGGTGGCTGATGTGCAGTACAGAATACTTCACTAAAAAGTCACAGTTCTTAGGACACTTCTCTAATTCAGCTCCCCCATTCTATTCCAAAGCAAGGCACCTGAAGTACATGATAATGAAAGAGATTAATCCATCCACAGGGACAGGTGGAAAACAAAAACACAGAGATTTTAGCCATATTGTATTCTTGAAGGAAAAAAAAAAAAACTGAGCAGAGATAGAACTAATTACTGGGCCACTGGTTTTAATATACCTGGGAAAACAGTTCCAAATGCCTAAAATGTCCCTCTTTGTTCAGGCTGTCTAGATGACTTGAAAGGATAATGTAAACATTATTAAGCAGGATCTTCGGCTTAAAGTCTAAGGATGACATTTCAATATTATTCAGTAACTCGGATCTACCCTTGCAGGATCCACCCCAATGACTTTAAGACAAATAGCAGTGCTAGATGAACCTACTCCCCTTCAAAAATGAATGCAAAGGAGGGGCACTTGGGTAGCTCAGTCTGTTAAGTGTCCAACTTTGGCTCAGGTCATGATCTCATGGTTCATGGGTTCTAGCCCCATGTTGGGCTCTGTGCTGACAGCCTGGAACCTTCTTTGAATTCTGTCTCTCTATGCCTCTTCCTGGCTGCACTCTGTCTCTCTGTCTCTCTCTCTCTCTCAAAAATAAACATTAATTTTTTTTTTAAATGAATACAAAGGAAAAAGAAAGCAAGAGAGGAAAAACTAGATAAGGGTAATAAAGACCATGGCATCTATGCAAAAATTCTGCAAAAGAAAAAAATAAAATTAGCAAAACATTCAAAAAACTTTTTTAAAAAAGCATTCTTTTAAAAAATATGCCATATTCATGGGGCGCCTGGGTGGCTCAGTCGGTTAAGCGTCCGACTTCAGCCAGGTCACGATCTTGCAGTCCGTGAGTTCGAGCCCCGCGTCAGGCTCTGGGCTGATGGCTCAGAGCCTGGAGCCTGTTTCCGATTCTGTGTCTCCCTCTCTCTCTGCCCCTCCCCCGTTCATGCTCTGTCTCTCTCTGTCCCAAAAACAAATAAACGTTGAAAAATATTTATTAAAAAAAAAAAAATATGCCATATTCTTAACAGCATTTTTACAAACCAAAGTTATAATTGAATTCAGTTTAAATCACAAGAACTATTTTTTTTTGTTTTCCCATCATAACACTCTCATAACAAATATTTATATTTTTATTATCCCTTTTTAACATTTAAAAATGGAGAATTTTACTGCTCTATATGTAAGATTTAAAGCCCTTTTATCTGTATATACTTTGAAACTAAACCGTATAAACATTATGTTAAAATTCTTATTCCAAACTATTACCAGAACTTGAGTGGTGTCATCAACTATGGATATTGTGGTATAATATTAAACTTGCATGGTTTTCTTTTTCTTGTAAGGCTAGTTTAGTGGTGATAAACTCCTTTGTCTTTTGTTTATCTGTAAAGCTCTTTATCTGTCCTTCAAATCTGAGTGATAACCTTGCAGCAGAGAGTAATTTTGGCTGTAGATTTTCTTCTTTTTTTTTTTTCTTTTAATGTTTGTTTGTTTATTTTTTTAATTTTTTATTTATTTTTTTTAAATTTTTTTTAACATTTATTTATTTTTGAGACACAGAGAGACAGAGAATGAACAGGGGAGGGGCAGAGAGAGAGGGAGACACAGAATCTGAAACAGGCTCCAGGCTCTGAGCTGTCAGCACAGAGCCCGACGCGGGGCTTGAACTCATGGACCTTGAGATCATGACCTGAGCCGAAGTCGGACGCTTAACCAACCAAGCCACCCAGGCGCCCCTGTTTGTTTATTTTTGAGAGAGAGACAGAGAGTGGGGGAGGGACAGAGAGAGACAAAGAATTCAAAGCAGGCTCCAGGCTCTGAGCCATCAGCACAGAGCCCAACACAGGGCTCAAACCCACAAACCATGAGATCATAACCTTAGCTGAAGTCAGACCCTTAACTGACTGAGCCACCCAGACACCCCTGTAGGTTTTCTTCTTTCAGAACTTTGAATATGTCATGCTACTCCTTTGTGACCTGAAAAATTTCTGCTGAAAAAGCAGCTGATAACCTTATAGTTTCCCTTACTTTTACCTACAAAAAGTTATAAGTAACTTTTTGTTTTTCTCTTGCTGCTTTTAAGATTCTTTATCCTTGACCTTCGACATTTTAGTTATTATGTATCATGGTATGGTCCTTCTTGGGTTTAAGGGCAGTTTTCAGTTATTATTTCTTCAACTAAGTTTTATCTCTTTCTCTTTCTTCTTCTCTTGGGACCCCTATCATATGAATGTTTGTTCACTTGATCTTTTTCAAGAGATCCCTTAATTTATTTTATTTTATTTTTTTTTAATTAATGTGTATTTATTTTTGAGAGAGAGACAGAGAGACAGAGTGAGAGCAGGAGAAGGGCAGAGAGAGAGGGAGTCACAGAGTCTGAGGCAGGCTCCAGGGTCTGATCTGTGAACACACAGCCTGATGCGGGGCTCAAATTCACAAATGCAAGATCATGACTTGAACCGAAGTTGGACGCTTAACCCACTGAGCCACCCAGGTCCCCAAATTTATCCTCTTTTTAAAAAAATGCTTTTTTTGCTGTTGAGCTTGTATGCTTTCCATTACTCTTTCTTCCAGATTGCTGATATGTTCTTCTGTATCCTCTAGTGTGATTTTTACCAATTTCCTCTAGTGTGCTTTCTATTTTTACTTATCATATGCTCCAACTCTTATTGGTTCTTTTGAATATTTTCTATCTATTTATTGAAGGTCTCACTGAGTTCTTCCACTCGTTTCTCCAGCCCAGTGAGTACCTTTATGATCATTACTTCAAATTTTCTATCAGGCATTTTACTTACCTCAGTTTCATTTAATTCTCTGAAGTTTTTTTTTTTCTTGTTTCTTTTTTTTTTTTTTAATTTTTTTTTCAACGTTTATTTATTTATTTTTTGGGACAGAGAGAGACAGAGCATGAACGGGGGAGGGGCAGAGAGAGAGGGAGACACAGAATCGGAAACAGGCTCCAGGCTCTGAGCCATCAGCCCAGAGCCCGAAGCGGGGCTCGAACTCACGGACCGCGAGATCGTGACCTGGCTGAAGTCGGACGCTTAACCGACTGCACCACCCAGGCGCCCCAACTTGTTTCTTATCTTAATGCATATTCCTCTCTCCTAATTTTGCTTGACTTCCTGTGTTAGTTTCTGTGGATGCTGTGGATTTGTTTTTATGCATCTAGTGAAGCGGCTAAGTCTAACATTGGAGAAGTGGTCTTATGTATGATGGCCTCTATGTAGACTGTGTGTATTTGGTGCCTTTTGCTGACTGTTTGGACCTGTGGCTTTATATGCTAGTTACTCTCTTAAACTGTGGTGTGCCTTGATCTGTCTTGCAGTTCTCTCTCTTTGGTTGTCCAGAAGCTATTTAGTCCGCCCTGTGTTCTTTAGGAGGAATTGTTCTATTATTAGGTGTCATTCTGTGTGTTCTGCAGAGGAGGGGAGTTCAGTCTTCCTTCACCATCTTAAACTGGAACCCAGATCATTCAGTTAACTTGACTGGTTATTTCTTCACAGGTGACAGTTACGTGGGCAGGTTCACATTGTGGTAACTCATTGAGCTGTACGTGCATGATTTGTGGGCCTTTCTATATAGATGTTATTCTTCCACACACAGAATTATTGTTAAAAGGATTGATTAGCTTTCTTTTTCATAGGCTCCTTTATTTAAATTTAGGCCTGGGTTTTTGTTGTTGTTGTTTGTTCTGGTTTGTTTTACTAGAAATCGCATAATTTGGGCAAGCAGCGAGGTGTAGGAGCCGTTGGGAATACACCAGATAGAACACATTCTGATGCTGGAGGTAAAATAAGTGTGTGTGTCTGAATGGCACCTTTTCTTTCAGGCAAGCCCTGCCTCACCTGTCATTAGGAACACAAATTATGGGAGATCATTATTGAACATCAGTAATACATACTATTCTGCTCTGTGTGGACTGTGAGGGTCCCGATCCAGATTCATTCTCAGAGAAGACCAAATAAGGAATCACCTTCAGAGAAAATCTTGTCAAAGCAGAGAAATTAGAAGGAAATATATATATTTATATACACACAGTCGATATATAAATTTAGTGTGTATATATATATGTATAAATTTAGTGTATAAAACATATATATGAATATGAATATATATTTATATTTATGGCCAATGGTATTTTATGTTGTCATTTTTAAATAACATTGCACTCATATTGTCTATTAAAAATGACTAGTTATAAAAACTTGTATTAAAAGAAGAATATTTGGGAGCATCTGGGTGGCTCAGTGGACTAAGTATCTGACTCTTGATTTTGGCTCAGGTCATGATCTCATGGTTTGTGAGTTCAAGCCCTGTGTCTGGCTCTGCACTGACAGTGTGGAGCCTACTTGGGATTCTGTCTCTCCCTCTTTCTGCCCCTGCCCCTCTCCCTCCCTCCCTCCCCCCCTCCCCCTCACTCTGTCTCAAATAAACTTAAAAGAAAAGAAGAATATTTGGAATGAAGTAATATCACCAAAGACTTCAATGTACATTGAAAGATTCATTAGGATTTGATGAAGATAAATTGATTCGCATAGTCATTTAAGTTGCTTAATGAATCAATTTGAAATTAAAATTGGTTTAATTTTATTAAATGTCATCTGTTTCTATTCCAACGAAAGCTGTAGTGCATTGCTTAGATGTTTATCATAAATATTAACAGTAAAAATTCTAGGTCACTGGGTAATTTTTCTTTCTTTTGATTTTATTATCTATGCCTTAGGTACAAACAGGACTATTTATCAGCGAGGTAAAAAATCTGACAGGGTAAGCAAATTGAAGACTTTTTCCCAAGTATTATTTATGGTACCAACTACTCAAAACTTAGTTTTTACATTACTTCTATTCTTATAATTTGACTTGTCTGTTTCTATATACATAGATTTCCAATTTTTACTTACTTTCTGTTTTTTTAACACTACGTTAAGGAAAATCTTCCCACTTTTAGGATCATTTCTAAAAATAGCCATTGATTCGTATACCAAAGTAAAAAGCAAACTAAATATTTATAGTCAGTAGTTTCAAAATATTTTAGTAGGCAGTATAATTTTTCTGTTTATTTTTTATTAAGTTTTTAAAAGAAATTTTAGGTTCATAGCAATACTGAACAGAAAGTATGGCGTTCTCATATACTCCCTGTGCACACATACACACAGTCTCCCCCTCTGTCAAATCTCCCACCAGAAGGGAGTACATTTGCTACAGTCAGCGAACCTACACTGCCACATAATTATTGCAGTGCAGTATTTTTAACTGACATTTTCTAAGAACTTTAGTGCTAATCTGTTTCTTCAGGCAGTTTAAATGTCATTTGAGAGATAATACCATAGTGACTCAGAATCTCTGAAAACCCCTCTTATTCAGTGAGGCATAGTTTGCAAAGCAGGGTTCTAAATAATAGTTATAAGTTATGAAGCACTAGTTATTACACCTGTTCATCAACTAATAAGAATTCAACAAAACAGAACCTTTTAAATTAATATGCTCCTTCTGCATTTTTTTTGTTTTATTTTTCAATAATTATTAAGCAATTGTTGCCATACGCTGAACATTTCTTACTGTCCAATATCTGTATAAGTGACAGTTATGTCTTGTATTTGCATAGTACACCATTGTTTACAATACACAATGCTACCTCATATTTAAGCATGAATACATTTATTCTGCTGTGAAATGATCTTCACAATCATGGCCCTGAAACCCTTTGGCATCCTGAGTAATCCAAGAAAGCCCAATTATAACCCTGCTACTATACTTTAAAATCCAGAGGAGTATAGATTTTTCTTTTAAGCATTAGGTAGTAGTTTGAAAAAAACAACATTGGTAGCAGTGGTAACAAAATAATCATATATCCTGGCTGTCATTATTTATGCAGTCACTGCAATTATGTTACATTTTCTTATATCCCTATTAAGCTAATATTTTACTGCTTAAAATGTACAACTTTATTATATCATTTCTTCCTTATTTCTTTCTTTCACACTTCTGTTACAAAATCACAGCGTATATAGTCAATAGAGATTAAAGGCTTCAAGATCTAAGGCAAACATTATATTGACTAGGCTGGACTGAGGATTAATATGAAGACTTTGGGGAACGATATGATTCTTTAAATCTGATGTGGTGGCACCTTTAACTTCACCTTACTCATCAATTAATAAATGCTATTTATTGATGCATGGGTTTTAAATAAATACAAAGCAATTGACAACACACTGCAATGAGGACAAATACCTGAATCCACGGAAGTATCCATGCCCAGTAAAGATAATATAGAGCACAGCAGACTAGTAATCATGCAACACAGGAGAGTAAGATCAGGAAACTGAACAGAGCCAAGATGACATGTCTTAGCCTCATCTGGTAGAGTCTATACTAACTAGTCAGGAAGTAACAACCAAGCAATTTTGGTTTATATGCTATTTTACTTTATTGTCTCTGTGTTCATGGTTATGTTAGCTATTGTAATAGTTAGGAATGTTTTAACCAGGGATCTCTACATCACAGGGCCTCAGGCTAGGATGAAAGCACTCTGTTTTCTTTTGGACTTTGCAAGCCTAAGGCCGCAAAGTGGGAGAGGTGAATGTGACACAACAAAAAATGAGAAGCTCTAAGAAGTTACATTTGACTATGCTGGCTGCCACTCCACCATAAGCCATTAAGAGACACAGCATAATTTTTGGAGGTACTTATGTTTAGCCTGGGAGACTTCTCCGTGGCTAGAAAAATCATGCATCAGAGCAGTCCAAGGAAGAGAGAGAATTAATCTGCCTAGCTCCCTCCATTCTCCCACTTCCCATTCGTCAACTACCTTCAACTTCTGGGTTTCATTTCATTATTTGGTCCCTTCTTTTTTTATCTGGTATGCCATATTTCAATCCCTGTGGTATGGTGGTTCACTGAAGCCTCGAAGGGGTAGTAGGGATCAGAAACTCTAGGCATGTAGCTAGTCAGCCTAACTGTTCTAGAGGGAAAGGGTTCCACAGTCACCAGCTCTCCTAGGGTAGGTGGTTGGTCACAGGCAACGGAAGTCCCAGCAGTCAGATGGTTGAGTATGGAGGCAACTGAGGAGGAGAACAAGAAGCTGCTGGTTTAGGGAATCTGAGGAGGTGCCTAAGTCTTATACAAAGTCCCAATAAAAAGCACAACACTTTAGTTTGGTTTATTTACGGAGAGTTTATTGCCAAAGTGGTTTATTTAAAAAGCTTATTCTGCAAAGGTGTGGGTGGATTGTATTGGAACGATAGGCACTAGTATAATTATAGTAATCTTTTCACTGTGTGCTAGAGCTCCCCATGAGCTGAATCCAAGAAGAAGCCAGAGCCCTTTGATGCTAATCAAAACAGATTTTCCTTCCAGGGCACAAAACAGGATGGAAGAGTGGAGTCGATCAGAAGGGGCAAAGAAAAGCTCTCGCACACCATTCAATAAATGGAACTTGTTATTTTGTAACGTGAAATTACTTAAATTTCCAAGTAAAGGAATCTCTTCAAGCTTGTCTATAGTGCACCCTACCTTCTGCTTTTAAACTAGTCTCACCTACTAATCCAATGGTTTTCAAACTGCAGTAAGCACCAGAATCACCTGAAGGGCTTAGTACAACACAGATTGTAAGTCCATGACCAGAGGCCCAGTTTCTGATTGAGTAGTTCTGAGACAGGCCCAAGAATTAACATGTCTAACAAGTCCTAGGTGATCCCATTGTTGCTGGGCTGGGGACCACACTCTGAGAACCACTGCACTTGCTTATCATAAAGGCAAGCCTCAAATGCAAACATTGAGGCGATTGCTCAGGTGCCCCCTTGACCTTTCACCATCTCTTGCTTGGCAGTCTGTTGCCCACTATAGCAGCTGCTCTTTCTACCTCGCCCCTGCCTATACACAGAGTTTTGATCCTTAGTTTTGCTTGAGATGGTTATAAATTCACGGCTTTAGTGAATTCGCTGACTTTACTCTTTTCCTCCTACCCTTTCCGGACTAGCCTCTTGACCATTGCCCTGCATTTGGATTACCTCTCTCCCACACTGTTTCTGGTTTAGCTCCCCTGGCAAGTCTTTCTTTCTCCTGTTCTTTTCCATAATAGGCTTCTGATCTTGGGAAGGATCTTGAGAAGGATTCCAGTTCCCAGACTTTCAAAACCTCAGTCTTGTTCATTCTCTTCCTCAGTGTCTCTCCAGAGTTTCCTTCCTCACCTCCAGGATAGGTGGTTGTGAAAAAAAATGACCAGTTGGGACTCTGACCCCAATTAACAAATGCAATCATAATTCTAGTGCCCAGAATGAAAACACAAAAATGTAATGTATGCTACAATATAATACAGATCAAAATTATTTATTTCTCTTCTCTAAGTCTAGGTGTTTTACACAGTATGTAAACAGTTTTTGTTTGCTTACTTTTTTAGGTAGATTAAGCTGGAGGCAGCATTCAGGATGGTTGGGAAAATGAAGAGCCAAAAGTTCTCTTTGGAAATTTAGAAAGAGAAATATCTTCTAGCTAGAACATTCAACATATCTTTAGTCTGTGTGATGACATGCTCTTTGGAATGGGGGGAACAAAGGCAGAAAAAGTCATTGCTTTGTGTACTAAGATTAAGTTTTCTAGTAGGAGGGATTTTAGGCTACATATCAATCTTGTTGATGGCTAATGAAGAGAGATTGACATCTCGAAACAAGTAAGCATTTTTAAGGCATCTGTTCTGCTTTCCCTCTCATAGCTCTGATTAAGGTCATATACCTCTGCTACTGTGCATACCCTCCCTCCTAGCCTTACCCATCTGAAGGTGGTCATTACTGTCGTGGACATGGTAGTAAAGTGCATTTATTTTCTCTTAATTTGGGGAGCACAACCATTCTGATGAAATCACATTGTTAAACTTCCCATGGCATGTTGTAAAGTCATGATGACTTCCCTGGTGAAGCTGAATTAATTCTGAGAGTTCAGTTGGCATCTTGCCCTCATTGCCATGATTATAGCCTCCTGGGAAAGAAAACATACCCTAAAATTTATGCTTCAGCTCATGGATACCTAATACAACAGTCTTTGAATTAAATATATAATAGTGCCATTCAACTCTTTGTTGGTTAAAAGGCTGTGTGCCTAGTTTTGTATACTTAAATCTTTAGTATGGCCTTGGTGATTTATTTTTAAGTATGGTTCCCTAGAATTTATCTTCCGTTTTCTGGAGCATAAGGAATTCCTTCTGTGGAAAGAACTCTAAGAGTTTTCAACAAGAGTTCTGGGAAGACAATGTCATCAAACACTGCAGAAAGGAAGTTGTTCCTCTAAGTGCCTTGTCTTGATTTAGATATGGTAGATCACAACATAACCCACTCAGTCTCTCAACTGAAAGCTTGAGTCAGAAATCCATGGATGATCTGGGGCGCCTCAGTGGCTCAGTCAGTTAAGTGTCCCACTTCAGCTCAGGCCACGATCTTACATTCATGAGTTTGAGCCCTGTGTCAGCCTCTGTGCTGACATCTCAGAGCCTGGAGCCTGCTTTGGATTCTGTGTCTCCCTCTCTCTGACCCTCCCCTGCTCATGCTCTGTCTCTCAAAAATGAATAAACAGTAAAAAAAAGAATCCATGGATGGTATAATACTTCCTCAACCTTAATAGAAATTAAAAATTTGGCAAAACTGGAACATCTTGTAATTAAGTTAACCATCAAAGAAAGTTTTTGCATCTTGTTCTTTCTGAAGTGCTCCACTCATCAAAACCACTGACATACTCTCTCCCTTTCAAAATGCTGCTTAATCCCAGGCACTTGATATGTTTGGCCATACTGGGAAATTAATAATCAACTCGTCTCTGATCACTGAGTTCCTCTGTTTTTCTCTATTTCAAAGAAATAGCAGAAAAGCTTTTTTTTTTTTTTTTAAACTTTTGTTTCAGGATGTTTAAGCAACTTTTTTGACTTTTGTTTTTTCAGTGAGGTGACTCAGCTCTTTTGAGGAAACATAATTCAGGAACGTTTCACAGTTGATTAAAAAACATAAAGTGTATGCAATAAAACGCTAATGAAGAGAAATGCTAATCCTGAATAACGTTAAGAGGAAATACACATTTTAAAAAATGAGAACAAGAAGTGAGTAAAAAGGTCTCTCTCTTGTATAACCACATTTCCCAGGCTTTCATGCCCCACATGGCTTCTCGGTAGGTTAATCGGAGGCCCTGGCCAAAGACTAGAACGTGGAAGGGGAGAAGCAGCCAAAACATTTCTCCTCTTTCTGTACCATCTGTCCCTTGTTCATGGCCCCAATTTCCCATTAGATTGTCCTTCCTTCTGTAGTCCCAGCTCTCCTTGGACAGGCCCACTGTTATTCCAGCTTCTTCTGGGCAGCCACCCCCTGAGCTCTGCTAATACCACCTCCCCCACTTGACCCTCCAGCACTCAGACTGCTAGCAGCTTCCACCTCTTTTCTCTTTGGTTTCTTAGCTCTTCCATCTCTTTTATAACCAACTGTTGACATTAAATTCCTTTTGATTGCAATATCTCAAGTCACTTCAGTTTTCATGATGTACATAATGATTTCTCTTTACTGGCTTTTTGGAATGTTTGTTTATTTGAGAAAGAGAGTGAGGAGGGACAGAGAGAGAGAGGGAGAAAGAGAATCCCAAGAGGGCTCTGCATGTCAGCACGGAACCTGATGTGTGGCTCCATCTAATGAACCGTGAGATCATGATCTGAGCCAAAAATCAAGAGTCAGACGATTAACTGACTGAGTCACCCAGGTGCCCCTTTACTGATTTTTTAAAGTAAATTTTGTTTTTTAGAACAATTATGGTGTACAGAAGATGTGTGAAAATAATACAGAGAGTTCTCATACACCCTGCATTCAGTTTTCCCCATTAGGAACATCTTACATGAGTATAGCACACTTGTAACAATTAATGAATCACTATTAATATATTATTGTTTTTAAAAGTCTATAATTTATTCCAATCTCCTTTGCTTTTTTGCCACATATCCTTTTTCTATTCTAAGACCTTATCCAGGATATTAATTACACTCATGTAGAATCGTCTGGGCTGTAATAAGTTCTTCAACTTTGCTGGTTTTGTATAACTCTGACAGTTTTGAGAAGTAGGTCAGATAGAATTTTGTAGAATGTACTCTATTTGGATTTATCTGATGTTTTTCTTATGATTAAACTGAGTTTTGGGGAGGAAGATTGCAACAGTAAAATGTCATTTTTTTGTCATCTCATATCAAAGGTACATACTATCAACATGATTGATCTCTATGGAAGTTGTCCTTAGTTGACTATGGTAATGTTTGTAAATTTTCTCCACTGTAAAGTTGCTCTCTCCCCTCCCCTTTTCATATTGTACTTTTTGGAAGGAAATCACTATGTGTGGCTCACATGGAGGGAGTATGGGTGCTCTAGTGATTTTAAAGCCCTTATCTTGTAATTCCACAGGATTGAAGGTAATGTTTCTTGATGTAATGTTACTTGTACAATAGGAGAGCTGGCCCCAGACTGCTCAAGAGATCTTTGTCCATCTTGGCTATGAGCTATTCCTCTCATTTAATATGTTAACTACGGTATGTCTGTGAGTTACACAGACCACAGACTACAATACCTTTATACTATAGAAGAGTTGCCACTTTCTCTACTTCAAATGAAAAAAAATCTGAAATCAGCCAAAGTTCTCTTTTTCTATTACTTAAAATAGTCTTTGTATTCCACAACTCAAAGTGGGATACCAGAACCATGCAGTGTTTAAAGCCTCAAAGATTCCCTTCCCTGGAAAGGAACTGGAAGAACAACTAGGTATTCATATGGTAGAATCCTCTTATCCTCATTTGCATAGATAATGATAATAATAATCATAATAATAAACGGTACAAATGTAAGAGACTCAGATGAAACAGCTGTCAGCCACTGATCAAACAATTAGCAGTAAGGACCAAGTTCTCACTTAGTGGGATAGCCTTTAGCTTTTTCACCTGTAATAAGACTTAGTAAAAGCAAGCATGGCACAAGTCTGCTGCAGTAAGCATGTCATTGTTACTTTTGGGAATAAATAGCTTGAATCAGACAAACTAGTCATAATATTTTGAATGCAATGTTTCTTTTGAGGGTATTTAAAAATTGTTCCTCTGAAAGGATTTTAACAATCTTAATCAACAGTGCACTAGGTAGTAATATAGTAATGAAATGTTCATGTGAAAATACCTCCTGTCAACTTTTTCATGTTACAACACTGGGCATTGAGTTAAAGTTCTCATTCAACAAAAACCTACTGAACATATATAATATGCAAGCATATCTAATTTCTGTGGTATCCAGGGTAGTGCTACTCAAGGTGCTGTTTCTCAGTGGAATAATGGGCTTATGTCAGGAATATAAATGAGACACAATTACCTTCATCAAGAGTCTTGTTATAATTTTTCATAATATTCTCTTATAATCCTATGTATTTCTGTGATGTCAGTTGTTTGTCCTCCATTTTATTTGAGTTCTCTCTCTCTCTCTCTCTCTTTTTTTTTTTTTTTTTTTTGAGGAGTCTAGCTAGAGGTTAATCAATTTTATTTTTTCAAAGAACCAGCTCCTGGTTCTATTGATCTGTTCTACTATTTTTTAGTTTCTATTTCATTTTCTTTTGCTGTAATCTTAATTATATCTTTTTTTCTACTGCCTTTGGATTTTATTTGTTCTTTTCCAGCTTTTTTTTTGGTGTAAGGTTAGGTTGTTTGAGATTTTTCTTGCTTCTGAGGTAGGCCTGTATTTCTATAGTCTTCTCTCTTAACAGTTTTTGCTCTATCCCAAATATTTTGGATCACTGTGTTTTCATTTTCATTTGTTTCCATGTGCTTTTAGATTTCCTCTTGATTTCTTGGTTGATTCATTCATTGTATAGTAGCATGTTATTTATCTTCACGTATTTGTGTTCTTTCCAGATTTTTTATTATGATTGATTTCTAGTTTTATACCATTGTAGTCAGAAAAGATATAGTATAATTTCAATATTTTTTAATTTATTGAGACTTGTTTTGTGGCCAATGAATCAGACAACCTAGAGGAAATGGATAAATTCCTAGAAATATATAACTTCCAAAACTGAGTCAGGAAGAAATGGAAAATTTGAGCAGAGTGACTACAAGTGCAAATTGGTACAGCCACTGTAGAAAAGAGTATGGAAGTTCCTCAAAAAATTAAAAATAGAGTTAACATATAATACAGTAATTCCACTATTGGGCACTCAAGCAAAGAAAACAAAAACACTAATTTGGAGAGAGATGTACATCCTATGTTTATTGCAGCATTATTCACAATAGCCAAGATATGGAAGCAAGCCAACTGTCCATCCATAAATCAATGAATAAAGAAGATGTGGTATGTGTGTGTGTGTGTGTGTGTGTGTGTGTACATACAGTAGCATTATTTATAATAGCCAAGATGTGAAAGCAGCTGACATGTCCATTGATGAATGGATAAAGAAGATGTGGGGTGTGTGTGTGTGTGTGCGTGGTGTGAGAGAGAGAAATGGAATATTATGAGGCCATAAAAATTGAAATCTTGCCATTTGCAACATGGATGGATCTAGAGAATATAATACTAAGTGAAATGAGCCAGTCAGAGAAAGACAAATACAATAAATTCACTCATATGTGGAATTTAAGAAACAAAACAAAAAAGAGACAAAAACAAAAGAAAAGAAAACACAACAAACCCAGACTCCTCAATACAGAGAACAAAGGGTGGTTTGTCGGGAGGGATGGGTGAAATTGGTGAAGGGGATTAAGAGGACACTTACTGTGATGAACACCGGGTGGTGTACTGAATTGTTAAATCACTATATTGTATACCTGAAAGTAACACTATGTGTTAAGTATACTTCAATTAAAAAAAAAAAAAAAGTCTAGCTGTAAAGAAATGTCAGCTTAACTACACAGTGTTCTTAGTGATATATTTAACTTACATTCTATCACATGCTCTTCATTTTGTATCTGACAAGTAACAAACAGTTCATAGATTCACACCTGTCCTTGGACTGCATTTTGAGTAGCAATGGTCTAGGAAATGATATATAACGGCTTAGTAGTTACCTGCATTTTAGTTTTGCTCTTAGAATATGGTTAAGACAGATCTATATGACTTCAGTTATTCTAAAAATCAGGTTAGAGCTCTTTTGTATTATTCTAGGCATACCTTTTAATGTAAAATCAAGAAGAGTAGGTCTCAGAGATGAAGAAAGGACAGATCATTCAGAACGTATGCAAAGGATTAGATTTTGAAGTCAGGACAAACATCTGCATACCCTTATAGAGTCCAGAATAACAGAAGGATTTCATTGAGAATGCAGAGTGTTTTTATAAGGAGACATAAAATTCACATTAATTGCTCTGTTTCCCCCATATGATAGGTATTAAATTCAATCTCCTAAAATGCCCTGTAATGTGACCAGGTCTCTCCATTCCCACTGCCTCTGCCACATTCAAGACTCTTATTTATCCTGTACGATCATTCATAGCATCTTATACTTTTTTGCTCATGTTTTGCATACTCTGCTTTATAACCATTTCTAACATATATATTTTATATTAGATTTTAATAATTTGGAAATATCAGAAGTACTTAAGGATATAATTTTACATATCAGATAAAGGGTTGGTATCCAAAATCTATAAAGAACTTATCAAACTCAATACCCCCCAAAAATGAATAATCCAGTGAAGAAATGGGCAAAAGACGTGAATAGAGACTTCTCCAAAGAAAACATCCAGATGGCCAAACAACACATGAAAAGATGCTCAACATCACTTATCATCAGGGAAATACAAATCAAAACCACAATGAGAAACCAACTCACACTGGTAAGAATGGTTAACATTAACAACTCAGGAAACAACAGATGTTGGTGAGGATGTGAAGATGAACCCTTTTACACTGCTGGTGGGAATGCAAACTGGTGCAGCCACTCTGGAAAACAGTATGGAGGTTCCTCAAAAAATTAAAAATAGAACTACCCTATGACCTAGTAATTGCACTACTATGTATTTATCCAAGGGATACAGGTATGCTGTTTCGAAGGGGCACAGGCACCTCAATGTTTATAACAGCACTATCAACCATAGCCAAAGTATAGAAAGAGCCCAAATGTCCATCAATGGATGAATGAATGGATAAAGATGATGTGTGTGTGTGTATGTGTGTGTGTATATATATATTATATATATACACATATATACACACATATATATGTATATATGCATATGTGTACACACATACACATACATACAATGGAGTATTACTTGGCAATCAAAAAGAATGAAATCTTGCCTTTTGTAACTACGTGGATGGAACTAGAGGGTATTATGCTAAGTGAAATTAGAGAAAGTTGTTTCTTCTAAGACTCATTTGATGACTGTATCCTTAAGTTTTCTATAATTCTAGACTGTGAGCTTTTATTTGGCCAATCTTAATCTATGGGAATACTGCAAGGCCTGGTTCTATAAAGAGACATTTATTTTCACTTCTTCCATGAACTCAAGAGTTCTATTAATAAGGGACTTCGTCAATTAACTCATTATATTTTGTGTATAGAATCAACCGGAGAGTAAAAGTTCAAGTTGTAAACCTGTCCAAAGGCAGAATTATGTTTTTAATTTATCTCGGGAATCACTTTTCTCTGTAGAACACAGACTTAGATAGGTATCTTTCCCTGTCTTCCACTTTTTCCTTGACTCTTCCCTCACCCTTAATATTAAAGGAATAACTTTTCAAAGATCCTGCTTCAGTGGTGTCTCAGTTCCAACTTACGTGCATGATTGTGTATCCTTGTCTTTAGTTTTCTTTGCAGTCATTAAAATGCAAGGTCTTGGGGCGCCTGGGTGGCGCAGTCGGTTAAGCGTCTGACTTCAGCCAGGTCACGATCTCGCGGTCCGTGAGTTCGAGCCCCACGTCAGGCTCTGGGCTGATGGCTCAGAGCCTGGAGCCTGTTTCCGATTCTGTGTCTCCCTCTCTCTCTGCCCCTCCCCCGTTCATGCTCTGTCTCTCTCTGTCCTAAAAATAAATAAACGTTGAAAAAAAAAATTTTAAATGCAAGGGCTAGTATTGGCAAAGGCCTTCAAAGTCTCGAGAGCTGTGGCTTTAGCTATGTTTTTCCAACATCTTCGTGTTTGACCCTAGGGATTTCCCTATTCTCTTGTATTTTCAAATAGGTATTTCAAATCATCATTACTATATTATCCTCATCATTAATAATCTTTTCAAGCAGGAGTCACAAACTCCCCAAAATGGAAATTCACAGAAGCTTTTCCCTTCTGATTTTCCTTTTATTTCTTAAATATTATGAAGAAGACATGTCACTGCTTTAAATCATACTCTTCTAATTTTATAGTGGTGATTCACTAATTTTCTTTTTTTTTTTAATTTTTAAAAATGTTGATTTATTTTTTGGGAGACGCAGAGCAGGGGAGGAGAAGAGATAGAGGGAGACACAGAATCCAAAGCAGGCTCCAGGCTCTGAGCTATAAGCACAGAGCCCTGTGCAGGGCTCAAACCCATGAACCATGAGATCATGACCTGGGCTGAAGTCAGATGCTTAACAGATTGAGCCACACTGGTGCCTTAAATTTTCTAATGTCTGCTAAATAATGGGCAGATGCTTTTATAGCATATAATAAAACTTGAAAGCATTAGCCAGAGTTTGAAGTCCCTAGTGCATCCATTAGGAAACTTGGTTGGACAGGTTATTGCTAGCCTTTTCTCTAACACTCATGTGTTTAATTTTCTCTGTCGTTATTTTATCTAAATTACCTTTATATATTTCTAGAAGCAGCCCTCAGGGTGGATTTTTTGTTCTTTATGCCAATTCTATTCTTTCCTGCTTAAATGATACTTCCCTTTGTGCCTATTTAATGCCCTGATTGTTGGACAGTATTTGTGCATTAAAAAGTCACCGTTTATTTTTTCTCATTGAAAAACTGAAGACTTATTACATTATTCCAAGGATATTCTCTCTTGAGGTAGGCAAGCGCCTTTATCTGAGCAAAGTCTCTTTTGAAATAGCTCTCCAAATGTTAAAAACTATAGCAAATAAGCAACCAAGACAAATGGTCTAATGATGACAATTTTAAAATGACATGAATTTGATAGGTTTAAGTTAACATTGCTGTAACAGTCTGTTGATATTCGATGTTAAGATGTTTACTGTCTAGTCTAGCAGACTCTTTTGCTGTCCCCAAAGGAGTGTTCTTATATTTTTTTCATAAAAAACAAAAAACAACAGGCCTGGAATACTGTACAACTGCCTAGGTTTCGTTTGTTTTTTTGTAATGGTGATGTAATTATCTAATTATCAGAAACATCCAACTGAAAAGTCTAGTACTTTGGGACGTGCTCAGTGGATTTCTTTGTAGACAAAAATATTTATTTAAAAAAATTTTTAACATTTATTTATTTTTGAGAAACACAGAGACAGAGCATGAGCAGAGGAGGGGCAGAGAGAGAGGGAGACACAGAACCCAAAGCAGGCTCCAGGCTCTGAGCTGTCAGCACAGAGCCCAATGCAGGGCTCAAACCCATGAACTGTGAGATCATGACTTGAGCTGAAGTCGGATGCTCAACCTACTGAGCCACCCAGGTGCCCTTGTAGACAAAAATATTTACACTAACTGTTTCTTCTACAAATTGAGAGTATTTATATTTCTCTGATTCTTTAGAACTTTTGAGAACTGATTTGTTATTCAAAGTAAAACACATAGAATATAAATAGACTGACTAATCCTCAATTCTACTGTTCTGTGTAGTCACAAGGAACCAATATGTTATTTTTAAATAATTTTAGTGCTTATGTTTCACTAAAAATGTCAAAATAATGAATCTATCCAATAAGTGATAAATTCTTCACATTGTTTTTTATTTAAAAAGCATTAATAGATAATTGGCATGGAGCTAGTATTTTAATGGGGCATGTTGATTTATTATGGGGTCAGGATGATATTATTAAATGAATTTGTTGTCAAGGGGCACCCTCCACAGAAATATATGTAAATTGGTCATGAATAAATCACTAATATAAAGAATGTATTAAAATCTTAATCTAATTATAATTTCATTGAAAGTTTACAACTTTCTATTCTTATAGCCCACATCCATTGTTACAAACGTGTAAAAAGAGAAATATTAGCTAATTGTTTTTTACATCTTTTAAAATGCCCAGAGTTCTTTTTTAAAGTTTATTTTAAGAGAGAGAGCATGGGAGAGGCAGAGTGGGAGGAAGAGAGAGAGAATCCCAAGCAGGTTCCACACTAACAGTGTGGAGGAGCTTGAACTCATGAACCTTGAGATCATGACCTGAACTGATATCAAGAGTTGGATGCTTAACCAACTGAGACACTCAGGTCCCCCAGATTTCTTCATTTGAATACTTTTGGGAATTCTTCATGGGTATGAAAGTGATGCTAAACATAAATCCTCGTATCTCTTTACTTATAAAAAATTATAATATAGGGGCACCTGGGTGGCTCAGTTGGTTGAGCGTCTGACTTCAGCTCAGGTCATGATCTCACGGTTCATGGGTTTGGGCCCAACAACAGGCTCTGTGATGACAGCTCAGAGCCTGAAGCCTGCTTTGGATTCTATGTTTCCCTCTCTCTCTGCTCCTCCCCTGCCCACACTCTTCTCTCTATCAAAAATAAATAAAGATTAATTTTTTTAAAATTATAATATATAATCAATATCTTTAAAAATGATGTAATACTTATTCAAATCTGAGAAATTTGATCTTCGGTGATTGGTAAGAAAACACTTTAAGAAAGCAAGAGTTCATAAATAAAACATTTATTTTGAAATAAACCCAGATCTATTACCTATCTTGTATTGTGATTTTTTAAACTAGGCAAACGATTCAAATATCTCTTGCATCGATACATTTTAAAAGAGGGAAATGGGGATATATTTATCATCCAGCTTGCTGGTAGACTACTGTGAAGATTAATGGGATACTATTTACACTTTAATGACAAGCATTTTATCTAAATGAAAGTAACCTAAATTCTACTTCCCTCAGAGCTGGGTGGTGAAGAGCATTATTCATTGTTAAGCACATAACATCTTTTTTTGTTGTTGTTCTCTTAGATCCTAAGAAAAGGGAAACATAATCTTGGGAGAGAAAGAGAAAAAAAGTAAAATTTGTGACTAATATCTACCATCTGACTAAAACCTGGAAATTAACAGCTAATTTTTGAGGTCTCTGATGTATCAGATATTATTATACATTATATGTACTAACTTATTTAATCGTCACAAATGCCTTATGAATAGATAATACTATTATCCTCATTTTACAGATAAGGAAACCAAATAACAGAGAAGTTAAATAACATGTCCAAAATTCACAAAGCTGATAGCTATAGGACTAAAATTCAATTCCAGGTAGTCTGGCCCCAGTCATGCCCTCAACTATGATGTTCAATTGCTTTTATAACAAATACTACTTTTATCAAAGTAACGCCATACTTGATGACATCATATCTGGCTTTCTAATCCTGATTTCCTAAAGCAATTTATTAGCTCAACCAACATGCTTACCTGTTATGTACCAGTAACAATTTTAAGAGCTGGGTTTTCATAAGTGATTAAATCAGCACCCACTTACTTGGGGCTTATATTTAATGAAGAAAGCAGTTAGGTAAATATATATTAAAATGTGATGAATTTTAATAGATGTCTGCATAAAGTGCTAAAAGGGCACAAGAGAGGGCACCCTCTTTAGGGGAAGGCCATAAAGCAAACACCCCGTGTTGAAAAAGCAGGGCTTGTTTAGAGAATCATAGACTCAGAATGGCTGGAACATAGAAAGCAAAGGCAGACTGATAAGAGATAAGAATGGAAAAGTGGTAGAGGATAAACCAGAGAGCACAGTCTGTTCAATTGTCTACTTGATATTTTTCGCTTTGAAAACAACATGTTTAAAACAGAGCTCATTTTCTTCTGGCAAAATGTCCTTCTGGAGTGGTTCTCAATTTGGTGAATAATGCCCTAAACTACCTAACCAACCAAGGGAAAAATATTTGAGGCATCTTCATTGCTTCTTATTTTCTCGTATTGTAAGCCAACGAGCTTCCAAGTTCTGTCAATTGTACATCCTAGGTATCCAGACGGTCTCCATTCATCTCTCAGTCTAAATTGCTATGTGCAGTCCAGTACTTTTTTTGTTCTTAGCATCTTTTGAGGCAATCCTATATGCTTGTTCTCCCTCCAATGCATTGTATGTATATAGAGAGCAATCATTGTATAATACCAGTGCAATCATTCCATTATTCTGCTTAAATCTTCAACAGCTCCCTATTGCCCTCAGGAAAAACCTCCTAATTCTTGGTGCACTCAGCTCTTGACTTTCTGCTGCAATCTGTCCTTCCAGTCTTGCTCTGATGGCATGCGCTCTGGAATCCTGCTTTCCTGAACCACTTACTGTTATTCTAATGCAGATGTGGAATAGTTTAGTGGTTAAACTTGTGGCCTACCTGGTCAATCTGACTTGATTTCAAGTCCTGGCAATTCAACTGTTAGCTGTGTGGTTTTAAAAAAAGTTATTTAGCTTCTCTGAGACTACACATTCTTAGCTCTAAAAGAAAAAAATACACAGAATTTTTGTAAGGAGCAAATAAGATAATGCACTTTGCAAATTCCTGGCTTTTATTTAGCATTTAATAAATATTAATTTTGTGTCTTTTTTTTTTTTTTTCTCTTTTCTCCTCGGTTCCTGCAAATATGTTGTTCTGTCTACTTGGAATACCCTCTTTCTACCCAAGGGTTTGTCTGACAATTTTTTCCTTGCACTTTAGTATTATTTGAAGTACTAAATACTCTAATAACACACAGCTGAAATGTCGCCTCTTCCAGGAGGTCTTGCCTGGAGTCCCGAAGGAGGATCTAGAGAAATCTTGTTAAATATCCCCATAGTGACTTTATTACAGTTATCACAGGAATGTAATTATTCATTTGCCTGCTTTTGAGCCCTGGAAGAGACACTCTTTGAACTTGCTGCGCTCTGGAAATCCAGTAAATTCACAATACTTGTTGACTGAATATTATCAACCAGTTCAAGCAGATGTTTTGTTGGCTTGACTGTTACCATCTTACCAATATGTACTATTTTCTCAAGATAATTTTAAACCTAAGAAAAATCAGATATCTTTGCCCATTTACTCCTTCATTTATTAAATATTCATTGGGATTCTATACTAGGGCACTTTGCTAGGTTCAGGGATAAAAGCAACAGCAACCTCAAAACAAGCATTTAGTTCATACTATCGATATTTGAAGCCAAAACTTGATGTGTTAATAACCCCTGAGCCTGAAATAATGCTATAACTATTGGTTAACAAACCATCTAGTTAAGAACTGTTTTATTGACCTTTTTAAAATCAGTCTGCAAACCCCTGCAAAATCACTCTTCTTTATTTACATGTACATATGCTTGAAATACACATAGTGTTACTAAAAGAGACACTGACTTTATGAGACAGTAAGAAGCTTTTGCATGGCTTTGTATATCAGGTGGGCCAAACTTAGCAGACAATTTCTGACATTGGAAATACTTGTAAGTCTACACATGCATCCACAGGGAGGAATAGGAACATCCCAGGTATAGCTACATGGATATAAGCATAAAGATTCTTAGGCCTATATCCTAGATTTGATTTTGAGTGAAACACTTAGCTTCTTTCTCCCTCACTCTTCTCAAGTGGAAAAAGAAAACTATTTGATCACTTAGAACTCTTTATGATTTAGGGCGCCTGGGTGGTTCAGTCGGTTAAGCGTCCAAATTTGGCTCAGGTCATGATCTCATCGTTCGTGGGTTTGAGCCCCATGTCGGGCTCTGTGCTGACAGCTCAGAGCCTGGAACCTGCTTCAGATTCTGTGTCTCTCCTGTCTGCCCCTCCCCTGCTCATGCTCTGTCTCTCTCTCCCCAAAAGAAATAAACGTTAAAAAAATGTTCTTAAAAGAACTCTTTATGATTCTCCATAGTCTATGTGTGCCAGACCCATAACCTTATGTCCCTGCCCCCCTCACCCCTTGTCATTGAAATCCTCCAGTGGCCTTGTCTCCTTGCTCTTTCTCTTGACTTCTTGAGGCACCTGATGTTAGTATGTCCTTTTTGAAACTTGCCTGCTTTGATTTGATTTCCATGCCACTGGACACATTCTTTTCACACCTTTCTAATTAATCCTCATTTATTTCCCAGGACTATCTTGCTTTCTAACTTATAGATATTCCTTAAAGCTCTTAATTCAAGCTGCCTCTCTTTTCAAATTTTCCCTTGCTGAGTCAACTTATTCCTTCTGCTTTAACTATCACCTCCATGTGGATGACTCCCCAAATCTAAATTGGAAATCTAATCTCTCTGGCATACTCCAATTCCATATTTCAGCTGCTTATTTGGTATCACCATCTGGCTCTCCTGGATTCAACTTAAATTCAGTGTTTAAGGCAGAATCAGCATTGTGTTCAGGGTGTACATCTTTCTCTAGACCTTATGTTAATTGTGTTAGCATCCCCTGGTTATTGAAATTCTAAATCTAGTACAGGAGTCATCTTGGCCACATAGCAAGTTCCTGCAGCATGTACCTATATCAAGCATCCTACTTACCCCTTCTTTTCCCTTTCACTGTCTATTTAATGCAGATTACAGAAGATCTCTGCTCACATCCTCTTCCCGCTTACTGCTACTCTCACCTTTGTTGTCTGCTTAGGATTTGATGTACTCAATATTTAGGTCAGGCTCCTTCTCCTCAGCTAGCCTTGCCCATAGGGACCCACACATGCCCAGCTAGCCCACCCCCCATCCCAGGTCCCCAGACATAGTCCTCAAACCATGGGAGAAAGACAACACAAATCTTCCTAAATTGTAGATAACCCAATGCATGGAACACACAGTAGAGATGCTGAAAGTAATGGATAAGATATTCAAGATTTCCTTCTATAAAAATTTTTTTGCCTACTCATTCTAAGGATTCAAGAATTATATCTCAAATCAATTGTAATCAAATACATACAAATAACAATACATTGCTTACTGATAGCACCATTGGTTGTATTCTTTTTTCCACTTGCCTATTTCCTTGCGTTTTTTACATTATGACATTTGTCAAAGGAATAGCTTAGTTTAGGCAGATTAAAATGCTAAGGTGGAAGAAAGGAATTAGATCTGGAACAAAAAGAGGTCTTCTATTTTCCTTTCTAAATTGTGGTCAATGCTGTGAGCTTGGTCAACTTTCTGAGTGTCTATATGAGTGCACCCTTTCACCTTCATATAATACAGCAATAATGCCTGTCCTGATTACTTCTGAGTGATTGAGAAGCTCTAATTAGATGTAAAAAGATCTTTAGAGATTCCCAAACCTCTGGGAATTTGGCTAATCATCCAAATCACCTGGGAGAGTTTCCTAAGGCCTTGTCCCCAGAAATCTCATCTTTAAAGTCCCCAGTAACCTGCCATTTAGAAACCTTATTATACAAAATTTCAAAAGTGAGTATTATTGTAATATAACTCCTGGAGTCTAACAGTTGTCTTCCTGGGTCTTTGGCCACTGTTATTTCTGAGTTCAATAGCATCTTGATCATCTTTGGACTGCTTTTAGTTCTAAACTTCATATGTGTAGTTACCCTGACTTCAAAATCTTTAGATAATGACAAGTTTTGACCTTTACCTGTAAGGCCTCTGGCAAAGGGTTGATAAATGGATTTAGTCATTTCAGATGGTCAGAGCATTTTACAGTCTAAGTTGACAACATAAATCCACTCTTACATACAATGGATTAAACTAAATTCTCTAAAGTTATGGGTACTTGAGAAAACCCAGAAACACAGATATTTTGGAGTTAATAAAATGAATTGAATGAAAACATGCTTCTCACTCTAATGCTTCTTGGTGGTTTTGAACATCATCTTTCCAGGAAATGTGAGATTTTTAATTCCTAAGCATTCACCATAACGTGATCTATTTTTCCAGAAGCAGCACATAACTTTATCTGTCACATATTGTTACTGGAGTTTTGATAACCCATGATTTTTTTAAGGCAGCTTAAATGTAAGAATGAGCTCCTAGAATAGAACCAAAGCATATAACTAGAAACTACTTTGTAATGCCTTTCCACGGTTCAGTCTAACATAAAAGAGAGGTTAAGCAGGAAAGAAGTCTAATAATATCATTCTTTGAAGAAGAATGAAGTCTAATAATATCATTAATATTATTCCATACTACTCGGCAAAGCATTCATCACATCGCGGAGATATATAAAAAAGGTCAAATATATATTGTTTAGAAATCAATTGTCCAGTTGACCCTTGGACAATGCAGGGGTAGTGGGGTGCTGACCCCCATGCAGTCAAAACCCATGTGTAATTTTTGACTCTTCAAAACTTAACTATTAATAGCCTGCTGTGGACTGCAAGACTCACAGATAACACAGTTGGTTAACATATATTTTCCATGTTATATATATTATATACTGTGTGCCTACAGTAAGGTGAGCTAGAGAAAAGAAAAAGTTATTAGGGAAATCATAAGAGAAAATGCATTTGTGGTACTGTACTGTATTAATGGAAAAAATTTGCATATAAGTAGATCCACACAGCTCATGCCCATGTTGTTCAAGGGGCAATTGCATCTTGACTGATTCTGACTTTACCAATTCCTTTGTAAAAGAAAAGAAACTAGAGTATTTAGTACAAATTTGTTCCACGTGCTTAACGGCCCCCTGGCTTTGACATATGCCAAGTTTTAGCCTACCTACTCATCTATAATCAGGCCTTGAATAACTTTCATACTATCTATCAAAGGTCCCTGTGTTTCGATTTTATAAATGAATTTCAATTTCCTTATGTAGAGTTAGCATAATAGATAATCACGAAGGCGTGGGGCTCAGGCAAATTCGGGTTCAAACACTGTCCCTATCATTTACTAGCTGTGTGACTTTGGTTAATTACTAACTTCTGTAAGATTGTGCTGCTCAAAGTGTTGTCACTGGACCAGCAACATTTGCATCATCTGGGAGCTTGTGAATTCATAATATCACAATCACTTGTGGCAATGCTGTCTTCTCTTCCCTGTTTCCTGCTATGATGGTATTAAGTCATTATAGGTAGAGAAAGGGCACCAGGCAATGATAGGTCAGGTCTGGTTCCTTGAGCTAAAACCAGCCTCATCTGGCCTTTTAGAGAAAGGAGCTGTCCCTCACTGCTGAATCTGTTTTTCTGATTGCATAATTCCTGTGCACAGAGACTTCTTACGCAGATCAAGACCCAGACTCTCTAGGCACTTTGAATAATTTCAGTGGAGAATATGTGGGGTTTTTTTGTTTGTTTGTTTTTGTTTTGTTTTGTTTTGGTTCTTTATTTCACACACAATTTGTGGGGAATGAGGAGAGGAACAAGGCTTTGGACTCCTCTATTTGATTACCTTACTCCATAATGGCAGCTCTATCCCTCCCATGGAGCACCTTTTAGGGTTCATGACAAGCAACTGAAAAAGCCCCTCCTATCACTTCAGTGAGCAGCTGTGCAGACAGTGTTACAGAATAGGCTGGCCCTGGTCCTAAAGAGTCTAACATTCTCTCTCGTCTCCTACAGCCTATGCTTCTCTCATATAATCAAGCAAGGAACTGTTTCTACACATCCCTCAGGGTTCCCTAGCTCCTTAACTTTGCTCTTGCTGTTTCCTTTGCATCACCTGCCTAATCTACCCTATCCCCATCTTTCCATGTCTGAATGGAATTTATTCTTTGATGCTTAGCTCTTGATGCTTCCACATGTGATAACTTTCTTCTTTGACTCCAAACCTCTTTCCTAATCACATGCTAACCTGTGTCTTGCCACTCCATAACAAGCAAAAATGGAAGTTTCCTGAGTTTAGGAGCAGAGTTTTATGTATTTAAGTCCTATTCATTTTCCCCTTGCCCATCCAAAGTATTAGCACATGATTTTACCCAAGTAGAGCGTCAACAAATGTTAAGTGAATGAAATAGACTTCTTTCTGGAGAGACAAGGAAATAGACTAATTTGGAAAGCAAGGTGGACCGTTTGTATGGCTGGGATAACTAGAATAACTCAGTAACTAGATTTTAACTGAGAATTAGAATCATAGGCCCTTTATAACTTGAAAAACACTGGTTGAATATCTTTATATTATATAGACAAGCTGAAATTCATGAATCACTAAAATGACAAAATGGAACCAGGTTCTAGGACTCCTGATTTTCCATTCTGGTGTTTTTATCCAACTAAATAACATTTTCTTTTTAATTTTACAAACATTATTATAGTATAATTAATAAAAATTCTGGAAACAATATATTCATTCTACAATCATACCACCATGACATGTACACTGTTTTATCATTCAGACGCTCACTCAGATATTATACATAAGAATTCATATTTTTGTACACATGAGATCCTAATTTACCTAAAATATCATGCTTAATTTATTTCACTTAATATTTTCTACTTTTTTCTCTCTGAAGTTGTCACAGTCCTATAAATTTCATTGAGTTTGTATGCCAGATTGCCTATGGTTTTTCAACTTTAAGTTATTACAAATAATTTTCTGCTTGTAGCATTTATTTCCTTTGAATTATTTCTGATGGATATATTTACAGGAATTAGTTTATGAAGTCAGAGTCTAGGAACATTTTTTTTTTGGCTTCTATACATATTATCAAACTGCCTTTCAAAAGGATTATTTTAATTATAATACCTTCATATCAACCTGACAACCTGACAACCTGACAAATATTATTATATTTAATGGGAAAACGGAGTTTGACTATTGCCTTAATATGCATTGTTCTGATTATTAGCAATATCTGTTTCTTCTTTACAATTATAATGGTGTGAATTTTTACCTATGTCCTTTGTCTTAGGTTTTTCTTAATACAACATAAGCCTGGGTTATCTTCAGTGCAAACATTATTTTTAATCAATCTGTTGATTGACCACGAGGTCAAAACAACTAAATCAGAAAATATTGGACCAGAAACGACTACAGTTATGGTTATGTTCTTTCCCCACCCTCTTTCCCTCATCTTACCCTCCCACTAGTCACTTGGTTCATTTCTGCTCCTTTCTTTCTGGTTCTCTTTCTCCTTCCTGCTGTGCCTTCTATGATCTACTCTCCCAAAGCTACCATATGGTTAGCATGTCTGATCCTTCCTTCTGCACCACAACATATCAGTTTATTATCATACTGTGTAAAGCAATATTTCCAAAGTAGGGTACACATCATTTTAAATACCATGTAGACAAACTATTTTAAAATTCTTATTTTGTACTGTATATTAATATGCACTTTCTACTTACATCAAGTTATACTGAACTTTTTAAATGTTTTTTTAACGTTTTATTTATTTTTGAGAGAGAGAGAGACAGAGTGCAAGTGGGAGAGGGACAGAGAGAGGGAGATACAGAATCTGAAGCAGGCTCCAGGCTCTAAGCTGTCAGCACAGAGCCCGATGTGGGGCTTGAACTCACAAACCGTGAGATCGTGATCTGAAATGAAGTTAGATGCTTAATGGACTGAACCACCCAGGCGCCCCAAGTTATACTGATTTTAAACTTATACTAAAGATTATACTAAGTGAGGATTATACTAAGTAATAAATAATGACACATAAAGAGGTATATCTTTCTTTTAAAGATGAACTTTCATTTCTCTCACATGTAAAAGAAGTCAGAGATAAGCCAGTAAAAACTGGAAAAGGAGTTTTCCAGAGCAGTCCAGGACTCAGGCTCCTTTTATTCTGCTTCTCTGCCATCCTCAGCATGTAGTTTCTGTCCCATTATGCAAGGTGGTGTCTTGGGTTGCACCATATTTAAGTCAGCAGAGAAAAGGATGGATGGAAATGCTATTAAATGAGCAGGGAAACAATGTTTTAGGAAGAAGACAATCTAGTTAGACATGTTGAATTAGAGTTGACATGGAAATAGCAATTGGAGATGTCAAGTAAGAGTCTGGAACTCTGAGGAGAGGCCTACAAGTACAAATGTTTGGGTATCCTGCGTATATGTGGTAATTGAGGGCACTGGTGTGGCTATGAATGCCTAGAAGTTTAATTCAGAGTAAGAAGAGAAACGAACCTAGCACTGAGCTTTAAGTTGGTGCATTTATTAAATGGCTGTGTTGGAAACAAGAAGCCTGTAAGAGAGGGAAAAGTCATTAGCTACATATGCAGGGTAAATAACCAACAAAAAAATAGAGAAGAATTATGAAAGATGCCAAGAGAAGACACTGTTTCCAAAGAAGTCAAGCCCTCAAAAGCCAAGTAAAAATACTGGCTGAAAACAAATCCAATATATTTATCAACAGGGAGGATATCGGTGATCTTTGCTAGGCTGTTGCAAAGATGAGACATTTAGAATGAGATCACCAGAAGCTTGATCGGAGCAGGTCGATAAGTGAGCAAGTGAGAAAATGCCAACAGCACAATTGGACTGCAGTTTACAGTATGGCCTTGCCTGGAGGGACTGATGTGGGTGTGTGTACTTAAGGCCTTGCAGGAGCTTTTTATTAAATGGGATGGATCGAGTTGGTTAAGCGTCAGACTCTAGATCTCGGCACAGGTCATGATCTCACAGTTCATGAGTTCTAGCCCCGCACTGGGCTCTGCGCTGGCAGCTTGGGATTCTCTCTCTCTCTCTCTCTCTCTCTCTCTCTCTCTCTCTCCCTCTCTCCCCCTTGCTCTCTGCCCCTCCCCTAACTTGTATCTGCTCGTTCTCTCTTTCTCTCAAAATAAATAAATAAACCTAAAAAAAAGTGGGAATAACTCATTTGACAGGGAGATATACAAGAGAGATAGTGTGAGAATGCAGAAATGTGGGAGAGGGTGGCGAGCAAAGCTTACAGTTGTAGAGGTGAGCCTTAGCTAGTGGGAAAGACAAGCTTTTCTGTTTGAACCAGGTGAGGTGAAGCAGGATAAATGAAAGGGTAGAGGTTAAAGCAGTGTGTGTGGGTATTCAAGGGGAAGTAGAGAAGAGAAAGGGCATCTCAGGTCCTTCTCTGGTTTTATATAACTTTTCCTGCTATGGACATGGTCTAACATTTCCAGTAGGGTTTGGGGGTGTGGGGTAGAGAATCAGGACAACAGGTCACACTGTGTCATTTTATATGGTACAGCAAGTGTCTCACAATTTAATGACTATTGCATGACAAGTTTTGTATTTCTTTTCATTTGTAATAAAATTCTCACAAGCTAGACATTACCTCACTGTCTCATCAAAAACATTGCTATTATTCCTATCATTTTGATGATCTTTTTTTTTCCAGTAGGAAGAGAGATTGAATGGGATGGTGGTCTACATTTTTTTTTTCCACTTCAATTTGAGAATCTCAGATTAATTACAGAATGCCTTCCTCTTTTTAGCTTTCTTTCCCTGACATAATTTATTTTCTAAGCCTTGGTTCCTATTAGTTATCTGTTTAATGTCTTTCTTTTTTCTATGACTTTCTATGCATAGGGTATCCAGATAAACCTCACAGAGGTGGGAGTGGTGTCTCTACCTTGAACTTGGTGAAGTCTCAGGAGAGATACGTCTTTCTGCATCTTCAACATAGCCATAAAGCAGGTTTAAACACATGCATATCTGAATCAACAACCTTAATTCAAGGCCTAGGGATCCTATTTTAAAAGGTCTCTTCAAGCAGTTTTTGTATCCCACATTTACCAGGGATTCAGGAAGAAAGATTTAATAGAGAACTGAATTCAGCTTCTGAAGTCCTGCTTTGTCATTTGAAAACTGCCTCAGTGGCTTTGGACAAGCCACTGAACCTTGGAGCCTCTGTGTGGACTGGGGAGTAATTATATACCACCCATTGCTTAATAAGCCCATCCTTGTGAGGATCAGACCTGATAGCAAGCATATGCAAAGGCTGTACCCACACTTGACCCTGCCTGTGTTACTATCTTAAAGTACCTTTAAATGTTCCTTTCTCAGTAATTCTATAAACCTCTAAGTTAATACATTAAGTTTTAGGCATGGTCCATTAGCAACTTCCAGCTGAGCAGATTTTCTTGTCACAATCACTGAGCATTCACCCCTGGCTCTCTCCTTGCCCCTTCTAATTATGATGTGAATTCACATTTCCAGAATTCCAGAGAGGTTTTCTTGCAACCTAAAAGGCCTTTGCAAGGACTCACGGATGTGATGAGAACCTTAAAACAATAGCTAACGTTTATGGAATGTTTAATATGTCCAGGCATTTTGCACATACATGCCCATTCAATTCTCAGACTCCCCAGTTATTATCACCATAACCTCTATCTCTATTTTACCAAAGAGGCAGCTGAGGCACAGAGAGGCTAAATCACTCGCCCAAGGTGTGGAGAGGCAACTAACCACGCAAAACCAGAGGGCTGCTTTCTTTCCTTTGCTGCACACGGATTCTCAATTTCACAGAAAGTATCCACGTTGCCCTAGGCGGGATGAGAATAGCTTCTCCTCAATCCCAGCAGCCGGCAGGTGCCCCCTGGAGAGTGACGTTTCAGCTGGAGGGGACGAGGAGGCAGCGAGCTGAGCTCAGAGCCCGGGGCGCCCAGCCGGCGGGCAGCGACAAGCAGGGTTGGAGCCGCGGGGACAGCGGCAGGTGGCGGGAGCCGGGCCGAGCTGCAGCCCCGGGAGAGGTGGAACCTGTTGCTGAAGCCCGGCCAGGGCTCTCTGGCTGCCAGGACTCGGCCGTTGTGCGGGTGCAGGTAAGGGCGCGGCCAGGCTGGGCTGGGGTGCGCAGCGCTTCCGCCGGCTTTGAGGATTCCTGTTTGCGATTGGGGACGGTTACCTTGGATTTTGCACCTTTCCTCTTTCGACCTTTCCTCAATCCCTCTCCATCTAGTTCCTCGGGCACCCTCTGTGGAATCACTGTCCAGGAGGGTGTCACTTTGGTCACCAGCCCAACTTTTGCGGGGTGGGGGGATCTTTCCCGCCCGGACTCTCCAGGCCACGGATGCCTGTTCCCAGGCTGGCAGAGCTGGGACGCGACGAGGGAAAAGCGGCGCTTTGTTAACCATGAAGTTCAAAAACCCTCTCCAGGGCCATATTGATACAACTGTTAGATCTCCTCGCAGAGAGTGCTTGTTGCTAGCGAGACTTTTCTAAACTGCTGTCTTCACCCGTGGTGATTCTGAGCAATGATCTTTGCGTCTATGGCTGCATCTTGTGCGTTTCGACTTGCCAGAAAGGCTAAAATGTGGTTTCTTACCCTGGTACAGGACACCACAGAGCCCTCGGTGAAGGCACTTGGAGAGATTTTTTAGCTCTTCTTTGGACTGATATAGGGTTTCCAGAAATGCTGGTTTAGCCTCCCTTCTACCAAACCACCAGGCATTTTCCAACAGGCAGCCCTAGGTCAAGGTTAGGGTCTGGAAAATTAATCTGCCCTACGCTGTCGTTTTCGCTAAAGACAGAACTGTAAGGAACGAAAACGTATTTGTTTACTCCCCCCCCCCCCCCCGCCCCCCGCCGTTTCCCCTTGGCCAGATTGTAGATATTTAAAATATTTACTTATTTTAAAGACTTTTAAATATGACGTAAGCTATAAGAAGATGCTGGGTTTTTTCCCCGACCAAAATAGTTGAGGTTGTGTTAACCATGTGTCTGAATTTCTCTTTCCATCAGACAACCAGATTATTTTCTATTGATAACATCTGACGAGGGAGGCGGATAAGCCAACGGTGGTTTGTTAACTCTGGATATACTTGTTTTCAGCTAGAATCTTAATTAAACCAAAACACAGCTCGTGTAAAATTACCTTAATAATGGTATTTTAAGTTACGGTTCAATTTCCAAAATTGCTGTGAAATGGCCAAAGATAGAATCACTCTCATGAACAGAAAGTTGTGTGGCAGAGTTGTGTGTATAGCTCAGTGAGAGTCTTCTGTCTGTTAAAAGCTGTGATAGATTAATCATTTAAGAAAATAGCTGCTTCACATACACTGCACTATCTTTAAAGGTACACGTATTAAGATATGTATCAATATTATCAAAGAGTAGATATTGTTGTAATAATCTAAACTGTGCTTTCATTATTGCTTGATAAGGACACGTTACTCATATATCTTTATCCTGTGCTTTTTATCGCTGTATAAGGTTTTCTAAACTCCATATAATCCAATAAGATCTTTCTACCAGCCATTTTTTTCTTGATGTTTATAGGTATCTTCGGGAGAGCTTGGATCTGAAACTTATTTTTTCTTCATTTACCTAGCACTCTGTCATCTTATCCGGCATTTTTATTCTGGAAGATTTTGTGAATGTATTATTTAAAAGTATATGTTAGAAACTTGTTGTTTTATTTTTGATTCTTTTACCTCATAGCTCCTGTCAATCACGCTGCTCACCAATATTTTCTCTCACAGATGTCAAAGACTATAGACTGTATAGATATGAATTCACTAGTATCAGTGAATAATTTCCTCCTAGAAAATCAGTTCATTTATGGTTCTTGGCTGTTGTGTGATTCTTTTATGAGAATTCCATGCAAATGTCTCTGTGATAAATATTCATGAGCTTTTTCACTGTATTGTATTAAAATATATTTCTAGCTATAGTCAAGATGCAAGATGAGAATTTTGTTCCTCAAAGCTTCATCTGCTTAAAAATAGTCATTTTGTTAAATACTATCTATTCTCCTCATTATGAAAAGGGAGAATTGATTGTAGGTGAACCCTTCAAAACTGTCCTATATATTTAAAGAATGCGAGATAAATACAACCTTACATTTCTTAAACATATCTATATGCTCTTCTAACAATCTTGAATTGTTTTCTTAACCACATGATTTCTGTGCTTACCGTTAGCCCGGCGTTGACAGCTTATTTTTTTCTTCCTCTTTCTCTTTAGTTTTAAGCTCTGGCTCTATGGGATAAAATGGCTCTTCAATGAATTTTCTGGTTGCCTTGAAGCTGGACATTAAGGGCCCAGAGGGTCCCTCCCTCTGCTGAACCAAAGGCAGATGTAAATGTACTGCCCCAGCAATGAGCTGGCATGGTCACCCCAACAGACAGCTGTCTAGCATGGATCTCACGTCCTTCCTGTGCCTTGCGGGATTTTGAGATATGAGCCTTCTAAAAGTGAAGAGATCCGGTTCTCTTCCCCGACAGGCTTCTAACTGGCTCTGTGCCTGAAGCAAATCATTTAATTTTGAGTCTAAAATTTTCTCAGATGTAAAAGGAGTTATGAGTTCGAATAAGATTCCCCGCAAATTTTCACTCCTCTTGGTTTCCTTGTTTCTGTAGTAAGTGAGCGAAGGATCCAGAGGGAGAAGGCTTAGATACCCTTGACACTTGACAGCAGCTATCTCAGGCAAAGCCCTGAAAATCCTGTGACCTCAATACCTCCTGTGTAAAATGGGCTCTTAAAAGAAGTGAATAGGATGGTGTATATGACGGCTGGATGCCGCTTTGGGCACGTGGGAGATGCACAGTGATATTTTTTTAAGGCACCCATCTGACAAATGTAAAGGTTTTTCTGGCTCTGGCCAGGGAGGAGACGAGCAAAGGGCACAGAAGTCTCTCCTACATATTCGGATGGTCATTACCGGTATGGCTCCTATGGTAGCAGCCGAGACCAGGTGATGGAAGGTTCAAGCATGTTATGAATGCCTCTTTGATGTCTCCCCAACCCCCACCCCTTCCCCCAACACATGCAAAAAAGTCAGAGTGAATCAGGACAGCAGAGTCATCAATTTGTTGCAATGCCACACAAGACTGGGAAGACTGCCCTGTTCTAGTTGTCTTGTAAAACTAGCTTCGGTCGTCTGTCACCAGTGAGCACACCTGGTATGTTACATCACGGAATCAGAATAGCAGCACGACCCAAATCACACCATGCCAGTAATTCGGGAAAAGAAAAAAAACAAAACGACCCCTGGAGTGCCAAGAAATTGGCTCTTTCTTTGTTGCCATTGAAAATTTGACGTTTCTAAATATTCCCCAAGTACGTTTCTTATTTGCTTCTTGGGCCGTTGAAAGGGGTCTCATTTAAGTGCCTGCCTAAATGGACAGTCTGGGTCCACTGGAGTCTGGGTTCCAGTGTGACAACAACAGACTGACATCCTCTGCTACAACTGACGCCCGTTTCTCCGGTCCCTCACAGAAATCTCCATCGGCCCATGCTTTCAAACCTCCAGAGGTCTACCAAGCACGTTAGAATTTTCTAGCTCTGGCTGCATTCCCACAAAATTTAAAAAATAACAATTTTCCAAATGAGATAGGAATAACTCAACCTGGAGGGAGCAGTAACTATAATATGAAATAATATGCATAATCTCATTCAATTTTTATGATTTTAGATATTAAGTACAATTACAATCCCTGTCTTCTTCATAAGGAAACTGAGGCTCAGGAATCAGTTGCCCGAAGTAAACATATTAACTAGGCTGAGGAATCAGGATAATGAACTCAGGTAGCCTTAAAACCCACATGCTTAGGGGCACCTAAGTGACTCAGGTCATGCATGATCTCACAGTTGGTGGGTTCGAGCCCCTTGTCGGGCTCTGTATTGACAGCTCAGAGCCTTGAGCCTACTTCAGATTCTATATCTCCCTGTCTCTTTCTCTGCCCCACTGCCCCTCTCCCCTGCTCACACAGACACTCACTCACTCTCTCTCTCTCTCTCTCTCTCTCTCACAATAAATAAATAAATAAATAAATAAATAAATAAATAAATAATAAAATTTAAATTTAATTAAAGGTAACTGTTTAAGTTTTTAAATCTTCCTTTCCATTTTATTTCCTGTCCCTGAATTCTTGGCACACTGGTACTGAAGTGAATGTCGGCTTTCTCTAGGAACTTACCTTCTGATCCTTTTTATAAGCAGAGTGTATCAAATTTGTAACAGGCACCCTTTCAGCAGTTTATAGCCTTACCTCTCCTTTGGCTCCTTACTCGGAATCTTCCGGTTATGTCTCTGGAATTCCCTAAACTTCAACAGGTTTGCAATCTTTTTTTGTTTTTTCCATAGCCATTATATAATTGATATCACTTGATATACTACTTCAGGCTTAAAAGTCTTCGGCTAGAATCCCACGTCTTCGAGAAGGTTCTTTTTTCCCCCGCTTAATTCAGCTGGAGTAACTATCTCAGATGATTTCTGACGTGGAGTGTGCTTTATGCTCCTTAAAGCGAGTGGCCCTACAGGTTCCCTGGCAAGTAAACCCTGAGCTTCCCCAAGTACCCCATCCTCAGCTTGATTTCCTTGATATTTTGATATTCCAGGTTTTAGCAACTTCTAATTTGTGTTTTCTCACACAAATGAGGCCTTGAAGGTTCTACCACATGCAAAGCCTTCCAGTTGTCTCTGACTTCATCTTTAGCCCTCAGCCCTCTTATCTTCATTTAGTCCCCTCCAGCCTTGTATGGACCAGGCTTAGTCCTACTTACAGCTTTGGCATTCACTATTCTCCCTGCCTGAGAATGTTGCCTGTCAGAGCTGCACTGGGAGGCATTTTGCCCTGTCAGTCTCAGATCTGCTGTGCCTTCCCATGCCACAGGTCGTCACAGTACCATCTGCTGTCCCGGAGCCCACTTGCTCCTGGAGACTACCTCCATTGACTCGTTGACTTGTTTATGATCTTACTTTTCAGAAAGAGAATCTAAGCTCCATGTAAGGAACTATGTGCTTTCATTTTTACCACTGGCTTCAGTACCTAGAACAGAGTCTGGCACCTGGGGGATACTGGCAAATACTTGCTCATTGAAAATTTCATTGCCATCTCCCTATCAGATTCCCCTGCATCTTTCTGGAGGTGCAATCAAGTTACTAAAATTTCAACCTTAGGCTGGTCCCATTCTTCCTTTCTGCTGTTTTCTCCTTTCCACTGATTCTACCTTAATTAAAAGACCAATCCCTATATATGTTTTCCCTTTCATGTTGGAGAAAAAAATTTGAAAAAGCTATTTACCATCGATTGCATTATTTTAATATACATTCAAGCTTTGCAGTATCATTTTATGTTGAATGTTAAGAAAATCTGGGTCTGAACTAGGAAAATATAAATGCCGCATTTACTTTAGATTTAAGTTAAATCTACCCATTCTGTTTTCATCACCATGATAATTTTTCATCTTTAAAAATATTTTATTTAAAAATATGTACATATGTAATTTTATATAAATGTCCAAATTATATCACAATGCTATTGCTTTTGAATTTGTAATTTTTCTGTTTCCTTTAACTGCCTTTGTCCACTCCTTATTCTCTTCTGTGTCCATATCACAGATAACCCATGTTAGCAACTGAGTTCTATTACCCTAGATTTTCATACACTTTTGTAACCATTCACATACATACATGTGCAAACATGTTTGTGTATACACACATGCACATCAGTCTTTTTGTCATCATTTTTAAGAAATGTGCACCTTATTTTTTCTTACTCATTGATACCTTGTGGAAAGTCTCCATGTCAACCATTATACATGAAACTAAAATTTTACATGTCTGTATAATATTCCGTGGTGGACATATTAAGAAACAATAAATTCAGCCAATTACTACTTTATAAACATTCACTTTATTTCCTGAGGTTTTTATTGTCTTCAGTTTTATCACAAAACAAGGTCATAATAAAAATTGTTGATTTCTTTTATTTCTAAGTTCAAGGGGTAAAAATATTTATAAGTTTTAAAGTATGTTGCCCTATTGCTTCTGAAGTGTTATATTCACATTTTTACCAGCAAATTGTGAAACAATCCATGTCCCTACAGCTATCAATGTTATAATTCTTCAGTTTATAATTGTTACATTTATTTAAATATCTTAACTTGTGAAGTTAGTATCTTTTCATGCTTTTCAGATATGTGGATTTGCTCTTATGTAAATTGTTTAATCAGTTCTTGTCCATAGGTTCTGCTGGGCTATTTGTCATTGTCTGATGAATATTTAAGTGTTCCTTAAATATTGTCAATATTAACTCTTGTACAGTAAATATTTCCCATTTTGTCATGTTTTTGCTTATAACTTATACTGTGCACAAACTATTTTTTTAATAATCCACACATTTAATTCTTATTATGTAAATTCTAAGATTTTAGTGTTTGATTACTGCAGCTTTGTAATATATCTTGAAATCTGGAGTTGTGAGACCTTCAATGGATTGCTTTGGTTTATCGGGGTCTTCTGTGGTTCCATACAAATTTTAGTAGCATTTGTTGTAGTTCTATGAAAAATCTGTTGGTATTTTGATAGGAATTGCACTGAATCTGTATATTCCTTTGGGTAAGTATGAACATTTTGATAATATTAATTCTTGCAATCCATGAGCATGGTATATCTTTCCATTTGTGTCATCTTCAATTACTTTCATCAGTGTTTTATGGTTTTCAGAGTACATATCTATCACCACTTTAAGTTTATTCTTAAGTATTCTATTCTTTTTTGGTACATTTATATATGGTGTTGTTTTTTTTAAATTTCTCTTTCTGTGACTTCATTACTGTCACAGATTTCTGTGTATTACCAATTCTGGGTATTAATTTTGTATCCTTCCACTAGACTGAATTCATTTATTACTTCAGTAGTTTTTTGGCGGAGTCCTTAGGGTTGTCTATGTAATATCATGTCATCTGCAAATAGTGAAACTTAGCTTCTTATTTACCAATTAGATGCCTCTTATTTCTTTTTATTGTCTGATTGTAGTGGCTAGGACTTCCAGTACTATGTTGAATAAAAGTGTTGAGAGTGGACATCTTGCCTTGTTTCTGATTTTAGAGGAAAAGCTCTGTTTTTCACCATTAAGTATGATGTTAGATGTGAGTTTTCCTATATGGCCTTTAGTATGTTGAAGTATGGTCTCTCTAAGCCTGCACTGTTGAGATTTTTTATCATGAATGGCTGTTGAATCTTGTCAAATGTTTTTTTCCACATCTGTTGAAAAGATTGTATGATTTTTATTCCTTGATTTGTTGATGGGTATAATATTAAATGATTTGTGTATATTGGACCATCCTTGTACTTCTGGAATAAATCCTGCCTGATTATGGTGAATTATCTTTTTAAAGTATTGTATGCCATTTGCTAATATTTTGAGGATTTTTGCATTTACCTTCATTAGGGATATTGGCCTGCAGTTTCTTTTTTGTGGTATCTTTTTCTGGTTTTGGTATCAAGGCAAAGCTGGCCTCATAAGAATGTATTTGGAAGCTTTCTTCCCTCTTCTGTTTTGTTTTGTTTTGTTTTGTTTTGTTTTGTTTTGTTTGAAATAGTTTGAGAATAGGTATTGACTCTTCTTTAAATGTCTGAGAGAATTCACCTGTGAAGCCATCTAGCCCTGGTCTTGTATTTTTTGGTAGGCTTTTTATTACTAATTGAATTTAATTACTTGTAATCAGTCTGTTTAGACTTTCTATTTTCTTCCCAGTTTAGTTTTGGAAGATTGTGTGTTTCTAAGAATTGATCCATTTCTTTTAGGTTGTCCAGTTTGTTGGCAAACAATTTTTCATAGTACCGTCTTATGATTCTTTGTATTTCTGTGGTGTTGTTACTTCTCCTATCTTATATCTGATTTTATTTATTTGGGTCCTTTTTCTTGATGAGTCTGGCTAAGGGTTTTAGTCTTTACATCATTTATTTCTGCTCTGATCTTTATTGTTTCCTTTCTTCTACTCACCATGGACTTGTTCTTCCTTTTCCAGATCCTTTAGGTGTAAGATTAGACTGTTTGAATTTTTTCTTGTTTCTTGAGATAGACCTGTATTGCTACATACTTCACTCTTAGAACTGCTTTTGCTATGTCACAGAGGTTTTGGACTGTTGTGTTTTTATTTTCACTTGTCTTCATGTATTTTTTAAATTTCTTCATTGAAGAAGAAATCACCATCGATTTCTCTACTTATGTCCATTAATATTTGCTTTATGTATTGAAGTGCTTCAGTTTTGAGTGCATAGATATTTACAATTGTTATATCCTCTTGTTTGATTGATCCCTTTATCATTATGTGATGCCCTTCCCTGTCTCTTGTGACAGTGTTTGTTCTAAAATATATTTTCTGATATAAGTATTGCTACCTCATCTTTTTTAAAAAAAAACAAACTTTCATTTGCATGGTGAATGTTTTTCCATCCTTTCACTTTCAGTCTGAATATGTCTTCAGATCTAAAGTGAATCTCTTGTATGCAGCAAGTAGATGGGTCTTGCTTTTTTATCCGTTCTGCCTCTTTGTGTCTTTTGATTGGAGCATTTAGCCATTTATATTTAAAGTAGTTATTGATAGGTGTGTACTTGTTGCCATTTAAAAAATGTGTTTTCTTGTTGTTTTTGTAGGTCTTCTCTTGCTCTCTTTCTTTGTGATTGATGAAGATAGTGTTTTCTTTGACTTTCTCTCTATTTTTGTGTATCTATCATTGGTTTTGGGTTTGTGGTTACCATGAGGTTTATATTTAACATCTTAAGTAACTAGGCCATATTAATTTTATAGTCATTTAAGTTCAGACACATTTAAAATAACAGAAAAATAAAAAATATTTTTCCCTTTTTCCCCTTATCTTCCCTTTTTACCCCTTTCTCCACCTTTTATGTATATGTTGTCATAGTTTACATCTTTTCATCCACATTTTTCTTATGTCTAACTATGGACATTTCTTCTCCACTTAAAGAAATCTCTTTAACATTTCTTAAAAGACTCGTTTAATGGTGATAAACTTCTTTGTCTTTTGTTTTTTTCCTGGGAAGCTCTATTTCTCTTTCAAATATGAACAATAACCTTGCTGGATAGAGTATTCTTGATTGTGGATTTTTTTCCCTTTAGCACTTTGAATTTATCGTGCCACTCCCTTCTGGCTTGCAAAGTTTCTGCTGAAAAATCAGCTAGTAGCCTTATAGATTTTCCCTTGGAGGTAACTTTTTTTGTGTTTCTCTTGCTGCTTTTAAGATTCTCTTTATCTTTAACCTTTGACATATAAATTATGATGTGCTGTGGTGTAGACTTCCTTGGGTTATTCTTGTTTGGAACTCTCTGTGCTTTTTGGACTTGGATGTCTATTTTCTTCTCTAGGATAGAGAAGTTATTATTTCTTTAAATAGGAAACTTATTTCTCTCTTCTTCTGGAACCCCAAAATGTGAATGTCACCTGATGTTGTTCAAGAGATCAGTATCCTCATTTGAAAAATTCTTTTCTCTTTTTGCTCTTCACCTTGTGTGTTCTCCATTACCCCGTTTTTGAGATTGCTGTTATGCCCTTCTGCATCCTCTAATCTACTGTTGATTCCCTCTAGTATGATTTTATTTCAGTTGTTGTATACTTCAACCCTAATTGGTTCTTTTTAATATTTTCTATCTCTTTATGGAAGATCTCACTGGCTTCTTCCGCTCTTTACTCCAGCCCAGTGCATATCTTTATGCTCATTATTTTAAATTCTTTGTCAGCCATATTGCTTATCTCTTTCATTTAGTTATTTTCCTGAAGTTTTTTTCTTGTTCTTTCTTTTGGAGTATATTCTTCTGTCTCTATGTTTGGTTGATTTTTGTGTATTTATGGATTAGGTGAAGCAGCTACTTCTCCTAAAGTTCAAAGAGTAGTCTTGTGTATGGTGTCCCCTATGTAGACTGTGTATGCAAGGTGAATTTTCCTGGCTAGCTGACCTATGGCTGTTTATGCTAGTTACTCTTTTAAGCTGTGACATGTCTCTGTCTCTCTTCCTGTACTCTTGCCATTCCACCTTTGGTTGTTCAGTAGCTTCTCAATAAGCCCTCAGTTCTTTTTCAGGAGGAATTTTTCTATTAGTATGTATAAATTGGTGTGTTCCATGGAGAAGGTGAGTTCGGAGTCCTCCTAGGTCACCATTTTGAACTGCAACTCCTCTAATACTGTTTTCTTTTTATAATACTGTTTTAAAACTGCTTCTAATTCCTTTCTGCAGTTTTTTAGCCCTCTATAATGTTTTATTGATCTGAGGTTTATCTAGAATTAATCATGTTAGTTTCCAAATGCTCACTTTTCAATTATTTATTTCTAACTTTATTATTGTATAGCCACAGGTTGTGCCAAGTATACATAGATAGTTCCTAAAACTAATACAGAGATCATTAAAAATAAACAAGGAAAATGAATGGGAGAAGTACATGTAAACATTTAAAAAAATGATGCTGAAACTCACTGGTAATCAGAGCATTCAAATTAAAACAAGATAGTGATGTCAGCAAGATGGCTGAATAGGATGTCCCTTGCTCATATACTCCTCTCAGCAGCAACAATTGACATCCATCCATGGGCAAAAGTACCTTTTTGGCAACTGTAGGATCCAGGAAGAATATTATGAAACTGCATGTTGTCCAAGAAGAAGGAGAGATGTTTTGAGAAAACAGGCACCCACGCTGTTTTTTGACAGGTGACTGCCAAATGGGCCTCAGCTACGGATCCAGAAATAGCTCCATACCCCTGAACATTTGGCTTCATCTCTCTTTGGCTTTGTTTCTGTCGATGGTACCATACATCAAGGTACCTTGGCATCTCACTCATATACCTGGTGATGGGCAAACAGATCTCAGTCCCATTCCTGGACCTTGTAGGGTCCTGTGAACTGGTTCTAGCTCCTCTTGGCCATGATCTAGGAGACTCTGGCAAACACTTATTTAAATAATCACCCACAAGCAAGAGAGCTTTAGTGGAAGTTCAGGAAGCTAGTGGAGAAATTCTAGCACAACATTGAGAAAAAAATTCAGAGGTCAGACACATTGGAGAGAATAAGAGGAACTGGTTAGCTTTACCCACAACACCCTCCCACCAAGGGGGGGCGGAGTACAGCTCAGTCCCAAGAGAGCCCTTCTTGGCCTATGATTTCTCCTTCAGGGGAAAGTGAGAGCCTGAGATTAAGTATCAGCTTTCCCAGCTGTGTGGGATGCTGCCAGAAAGGCCCATTTATCTCTTGCCCCATTCAGAGTACTGAATCATGAGCTTCATAACTGGGAACACAGCAGCCAGAGCTTGAAATAGATGTGAATCCTAGTATCTGTGTCAGACTACAGGCCTTCCAGGCCTGCCTGTGAACCACTGGAGACTCCTCAGCTGCAGATTCCCCAACTGGCAACCCCCAAAACTTTACATGCCTCACTTACATATCTACCCACACACATTGTGCCTAGCTCTCATTGGCAGCTCCAGGGAGCAGAGAACAAGCTTTTGCAGTAAGTAGGGACAAGCAATAAGCCAGCCCTAATATGTGGGTCTGGAAGAAACCACAAACTTGAGCATTTAGCAGTGCCTGTGGAAAATAAAAGGGAGGCTGTCAACTCTCAGCCTGGCTTGGCAGGATCAAGAGAAGATATATAAGCTTAAGAATCCTGCTACATAAGGGAACAAGAAGTGTGAAGCAAGTGTATCCAAACGTGTGAAAGAGACCAAGAATCCCTAGCTGGGCTAATGAAAGGTTTCTGTCCTAATGTCCATCAACAAACACTGGAGGAAATGAATCCTCCTACAAATGTGAAGACAGCAACACAAGACCTTAAGGAACATGAGAAATTAAGGAAACATGACACCACCAAAGGAACACAGTAATTTTCCTGTAACTGACCTCAAAGACATGGAGATTTTGATTTACCCAGTAAAGAAGTCAAAATAGCTGTTTTAAGGAAGTTCAGTGAGCTACAAGAAAATGGTTAATTCAATGAAATCAGGAAAACAATACATTAATAAAATGAGATGTTTAGCAAAAACATAGAAGTCATAAAAAAGACCAACAAAATCTGGAGCTGATGAATACAATATATGAAATGAAAAATGCAGTATAGAGGGTCAATGACAGAATGGACCAAGCAGAAGAAACTATGATGCAGAGGACACAAGGAGACATATATAAGCTTCACTGTTATATAATGTGAATTACTGTATTGTTATAATGAAACGGTGGAAGTCATAAAATGCAATCCTAATCAAAATTGCACTGGCATTCTTCTCAAAGCTAGAACAAACAATCCTGTAATTTGTATGGAGCCACAAAAGACCCTGAACAGCCAAAGTAAAGTTGAAAAAGAAAACCAAAGCTGGAGGCATCACAATCCCAGACTTCAGCCTCTACTACAAAGTTGTAGTCATCAAGACTGTATGGTATTGGCACAAAAACAGACACATAGACCAATGGACCAGAATAAAGAACCCATAATTGGACCCACAAATGCATGGCCAACTAATTTTTGACAAAGCAGGAAAGAGTATCCAATGGAAAAAAGACAGTCCCTTTAGCAAATGGTGCTGGGAGAACTGGACAGCAACATGCAAAAGAATGAAACTGGACCACTTTCTTACACCATACACAAAAATAAACTCAAAATCCTAGGTCCTTAGGATTAAGGACCTAAATGTGAGACAGAAAACCAGCAAAACCCTAGAAAACAGGCACACCTCTTTGACCTCAGCCACAGCAGTTTCTTACTTGACATGTCTCTGAAGGCAAGGGAAATAAAAGCAAAAATGAACTATTGGGACTTCATCAAGATAAAAAGCTTCTGTACCATGAAAGAAACAATCAACAAAACTAAAAGGCAATCAATGGAATGATAGAAGATATTTGCAAATAACATATTGGACGATAAAGTGTTAGTATCCAAAATCTATAAAGTACTTACCAAAATCAACACCTGAAAAACAAATAACCCAGTGAAGAAATGGGCAGAATACATGAATAGACACTTTTCCAAAGAAGACATCCAGATGGCCAACTGACACATGAAAAGATGCTCAGCATCATTCATCATCAGGGAAATACAAATCAAAACCACACTGAGATAGTACTTCACACCAGTCGGAGTGGCTAAAATTAACAACTCAGGAAACAACAGATGCTGGCAAGGATGTGGAGAAACAGGAACCCTCTTGTACTGTTGTGAATGCAAACTGTGCAGCTGCTCTGGAAAACTGTTGAGGTTCCTCAAAAAATTAAGAATAGAAATACCCTACAACCCAGAAATAGCACTACAAGGAATTTATCCAAAGGACACACATCCAAAGGATATCCAAAGGATATGAGTGCTGATTCATAGGGGCATATGTACCCTAAATGTTTATAGCAGTGCTTTCAACAATAGCCAAATTATGGAAAGAACCTAAATGTCCATCAACTGATGAATGGATAAAGGAGAGGCGATTTATATATACAATGGAATACTACTTGGCAATGAGAAAGAATGAAGTCATGCCATTTGCAACAACATGAATGGCACTGGAAGGTATTATGCTAAGTGAAATAAGTCAGACAAAGACAGGTGTCATATGTTTTCACTCATATGTGGAACTTAATAAACTTAACAAAAGACCATGGGGGAAGGGAAGGGGAAAAAATAGTTTCAGAGAGGGAGGCAAACCATAAGAGACTCTTAAGTACAGAGAACAAACTGAGGGTTGATAGCGGAGCAGGGAAGAGGGGAAAATGGGTGATGGGCATTGAGGAGGGCACTGGTTGGGATGAGCACTGGGTGTTGTATGTAAGCAATGAATCATGGGAATCTACCCCCAAAACCAAGAGCACACTGTGTATACCGTATGTTAGCCAATTTGACAATAAATTATATTTTTTAAAAAGTAAATATAAGATTATTTGGTTATTTTGGTTCTGAGTTATATATATTCTTTATGTATTTGGGAAAATAGCCCTTTATCAGATGTGTCGTTTGCAAATATGTTCTCCCTGCTTTCATTCAGTAGGTTGTCTTTTAGTTTTGTTGGTTGTTTCCTTTGCTGTGTGGAAGCTTTATATTTTAATGAAGTCCCAATATTTTGTTGTTGTTGTTTTCCTTGTCTGGGGACACACTAGAAAGATGTTGCTATGACCAATGTCATAGAAATTCCTACCTGTGTTTTCATCTAGGGTTTTTATGGTTTCAGGTCTCACATTTAGGTCTTTAGTCATTTTGAATTTAGCTTTATTTTTGGTGTAAGAAAGTGGTTCAGTTTCATTATTTTGGCATATATTTGTCCGGTTTCCCCAACACCATTTGCTGAAGAGATTGTCTTTTTCCCATTGTATATTCTTGCTTTCTTTATTGAAGATTAATTTTCCATATAATTGTGGGTTTATTTCTGGGCTTTCTATTCTGTTCTATTGATCTATGTTTCTATTTTTGTGCAGTTCCATACTGTCTAAATCACTACAGCTTTGTAATGTAACTTGAATTGGAATTGTGATACCTCCAGCTTTGCTTTTCTTTTTCAAGATTGCTTTGGCTATTTAGGGTATTTTGTGGTTGCATGCAAATTTTAGGATTGTTTTTCCAGTTTTGTGAAAAAAATGTTGGTATTTTGATAGGGATTGGATTAAATCTGTTGATTGTTTTGGGTAGTATGGACATTTGAACAATATTTCTTCTTATCCATGAACGTGGAATATCTTTCCATATCTTTGTGTCATCTTCCATTTCCTTTGTCAGTATTTTATAATTTTCAGAGTGTAGGTTTTTCACATCTTTAAGTTTATTCCTAGGCATTTTATTATTTTTAGTGTAACTATAAATGGGATTGCTTTCTGAATTTTTCTGCTGCTTCATTATTGGTGCATAGAAATGCAACAGATTTCTATATATTGATTTTGTATCCTACAAATTCTTTTGTCAGTTCTAATAGTTTCCTGGTGGAGTCTTTAGGGTTTTCCATATAGAATACCATGTCATCTGCAAATAGTGAAAGTTTGACTTCTTCCTAACCAATTTGGATGCCTTTTATTTCTTTTTGTTGTCTGACTACTGTGGCTAGGAATTTCAGTGTCACATTGAATAAAAGTGGCGAAAGTGGACATCTGTGTCTTGTTCTTGACCTTAGGGGAAAAGCTCTTAGTTTTTCCCCATTGAGTATGATGTCAGCTGTGTTTTTTTTCATAGAAGGCCTTTATTATTTTGAGGTCTGTTTCCTCTAAACTTACTTTGTTAAGGGTTTTTTTTCATGATAATGTACTTTTTCAAGTGCTTTTTCTGCATCTGTTGAAATGATTCTATGGTTTTTGTCCTTTCTCTTAAGGTTATGGTGTATGATATTGATTGATTTGTGAATACTGAAGCTTCTTCACATTCCAGGAATAAATCTTACTTAATCATGGTGAATGATTCATGATTAATATATTGTTGGATTGGGTTTGATAATATTTTGCAGACTTTTGCATATTTTTTCTTTCTTTTAAGATTTTATTTTTAAGTAATTTCTACACCCAACATGGGGCTTGAACTTACAACCCCAAGATAAGGAGTTGCATGCTTTACTAACAGAACCAGTTAGGCACCCCTGCATCATTTTCATTAGAGATATTGGCCTATAGTTTATTCTTATTTTTTTGTAGTGTCTTTATCTGATTTTGGTATCAGAATAATGCTGGCCTCATAAAATGAATTTGGAAGCTTTCTTTGCTTTTTTTTTTTTTTTTGAATAGTTCGAAAAGAATAGCTATTAACCCTTCTTCAAATGTTTGGTAGAATTTACCTTTGAAGCCGTCTGGTCCTGGAATTTTGTTTTTGGGGAGTTTTTTGATTACTAATTTAATTTCTTTGCTGATAATTGGTTTATCCAAATTTTCTATTTCTTCCAGCTTCAGTTTTGGTAGGTTATATGTTTTAGGAATTTATCTATTCCTCCTATGTTGTCCAATTCATTGGCATATAATTTTTCATAATATTCTCTCACAATTATTTGTATATCTGTGGTGTCAGTTGTTATTATCCCCCTTTCATTTGTGATTTTGAGTTCTTTCTCCCTCTCTCTCATTTTTTAAGAGTCTAGTTAGAGGTTTATCAGTTTTGTTGATCTTTTCAAAGAACCAGCTCCTGGTTTCATTGATATGTTGTATTTTTTCTTAGATTCTATATCATTTATTTCTGTTTTAATTATTATTATTTCTTTCCTTTTGCTGGTTAGAGTTTTGTCTTTTTCTTCTTTTTCTAGCTCATTTAGGTGCAAGATTAAGTTGCTTGAGATTTTTCTTGCTTCCTGAGGTAGACCTGTAATGCTGTAAACTTCCCTCTTTTCCTACATCCCCAAAATTTTGGACTGACCATTATGTTTTCATTTTCGTTTGTCTCCATGTATCATTTTTTTATTTCCTCTTTGATTTCTTGGTTGACCCATTCATTTTTTAGTAGCATGTTATTTATCGTCCATATATTTGTGCTCTGTCCATAGTTTTTCTTGTGATTGATTTCTAGTTTCATAGCATTGTGGTCAGAAAAGATGCATGGTATAATTCAGTCTTTTCAAATTTGTTGAGACTTATTTTGTAGCCTAAAATGTAATCTATCCTGGGGAATGTTCCATGTGCACTTGAAAAGAATGTACTTCTGCTCTGTCAGGATAGAATGTTTGAAAATATCTGTTAAGTCCATCTAGTCAAGTGTGTCATTCAAAGCCACTGTTTCTTTGCTGAAGAAGAAACAGCAAATGATCTGTCCATTGATGTAATTGCTGTGTTAAGGTCCCCTCCTGTTAAATTGTATTACTATAAATTCATTTCTTTATGGTTGTTGTTTTTATGTATTTGGGTGCTTTTATGTTGGGCGCATAACTATTTATAATTGTTATATCTTCCTGTTAGATTGTCCCCTTTATTATTATACAATGTCCTTTGTCTCTTGTTACAATCTTTGTTTGAAAGTCTATTTTGTTTAAATATTGCTACCTTAACTTTCTTTTAAAATCCCACTTGCATGATAAATATTTCACCATCCCCTCACTTTCTATCTACATGTGTTTAGGTCTGAAATGAGTCTCTTGTAGTAAGACTTCATGTATTAATAACATATTTTATGAATAAGCAATTACAAAAGACAAAATATAAAAAGCTTAAAGTACAAGTAAAGATTTGCCATTTCACCAATAATCAAAAAAATGTTATTTGGAGCAAAAATATGCAATTGTGTTGATCTCTCATATGAACCATTTTTAAAGTGATAATGTTAATGAAACAGGTACTATTTATGTTGCTAGTGTGGCACTGTAAACTTTTCGATAACCTCAAAATAACTTGAGTATAACTTAATATAAGTTAATACGTTTACATCATAGCTAGTAAATGAAAAATGCCAAATAAACAACTCCATAAACAGTGATGTTTGGGCATGTCAGTAGAGGTTTAATATCTATTGCCCTTAGGGTACCATCCAAGTTCTTATTATGGCTTAAAGGTGCTTTTTCATTGAATATTATATATATTTATATATGAATAATTATATATAATGAATAATTGTATATATATACTATATATAATATAATGAACCGAGCATAAACATCTCTGGCCTATTTATATAATATAATTTCATTATGTATATATACATATATATTTATATATATGCAAAGAAGGGTATTTTAGATAGATACATAGATTTATTATGTATATAATAGTTTTCCTTGCACCACACTACCTCTTCATCTCTAGGCTTTGTCTACAGTTAACTAACTCCTGCCAGGCTCTCTTGTTTCCCTCAGGTCTTGGTGAATACTGATTCTGCTATTCTCATTGAACCTCCCCTTCCCACCTGCCCATCCCCTGCCTAAATATGTCTCATACTTCAGGTCTTGACTTAATTTTTTACCCATAGGAGGCCTGCCCAGTCCAGGTTAAATCTCCCTGATACTTTGAACTAGCGCTCACATTGCCCAGTCATACAACTCATTATCTTTGTAGTTAATTGATTAGTGTTTGTCTTTAATGCATGACTGTTAGCTTTATGTAGGCTGCTAAGTCTGAGTACTGTGTTTTGTTAATGCTGAAAGATAATAAATGCATGCATGCATGAATATAAATAGAAAAATATGCTGACATGTTAACATTTGGGTTCTATAAATTTTACAATTGATAACAGCCTCCTTTCTGCCCACCTGAGTTTGGAGCTATTTAGAGATAGATGCAGGGCTCAGGCATAAAAATATCATATCAGCATTTGATTATTTGAGAATCTGGCTTAGAGTTGTAGGCAAGGGGATTTGCTATGAAAGTTGGTTTTAAATTAGACAGGGTTTCCCACTTCATTCCTCTGTCATAGGGAGACCACCCAGTTCATTTTTTATGAACACAGAGAGCTCCTTATGGCAGCAAGTTCCAAAAGAGAGTATTAAAAAGGCCAGAGATGCTTACGTTCAGTTTCTTCTCCCAAACTTTCTGATTCTTATCAGAAGAGTGAATGAAGACCCAGGAGGTTGATCTGAAACAAGCTTTCTCTGTATGGAAACATCAGGAATAAAGAATGTTACCTCTAGGTAGTAGTAATTTGAGTTTTTAGTTTTTTTCTTTATAATTTCTGTATTTTATAATGATCATGAACTATTTTTAATTAGAAAAAAAATTCCTAAAATCTAAGTTGCAACAGTAGTTTTTCTTGGCTATATTTTCTCACCAGTGTTAGCTGAGCCAATCTGTAACATATCTATATCCATGTAAAATTGTAGATCCCATGTGAGGATGAAAAAAAAGCCTGATGGAGAAAAATGAGCACATTTTTGGAATATATAGAAGAAAATATCCATATTAATGGTTTACAATTGCATGGGGATAGCCTCCTATATGAGAAAGTTATGTTTTAAACAAAGTGATTGTTGCCAAAAGATATGAATGCTGAGATTCATGTTACAATACTTTGGTAAGGTGACCGAAATTTTTTTTCCTTGTCTTTTTCTCCAGTATTTTCTCACTATTTTTCCACCAGCAATTCATAATCATTAGGGGTGTGTGTGTGTGTGTGTGTGTGTGTGTGTGTGTGTATGTGTGTTTTGTTTTTTTAAGTTTTATTCATTTTGAGAGAGAGAGAGAGTGTGTGTGAGCAGGGGGCAGAGAGAGAGGAAGAGAGAAAATCCCAAGTAGGCTCCTTACTGTCAGTGAAGAGCCCAACACATGGTTTGAACCCATAAATCAGGAGATAATGACCTGAGCCAAAGTTAAGAGTTGGACCTTTAGCCGACTGAGCCACCCAGGTGCCCCAGGTGTTTTTTTTTTTTTTTTAATTTAAGTATACTTGACATTGAATGTTATATTAGTTTCAAATGCACAACATAGTGATTCAACAATTCTATGTATTACTCTGTTCACCACAATAAATGTAGTCACCATACAGTGCTATTACAATCTTACTGTCTGTATATGCTGTACTTATCATCTCTGTGACTTTTTTATAACTGGAATTTGGTACCTCTTAATCCCCTTGATTTCCTTTGCCTATCCCACCCACCCATCTCTTCTCTGGGGACCACCAGTTTGTTTTCTGTGTTTCAAAGACTGTGGTTTGTTTTCGTTTTTTAGATTCTACATATAAGTGAAGTCATATGATATTTGTCTTCTCTGTCTTATCTCACTTAGCATAATACTTCTAGGTCCCTCCATGTTGTTGTGAATGACAAGATTTCATTCTTTAAATGGCCAATATTCCATTGCATGCATGTATATGTATGCATGTCTCCATTCATCTACTGATGGACACTTGGGTTGCTTCCATATCTTGGCTATTATAAATCATGCTGAAGTAAACAGAGGCATTATAACCATTAGTTTTATTGGAGTTAATGGGAAGTTTTAAGGCTAGAAAAACATCACACATAATTTTTATGTTCGAAATTTTAGAGATTATCAAATTAAAATGTATAAATATTAAGTCACATAGCTTAGGGAGAACCAAAATGAGGAGTCAAATTTCTTATCCTCTAACTGGATGTATTTTCTGCTTTAGAATACTGCCCTCCAAAGACTGTACTTTCAGGGATCATTTACATAGTTCGTAGAATACTGCCATCCACCACAGTTCGCAACTTCTGAAAAGCTTATAAAGGAAGAAATACAGGAAGGTCCACAGCAATACAGCTTCCAATAAAGAAAAGGAAGAAAGTTCTCATTTCCCTGAAAACTTTTTTGAATAAAACATGATGGATAGTTCTGCTAGGTAACTAACCTTTTTTTCTGTGGAACATATTATTCAAATTGAAAGCTTATCTCTTACATTCAAATATTTTTAAACCTACTTTTAAACTTTGTATTTGATGATTTTAGTGCTCTGTTGCACAACATAATTGGATTATTTTCTCTACAAGTAAATGACAAGGATAAAACTTCAAAAATAGAACTGTTTGACCTTAAACCATGTCCTCTTAAAAATACTATTTGGAAATGAACCAATGTACATTTATTAAATAGAATCTTTAAAAACTCAGTTTCAAGGTGTGGTTGTTTCATTGGTTGCCTTTAGTTAGACCCAGAGAGTAATTTTCAACTCAGAGTCCTCATAAAGAATGCATATGTGTTCCAGTGCATTCAATATGAACAAAAGTTTAATTTAGCTTGGCAGGGTATAGCGCGATAGAATTTTTTGAGGGTGGTTATTTTGGTAAAATGGGTAAATGGCCTAGGAAATGATCTTTTAGCTAAAGCTACAGAAAACAGACTACGATTGATTTGCAGAATATGTTGTTTGGTGTTTATTTTAAACATCTGGGAAATGTTTTGGGGAAGTTTTAAAAAGCTGATACAATTTTTGCCTTGGACGTGATAGGGTTTGGTAACTAACGGATTTACCTTACAAAGCTGTGATCCCCTAGCAGTGGTCTGGTGGGAACACTGATGTGATATATGTCCTGATCCATATAACTGACCTGTGGTGACATATGTAGCAACTTGTCTGGTTTTCTAAAGTAGCAGTGGTTGGTTAGAGGATTATATAACTGTGCTTCCTTGTCAACCTGTGAACAGGCTTAGGAAAAATAAAATGTCTGGGCTGTTTATGATTTAATTAGAATTATTTGAGTGTTCTATTTAAAGTTATATCTGTTTCAATAAAGATAAACATGGCTATGGAATGAAACCCAATTATTTTGGAATACAAGGACCAGTTCAATAGAAAAATATGTCAATCTTTTTTAATGCCGCATCGGTCACAAGGTGCTGCTGCCACATCCTGTTGTCCCAATAATAGATTGTGTCTCTGTCTAGACATATGGGTTTCCTCGTATCATCTTAAGTGGATTAAGGACAGCTCATGCCCTGGTTGTAGGCTGGTGGTATGTGCATTTAATGGTTCGAAAAAGAGATGATGGCTAGTATACTCAGTGGTAAAAAAAACTTCGTTACAGTGGGATATGTGTTTCTGTGTTTCTTGTATTATAATTTTATGGTAGTAAGAGTTCTCATAAACAGCTGGCATCCTGGTATAATCTGACTAAGTTTCATCATAGGCATGCTTTGGTTAGAATGAAGTTGCCAGAAAAAAAAAATGTAGTTGCCAGGTTAAATTAAGGAAAGTGTGTGGAACTTTTGCGGAAGGACAGCTGAACTTGTATATGATAAAACTAAGAGAACTAATAAGGTCTTGGCAATATGTGATATTATTGCTGGTTACCTGTACTGCAAGGCACTAAGGTCCTAGGAAAGAGGCAGGTTGCTTTAGAAGTCAATATCTGTTTTTCCTATTGGTTGTAGCTCTCACATATTTTAGAACAATAGGTAAGGTTTCAAATCAATTGAAATATGTGCTATAACAAAGCTAATCCATTTGTTCAAAATTTAAAAAAAATTCCATTTCTTCTTCTCTAGTACACTCTGCAGGTGGCGACAAAGTTAACTTGTTGTACAATAAAATTTGTTCATTTATTTTCCTCTTAACCACTGAAATTTTCCCTCTGTCACTGATAATGCAAAAAGGTAAACCTGATGTGGGAATGCTATCATTAGAAAATTTTTACTCTAATTGAATAAGTTCTTCTGCAAAGACAATCTTCCATTCTTATACATGATGAATGTATAACTACAAAACAATAATTATGCCCACTTGGAAGGAGAGCAAAATTTTTTTAGGTTTAATAAAGAAATCAAAATATTAATTTTGTTGTCACAATTGATAAAAAAAAAGAGGTTTCTCTAAATTAATAGCTTGACATGGTATGAGATGATAGCTATTTGTTTGCTTTGTTGGTAAAACAAAGTATTTTTCACCCTGAATTATCCTCTGTTCTCTGATACTATGTGAAATATAAAAGTAAGATGGGGAAGAATATTTAAAGGCTATAAGATGCTTCTCCAGGTAATTAGCATATAAAAAAACAACTTGCCTTGCCCCAATTCTTTTTTCCAAGGGCTAGATCTTATAAACTGGATATATTCCAAAGGAGTTTTTCATTTTTTATTAATAAAATACATTCACTTGAAGAAAAGAAATCATATTAAAGGATGATACCTGAACTTCAAAGGAAGCCCATATAATTTCTTTTCACGCTACATTGGTATTTTTATTTTTAGTCTCAATATCTGCATGAAGTACACTGCAGTCGTATTAAATATCTGGAATTAAGTATATCATATATGGGCTCCTTTTAGAATAAATGAACATTTCCCGGGGCGCCTGATTGGCTTAGTTGGTAAGTGTCCAACTTCGGCTCAGATCACAATCTCAGATATCATGGTTGGTGGGTTCGAGCCCCACATTGGGCTCTGTGCTGACAGTTCAGAGGCTGGAGCCTGTTTCATATTCTGTGTCTCCTCTCTCTCTGCCCCTCCCTCCCTCCCTCTCTCTCTCTCTCTCTCTCTCAAAGACAAATAAACATTAAAAAAATATAAAAAATAAAATACACCATGCTCCACAGTTTATTGTTTTGTTGCAACTAAATGATCCCAATAGAAGAAGGATATGATTGATTCTGAGAGAGTTTACATAGTAGAAAAGCTTATATTGAAGAAGCAGTGTAGCCTATGGGTGAGATTTCAGTTAAAAAACTGTGAGCCCATCAGTGAGGTTCCAGTTAAAAAACCAGAGATTGAAGCAAGAAGAGTTTTAATATAGATAATTAGGTATTTGCAAAATTGTTTGGAGAACTGGAGGAATGGAAGTCAAGGAAAGCTACTGCGAAATCTCAGGTTTACTCCAAATTTTAAAGAATCAGGATGTCGCGTGACACACAAGAAACTACCACCAGTGATCACAGCTCCCTGTCACAGGGGGTGCATGGCTTGCAAGAATGCTGTGAGTCTGCAACAGCCTATGCTGCTTCCCTCTGTTGCCAGAGGAACAACAGTATCAATCACTTCTAATCTCTCTTCTGGCCTCCAAACATCATTTGAGTAGCTCTTGTTGTCAGTGTCTAACATGGAGCTCTGCTGGCAGAGAAGTGCAATGAAGGATAAGGGAATGCTGATGAGCTGGGAATAGCCATATAAGGATAGTCTTTTCTTTTGGCTACTCAGCATGCTTACATATCTTTCTGTGCATGTTTACCTTCCAGATTACAAAATCAACAGCATCAATCCTCTGTCTAAATTGGTGAATATATCTCTCATGGAAGTAAAGATATGCTTACACTCTTTCCAGTTATAGGAAACCCATCAGTCACTGTATCCATTTCTATGTGATGCTCATTCCTCTCTTTAAAAAAAATATTAATGTTTTTTTAAAATTTATTTTTGAATATGAGAGTGTGAGTGGGGGAGAGACAGAGAGGGGAACAGGAGATCTGAAGCGGGCTCTGTGCTGATAGCAGCAAGCCCGAGGCAGGGCTCAAATTCACAAATTGTGAGATCACGACCCAAGCCAATGTGGAACACTCAACCGACTGAGCCATCCAGGCACCCTCATTCCTCTTTGAATTAACTCACAATCCTCCTTTGATGTCCAGTAATCTGAAGACTAATTAGAAATTTAACCACCACCATCACCCATTATATATTATGCTAGTGGAAGAGAAAGAAGGTTTAAAAAGATAGGACACACACACACACACACACACATGCACACACACACGTTACCTAAATAAGCAAGAAGAAAATATTCATAGGTAATATAACCTTCACTTATGCACCTAGTATTAGACCAGAATTGGTATTTATAACTTCATTCACTACTTATTCATTGTCCATTTGATCTCAGTAGGGATGTTTACTGATTTTGTTCTTTACCAAGTTGAATAACCCAAACTTTCATTCTTGGTATCCTACCTGTACTGGGTTGCTGTAGATTCCATTTAGTTTTACCACTGGACGTGGAAATATTAAGAAAAACTCCTAGAATCTAGACATACCTTCATTGTATGTAACAACAGCCCTATATCCCGTTATAATTTGATGAATCACTCCAACTGGTACAGTAACCTCCTTCTTTGCCTCTTGATTCAATGACACTATAATCCCAAAATGGTTAAATGAGATCTCAAATCTCATTCACTGGAAATATTTTTGTGTTCTCTGGTAGTGGAACTCTTCCTTAGGAGCCCAAAATTTAAACCAGAAAAGCTTAAAGATGTATGGCTGGAATGGAAAAATTTTGCAGTTTGATTCTCATGAGTACTAGGGAAAGGAATCACTACTGTTTTGATACTCTAGTATAAGGGCCTGTGTATTCTGTTGTGGGAAAAACAGCATATAATGGCTGTATTTCAGAGAAAATAGGGCAATCTGTAGGACTGGCTTCATTCTGAATGATACTGTTTCCCAAGGAGGGAGTCTACTGTTCTATAAAGTCTATTATTTCTGGGTTATGAATTCCATGGAAAGACTAATGAATGCATTGGATACCATATGATTGTTTTCCTTATTTTTTCTGTAAAATGTTTGTGGAGCAGAAGCACAATGCATAATGTGCCATGAAAATGAGTCATGTATTTAGTAAGTGTTAGCAGTACAGACAAAAGCATCACAGCAGGAAAGGCAAATCCATATCCATAGTTAGAGTCTATTTTAGTAAGAAACGAACCTTACTGCCATGGTGTTAGCTGGATCAGTGTCAAAAAGAGAAATTTATGTTATTGAACACATATATAGTATCTGTGGATATTTAAGCACAGGGTAGCTTGGGAAAGAGGCTAGTTAGCCACCTGGAATAGGTCACATTATATATATACGTGAATATTGAGAGTCTCCAATGAAGAGAGTCTCCATCTTCATTCACATGAAAATGACCTCACAATCTGTGTTTATTTAAATTGCTTGATCTGTATACTTCATTCCCAGACCCAATATCACCAGTTCTCCAGTATTGGTCCATTAGCCGTTGATAATTAATCACTATATATCCATGTATTTGGTAATCTCCCATGGCAGACAAACTACACAACCAGATGACTAATCAATTTGCTATCCACTGGGAAGATTTCCTTCTCCTGATGCCCCTCAGAGCCATTCCTAAGCTGTCTGTTGCAAAACCTTCCCTTGCTCTGTGCTCCATTAAAATTTGGCAGCTCTAGGGGTTATTTAGCAAATACATTAGTAATCCTTTGTAAATATTGTTTATAGATGTCAGATGAGCTCCTCAAATGCTGTGCTGCTTAGCTGTTGAAGGGTACAAGATGAAGCAAAGGGCTTTCCTTTTGGCAGGGATAATTATTCATGCCTCGGATCATTATTCCCCTGGAAATTTCATTAAGTGGCAGGTTCCTGAATTTTTGTGGAGTTTATCTCCTACCATCTGGTACTCATGTGTCTTATCAAGGCATCTACCGTATTAGCTAATTTCTGTTCACCAGGTCTAATTAAGATGATTTCATCATTTTAATAGACCAGTGACAGGAATATGAACAAGGTCCCTGCAAGCTAAGTTATAAAACAGAACTAAAGAATTTACATAGTTCAACATAACTTTGAGGTAAAGGAATGAAGATATACTATTGTCTCTGCACAGTAAAAGCAAATTAGTTCTTGTAGCTTTTGACCATGGCATGGAGAAAGAGACTTTTCAGACAAAGAGCTGCATACTAGGTTCCAGGGACTCTAGTGATTTTTTCCTATAATAGAAGTACTTCTAGAATAGCAAAGTCAATGAGAATCAATACTATATTTAAATTACAATAAGACCCCATCATTCTCCAACATCATCTTTTTTCCTCCACTTTTTAAAGTCTATTTAACAGTTATATTGATTTGTAGATAATTGATATAAAAGAACTGCACATTTTTAGTGTGCACAATTTGATTAGTTTGGACGTATACAATCACCCATGGTATCATCACCACAATCAAGGTAGTAGATCCAACACTTCCAAGTTTCCTTGTGTCCCTTTGATTTTGCTTTATTTTGTTTTATTTTGCGGTGAGAACACAACATGAGATCTATCTTCTTAACAAATTTCGAAATGCACCATACCTAAGTTTTAACTATATGCACTATGCTATATAGCAGATCTCTAGAATTTATTCATCTAACATAACGGATCTTATACCCACTGAATACCATCTTCCCATTTCCCTCACTCCCTAGCCCCTGGCAACCACTATTCTATTCTCTGATTCTATGGGTTTGACTATTTTAGATACCTCATTTGTCCTTCTGTGAATGGCTTATTTCACTTAGCATAATGTCCTACAGGTCCCTTTATGTTGTCAGAAATGGCAAGAATTCCTCCTTTTTTCAGGCTAAATAATATTACATAATATGTATACACCATATTTTCTTTATCCTTTTATCTATTGATGAATAGTTCGGTTGTTTCTATGCCTTGACTATTATAAATGATACTGCAATGAACATGGGAGTGCATATATCTCTTTAAGATCTAGATTTCAATTCATTTGGATATATACCCAGATTGCTGGATCATAAGGAAGTTCTGTTTTTAATCTTTTGAGGAATCTCCATATTTTTTTTATTTTTTGCTTACAAGTTTTTATTTAAATTCCATTTAGTTAACATACAGTGTAATATTTGTTTCATTTGTGGGATTTTGTGATTCATCACTTACATAAAACATCCAGTGCTTACAACAAGTGCCCTCCTAATCCCCATCACCCATTTAACCTATCCCTCTGCCCACCTCCCCTCCAGCAATCATTAGTTTGTTCTCTATGGTTAAGGGTCACCTTTATGGTTTCCTCTGCCTTTTTCCGCCCCTATTTTCATCTGCTACGTTTCCTAAATTCCACATATGAGTGAAATCATATGGTATTCGTCTTTCTATGAATGACTTATTTCACCTAGCGTAATACTTTCTAGCTCCATGCCCATCATTGGAAATGACAAGATTTCATTCTTTTTTATGGCTGAGTAATATACCAGTGTGTGTGTGTGTGTGTGTGTGTGTGTGTGTGTACATGCCACATTTTCTTTATCCATTCATCAGTCAGTGGACATTTGGGCCCTTTCCATAATTCGGCTACCATTGATCATGCTGCTATAAACATTGGCGTGCATGTAACATTTCAAATAAGTATTTTTGTATCCTTTGGGTAAATACCTAGTAGTGCAATTGCTGGATCATAGGGCAGTTCTGTTTTTAACTTTTTGAGGAACATCCATACTGTTTTCCAGAGTGGCTATGCTAGTTTTCATTCCCACCAACAGTGTAAGGGGGTTCACTTTAATCCACATCCTTGCCAACATCTGTTGTTTCCTGAGTTGTTAACTTTAGCCATTCTGACAGGTGTGAAGTAGTATCTCATTGTAGTTTTGATTGTATTTCCCAGTTGAGTGATGTTGAGCATCTCTTCATGTGTCTGCTAGCCATCTGTGTCTTCTTTGGAAAATGTCTATTCATGTCTTCTGCCTGTTTTTTTTTTTTTTTTTTTTTTTTAATTTTTTTTTTCAACGTTTATTTATTTTTGGGACAGAGAGAGACAGAGCATGAACGGGGGAGGGGCAGAGAGAGAGGGAGACACAGAATCGGAAACAGGCTCCAGGCTCTGAGCCATCAGCCCAGAGCCTGACGCGGTCTTCTGCCTGTTTTTAACTGGACTGTTAAAAATCCAGTTTGTTTTTTGGGTGTTGAGTTGGATAAATTCTTTATATATTTTGGATACTATCAGATATGTCATTTGCAAATATCTTCTTCCATTCTAAAGGTTGCCTTTTAATTGTTGATTGTTTTCTTCACTGTGCAGAAGGTTTTCATCTTGACAAGTCCCAGTAGTTTATTTTTGCCTTTGTTTTCCTGGCCTCAGGAGATGTATCTAGTAAGAAGATGCTTCAGCCGATGTTAAAGAGGTTACTTACGGTCTCTGTTCTCCTCTAGGATTTTTTTTTATAGTTTCCTATCTCACATTTAGGTCTTTGATCCATTTAGAATTTATTTTTATATATGGTGTAAGAAAGTGGCCCAGTTTCATTCTTTTGCATGTTCCTGTCCAGTGTTCTCAACATCATTTGTTGAAGAGACTTATCTATTGGATATTCTTTCCTGCTTCGTCAAAGATTAGTTGACCTTATATTTGTAGGTTAATTTTTGGGTTTTCTGTTCTGTTTCATTGATCCATGTGTATTTTTGTGCCAGTTACCAAACTGTCTTAATCACTATAGCTTTGTGATCTATCTTGAAGTCCAGAATTGTGATGCCTCCGGTTTTGCTTTTCTTTTTGAAGATTGCTTTGGCTATTTGGGGTATTGATAAAAATCCTCAACACAGTAGGGGTAGAGGGAATATACCTCAACATCATAAAGGCCATATGTGAGGATAGCTAATATCATCCTCAATGGGAAAAATTGATAGCTTTTCCTCTACAGTCAGGAACAAGACTGGGATGTCCACTCTCCTGTCAGCACAGAGCCCGCTTTGGATCCTCTGACCCCTCTCTCACTGCCCCTCCCCTGCTTGCTCTCTCTCTCTCTCTCAAAAAGTTTGGAACACTTGCTTTTATTACATGCATTTCTTATTCTTTCAAAAGTCTATTGGCAACACCTACAAGTCAGAGACATTTAATTATTAAAAAAAAATTTTTAATGTTTATTTTTGAGACAGAGACAGAGCATGAGTGGGGGAGGGGTAGAGAGACAGAGGGAGACACAGAATCTGAAGGAGCCTCCAGGCTCTGAGCTGTCAGCACAGAGCCTGACGCGGGGCTCAAACTCACGGACCATGAGATCATGACCTGAGCTGAAGTCACATGCTTAAGTGACTGAGCCACCCAGGCGCCCATTTACATTTTTTATTCTGTACTTATTTGCTTGCTTACATTGAAATAAACAAGGCAATTTGAAGAAATGAATGTTTTCCCTCTAATACTGCTGTGCAGCAGGGAAGGCAGCCTCTAAAGAAATGTGGTTTGAAGTAACTAAAGAGAAAAAAAAAAAAACGTTCATAAGTACATTGGGGTCATGAAGATGCCCTAACAATCAAAGTAAGAGGAAAATGTTGCAAGTGGAAAGCAGTGCAATTTCAAGCATTGAATGTGCAGCTTTTCAAAGCAAAATGTCAATTGGCACAAATAGGAATAAAAAGCACCCTGCAGATTTGCTTGAGAAAAGCAAGAGTGATTATTTCTCAGCAACCCCACTCTTAACTCAAGACCAAGGGAAGCTTTCCTGCTTAGGTGAATAGGACATGGAAAAACCTTTATGGGAGGAGGGGGTCTCAAGTCAATTCAGGAAAATCTGGTCTTTGACTCTGCTAGGTGCTGAGGATACAGACTTGGCCAAAGCAAGTGATTGTTAATCTGTGTGAAAAGCAGAATAAAAGCATAGATAAGATGAAAGCCATAAAATTTGCTTAATCAGAGAATGGGTCATGGATGAGGAAACATGTGACCAGGTCTCAATTTATGTTTATAGTTTACCAGATAAAATAAGTGGTGGCGGTAATAAAAAGGAATCACGTATACAAAAGCATAGCCGTGAATAAGTGAGTCACAATGGGAAAACTCTGTCCGCCAGGAGCATAGGTGCTCTGGGATAGAAGAGAATGAAGACGAAATATGACAGTAAAGATGGCATATTAATTATTTATCACTGCAGGTAAATTATCCCAACACTTAGTTGCTTAAAACATTTGTGTCACAGTTTCTGTGGGTCAGGAATTAGGCATAGTTGAACTGCCCTCTGGCTCATGATCTGTCACAAGACTGCAGTCAAGAGTTTGGTTTCATCTGGTGACACAATAAGGAAGGATCCACTTCCAAGCTCACTAGCATGGTGGTTAGACAGATCCAGTTTCTGGTGTGCTCTTGGCTTGAGGTCCAAGGTTCCCCATCTCATCCCCAGTTCCTTGCACTCTCCTTACATAGCTCACAGCTTGTCAGCTTGCTTCATCACAATAAGTTAGCAAGAAGAGCCAGGGAAAGAATAAGAGGGAAGTGACAATCTTTTGTAGCTTAATCTCAGAAGCGACTTCCATGATTTTTAAAACTTTTTAATTTTTTAATTTTAATTTTTATTTGATTTTGATGTAGTTGACATACAGTGTAATATTAGTTTCAGGTGTACAATATAGTGACTCAACATGTCCATACAGTACCCGATGCTCATCACAGCAAGTACACTCCTTAATCCCCATCAGCTATTTAACCTATCCCTCCATCTACCTCACTCTGGTAACCATCAGTTTGTTCTCCGTATTTAAGACTCTGTTTCTTGGTTTCCCTCCCTCTCTTCTTTGTTCTCCCTTTGCTCATTTGTTTTGTTTCTTAAATTCCACATAGGAGTGAAATCATATGGTATTTGTCTTTCTGACTGACTTATTTCACCTAGCATAAAACTCTAAAGCTCCATCCATGTTGTCCCAAATGCCAGGATTCTATTCTTTTTTATGGCTCAGTAATATTCCATTGTGTGTATGCATGTGTGTGTGTGTGTGTGTGTATATATATATATATATATATATATATATATATTAGATATATACATATATTTCTATTTCTATTTATATGTATGTGTATGTACATGCCTGTTGGCCATCTGTATGTCTCCTTTGGAAAAATGTCTATACATGTCTTCTGCCCATTTTTTAATTGGAGTCTTCATTTTGGGGGTGTTTAGTTGTATAAGTCTTTTATGTAATTTGGACACTAATGCTTTATCAGATGTGTCATTTGCAAATATCTTCTCCCATTCCGTATATTGACTTTTAGTTTTGTTGATTGTTTCCTTTGCTGTGCAGAACTTTTTATTTTTATTTATTTTATTTTTTTAATCTTTATTCACTTTTGAGAAAGAGACAGAGCATGACCGGGCGAAGGGTAGAGAGAGAGGGAGACACAGAATCTGAAGTAGGCTCCAGGCTCTGTGCTGACAGCTTGTGAGATCATGACCTGAGTTGAAGTCAGACACTTAACTGACCGAGCCACCCAGGCATCCCAGAAGCTTTTTATTTTGATGAAGTCCCAATAATTTATTTTTGCTTGAGTTTCCCTTCCTCAGGAGACCTATCTGGAAATAGGTTGCTATAGCCAATGTCACAGAGATTACTGCCAGTCTTCTCCTCTAGAATTGTTATGGTTTCAAGTCTCATATTTAGGTTTTTAATCCATTTTGAATCTACTTTGTTTGGTGTAAGAAAGTGGCCCACCTCATTCTTGTGCACGTTGCTGTCCAGTTTTACCAACACCGTTTGTTGAAGGTACTGTCTTTTTTCCATTGGATAATCTTTCTTGCTTTCTTGAATCTTAATTGACCATATGGTTATGGGTTCATTTCTGGGTTTTCTATTCTATTCTATTCCATTGATCTGTGTGTTTATTTTTGTGCCAGTACCATACTGATTTGATCACTACAGCTTTGTAATATAACTTAAAGTCCAGAATTGTAATGCCTTCCAGCTTCTCTTTTTGAAGATTACTTTGGCTATTTGGGGTCTTTTGTGGTTCCAGACAAATTTTGGGATTGCTTATTCCAGGTCTATAAAAAATGCTGTTGGGGGGCGCCTGGGTGGCTCAGTCAGTTGAGCATCCAACTTCGGCTCAGGTCATGATCTCATGGTTCGTGAGTTCCAGCCCCGTGTCGGGCTCTGTGCTGACAGCTCAGAGCCTGGAGCCTGCTTCGGATTCTGTGTCCCCCTCTCTCTCCGCCCCACCCCTACTTGTGCTCTGTCTCTCTCTGTCTTTCAAAAATGAATAAACATAAAAAAAATTTCTTTTTAAATAAAAATTAAAAATAATACTGTTGGTATTTTGATAGTGATTGCATTAAATGTGTAGATTGCTTTGGGTAGTTTAGACATTATAACAATATTTGTTCTTCCAATCCATGAGCATGGAATGTCTTTCCATTTCTTTGTGTCCTCTTCAATTTCTTTCATCAGTATTTTATAGTTTTCACAATACTGTTCTTTCACCTTTTGGTTAGGTTTATTCCTAGGTATCTTATTTTTGGTGCAGTTGTAATTGCAGCTGATTCCTTGATTTCTCTTTCCACTGCTTCATTATTGGTGTATAAAAATGCAGTAGATTTCTGCATGTTGATTTTGTAGCCTGTGACTTTACTGAATTCATTTGTCAGTTCTAGCAGATTTTTGGTGGAGTCTTTCATGTCATGTATATACATATACATATACATATACTTATACATACATATATATACATATAAATGTATTTGGACACTGTATTATATATATATAATATAGTGTGTGTGTGACACATATATGTGTGTCATCTGCCAATAGTGAAAGTTTGAATGTTTCCTTACCGATTTGGATGCCTTTTATTTCTTTTTGTTGTCTGATTGCTGTGGCTAGGACTTCCAGTACCAAGGTAAATAACAGTGGTGAAGAGTGGACATCCCTGTATTGTTCCTGACAACAGAGGAAAAGCTCTCAGTTTTTCTCCCTTGAGTATGATATTAGCTGTGGGTTTTTCATATATGACCTTTGTTATGTTGAGGTATGTTTTCTCTAAACCAACTTTATTGAGGGTTTTTTTTTATCATGAATTAATGTTGAATCTTGTCAAATGCTTTTTATGAATCTATTGAAATGATCATATAGCTGTTATTTTCTTAAAGTAGGTTACATACCCAGCATGGAGCCCGGTGCAGGGCTTGAACTCATGATGTTGAGATCAGTACCTGAGCTGAGATCAAGAGTCAGATGCTTCACTGACTGAGCCACTCAGGCACCCCAATGATCATATGGTTCTTATCCTTTCTTTTGTTAACGTGGTGAATTTGTGAACATTGACTACCCTTGCAACCCAGGAATAAATCCCACTTGATCATGATGAATGATTTTTTTTAATGTATTGTTAGATTTGGTATGCTAGTATTTTATTGAGAAATTTTGCATCCATGGGGCGCCTGGGTGGTGCAGTCGGTTAAGCGTCCAACTTCAGCCAGGTCACGATCTCGCAGTCCGTGAGTTCGAGCCCGGCGTCAGGCTCTGGGCTGATGGCTCAGAGCCTGGAGCCTGTTTCCGATTCTGTGTCTCCCTCTCTCTCTGCCCCTCCCCCGTTCATGCTCTGTCTCTCTCTGTCCCAAAAATAAATAAACGTTGAGAAATTTTGCATCCACATTTATCAGGAATATTGGCCTGTAGTTCTGTTTTTTAGTAGAGTCTTTATCTGGTTTGGTATCAAGGTAATGCTGGCTTCATTAGAATGAATTTTTCCTACCTTTTCTATTTTGGGGGGATAGTTAAGAAGAATAGGTATTAAGTCTTTTTTAAATGTTTGGTAGAATTTGCCTATGAAGCCATCTGGCCCTGGAGATTTTTTGTTGGGAGATTTTATGATTACTGATCCAATTTCTTTGCTGGTTATCAGTCTGTTCAAGTTTTCTATTTCGTCCCACTTCATTTTTGGTAGTTTGTATGTTTGTAGGAATTTATCCATTTCATCTAGGTTGTCTAAATTGTTGGTATGTAGGTTTTAATACTATTCCCTTATAATTGTATCTATGGCATTGGTTGTTATTTCTCCTCCCATTTGTGATTTTATTTATTTGGGTCCTTTCTCTTTTCTTTTTGATAAGTCTGGCTATAGGTTTATCAGTTTTGTTATTTTTTTCAAAGAACCAGCTCCTGGTTTCCTTGATCAGTTCTATTTTTTTAATATCTATATTATGTTTATTTCTGCTATAATCTTTATTTCCTTCCTTCTGCTGGCTTTAGGCTTCATTTGTTCTTTTTCTAGCTTCTTTAGGTGTAAGCTTAGGTTGTTTATGTGAGATTTTTCTTGCTTCTTAAGGTAGGCTGGTATTGCTATACACTTCTGTCTTAGGGCCCCTTTTGCCGCATCTGAAAGGTTTTAGACCATTGTATTTTTATTTTCATTTGTTTCCATGTTTTTTTTTTTTTTTATTTCTTTTGATTTCCTGGTCCACTGATTCATTGTTTAGTGGATGTTTTTTCAACCTCAATGTATTTGTGGTCTTTACAAATTTTTTCTTGAGGTTGAATTCTGGTTTCATAGCATCGTGGTTAGAAAAGGTACATGATATTATTTCAGTCTTTTTGTATTTGTCAAAACCTGTTTTGTGACCTAATATGTGATCTGGAGAGTGTTCCATGTTCATACACTTGAAAAGAAGGTGTATGCTGCTGTCTTAGGATGGAATGTTCTGAATATATCTTTTAAGTTGGTCTCATCCAATGTGTCATTCAAAGCCATTGTTTCCTTGTTTATTTTCTATTTAGATTATCTATTAATAAAAGTTCAGTATTAAAGTCTTCTATTGTGTTATTATCAGTTAGTTCCTTTACGTTTTTTATTGTTTTGTATATTTGAGTGTTCCCTTCTTGGGTGCATGAATACGTACAATTGTTATTTGTTGAATTGTCCCCTTTATGATTATATAATGCCCTTCTTTGTCTCTTTTTAAAGTCTTTGCTTTAAAGTTTAGTTTATCTGAGATCATTATTGCTACTCTAGCTTTCTTTTGACATCCATTTGCATGATGTTTCTCCATCCTTCTACTTTCAGTCTACAGGTTTCTTTAGGTCTTAAAAGAGTCTTTTGTAGGCAGCATATAGATCCATGATTTTGTCATATTTTATCCATTAAAGGCAAGCCACTAGGTCCAATGCCCATTCAAGGAAGAGGGTGGGAAGATTATACGAGGGTATAGATACCAGGAGGCAGAAGTCATTGGGGGTCATTTTAGAAACAAACTTCACAAGATGGTAAAAGTAGTTCCTTCCATCAGGAATAATAGTATTGTGGAAAAGAGGTAGGTTATAGGGGAAAATGGAATTGATGAAGTAGGCATGTAGCAAATTGTGGAGAACAATTTAGTGTTCTAGTGGAATGACAGGAAAGCTTGCATAAGAGAGATACACTGAATCCTGTGCTTGAGGCTAAAGAATGCTAATGTTTGTCACCAGAGAGATCCAGAAACAAAAGGGCTTCAAGTACCTCAGCAAAGGCCTGACAGCTTACTGATGAACACAGATAGCACTGGCCCACAGCACCAGGGACACTCGTTCCTACCCTGCAGGTGTACTGCTGCCAGAGAGATGCTTGCATCCTCACCAGCCTGCCAAATATGAACAGGGACATGAGAGGCAAATGACAGAGGGCAGTAGCAATGCCCTCTCGCCCCGGGGTGGGGCAGGGGGCTCAAGGAAAAACAAAACTAGACATGACAGAGACAGTTTGCACATAGTACTGAGAACATTTAAAAATTTACAAGAAAGCATAAAAAAGACTTTGTAAAAAAATCATTATTTGGGATTCAAATTATTTTGTAGGCATGGGAAGAGGTAATGTTAAGAATTGAGAACAGAATTAGTGACCTAGAATATCAAGTTAAGAAAAGGTTTTCTGAAAAAAGATGTGAGAGATAAAATAGAATGAGATGGAAATAATGGATGCCTAAAATGTGAATGTCAGAAGTTCTATAAAAAGAAAAAGTAATAGATAAATAACAAGTAATTATTAAATAAATAAGTGAAATAGGCCCTTGGTCTGACAAAAGCTTTCTTCCTTAACAGATTGAAACAGAAATCAAACTCCAGTATTAATGTTTTTAAAGAAACTCCTGGTCATGTGTTAGCATAATTATCTAATTCTGATGAAAGAGAATTTCTGACCCTACTATAAGTAATAAAAATTGACCAAGGGAAGTATACATTTTTTTTTTCTCATGCGCTCTATTCCAGCCAAAGTGGACTATTTACTATTCATTGAACACACACCACCATTTACTCATTTCCTTCTGCTGGAGGAGCTTTGCTCCAGCAATAGATGTACTATGCAGCTTATATTGGAGAATAAAAAGTCTATAATAATTATATCAAGACAGCAGCAGGATACTGCAACTCTCCCAGGCAAACTAGTTCTGTGGTCACCCTACCAGAACTCCAGAAGGCTCACCATTGCACTGCCTTCAGGTCTCTGCTCAAGTATCAACTTCTTAGCTTTCGAGATCACCCAACATGAAATAGCAGTCATCACTACACCTGCACTTCCTGTCACCCTTGACCTACTTGATATTTCACCTTGCATATTATGCATTTACTTGTTTTATTATTTCTTCCCACTTCTGATAGTAGGGCCTCCTACTCAGTTTGGTTTACTGCTATATCCCCAGTGCCTAAAAGAGAATGGCACATTGTAAGTATTCAATAAATGTGTAATGAATAGATCAATTAACAAATGAGTAAGTGAAGAAAGTAGAAAACTCAAATAGACAATTTCTGTAGAAGAAATTGGAAGAGGATAGGGAGATAGGTCTAGCTGAGGCAGTATAGAAGTAGTGGTTAAGTGTAAGGTTCTGTAATTTGACTGCCTAAGGTTCACTTCTGACTTTTCCTTTCTTAGCTACATGACACTGGACAGATATTTCTTGGTTTCTTTACTTCCAATGTCTTCAGTTTTGAAATAGTGATGATAATTACAGCTTCTAAATAATAAGGAACTTCATGAGGATTGAATGTCTTAGGAGTGAAGTACATAGATCTGTGAGTGGCATAAAATATTTTTTGATCTTTTGAAGAATATAAAATACCAATGCTATTTAAGCTATCCTAACGAGGAAAGTAAGATATAACAGTAGCATAACACTACTTGTAAAAACTAAATCTCACTGCTGACTAATCTCATTTATGAGTAAAATTTTTTTAAAAAGTAATCTAAAAATGAGCTGTGTGTCAAAAGAGCAATGAAGTATGACCTATAAGTGAATATCCTATGAATGCAAATAAAGTTAGTGGTAGATTATAAAACTGAATCCTATCAACACAAGTAATTTTAAAAACTTTATCATTGCATCCTGAAAAGACTTTTTATAAAATGTCTTTCTTTACCAGTATTTCCTAGGTAAAGTGCTAAAAAACACAGAAATAAAAGAAAAATGTTTATATATAGAGTCTTCACCAAACTCCAACTGGAAAAATTCTAATAAGTGGGTTGCTTAAGCCATTTTAGGAGTCAGACAAAGATGCCCATGATTACTGCAGGTGCTGCGGTTATTATTACTTAACACGAGAGTTCCAAAGCATTTGCTGTAAGACAAGAAAATAAACAATGTTGGTGAAAGATATAATGCAATCAAAAGTCTTTTCAAAGATTAGAAAAAAAATTCCAACTTTTTCAGGTAGATATTTAATGTACAGATTATTTCTGCAAATTAATAAAGAAGTGACAACCAACAAAATGAAAATATTGCTGGAAATAAAATTGGAAGTTCAAAGCAAAATAAATCTAGTCATTAACCATATAGAAGTATGTTCAACTTAGTTATAAGGAACTATAAATTAAAGTTAGATAACACTTTCTGTATATCAGATTTGTAAAAATTAAAAGATGTGATCATACCATACCCACTTTCCTTAATAATAGCTTGTATTTATCAAGCACTGATTATATACTAAGGACTGTTCTCATATTCCATGTGAATAACTCATTCTTCATAATGAGTATATGGCTTAGATACCATTATTATCATCACTACATTCAACACCTGGTTAAACTGAAGAACATGGAGGGTTAGTAATTTTAGTAATTTAGCAAAGTCACACTGCTGAAAAGTTGCAGAGCTAGAATTTGAACCCAAGCAGCCTGGCTTCAGAGATTGTGTCTTTAAACACTAAGACAAATTTCTTCATCATTCTCAGTAGTAGAGATATAGGGCTGTTAGATATTACTCATTGAGATGGGAATTATTACAGACTTTTTAGTGAGTACTCACACAATGTCTATTGAAATGAAAACTATCAGTATTCTTTTACCCCACATTTCACTGAGGAATCCATTCCATAGGGGAAAAAAGTACAAGAATATATGGATATTTACACAAGGCTGTGTATTATAGCATGTGGCTCTAAGGAGCAGAGGTAAAGGGGATGTGTAACATTAAAATAATGATTGAAAAATCTATAATTGTAATAATGGGCCTTGAGATTGCCTCCTTAATATTATTCCCATTTTTCTTAGAAACATCTTTATTCAGCATTTTTTTTCTATCTGCATTCCCCCTCAACCCATGCCAATAAGACCTGCTCTATTTCTTTTCATTTTTAAATTTTTAAAAATTTTTATTTTTAATTCCAGTATAATTAACAGTTTATATTAGTTTCAGGTGGACAGTATAGTGACTCAACAATTCTATGCATTACTCAGTGCTCATCATGATAAGTGATCCCCTTCACCTGTTTCACCCATTCCCCCACCCACCTCCCTCAGGGAACCACCAGTTTATTCTCTACAATTAAGAGTCTGTTTTTTAGTTTGTCTCTTTATCTCTTTGTTCATTTATTTCTTAGATTTTACATATGAGTGAAATCATATGGTATTTGTCTTTCTCTGATTTATTTCACTTGGCATTTATAACCTCTAGATCTATCCATGTTGTTGCACATGGCAGGATTTCTCACTGTATTTTATGGCTGAGTAATATTCCATTGTGTTTGTGTATGTATATATACATATACATATATATACATATATGTGTGTGTATTTATTTTTTATTTATCTATTTATTAATTTATGGAAGCAACCCAAGGGTCCATAAATAGATAATAGATTCTTTGTCCATTCATCTGTTGATGGATCATTCATCTATTGATGGACACCTGGGTTGCTTCCATAATTCAGCTATTGTGAGTAATGCTGCAATGAACATAAGGATGCATATATCTTTTCAAATGAGTGTTTTCATATTATTTGGGTAAATACCCAGTAGTGGAATTACTGGATCATATGGTAATTCTATTTGTAATTTTTGAGGAACCTCCATACTGTTTTCCCCTGTGGCTGTTTCCCCAGTTTGCATTCTCATCAACGGTGCATGAGTGTTCCTTCTCCACATCCTTGCTAACACTTGTTGTTTATTGTGTTTTCTATTTTAGCCATTCTGCCACGTGTGAGATGATATCTCATTGTGGTTTTGATTTGTATTTATTTCCCTGATGATGAGTGATATTGACCATCTTTTCATGTGTTTCTTAGCCATGTGTATGTCTTCTTTGGAGAAATATCTCTTCATGTCTTCTGCCCATTTTAAATTGGTTTATTTGTGTTATGGTGTTGAGTTGTATTAGTTCTTTATATATTTTAGATACTAACCACTTATTGGATATCTCATTTGCAAATATCTCCTCTCATTAAGTAGGTGTATTTTTGTTTTAATTGTTTGCTTTGTGCAAAAGTTTTTTTTTTTTTAATGTATTCCCAGTAGTTTGTTTTTGCTTTTATTTCCCTTGCCTCAGGAAACAAGGGAAACAAAATAGGTAGACATATCTAGAACGATGTTGCAATGGACAGTGTCATAGAAATTAGTACCTGTGCTATTTTCTAGGGATTTTGTGGTTTTAGGTCTCACATTTAGGTCTTTAATCCATTTTGAGTTTATATTTGTGTACGGTGTAAGGAATGGCCCTATTTCGTTTTTTCCATGTAGCTGCCCAGTTTTCCTCCCATTTTATGAAAAGACTGTCTTTTTTTCCCATTGTATATTCTTGGCTTCTTTGTCATAGATTAATTGACCATACTACTGTGGGTTATTCCTGGGTCTTATTCTGTTCTGTTGATTTCTGTGTCTAATTTTGCACCGGTACCATACTATTGTGATTACTACAACTTTGTAGTGTAGTGTATCTAGAAATCTGAGATTGCAATACCTCCAGCTTGGTTCCTTTTCTTCAAGATTTGCTTGGCTATTTGGGGTGTTTTATGACTCCATACAAATTAGGATTGTTTGTTCTAGTTCTGTGAAAAATGCTGTTGGTATTTTGATGGGGATTGCATTAAATCCTTAGAGCACTTTGGATAGTATCAACATTTTAATAATATTTGTCCTCCCAATCCATGAGCATTGGAGTATCTTTCCATTTGTTTGTGTCATCTTCAATTTCCTTCATCAGGGGTTTATAGTTTTCTGAATGTAGGTCTCTTACCTCCTTGTTTATTCCTGGGATTTTATTCTTTTTAGTGTAATTGTGGATGGAATTGTTTTCTTAATTTCTCTTCCTACTACTTAATTATTAGTGTATAGAAATGCAACAGATTTCTGTATATTGATTACATATACTGTGAATTTACCAAATTCATGTATTAGTTCTGGTGGTTTTTGGTCAAGACTTTCAGATTTTCTGTATATAGATAGTATCATATCATCTGCAAATAGTGAAAGGTTTACTTCTTCCTAACCAATGCTTTTTATTTCTTTATGTTGTCTCATTACTGTGGCTAGGACTTCCAGTTCTAGTTTGAATGTTGTCTCGTTCCTGACCTCAGGGGAAAAGCTCTCAGTTTTTCCCCATAAAAGGTGATGTTAGCTGTGGGGTTTGCATAGATGGCTATGTTATGTTGAGGTATGTTCCCTCTAAACCTCCTTTGTTGAGGGTTTTTATTATGAATGGACGTTGAATCTTGTAAAACGCTTTTTCTGCATCTATTGAAATGATCATATGTTTTTTATCCTTTCTCTTGTTGATGTGGTGTATCTCTTTGATTTGCAAATATTGAACGATGCTTGCATTTTAGGAATGAATCCCACTTGATTGTGGGGAATGATGCTTTTAATATTCTTTTGGATTTGGTTTGCTAATATTTTGTTGAGGATTTCTGAATCTATGTTTGTTAGAAATGTTGGCCTGCAGTACTCTTTTTTTGTAGTGTTTTTATCTGGTTTTATTATCAAGGTAATGCTGGCCTTGAAGAATGTATTTGGAAGCTTTCCTTCCTCTTTTATTTTTTTGGAATAGTTTTAGAAGACTAGGCATGAACCCTTCTTTAAATCTTTGGTAAACTTACCTTGAAGACATCTGGTCCTGGATTTTTGTCTGTTGAGAGTTTTTTGATTATTGATTCAATTTCATTGCTGGTTTCAGTCTGTTCAAAAAATCTATTTCTTCCTGGTTCAGTTTTGGAAGGTTATATGTTTCTAGGAATTGATCCATTTCTTATAGGTTGTCCAATTTACTGACATATAATTTTTCTTAATATTCTCTTATAATCATTTGCGTTTCTGTGATTTCAGTTGTTATTTCTTCTCTTTCATTTCTGATTTTGTTTGAGTCCTTTTTTTTTTTTTTTTGATAAGTCTGGCTGAAAATTTATCAATTTGTTGATCTTTTCAAAGAACTAGCTCCTGGTTTCATCGATCTGTCCTACTCTTTTTAGTTTCTATTTTGTCTATTTCTGTTCTAATCCTGATTATTCCCTTCCTTCAACTGTTTTGGGGTTTTGTTCTTTTGTTTCTAACTGCTTTAGGTCTAAAGTTAGGTTCTTTATGTGATATTTTGCTTGCTTCTTGAGGTCGGCCTGTATTACTGTAAACTCCCTCTTAGAATACCTTTTGCTGCATCCCCTAAATTTTGGACCATTGTGTTTTCATGTTCATTTGTCACCATGTATTTTTTTATTTCATCTTGATTTTTTAGTTGACCCATTTATTGTTTAGTAGCATGTTATTTACCTCCATGTATTTTTATTTCAGACTCTTTTTGGTTGATTTCTGCTTTCATAGAATGGTGTTCAAAAAAGACTTCAGTCCTTTTGAAATTGTTGAGATATGTTTTGTGCCCTAAAATATAATGTTTTCTAAAGAATATATATGCTGCTGTTCTATGATGGAATGTCCTGAATATACCTGTTAGATCCATCTGGGCCAATGTGTCATTCAAAGCCACTGTTGTTGATTTTCTCTTTGGATGATCTATCCGTTGATGGGATAGATCATCCAAATACTTTTGGGGTTCAAAAGTCTCCTACTATTATTGTATTACTACCAGTTTCTTACTTTATGTTTGTTAATAGATGCTTTATGTATTTAGATACTGCTATGTTGGGTGAATAAATACTTGCCATTTTTATATCTTCTTGTTGGATTGTTCCCTTGATAATTATGTAGTGTCCTTTGTTTCTTGTTAAGTGCCTTTATTTTAAAGTCTATTTTGTCCAGTATAAGTATTGCTATCCCAGCTTTCTTTTCATTTCCATTTGCATGATAAATACTTTTCCATCCCTTCACTTTCAATCTACATGTATCTTTAGGCCTGAAAGGAATCTCTAATAGGTAGCACATAGATGGGTTTTGCTTTTTTATCCATTCCAACACCCTGTATCTTTTTGATTGGAGCATTTAGTCCATTTACATTCAAAGTAATTACTGATAGGCATGTACTTATTGCCATTTTGTTACCTTTTTATGCTTATTTTTGTAGTTCTGTTTCTTTTCTTCTCTCAGTCTGCTGGCTTTCTGTAGTGAAATTTTTGAATGCCTTTCTCTTTTTTTTGCATGTCTATTTCTGGTAGTTGATTTGTGTTTACCATTATGTTTACATGTAACATCTTATACATATAGCAGTCTATATTAATTGGTGGTTGCTTAAGTTTGAACGCATCCCAAAAGAGCTAAAATTTTACTCCTTTGCTCCCTAACATTTTAGGTATGTGGTGTCATACTTTATATACTTTTGTGAATCCCTTGACAGATTGTTGTAGGTATACTTAATTTTACCTCTTTTGTGCCTTCTACTTTTCTTATTCCTGCTTATGGTCTTTCCTTTCCACTCAAAGAACCCCTTTTAATATTTATTTTAAGGCTGGTTTAGTGGCTATGAATTCCTTTAACTTATGCTAAATGTCAGTGAAACTCTTCATCTATTCTTCTATGCTGAATGATAGGCTTGCAGGATAGACTATTCTTGGTGGCAGGTTCTTTTCTTTCAGCACTTGGAATATATCATGCCACTGTATTCTGGCCTGCAAAGTTCCTGCTGAAAAATCAGCTGATAGCCTTATCTTGCTGCTGTTAGAATTCTCTGTTTGTCACTACTTTTTGATATTATAATTACTTGTGTGTTTTGGTGTGCACCTCTTTTGGTTGATTTTGTTGGGGACTCTCTTTGCCTCTTGGGTCTGAATTTCTGTTTCTTTCCCCAGATTTGGAAAGTTTTCAGCTATTTATTTTTTCAAATAAATTTTCTGCCCCCTTTCTCTCTCTTCTCCTTGTGGGATGTCTATAATGTGAATGTTATTCTGCCCGATGGTGTCATTGAGTTTTCTTAATCTATTCTTATTTTTTATTATTCTTTTTTCTCTCTCCTGTTCAGCCCGGTCCCTTTCCATTACTCTGTCTTCCAGAATGCTGAAGACACTCTGGTTCCACTTCTGCTTCCTCTAATCCACTGTTCTGTCTGCTGTATTTTTTTAAGTTTATTTATTTATTTTGAGAGAAAGAGAGAAAGAGAGGGAGGGAGGAAGGGAGGGAGTGCACACATGTGGGCAGGGCAAAGAGAAAAGAGAGAGGGAAAGAAAATCCCAAGCAGGCTCTGCACTGTCAGCATGGAGCCTAATGTGGGGCTCGAACCCATATACTGTAAGATCACAACCTGAGTCAAAATCAAGAGTTGGACGCTTAACCAACTGAGCCACCCAGGCATCCCTATTCCCTTTCATGTATTTTTAATTTCAGTTATTGAGTTCTTCATCTCTGATATGTTCATTTTTATGTTTATCTCTTTGTTATGTGTCTCACTGCAGTCCTCCACTCTTTTCTCCAGCCCATTGAGTATCTTTATGATCATTAGTTTAAATTCTCTATCAGGCCTATTATTTATCTCTGTTTCATTTAGCTCTCTTGCTGATATTTTTGTCCCATTCTTTCATTTGAGACCTATTCCTCTGTCTCCTCACTTTGTCTAACTCTCATTCTGTTTTTATGTGTTAGGAAAGTCAGCTCTGTCTCCTACTCTTGAAAGTAGTGGCTTTATGAAGAAGAGGTTCTGTAGTGTTCTACAGTATAGTGCAATGTTCCCTGATCACTGGGATCTGGCACTTTAGGGATATCTCCTAAGTGTTTTGTGTGTCCCTACTATTGTGGCTGAGCTGCATTTATGTTCAGTTTAGTCATCTGCAGTGGCTCTTTCTGTCTCTTTTGGGCAGGGTTTAGTCCCTGTGTTGTTAATGGGCCACCTGGGCTGCCTGGGCTTGATTTGGGTTAGAAGAAGCATTTGCCACTGCTGCAATAGCACCGAAGTTCAGAGCACTGTCTTTGTGTTTTCATTGGTGGATGGGGCCTGCAGGCAGACCAGATCTGCCCTCAGCCCACTGCTCGAGCCACAGTAGAACTCCTATGTGTGGTTTTCTTTTCCTCTTCCTGGGGCAGGAGTCACTTTGGGGTGGTTCTGACCCCTGGGGGCTGCTTGCACACTGCCAAACTTGTGGCACCACTTTGGGTGGATGGTAGCCAAGGTCAGGTTGGATGGAGCAGGTGTGCAGGAGAATGCAGGAGTGGAGGTATGCTGTTAGCAAACTAGGTGAAGAGTGTTAGGCTGTGCTTGTTCCCATAGGTGTTCATGTATCTAGGCTGGAGGGTATGGGAGGGAATTGATGCCTTCTAGCTCTTTGTTCTTCTAGAAGTCTCCTAAAGGCTCCTGCCCTTCTAGCACATGCTCTGAAATAAGTAAACAAATATCCATCCCATTTACTCCAGGCGTTTTTCAAACTGCTGCTCCTGTGTTGTACTCAGCAGACCTGTTATTCTGTCTCTTTAAGAGTGGAGACTCAATTTCTTCTTGCCCTCCTGCTTTCCCAGGGCCAAGCGCACTGATTTTTAAAATTCCAGATGTTAAGCTACACTGATTGTAAGAACTCATGAAGCAATACCCCTTCTGTTTTCAATTAAATGTTACGGGGATTTGCCTTCCCAGTGCAGGTTCCCCATGCTTGGGTACCTAGGGGGTCTGACTTGGGATCTGCTTCTTTCCCCTCTCCACAAATGGGGCCTCCCTCCCTCCCGCAGACATTCTTACAGGTCAGCTGGCTCCCAACTGCATCTCCACCCTTTTTATTCTCCTTGATGTAGCCTCTTCTCTACATTTAGCCGTGGAGAGACTGTTCTTTCAGTCTTCAAGTCATTTTCTGGGTTATTTAGACAATGTGGGTATTTAGGTATATCTGGGGGAATGAGGTGAGCCTAGTATCTTCCTACTCTGCCATCTTCCCCAGAAGTCCTTTTTTCTCATTTTTTATTACTACTTTTCTCTCTCCTATTCAGCTTGATTGTCTTTCCATTACTCTGTCCTCCAAGTTGTTAATCCATTATTCTACTTTCTCTAGTCCACTATTTTTTCTCTCTAGTGTATTTTTAATTTCAGTTATTGAGTTCTTCATCTCTAATTGGTTCTTCTTTATGTTTCCTATCTCTTTGTTCAGGATCTCACTCTAGTAGCCCATGTTCCTTGAGAGAAAGTGACAGCTAATTCTATCCTAGCTTTAAGCATGGGGTAGATAATTGAGGCCTTATCAGTGCTATGAAGTAGAACTTTCTGCTATGATGGAAATGTTCAATCCAATACAGTAGCTAGAAGCCAGTAAGCTATTGAGTACTTGAAATGTGCTAGTGTCTATCATAGTAGACTGTGCAGCCTCAGCTAATCAGTGTAATATCATTTCCTGAACACAATGGTCACTTTAAGGATGGTCATGTTACCTGATTCAAATCATTGAGACTCATGGAGTTTTCTTTGGATCTTCAGGGATAGCATTTTTGTGCCTTTTTTGAGCTGTGCTTTAGGCAATCTCCCTAGATGTGGATGAGGCATCATGTAGTCTCAGGAGTAATTGCGATCCACTCTGGAAATGTGAAAGGTAGCCATTTTAAAAATAGGTAGACATGATTGAAGACAAAGTAGACACAAACAAGCTAACCAACTGAATCCAATCAAGTTTGTAGTTGATTCTACTTCTGTATTTTCTAGTAGCATATGCTATAAATCATTCTTCTTGTTCAACACATCTGAGATGGGTCTCCTCTTGCATCTGAGTATATCCTGATTCAATATTTGTCATGTGGAATAGTGTATATCAATTAACATATGATTTACAATTGTTTTAGTTCAACTAAAATGAGTTCTAGGATATTTTTTTTAAGTTTTTATTTATTTATTTTGAGAGCTAGCAAGCACAAGCAGAGGAGGGGAAGAGAGAGGGGAATAGAGAGAGAATACCAAGTAGGTTCCACACTGTCAGCACCGAGCCCGATGTGGGGCTCAATCTCACGAACCATGAGATCATGGCTTGAGCTGAAACCAAGAGTCACTTGCTTAACTATGACATCCAGACACCCCAAGTTCTAGGAAATATTTTTAAAAGAAAAAAAAGCAAGATACAAGAGACAGTGTATGATGTCACATTTAAATGAATGATTTTAAAAACTTTCTGTAAGTGGGAGTTTACAGACAAGGAAGGGGGACTCAGGCTCTGGTGGTCTGTATGGTGATGGATTAGAGTTCGAAACATCAGTATCAACTCATGTTCAACTTAATATAAACATTGTTACATGTAGAAATATTTATAGATATCCATTTATGCAGGAGTTAGTGTACATATTTCCTGTTCTAAGATTTCAGAAAAAAAAATAAATACAATACAGATAAAATATAGACTTTAGTTAATAATGTGTCAATATTCAATAATTTTTTTTTTTTTTTTTTTTTTTTTTTTTTTTTTTTTTTTTTAAATTTTTTTCAACGTTTATTCATTTTTGGGACAGAGAGAGACACAGCATGAACGGGGGAAGGGCAGAGAGAGAGGGAGACACAGAATCGGAAACAGGCTCCAGGCTCTGAGCCATCAGCCCAGAGCCCGACGCGGGGCTCGAACCCACGGACCGCGAGATCGTGACCTGGCTGAAGTCGGACGCTTAACCGACTGCGCCACCCAGGCGCCCCAATAATTTTTAAAACTGTACCAAACTAACATAAAATGTTAATAAGAGGAAAAACTGAGTTTTGGAGCGTATGAGAACTCTCAGTTCTATGTTTATTTAAAAAATCCCTATATATGTGTTACTGTGGAATTGAAGATGAAGAATGGTGTAAAAACAATGCACAGTATCCTTGTGTAATAATTATTGAGGGAGTGAGAAAAGGGGAGAAAGGAAAAAACATTGTAGATAAATGGAAAATATCGAAGGCATAAATTAATCAAGGCATGTAATATAAAATATATGAACAATGTTGTTAAACATAATTAGATATATTTGTGAACAAAAATTATTTCAGGAATAAATGACGACGTTGATGAAATCTTAGGATGAGTCATTGAGATTTTCTTCCTGTATTTCTGTCACTTTTTTGTACTATCTGTAGTAAAATGTCAGAAGCAAATAACATTGAAACTCAGAGAAAAACATAGTTTTGAACACCATCAACAGAAGTTATGATTCAATAGATCTGGGGTTACTGCTCAGTGAACCTGCGTTTTTAGCAACTCCCTAATGTTTCTCATATACAAACATGTATAAGAAACAAACATGAGTACAATGAATGTCAAAACTCTTTGGTAAATTTCACCCTGCAGAAGCTATGGATTCATGGAGAAGAGTGTAATTAATTGTCAAGATCAGGGGAACATGCAGAAATTGACATTTAGTTGATTATTGAAGATCGAGTAGGATTTTGTAGTTGTAAGGAAGAGTGTGGCCTAAAAGAACGATAGCACAACCAAGACAGGAACGAATGAAGCCTTTGTATTTTTGGAAATAGCAAAAGGGCCTCTGAGGCTACAGGGTGTAAGTGGTCAGTAATAATTCTAGAAAGATAGGTAAATGCCAAATGTAAAAATCATCAAATGCTCTTCTGTGAAGACTTTTTCTTATAGTTTATTACTAATCCATTCCTGTAGTAAAGAATGAAGTGACCTAATTTGATGTATGCATTAGAAAAAAAAAAAAAAAGATTTCTCTGAAAAGATGGATTACAAGAAGAAAGAGAGTTGGGTAATAGCATATATTTTGTATTTTTGATGTTTGGGAAGAACATTGTTTTTTCTGTTTTTAACTCAATTGTTATATTCTAATAAAATTATGTATATACATACGTGTATATATATACATATATATATACATATATATCATTTTAAGAATAAAATCATATATATCATTCTAAGAAAACTTTATGCAAACTACTCCTCTGATGAGCATGTACCCCAAAAGTGAAATTGTCAAATGTATTAGAGTATATAAGAGGTCAAGATTCAGACTGCAAAAGCAGCCATTGCCTTCGAGCTTTAGGAAGTAGCCTTAGCAAGTACACGTTCCGTGGAAAGTAGAGGCGGGACCCAAATTGCTGTGCACTGAAGAATGAATGTTCTAAAAATAGACAGCATTATTCTTCTGCAGGAGAAATGATAAGCAAGTGCTACGTGAGGAGGCAGGCTTGAGAGTGACCAAATCATTGTAGCAAAAAACCAAGCTGATATATCCAAGCTGTGAGAGAAAGAGTTCATGAAAAAGTCACCGAGAGAGAATGATTGCTCATCACCCACTTTTTGCTGCACTCTTAGACAATAGATCTAATGTAATCGTATGAGATCACTGAAGAAGTACTATGCATTGTCAGCAAAACATTGTTTAAAATGCTTATTCAATGCTGCTGCCTATAGCAAACGGCATTTCTCAGAAAAAGTAAAATATTGCCATTTGAACTACAAAGTAATAAATTATCTGGATGTAATCCTACTTTTTCTTCAAAATGAGAAAATATGCCCTCCTACCAACTTACATAGTAAATGACTTGCCTGGGTACGTGGGATAAAACTCTTAAAAATAGCTTTTGTTTATGTCTTGAGGTTTCCACGGTCTTCCCCTACCTCATATTCAGCCTGTTCAGAAATACTACTTTCCTGAGTTCCATTCTGTTGCACTAATGTAACCTTGTGTACATGATACTGAATGTGTTCTGTCTTTCTGTTGGCTGGCATAAACCAATTAGTAGAAAATTGGTCCCCGTGCCACATGCTATGGGGATAAAACCACCTCTTCCAGGGGCTGTAGTGGGCCAGGGAAAGTGGAAAATTTACTGCTAAGTCTAATGAAAGATAGAATTAAATAAAAAGAAATATTCAACTGCTCTCTCAGTCACCACACACACATAACTGAGGTCTCTTGCTTCTCTTTCCAGTTGACCTTCAACAAGGGCAATACAAAACTTACAGTCCATTCATGATTTTAGTCCTGGTATAAACGAAGTTCTCTTAAAAGGAGGTTGATTATTAATTAGCATCCCTGAAAGGTTGTTCGTTTTGCCAGTCTTTACCAGTGGTACTGACAATGTTACAGATCATAACAAGCACATACTTAGAATCCTCACTTAAAGGGGCTCTCTGCTCAGGTAAGAGAACCATCAACTCCCTTAGCTCACGAGTGTCCTGAAAATTTAGGGCAAACTTTCCACAGGGCTTTAATTTTCACTTGATTCCATTTGCCTATTTTGCTGTGGTAATTCTTTCACACATTGTAGCTCTTAGGAAACCAGTATTAACTGACATATTCTTGTAAAAAAAATAGATTTGCTTCAGAAGATATTTTACTCAGGATGTAAATTTGGTTTAGTTTTCAATCTCCATATAGAGGTTTTATCTTTTTTAATGTTTATTTTATGAGAGTTATCATGAGCAGGGGAAGGGCAGAGAGAGAGAGGGAGGGAGAGAGAGAATCCCAAGCAGACTCCTCACTGTCAGCATGGAGCCCAGTGTAGGGCTCAATCTCATGAACCATGAGATCATGACATGAGCCGAAATCAAGAGTCAGAAGCTTAACCGACTGAGCCACCCAGGTGCCCCTCCATATAGAGATTTTAAAGGTCATTTATGTTTGTGTAAGTGTGTTAGGGTGGTATGTTGAGAGTCATTATTTCTTTTCTTTTCTAGAACCATTCTTTTATTTAACAAGTTAATATAAATTAGGAAATAATGGTATCTGACCCTTTATAATGTATACTTGTGTTACAATGTTTGTTCCATAAGACATGTCATGGGTTATCAGGCATAAATTATTGTGCCTTAACTTTTTGGAGTTCTTCAGTATAAGGCTGTCTTACCCATCACTAAAATATAAAAAATCATATTCTTATTTCTTAATTGCAGCTGCTGGTTTGTAATAAATATTGATTAGCTAGCTATATTTTGTTTTTAGAGTAAGGATTTGCATGCACAATATGCTGAAATTTTCAAAAGGCTATCCAAACATTAGTATTTGAAAGCATACAACGTATATATATATATATTTTTTTTTTCACTACGGACTACAAAAACAAAGATGAGTAAGACCAAATCATTTCTCCTCCATCCTCTTTTTTTAGTATTTTATTTTGAGGTAAGTGTAGATTCACATGCAGTTGTAAGAAACTATACAGAGAGATTCCAGGTACCTTTCACCAACTTTCCCCAAATGGTAACATCTTGCATAAGTAAAATACAATATCACAAGCAGGAATTTGACATGGATACAATCAATTGATTTGACCTAGATTTTACCAGTTTTATATTCTTGTGTATGTCTTCAGTTTTATGCAGTTTTAAAATGCGTAGCTCTGTTTGACCATCACAACAGTCAAGGTACAGACCAGTTCCATCACAAGGATCTGTCATGCTGCCATTCCGTAGCAGTAGCCACCTCCCACCTCCCTAAACTGCTAATGTGTTGTCTACGTCTAGAATGTTGCCATCTCAAGAATGTTAAATAAGTGAAGTCATACACTATGGAAAATTTTGAGATTCATCTTTTTCACTCAGCATAATTGTACTGAATTCACAGGCTTGTAGGTCTACTTTAGGGTTCTCTATTCTGTTCCACTGACCTAGGTGTCTATCCATTCACCAATACCACATTTCCTTTATGAATGTAGTTACGTAGATAGCTTTAGCAGTAGGTAGAGTGATTCCTTCCCCCTTTATCCTTCTTTTTAAAATTGTCTTAGCTATTTTAGATCCTATGCTTTTCCATATAAAATTTAGAATAAATTTGTCTAGGCCCCCCCAACCCCTACCAAAAAAAAAAAAAACCCAAAAAACCTTGTATGGATTTTGATAGAAACTGTAATGAGTTTTTTGACCAATTTTGGGGAATCTTATGTCCTCTTTTAACTTTTTTTTTTTTTTTAACTTTTATTCATTTTTGAGACACAGAGTGTGAGCAGGGGAGGGGCAGAGAGAGAGAGAGGGAGACACAGAATCGGAAGCAGGCTCCAGGCTCTGAGCTGTCAGCACAGAGCCCGACACGCGGGCCAGCTCACAGACCTTGAGATGATGACCTGAGCTGAAGTCAGACGCTTAACTGACTGAGCCACCCAGGCGCCCTCTTCTGTCCTGTTTTAAAAGCCCCAGATTTTTTGAAGCTCATGTCATAACACAAAGCTCCCTACTAACCTTCCTTGTTGCTATCATGTGATCTCACTTATTCAGTGATATCTCTAGCTCTGGTTCACTGGTTCACTCTTTCTCTCCATTCTTTTTCTAGGCGTTGTCAGAGGGCTTATTGTTTCTTTTGGGTTTCTTAACTGCCTTCCCTGAAATGACATTTTTCTACATGCTGTCCTATCACCTTTATGTTTTACTCCCTCATCTTCATCTATGTATCAGGAAACACTCTTTAACATCCAGTTCATTTACTTGAGCACATCACTCCAGTGATTCTTCAACTGTATTAAAAGCTTCTTTTCAATAGTACTGGAACACTATAAGATATCCATATGCAAAAAAAAAAAAAAAAGGAGTAAAACGATTCTTAACCTGTACCTCATACTGATAACAAAATTTAATTCCAAGTGGATTAGAGACCGAAATGTAAAACTTCAAACAATAATTCATCTAGGGGAAAATATGAAGAAATATTTGTGGTTTTGGTTAGGAAAAGATAAAATTCAAAAACTGAACATCATACGAATTAAGAACTTATACTCTAAAAAGCCAGTGTTGAGAGAATGAAAAGGCAAATTGCAAAAAGAAAATATTTGCAAACCACACATCTGATAAATGTTATGTATCCAGAATATATGAAAATCTTCCAAAACTAAATATTAACAAAACAACCCCAGTGAAAGCTTGGCAAAAGGTTTAAGTGAACACTTTACTAAAGAAGATATATACATGACAAATAAGCACATGGAAAGATGCTCACCACCAATATCATTAGGGAAAGACAAAACCACACTGATGTATCTCTACATACCTATTAAGATGGCTAATATTTTTAAAAATGATAATACCAAGCGTTAATAAAGATCCAAAGCAACCAAAATCCTATATTGTGGTTGAGAATACATAACAGTACAACTATTCTGGAAAACTGTTTGGCTGTTTCTTATAGATATGTTTCTTATAGATATGACCTAATAGTTCTACATGTAGGCATTTATCCAAGTGAAATGAAAACTTTTATTCAGACAAAAACCATAGAGAAATGTTTATAGTGGCCTTAGTAGTGGTTGCCTCAAACTAGAAAAGAAACTTCAAAACTAGAGAATAGATAAATGTGGGATGGGCAAAATAGGGAAAGGGGTGGGAGATACAGATTTTCAGTTCGGAATGAATAAGCCACAAGGAATAAAAGATAGGGGATAGATAGTCAATGACATTATAATAGCTTTGCATGGTGACAGATGGTAGCTATACTTGTGAGCACAGCACAACATATAGAGAAGTTGAACCACTATGTTGTACACCTGAGACGAATGTAACATTGTGTGTCAACTCAAGAAAATTTTTTTTAATGTGGTGCATTTGGGGTGCCCGAGTGGCTCAGTTGGTTAGGCTTCTGACTCTCAATTTCGGCTCAGGTCATGATCTCGCAGTTTGTAGGTTTGAGCCCCGCATCGGGCTCTGATGGTGCAGAGCCTGCTCGGGCTTCTCCCTGTTCCTCTCTCTGCCCCTCTTGTTCTTTCTCTCACACTCTCTCAAGATAAATGAATAACTTAAAAAAAGATTTTAAAAATGTGATACATTCACACAGTGGAATACTACTCAACAAAAAAATAGTTCAGTAGTTGCAACAATATGGAAAAATTTCAAATGTATTATGCTAAATTGAATGAAATGACTCGAAAGGTATCATATAATACCATTTTTGTGACATTCTGGTAACTGGAAAACTGTAGGGACAGAAAACAGTGGTTGCAAGTGATGGGAGCTGAGGAGGAGAGATTGACTACAAGTGGTGCATGGAGGAATTTTACGAGCTATTGGAGTTGTTCCGTATCTTGATTATAATGGTGGTTCACGACTGTGTACATTTGTCAAAAGTCACAGAACTATATACTAAAAAGGTAAATTTTACCGTATATAAATTATTTCCAGCAAATGAAAAATAAAACCCACATCTAATCCAATGACCTTACCATCCTGTTATTATTCATACACCCATTAGGTTCTATTGTCTACACTTGATTCCATGTCATTCGTAAGTTCCTTATAAATACTTAACTAATTTATTCTCTCTACTATTTTTTTATTTAAACTTTTAATTTCAGAATCATTGTGGATTCACATGCAGTTTTAAGATCTCTCCACAGAGGGGTTTCCTGCTTCCTTACACAAGTTCTACCAGTAGTCACATCTTACAAAACTACAAAGTACAGTATTACAACCAGGACTTCAACATTCATAGAGTCAAGACACAGATGCTTCTATCCGTAAATACACAGACATTTCCATCCATGTTGCACTTTGACTACATCTATGTCCCTCTTACCTGTACTGCTTCAACCCCTGGCAACCACCAATCTGTTCTCTCATTCTATAATCATGTTATTTCAAGAATGTCATAAATATGATGCCACACAGTTTGTAATTTGGGGATTTGCTTTTCACTCAGCATAATACTCTGGGGATTTATCCAGGTTGTTGTTATCTATCAATGATTCATTTCTTTTTATTGCTAAGTAATATTCTGTGATTTAGATGTATCGTACTTTAACAATTAGCTCTGTTTACTTCTAGGTAGATATAGAAGTCCAGGTTTCCCACTCAGGGTGAGTCCAGGGGTAGATGGGTGGTGGTTATTGCTCAGTAGGCGTGGCAGTCCTAACTGTCCAATAGACCTCTGTTGATACCTTCCAGACCATGAGAGCTGTGTTTGTCTCATAACTGCTTCCCAGTAGCCATCACTGACACTGGATGGGGAGGACTTGTTACCGCTTGGCAGTGATGAAAGTCCTAGCTCTCTTAGTTTCCTTTGATGCTACCATGGTAGAGGGTGGAGATGCCTTGCTAGAAGTTTGGTCCACCCTCTTCTCCTTTGCTGGTATGAGTATTGATGGAGCCTCACTTTTTTTGTGTGTTTTTGTCTGGAATAGGGTGATGAGTGTTTAAGAGTTTGTTGTCATACTATTCTGTCCCATTTTTGGTCCTTTGGCTAAAAAGAGCAGACTTTTGAGCACCCATTGGCATTTCCAGTTTGCTTGGTTCTTCAGCTTCAAGTCTGAAATCTATGAAACACAAGGAAAACCCAGAGAACTCTCCAACATATCATTATTTGCATCCGAATATCTCCGCCTGCCCTGCCTTATTCTCTCCACTATTCAGAATCTTCTTGTATTTGCTTTGTGTAATGTCCAGGGTTTTTAGTTGCTTTTAGTGGGAAAAATAGGGGAAAGATGCATCCTCTGTCTTCCCAGATGCAGAAGCGCTTTCCTAGTTTATTCTCTTGGGAAGAATTCTGAATACAGTTAGAACCAAATGTCTTTCTACTTTTGCCTATACAGAATAGCCTGATTTTTCTGGAGGAAAAAAAATCATACAATTACATAACTAATCATTTAATTTCATTAATGTAGACTTGGCCTTTGCCTTCATTCTACATTTCTCTGTAAGCTCTATTTTTCTCTTTTTTAGATATCAATTTCATAACTTCTCTTCCCTCTTTGAATCTCTAGTAAACTTTTCTCCCTGTACTTTGTTCTCAACTGGTAACTTTATTCACTCACACTGTACTTTATCCATTCTAATAATATGTATAAATATCTAAGAATATCCATAAATGAGAACATGTCTTAGAATTAGTGATGCCTAACAATCAGCAAGATGACAGCCATAATATAGTTGTCATTGGTGACATTGGACAGTATTAGCTATTCATACTATTGTCGTTTTTCTGTCTAAAAGTATGCTATTAATAAACTCAATATTATAAGGGGTAAAGTATTGAATGTTTAATTTTCAACATTTTTTCTTTCTTGGCAGTATATAAAATAAAGTTGCATCTTATAATTTACAGTGTCTTGCATTTGATGAAACATAATGTATTTAAAAACATTTTTTAATGTTTATTTATTTTTGAGACAGAGAGAGACAGAGTATGAATGGAGGAAGGTCAGAGAGAGGGAGACACAGAATCCGAAGCAGGCTCCCAGCTCCGAGCTGTCAGCACAGAGTCCGACGTGGGGCTCGAACTCACAGACCATGAGATCATGACCTGAGCCGAAGGCCAACGCTCAATCGACTGAGCCACCCAGGCACCCCAGATGAAACATAATGTATTATAAAATTATAAGCAGTCTGAGGTGTTGCCCCATTTGCACAAGTACATATTTCTATATAGATAGATAAATGGACAGACATATGCATACTTAAAACACATGAGGTGGCTAAGTTAGGGAAAAGAGTTTTATTTATACCCATGGAAAGACAACAGACAGATTAACACTGCAACATAGGTCCCCTGTGCCCAGCAAGTCTGTGGATTGGCACAGTGTGAACCAGATAGAGATATGACCTACACAACTGGCAGATTTCACTTAGTAGGTGAAGGAAACAGAAAAAATGAATATTTTTCATTTATAAAGAAAAAAAATCCCTGCAACCCCCCCCTGCCCTCCTACCCCCCGCTCCTTGTGAGAGAATCTTCTGAAGATGTAATGGAAAGAATCTGTGCTCTAGCTCTTTTATATATAAATAAATCTTTTTAGGGGTGAAATAAGTCCAATGTGTTCAGCATTCACAACCTAGAGATTTCACCAAGGGCCTGGGATTCATCTATTTTGAAGTTTAACACCTGGGAGGGTTACACTAAAGTCTTCCTGGAAATCTCTGGGATAGTCAGTCACTTTTGGAGTTAACATAAATGCCTATCCCATGGCATAGCCATTTGGCTCTTGGGGATATACTAGAAGATTTATTAGTCTTTTGTATGAGAGCAATTAACTTCATCAGAAAAACAAATGACTAAAGACCTAATCTAATGATTCTAGATGAAGTAAAAGCAAACATTCTCCGTATTTATACTATATACATTTCTGTTTCAGAAACCTAAGGCGTTTTAACAGAAACATTGAAAAATCCAAGGAAGATTTATTTTCCCACAGTTACATAATGCTAAAATGAGAATCTATCTCAATTTCATCTACAGGTCAAAGATAGAACATACCAATTTGTTCCAATGCCAGCTTTATTAAGTTGGGAATTGTGTTTCCTAGAATCTCCCTCACCTGTATATTTCTACTTTAGATTTGGATAAGAGAGAAAAATCTCATGAAATTTAGGGAAGTGAAAGGGAAATAGTAACTATTACTCTTGGAAGGACCTACGAGTGAGAGGCAGTGACAAATAGTTGGAGACATGCTTAGCTTTTGCTCACTCTCCTTGGTTCCAAATCAAACCCTTTTCCCAACTGCTGACCCTGAGGACCAACAGAGGCAGTAGACACACTGAGACACCAGCTTCCCATAGATCTCACTATAATTCCCTTTATACAATCTTTGTAAAGTTGTTGAACTTGCTTGGCTTCCCAGGTGTCCTCTGCACCAGTGCTTAAGGATGACAGTTGAGTGACATTTAATAAAGCCCATATCACATGGTTCCTCCTTCTGTACTGAACCCTTATTGATATACCCCCTAACCAGGACAAATAAAGGGGGTGGCTAATAATTGACCTAGTAATTCTTTGTTGACCTCCCACTACCCACCTCTGAAAATTTTAGAGTCTCAGAATTCAAGGAACAATTGGAGATGGAATTTTGCTGGAGAAAAATGGCATAGAGATGTGGTGTTTTCCCTTGTTCACCGTTCTCCCATCCCACTACTAAATACACATACACTTCATAAGCAAGAGATGGGTATATTCCTACTAATATCAAACCTACTCGGGGAGTGAGATGGAGGCAAGAGTGAATTTAAGGAGACTACCATGGGTTTGAGACTAAAGACTTGTAACTGACTCAGACTTAATGGGCAGGAGGCTGGTTGATGCTGACTATGGTAGCAAATAGATGACTGTGTTTGGAAAGTAACTGTACTCCCAATACAACTTCAGTAAGGATACATGTTTCCCAGGGAACAGAGAGAAAAACTGTGGAGACCCCAGCATGGGACTAGTTTAGAAATAACTTCTTTCAAAACAACTTCCTTCAAGGAATAGAGCGAGCTCAGTAAAAATATTGGAAGGGTTCCATCTAATGAAGTAGCTAGAGGAGAGTATCTTCTCTCAAAATTACTTTTTGTCATTGCAGTCAGGCTTTCGTCCTACATACTCTGCCAAAGATAATCTCGTATGGTTTATACAGAATATCTATTTTGCCAAATCCAGTGACTACTCTTTTGTTCTCATCTTACTCAATATCTTAGCAGCTTTTGAGTATTTGAGATAATTGACTGTTCTCTCCTTCTTGAAATACTTTCCTCTCTTAGTTTTAGAAACATCATACTGCTGGCTTTTTGTTACCTCGCTAAGTGCCCCCTTTCCAATCTCCTTCACTGATTTGACCTCTTCTGCCTAAACTCTAAATATTGGAGGACCTTGAGCTTGCCTCTGGACCTCTCTTCTTCCTGTCTACCTTCTTTCCATATGTGACATCATCAGATTCCATAACTTAAAATACCATCAATGTGCTAATAGTTTCCAGATTGGTCTCCTCAGCCCTTGTCTCTTCCCTGAGCCCCAATTCATATAGCCAATGCTTTCCATCTTCACTTGGGCATCTAAAAGGCATCTTCTCTAATATGTCCAAAACAGTACATGCTTACTAATTTAAATAAATATTGCTGCATCCCATTCATTTCTCAGGCCAACCCAGAGTCTGTCTGCTTGTTCTAGTCTTTTCTACCCAAGTCATATCCATTTCATTGGCAAACAGAATTAGTACTACCACCAACAAAGATCACCAATCCATCCTTCTCTATTTGCGCTGCTGTTACCTAATCTAAGGGATCAGCATCTTCTATGTGAATTGGAATCACTTAACTGACTTTTCTGCTTCTCTTCCTGTCCCCTCCTCTGTGCAATCCATTCAACATATAACAGCTGAGAAAATATTACTAAATTGTAAATCAGATTATTTCCCCCCTAGCTTAAAACCCTATTAGGATAAAATTTATTATTTTTACTATGACTTATAAGAATTTACACGATTTTGTCTTTGCCCTCTTGTCTCAATTCCGCAAAGGGACAGGAAACAGCATGTTGCAGCTGGGTAACTGCAAATAGTTTATATGGTTGAGGATAAAGTAGGTGGAAATTTGGAAATTGATGACACTGGAAATATATGAGGGGTCAATGTGAGAAAGACATAGGAACTTAGAAGTTCAGATACTCTGAAGAATTTGAGCAATACAATGACTAGATCAAAACTTAAATGAACATTTCTGAGACCGATTGGAACTAAACCAACTTTTCTTATATAGTCATGATATAAACAATGGTTCAGATTCACCTTTGTAGTAGATGTTCTAAGTGACCCACTTATTCTGTCAGCCCTCTTGTGATTTCAGCAGCCGCTGCAGTGGACAGTTCCTATCACAATATCAGCATTCTAGCTCAATAGTCTGCCCACTCTGGATTCTCTGCTTCAGTGCTTCCCAGGAAGCAGCAGGACTTTCAGCCTGGGAAGCAAGACGTTAATGCCCTGATAGGCAATGCTCAACAAGAGTCTGCAGTCAGTAGATAAATGATTTGGCCACCTATTATGCTTTCAACACATTTACTCAGAGAGTCCTCCTTTGTCCACAGTGGAAGCCAGCTTGAGGACTCATCTTTATTGGTTTTTCTTCTTTTACGTTCTTGTTCACCCTGCTCTTTCATTCTTAATTCCTGAAATTTCCTCTTAAATAAACTACCTGCACTTAAGTCCCTGTCTTAGTCTCTGCTTTATATGGAACCCAAAAATGATAATCATTCATTTCTTTATTCAAGAACTATTAATTGAGAACATCGTGTAGTATGTTAAGAAAACAAAATCATTAAAAAGACGTCATCTAATAGGGGCAAGTCTTCTAAGAATATAATTTGAATCTATGGGACAAAAAAGAAACAATATTAACACTCTTCTACATTCTGTAGCCATATCCATTTTTTCCCTAGTTATTATAAGTGACATGAGGTGGTTTTCAGCTAAACATAGAGTTATGGTTTGTTCCAAGATTTATTTCTTATGTCATTGCTATCCCAGACTTCTTTGAAGCTAAATAATCTTCAGCTATGCAAGAGGAGAAAAGAATGTGTATTAGGACTAAGGGTTTATGATTGGATTTTGCATTTCAAGATTCAAGATTGGTGGTGGTATTTTTCCCAGCATTTTTATGTTTTGCTCTCCTTCCTCTCTCCTATATGACTTAATCTTTTTTTTTTTCTGTTAAAAGTAGATATATGCTATGTTGAGATTATCAGAGCATAAAACATATCCTTTAATTTTAGAGTTGTTTTTGCATAATTGCCTTGGCAAATGGTGTTCTATTACTTTTCTTTTCACTTTTTATTGAGGTAATTACGGATTACGGAGAGCAACTGAATTATGTCAGATTTGATGAACTAAATCCGTAAGACAATTTAGACATAAAGAAGCGTTAATCATTATCTAATTAAAAACAAAAGCTTCTGAACCCTCCTACACTACCTTTCACACCATTCTGTAGCATATGATTTCTTAGAGAAAATTAAAACTTTGAGATGAAATTAATGGGTAAAAATCAAATGACCTTTGGTAATTCCTAAAACTACCAGTTTAGATGTACATGCATATTGCCACAGCAGGCCAAAATCTGAGAGAAAAGGATGGAGTAGAAAGGTGGCTTTCCTCATCTTACAAGCTTCAAGAGAGTAGGGTCTGTGTCTGGCTTCCATGATACATAGTAAGATGCTTGATAATGACTGCTGGTTCTCAGTGTGCCCTCATAAGGTCATTGTGAGCATTCTTTACATGAAATAACGCATATAGGATTATTGAGTAGCAAGCACATAGTAAGTAGCAAAATCAATGTCTTTCCTTGGCATCCCCAATTTCTTGTTTGGTCATCAAAGTGTCAATCATTGCTCTCAATTGAGGTTTAAATGTAATTTTAAGAAAACAGTCCATGAACTGGCTTAGATAGGATACAAAGATTTAGGCCTCTTTTGCTGTGAAATAGGGAAAAGGTTTTAGTTTTTGAAGCCCTCAAATCTTCTAAGTCAGTAGTACTTTAATGGTCCAGATCATGGGCGTCATTAACAACTGTGTTTCTGTACGCCTGGCTATAGGCAGGCTACGTAATTTGAAGCTATTCTTGGCATCTGTATGTTCTATTTAGGCCTTTCAGCATGTGAGTTGATAAACTGACAATTAAACATTAGTTCTTAATTTTAAGCAAGGGCATTCTGGATACTGAGATACTGTGAAGTAATCTACGTGTTTTCTGATTTTCTAACTAATTACAAGGGAATAATCTTATGTCTATTTACTTGAACATTTTAAACTGGTTAGCAGAGAAAAAGTTCGAAATTGATTCATTGCATTAGCTCTGTTTAGTATTCAGGATGCTTTAAAATCACTTTATTCCAATTGTATGCTATTCATCAAAAAATGGATTCTCTTACAGATATTTTGGAAGAGTGTTAACAGCTTACTGCTAAAGCAGGGTAAATAGCAAATTGTCGGTAGAGACTGAGTTGAATATAAACAGTGTAAGATGACGTGCTTAAGAAAGAGTTATAGGGGCGCCTGGGTGGCGCAGTCGGTTAAGCGTCCGACTTCAGCCAGGTCACGATCTCGCGGTCCGTGAGTTCGAGCCCCGCGTCGGGCTCTGGGCTGATGGCTCAGAGCCTGGAGCCTGTTTCCGATTCTGTGTCTCCCTCTCTCTCTGTCCCTCCCCCGTTCATGCTCTGTCTCTCTCTGTCCCAAAAATAAATAAACATTGAAAAAAAAAAAAAGAGTTATAAAGCCATTGGGAACACAAAAATATATCTTTTAGATTACTAAATTGATAAATTTTGGTATGGTATTTAATTACAAACAATATTTTACAGATCTGTAATTTGCTCATAAACATTGTTAGAAAAATTGGGAGAAAAAATAAAACTTAAAAAACAATTATTTAGCATCAGAAGAGTGTTAGGCTCCATCAGAAATGACAACTGGAGTTTGAGAGGTTATTTCATGCTAACACTATTTTGTTGATGTGCATGAATATTTTGATATGCGGATTGTGCCCTGAAGGTACGTGGCAGCTTGTAGGAGTTTGAGTTTTAACACTCATCTCTGATCACTGAAAAATCTGAGTTATGCTACACACAGTAGCTTGCTAGAAATATGTCTAAGACCCCCTAGAGATTCTGTGAATTGTTTTACTAAAAGCTTTGCTTGCTGCTGTTGCTAATGCGCTGGGAAGAAAATCAAAACAACATACAAAAAAAAAAAAAAAAAAAATCCATGACACTTGGTGTCTCCCCTGGAAAGACAGATAATATGATTTTTTATTGCCTTCTACTTCCAGAGATTGTTGCAAGGGCAGACAAACCAGGCTAAAATGTAACTTAGAAAAGTTTTATTAAAACTTTAAATTTTGCTGGTTATTTGAGTTGCTAAGTGTTAGTAAATGACCAAGCTTTAGTGAATGATTCTCTTGTTTATGTAACCTTTTTTCAGTTGTGACTGGTGGGGACCCCTCTAAAGAATCTACAGGAAGATTCAGAGAAATAAGCTAACTTTCTGAATAAAAAGCTAACAAGGATTTGAGAACTTCCCCTAGGCTGAGGATGAAAGGGATGTGTTTGTTTTCTCGGAGCAGGTGGCTAGGATTGTGGGAAGAGAAAACTGAGGGGACTGAATGGTGAGAGTAAGAGCGGTTCCTACCAGTTGTGGTTACAGAAAAGGAATTACCCCTGAGGGAAAAACCTTTTCATGGTGGACATGGCTGAGAGAGATAATATTTTTAAATAAAATGAATCTTGGGTGGGGGGGGGGGGAGGAAAAAAAAAAAGGGAGGGAGAGAGCCAAAACATAAGAGACTCTTAAAAACTGAGAATAAACTGAGGGTTGATGGGGGGTGGGAGGGAGGGGAAAGTGGGTGATGGGCATTGAGGAGGGCACCTGTTGGGATGAGCACTGGGTGTTGTATGAAAACCAATGACAAAATTTCATATTAAAAAAAAAAAAGATTCCACATATAAGAAAAAATCACTATGTTGTAACCTGAAACTAATGTAACATATGTCAACTATACCCATATAATATTTTAATTAATAAAAATTCAAATATTAAAAATGAATAAAAGGACATGAAACATGAAAAAAATAACAAAATTAAGACTATTTCAAAATACATAATACGTAAATACTTTTTTTTTAAAGACTAACAATCTGAGCTCATACCTAATTTCTGAATTTGTATCTTCGGAAATATTGAAATATTTTGATCCCTAAAAATAAGTTCAGGTCATTTATGCTTGAAGTCCAATTTCATACTTTATATGTAGATTTGATATTTAACTTAATAATTCTGCTCAGCTAATGTATTTTCAGCATTCCACATTCTGTGCTCCAAAAAATTAGTAAATTTTCATTCCAAATGTAACTGTAAGAAGTATAAGGAAAACATTAAGAAATAAAGAACGTAGGATTTGGTCTCCATAATATACAAATGAAGAAACTGCTTACTACTGGCTGAGTGAGTCACACAAGAATTGAATCAGTAACTTAAGAATTGTAAAGAAAACTGTATAATCTCGGGATTCAGACACAGTTGAATTCAAATTTTGGCTCTTTTGCTTAATTCCTGTGTGATGGTGTTTTAAGTTACTTAATCTTCTTAACTCTGTCTTTTCATTTATAAAATAGGGATAATGCATGAATTTCAGAATTGCTATGATTAAATGAATAATTGCTATGATTAATGAAATTAAATGCTATAATTAGCTGTATAGCAGCTAATACATGGCTCAATAGAATTTGTCATTACTATTAACTTCCTATCTCTGACAGGAATAATAATAATAATAATAATAATAATAATAATAATAATAATATATTTTTCCAAATTGCATACTTAGCAAATCATCTTCAAACTAAGATAGCATAGGAAGGTTTGCTTGACTTTGTTTTCTTTTGCACACCATTAATAGCAGATTGAATTTTGGTAAGGAAGTTTCCTATTAATGTAATTTCTTAATGTGTTTAACATGTATAAAATATGTCATCCAAACACAGAGGTAATTATGTTACAATTGAACATGATGAATAGCAGAGAATTGAAAGTAATACAAACTTCAGAAATGTTTTGTGTTGTTAGAACACTAACCGGCAGGAAGATGCTCTATTTTAGGTCTGTTATCATTTCGAATCATCCAGGCAGAACTCAGAGGTCTGAGAAGCGTCTTTCCATGCATTTTCCACTCTTATAGCTTTATATTGAGAGAAATAGTTCTATTTTCTTGTCAATGATAGTATCTAGTTGCTAAAATATAATTACTTGCAAACAGTCTTCAAGAGTTATTTTTTACCTTATAGGAAAAGGAAACATCTGTGCTATGTCCATTTACTTACACATAAAATAATAAATTTCCATTAGGAAAAAATTAAAAAAAATGCTTGGTCACAAGAGTCAGTCTTTGTTCTGCACATTACTTCATTTTATGTTAACAAATTTATTGAGATAATTCACATACCATGCAATTCACGGATTTCTGCTTTTTACTTCCTGAACAAGATCTACCTAAGATTCCAAAGATAAAAGCTAAATAAACAAATATATATTGAATACTAAATCCATTTAAAAAACAAAGTCTGGAGTAGAATATAGTAGGTGCTCAGGAGGAGACAAATATTTACAACATTTTTTTTCCCTTCAAGGCATTAATGTTTAAGGGAAATAGACATATGTATACAAATATGTAAAATATCGAATCATAATTATATATATATATGTGTGGAGAGAGATTATTTTCAGTGACTAATAATCAAATACCTGGCACAAAAACTGAGTTAGGAATTTGAGGGAAAAATACATATTTCACACTAGGTTAGTCCATGAGAATTTCCTAGATAAGATTTATGTTGGGAGTTTAAAGGAAGGAAAGGACGAGGGTATCTTACCCATCTCCCTGAGTGAAGATGAAAGAAGGCATAAAATCATGAACAGAAGCAAAGGAGTGGAAAACAAGAGGACATCCTCAAAGAACAGTATGAGGAAAAAACCCAGTTCCTCTTGAGGAAAACTATAATATATTCTCCGACTAGGATAGCCATGAGTAAGATTGTTAGCCAGCACTTCCACAAAAACCACAGGATGTATAGCAGTTTCCTGAAATATTGCATTTTCACAGGAGTGAGCTAATTGAAAATGATTTTCATTTTTTAAAAACTCGGATATGCAGATACACTAAATATTATCTTCTAAGTCATTTTAAGTGTTTCAAAAATGCACAAATTCCATGCATATGGGCTCATTCTCTGAACCATTTGAGTTCTTGAGTAGAGAAACTGGAGTATTGAGAATTGAAGGAGATGAGGCTGAGGAGACCCATTGGATTCACCTTGGGGAGGAACTTGAGTGCCAGGTAAGTAGGTGGACTTCACTCAGTAGTTTTGAGAAGCCTTTGAAAAAAGCTAAACAACTAGGGAAACGTGAAAAATAAAAGTACTTTAGGAAATTACAATGGCAACTTAATATACAGGATGGATGAACTAGGAGAGATTATAGGCTGAGACCAGCTTAGAAGATGCAAACACCAATGATTTATTGAGAGTCGCACTGTTGTGAGAGCCAGTTCTGTGATCTGATTCATAAAAACTAGGGTCCTTTCTTCTTGACTGTTAAAGATTAGAAAACTCATTTCATTGGGCCCTACAATTACTAATTTAAAATCTAACAACTGTTGGTAGTCAAAGGGAAATATTACAAAGGCAGTAGCCTTGCCTTTAAGGAAACACAGTGACACTAAGTGATAGTGCCATGTTATTTTTAAACTGTTATTTCTAAACGAATGGAAAATATTACCCACTAATAATCTGTGTTGAATATCAGAAAAAAGTGCCTTCCAAATTTTATCAGAAGTCATTCAAGAAATACATCTCATTTTATATGAGACATTAAAGTAGAGCCAATCATAAGCTACCCTAAGTCACAAATGTTCATATGGTCATCTATTTTAAGAAAAATATCAGACAATGTTTTGAAATCATTCTCAAAAAGTTAACTATTCCCTCAAAAGGCGTTAATGTTTTTAAGCATTCCTGGCAGAATATTTAATGAGCAGTTTAGCTGTGGTTCCTTAGCAGAATGAAAAGGTCTTGGAATGGTGAAAAGTATGAGGAAGTAAGTGGTAAAGTCACATTTCTGCTCAGGAGGGTCTCTGTTATAACCACATAAGTCTTCTGCCATATTTAATTCTCTCCATTTCTGTAGATAGTAAAACATTCTTTCACAGGAAGTAAAGAAGCTACCATGAAAGTAAAAGGCCTTAGGGTACCACATCAGGCCTAAGTTTCCCTTGATGATAAGTCTGTTATTTGGGGCTTTTATTCATCTTCTTTGGGGGCATGGAACGTTGTTTCATACGATATCAATTTCTGAAGCTGCCAGGACAACTAGGACAACATATATTCTGGCTATTTCTTTTTTTTACAAAGGCTTACATCATGATGTATGGTGAAATCCCTGGTTGAAAATGTGGAATGTTTATATACATTTCTGAAGAGTGGTAAACTATCTAGTTTCCATATTCCTGTATTAATTTTCCACTCAAATCATCCAAGACTCAAATCTCATAACCCCCAAAGCCTATGCAGCTGAGAGTGGAATAAAGTGGGCCAGGGATGCCTGGGACTAGTTTCTGCTCTTGGTTCTTCCCTTGTGCTTCCCTTCAGATGGTCTTTCCAGAAGATATAAGTATCATTAACTCCTGGAAATCAGTTCTTCCTTCAAAATGGTTACAAGCATAAAACCAGAAGTGTGCTAATAATATCAAAGGGATATTCAAGTTAAAGAGGGTTTTATATGCGATGTATATATTCATAGGACATTGTTAGGTGACACAGGAAATTGGGAAATCTGTTATCTTTCTGTAGTCCAAATATTTAAGGATAGATTATAGAAACATGTAGGAAAGAGTTGTAAACTACTGTAGTACAATGCCAGCTTTTTGTCAGATTTTAAAAGTGTATGAAGTACTGACAATTGTTATGATTCATATTTAATATTTTCAAAGGCTATATAATTGATGTATCTGAAAATTTGTCACTTAATTTTCAACATAATATGTATACTTTGACAAGTAAATTTAGGTGTTCAGAAAGTAAACAAAAAGCAACCAAATTTCTTCAGGATTCACAAGAGCACATGTATTTGAGTATTACTAATCATAATATGAAGGAAACTTAGTTAAAACTCAGATTTCAGATAATACCATTTCCATTTTAAAAGGCTTCTTTGAATGAATAATAGAGAAAGAAAAGACATACAATTAAAATAATAAAATACAAAATATATTTTAAATTCTATAAAATGTATGTGGATACTTACATGCTTCCAGAAAAAAAATATTTTACAGGAAATACAAAGAAATAATAGATTTTACTACATAAACATCTGAATTTTTTAACTTAAAAACACTGTAAAAATTAAGTGCTGGCTGAAAATGGCAAATGAAATATATATAACAAATGGCAAAATGTCTAATAAAAAAGCTTTTACGAACCATTAACAACCAAAAAAATGAATATTCAATATGAAAAAAGACAAATAAGCAGTTCACCTAAAAACAAATTCCAAAAATATGGAACTAAAGTTCAACTTTATTAATATATTTTTTAATTTAAATAAGGAGTTAACCATTTTTAAATATAGTAAATTGGCAAAATTTAAAAAGTAGTGGGGGGTAGAATTTTAGTGCCTAGTATCGGCAAGACAGAAGGAACATTTTTAGGCACCACTGAAATGTGAATTAAGGTCAGTGTCTGAATAGACAATAAATAATATTTGTCAGGAGCAAAAAATGACCATGATTTTTTATCTATTATTCCCATTCTAAGAATATTCTAGAAAATTCTAATAAGTTATAAAATATCAATATATTACTTTAATACCAGAAAAGCTGGAAATTTTTAAATTGTCCAATACCAGATGATAGGTTGAATAAATTGGAATACATCTTGTAACAGATCAATAGTCACCAATGAAAAATTATTCTTGGACAGAGTCAAAAAATTATTTTTGACTATGAACAAAAACGTATGGTATATCCTTAAGAGACAAAAAAAATATAAACATGTTTTTAGTATAATTCCGATTTCAAATATGAGTGTAGCTTGCTAAGATATTCACAGATCCTCACGCCTTTGGGGTTTATCCTTCTGTTAATTATGGAATGGAATGTAAAAATGAAAGTATTTCGGGGGTTCCTGGCTCGCTCAGTCACCAGAGCATGCAACTCTTGATCTCAGGGTTGTGAGTTTGAGCCCCACATTAGGTGTAGAGATTGCTTAAAAACAAAATCTTAAAAAAAAAAAAAAAAAAGACATAAAGGAACGATTCTGGTTTTAGTTCCAGGTAAAACCCCCGGACAACTATGTAGGATCACCATGCAGATTTGTAAAGGTGGGTACCAAGGGATATTGATCCTCAGGTTGAAGAGATTAAAAGGCCCAGGATTACAGATTAGAAGATGATTGAGAGAGGTTTGCTGAGGTGTGGTGAATCACCCACGTACAATATGGAGAAGTGGGGGTGCTTGCCCCCAAATCATGCTTAGAAGAGGGACTGATGGAGGCATGCAGAGTTTAACATATGAACTTACTGTTTCAGAGGACATCGTGAACTTTTATCTGCCTCGCATGTAAGACTGATGGGGTTCTTGAGCAAACGGCTAAGAAAGAATTCTTAACACCTCTTTGATGCAAATAGGTGATTTTGGTAAAGCACGGGGGACAGGACCCATGGGCAGAAAGAGCTGCACTGGGATCCTATGGACTGACTGATTATATACTTTTAAATTAGTGGGGGTTAGGGATAGCATAAGTCTCTAAAGAATTTGGAAGCAAGGCTTTCAGGACCCTGAGGGACTACTGTGAAAATAAGAGTTACTTTTAGTCTTTAATAAAACAAAACCACAAAGGAAGTAACGCTGTCATGAGTTGCTTGAGGAAGGTCACACTCTGCCTGTTTCAGGTGTCTATCAGTGGGCTCCAAGCTGTGAGGAGATTTAATTTAAGCTACTTTTCTCTTGCTTTTGTTTCCCTTATTAAGACCTCCAAAGTGCCAGGACCTGGCTGACTGGCTTGTTTCTCTGAAAGCAGATCGAACTACAGTTGATGGTATCGGTCAGCTTGCACTCCTAGAGTCTTTTTGGACAAAAGATGGATGAGTGTTCACAGTGGGACAAGGTGATTGGCATGGCTGCATGATGGTTAACACGGCTGCTCTATGGCAGGGTGAACAGTTGGGTTTCTCAAGGCTGAATAGAGCAGCCAGAGATGAATTTCCTCACATGAAGGGAACTGTATTTGAGAGATCCACAGCAATAGTTTAGCGTCTCTAAAGAGCCCACCAAAAGTGCCCACAAAAGTGAGCGTCAGCTTTAAAATTCTTTCTAGCCCAAGAACACCTCATAACAAGACTGGAAAGAAAAGTAGGACTTTTCCTGCCCCTTTCCACCACCCTTTGTCCACCCACAACTCTGGCAAGGATGGGAACTGAGACTGACAAGATGAGGGTGGAGATATTACAGAGCAAGTCAGCAAAGAAGACCAGGAGGCATCCTTCATGGAAATTTAAATTTTTGTTAGACTAGACAAGACATATTAATTACTATATTGCTTTTATGATCAGAAAATGATTAGAAAAGTAATAAAACCTCTTCAAAATTTCACCTCGGGCCAAGGAAGAAATTAGCCTCAAATAATAAAATTAAAGTGTCAGCAAGATACAAATGTAGTTGCTTTTACATTGCATCAGACAACTCATGCTTATTCAGTGTAGCTGTTATTTACAAATGGTCTTCATCCCATGTGCTTTGGAAAATCTAGCATTCACCTGTCTCTCCACCAACACCCCCCTCCCCAGTATCTCTAGGAATTCTCTAGATATCTATGATGCATTCTTGTTCCTGTCTAATTCTTTGTAATTGCTTTTTTCCCTCTGCCCTACACTAACCCAAATATTATAACACTTCCCTTGATAATTGAAAAATACCCCCCACAAAGTCAGTTAATGTTTAATAGACTCTTGCTGACAATTTGGGGTTATAGGCAGGGAGGAGTTTTCTGTGTAGAACAAAAGTTAGTTTGAAATTAAATATTAGACATGACAGAGTCTAGAAGTTCCTTGGCCACATCCAAGTCATGGAACTTCATTCTGGTCAGTTTCTAACTCTCAAGTTGCCCACACTTAGCTTTGTTGCTAATTTTTATACTCTTAGGATACCCTTTTTAATGTTTCCTGACTCTTCTTGACATTAATTGTGGAGCTCGAATCAGATTACTTAACATCTCCTGTCTTACTTTCCTTATATACTAAACACGGGTACTTTTAGTAGCTACTTTTACTAGACTAAATGGGTTGACACATATAAAGAAATTCACAGAGTGCTCAGCACAAAATATATATCAAAATGCTCAAAGGTAATAAAGTAATTAAAATAATAATTTAAATAAAGTACTTTGGATATTCTACTCATTGTTACTATGCCCTAGAGAGTGAGGTTGTATGAGTAAAGTCCCTTTCTCACATGAAGACAATTTCTCAAAGTATTTTTCTAAATGAAAGTTCTTATCCTAATAGAATATATTATCTCCTTGAAAATAATATTATTTTTCTTTCCAGCATATTTGTACAAAAAGATTGGTAGAAGATATACTAAAATATTAGATTACGTATTTCCAGGCATAATTATATGAAAGGCTGTTTAATTCTCCATGCATATTGGATTTTATAGCTAAAATCTGAATTACTTTTTTAAAGTCGGAGATCTTATTCATGTTCATGCCTTGGTAATAATTTCAAGGATATAGGCAATCAGGAAGCTTAATCAAAGAAGGTATGGAACTTTGAGGGTGGCTTTTTAGGACCCCTCCTCCTGCTGAGTGTGGCTTTTTAGGACCCCCTCATCCTGCATGAGATGTTCACTCTCTGGCTCAGAGTAGTAAGTAATACAGCTGAACCTTACCTGAAGACCTCATCTAACACTGCAGAGTGAGTGTTCCATTCATGAAATATCTCCATTTTATATCCCAGTTTATATGCCATTTCTTAGGGAGTCATACCTCATAAATCCATAGATTCTGTGTTTATTTACTCTAATATTTATCCAGGAATATCCTATTAAAAACTTTATATAGGTGAAGACTTAACATCCTAGCAAATATCATTCCCCTACCTGGAGGTAGAGTTATAATGTCCACAGGAACATTAGTCTGAATCTTCAGGCTTCCTTTTTTTCCCTGGGGGCATTCTCCTTGTGTCTGGGGGAGAAATGGATTACTGGCTGGCTGCTTTAACATCTTCCACCAATTCTCTCTGACCTCAGTTAATATTACTTTGCCACACATTTCTCGTTGTTATTCTTTGTCTTACTCCATTTTCTTTAGTATTTCAAAGAACGAATAGTGTTTATAATGCCTTGATGACCACCAAGATTTGATTTGAAGGTCCAATGAGGAGTAGGAGTAAAGCATGTTCATATTGACTGTATCTCTTTAAAGGTCTTTTGAAATCCTTTTTCCTTCTCTATGACTGTTTATCTTCAATTGTGCACAGTTGTTTGAACCTTGTTGTATGATCTGATGGAGACATTTAATTGAATGTGCAATGTTTCTAAAGTCCAGTTCACTTCCTCTTCTGGATAATGAATTGTAACGTGTTTTATATCAATCAGAGGTTCAGCTCAGCTTTCCAATGCATTACTTTCTTCTGGGGATCATCATTTGCATAAGTCTGGTTTTCACTTAATTCTACCAATGAAGTTACAAACCCTCTAGCATACCATGTTGCTGCGGCAGAGGCTTATACAACATTTGACACATTCTGCATTAATAAAACTAGGAGTAGTAAACTTCAGGGCCGTGTGTTCCTTCTTTTTTCTTTTTTTTTTTTTCCAGATTACAGATTAATGACCCAGGCTTTTTCCAGAGGAAAGAAGTCCAAGGATTTTTCTCTCAGTGTTGAGTATGTATTAATCAGGACCAGATCTGAGAGAGTGGAACTGACCAAGTTCGTCTTCCCCACTCCAGTGCTTCCAGACTGGTTTCTCTGTCCTCAGGAAACCAGGATCTAACAAAGGCTCACTCATCTGTGGGTGTCTTCCCAATTCAGCCCTCTCCGTGTTTTATCCCACTGTGGCTGGAAGGGGCTGAGGCCAGCTCATGGGCCCCTGCTGGTTCCACAGCCATATGAGGTCAGTCTGACTCTTCTCTGGTGCACAGGTGGGTGAGACTCCTCCTCCAAATGTTTTGGCCTTTGGTGCTGGCTACCACAGCTCCCACAGAAGCACTTCTGTTGGCAGACAGATGCTGAATTTTAGTTGTTAGAAGGGCATCTTATGCTTTCATGATGCTGATATCCTAAGGTCATATATTTGAAAGTGCTTTGAAAATGCAAATATTAGGCATTATTACTATCTCATAATTATTGCCAGTGATTCACACCCGGCTCGACCATGTGTGTTTCCAACATTTCTGGCCTTGCTATTTTCCCTCTCTCTCCTTTTCAATTATTTTAGCAATCTAAGTTGTCATAAATTAGTGACTTTAGTAACTACAATTACCCTTTAGTGATAATCATCAGAGTTTAGTTTAGGTCATCCAACATAAATGGAAGCAAATACTGCCACCTTCCTGTCCTTAAATCCTTGTATAAGTACACAGGGAAAAGAAAAGGAAAAAAATGAAGACTAGAGTATAATTAATAATAAATACCATGGTAATAATGGCAATACTGCAAATCCCAAGAGATGGATGAGCAAAATAGGGAGTAGCGACCACAGTTCACTTTTTTGTGTCTGGCAGTCTATGTAGCCTGTGATTGGTGATGATTTATTACAAAGTTGGTCACTTTAATGAGTATTTGATACACGAATAAAGGTCTAGACTCTTCCTTCAGATGACTCATTCTTTAGATGATCTGTATGAAACAGCACATTTCATATCAAAACTTAATACGTGAGGGTCTTTATGGATTCTTTTTTAATTGAAATTGGGGGGACATATCTATTTTAGGTAAGATAACACCATTGCTAGCCATTGGATGACTTACTCTGATTGTGAATTTATAAGAGTTTGAGTTACATTATCTGCTTCTGTTCTGTACAGTTGCATTCAGATAATAACACATTTTTTTCCGGATCATAAAAAAACCAAAAATCTGGAAATGTGAAATAAGTTGAAAAATATAGAAAAACACCAACATATACTAATATCAAACCAGTCCATCTCCCACTGAGTAATGCACTGTTAGTGGTTTCTAGCAAATACAATTACAGGAAGGAAAGAATTTTAAATTACTTGCTCTCTTGATTTCTCTTTCTGAAGACCCAGACCCTGTTTCTACAGATAAGCATAAGGGTCTGGATAAGCTCTGGCAACTTGGGCTCTAAATGGAGCTGATGCAGTTTAACCTACATCTGTGTTCTCCCCAGGGTCAAAGATGAAGGAATGATAAAGCTAACAACCAAGTTATTTTATTCATCACACGGATTTCCATGTAGAAATAAACAATACAAGACGAATTAGTGTTAAGATGGCTTATAATTAATTTACTCAACTTGTAAAATGCTAACTTAAAAAATTTAGACTTTGTTATTAAAAAGACATTACAGGGGCGCCTGGGTGGCGCAGTCGGTTAAGCGGCCGACTTCAGCCAGGTCACGATCTCGCGGTCCGGGAGTTCGAGCCCCGCGTCAGGCTCTGGGCTGATGGCTCAGAGTCTGGAGCCTGTTTCCGATTCTGTGTCTCCCTCTCTCTCTGCCCCTCCCCCGTTCATGCTCTGTCTCTCTCTGTCCCAAAAATAAATAAACGTTGAAAAAAAAATTAAAAAAAAAAAAAAGACATTACACATTTTCAGTGAAATATTCTGAAACTATTGAACCATCGATATGGGTAGACTATAAATCTGCCTTCTAGAAACTGGTATACACAAATTTCTTAGTCCTTATATTATTTCATCTACAGAATTAATATGCACAGAGTATACTTTACTTCTAGACTTAAAGATATTCAATCAGAGATTGATTTTATTTAAAGCATTTTAATCAACTGTATAGAACTTTTAAGTGTCCAGTGAAAAAGATGCCAGATGCAGGAATACCAAAGGGCAATTTTCCTTGGTGTATTAAACTGAGATAAGTGGATCCCCCTAGAATCAATCGGGACCTGGCTTTTCTCTGTCTCACTCACTACAGTAATACTAGGGGTGATGATGTTATCCCCAAAGTTATACTATTATAGGTTAACCTAATAGCCAAAGCTGTGGCCTCACATACAAAATTTTACAATTATGTGTCAGGAGGAAGTTAACACTTAAATATGACAGGTTCCTCCTTTACCCTCTATGTGGCATGTTGGCATGTTACCTTGCCAAATATAGTCATCAAGCCAATAATAGGAATAGTGAAATCCATGTTGGCTCCTAAAACAAAATCTTATTTTGGTTTATCAATAATACGTTAGAAGAAGAGGAAAAGAAACACTTACCTCTTTAACAACTGACATGGAGTTTAAGTTAACACACGGGAAGGTTTTGAAAACCTTGCTGCATCTCAACCTTCCAAACACTGTTATCCCAGCAGATATGGTTGCTCTAAGCTGGAGCATAAGAAAAACAGAATGTGAAAATATAAAGCATTATGTCTTATGAGATATTTCCCCCAATATATTTTTCAGCTCTAATTGAATCTGTGGGCAGAGGTTTCTTATCAGTGATATTTAGTGACCTACAGTGTTGTCATGCAGTTTTCATTTATATTTACGGCATTTCCTTGCCTTGGATACAAATATCTTTAAATATTTGTGTGAATGCTTTTCTTTTGGATACTTTGAAGAAATTTTTATCAAGCTAGTAGGTATTCTCAGTGTCAGGCTCTGGACCCAGACATTTTCAGCTTGACTCTGTATGGTAGAGTATATCTAGTCTTACTCAGATTCCATTCTTTTTTCTTTTCTTCTAACCCTCACCCCATCCCACACTCACTTTCTTTTCATTTTGCATTTTTGTTTGGGCTTAGGGACATTAAACATAGAAAGGCAGAGATGAGCTTTAAAAATTAGAGGAAAGGGAAGAAATAAAATGGCAAAATATTGGAGGAAAATGATCCCCTTTTATTGATTTATGTTTATATACTTGTTTTGTAGTAACTTACCTTGCTTACTTACTGTTTGTTCCCTGCACCTAAAATAGAGAAAACTATCCAAAGTTGAGTATTTGAAATGAATACTACATATCTTGATCTCCATGCAGTATTTACAAGAATAAACATGCTCCCCTAAAATGATACAGATATGTAGTTGGTGAAAGACTGAAAAATGCAGAGTGATAATGAGGTCGTTAATGTAAACTGGGGTCTGATTATCTATCTTACCAATTCAAAGTCCATGAAATTACTCCCCCCCCCCAAAAAAAAAAAAAGAATATGGGAGCTCAATTGTGTACTATCAAATTTATTTCCCTTTAAGGGCACATATAACGTTCTGTCCAACCAGTTGCAGAAAACAACATATGCAGAAAAGAGTTAATGAGCAGGTCAGAGCCTGACATCTTTAGAAAGGACTGCTTGCAAGGTCTGCCCTTGGTTAGAGTCTGGGAACGTAAATCAGAAACAGTTCCCTATAGTGACATAAAGTGTCCATAAGTGACTGAAGTGGCTCATTATACCTAATCTGTTTGTACAGACATTGTTCATGCTGCACATGTACTTTCCATCTGGGAGTCTGAAATTTTGATACTGCTTGGAGGAAGGTACCATGTGACCATTCTCCAATTAAAAACCTAGGATGCTGAGTTTCTAATGAGCCTCCCTGGTAGACAACACTTCACACATCTCGTCAAACTCATTGCTAGAGGAATTAATCTCACTGTGTGACTCCACCGAGGGAGACTCTTAGAAGCTAGTTCCTGGTTTCCTGCAGATATTACCTTATGTGCCGTATTATTTGCTGATTTTATGTTGTATCCGTTTGCTGTAATAAATATTGGCTGTGAATACACTATATGCTAAGTCCTCTGAATTCTTCTAGTAAATCACCAAACATGGGCATGTTCTTGAGGACCTCTGATACACAAGGTTGACTGAAATATCTACATGAAGATATATTGATTCTAAATAAAAATATGTATTGAATATATGTGAATGGAATTATGTTAAGTAAAACCAAGGCAAGTAGCATAGACTTCTTTTAAGAGATTCACAGTATACTGGCTATCTCTGCATACAGAAGTATATAAAAAGAATATTCAATTAACAGAGTCAAAGCAGAATAAGGAATATACAAAAAACTAATTTCTATGGGAGTTTTGAAGATATAGACACCTCATCTTGTTTCAATTGCCAGGAAAGCTGAAAACCTGTAAGTTAGCCTTAAAGGAACAAGTAGGTTTTGACAGGTTATGATATCTAGAGACAGGAGAAAAGGGGAATTTTGGAAGGTTTCCCTTACAGAGTTTCTCTTGAAACTTTGCAAATGAGTATGAGGTGTTATGAAAAAGTGAAATATAGAACCTATTGAGGAAATAAAAAATAATAATCGTTACTTAGGACACAAAGTGTAAATTTCAAATCTCTTGGTAAAAATCCTAATAATTTGAATGATCTATATAACTCATTTCCATGCAACATTCATGGATTATTATAGAAGGACCATCAAAATTCCATAGTGTTTTAAAAGTATTCCTCTTAAACTCAGGCACAGAACTGATTTATGTTCTATTGGTTTCTAATTATGCTTTTTCTTTTCTAGCTCTCCTTTGTTCAGGTCCATCATGAGTGAGAAATGGGACTCAAACTCTTCAGAAAACTGGCATTATATTTGGAGTGTCAATGGCACAAAATATCACCTATACTCAGATATCAATATTACCTATGTGAACTACTATCTTCACCAGCCTCAAGTAGCAGCAGTCTTCATCACTTCCTACTTTCTCATCTTCTTCCTGTGCATGGTGGGAAATACCGTGGTTTGCTTTACTGTAATGAGGAACAAGCATATGCACACAGTCACTAATCTCTTTATCTTGAACCTGGCAATAAGTGATTTACTGGTTGGCATATTTTGTATGCCTATCACACTCCTGGACAACATCATAGCAGGTATGTTGACAAGTGTGCTGTACAAGGATGACATGTTTCTTCCACATTCCTGTACCTATGGCAGGGTCATCCATTCATCTGCAAATATTTATGGAGTTCCAAGAACTTCTCCAGGTACCTGCCCTCATAGGGCCTACATTCTAAAGGAGGAGAAAGACAATAAACAGATGGAGGATAAGTAGTCAAAGAAAAGTAGGAATTATGGATAAAAATAAAGCAAGTGACAGAGATGAAGAGTGGAAACTGTCATTTTTATAGAGTTCACTGAAGGTAATCAGAGAATGAGATCTAACGTTTTTTTACTGATGACTTTAAATTTGCTTAATACAGTTCAGGGCACATAGAATGTAGTAAAAATATTGGGAATATTCTACACTGTAGAGTTCAAGGAACTGGTAAAGTCTGGTTTCAAATGATATAACGTCTTCAGTCTAACAGATGTTGGGTCCCTCTTGTGGTTAGCTAGGGAGATTTCCAATAGTTTTTGAGGGAAGCAGCAGTCCCGTGTACCACAAAAAGTGGTAGTTTAATCAGTGGCAATGTACATACGCAATATGAGTAACTTAACACTGCATCAGTTAGGGTGCTGCCCTGGAGTCCTTGTGGCCTGTCTTGCTACTTCTCTAGGGCTATGTCATACACTCTGGAAGTGCAGGGGCAGTGGATCTCCTGCTCCCAGAACAATTTTGGCACATGATACCTGCTTAATTGTTGTAGACTCCAACTCGAAAGTTCTCTTTGGCCAGCAAAAGAGCAGACTCAAGATTAAAACGAGAGATGGCTAATGTCCGGGAAGAGACAAGAGCCCTAATAAGGGTCCTTGTCCCACATTTATTCAAATCAGAAGGCTTGCAAATGTGATGGTCGTGTACAAAGAGACAAAGAAACTAGGAACATTAACTTGGGGACATGATGGGGAAAGGGGGATTTTGAAGATATACAGTGTTTGGGGTTTGGGTCAATATAAAACAAAATCCAGGTGCCAGGCAGATGGGTAGATAGTTGTTAATGGCAGACAGGAGGCGTCGTGCCTGTTTATCTTTGCCAGCCTAGGGGATGAGACAGATGGGGCATAACCTCAGGGTTAACAAGGCCCCTTTTCTTTTGTTAATCATCTCCGCTCTGGGCTGCTTTGCCTGCAGTGCAGCAGTCCACAGTCCAGTTCACCAATTTACCTACCCTGGCCCTCTTCTCCTATGAAAGCAGCTTTCTGCTATAGTACTAAATTTGGGGTGCTTTCATCATGAATATCTAATCTTGTTATTCCTATGTATTGGGCAACTTTGCGCCATTTCTATTTCAGGCCTTTGTCTCTATTTTGGGGGGCTCAGCACCCCCTCCCTATTTTGGGATGCCTTTGGACCTCCCTATTCCTGGCACCTTTGTGCCTCCCTATTTTTGGAGTGTCTTTGCACCCCCCTATTCTTGGAGTGCCAATCTGGTGTACCCAAACTCAGGTGTGAGCATTTTATGGCTTTGTATTTCTTTATGCCTTTTTTACCCATTGGTGTAACCCTGGGGATTCCTAAGCTTATCCCCCACACTTAATAAATATTTGTTGTATTAATGAGTGAGTGGTATTCATGAGAGATACTCATATTCCAAATATGTATAAGAAAAAATGATACAATAGGAACATATCAAAAATATTTAGAGTAGTGTGAGCCCTGTCATAGGTCCTACCCCTTCATTCAAGATCAGTGCACTGAAGAATGAGAGGTTTATCTTTAGAGATGACATCTGTTGCCTTCCTTTCTCTGCAGTGGGAGCAGGGAGAGTTTAAGAATGCCTCTTCTAGCATCTGTACTGCATAGATTCTGTGTTTTTTATGTACTTATTTTTAAAAATAGTTTATATTTTTAACAAAAAGGAATGTGCATTTAAAAAAAATGTTTTTAATGTTTATTTATTTTTGAGGGAGAGAGAGACAGAGTGCAAGCAGGGGAGGAGAGAGAGAGGGAGACACAGAATCTGAAGCAGGCTTCAGGCTCCGAGTTGTCAGCACAGAGCCCGATGTGGGGCTCGAACTCATGAACTGTGAGATCATGACCTGAGCTGGTCAGATGCTTAACTGACTGAGCCACCCAGGTGCCCCAAGGAATATACATTTTTAAGACACTGGGCTAGGCAAAAAGAGAGCAAAACAATTGATTTAAATTATTGTTATCGCTCTCAAGAAACTTACTTTGCCAGTAAGAAATGTTCTCACTATCTCCCCCTATAAATATTTATAAAGAAATTATCATCTAAACTCTTCCTTATTGTTACCCTTCCTTATCCCTGATTCTCATTCACAGGAGGCAGCCACATTCAACACCTTGCCTTTATTTTTGGTATTTATTCTCATGTTTCTAAATAACATATTTCCATTATAAAAGGTATTATCTTCACACTGTGGGAGATGTGATGTAGTTCTTCTAATCTTCTACCACAAGAGGTATTTCCCCCAGCAGTCTCCACTGAAATGACATAGAGCAAAAGAACATAAATTCACAGAAACTGCCACATACTGCTGAATGTGAAGGTGGGAAAACAGGATTGGCTGGAATTGTGTACACATGCAATCTGATGCATTTATATAGACACACAAAATCACATTCACACTCTTTACCTCCTCTCATTTTCCCAACATTATTATAATTTTTAGTTGTCAGTATGCAGAATATATGTTCCTATTATTTGTATCTTAGCTCTGCTGAGGCATGAATGTTAATACAAGAAAATTCCCCAGGATTAAGCACATGCTATTTTTGGTTGAAAGGACTATGATATCAATATGAAAGAGTGCTGTGATATCAATTTCTTTTTTCTTAGATTTAATAAGGGCATCGTATTTTTTTTATTTAAAAAAATTATTTTTGTAACGTTTATTATTGAGAGACAAACATAGAGCATGAGCAGGGGAGGGGTAGAGAGAGGGGGAGACACAGAATCTGAAGCAGGCTCCAGGCTCTGAGCTGTCATTACAGAGCCGGATGTGGGGCTTGAACTCAGGATCTGTGAGATCAGTGACCTGAGCTGAAGTCAGTTGCCTAAACAACTGAGCCACCCAGGCACCCCAGGGGCATTGTATTTTGATTTGCTTAGTTGGGGGTATGTACCTGTAAGTAATATAACCTCAACCTCTCTTCTACAAGTGTTAATTTCTTGTTAATACCTTCAGACATGTCAGGTAACTTGTGAATTGCATCTTTTTTTTCTGGAGATACCCTGTTGGTGCTCTCTACCCTTTTGTTTCTATTCAGATATACTGCTTTTTAGGCGTGGAGCTCAGCTGCTACTGCTCTGGGAAGTCCCTTCACTGAGACCCTAAGGACTCTCTTTACTATTCTTTGTGTTCAATCCCCTGTTTTCCAGAACCATGTCTTCTTTCTTGGTTTATTTCTCTGTTAGTTTCCTGAGAAAGTGTGCATTAAGATTAAAAAAAGAAAAACCAGGGGCACCTGGGTGGCTCAGTCGGTTAAGCGTCTGACTTCGGCTCAGGTCATGATCTCAAGGTCTGCTGTGCTGACAGCTCAGAGCCTGGAGCCTGCTTCGGATTCTGTGTCTCCCACTCCCTCTGACCCTCCCCCATTCATGTTCTGTCTCAAAAATAAATAAACGTTAATTTTTTTTTTTAAGAAAAAACATTTGAGATCTTGTTTGTCTGCAGTTATCTTTATTCTGTTCTCATACCTGATTATGGTTAGCTGTATGAAGTATTTAAGACTGGACATTTTCTCCCCCTCAGAATTTTAACAGAGTTGTCTATTGTTACTGCTGGGAAACCTGATATTACTGTTGAAAAATCTAATGATGTTCTTTTTTTTATCATGATTTGCATTTTGAAAACTTGGGGCTTGTCTTTATCCTCAGTGTTCTGAATTTCAAGCAATTATGCCTTCCATAGGTCTTTTTATTTTTCATGTGTTGGACACAAACCAGGTTATTTCAATCAGAAACAGAATGCTCCTTAATCCTGGGGAATTTCTTGCATAATTCTCTTCCATTTTACTTTTTTCAATTCATATTAGTCAGATATTAGAGGTTCTGGGTTGCCTTTTGTTTCTTCATCTTTCTTGTTTCTGTTCCTTATTGTTCTTTTTTCAAAGATTTTCTTAGTTTTCTCTACCAGACATTATATTGAATTCCACATTTCTGCTCTCATGTTTTAAATTCTTTGACCTATTTTATTTTCTGCATGTTTCCTATACTATCGTGTACATTTCATCAATCAAATGTGTTATATCTCTGAGGTTTATTTTTATGCTTTTATTTTAATTCCAGTTAACAGGGTTATATTAGTTTCAGCTGTACTGGTGATTCAAATGGTGATTCAAAAATTCCATACATCACCCAGTGCTCATGATAGTACGTGCACTGCTTAATCCCCATCACCTATTTCACCCATCCTCCCACCCACCTCCTCTCTGGTAACCATCAGTTTGTTCTGTATAGTTAAGAGTCTGTTTCTTGGTTTATCTTTTTTCCTATGCTAGTTTGTTTTGTTTCTTTTTTTTTTTTTTTCTAAATTTTTTTTTTAACGTTTATTTATTTTTGAGACAGAGACAGAGCATGAACGGGGGAGGGTCAGAGAGAGGGAGACACAGAATCTGAAACAGGCTCCAGGCTCTGAGCTGTCAGCACAGAGCCCGACGCGGGGCTCGAACTCATGGACCACGAGATCATGACCTGAGCTGAAGTCGGCCGCTTAACCGACTGAGCCACCCAGGCGCCCCTGTTTTGTTTCTTAAATTCTACATATGAGTGAAATCATATTGTATTTCTTTCTCTAACTGGCTTACTTCACTTAGCATTTTAATCCCTAGGTCCACCCATGTAATTGCAAATGGCAAGATTTCAGTCTTTTTTTTGCAGCTGAATAATATTCCATTGCACATGCATGTGCGTGTGTGTGTGTGTGTGACACATCTTCTTTTCCATTCATCAATCAATGGATACTTGGGCTGCTACACATCTTGGGTATTGTAGATAGTGCTGCTATGAACATAGGGGTGCAAGTATCCCTTTGAATTAGTATTTTTTTTATTCTTTGGGTAAATAGTAGTGAGATTGCTGGATCTTAAAGTAGTTTTATTTTTAGCTTTTTGAGGAACCTCTTTACAGTTTTCCAGCACTCCGGAAAATAGTTTGCATTCCCACCAACAGTGCAAGAAGATTCTTCTTTCTCCACATCCTTGCCAATACTTGTTTCTTGTGTTGTTGATTTTAGCCATTCTGACAGATGTGAGGTGATATTTCACTGTACTTTTGATTTGCATTTCCCTGATGATGAATGATGTTAATCAGCATCTTTTCATGTGTCTGTTGGCCATCTGTATGTCTTCCTTGGACAAATGTCTGTTCATGTCATCTGCCCATTTTTTAATGGGGTTGTGTTCTGGGTATTGAGTTGTAGAAGTTATTTATGTATTTAAAATACTAACACTTAATTGGATATGTCATTTGCAAATATCTTTTCCTATTCAGTAAGTTGTCTTTTAGTTTTGTTGATTGTTTCCTTTGCTGTGCAGTAGCTTTTTATTTTGATGAAGTCCCTATAGTTTATTTTTGTTTTTGTTTCCCTTGTCTCAGGAGACCTATCTAGAAAGAAGTTGCTATGGCTGATCTCAGAGAAGTTACTGCTTATGTTCTCATCTAGGATTTTCGTGGTTTCAGGTCTCAAATTTAGATCTTTAATCCATTTTGAGTTTATTTTTGTGTATGGTATAAGAAAGTGGTCCAGTTTTTCCAGGTTTCTTGAAGAGACTGTCTTTTTTTCCATTGGATATTATTTCCTACTTTGTTGAAGATTAATTGACCGTATAATTGTGGGTTTATTTCTGAGTTTTCTATTTTGTTTCAATGATCTATGTTTCTATTTTTGTGCCAGTTTAATACTGTTTTGATTACCACAGGTTTGTAATATAACTTGAAGTCTGGACTTGTGATATCTCCAGCTTTGCTTTTCTTTTTCAAGTTTGCTTTGGCTATTTGCGGTCTTTTTGTGGTTCCATACATATATTAGGATTGTTTGTTCTAGTTCTGTGAAAAATGCTATTGGCATTTTCATAGGGATCACATTAAATGTGTAGGTTGCTTTGGTAGTACAGACATTTTTACAATATTTGTTCTTCCAGTCCATGAGCATGGAATGTCTTTCCCTTTCTTTGTGTTATCTTCTATTTCTTTCATGAGTGTTTTATACTTTTCAGAGTATAGGTATTTCACCTCTTTTCTAGGTATCTTATTATTTTTGGTGCAGTTGTGAATGGGATTGCTTTCTTTATTTCTCTTTCTGCTGCTTCATTATCAGTGTATAGAAATGCAACAGATATCTATACATCGATTTTGTATCCTGCGAATCTTTTATCAGTCCTAGCAGCCTTTTGGCAGTCTTTCAGATTTTCAGTGTAGAGTATCATGTCATCTGCATAGTGAAAGTTTGACTTCTTCCTTACTGATTTGGATGCGTTTTATTTTTCTTGTCTGCCTGCCATGGGTAGGACTTATAGTACTATGTTGAATAAAAGTGAAAGGGAACATCCCTTGTTCCTGATCTTTGGGGAAAAGCTCTCAGTTTTTCATCATTAAGGATGAAGTTAGCTGTGGGTTTTTCATATAAGTCCTTTTTATGTTGAGGTATGTTCCCTCTAAACCTACTTGTTGAGAGTTTTTATCATGAATGGATATTGAATGCTGTCAAATGCTCTTTCTGTGTCTACTGAAATGATCATATGATCCTTATTCTTTATTTTACTGATGTAATGTATTATGTTGATTGATTAGCAAATACCAAACCACCCTTGCAACCCAGGAATAAATCCCACTTGATCACTTGAATGATTTTTTTAATGATTGTTGGATTCAGTTTGGTGTATTTCGTTGAGGACTTTTGCATCTATGTTCATTAGAGATATTGGCCTGTGGTGCTCTTTTTTTGGTATCTTTATCTGGTTTTAGTATCAGAGTAATGCTGGCCTCATAGAATGAATTTGGAAGTTTTCCTTTTTCTATTTTTTGGAATAGTTTGAGAAGAATAGGTATTAACACTTCTTTAGATGTTTGGTAGAATTCACCTTGAAGTCATCTGTTCCTGGGCTTTTGTTGAGAATTTTGTGATTACTGTTTCAGTTTCCTTGCTGGTAATTGACCTGCTCAAGTTTTCTATTTCTTCCTGTTTCAGTTTTCGTAGGTTATATGCTTCTGAGAATTTATCCATTTCTTCTAGGTTGTCAAAATTGTTGGCAAATAGTTTTTCATAATAATTATAATTGTATTTCTGTGGTGTTGGTTTCTCCTTTCTCATTTGTAATTTTGTGGCCTTTTTCCTTTTTTCTTATAAGTCTGGCTAAAGGTTTGAAGTAATTTTTTTTATATTTTTCATCTACTTGATTTTTTTTCTTAAGTTTCTTTTTTCCTATTTTAGCCACTTTTATATTCGAGGCTTCCCGTCTGTCAATTGCTGCTTAGCTGCTTGTGTTTCAGACTGAGACATGGTGCGGCTTCCTTGGACCTCTGCATGCCTTAGGTTTGAGGTTAGGCCCACTCTTAGCCTCATTAATCTGGCCCATTCGCTGGGAAATCCACAACTGTCAAAAATTGCACATCAGGGGGCTCAGTCGGTTGAGCCCCCGACTTCAGCTCAGGTCACGATCTCGCGGTCCGTGAGTTCGAGCCCCGCATCAGGCTCTGGGCTGATGGCTCAGAGCCTGGAGCCTGCTTCCAATTCTGTGTCTCCCTCTCTCTCTCTGCCCCTCCCCCGTTCATGCTCTGTCTCTGTCTCAAAAATAAATAAATGTTAAAAAAAAAATTAAAAATTGCACATCAGTGTTCTTGGAAGGATCACATTCCCCAGAAGGCAATTCTCTGACCTATTGCCATGGGAGTCGTAAGACTGGCTGCTCTGTTCCAGAGCCTAGTGGGTCTCTGGGCAGCAGGACCGCATGCAGAGCATATATTTTCACTTCATCATTGTGCGTCATTGTGGTACCTGTGGTACCCACCACACTTGCACCTGCTGACTCGGAGTCTAGAGCCCCTCTGCTTTTACTTCCTCAGAGAGTAACCTCCATTCTTCTGCTAGCAGGGGAAGAACAAGTGGCATCTGGTTGTATTTATTCATAATTCAGCCAGTTGTGTCATTTTCCCAGCTTTATTTTCTTTCTGCGTATTTGAGTTCTTTGTTCTCTGGTGCTTTCATTTCAGTGGAATTTAGTGAGGGAGATGAGATAAATCATATGTTCTATTTTTGACCAAAGGCTATTGACACTCCTTTTTGCCTTTTTAATACTGTAAACAGCCAAACATATTTTAGGACTAGGAAAATGTGTTCACTTTTGGTTTCTATTCAGGAGAGTCATTCAAGCATCTATTTTAACATGAGCTGGATAGATGCCAAAATGGTTTTTCTGGTAGACTTGGATCATTTAGATTATTGGGAATATTTTAAATTAGGTACAAATATTTTTAAAAAAAAAATTACAGATCTGTTTAAAAGAAAATGAATGTTATTTTTTTCTCAGATTTTTAAATTTTATCTTTTGGGAAACGAGAATATTTGCTAGTAGAAGAATATGATTACTTTCTTATAATAGCAGGGGTGTTTATATCAACCTGTTATAATAATTTTACTAATTTCTTTTATAAACATTCCAATAAGTGAAGTTTACTTAGAAAGTAATTCAAATGGACTATTTTTGTTTATGCAAAGTGTTCTTTATTCTTGAAATATGTTTTAGTCAGCTCAGGCTACCATAACAAAATACTATAGACTAGGTGGCTTAAGCAAAAGACATTTATTTTCTTTCTATTCCAGAGGCTAGACGTCTGAGATCAGGGTGCTGGCATGGTCAGCTTGTGGGTGAGGGTCCTTTTTTTGGTTTGTAGACAGCTACCTTCTTGCTTTGTGCTCACATGGCCTTTCTTCTGTGCATGCTCCTGGAGAAGAATCCTTTTTTTTTCTTCCTCTTCTTCTAACGGCACTAATCCCATCATGTGGGCACCACCTTGTGGCATCATCTAAATATAATTACTTTCCAGAGGCCCCACTTCCAAACACGTTGAAACTTAAGGCTAGAATATATGAATTTGATGGGAGGGCAGGTAGAGCACAAACATTCACTCTATAACAAAGTACCTCTGAGGTAAATTGTCTCATTACATTATATATGAATAAATATTAATTTTATTTATTCTACATGTGACTCCTATTCCCCATGATTTATGGGGTACATTTCAAAATTATAAAACCAATATTCTTCCTGTCTTACTCATTTAAAGGGCATTATTCCATAAGGGTTAATGGTTTAGGCTCTGGAACCATACAAGTAGGATTGAAATCCTAAGTATGTTGCTAACTAGCTGTGGCAAGGTATGTGATATATATGTGTTTATTAGCTAGTCTATATCATGAGGAAGAGAATAAAGCCTTCGAAAGTCTATTGGGGGATTAGATAAATTAATAGGTACAAAACACTTACCACAGTGCCTAGAATGTTGTAACTACCATAGGAGTTCTGACATTAATAGCAGTATACTAAAAACAGAGCTCTGGAGATATTAATGAAAATAATGGGAAACATTGATTGTTTTCTGGATATCATTTAGGAAGTAGTTGCATCAGTCTTGATTTCATGCTTTTCTGTTCATATTTTTTGTGAAATTAAAAAAAGTATGATCTTTTCAAAGACTGTTTCAATTTCCCTTTCAGGATGGCCCTTTGGAAGCACAATGTGCAAGATCAGCGGATTCATTCAGGGAGTATCAGTTGCAGCATCAGTCTTTACTTTAGTTGCGATAGCTGTGGATAGGTAAGTCAGCACCAACATATGAGTCCAGAGAAAAATTTATTATCTACCAAATTTGGTTATATTTGCCCCAAACTATATCCATAATATCTATCCTTTAAGAGCAAGGTGTATCTATCTACTAAAGGTTCAGTAATAAAACTACTGAAATTTTCATATTTTAGAATTAAATAATTAGGGATGATACGTGTCTTAGTTTGGGCTGCTCTAACAAGATTCCATAGACTTTGTGGCTGAAGCAAAAAAACTTATTCCTCAGTTCTGGAGGCGGGACGGTCCAAGGTAAGGATGCCAGTATCTTCTGTGTTTAGTGAGAGACCTTTTCTTGGTTTGCAGAAGGCTATCTTCTCCTTGGAGAGCACAAACTCTAGTCTCTTCCTGTTCTTATAAAAGGTCATTAATCCTATCATGAGGAACCTACCCTCTTGATCTCTTCTACCTAGTTACTTCCTAAAGGTCATGGCTTCTAATATCATACAACCAAGGGTTAGGGTTTCAACCCTATTCAAAGTATGAATTTCTGGGGGACGCAAACCTGAAGTTCATAACAGCATAGTTTATATATTTTTCACACTAGAATATTGTATTTTCTAATGGTGAAAATATGAAATAAATCTGATATTTTATCCAAATGTTAAGGTAAAATTTAATAATCCATTTACACATATTGTTGAGTGTGCCTGTAATGGGCTGGGTTGTATACCATCTCAAACAAATTAGACAAAGTACCTCCTAAAGAAGTCCACACTCTGGTAGAGGTAGACAAGACACATTAATGAATACTACTCTCTTACATAACAATGGTACAAAGGAGAGAGTGATCAAGTTATTTCTCAGGACAGGGAGTGTTGCATTCACAGAAAAGGTCGTATCTGTCTAAATCTTGAGGGGTCAGAAATTTACCTTGGAAAGAAACCGAGGAAAGAGCATCTCTTAAGACAGAGATATATATACGGCAATTGAAATAGGAGGATACTTGTCAAGAGAAGTGCAGAGAGATAGTCCAGCTAGAACATGGGAGGGTGGAATAGCACATTAGGTCACAGAAAGTCTATGATAGACCTGGGGCACCTGGGTGCTCAGTCAGTTGAGCCTCTGACTCATTTCAGGTCAGCTTATGATCCCAGGGTCTTGGGATGGAGCCCTGCATCAGGCTCTGCCCTGAGTGTGGAGCCTGCTTGAGCTTCTTTCTTTGTAAAACAAAACAAAACAAAACACATGTCTGTGGATCTGTCTTCCATTTGTCCTGAAGACAGCAGGGAGCTGCTACTAACATCTTTTATGTAGGGGAATAATGACTAGATTTTCATTTTAGAAAAACAAGTAGAAAGGGTTTAGAGTTGTGTTAAGACTAAAGAAAAGAAAAAGTTAAACTTTTGTAACAACTTAGATGGGAGAGGATGTGTGCATGTGTTAAGGCAGTGGCAATTAAGGGATACTTGAGAAGGAAACTGAACAATGTCCTGAAAGATGTCTCCCCAGCCAAGGAAAAGGACCAAAAAGGAACCAACCAGTCAGCAACACATACGCACATATATGTAGATGAGAGAGTGTTTAAAAAATACAATAGAATTGTTGACATTAAAAAAAGCAAAACAACTAGTAGATCCTATTTTCAACATTAATCTGTTTTTAAGAACCCATCTTATACATCCAGTTTTTTTGGTTTACATGTAAGAAGAATAAAATTTATATATATATGCTAGCCACCAAATGCCAAAGATATCTTTTTACATTAAAATTTGGAAGCTAATTATTTCCAAATTTACCATATCCTGTTACTACTATTATTTTCTACTACTAACTAGTGCTACTACTAAATTATTTAGTTGTGAATATTTGTAGTACTCTATCTTAATTTTACAATTATTTATGTCATCTTTACAGTGAATTAAAAAACTGTAATATCCTTTGTATTTTCTACTTGAATCTTGAGTTTATCAGGTTTATTTCATTACATTTAGTATTAAGTATCCCTTAATTTCTTTTTCATGGTTTCTAGTATGCCTCCTAATTAGAGATTTAGAAATAAACATTGCTGTTCATTTTTTAAAAATGTTTATTTTTGAGAGAGAAGACTGCATGTATGTGCACGCACACAAGTGGGAGAGGGGAGAGAGAGAGGATTTGAAGCAGGTTCTGCACTGATAGCAGAGAGCAGAATGCAGGGCTTGAATGCACAAACCTTAAGAACATGACCTGAGCTCAAGCTGGATGCTTAGCCAAAACTGAACCATCCAGGTGCCCCGACAGGAGGGATACATGGCAACGTCGAGATTCCTGAGTAAAATGGAAAAGGATTGAGTAGACCTACCAAGAGAATTTCAGCAGTGTCTGTCATGTTTTATGTCTTTTAAAAAGTGATGAAAATATGGTCACCTGTGACATACCCTTTGCTATCTGCCTTCCAATCCATATATCATTTCTTTGTGGTTTCAGTTATTTTTTGTAATACAACAAGTCACCTCCCAAAACAAGCCACTTATTTAGTGGCTCATGATGCTCATGAATCTGTGATGTGGGCAGATTCCCTGATTAGAGAAATATACCTTGTCTCTGCTCCACTTGGCATCAGGGAGGGGAGCTCCATAAAACCCCACTCTGATGGTGGTGCCCAGATTGGGAGGACTTGAACAGCTAGGAGACAGACCTGAGTCTTCTTAGGCACTTTACTCCTACTGGTTTTTCTCCACATGGGCTCAATAGCATGGCAGCTTCAAGGTAGCTGACCTTCTTACATGTAGTCTAAGGCACGTGTGTCCTAAGTGCCAGTGAAAGTCATGTAGTGTCACTTCTACATCCTATTCATTAGAAGTGAGTCACTAGGGGTGCCTGGGTGGCTCAGTCGGTTGAGCGTCTGACTTCGGCTCAGGTCATGATCTCACAGTTCGTGGGTTCGAGCCCCACATCAGGCTCTGTGCTGACGGCTTGCTCAGAGCCTGGAGCCTGCTTCAGATTCTGTGTCTCCTTCTCTCTCTGCCCCTCCCCTGCTCACGCTTTGTCTCACTCTTTCTCAAAAATAAATAAGTGTAAAAAGAAGTGAGTCACTAAAACCAGCTCATATTCATGGAGAAGGGAATTGAATTTGGAGGACACGTTTTCAAACCATCACACCTTCATGTCCATCTGAACTACCTGCATCTGAATGCCTTTCTCAGGGTCAGCTCTTAGAGGAAGCCAAACTAAAAAATCTCCCAAACCTATTTCTCCAGACTAAGTCTTTCTCCTAAATTTCATACTTATATTCAAAATCCCTCCTGGATAACTTCACCTGCATATCCAACAACAAGCACTTCAAAATAGACCCAGAATTGAACTTGTCTTCTCTACCAGTCCCCCACAAAATAAGTAAACAAAAAGTTAGCTCCTTTTCTCATTTTCCAAAATCAGTGAATGATAGTATCACACATCCAATCTGTTCTTGAACTTTCCTTCTCTCTCCAACTTCTATCTAGTCACTCTTTAAATCCCATAAGTTCTTCACCAAACTCCACACCCAAGAAACAAAAAATCCAGTGAAGAAATGGGCTGAAGACATGAATAGACACTTCTCTAAAGAAGACATCCAATTGGCCAACAGGCACATGAAAAGATGCTCAACGTTGCTCCTCATCAGGGAAACACAAATCAAAACCACACTCAGATACCACCTCATGCCAGTCAGAGTGGCTAAAATGAACAAATCAGGAGACTATAGATGCTGGCGAGGATGTGGAGAAACGGGAACCTTCTTGCACCCTCTTGTTAGTGGAAATGCAAGCTGGTGCAGCCACTCTGGAAAACAGTGTGGAGTTTCCTCAAAATATTAAAAATAGATCTACCCTATGACCCAGCAATAGCCTTGCTAGGAATTCACCCAAGGGATACAGGAGTGCTGATGCATAGGGGCACTTGTACCCCAATGTTTATAGCAGCACTTTCAACAATAGCCAAATTATGGAAAGAGCCTAAATGTCCATCAACTGATGAATGGATAAAGAAATTGTGGTTTATATACACAAAGGAATACTATTTGGCAATGAGAAAGAATGAAATCTGGCCATTTGTGGCAATGTGGATGGAACTGGAGGGTATTATGCTAAGTGAAATAAGTCATAGAGAGAAAGATAGATACCATATGTTTTCACTCTTATGTGGATCCTGAGAAGCTTAACAGAAGAACATGAGGAGGGGAAGGAATAAAAAAAGGTTAGAGAGGGAGGGAGCCAAAACATAAGAGACTTTTAAAAGCTGAGAACAAACTGAGGGTTGGTGATGGGTATTGAGGGCACCTGTTGGGATGAGCACTGGGTGTTGTATAGAAACCAATTTGACAATAAATTTCATATTAAAAAATATCCCATCAGTTCTGGGTGCTAACGGTCTTGAACAAGTCTACTATCTTCCATTGCTTGAGATAGAATACTGAGATTTTTTTTCCTAACTGGTTGTAGTGATAAGTTTTATGTGTGACCTTGACTGTTCCATGTGGTACCCAGATATTTGGTCAGACATTATTCTGGGTGTGTCTATGAGGGTACTTTTGATGAGATTAACATTTGAATCAATAGGTTGAGTAAAAGATTGCCCTCCCTACTATTGTTGGCCCTTATTCAATCAGTTGAAGGCCTGTATAGAACAAAGAAGCAAAAAGGCTGACCTTCCTGCAATTAAATGCCTGACTTTTATTGCTGAGACATCAGTCTTTTTCTGTCTTCAGACTTGAACTGCAACATTAGCTCTTCTGTTGTTGTGAGCCTGATAGCTTTTGGAACTTATAACGGTGGCTATCCTGTTCTCAAGCCCTTAGATGTGAACTGGACTATACCATGGGCTCTCCTGGTCCCCATTTTGCCAACTGCAGATCTTGGGACTTCTTCCTAAATTGCATGAGCCAATCCTTTAAATATCTTTCTATATATTTATGCATACTGTTGACTCTGTTTCTCTAGAGAAGCCTGAGTAACTTACTGGCCAAATCTAAACACCAGCATGATTTTAGCATAATTGCACAATATTTTCTTTGGCCATTTCTGACAGCATTTTCTTTTTTGTTCATATACATATATATATATTTATATTTACTTATTTATATTATAAATCAGTATATAAATTATTATAAATTTATATCAGTATATAAATTAAATATACAGTATATATCAGTATATAAGTTACATTTATATATACATATATATGTATATATATACATATATGTGTGTGTGTGTATATATACACACACACATATATATATGAATATATTGTATGTATATTTGTTGAATGAATGAAAAAATATTTGAAGACCCAATAGTTGGTTTGCAAAAAAAGAACAAAATACTTAGAATTGTGCCTATAAAGTTACCTATAATTTAAAGGTAGGTAGATGGGAGAAAAGGGGGTGCCTGGGTGGTTCAGTTGGTTAAGTGTCTGACTTCAGTTCTGATCATGATCTCACATGATCTCACGAGCCCCACATCAGGCTCTGTACTGACAGCCTGGAGCCTACTTCCAATTCTGTCTCCCTCTCTCTGTGCCCCTCCCCCACTTGTGCTCTTTCTCTCTCTCAAATAAATATAAATAAACAATAAAAAAAAAACACTAGAAGAAAACTTGTTTAAGATAGCAGACATTACCCATGCAATGAAGGACAATAGAGCAATTAAAGTTCAAATTAATTAGTATATGAAGATATGTCAGATAAAGCTTTTAAGTGGCTCAGCAGCAACTCCATGTTAATTTAAGTTTTCTTATCTGCTGATGTGGAAAGTAACAGTTTTCATAACATTTCCTTTTTATAGAGTCATCACGAAAATCAGAGATTTAGTAGGTGATAATACTTTGAAAAATATAAAATATTACACAGTTGTATATGGTATGATTATAATGAGCATGAATAATAACATCAAGACTCACAAAAGCAAAATTGCAGTAAAATGAAATCAGCATTATTCTACATACTGACATTGAACTTTCGTGCTCACCAGAGGGCATAGAACGTCTGGAAAGCAAGTAATCAGAACTCATAATGGAAATTCTCAGACTCTTACAGTTGTGAACCAAGCCACCAAAACACTTTAGTGACTTGAAACAAGAATGCTTAAACATTTCTCATGATGCTGTGGTTTGGTTGGGTGCCTCTGTGTCGTTTCTGTCATCTTGCTAATGTTCAGTTGGCCAAGCACACAGATAATGTGGGAGGGGAGCACAGAGGTCATGAAAGGAGAGTTTAACAATATGGTCTCTGAAGCCAAACTATCTGTTTTAAATCACGTGTAGTTGTGGGCAAGAGTTTTTACGTTTTCTAAGCCTATTGTGCCAGTAAATGGGGAAGCTTAAAGACCATCAATGCAAACCAATGAAAAAGAGCCTAAAACAAAATACTAACTATTCATGTTCAATATATGCTAGTTACCACTATCACTTTCATAATCTGAGTTGAAATTTATATCAGTTACAAAAGACATCAATGCATGCCTCTCTACTGCTAATGGTAACTTTCTATGCTTTTTGAGGGGAACGTGAGTGGGAGAATTAAATTCAATTCACAACTTGGTCAAAAGTTACAAGGCAGTGTCCCACTGCTATTTGCCTTTAATTGCAGGTTCCGCTGTGTTGTCTATCCTTTTAAGCCAAAGCTCACTATCAAGACAGCATCTGTCATTATTGTGATCATCTGGGTCCTGGCCATTGCCATTATGTCCCCATCTGCAATAATGTTACATGTACAAGAAGAAAAATATTACCAAGTGAGACTCAACTCCCAGAATAAAACCAGTCCAGTCTACTGGTGCCGGGAAGACTGGCCAAATCAGGAAATGAGGAAGATCTACACCACTGTGCTGTTCGCCAACATCTACCTGGCTCCCCTGTCCCTCATTGTCATCATGTATGGAAGGATTGGAATTTCACTCTTCAAGATGACAGTGCCCCACACAGGCAAACAGAACCAGGAGCAGTGGCATGTGGTGTCCAAGAAGAAACAGAAGGTCATTAAGATGCTCCTGATTGTGGCTCTGCTTTTTATTCTCTCCTGGCTGCCTCTGTGGACACTGATGATGCTCTCAGACTATGCTGACCTGTCTCCAAATGAACTGCGGGTTATCAACATCTACATCTACCCGTTTGCACATTGGCTGGCCTTTTGCAATAGCAGCGTCAACCCCATCATTTATGGTTTCTTCAATGAGAATTTTCACCGTGCATTCCAAGATGCTTTTCACTTCCAGCTCTGCCAAAAAAGAGCAAAGCCCAAGGAAACCTATACCGTAAGAGCTAAAAACAATGTGATCATAAGTACATCTCATCAGTTAGCCCCAGGACCTGCAATTCAAAATTCACATGAGGAAAATTTGCTTTGTAGGAAAAGTGCTGAAAAACCCAACCAAGAATTAATGATGGAAGAATTAGGAGGAGTCACCCAGAGCAATGAGATTTTAAAAGAGCTGGTATGATTATTTTAACTATACAGTGTGTTATATATAGAAATACTATTGCTTTCTATAGCTTTGTACTTGAATTCTATGAATGTTCTAAAGAAAATATGTACTGAAAGCCCTCTTTGAACAGAAGTGGAATAGTCTTATGTTCATATCCAATCTTATGGTATATAAAATATGTAGAGACTCACATACAAATTTGCCTGGATAAATCCATTTTCTAGGAACAATTTTCAAAGCCTGACCTTTTCCAATTTAGCCAGTTGGGTAGGAGTCAAACATATGTATTATGTGTATACAAATATATACAACACACACTTATTTTCTCCAAATGGCGATAAATGGGCAGTTATTTGCATGAGAGTACATTTTATCAATTCTCTTTTTGCTTTTGGAGTTGAAATTTTAGATTACAAAATTATTTGTGCTTTTAAAACATACTTAGCTTTCTTAGAAGAACTGCAATAGCAAATAGACACTATTTCTTTGTGTTTAAGGTTGATTTTTTCTTTTAAAGAGTACAGTTAAAGTTGGTGAAATCATAACATTGTTGGCTTTTTAATATTTTCATAAATAAAATTCATGCCGTAGCTGAACCCATATTTCTTAGAGGTGACTTGGGATGCCAGTTTGACCCCCTCTCTAATAGAATCTCTGACAAAGAAGAAAATCCTTTTTTTTTTAATGTTTATTTTTTGAGAGAGAGAGAATATGAGCAGTGGAGGGGCAGAGAAAGAGGGAAACACAGAATCTGAAGCAGGCTCTGACCTGTCAGTACAGAGCCTGATGTGGGGCTCGAAGACACAGACCGTGAGATCGTGACCTGAGCTGAAGTCAGATGCTCAACTGAGTGAGCCACCCAGGTACCCCAAGAAGCAAATCCTTTAGTAATGCAACATTTGGCCGACATTGGAGAATGACCACTCTCCTTTGAAGGGCTGAGTCAAAGATGTGTGACAATCATTAGTAAAGTCTGTGCAGAAAAAGACCAATTATTCCAGATTTCCTGCTGGGTACAGCAATTAAATCCAGCACTCTTACTGAATTAGTAAACTAATACCACTGCTAAAAAGAGAATTGCAAACCCTTGGGTTCTGCTATGTTTCAATTATGTAATGGCAATAGCTGTAAATGTTAGCTTTTATTCTAGGGTGAGATTAGTCCCTAGAAAATTTGAAAATAATAAATAATTTGGCAAATAAAAATTGCTTGGTTCAGGCCAAGAGTGATGAAAAGTGTTATTTCCTACAATCAGGAAGGACAACTTTTGAAGTCTAGGTATAGAATTTGATCATCTATTCCTTTGCCCCCAGTTACCGAAGTACTATTTACAGTAAATGTTGAAGGTTACTTTGTTGGACTCCTACTTTCTAATGGGCATCCTCACATTCTGTCAGCACCTGAAACTCATCATCATTAAACCCCACACCCTTACTTGTCATCTAACTACCTTCTATCAACTTCAACCCCCTTTCATATGTGTATTTCCACCAATAGTCTGTTTGTGACAATGTAGGTATTATCTAAAGTGATATATTTTCTCTACTGTGCTCCTTTTCTTGAGTCCTCCCAAGCAGAGTTGTTAATATCCATATTTTTACTAACAGTCTGTTCAAGACAATCTGGGCCACAAGCCACAGAGCATTAAACTTAATGGAATTTGCCTGACTAGATTTCAGACTTTCTTGGGATTAGTGACTTCTTTTTTCCTTCCATTTTTCTCCCTTATTGAACAGAAATATCTACAACTGTTATTCCATGCTTGTACCACCATTGTGTTTTGGGAGCAGATAACCTGCCTCTTTAGTTTCAGTGGTCCACAGATGGACAGAAATGGTGTCACTAAATTTGTGATAACGTGTTATGGCAAAAGTACAAAATACACTTCCTTTTCTTTTTCGTAGTTAATTCTTTGATATGTTTGAAGTGTATTTTTTGTAAGAGAAAAATACAAATTATTTATAGTATTTAAGCAGTTTTTCCATTCAATCATACCTCTGCCTGGCTTGAGCACTAGCTTCTTAAGGGATTCTAGTTTGAGAACGCCCTCCCTTCTATGTGTGTTGCCCATGCTGCTCCCTGGCTTAGGGACCGTGCTATGGTGCATTACCTTAATGGGAGATAATGGCCTATGAATTACACCATGTACAGATGAAGCACATGTTCAATACAGCAAAACAAATAAGAAAAATTCAGCTTCGGTGAACTTATACAGAAAGTTGTACTCCAAAGAGTATAAAAAGCTGTATGAATTTCAGTACAGATCTAAGTTTTGTGTTTTAGTTTTTGATTACAACGTGGAACAAGGATCACCACAGTCAGTGAGTAAGACCAGCATGACACAAAGGCAGTATGTGTGGTAGTTAGGATGACAGATACTGGAGCAAGGCAGACAGGTTCAAATCAAGGATCCTCTGCTTGTTACCCAGTGCATGATTATGTCGAAGTTACTTAATCCATCTCTACATTGGTGTCCTCATCTGTAAAATGGGGTAATAATGGTACCTGTTCATAATTTTGTCTTTAAATGAGTTATATTGCATAAAACATTTGAAACAGTGCTTAGCCTTCAAATACTCATGTGTGCAATTTGTTACATGTACTAAATAGTCAGGTGGAAAAAGTCACAGTTCTTAATCCTGGATAAAAAACATAATCCCTGAGCACTTACTTGTGTGTCAGCTTTTACCTAAGTGTCACACAGCGATTGACTTACAGAGGCTGACATAGATGTAGCATATGAATTCTAACTAAAGGGAAACTGGAAAAAAATAAATGTAAGTGAAAATCTCAAGCCGGGAGGAATGAGAGTGGGCTAAAAATGGACAAGAACTATGCATCACTTCTCTGTACGTTGCATATGTGCTTTCTTATGTATTTGCCTTCCTCTTTTAACTTTTGGGCTTTTGAGGGCAAAGATGCAGCTTTTCAATCTTCATATTTCTAGAGCTCAGCATGTTGTCCTAACCGTGTAGGTGAATAATAACTGATTTTGAGTAAATTGAATATCAGAACAAGTATTCTTATGAATTTGTTACTCTGCATCTTCATTACGTCTAGGATAAAACATGATCTGTGTGAATTGTAATAAAATAAATAAAAAATTTTCCCCAATAAGAACTATTGTTTTTCAATGAAATATTTCTCATAAACAAACATATTACTGAAGGATTCACAAGGGTACTTTAGATTTTACTGTGAAATCCAAAGTATTATGATGGCTAAAATTTTAGATAAATAATTTTGCCAGGAATTATATCACTAGCTTTTCAATTAGTTATTTAATTACATTTTAAAAAATATATTTTCAGAAATTATGAGTCTGACTTCTGGGTGAAATGGTGAAGTAGGAGCATCCAAAGTTCACCACACGAGTACACCTAGATAACACCCACATCAGTGTGAATAACCCAGCAAACAACCCGAAGACTGACAGAACAGACTCTCTATGGCTAAACGTTGAGAAGAGGCCACATCGAAAAAGGTAGGAAGGGCGGATACATGGTCGGAAACTAAACTGACTCACAACACTGTCCACAGGCATGAGAAATGGTGAGGAGCAGACCTCGCATTAGCCACCCCAGGCACAGAGGACCTACACTGGGAAGATGAATCCCCATAATACTTGGCTTTGAAACCAAAGGGGCTTAACTTTGAGAGTTGTTGCAGTCAATGGGACTGAACAACTAGAACTTTAAAAATCAGCAGGCTCCTCTCTGGGAAAGCTGGAGGGTGATAGGAAGCTGAATCCCTGTCCTTAAAGAGACAGCATAAGAGCCCCACTGAGAGAGAGTGTTGGAGCAGCAGTTTGAAAAACACCTGGGGTATATGGGAAGGAGATTTGTTTACTGATCTCAGAGTATGTGTCAGAGGGGCAGGAATCTTTAGGAGACTTCTCTAAGAACAAAAAAGCTGGTAGCTGCCATTTCCCTCTCTCACCCTCCCCAGCCTAGATACACAGACACCTGCAGGGACCAGCAGGACCTGAGAAGTCTATACAATAGCTTGCAAAGAGCACATCTAGCCCCTGTGCTCTTTCACAGACCCCCCCAACCCCAAATGGGCCTCAGCGAGAGTTCTCCAGAACAACAGTTCCCTCCCACAGCAGGCCAGCACAACACCTTGCTAACAGCACACAGCATTCTCCTGTAGACTCAACTCCTCCAACCCACCCTCAGCAAGTCAATCCAAAGTGATGCCACAAGCAAGACATTGTGCAAGCAGCACTGCAGGGACCAGCAGCACTCCAAAGTGACTCCTACCCGGGGTGGGGGGGGGGGAGTAAAAACCACATATACCCCTTTGGACCCAGACATCTGTTCTGACTGCAGGCCCTGCCAACCAACAAAAGCTTAGGGCACAGCACAGGGAGAGCACCCTGCAGATCAGTGCTGTGAGAAACCCTGATCTGACCCAACTCAAGCCCAAGGCAGTTCAGGTGGCCCACTAACATCACAGGGACCAAACCCTGCCCACAACAGAGAAAGAGAGCTTTTGTACACAATTGGACTGAAGACAAAGGTGGCTCAGTCTTAACACACATAGGAAACACCCATGAAGCACCAGGTTCTGGTGAACACGGGACGCTCCACTGCAGGGCACTATAGAACCTCTTCTTCATAAGGCCGCTACATTCAAGAGCAGGAGACGTAGCTGACTTTACTAACACAGAGAAACACACGTAGAGAGTTAGACAAAATGAGAGAAATATGCCTCAAATGAAATAAAAAAATCACAGCAAGAGAACTAAATGAAATGGACATAGTATGCCTCATAAGGAAATAAAGCAATGGTCATAAAGATACTGGACTTGAAAAAAAGATTGGAGGATCTAGGTGAGACCCTCAGCGAAGAGAAAACATAAAGAAGAACCAACCAGAGATGAAAAACCAAATAAGTGACATTAAAAATACACAAGAGAGGAAAAAACAGTAGACTGAAGGAAGCAGAAGAACAGATCAACCTGGAGAACAAAGTAATGGAAAGCAATCAAGCTGAACAGGAGAAAGAAAAAAGAAAAATTGAAAATAAACTAAGGTAACTCAGTGATACCATCAAGCATAGTAACATTTTCATTACAGGATTACATTACAGGGATTGTAAGGAAAAGAGAGAGAAAGGGGGACAGAAAATTTATTTAAAGAAATAATAGCTGAAATGTCCCAAGTCTGCGAAAGGAAACAGAAATCCAGGTTGAGGAGGCAGAGAGAGTCCCCAGTAAAATCAACCCAAAAGGTCTACACCAAGACACACAGTAATTAAAATAGCCAAAAGTAGTGATAAACAGAATTTTAAAAGCAGCAAAAGAAATAGTTCCATTGAAGGGAAACCACATAAGGCTATCAGCTGATTTTTCAGAGAAACTTTGCAAGCCAGAAGGGAGTGGCATAATATATTCAAAGTGCTGAAAGAAAAAAACCTGCAACTAAGAATACTTTATCCAACAAGGCTATCATTTAGCATGGAAGAAGAGATGAGGAGTTCCCACACAAACATAAGTGAAAGGAATTCATCACCACTAAACCAGCCTTATAAAAACATGTTAAATGGGATTCTTTGAATGGAAAGGAAAGACCATAAATGGGAGTAAGAAAAGAAGGAAGCACAAACGGGTAAAATTAAGTATACCTGTAAAAATCAAGGGATTCACAAAATAAAGTGATGTAAAGTATGACATAAATCTAAAATGTGGGGATGAGGCAGAGGAGTAAAATCTATTGCTTTTAGAATGGGTTCAAACTTAAGTGACAATCAACTTAATATAGATTGCTATATGCATAAGATGTTAGATAGAAACATAATGGTAAGCACAAATCAAAAACCAGTAAGATATATGCAAAAAATAAACATAAACAAATAATGAGAAAGGAATCCAAATATATCAGTAAAAGGGGGCACCTGGGTGGCTCAGTCATTTGAGCCACTGACTGGCTCAGGTCATGATCTCACAGTTCATGAGTTTGAGCTCTGCATCAGGCTCTGTGCTGACAGCTCAGAGCCTGAAGCCTGCTTTGGATTCTGTGTCTCCCTCTCTCTCTGCCCCTCCCCTGCTCACACTCTCTCTCTGTCTCTTGAAAATAAATAAACGCCAAATGTATTAGTAAACAAAGCCAGGAAAACCGTGAGGAGCAAAGAAAGAAACAGAAAAGAACTACAACAATCATAGAACAAGTAACAAAATGGCAATAACTGCATGCCTATCAGTAATTATTTTGAAGGTAAATATACTAAATACCCTGTCAAAAGACATAGGTTGACAGAATGGATAAAAACAGCAAGACCTATACATATGCTGCCTACCAGAGACTCATTTCAGACCCCAAAACACAATGTGGATTGAAAGTGAAAGAATAGGAAAGCGTTTATCATGCAAATGGAAGTGAAAAGAAAGCTGGGGTAGCAATACTTAGAAAAACAAAACTAGACTTTAAAACAAAGACTGTAACAAGAGATAAGGACACTACATAATCATAAACAGAACAATCCAATGAGAAGATATAACAATTGTAAATATGTATGCATTCAACATGGGCACACCTAAATACATAAAGAAACTACTAACAAACATAAAGGAAGAAACTGATAGTAATACAATAATAGTAGGGGACTTTCACATCCCACTCACATCAATGGATAGATAATCCAAATAGAAAAACAACAATTAAACAGTGGCTTTGAATGACAGATTGGACCAGATGGATCTAAGAGGTATATTCAGAACATTCCATCATAAAACAGCAGAATACACATTCTCTTCAAGTACACGTGGATCAGAACACATTACATGTGGTCACAAAACAAATCTCAACAAATTAAGATTGAGGTTTTTTCTGACCACAATGCTATGAAACTAGAAATCAACCAAAAAAAAAAAAAAAAAAAAAAAAAGTCTGGAAAGAATACAAATACATGGAGGTAAATAACATGCTACCAAACAATGAATGGGTCAACCAAGAAATCAAAGAGAAAAAAAAAAAATACATGGAGATAAATGAAAATGATTCCAAATTTGGGGGGAGGTAGCAAAAGGTGTTCTAAGAGGGAAGTTTGCAGCAAAAAAGGCTTACCTCAAGAAGCAAGAAAAATGTCAACCCAATTTTAGATCTAAAAGAGCTAGAAAGAACAAAGAAACCCCAAAACCAGTAGAAAGAAGAAAATAATAAAGATTACAGTAGAAATAAAATAGAAACTAAAAAAAAAAAAAACAAAACAAAAACCCACAATAGAACAGATCAATGAAACCAGGAGCTGGTTCTTTGAAAAGAACAAAATTGATAAACTATAGCCAGACTCATGAGAGAGAGAGAGAATGAACTCAACAAAATCAAAAATGAAAGAGGAGAAATAACTACTGACACCACAGAAATACAAAGGATTGTAGGAGAATATTAGGAAAAATTGTATGCCAACAAAGTGGACAACCAAGAAGAAATGGTTAAATATGGAAATAACCTTACAAAACTGAATCCAGAAAAAATAAAATATTTGAACAGACCAATTAACAGCAAAGAAATTGAATCTGTAATCAAAAATTTCCCAAAAACCAAAGTTAAAGACCAGAGGGCTTCCCAGGTGAATTCTACCTAACAGTTGAAGAAGAATTAATACCTATTCCCTCAAACTATTCAAAAAAATAGAAGAGGAAGGAAAGCTTCCAAATTCATTCTCTGAGGCCAGTATTACCATGATACTAAAACCAGATAGAGATACTACAAAAAAAGAGAACTACAGACCAGTATCTCTGATGAACATAGATGGAAAAATCCTCAACAAAATACTAGCAAACCAAATCCAACAATACATTTAAAATCATTCACCATGATCAAGTGGGATTTATTCCTCAAATGTGAGGATGATTCAATATTTGCAAATCAATCAACATGATACATCACATCAACAAGGAAAGGATAAAAACCGTATGATTATTTCATAGAGGCAGAAAAAGCATTTGAAAAAATACACATCCACTCATAAAAACCCTCAACAAAGTAAGTTTAGAGGAAACATACCTCAATATAATAAGAGTCATATATGAAAAACCCACAGCCAACATCATATTCAGTGGTGAAAAACAGAGTTTTTTCCCTAAGATCAGGTACAGAACAAGGATGTCCACTCTCAACACTTATAGTCAACATAGTACTGGAAGTCCTAGCCACAACAATCAGACAGCAAAAAGAAAAAAAAGGCATCCCAGTTGGTAAGGAAGAGGGAAAACTGTCACTATTTGCAGATGACATGATACTATATATAGGAAACCCTAAAGATCCACCAAAAAACTACTAGAACTGATGAATAAATTCAGTAAGGTCACAGGATACAAAATCAATATACAGAAATCTGTTGCATTTCTATACACTAATAATGAACTAGCAGAAAGAGATATTAAAGAAACACTACCATTTACAATACACAAAAAATAATAAAATACCTTGGAATACACTTAACCAAGGAAATGAGAGACCTGTACTTTGAAAACTATAAAACATTGAGAAAAGAAATTGATGATGATACAGATAGAAAGGTATTCCATGCTCATGAATTGGAAGAAAAAATAGTGTTAAAATGTCCACGCTACCCAAAGCAATGTACACATTTAATGTAATTCCTATCAAAATGCCATCAGCATTTTTCACAAAACTAGAAAAAACAATCCTAAAATTAGTATATGGAAGAAAGACCCTGAATAGTCAAAACAATCTTTAAAAAGAAAACAAAACTGGAGGTATCACAGTCTCAGATTTCAAGTTTTATTACAAAGCTATATATTCAGAACAGAATGGTACTGGCACAAAAATAGACTCATAGGTGAAAGGAACAGAATAGAGGGCCCAGAAATAACCCTATGATTGTACGGTCAATTAATCTTTGATAAAGGAGGTAAGAATATACAATGGGAAAAAAGACCATCTCTATAAAAAATGGTGTTGGGAAAACTGGACAGCTACATGCAAAAGAATAAAAATGAACCACTTTCTTTGACATCATAATCAAAAACAAACTCAAAATGGGTTAAAAACTTAAATGTGAGGGGTTCCTGGGTGCATCAGTCAGTTGAGCATCCAACTTTGGCTCAGGTCATGATCTCATGGCTCCTGAGTTCGAGCACCATGTCAGGTTCTGTGTTGACAGCTCAGAGTCTGGAGCCTGCTTTGGATTCTGTGCCTCCCCCTCTCTCTCTGCCCTTCCCCACTTGTGCTCTGTCTCTGTCTCAAAAAATAATAAACATTAAAAAAAAAAAACACCTAAAGGTGAGACCTGAAGCCATAAAAATCCTAGAAGAAAGCACAAGCAATATTATCTCTTACATCAACCATAGCAACATTTTCCTAGATATGTCCCCCGAGGCAAGGGAAACAAAAACAAAAATAAACTATTGGGACTACATCAAAATAAAAAGCTTCTACACAGCAAAGGAAATGATCAACAGAACTAAAAGACAACTTATTGAATGGGAGAAGGTATTTATAGATGACATATCTAATAAGGGGTTAATATCCAAAATATATAAAGAACTTACACAACACCAAAAAAAACAAATAATCTAATTAAAAATGGGCTAAAGACATGAACAGACATTTCTCCAAAGAAAACATACAGAGGCCAACAGACACATCAATAGATGCTCAATATGACCTATGATCAGGGAAATGCAAATCAAAACTATAATGAGATATCACCTCATACCTATCAGAATGGCTAAAATCAAAAACACAAGAAATAACATGGGTTGTCAAGGTTATGGAAAAAAAGGAACCCTCATGCAGTGTTGGTGGGAATGTAAACTGGTTCAGCCACGATGAAAGACTGTAGGGAGCTTCCTCAAAAAGTTAGAAATAGAATTACCATATGATCCAGTAGTTCCACTACTGGATATTTACCCAAAGAATATAAAAATACTAATTCTAAAAGATAGATGCATCTCTATGTTTATTGCAGCTTTATTTATAAAAGCCAAATTATGGAAGCAACCCAAGGGTCCATCGACAGATGAATGGATAAGGAAGTGGGGTGTGTGTATACACGCACACACACATGCACACGATGGAATATTAGCCAAAAAATAATGAAATCTTGCCATTTGCAATGACATGGATGGATCTAGAGGGTATAATGCTAAGTGAAATAAGTCAGCCAGAGAAAGATAAATACCATATGATTTCTTTCATATGTTGAATTTAAGAAACAAAACAAATGAAGAAAAAGAATCAAGCAAAAAACCAGACTCTTCACTATAGAGAACTGATGGTTACCAAGGGGAGGTCTGTTACGGGATGGGTGAAATAGGTGAAGGAGATTAAGAGTACATTTATTGTGATGAGCACTGAGTAACGCATAGAATAGTTGAATCACTATTTTGTACATGTGAAAGCAATAAAACACTATGTATTAATTATACTGGAAATTAAAAACATTAGTATTTATGTTCGGGAAATTGTCTTTAAATGCCACAAGAGAATAGTTTCTCGTTTAAAATTAAAGTCATCAGTTATTATTCCATATAAATTTTTTTCAGACTAGGGCGAGTCGTTTTTAATTATCAAGTTTGCTGTATTAAGGAAATGAAGCCAAAAGTCCTTATTTAGAGTGATACCACTAAGAGCTATGAACTATTTATGATCTTTAAAGTTCCACAGCATCACCATGTAGTAGTAATTAGGATCCACGTCTTATGGATGAGGAACCAGCCTCACAGAGTTAAAGGAAATTGACCGAGATCGCTTAACAATTGTGCAATGGAACCAAATTCCTAGCCATGTCAGCATTTAATAAGTGTTTAGCATATCGCAGGCACTGTCCTAAGATCTTTACAGGCATCATCCCATTTAATCCTTATATACTGAGGTAAGTGTTACCACCAGCCACCTTTCAGACAGACACAGAAGCTTAGAAAGATTAACATAAATGAGAATAAGAATATAAACAAGGATGTTTATTCAGAATTCAGATTGTCTGGGTTTGCATCTGCCTGTGTATATTAATTACAAAAACTCCATACTTCAGTTTCCTCATCTGTAGAAATCGTTAACAAATTTCATGAAATACAGTATGTCAAAAGATTAGAATTATACCTAGTACTCTTCTATTTACCAAAAGGAAACACAGTTTCTATCTGCCTAGTGTCTATTACCAATTGTTAAGAAGCTCAGTACTACTTAGATAAAACTGAAATTAAAGAGGACTTCTAAATTGGCCACTTGGATAATAACCATAACGAAAAACAAAAATTCAATCTCTTATTGAGCCTTATGTGCCAGAATTTTTATATAATTTTGTATTTGGCCTCAAACTATCAGATAAGTTATTGCTTATTGCCATGTTACAGGTATTAACACTGGAACTTAGAGAAATCAAATAATTTACCCAAAATGATACAACCAAACTCAGAGTAAGCTCTGAATGGAACATAGAATATTCCAAAGCCCATACTCTTCCGTGAGCTTAGACTTCCGGATGGAACTTCCTTACATATTCCAACAGCATATATGTTTCTTACATCTCAATATCTCTTAAAACTACTCACTAGCAGCAGAGTAACCAGAAAGATGGGTTTTCTCATCAAAATTGCAGGGGAGAGAACACAAACAATACATAATTAATATCAGACTAATCTGATATTTTACTCAGAATGTATTTGTTGGACCATTTTTTCCAGATAGCCATTTTATCTCTGACAAAGACTACTAAGAGAATAAAGAAATGAAAACAAAAGAAAATTAAAACACTAATTTAAAAGGTATATGCACTCCTAGGTTTATTGAAATATTATTTACAATAGTCAAATTATGGAAGCAGCCCAGGTGGCCATCGAGAGAAGAAAGGATAAAGAAGGAATACACACATATACACACAATGGATTATTCAGCCATAAAAATCTTGCCATTTACAACAACATGGATGGATCTAGAGGATATAATACTAAGTCTGTCAGAGAAAGACAAATACCATATAATTCCATTCATATATGGAGTTTAAGAAACAAAGTAAAAAGAGATACATAAAAGAACTGACTTTACTACAGAGAACAAACTGGTTTGCCTGAGGGGAGCTGGAGGGGAAGGAGTGAAACAGGTGATGGGGATTAAGGAATACACTTATTATGATGAGCACTAAGTAATGCATAGAATTCTTCAATCACTATATTGTACACATGAAATTAAAATAACACTGTACATTATACTGGAATTAAAATTTTTAATTAAAAAATAAAAATGACATATAAAATATAAGCTGATGCAAAATTAAAATTTGTTTTTTCTGTTAAAAGGAAAACATTTTAGAATCATTGGCTTTTTATAGGAAATTATAAACAAACATTTTTCTTTACCTTTCATGTAATCTACCCATAAAAACAAAGATTCTATGTTTTGTCTTTAACAGGTCTTTGATTACTTGGGGGGAAAAAAACTGAGTCTATTCAATATAAGAAGAACTAAGACTTTTTAACAACTAGTTAATTTTCTGCATTTGCCTGTGAAGTTTTTAAATGCCACTTTGGTTAAATGAATAAGTATTGTTTCATAATGGCCCATGATCCTATATAATCAAATGTCCAGATCTTTTGGTATTTCTTGATATATTTCCCAAAATCAAATTCTCAAATACATAACCCTCAAAGAGGGTTCCTAGAACAAGCCAAAGGATTTGTTCTCCTCATAAAAGAGAGATGTTAAATACATGTATTTGGTGTGTTAAATTACATGAGAAGCACTGTCAAATAAGTGATGCTAAATCTTCTTTGATTATATTTGTAGAAATATATATCATTAAAATAAGCATTCTAGAAATTCTAGAAAACTCCTAAAAATCTGATCTGTTCTGGTGTGTTTTCACTTGTAATTCTAGTTATTGAACTGTTGTGTATCACAGAAATAACCAAATTTCCTTGTCAATTGTATACTTAAACATTGCCAAAAAAAAATAAAAATAAAAAATCCTTTTAAGATCTTGTTTACTGGTTAATCTTATAAAGCAAAAATAATGTCATTGCTCATTCAATGCAGTTTGTTGAAAAGAGCACAGACTGAAGTTGTGGGTGCTGGGATTTTAACTCTGTAACTTACTACCTGCATAATGATAGGAAATTTATTAAGCTAAGACTCATTTTCCTTATCAATGAAAGAGAAATAATGTATTTATCACATTAGTTATAGAGAGTAACACAGCATTTCTTACATACAGAAAATTGTAGCTGTTACTCGTATAAGCAGCAATTTCCAGATATTGAATTTATATGTGCATAAGTAACAACTTATTATTTAAGCTCTAGGACCAGAGACATTAGTGCAGAGAGACCCTATCAATGTTTAAAAGCCTTGAGTAGGCTTACTGGAACATAAGTAAATGTTTTCAAGTCTTAAGTACTTAAAATCAGTCAGGTTCCTAGTATAGTACATCTCATCTTACAATGTTCAAAAAAATTTTTTTTATCTTTCTTTTTATGAAATTTCAGTTTTTCTAAAGGAAATGATGCTATGTTCAGATGATTTTTTTTTTGGACTCATTGTATTGCACTCTGTTATCATGGTGTGGTTCATGAGTTATAGGAAGTGTATGTGCCATTAGATAAATATTCCATAGCACCCTTTATAGAGACAATTTTGAGGGAGATTGGACAATTACAAATCATCTCCATGAGGTTTTATTACTCTAGCAAACATATTACTATGTAAGCATCTTAATGTAAATTTTAAGTGATGGAAATACATCGAAGGATCAGGAATAAAGCCACATAAATTACTCTAATTTCATGATTTAAAATTCTAAAAACAAACACCCAGTCTCTTGAAGGAAAAAAAAAATTGCATATCCTAATAAAATATTTTCTAATTTTAAAGATATACAATTGTTCCCTCAGTTATGGAATATAGGAATCTGAAGGAAGCTTAGATAGCAAGTATATCCTTATAACTCCAAAAATATTCACTCAGTCTCAAAAATACTCAAGCTTGTACAAAATAGTTTACTAACATGAATCTCTGAGTTAAAGCATCGGTAGTCTTTGGGGGGGGTGTGAATTTTTATGTTGAAGAAGAATAAGGCAATAACCAAGAAAGATAAATTCTATAGATGAGGGAAGACAGAAACGAGAAGAAGGTAATGTAGAAGCCTTCCCCTAAAGAGAGATTTTAGAAGGCTAAGGATTTCCTTGACTAAAATCAAGGTTTTGCATATGGAGCACCTGCTCCTGCGATTGCAGAATAACTTGCAGAGCATATAGTCTTCGGTTACACGCTGGGAGGCCACTTCATCAGCACTGTATCTTTGTTATTTCTTCATTTTTAGCCTGCTAGTTACCCCCTTTAAGGGGGTTAGCGCCTTACTCAGCTGTGAGTTGACTAGTCTATCAAGTCCTTTCCGAGGTCCTGCTCCACCTCTAGCTGGGCTCCATGGAAGAAGTCACTAGGGAGGGGAAGGACAGAGGAAGCAAAGTTCTGTGCCACTTTCTAATTCTGGACTTGAGATCCCACCCCTTTCTTTATTCCTGTTGTGAGTCCTCGAAAACAATAAATAAGTGGAGGTTGGTACTTAGCAATAACATATATTAGCTGTGTGATTTCTTCCTTATCCTGCCATCAGTCAGCTGCCTAGTGATGACTGTGAATTAATTACATAAATAAACACTCTGATCATATAATATATGTGAGGAACTCTACCAGACTCTGGAGATTAAAAAATACAGAAGACACAGAGCTGTCTCCAGGCAACTCAGGGTTTAGTGGAGAAGACAGGCACGCTGACAGATAGCAGGAAAAGCATCTACAGTGAACTAGACACAGAATAACAACCCAAAGAAGGCAGAACCCAGAACGTCCAACTCAGCCCAAAGGAGACACAGATGGTTTCACTGGAGGAGTGACATTTAACCCAGAGGCGGAAGGCAGAAGTAACAGAGACATAAACAGCACTGAGTTGGACGTGGGATTGCTGGAAAGGAACCTGGTATAGTCAGGCAAGAAGGCAATTGTGGCAAGAATGTGACAGGAAGATGGAGAAATTAGTGTGAGAAAGGAAGTTGGAACCAGTTTCAAACGATCTTCTGCAACCAAGTAGACATACAGGTCTTCCTAGTACAGTCTGTTATTATTCCGCTCTTGTTTTCTTATTCTTTTCATGCATAGCATCTTTGGTTCTGCTCCAACCTTATTTCCTTTTCTTCCTCCTGAGATCTTTTCAGAGAAAAGCCTGGCTACGTTTAATCACAGTATTCTATTTGCCTTGGGCCTTCTTGCAGAATGAATTTGATTAAGTAAAAATGCACTTGCTGCCTTTGTGCAGCCATTGGCAGGAAACCCTTTCTCAATGGGAGTGTGTGATTTATTTCCCCATGTAGCTGATCACCACCGTCTGAACCAATTGATAACAATTAAACAAAAATGAAACATATCTAATCAAGAAGCTCAGCTCAAATAAATGATATTGGTTTTCCTGACCCTCTCCAGACTCAGTCTGCTGATTCCTTCCCCAGGCTCCAAGAGTGTCTCTGGCAGGTCCCAAAGCCCCTCTGGTCACTCTCGGTTAGTAAAGAACCCATTTTTCTGGGTATTAAAATTTTAGTCCAATCAAGCTTAATTTTAACATCCTCTTACATTAAACTGTTTCCCTCCCAGCCCATGTGCACTCAAGGCAGAGAAATATACACTGAGTGAGGGAGGCCTCTTAATTCCTCCTCCTATCTCCTGCCAGCGACTGTTTGCAGCTCTTCTGGGATCATCCAGGATGGAGAAATGGCCACGTTAGTGATGGAAAAGTGGTAGGGAAACAGAAAATCTCCTTCCCTACCACATTTTCAATGTGTGAAAATTTCTTTCTGTAATCTGGCCTCATGTGCCTTGTGACAGCCTTACAGTTAGTAAGTGGCTAATTCATTCTCACAGAGAATACACATGACCACTTTTACACTCAATTTTTACCTTCAGTCCTGCATACCTAGCCTCCTACATACTGGAGCTGCCTGGTAGAGTCCTATTCAGCCGATGCTACTCAAGAGATATTTATTGAATCAAATTGAAACAGAGCTTTCATATAAAGCTTGCTGCTACAAACCTATGTTTATGGACTAAAAGGACATTTTGAAAAGAAAAAGTATCCATGCTCCTGCCTTCGGGCATTTCCACTTGCTGTTCTCTTTGCCTTTAAGTCTCTTCCTTGGAACTTCATGGCTTACTCCCTTATTTTTTAAGAAAAACGTCCACTTACACCAGCTTTTCCCAGAAGTTACCAAAGCTGAATGTTTCATTATGACTATCCTAACCAGCTAAAATTACTAAAGAACTAGGAGCTTTGAGGGATCTTGGGATGCCAGACTCTTCCTGGACCTAACTGAAGACTCCTTCCCCACCAATGACCTGTGGACACATTAGCTCCTCTCAGAAGCCATAGTTTTCAATCTTCTATTAGCATTCCATCATGACGGTCCTGTGGTAGGGCCACAATAAGGAGCACTTGACATATATTTGTTGAATAAATAACTGAACAATGTAGACCAAGTTTTCCTCCTACACACAGATTTCAAGTGTTTTCATGACAGGTTTTAACTGAAAGAATAAATTGGGAAGGAAAATAATGATTTTGCTTTTAAATTAAATTGTGAAAAGTGTTTACAAATTTTTGGCAGGTTTTGTGGTGATATATATATTTTCTCTTTGATACTGTTTCATATAACAAGCAAAATAAAGCTTTCAAAAGAATAGCATGAGAAAGCCAATTTACTATTTACTACTACATTTTGATGAAATGAAAAGGTACAAATTTGTACTAAAGCACCAAGAGAGATCTTTAACTTTTTTTTAATGTTTATTTATTTTTGAGAGAGACAGAGTGTGAGCCAGGGAGGAGCAGAGAGGGAGAGGGAGAATCTGAAGCAGGCTCCAGGCTCTGAGCTGTCAGCACAGAGCCCAACACAGGGCTCGAACCAATAAACTGGGAGATAGTGACTTGAGCTGAAGTCAGACGCTTAACCGAGCCACCCAGGGAAACTGGGAGATCTTTGTTTTAAAATAGCATGCTTAGGGGCACCTGGGTGGCTCAGTCAGTTAAGTGTCCGACTTGGGTCAGGTCATGATCTCGCAGCCTGTGAGTTTGAGCCCCACGTTGGGCTCTGTGCTGACAGCTTGGAGCCTGGAGCCTGCTTTGGATGCTGTGTGTGTGTCTCTCTCTCTGTGTCCCTCCCCAACTCACACTCTGTGTCTCTTTCTCTCACTCTCTCAAGAATAAATCAACATTAAAAATTAAAAAAAAAAAAAAAATAAAATAGGGTGCTTAGCAGAGAATCTGTAAAGAACAAGCTGAGCTAATTTACATTGGCAATTACACTGAATCTGGTTCATTCAAAATTATCCCCAGAGTGCTGTGTGTGTATTTACATACATGTGTGTTTCTGAAATATGTACTGGTGTTTTTGCTAGAGGAAAACATTTTCAACAGATTTATCAAAACTTCCAAGGTGAAAAGTACCTACTGGTTTTACACTGTGAAAGGCTTTCATGTGACCTTACCACATTTGCTTTCTGACTTCCTTCCAAACATCTACAAGCCCATTTGAAGACACGTATTTGTTCTTTGATCGGTCCATTCACCTACTTCATGATTAATGATAATTTCCCAGCACCTACATAATAAAGCCCAAGATCTGAACACATTCAGATGTACAGGGCAACTCTTAATCCGTCTGTAAACCTAATAGGCAAAGCTCACCTCTCACTGTTTCTTGTTATATACCAGATTAGCCCAGCCCCAAGCCTACAAACTTTTTTCTGGACAATCTCAAACTCTTTCACATGCCTGTTTTTGCTCATGATGTGGTTTTTGTTACTAGGTAAAGAAATAAGCAAAAAATGATTAAGAAAATTGAGGTTTTGAAAAAATATTGGAACACATGAAAGCTGGTAATCCTGTTAAAAATCTTTCTATTTTACAGGCAAAATCTCCCAGGTACAATTACCACAGAACTTACCAATTTTACTGCCATTTACTGGTCACATCCGACTATCTAAGGGCAAACTTCCCACTTGTGCACTGGCTGTCATCCCTGTCACGCATTCAGGGACTGTCTCTTGTGATCATCTACCCCCCCACCCCCCAATCTCACACAGCATAAATTCCCCACCTCATTCCTTTCTGGATTGTCTTGAGAATCAAACACACTATATTATCTGCAATCCTAAAAACACACACACAAAAACTCTCCTGACCTCTCATCTCCTTCCAGGTCCCTCTTCTCTTTATAGCAAAACCCTTAGGAGGTTTGCTAAAGTCAGTGTCTCCACTCTCTCTAGCCATTCGCTGCGGGGATGACCTCAGTCAATCTTTCACCTCTACCACTCCATTGAGAGTGCTCCATCAAGGTCACCACTGACCATCATGTTGCTACCCAATGGTCCAGAATCAGGCCTTTATTATCATCAGCATTATTGCAGCATTCCTGCCTCATGAAAACACTTTCTCTACTTAGCTTTTAATTATAACTCCCAAGGAGTTTATCTCTTCTCTTAGTTGAAACATGTTCCCATTGTCCTTTCTGACACTTTTCTCTTGTTAGAGACCAGCAACTCAAACATTTTTTGTTGAGATTTTAACTTCATAAGCCAAGCTATAGAAAATTTACATGTTAATTAACAGCATGATATGGTAGCCTGCAGAGGTGATGTGATTAGAAGATACAGATTATTTTGATTTATTTGGAAGTAACAGACAAAAGTCTAATCCAGGAAAAAAGGAAGAATTTTTTTACTAGGTTTGTGGTGGTTTTCACTGACATGGAGAGAGAAATATTTGAAAGCTTACAGAAAGAAAAATCCATAATATTGAGAGATTGAAAGGTAGTGGGAGGAAACAACAATAATCTAAAATAATTTTTATTTGGGGGGCACCTGGTGGCTCAGTCAGGTAAGCATCCAACTTTAGCTCAGGTCATGTTCTCACATCATGATCTCCCAGTTCGTGAGTTCAAGCCCTGCATCAGGCTCTCAGCTGTTAGCACAGAGCCCATTTAGGATCCTCTGGCCCCCAATCTCTCTGCCCCTCACCAACTTGTGCTCCCACTCTCTCTCAAAAATCAACACTTTCTAAAAAATTATTGTTATTTTGATAAACTAATTCACTATGAATACTTTCTTTGTATGGTTTGAAGTATTTTTAACTTTATAATTTTACATACATAAAACAAGAATTGGGGCAAATGATTTGTAGGGGAAAATCCCACACTCAAATAGAATCATGGTAACACATTAAAAGTCCATTGGCATGGTGGGGTTTGTGAAAGAAACAGGTTGAAATGTTTTTTGCAGATGACACTGCCGGAAAATCATGTTGAAAGGGCAAGAAACAGTAAAACCTTGGGTTGTGAGTAACTTGTTCTGCAAGATGAGGAAACGTGTCTAATAAATTTTAACTTGATAAACAAGCAATGTATTGCGATATGAGTAGTACATGATGCTGAATGTCACATGATCACAACTAAGCCAATGATTGTTGAAATTCGCTTTGATGAATGAGTGCTTTGGATTACAAGCATGTTTCTGGAATGAATTATGCTCACAAACCAAGGTTTTACTATACTTTCATAGAAGCCCACATTGTCTGTTTTCTTCAAAAAAAAAAAAAGTGCACATTTGGTATTGTTACTACTGCTGTCATTTTAAGCCTACAGTGAGACCTGCAGGTAGGACGTTCACTTGCTATGTTATCTTGGCTATCTTCTACACTTGACAGAGCTTCTGGATAAGACATTGTAGAGCATTAGCCACTCTTTTCTATGTTTTCTGTAGGGCAATTATTTAGAAGCTGTCCTGCATCAGTTCTCAATTTCTGGTGGATAGTGGAAGAAGTCAGTTTAGCATAAAGTACTGTTATTGGCAAAGGAGAAAATGAAGATGAGGGGCCTCATAGAAGCAGTAGGGTAGTCTTTCAGTGCAGTGTGGGAGTCAGGTACAAGTTCTGAAGTACAGCCTACTAAGAATACTGGGCAGTTTTCTAAAATCACTATTCGTTTGTCTTATTGCATTGCAAAGCATATTAAATCAGACATCTATTGACATTTCTGTCTCCAAGTTAGAGAATTAAGAAATGGGGCTCCCTCTTAATTGTTCCCCATTATTTCCCGAGACAGTAGGTTTCCACTGACTATTCAGTGTAGTTGTTAGTGACTATTCATTTGTAGTTGTTAGATTTCTGGTTCAGCCCGGGGCTCAGCCTCCTTTTGCTTTCCTTCAAATTTTGATGCCAGTCCACATACAGCAGCATAGAAAATGATTTCTTTAGTTGAAAGTGAGAATACAAGGGATACATGCGTTTTGGATTCATGCCAATGCTTCTCACAGCAGCCCATTATATCCTCTCCCTCAAAATCCAATTTGACCTGAAGTCCTTCCTGAGAAACCCAGAAATAAATGATCCTTCCATTTTGTGGATTATTACAGCATGTATTCCGAGTAGCAGATATACCGGAATCCATCATATGCTGTCATCAATTTTTCCTAATCATTCCATGAGTTTTTCTTGTTTCCCTAGTGAAACTGTAGTTTGTTGATTTAATGCTTTGGTTTAAATGGTTTGGGTTCTATCTCATGCTGAAAATATAGCAGAGACTCAACATGTGCTGAATTGAATTATACATTATGCCTGATTTCAGAATAGAATCTAGTAAAAATCACAGAAATGCACTTCTATGTGTATAACATGTCTGGGATGTTTTCTTCTGAGTGTCCTAATATCTACTGTTGTGAAATAGGAGAAATGAGAATTTCTAGAATTGCTAGGATTAGGTTAAATAAAAGTTATATAGCCACAGAGGTTATACGAACTCCAATTTCACATAGAAAACATCTTATGGATAAGAAGAACCTTGAAATTATGAGCTCAAAGTGGCAAAGTCAAAGGCTGTTCAGCCTGGCCTGCCTGAGCTAAAGAATGCCAACAGAAGTCAGTGTGAGGCATAAGTGAGCAAACTGGCAAGGAGAGAGGGACTTTCGTTTGGGACTTTCAGGTCAAGGCTAATGCTTTATAATGTGTGTGCCCGGCAAGATTATAGATGAAGACAGGAGTGAGAAAATTGGGCTGCTTCTTGATCATCCAGATGTATCCCAATGCTCAAAATAAAGTGGAGTGATATGTGTGAACTGCTAGTTGCTGGACTATTATTCCTGACAACTCCAGAACTTTACTTTTGTCTTGAGAATCCAATAAACCACAAAGAACACTAATGTTGTATAGACTTACAGTCTTATGGATTTATATGGACACATAAAGACAGGTCCTTGTATCTTATGTCTACAGCATTTCCCCCTTCATTTCAAGGAAGTGAAAACCTGAATTTGATCTCTAAATAATTTTGCTATTAGTTTGCTAGTATTTAATACTCTGGGGAGGTCAATGGTAACCTACACCATGAAATAAGATGTGTAATACATTTTTAAAAAATTGAACACATTTAAAGTTTTTAGAGGAACAGTTCTGATTATCCTCCTTGTATCTCATAATCACATTAAATTTTTATTTTATTATTTTTAATTTTTTTTTTTTATTTATCTTGAGAGAGAGAGAGAGAGAGTTGAGTGGAGGGCGGGGGAAGAGAGAGATGGAGAGAGAGAATCCCAAGCAGGTTCTGCACTGTCAGCACAGAGTTTGATTGCAGGACTTGATCTCACAAATGGAGATCATGACCTGAGCCAAAATCAAGAGTCAAACACTCAACCGACTCACCCACACAGTGTGCCAATCACATTAACATTTTCATACAAAACACACTAAAAGCAATAAATGTATAATATTGCTAAGGACAGGAGGTTGTAATCAGCATATCAAGTAATTTTTTTAGCATATCAAATAATTTTGCAAATATATGGAAGATGGGAGGTGGGTAAAATCACACTGATGGATAAACTACAAAATACAGAACACACATAGAGGAAGACTACAGATAACTGAGAAGTGTTTTCCTAAACAAGCAAGGATTTCTGGTCCTGACAACCTACTCGTCAGCTTTCATAACCTCTCCTTCTACCACCAAATACAGAGGCATCTGCCTACAACCTTAATTTTAATTGTAGTACGTATATCCTGCTGATGATAACAGAAATATAAACCGAAGTGTTTTAGTTGTAAGTTTTAAATGGGTTGAGATAGGTCCTTTAACATTAATGCCCTATAAATTCAAACACAAAATAAGATTTTTAAAAGAAACACAAAATTGATAGAACTGAGGTTTCATAGCACATGCAATGATAACACATCGAGGACCACAGAGATACACATACTTGTTTCTACTCTGTGCTGGATTCACTACTACCTAGAAAATCACTCATACATCTTCTGAAGCCATAGCTCCAAATGAATTGTCCTAAGAGGCAGCAAACAACCCTTGCTCTTCCTTTTCTCCAAACATGAACACGTGCAAAGCTTATCACAGGCATCAGGGAGGACCATGTATGACAAATCTTCCCTTGCTAATACCTTGTTAAGTTGTTTTGCTTATGGTATTTACTGAAGTCTGGCTTTGTCATGTCCTGCCCAATGGCCACACTGCAATGATAGTCTGGACCACTACAAGGGGTAAATACAGAAAGGCCACAAGGCCACCTTTTTGCTCCTACTGTGCCGATCAATGTCTTATTTTCTCCTCCCTAAGAAGAATCAGGTTAATTATAAATTTAGGAAAAATACTATATAAAGTAATTTCTAATTAGTATAAAAGTCTATACTGCTTAGAACAGCTGGGAGAAAGGAAAGGACATGACAATATGTCCTTTGCTTTGTGCTCAGTTGCTGAGCTGTTGGGTATTTGCAGACAAGGTAGTCTTTTCATTCCCTGGTTTACTGCCTTACCTGCTATACATTTGGAGCCTTATATTTCTGTGAATTGCTTCCATTGTGTTTTTGATGACTCACCTATAAACAAACACTCATGTGACAGGCATATTAATAGACACTGAAAACAAAATTACCATGGGATAGTTTTTTCCTATTTCATATTGTAAACTTAGCATGAGCTATAACTTAGTATTGCCAGTGATTTTTTTTCTCAGCAACTTTATAAATTTGTTATTGAATATTTAGTAAACTTAAGTACATAACTTACCAACACTTGTCGAAAGTTTTTATCTTTGAAATGACAAGAGGAGTGGTTTTTCTGTTACATTTTCAACTGAAATACCACACTGAAGGCTAAAACGAACAACGAAAGTGGAATTTTCTCATTGGAATGGAGACACAGCCTCCAGCCTTGTCTGCACCCTCCACACATCCCAAGTCTCTCAGATCTCTTTGCTCTGGGAAAAACATCTAAAACCACCAGTCAGGTCCTCTCTAAGGTTCTTTTCAACCCTTATATTCAGAGGGTGTAAAAACAGGAAACCCAACAACACAGCTCACAAGGGCTTACTTGTACATAACAGGAGAGAGGCACACCATGTCCATAAAATTTGCACTCGAATATTGATTAATAATAGTGACAAGTTAGGGGCCCCTGGGTGGCTCCATCGGTTAAGCGTCTGACGTCAGCTCAGGTCATGATCTCACCGTTCCCGAGTTTGAGCCCCGCATCGGGCTCTGTGCTGACAGCTCAGAGCCTGGAGCCTGTGTCAGATTCTGTGTCTCCCTCTCTCTCTGCCCCTCCCTTGCTCAAGCTCTGTCTCTCTCTCAAAAAAAAAAAAAAACATTCAAAAATTTTTTAAAAATATAATAGTGACAAGTTAGAAAATATGTTTCAATGTGAGGATGAAATCATAAAGAGGGAAACTTCAAAAGCCCTTCTACTCAAAGTGTGATCCATAGAGCAGCATCACCCACTAGAAATACAAGCTCTCAGGCTCTGCACACATACTGATCAGTATACTGAATTTTAACAAGACATATAGATGACTCACTTTATCTTAGTGTTTGAGGTTAAGCACACTAACATAGTGGCTCTCAACACCAGCTGCCAATTAGAATCACCTGGAGAGGGGCACCTGGGTGGCTCAGTCGGTTAAGCGTCCGACTTCAGCTCAGGTCATGATCTCGCGGTCCGTGAGTTCGAGCCCCGCGTCGGGCTCTGGGCTGATTGCTCAGAGCCTGGAGCCTGCTTCCAATTCTGTGTCTCCCTCTGTCTCTGCCCCTCCCCCATTCATGCTCTGTCCCTCTCTGTCTCAAAAAGAAATAAAACATTAAAAAAAAAAATTAAAAAAAATAAATAAAACTTTAAAAAAAAAAAAAAAAAAGGAATCACCTGGACAGTTTTTAAGAAACACTGATACTTGCTCACCATCCCCAGATGTTCTTTTAGTTGGTCTGGTAGTGGGACAGTGATCGTTTTACACAGTCTCCAAGTGATTTAAATATGCAGCCAGGAGTGACAAACATCATTCTTAATACATGATAGAATCCTCCACTCAAGTAAACTAAGAAACTATCCCTGGCAAAACCAAATAGAAGGCATGTTTCAATCCGGCCCCCAGAAGGGAGAGCTCTGCATTGTGATTAATGACTGAGACACTACTGAAAAGCATACACGTCACTTAACGGTGATCCGACAAACCTTAAGGGGATGTGTGCTGGCATTTTGAAGCAAGTATCTGAAGATGTCAATACTCATCTGACAAACTGATGGCTGAGTCTTGTGGAGACAGACACAAAAATCATTATGAAAAACAGAGAGATGGCTTATTAAGATAGTTTCCAAGGATTTTGATCTTCAGATCATTAACTATGACAACACCTGGGCATGTGCTGCTAATCATCTTATGAAGGATGAAAGAAACATTTTTGTAAAAGTTAAATAGGAGTTAATTTGCCCAATGACAAATTGGACTTCCAGGTTCTTTATTCAGAGATATTGGCTTCCAAAAGAGCTTCACAGAAACCAACTAGAGGCAATTGCCAACAAGGCAATTGATTCAAGAATACTGAGGACGCAGATCAGGCCATCCTGCTATACAGCTAAAAATGAAAGATATAAAGCTTAGACTGCTCATGACAACAAAGGCACTTGTGATCTCCCAACCAATGAATGTGAAACAGCAAAATCGGATGGGATCTTAACCCATAGTTGTGACACAACAGCAACTCTTGCTTTGCTAATCATGCAGCTAAAGTTCCACATCATGACAACGAGAGTTTCTCTCCTGAAATCTGATGTCTGGTGTGACAAGATCCATATGTACTATTCCCGAATTTTATGGATAGCAGTATTCCCACATGCATCTCATACTGATATTCTCTTTGTGAGGTTGTCCCCAGAAGTACTGTTCCATAGGACTGGATGTATATGGTTCCCAATGTTTTCTCAACAAATATGTTTGTTTGAAGAATTACAAAATTGATTGATAAAGAATCAAAATGAAATTTGTAGGAAAGAGATGAAAATATCCAAAGAAAACTGGAAGACAGGCATTACGAATGCTGAGATGTTTAATTTTATGTGTCAATTTGGCTAGATCATGTGTCCAGATATATGATTAAACATTATTGTGGGCATTTCTATGAGGGTATTTTTGGATGAAACTATCAATGGATGTTGAGTAAGATAAATTGCTCTCTATAATGTGGGTGGGCTTCACCCAATCAGTTGAAGCCCTGAACAAAATAAAAGACTGACTTCCCCCAAGCTAGAGAGAATTCTTGCTAGCAGACAGCTTACATGGGTCTCCAGCTTTCCACCTCACTGTGCAGGTTTCAGATTTGCCAGCTTCTGTAATCATGTAATCATGTGGGTCAATTCCTTAAAATATATATACATGCGCACACATGCATACACCCCCATTGGTTATGCTTCTCTGGAGAACCTCGATCAATACAGAGAGCAAGTATAGCAGAAGGGAAAAAAACGTTTTCATGTAATCCTAGCAAGAAACAAAGGAGCCAAGTACCAGGGGCAATAATTTGGAATTTAAAGGTCCATATGCCAATCCATAGAATGTAGTAATAAACAAATCTGAATTTGAAGGGTTTACTCTTAGTCAATGGTATCACTGAAGTGATGGCATAGAACTTAAAATGGTAATATGACACAAATGTAGGTTTATAAAAAAATCAATAAAATTATTCATATGCAAAAATAATTACTGGTTAAGAAATGAAAATTCTAAAGCAAAAAAAAAGTTACTCTGTTTCTTCATCTATAACAAAATGAATTTCTTTTTTTTCTTTTTTAGCCAGATAATTTCTAAGACATGATCTGAGAAGACAACATAAAGGAGTAGATTGATACTTTCTTGATAGTTGATCAGGCTTTCTTGATAGTTTCAAGGCTACAGGTATTTGTGAGGCCCACGTGAAGCAGGGAAAGTCTGGAACATTCAATGTACCATCTAAATGCTATGGCCCCACATCATATGATGTAGGGGATCTGTGTAAATATCCCTTTGCCACGTATTTCTCACGTGTATTTTCATTACTTGTCTTACAACAACTTCTGTCATATTTTATTATATTAGAGTCCCTTTACAAAGCATATTAATCATTACTTTATCCCTTCACAAATCTTTTGATATTCTCTCAAATAACTCAGTTTTTCCTTCCATCATCCATAGTAATTAGAAATTTTTTACAAGCGTTGGAGACATTTTATCAACTGTAATTTTCTTTTTTTGAGAGGGAGATAGAGTAAGCCATGGAGAGGGGCAGAGAGAGAGAGGGAGAGAATCCTAAGCAGCCGTCATGCCCAGCCTGGAGTCAGACGTGGAGCTTAATTCCAGGAACCTGGGATCATGACCTGAGCTGAGTCAACAAGAGTTGGATACTCAACTGAATGAGCCACCCAGGTGCCCCTCAACTGTAATTTTAATACTAAATTTAACTTCTGTTTCTGACTGGAGAGAGCAAGACAGAGTCACTCATGTTAAGCAGTGACACAGGTCAAGCAGTGGCACAAGCAGCCAAGGGTGTTGAGCTAAGACTAGATATGGCTGAAACCAGCACGGGCTGACAACACACCCAGAACGGATAACCAGCAGTACCAGAGGAGGTCTGCAAAGGTCCAAGACTGATTAAACTCCTTTAAAAATGGAGGATTTTTGCAGCAAACTGCCAGACTTTCTAGATGCTGACCTTTTCCTGTCTGATCACATCAAAAAAAGGCAACTGCTGCCAAAGGTTCTGCCCAAGTGATCTCTGAGCAGAACAGATCCTTCACTGCTGGCACGTAATAAGCAGCAAGTGCTGAAAGCTGACTTGGATCTGACCAAGACCTCATCTCAACTGTTATGCTTATGATTGGTTCATTAACTTCCCACATCCTTGTTCTATCTTGTTTCTTGTGTGACTTGTCTCATGCTTTGCTTTGTGTGAGGTGTAAGAAGCCAATTTATTTTTTTTTAATTTTTTAAATGTTTATTTTTTAGAGAGTGAGAGAGAACACAGATAGGGGAGGGGCAGAGAGAGGGTGGGAGACACAGAATCTGAAGTAGTCTCCAGGCTTCGAGCTGTCAGCACAGAGCCCAACACAGAGCTCAAACCCATGAACCACGAGATTATGACCTAAGCCAAAGTCAGACGCTTAACTGACTGAGCCTCCCAGGTGCCCCTGTAAGAAGCCAATTTAAACACAAGGTCATTGGGTTTGGAATACTGAACCTGCTTTACAATTATGTTAACCTTGTTTTATGACTGAATACAGCTGACATTGTGGAAAGATGTTAACTTGTGTGTGCACTTTCACAGCCTGCTCCAACACTGATCAATTAGTTTCTCTCTCTCTCTCTTTCTTTCTTTCTTTCTCTTTTTTTTTTTTTTTTTAACATTTATTCATTTTTGAGAATGAGAGAGACAGAGCATGCATGGGGTAGGGGCAGAGAGAGTGGGAAACATCGAATCAAGAAGGAGGCTCCAGGCTCTGAGCTGTCAGCAAGAGCCTGATATTGGCTCGAACTCATGGACCGTTAGATCATGACCTGAACTGAAGTCAGACACTTAACTGACTGAGCCACCCAGGTGCCCCTGACCAATTAGTTTCTTTGAGCATTATATAAACCGGGCCTTCAAGTCAATGTTCTTAAATGATGTTTCTTCCTGGAAGAAAGCTGTCTACACATGAATTTACCAAGCTTTTGTCACACTACAGAGCTGTGACATAGACATTGAAATAATACTTTATGTCCCATACATCAATTAAAAGTATCCATTTCTTCCCTAAAAAAAACATTTTCCACGTATCCCTGGGGACTAGCGTAGTGACTAGAGGTCACCGTTTGGTAATTTCTGTATTCTGTGTTGTTTGTACACATAAGCATACCATTGATATCATAATACAGTTTTCTACAGATACCAGCTTCCGGATGTTAATAAATCACATTCCTTATTTACCCTTATAGATACTTTGTCCTTTTATGTTTCTTAACCACAAACAAAGCAAATCTATAGTACTTGGGCCATTAGTTAAAATCATAAAGGCACAACTGTCCAGTGGTAACCAAATGAACGTGTGTTTGTTCTTTGGTCAGTTACAGATGGAGACAACATCAGATAGAGAGGACACCAGGTGGAGTTGTCACATCAAGGAAACTTTATTTGCAGCAAATAAGGAGATCATGGGGTGTGTCTTCCTAGCGGTGCTCTGGTGGGAAGGGCGAATCCCCAGGAGCAGATAGTGAGGTCTGAGTGGTCCTCAGGCCACAAGCGGATAGGCAGTTCCCCTGTTGGGAAGACATTTGGTAGAGGTTGTCATCAAGACAGTATGGTATTGGCACAAAAACAGACACTCAGATCAATGGAACAGAATAGAGAACCCAGAAATGGACCCACAAATGTATGGCCAACTAATTTTTGACAAAGCAGGAAAGAATATCCAATGGAATAAAGACAGTCTCTTTAGCAAATGGTGCTGTGAAAACTGGACAGCTACATGCAGAAAAATGAACCTGGACCACTTTTTTACACCATACACAAAAATAAATTCAAAATGGATGAAAGACCTAAACATAAGACAGGAAGCCGTCAAAATCTTAGAGGGGAAAGTAGTCAAGAACCTCTTTGACCTTGACTGTAGCAACTTCTTACTCAACATGTCTCCAGAGGCAAGGGAAACAAAAGCCAAAATGAACTATTGGGACCTCATCAACATAAAAAGCTTCTGCACAGTGAAGGAAACAATCAGCAAAACTAAAAGGCAACCGATGAAATGGGAGAGGATATTTGCAAATGACATAACAGATAAAGGGTTAATATCCAAAATCTATAAAGAGTTTATCAAACTCAACACCCAAAAAGCAAATAATCCAGTGAAGAAATGGGCAAAAGACATGAATAAACACCTCTCCAAAGAAGACATCCAGATGGCTAACAGACACATGAGAAAATGTTCAACATCACTCATCATCAGGGAGATACAAATTAAAATCACAATGAGATACCACCTCACACCTGTCAGAATGGCTAAAATTAACAACTCAGGCAACAACAGATGTTGGTGAGGACAGGGAGAAAGAGGATCTCTTTTGCACTGCTGGTGGGAATGCAAGCTGGTGCAGCCACTCTGGAAAATAGTATAGAGGTTCCTCAAAAAATTAAAAATAGAACTGCCCTACGACCCAGCAATTGCACTACTAGGAATTTATCCAAGAGATATGGGTGTGCTGTTTCGAAGGGGCACATGCACCCCAATGTTTATTGCAGCACTATTGACAATAGCCAAAGTATGGAAAGAGCCCAAATGTCCACCGTTGGATACATGGGTAAAGATGTGGTGTGTGTGTGTGTGTGTGTGTGTGTGCCTATCTATATACCGGAGTATTATATATATACATACATACATATATATGTACATACATATGTACATGTATGTACATATATATACATATGTACATATATATATATGTACACACACCTATACATATGTATGTATGTATTACCCAGCAATCAACAAGAATGAAATCTTGCCATTTGCTACTATGTGGATGGAACTAGAGGGTATTATGCTAAGTGAAATTAGCCAGTCAGACAAAGACAGATATCAGATGACTTCACTCATATGAGAAATTTAAGATACAAAACAGATGAACATAAGGGAAGGGAAGCAAAAATAATATAAAAATAAGGAGGGGAACAAACCATAAGAGACACTTAAATACTGAGAACAAACTGAGGGTTGCTGGAGGGGTTGTGAGTGAGGGGATGGGCTAAATGGGTAAGGGGCATTAGGAAGGGCACTTGTTTGGATGAGCACTGGGTGTTACACATAGGGATAAATTACTGGCATCTACTCTTGAAATCATTGCCGCACTATATGCTAACTTGGATGTAAATTTAAAAAATAATTAATTTAAAAAAATGAGACAGATACAGAGGACAAGGTCTGAGAGGACCCTAAGAAGAGGAGCTTCTGTCACCATGGAGAGGAGTCAGTGACCCTCCTGGTGAGGAATTGTCTGCCAGCCTGCAAGCTCTCCAAACCCTGTCCTTTTGGATTTTTATGAAACTTCATTACATTGGCATGATTGATGACATCATTGGCCATTAGCTTTTTTTAAAAAATTTTTTAAGTTTACTTATTTTTGAGAGAGACACAGACAGCATGAGTCTGAGAGGGGCAGAAAGAGAGGGAGAGAGAATCCCAAGTAGGCTCCGCACCATCGGCACAGAACCCAATGCTGGGCTGGAACCCAGGAAAGCATGAGATCATGACCTGAGCTGAAACAAGAGTCAGATGCTTAAGGGTCTGATTTAGTCAACCAGGTGCCTCTGGCTCTTAGCTCTTGATTCAATTCCTAGCTCCTCTCCCCTTGCCAGAGGTTGTGGGAGTGGAGTACTGAAAGTCCCAACCCTCCAATCACGTGATGGGTGCCCTGGCAACCAGTCCCCATCCTTAGGTAACCAAAGGGCTTTCCAAAGGTCATCTCATTAACATAACAAAAGACATCTCGACCACTCTTATCACAGGAAACTCCAAGGATTTTAGGAGTTCCATACCTGTAACCAGAGACTAAATATATATGTCTTATTATAAATCACAATATCACACACTCCTAGCTTCTGTGGTTTTGGAGTGGTGGTGGGGGTCGAGCTGATGCCCAGGAAAGAGTTCTTGAGACATCTTCCATACAAAAAAGTGATTTTGTTAAAGCACAAGGACGGACCTTGGGCAGAAAGAACTGTGCTGGGATTGTGAGGAGTGACTGATTATATACTTGGGAGCTGGGGGAGGTTATGGCCAAGGTAAGTTTCCAAAAGAACTTTCGTATGCTGAAGACGACTCACAGGATCCTGGAGGCCCAGCTACTGTCAAGCTAAGGTTTTTTTTTTTCCCTCTAGCAAAGCATTAACTTAAAGACTGTGGGGAGTTCCAGGAGAAATGTTATACTTTGCCTGTCTCAAGTATTTGTCAATGGGCTGCAGGTTGTAAGGAAATATCATTTTATCTACCATTTCTTTCTGCCTTCATTTCCCACATCACTAGCCATTGACCTTTAAAGACATCAGATTCAGAATAGCCAACAGTCCATCATGGGGGAAGACACAAGCTCTCTCCCAGCATTAAACTCATTTTTAGTCCATTTACTTACAGGGGTTGATCATCAGAACTATGAGCCATCAGGCAGCCCTGCGTCGCTACATTTATCTGGAAAATTATGATGGAATCTTCAGATAAAGCTTTTACATTCTTCTCTGGAGAATACAGTTCCAGAGATTTCTCCAGCATCAGCCATTAGTCATGGTCAAATTTGTTACTGATAAATAACTTATGGAAACTATTATAATGCTAACTAAACATAGTACTATTCAACTATGCCAATAAATAAGTAGATTAGTTATCAATAATTAAATAAATATATTAGCATTATCTCTTGCTCTGAGATGCTCCCTCAGAAATTCCTGACTTCATTCCTTCCCTTGGTCAGGCACTACTCACTTATGAACACCCTTTCCATTAGCTACGACCTCTAGTTTCCAGTTAAAGCATATCTTGACACACACCGTTCCCTCAGTGGTCAGCCTTTTTGGTGCTGTTTAACCATAGAAGCAGCTATACTATCATTCTTACACTGCTTGGCCCTACTGAAGGATATACACTTGTACATTCTTTAGCCATTAATCCCAGTAGTTCCCGATGTGAAATGTTGGGGTTTGGGAGTGAACGGTCAACAAAGAATTCTCGAGGTGTCGTTGGGAAAATGAATAAAGTTTTATACCATAAGATGGCCGAGGGGACTAAAACAAGCTCTGGTCTCTAGTTTAGAGACGCCTCTTCTGGGTCCTTCTTGCCCTGTTTGCCACACGCCTGAAAACCCACCACAGATATGGAAGCTGACGACTGTAAATTACCCTCCCCCCCTTCATTGGGGACTCAGATCTTTGGAGAAATGGTCTCCTCTGAGCCCGCCGGTGTTACATAAATCTCCAATCCACCAAGATCTCTGAGTGCCGTTTGGTTTTTCTGCCAGCGTTCCAGCCTGGTTCCATAATATATTTGGTTCCCTGACCGGGAAACCCAACCGTGTTGGCCCGTTGTTGCCACCAGTTTGGGGGAACAGCTAGGCGGTGACAGAACGAGGAATCGCAAGGGAGAAGGTGCACCCTGCCTGAATTTCCTCAGTCTCCTGCTCCGTTGCCTCAGGCCAGCTCCCGCTCCGCTGTTCCAGCCAGAGTTGGCAGGAGACTCGGCAGGTGAGGACCTCGACCCAACGTCGAAACCGGTAAGGCTGGGACCCAATGTAGTCAGGCCCACTTGCAAGAGTGGAAGGGGGACCTGATTACTCCCCAGAGACCTCAGAGGTCTCCCAGGGGAATTCTGTGGGAGGGAATGTCATAACCTCTGGTGTGTATGTGAGTGTGAATGTGCGACTCGGGCTGGCTTGCCTGCCGAGTTCGATTCTATGGCTCCACGGGCGGGCACCCTTAAGGTCCCCAAAAGCCCACGGGGTCTGAGTGGGCCCAGCTGCGATTCCATGGTGAATGGCATATGGTCTAAGGCAGCATCAGAATAGTTTCCAATTGTAAGCCACAAAGCTGAGACTGCTATGGCTAATCATCACCTAGGTTTCTTCGGGACACAGCCAGATGGGCATCTGACTGGTCTCCTCATTAGAGGGGGCACTCCATTCCTCTGTCTTTGCGACTTCTCCTCACAGGAATATTATGGGGTTGGGACGGAGCAAAGAAGAGGTTTTGGGGAGACTACAGAATTAAGATAGTCCCCGGCATGTTAAGGACCCTATGTGAGTTAGAATGGCCCACTTTTGGTGTAAGAGGGCCTCTGAGGGAATCTTGGATGTCCCAATGGTCTGCTGCATCTGGCATGTTGTCTCTGGAGAGACCCAGGTCACCCTGATCAATTTCCATACATCGACTCCTGGTTTGAAATTGCCCAAAATCCTCTGCCTTGGGTGCAATTCACCCATAGCAAGCAGAGTCAGGCTAAGGTTTTAGCTGCCTTATCCGGAGACTTACCCAGGTAACCAAAGAAGCAACCCATTGCTCCTCTAGTGTTTGCAGGAGACCCGGAGGAAGATCCCGTCTTTCTGCCACCTTATGACTCACAGGGCTCCCTGCCCCCTTCCCCTGAGCTTGAAACTCCTCCCCGGTCTGTCTCTCCTCTGGCCCCGGACGTGCCGCCCATCTCTCCTCCCCTCCTGGACCCGGAGAACCCTCCCCAACAAGGATCAGCGGCCAGATTGCGCCCTGGGCTAGGCACAGATGCTCTCCAGATACGGGTCCACATCCGCCAGTATCAAGAGGCTGTCCTCCGGGTAATCAGAGCAGAGGTTGAGAAGCCCATGAATATGCCCAGCAGCAAGAGGATTCCCCCAGGGATTATTATTAGAGGCTATGTGAGGTTTACACACTGTTTGCTCCAGAGGCACAAGAGAGCCACGACAAAAGGATGGGGAAGGTCTAGCCACCAAAAGGGGGGAGGCCCAGAACCTCCTTAGTAAGGGGTCAGTGAACCTACTGCAAGGAGAAAGGAAATTAAAAGAATAGATGTCCCAACCAGGGAAAGTCCCAGAAACCCAGCTGATATCAGGAGGAACCTCAAGAAGGGGATCTGATTGATCTGGCTGAGATAGAATCAGACTGAAGGGGACACTGGCTCTCTCTCCTTGTTCCTCTGCCTAATAGATATGAGGGATTCTCCCTTATTTCCCAGGTTAACAGCTATAATTGGAGCCAACTGTGATTAGTCTACCTTGGGATGGGGACTTTAAGGAATGTTTCCAAGCAGTTGCTGAAACTCCATTTGTTTCAGGGAAATTCCTGGTCTTCTCTGGCCTGATGTGTACTCCATATTTCCACTTTGGTGGAAAAAACATGGCATCTGCTCCTCTGAGTTAAGGTTTTGAATTAGGTTTTCCTTCTCTGCCTTCTACTGGCACCTTGCCTCTTCTGCCTTCCCCTCCCCCTGCTGTTTCTGCACCAACTTGGTGTGGTCTACATAACTGGTTCCTATACCCTCCTCAGTGCTTCAGGTACCATTGGCTCCTCCTCCCATCCTAGGTCTTTTCCAGATAGACATCTAGGTCTTTTCCAAATAGAATGAATTGCTAAAGCTTTGATTACTGAACATAGGTTTGTGTTTTTAAGCTTCTTACTGCAGAGAAATTAAAGCTATTTGGACCTATTGGAAAACATGCTTTTCACTTAATTGGTTCATGAGTTTACCATCTAAAAAAATTCTGGCGTAGGGGCACCTGGGTGGCTCAGTTGGTTAAGCGTCCGACTTCGGCTCAGGTCACGATCTCACAGTCTGTGAGTTCGAGCCCTGCGTCGGGCTCTGTGCTGACAGCTCAGAGCCTGGAACCTGCTTCGGATTCTGTGTCTCCCTCTCTCTGCCCCTTCCCTGCTCATGCTCTGTCTCTCTCTGTCTCAAAAATAAATAAAAACATTAAAAAAAAATTCTGGCGTAAACACCTCTCAGTTGGTTACTAAGTCCTCAGTTGGAGACTAAGGTTTCCTAAGAGTTAAAATCCTGCTAAGTGTATTTAAGACTGATGGAAATAAAGAAAGCAACCCTGTATGTAGGAAAGTAGGAGGTACATAAGAAAGATATAAGGAGTGGAAATACATTTTTGTTGAGGGAAGAAGAAAGTAATTTTATCTTAAATGAGACTGGTTATTTGGAGAGAAATGGCTTTGGGACAAAGTTTGAAGGCAAAGGAAAGTTGTAGAAGGTTCATGAAGGGAAATCTTTGGAAAAGAATTTTATGTGTACTCAGGATGGACCAAAGTTGAGATGAATGGAATTTTAAAGGTACACTGGTATAAGGTTGAAATTCTGCTTTTCTCTCTGCTCAAATGACAAAGTTTTCTTGGACTGTTGATCTGCTCTTGATAAGACAATGCAAACAAAGGATTGTCTTCCAGGAAAACCAAAGTTTTAGGTTTCATCTTTATCAGGTCTTTGATTACTTAATTAAAACTTCTCAATGTTACAGGAGCTAGGTTTTGGTAACAACTATATAATGCTATTCATTCACCTTTAGGATCTTTTATTGCCACCTCTGTTAAATAAATAAAATTTTAAGATTTGTAATGATGTATAATCCTATTTAGGATGTACTTATAACTTCCTAAGGTTTTAACAAACTTCCCAGGATTTAAATGGTAAGCGAAGTCTTTTTGACCAATTAGGCCCTTTTATTTGGGATGCTAAGTTACTTGGAAAAGCACTGTCGTACAATGGCAAACGTTAGGTTGTATTGCACAGGTAAATGCTGTAACTGCCCAAATATATATGCAGTTCCTAAAGTTTTAATGTTTTGGTATAAGGTCATCATTTAATATTCTGATTAGTTGAAGTGTTATGTGTCACAGAAATAACAGAATTTCTTTGTCTGTTTGCATCATAATGAACTCTCATCAGATCTTTAACAATGTCTATTTCTGAGATTTTGTCATTTATAATTGTTCTTATTCTCTCACAAAACGTGTTTCTTCTTCAAGGAGATTTATAAAAATGATTTTGGGGACAAATACAGGTATTTGACATCTTTAAGATTAATACTAAAATGGGTAAGAATTTCCAGAACTAAAAAGCTGCAAACTGAACAAGAATTAGGAACATGGGATTAAATCAACTGAGGAAGATTATAGTTTTGTGATTCTTATTGAAAATATTGCTGGTTCTCTAATGTTTGCTCTTCCAGATTAAGGAAACTTTCTCTTAAGATATCTATGATATACAGAAATGTCATAAAGCATTCATTTGTAAACTGAAGCATTTATCTTTTCTCTCTACATAACTCCCCTGAAATTTAAAAACTCTCAGTGAGTTTTCTTTCTTTCATGGCAATTACAATTGTTTGCAAAAGTTCAACAAGAATCTGTTCATCTTGTAACAGGTCACCATTGGAAATACTGGTTATTTTACCAAAGCTTTGACTGGAGTATTTGAGAATGACATTCATAAACTCAGCTTTAAGGAACTAAAACAGCTTTAAGGAACAAAGGTTAGCTTTATGAAACATGGAGCCATAAAGCCCCTTGGAAATGTTGATACGTTGCTTCCAGAGTTCCCAGCAGCCTTATCAGGTGAGTAAAGAAGGTCACTTCCTGGCAGGTGCAGGAACCTCAGGGTATCTTGGGGACCTCATGAAGAGGAATTTTCCCAATTCTACAGGTATTGCAGGCCTGTCTGATGGCAAGTATTTGGCTTGGCTTCTGGCCTGGAGAGGCTACTAAAAGTTCAACCCGGAGATTCCTTACAAAAGTTTCCAGCAAAGCAAACTTTAAAAGAGCCTCATGATCAATCGTTATTCTTTTTAAACTTATGTACATAGTTAGGCCAGGTTTCTTAAGGCTGGACTTGTTCTGCAAATGCATTGGTCTCAACTTGGCTATCTCTGGAAAGGAGGGTTTTTAGAGAAAAAACAACAACTATGTTTCAACAATGCACCGTTATGGATGTTAAATTCTAGTTCTAATTGTCTTTAAATGTTTGTTGTTTGCCTAAACTTGGCCACTTGAGGTAAACTTTAGAAAAATTTTCACAGTATTTCATGTATAGACAATCTTCTGTGCTTGCTATTCTGTGGGGATAATAACAACATCCCATGGGCATATGATTATTTACACAACTGGAAAACAGGATGGATCTCTAAATATGCAAACCATATCTTCCCTAAACCTGATCTGACAGTTACCAGAAACCTGCCCCTTTCAAAGACTTGGAGGTGGACTTTACAGACATACAACCAAATAGAGGACTCAGTTTCAGGCATCACCCCGTGGGTCCATCACTCCAGAGTTAAGAAGGCCAACTCAGAGGAACCCTCAACCTGGCGAAGTGATCCAGATCCAGTCAGCCCGCTTAAACTGACCCTCAGAAAGACACTGGCCCCTGAGATCTCCAGCCCTGCTCCAGCCACACCCTGGAAGCTGGCTGGCCTGCGCACAGCAGAAGCTTGAGGTATCAATGTGTGGACTGAGCCCAGGGTTCCAGATAAAACTCTGCCAGCCCTTGCCCCTTCCTGGTGTCGTAGCCCTGATCTTGCTTCTTGCTGTTGGGCTAATAGAGACTGCACCAACAAACTAGGACACAGAACGAATGGCAGACTCCCAGGTAATCTGACAAAGACAAATAAACTCCCTGGCAGCAGTGTCCCTCAAAAACAGGCGAGCCCTTGACCTCCTCACTTCAGAAAAAAGGAGGGACTTGTATCTTTCTGGGGGAGGAATGTTGCCTTTTGTAAACCAATCAGGAATAGCCAGGACTAAGGTTAAGGAACTCAAGGAAAACATTCAACGTGGACAACACAAAATATCAGTCAATGGAGAGGATGGGCTCTCACAGATTGGGCATCCTGGCTCCCTGCCCTGGCAAGGCCCTTCCTTTCCATAATTTTACTTGTGACTATCAGCTCCTGTATACTAAATGCCCTGGTACGTTTTATTGAAAACACTGTTGCTCGCCAAACTGCAGCACCTATCTTAGCCTTCTGAGAGTACCAACCTGTAAAACTGAAAGGTGATGCCTACTAAGTTTTTTTTAAAAGGCATCAAAGGGGGGAATGTTGGAGAAATGAATAAAGTACTGCACCATAGATGGCCAACGGGACTAAAACAAGCTCTGGTCTCTGGCTTAGAGACCCCTCATCTTGCCCTGTTTGCCGCACGTACTGCCCGCCCACGAATATGGAGGCTGACAACTATAATTTACCCTTCCCGCTTGCATTCGGAGCTCAGATCTTTGGAGAAACCGTCTCCTCTGAGCCTGCTGGTGTTAAATAAATCTCCAATCCACCAAGATCTCCGAGTGCCGCTTGGTTTTTCCACCAGCGTTCCAGCCCTGTTCCCTAACAGTATCTTCGTGCAAAAAAGGAGGTTTTATTAAGACATGGGGACTGAACCCATGGGCAGAAAGAGCTGCACTAGGGGTGTGAGGAGTGGCCAATTATATACTTTTAAGCTGGGAGGGGGTTAGCAATAGCTTAAGTCTCTAAGGAATTTCGAAGCTAGGTTTCAGGGACCTTGAGGGGGCTAGCTGTTGTTAGAAAGAGTTCACTTATTACTGTCTTGTAAAACGTTAGTCATGAGACCCTTCAGATGTATATCAGGGGGCCATATGTTTGAAGAATGATTTGTAACATATATTTTGGGGCGTGTAAAGATAAAGGAAGTTTCCAAAGGAATTTCTATGTGTTAAAGTAGACTTACAGGATCTTGAAGCTCAGGATAATGGTTAGCTAAGATTGCCTTTTGCTCTTAGCAAAGTATTAACATCCAACACTCTGCTGGTCTCAAGGACTTGCCAATGGGCTGTACGTTGTAAGGAAGTTTAAGTTTTTCTCTATATTTCTTTAACCTTTGTTCACATCAGTTCCTAATTCCAACTATTCTGACTTCGGACTTCAGTACCACTGTCTGCAAAGTTTTTCTCTGTAATTGATTTATGTTCTGCAGTTTCTGTCTTTTTTTCTTTCTCTCTTTCTGTTCTTGTAGCAGTTGAGTCTAAATTCTTGTTTGCTTTTACTTATGAAGGAGTCTAATTTTTATGTCAGGATTCCTCAAGGGTTTCAGGACTCTCCCACTATGTACTCTAGTCATTAAAAAAAAAAAAAAAAAGAAAGCAGGGGGAGAGAAATCTGTTCCCCTGGAGGGATTTATAATTATTCAAAATGTAAATGATTGGCTGCTCACCTCAGAAAGGAGACAACAATGCTAAACTGATTCTTTGGCTTTGTTACAATCTCATGCTTCCCAAGGCCCCCAAACCTCATGAGATAATTTGTAACATTGTTCAATTGAGGGAAAATATTTATGGCATGTCTTATCAGCCATGAGCCACAGTGTTACAATTTAGGATTCAACTCATTTTGCAGATAAAATACCTTGCTACCAACAGAAAAACAAAACAAAAACCAGACAATTTGGGGCCTACAGAATACTAGACAATGGATTCCAGCTTTTGGAGAATGAAAAAAAAACTCTGAGCAATTATTTGCATGATTCTCTGATTTTGTCCCTAGAATCTCAAGAGGCTTTGAAACAATGAAATTGACTATAGCCTCTCCCGCAGCTTTATTGATTCCAATTACAAACAAAAACAAAAAACAACAAAAACCCCCACAAACCTAATTTATCTACACGATGAGTGCAAATCCAAGTTTGTCATAAAGAATAGAAGTTTTTTTGTTGTTGTTTCTTTTTTCTTTTCCCCCCTTTGGATAAAGCCAATTAGCTAACACGAATGGCTACCCTAATTACCAAGTTAATTTAGGAAAAACAATGTGTGACATATGATGCTGTTAAGTCCTCTTATTTGAGGATGAGTTATTGTTCACCTGTGAATATGTATGTAGTGGGTTGTATCTGCTTAGCTATCTAAGGGGGTGAGATTTCTTTTGGTCTTCGCTATCTTTTTAGTGAATTGCCTATCATGCCACCATATTCTGATTTAATGCTTATTCAGTAATAAAACTGTTTTCTTTCTCTTCTATGGTTTTGGAGAGGTTTTCTGGTTTGACGGGAGATTTCTTTTTTTTATTATTATGTTTTCCCAATACACACATACTATTCCTACTGCTTCCAAAGAGGTATTCAATTGGTGGGTTGGGGAGTTGTGTCAGTTACCCTTTTCAGAGTAAGTCAGTCAATGCCCCACCTTTGTCAAATGTAGGATATCAGGTGTCATACCCTCTGAGAGGTCTGTTCAAGGAAGTTCTCAGGCACTTGGACATCAGTCATCAAACACAATGCCTTCCATTCTGCACTCAACTACCTGCCATACTAATGTACTGATAATGACCTGCCTGCTGCTAGGCTTCTCTGTAAAGAGGCCTAGTTCTTAACAGAATCCCTTGGGATTCTGTAGTCATGTAGCTGTGGCCTCCTCTTAGCTGTTTAGATTTTTATCAAGTAATTTAATGACTTTGTGAATGAATATAACATCTTTCCAGGTAGTCAAAGAGCATTAGAAGGCTTTACCCTAATGGGGAAACCAGTATTCCTGCCATATCTTTTAGAGGGCTGTTAACAAAATGTTCACTAATTTCCTCTCTGCCTGCTTTTTTCTCCCTATTCTTTTTCTGCCTGTGCAAGTATTTCACCCAGATCTAAGTCTACTTCTGCCGAATTCCATGGTTCAGATTCTCCCTGGCCCATAATCTGTCCACAGCTTTTCCTTTCAGTCCAAAATGGGTAGGCAGTCATCCTGACATCCAGTCCTCGCCATGTTTTTATATCTTAGTCTGTTGTAGCTGCTATAACAAAACACCACAGACTGGGTGGCTTAAACAACAGACATTTATTTCTCGTAGTTCTGAGGGATGGGAAGTCCAAGATCAAGGTGCTGGGAGATTCAGTTCTCGGCAAGGACCCTCCTCCTGGCTTGCAGACTGTGCCACTGTGGCATCACAGGATGGAGACAGCACTCTAGTCTCTACCTCCTTGTATAAGGTCACTAACCCTATAGCAAGATTCTTGCGCGGAAAGATGGACACCAAGGATCTTCTTTCCAGGAAGCAGCTTTATGCATGCCAGCGTAGGCTCAGTGGGCTGAGACCCCAAAAAGGCTAATCCTGGAGCACAGAGGAGTGTAGGCTTTTATGCAATTTCCACTCCTCCGTCTCCCACATACGGTGCTGCATATAGTCTGATTGGACATAGTTCAAGTTACAGAGTCGTGTCAGAGTTACGCATACCTGTACAGCAGCTGACTGAGCCATGTTACAGGGTGCCTTTGTTCTGAGGAAGACTACGGAATTTATACTGAATACTGACTGGAAGACATGTTTATCAGATATGTACATGACAAAACCAAGAGTGTGGAATATATAATTCATGAAATATAGAAGTGGTGTGCTTTGTTACAAAGCCAAGCAAAAAGTAATCGAGCAACTTGACAGAATAAGAGCGGTTTGTGTTGAAAACATACATTACATGAATACAGGATGGTTGAGACTAGGTTTTCTTTGGTCATAAAATCATAAGCACTATTCATATAGAAAAGTAACTCGAGGCTGCAGTGTCCGAGTCAAGGACAATAATGGATTGACTCAGACTTTGCACAGGGACTGTAAATTAAGGGAAACATGGATACATTTCAGAACATCCAAAAGGAAGAAAGGAGAACAGTGAAGCCATTTTATACGAAGAACAGTTGAAGACATTAAGGTTAGTTAATCCGGGAAAGGGAAGACCAAGGTGGGTTATAAACCTTTTCCTTATATCATGTTTCTGCCAAAAGACAAAAACAGGAATGAGGCTTAGAAGTTAATGGACAAAGATTTCACCTTAGAAATAGGGAAACATTTTTCAAGTAATTAGACCTTTGTGGACAGAAACAGAAACTTTCTGACTTGTGAGGGAAGCTAGAAAAGACGGCACCCAGAGTCCTTTTGTGATAGATTTCACTCCAGTTCAAAAAAAAGTTTATGTGAGCCAAAGAAGAGTCAACTCCCACAGGGTCAGAAACCTATTTTGTATTTTGTTTACTCAAAAACTTCATTTGAGACTTGACACAACTTCGGAGGAGATGTAAATATAAATAAAGTTTTTAATAGCACTAAAGGTCAGAACACAATAGTGAATAACATTTAACAAAAAAGAAGAAACATTAAATGTCAGGGAGATTTTTATGTCTTTTTATACTTTACCTATTCAGTATAGATAATAAAACATCTTTCTCCCCCTGAAGATCATTATTAATATAAAATATGACATCTATGACAACCAACTCTAAAGAAATCTAGTCATGGACCAACTACCAATTTAGTTTCTTTTGACAATATGTTTATAGAGAAGTCTCCTAACCTACCACAGTAAATATTACCCCTCCTTGGTAAGCAACTATTTTCTGGCATTCTTAACATGTAAATTAGTGGCTATTCCTTTATGTCCACATTCTTTTCCACCATTTCCACCATCTTAGAGAAAAGGGTACTAAACTATTCTAACCACATTTGAGAACACTTAATTGTAAAAGCTCACTCAAGGAGTCTAGAGTCCTTTCCTTCTCATCACTTACCATGTTGAGCCTTCTTCCTAAGTCTAAAATTCCAGAACTGTGTACTCCTCAAGTTGCAACACACTGGGTTAGTCTCAGAAAATATATATACATAGTGTATACCCATGCAATGGCTGCAGGGTGATACATCACAATTAGGCATGGGCGACTTAGTAAACCGTAAGGATCACTCTAAATTCTATTTGAGCCCCACAGTATTTTATAGACCTTACTCACTTTTATGAATCCACTTCCATTTTTCCCCCCAATTCTGTTCGTTGAATGGGAATTGTTAAGGGCTTTTAAACAAGGATACTGTGGTGTCTCACGGAAAACCTAGGGTATCTTTTGAAGTGCCAATCCAGTTCACACCCATATTTAAAACCCTTATGCAGGTGTAGCCACCAACATCCACGTTTGTACAACTTCATTTCTGGAAATAATTGAGCAGACCAGCATCGCACACACCTGACACAAGATGAGTTAGCAAAGGGAGAAGCAAAGAAGATGGCAGTGATCCCAGGTCTGAATCTCTAGGCTGCTAAACAGGATTGCCAACAATTTTTGAGGAACCACCCACTCCTCTGCCTGTGTAAACTATACCCAGCCTCTGTGGGTTCTTGTTTCTTCACCTATAAGCTAGGTTGCCCTGGCCTGGAGAGGTGGGCTCAGCAGGCAGGCAAAGAACACGCAGAGAGAGAATTCCAGGTGGCTTCTCTGTTCTGTCTTGTTCAGCTTGGGTCAAGAGTGCAGTCTCCTCCCCCAAATTCCTCCTCAATACTATTCAACATAGTGGACTTAGTCATGTTGATTCATAGATGTTCATTCTGTCAAGACATAAACTAAGACTGAAAAATGATGCTATGCTCAGAACTATGTAGCTGGAAACAGCGTTAGGGACCGACTGTAATGGCCACTGTCTTCTCTACTATCAGATGCGTTTAATTGGTGGTATGGAAATGAAGGGGAATGACAAGTTGTGTTCTATAGAGAATTGAGAGTTTGGCGATATAAAATAAGTTTCTGCCAAACCTAGAGAGTAAACAGACAGCAACTTCATTAACTTTGTCTTCATTAACTTTAGATTTTTCAATGGCACAAATCTCTTAGAAAGCTTTTTTTTATTATATAAATACATGTGTAAGATGAATACAAGAAAATTATATCATGTGGTTCCAAATGAAGCCTTTAGGTGAAAGGAGGGCCACAGGAAAAAGATATGATTAACTGGAACCCAAATGAACCTCAAAAATCATCTACAAGCTCTCTTTCTGCCAAGTAGGTGCTTTCTCCTTTAGAGACAGGGTGAACCAAATGCAGAGTACTAAGAACCTTGCATGGATTTAATGCACCTTCTACTGAACACTGAAAATGAGGCTAAGTACACTCCAATCTTAAAATCACATTTTTCAAACTGCTTTTACTTTTATCTCATTATTATCTCTTTTTAGTTCCAAATAAGAAAGACAGGATTAATGATAATTATCAGTGACCTTTTAAAACCATTAGGGCTAAATTTTATGAATAATCAAAATTAGCCTCCATTTAGCAGATGAAGAATTTCTCAAGGCCACACAGATAGTACGTGGTAAGTCAGGTCTAGGAATCCGGTCCCCTATTTCTACCATAGGTCACTGTCTCTGTGGAACCAAGAGTAAACCAAAACAAATAAAAATACATAGGATGCTACAAAAACCCGCATAATTGGGGTGAACTAGTTCTTAATTTCAATCATTTACTCAATGACATGCTTTAACTTGTTTTAATAGCTAATTATGTGCCAGATACTCCTCTAATTGTTTTTATATTAACTCATTCAATACTCATTTAACACACTAGATAATCAGGTTAAAGAAGAGGACAGAGAAGAAAACTGATGCCTATGAGGTAATCACTGTTGCTACGCCTGTTTTACCCATGAGGGAATGGAGGCCCAGAATGTTAAATATGTTGTCCATGGTTACATAGACAGGGAGTGCGGGTTCTGTCATGTGAACCCAGAACCTGCAAACAACTACAGTATTAATTATGCAGACTCACCAGTGATTCTATAAATCACTCAATGTCTCCCACTTGAAATGCCCCACTTCTGAACAGACCTCACAGTTTGATTGCTTCATCATGCTTTATGTATACTTTCCTTTAAATGTTTTAAATTTCTTATTTTAACACTTCAAGAGCCGCAGAATAAAGTTGCCTATAATTGTAGCAATAACCCAAAAACTAGCACGGTTAACATTTTCATTTGGGGATATTTGGATCCCTTCTCATACTTTTGTTTTTTTACAAATATGAAACATTTTTCATTTAAGCTTCGGTGTCTGTGGGCACAGAGGAAATCCTGCTTTCATAAGATTCCAGTCCCAAGCACTTCTGAAAGTCCCTGAAAGGGTGCAGCAAATGGTAGCAGGTAAACTAAATGCCCTGCGTTGTGCCCCAGATAACCTGGTTCTTCCACTGGGTGCTGGTACGCTGCAAATACCACGACTCCAAATGGATGTCACTTCTTTCCACTGGTCACCTGGTCTCCACTGGCCACCACTGTCACCCTACCCTGTGTCACCAGTGATATTTTAGATCCCTCATATTGCCCATGGTGCACGGCAAACAGGCTGAGAACTTTCCCTGGCTGAATGAAAGCGTGGATGAGGGAATCCCTAAGAGGCCTGCTTGGCCCCCAGTTGTTGGCAAAGTTTTGCCCCAGAAATTATTCCAGTTCCTCTTCCAGCCTTGTATGCACATGATCTGTAGAGCGTTAGCCACTATGCTAATCACAGGCCCCAGCTGGGCTCACTGAGCTTTCTCACTCAGAGAAGGGTCCTGAATACTCTGCACAAAGACTACTTCTTGGCCTGGCTAGCTCCTGTATAAGACAGAGCAAATAAGCTTGAGTTATCTCCCAAGAGGCCCCTTATTTGCCAGCAAGTAAATTATTGTGAACTCGGCGTGTTGCTGTCTCTTCCTTCTGCCCACGCAGTTTGCCCATCTGCACTGTGTCCTTTAACACGTTCCCTTCTTGGCAGCAAGTATTCTTATGTTTTAAAAATATTTTCTATGTTGCTAGACAAAAATGATATTGCAGCCATTTTTAAGTATTTTTTGTCAGTGAGACTGAACACTTGCTGTGTTTATTAGCCATTATTATTTGCTTGATCATCTACATCTGTCTTTTAGACATTTTTTAAGATACTACTGCTCAGCCAAATCAATGCATAAGAAATCTGCATATATTGGGATGCCTGGGTGGCTTAGTTGGTTAAGCAATTGACTCTTGATGTTGGCTCAGGCCATGACCTCATAGTTTGTGTGCTGACAGCACAGAGCCTGCTTGGGATTCTCTTTGCCCCTCCACCGATCTCTCTCTCTCTCTCTCTCCCTCCCCCTCCCCCTCAAAATATATAAAAATAAAAATAAAAATAAAGAAATCCTCATGTGTTAAGAATATAATTATTTTACTGGTTTAATTTTTATATAAATAATTCCCTGCTCAGTTTTTAATATTAATGTACTCATCTCTTCGCTGAATAATATCTTGTATGTATGTATGTATGTATGTATGTATGTATTTATTTATTTTTATTTACTTATTTTGAAAGAGAGAGAGAACACAAGCAGGAGAGGGGCAGAGAGAAGGTGAGAGAGAATCCCAAGCAGGCTCTGCACGAGAGCTTGAAATCATGAACCATAAAATCATGGCCAGAGTTGAAACCAAGAGTCAGACGCTTAAATGACTTGAGCCCCCCAGGTGCTCCTGATATTTTGTATTTATTTAAATAGAAGTTTACATAAATGGTTGTTTTCGGAAAACTTGAAAAATTCTGTGTGCAAGCTAATAACCAGGATGTTATTTTCCTTCAGCTGAGAAGGGATGGAACTGATAAGCTTGCACTGTTGACTCTAGAGCCAGGACACCACATGGCCCTTGAATAAATTCTTCCAGGAGAAAATGCATAAATGCTGCAAAAGCATCTGAAAGACAGATGGCGGAATACAAAATAATCATTTGCAAAATTCATATTTTTCTTCCTAGGTCCCGAAAAATTATACATCTTGTTCTTTTGTGACATACCTACCAAAGAATACAGAATAAAGAATCTCAGTACGTCCTACTCAAAAAGGAAAAAAAATGTAATTAGAAATTATCACTGTCAGGGGCTCCTGGGTGGCTCAGTTGGTTAAGTGTCCGATTTTAGCTCAGGTCATGATCTCACGGTTCATGAGTTCAAGCCCCACATCCAGCTCTCTGGTGGGAATCTTCCTTTTTTGGTAATCCCTTTTTTAGTATACATTTAGAATATATTCTCTAATCAAGTGATTACGAAGGATGTGGAAAAGAAAAGGAGTTACTCTTGACTGAGGCAAGATTTCTAAAACAGCTATTATGCATATATCTGAGACTATTCTCTTCACACATGAATGAAAATTGACTGAGGATAAAATTATGACATTGTAAATTTCCTCTCAGCATTGCATTTTCTGAAATTTAGCACAGGGCAGGAAAATCTAGTCAGACTGACTTCTGCCACATGACTACCTATTTTGGTCTTGGTCTTTTACTGCTTATGTTTTTTTAACTGAATTCTGGGTGAGTTTTTTGTCTTTAAATTTCAAGAATAATGCTTTCATCAAATTTAATGAGAATATGGAGAACTCTTTCAGTGTTGAGGCTCAAAGTTGTTGTTTGTATGTTTATTTTAATCACAGTATTTTTCTTCTCTCATAGATTTTATTATTATTTTGGCTTAATTCTTTTTTCCTCAAATCTACTTGGGAGCACCTGCTTTCTAAGACTTGATTCCCATTTTATGCCATACATTTTTTCCATCATTTGTATAGGATTTTCCTCCTCTTTGTATTCATCATTGGTCTTTTGCTGCTATGGCTAACTTTAACAAGAGACAAATGGGTATTATGGCAACAGCATAACTAGCAATAAAATCAGTAATTTGGATAAGAAAAGTTATATGTCACAAGGAAATTTTTAAAATATGGATCTTATATGCAAGTATATGCAGATCACAACATAGCCCCCAAATACATAAAGCCTATTATCATGACAGATTTGCAGATGTCTATAAGATAATCCTCAGCACTGGTGACTGTGCTACCTTTCAGGGTAAAAGGGACACTGCAAATGTGATTAAGGTTCAAGACCTAGAAAGGGGGAGGTTATCCTGGATTAATACAAGTGGGTCCAATATAAACACATGAGTCCTCAAAAGTGTAAGATCTTTCCCAGCTATTGTCATAGAAATATGGGAGCATGAGAAAATTTGATACTGCCCCAATTGCTGTTTTTGAAATGTACAGGACTATGTGGTAAGGACCAGAGAGTGGCCTCTAGAAACTGGAAGAGGCAAGGAAATGTAGTCTCTTCTTGAGCCTCCAAAATGGAATGCTTGCTGACACCTTGATTTTAGCTCAAGGATACATATATTGCTCTTCCGACCTACAGAGTGATAACATAATAAATTTGGGTTTTTTGAAATCGTGTGTGTGTGTGTGTGTGTGTGTGTGTGTGTGTATACACATATATACATATCTGTGCATATAACATATATATGTTGTTATTGCAACTAAAAAAGGAAGCCATTAAATTGAAATAGCCCTAATGCCTTGGTAGCCTATGTAAGCAAACCAAACCCTAAGTAAGAGTCAATGCACTCAGTTAGGCTTTCAAATATAAGGCAAGCTCTTAAACTATAACCAATCAAATAATTTCCTTCTATAAAAACCTCTTTCTATAACAACCTCTCCCCTAGCTCCTGTTCTGGGAGTACCCCTAACCACTTTCAGTTTGGCGCTATCATATTGGAATAGATGTATGCTCAAATGACCTCCTGAAAAATTTTTTGTGCCTCAGCTTATCCTTTAACAACGTCTATATCTCCATCTCTATTCATACTCCTATCTCCCACCGCAGTCTAAAATCGTAGGGTTCATTCTAACACTCTAGCACCACCCCCCATTGCTCATTTATAACTTATTTCTCTGACGATGAGAAGCCTGGCTCTATTTACCTAAAATATATATGCTTGTTTGTTCAACAACAGTACCTGTGGAAAGTAGATTCAAGATCGCTAACTCAAACCTCTGTGAGAAAAGAATTTACCGACTGTTTGTATACAATTCTTTCTGGCTTTGCCCCTATGGTATCTAGAAAAACATTGCTTTACCAAATTACTTTTACCAAATTACCTTTCCTTCCTACCACAGGTGACTTTCTCAGGCTCTCGGCAGCCATTTCCTATTCAGCATTTCTGTCTCTGGGTTTGGATCACTTAGGAATCATCAAACACCTTTAGCGGAAAAGCAGCTCAGGAGATTATGGTCACTTCTCTGCATTTCTTTCTTTAGTATTTACACCTCATTTTGGGGTTTCCTTGTCCATTTTAAACTTTTTTTGTTCAAAGGGGCCCATAAGATTGTTAAAACCTCTCTTAAGTTTCCCCAGTTCTTAACAACCATTTTCTGCTTGACTTGTAAGCATCTCTAACCACGCAGCTTATGAAGCATCAGATACTTTGAAGGAAAGGTAGTAAAGAATGTCAAGCTCATCTCAGTGAGTTCCAATTTGCTTGGGAATCTTAGCTTTTTAAGTGTTGGTTGCCTTAGTTGTACTCTAAAGTTTTCAAATTGATGGAATATTAGATTGTTTTGTTCTCCTTCAGCTTTGCAGTTGTTAGTGGGAACATGGTCAGCTATGAACTAGTCCTACAGAGCTAGAAAGGGGAATCTTCAGAGCCTGTAACAATTTCCCTGGTTAGTACACTTTGGGTTAAGTTTAGTTTGTTTCTCAGTTAATCCAAAGTGAACAGCCTCCAACTGTAACTTCTGTCCCTATTTCTTATGGAGGATTATCTTTGATCTTAAATAGTATTGCATTTCTTTAACATTTTAGAACTTCATCTTATTTCTTTGAGAGAGTGAGAGAGCACGTGTTGGGGAGGAAAAGAAAGGGAGGAAGAAAATCCCAAGCAGAGAGAGAATCCCCCACTGAGAATGTGAAGCCTTACATGAGGCTCGAACTCACAACCATGAGACCATGACCTGAGCTGAAATCTAAAGTCAGACACTTAACTGACTGAGCCACCCAGGCTGGCCATTTTATAACTTTAGATGGGATCTTTGAAGAGAACTTATGGTTCCTTCTTTGCAGGTAGGTTATTATATCAGCCTGAAATTCTCTACAAGTTTGGAGTCAGGTTTGTTTCTTTCTTATTCAAAGACTACAACATTTTTTTTAAGTCAAAAAAGTTTCATGATTAATATGGGTAATCTCAGAATTAATTTCATGAAGTCATTTCCCCTGGGGTATATCTTCATTTAGAGATGTATTGCCAAAAGGTGTTTAGGGGCTTGAGGGAAAAAAAAAAATTAGAGCGAATTAATATATGAAGAGTGTTTACAAATCAAGTAAACACATAAACTGATTAGCTTTCATCTTTTCAAATCTGCCATTAATAATAATAAGGGCATTATTATTAATAATAAGGGCATTATTTCTTCAATTTTATATTGCAAAAATTGTGATGGAAATTATTTTCTATATAGACAAATATAATGAGTATTCTGAAAATGATCCTATGTGGCTCACATGGGCAGGCCCTCCTTTGTGTAATCCTAATTGCCCACTGAGTATCCAAATGGGTTAGCTGTGACTTGAGGAGGCAGCAGAGAGAGTTAAATAATCCTGGGCCCTAACAAACAAAAGTCCAGAACCAGACAACATCACAGACAAATTCTATCAAACATTTAAAGAAGAGTTAATACTCATCCTTCTTGAACTATTCCAAAAAATAGAAAAGGAAGGAAAAGTCCTAAATTCATTCTATAAGTCCAGAATTACCCTGATACCAAAACCAGATAAAGATGTCACTAAAAGAACAGACTACAGGCCAATATCCCTAATGAACATAGATGCAAAAATTCTCCACAACATATAAGCAAACCAAATTCAACAATACCTTAAATCATTCACCACAATCAAGTGGGATTTATTCCTGGATAGCAAGGATGGTTCAATATTCGCAAATGAGTCAAAGTGATACATCACATCAGTAGGATAAAGGATAAGAACAACATGATCATTTCAATAGATGCAGAAAAAGCACTGGACAAAGTACAACATCCATTCATGATAAAAACCCTCAACAAAATACATTTAGAGGGAACATACTTCAACATAATAAAGGCCTCATAAAAAACCCACAGCTAAAATCACCCTTAATACGGAAAACCTGAGATATTTTTCACTACCATCAGGTATAAGACAAGGATTCCACCCTCACTTTATTCAACACAGTCCTGGAAGTCTTAGCCACAGCAATCAGATGACAAAAAGAAATAAAAGGCATCCAAATCAGTAAAAAAAGAAGTAAAACTTTCACTATTTAAAGATAACATGATACTCTATATAGAAAACCTGCAAGACTCCACCAAAAAAAATTCTAGAATTGGTACACAAATTCAGTAAAGTCACAGGATACAGAAGCAATGTACATAATAAATCTGTTGCATTTCTATACACTAACAATGAAACAGCAGAAAGAGAAATTAAGAAAATTACAATTACACCAAAAATAATAAGATCCTTAGGAATCCCTATCAAAATACCACCAGCATTTTTCAGAGAACTAGAAAAACAATCCTAAGATTCGTACAGAACCACGAAAGACCCCAATTAGCCAAAGCAATGTTGAAAAGGAAAAGCAAAGCTGGAGGTATCACAATTCTGGACTTCAAGTTATATAACAAAGCTGTAGTGATCAAAACAGTATGGTACTGGCACAAAAATAGACAAACAGATCAATAGAACAGAATAGAAAACCAAGAAATAAACCCACAATTATGTGGTCAATTAATCTTCAACGAAGCAGGAAAAAACAAATCCAATTGGAAAAACACAGTCTCCTCAACAAATGGTACTGGGAAAACTGGACAGCAACATGCAAAACACTGAAACTGGGCCACTTTCTTATACCATACAGAACAATAAATCAAAATGGTTTAAACACCTAAATGTGAGACCTGAAACCATAAAAACCATAGAAGAGAACACAGGCAGTAAGTTCTCTGACATCAGCCATAACAATTTCTAGATATGTCTCCTGAGTCAAGGGAAACAAAAGCAAAAATAAATTACCGAGACTACATCAAAATAAAATCTTTTGCACAGCAAAGGAAATAATCAACAAAACTAAAAGATAACTTACAGAATTGGAGGAGACATTTGCAAATGACATATACAATAAAGGGTTAGTATCTCTTTAGTATCCAAAATATATAAAGAACCTATAAAACTAAACACCAAAAAACAAATAACCCTGTTAAAAAATAAACAGAAGACATGAAGGGACATTTCTCCAAAGAAGCCATCCAGATGGCCAACAGACACATGAAAAGATACTCAATATCACTCTTCATCAGGGAAATGCAAATCAAACCTACAATGAGATATCACCTTGTACCTGTCAGAATGGCTAAAATCAGCAACAAAAGAAACAACAGGTGTTGGTGAAGATGTGTAGGAAAAAAAACCCTCATGTACTGTTGGTAGGAATGCAAACTGGTACAGCCACTGTGGAAAACAGTATGGAGGTTCCTCAGAAAATTAAAAATAGAACTACTTTAAGATCCAGCAATCATACTACTGGGTATTTACCCAAAGAATACAAAAATTCAAAGGGATACATAGTTCAAAGGGATACATGAACACCTATGTTTATAGAAGCATTATCTACAACAGCCAAGATAAGTAGTGGTCCAAGTGTTCGCTGATTGACAAATGGATAAAGAAGATGTGGTATGAATACACACACACACACACACACACACACACACACACACACACACACTGAAATATTATTCAGCCATAAAAAAGAATGAAATCTTGTCATTTGCAATGACATGGATGGAGCAAAATATAATGCTAAGCAAAATAAGACAGAGAAAGACAAATATATGATTTCACTCATGTGGAATTTAAGGAAAAAATAAGCAAAGGGAAAAAAAAACATAAGGGAGGGGGCTAGAGGGAAGATAAATTAAATACGAGATGGGGATTAAGGAGTGCACTTGTGATGAGCACAGGGTGATGTACGGAAGTGTTAAATTACTATATTGTACACCTAATATAACACTGTATGTTAACTGGAATTAAAAGAAATACTTAAAGTAAAAGAAAATGATGATGGGCTATTTAGTTAATGGAAGTTAATTGGAAACTCATCTCTCAAATTTCCCCATTACCTTGGCAAAATATAGAATGAATTCTCCCTATTAACACTCATGTACTTCTCTTGCCAGTTTTTTCCTTCCTTTCCTATTCAAAGCAATCAGTCATGTTTCATTTAGTCTGATGTTATCAGATGACACACAGGTCATGGAATAAAGGAGGTGGAGCTGGCTATGAGATTTTCACACTGACCTTGAAGCACATGCTTATTTGCTTACTCATCAAATATTCATCTGGCATTGTAAGAGTTTTAAGAATATAAAACTGAGCATGACATAACCCGTGTTTTCAAGAAGGCTTGTTTTGGAAGACAGATATCTTTATAAATAGATTTTAGGCAAAGAATAAAAATAACATTTGTGTGGTGCTCCACAGTTTACACCATATGCTCACATACAGTATATAAATTAACTCTATAGAAATGGTATAAGCATCTATCTTCATTGCATGAAATACCACATGTAAATTTTAGTGAAGGTAGTTCCTCTCAGGCAGCATATAAAAGGGAGAAGACAGAATTCACTTAGGGCAAGGAGAAATGCCCTTTCCTCTAGTCCAGGAGAATCATCAATAGACACCAAAGAATAGTGAAAGCAGTATAGTTTATATCTTTTCCATTCATTAGCTATATCATGTCCCTTTTCTGCGCACTCACACTTGTAAGAGTAAAGTTTTCTTTCCTCTATGATTCTAAGCAGATCTGTTCTCTGTCGTCCTCTGACACATGATGTTTATAATTTGAGTCACTGTCCTACTCCATTTGGTAGAAGATCTATATAAAAGTCTTTAGGTTTCCTGTTTTTTAAAAAAATCTGCATTGTACCTATATTCCAGTATCTATTATTTCATTGTTGCATATGGTAAAAGTGTCTGCCTTTAAGCAGCTGAGGCAGAGTAGAAACTAAATAAAGATGCATCAAATGGATAAATTATCAGCCAGTAGTTCATAACATTCAGTAAGTGCTATGTGTCAGGCACAGTTCTAATATGTTTTCATAGGTCGCCTCAACTAATCCTCAGACATGAATATTTTCCCTATCCTTATCCTTATTTTCAAAATGAGAAAAGAAGGGAACAGGGAAATAAAGTGACTTAACAAAGGTCACATAGCTTGTGACTGAGACAGGATCAGGAAGTCCAACTCCAAAGACCATGTCCTTATGACCACCATGTGATATGTTGCCTTTCTCATTTAACAATCATATACATATTTTCATTGAGAATGTCTTGATTTGATTAGTCATTGAGATCCACGTCCTTTTTTCAAATGTACCACATTTCCCAATTTTATCCTGAAACGACAAAGCTAACTTGGTGTTTCAATAAAGATCTAAAAGTGTTGATCCTCTTCTGCCTACGTATATTGCAAAAATCACATCAGGGATTCTAAAATATCAAATTCCAGATTCTGGTAAAATCCAGCTCCAGACAAACAGTGTTTCTAACATCAAAACAACAACTAGTTTGAGAACACTAATTAGTATCACTTTGAGTTTAATCATTCAACTCTGAGATATAGAAAACTCCCAGTGAGGAAAATACTTCCATTTAAGTTTTTTTTCCATTTAATCACTTACTGAAGTAAAAATGCCTTGACGTATTTCATGTTTTGAAAAATTATCTTATACAGGTGGTTGACATCATTTTTTTTTGCCATCAACACAAATGATCTGCAATGTCAAAACACTTTTATTGAATTCTCTAAAACACATATGTATAGGGGTGTCTGGGTGGCTCAGTTGGTTGAGCATCCAACTTCAGTTCAGGTGATGATCTCACAGTTTGTGGGTTTGAGCCCTGCATCAGGCTGTCTGCTGTCAGTGCAAAGCGCATTTCGGATCTTCTGTCTCCCTCATCAGGCTGTCTGCTGTCAGTGCAAAGCGCATTTCGGATCTTCTGTCTCCCTCTCTCTCCCCACTCTCACATGCGTGCACTCTCTCTCAAAAACAAACTTTTTTTTTTTTTAAAAAGAGTCCTGCATGGATTTTAAAACATATGTATAAATTAAGTCCCAATGGCCACCATTATATATACATATATATATATATATATATATATATATATATATATAATTACTGTTTATTCATAGTTTTTTAATAAGTTTATTTATTTTGAGAGAGTGTGAGCAGGGGAGGGTCAGAGAGAGGGAGAGAGAGAATCTCAAACAGGCTCTCCATGCTATCAGTGTAGAGCCTGACCTGGGGCTCAATCCCACAAACCGGGAGATCATGACCTGCATAAAAATCAACAGTCAGAAACTCAACTGACTCTAGGTGCCCCTAGAGTAGTTTTCCTTGATTTTTTGTAAAGACATTGAAAGGCATGGAGTAAATCATTTAAGTTTTTATGAAATTGTGAAATTTTGGTTAAGTAGATATCATTTCATATTTTGTTTTCATTTCTAAATGAATATTCATTTTAAATAGTACCCATTCTGCATTTATGTTTGCAAGTGTTTTTTGCTAAATGCTCATTTAGTTTCAGAGAATGGAAACTTATTCCCATTATTTGGAGAAATGGAGTTTATTGTAAGGCTGCACATGGACATATCAGGGAAGGGCAGAGATATTGGTAGTTCATGATCCAATTGCTTTTCTCCCCCTCCCCCCCATTCAACAGCAAGAGTTCATGGAAATGTAGTACTTCACCATGAACATAACGCTGAGACTAGGAAGACACTCATTTCCAATTAAGGGAACTAAGAGTATTTCCTCAGTTCTAAAAATCTAAGAAAACTCTCATCCTTTGATGAGACCAGACTATCTCAAATAAGAATTAGGCAATGTTGTCTCAGAGGTATAAACTAACATGATTGTCTTTGATAAAAAAAAAAGGGGGGGGGGTAATATTAATTAATGTACGATGCTCAGGGTAACAAAAGCAGGGTGGTGTAGGGGACACACTTCATACATGTCAGAGAACTTCTAAAACTGTCTTTTCTTATACATCCATTCAACAGGCTTAAGTAGTTCTAGTTTGCTCACGGGAGCTCCATGCCAGAGAGCTCAGAATTTTGTAGGACATCTTGGCTTGCCTCACACTTTTTCACACATATTAAAACAACCCCCCTGCTAACATACAAAAATGCAGGCCCAAGGTCATAGTATGTTTTGAAGTAGTTTTATTTCGCTAATGAAAATAAAAACTCTGGGGCGCCTGGGTGGCTCAGTCGGTTAAGTGTCTGACTTCGGCTCAGGTCATGATCTCGCTGTCTGTGAGTTCTAGCCCCGCTTCGGGCTCTGTGCTGACAGCTCAGAGCCTGGAACCTTCTTCAGGTTCTGTGTATCCCCTCTCTCTGCCCCTCCCATGCTCATGCTCTCTGTCTCTCAATAATAAATAAATGTTAAAAAATAAATAAATAAATAAAAGAAAAACTATTTTGCTATTCATTTTAATCATATTAACTACAGGTTATCTAAAAATTAGCAACACAACAGAGAGAAGAACATGAACTTTGGATATCATTTGCCCTTGCGGCCTTATTCGTACCATTTGGGTTGCAAAGAAAGGCCATCCATCCTCAGGTGCACTTTCGTGAATAAAATGGAAAGCAACATGAAGCTATATCTATACCTTCATAGATTCTTTTTTTTTTTTTTTAATTTTTTTTTTTTTTTCAACGTTTATTTATTTTTGGGACAGAGAGAGACAGAGCATGAACGGGGGAGGGTCAGAGAGAGAGGGAGACACAGAATCGGAAACAGGCCCCAGGCTCCGAGCCATCAGCCCAGAGCCCGACACGGGGCTCGAACTCACGGACCGCGAGATCGTGACCTGGCTGAAGTCGGACGCTTAACCGACTGCGCCACCCAGGCGCCCCTATACCTTCATAGATTCTTAATATTATGTTTATACTTTGCATTACTTCTTTATTAGTTTTCTGTGGCTGTTGTAATAAATTGCCACAACCTTGGTGACTTCAAACAACAGAAATTTATTCTTTCAGAGTTCTGGAGGCCAGGATCCAAACTAAAGGTCTTGGCAAGGCCACATTTCCTCCAGAGGCTCTAGGGGAGAATCCATTCATTGTTTCTTCCAGTTTCTGGTGTCCACCAGCATTCCTTGGCTTGCGATCACGCCATTCCAATAATCAAGGCCAGATTCTTCAAATTTCTCTCTTCTCCCTCATCATACCACCTTCTCTTCTGTGTGCATAGTCAAATTCCCTCTGCCTCCCTCTTATAAAGATACATGGGATTTGGGTGCCTGGGTGGCTCAGTGGGTTAAGCTTCTGACTTTGGCTCAGGTCATGGTCTCATGGTTTGTGAATTCAAGCCCCACATGGGGCCCTGTGCTCACAGCACAGAGCCTGGAACCTGCCTTGGATTCTGTCTCCCTTTCCCTCTGCCCCTCCCCCACTTGTGCTCTGTCTCTGTCTCTTAAAAATAAATAAACGTTAAAAAAAAAAAAAGATGCATAAGAGTGTATTTAGGCCCACCACCATAATCCAGTTTACCCTCTCCATCTCAAGAGCCAGAATTTATTCACATAAGAAATGTTAAAAAAATTTTTAAGTGAGAATCTATTAAGATCTGATGCATCATCAATTTAATTACAGCTTTTTCATGGAAAACAGAGTTTTAAAAGAGTTTTAAAAGAGTTTGTAAGAGATCTTTTTTCTTATCACATGAGATAACATTAGGAGATTCCAGGGTTTAGGACATGGAAATCTTTTGGGGGGCAAATTTCGGCCTACCACAACTGCTTAGTTGGTTGATAAGTAAAGTCAAATAAATATTACCTCAGCTGAGTCTAAATTATCTTTCTCAAACTTCCTCAAGCCTGGAGCAGCTCTGGGGTCTGACCTAGCTCAGGGACACACCAGGATCCTCATGGTGGTTCTACCAGGCACTACTGAGAAGACTCAGGAGAAATGACTCAACTGCCCCATTTTGTAAGATAAATATTATCTTACCTGTAACAGTTTTTTTTTTTTAATCAGCATAGTATAGTATAGCCTTTATTTTAACATCTACATCCATTTACTTCTTAACATTTTTGAAATTAGAATATCACTTATTATCAATGACCATATTTTCTGTGGTACTTTTAAAACTCTATTTCCCATGAAAAAGCTGTAATTAAATTGATGATGCATCAGATCTGATAGACTCTCACTTAAAATTTTTTTTAACATTTATTTATTTCTTAGAGACAGAGAGAGACAGCCTGTGAGTTGAGGAGGGGGAGAGAGAGAGAGGGAGACACAGAATCCGAAGCACTCCCCAGGCTCTGAGTTGTAAGCATAGAGCCCGATGCGGGACTCCAACCCACAAACCACGAGATCAGGACCTGAGCTAAAGTCGGAAGCTCAACTGACTGAGCCACCCAGGCACCCCTGGACTCTCATTAAAAGAAAGTATGGTAATATCCAGCTTCCAAAATAATTATGAAGACTCATGAGTCAGTGGCTATTGATATGTATTATATCCAGTAGAAAACAGTGTTTCTGTTACAAGAGAGGCATATTCTACAATGTGTCAAGAATAATTTCTCAAATTATCCTATAGTTTAATGAAATATCTTCAAGATAATTCAACTTTATTAGCTTTGAATCCAGGCACCCCAAGAAATTGTCAGATTATCAATGTTTTCCTCAAATGGTGTTAATCCTGGAGCTACATTATGTGGTTATACTGACAATACTTGGATCTGCTTAAAATGATTTCCATAGTACACCAGTGACCTGAGAACAAATCTCATGACCTTGAATATGGAATATTAGGATTTATGGAAACAGGAATGAGTCTATTTATTCTTTGTTTCTAATAGGCGATGAATCTGTGTGCTAATAGCTATAGTCAAAGAAATGATGCTTTAGAGGGAACTCAATCTTTTAGTATGAATTACTGCTGCTTATTCATACTGCTGTGTATCACAGAATTAGGCACGTACATAACTGTGAACTATACCAAATTGGCAGTTCTCCACTGCGAAGTGTGGTAATGACTTCCTCCAATCATTAAAATCTAACACTTGTTAGAACTTGCATCCCAAATATATAAAATCTATTCACATCTCCCAAGCTGTGCTCATGATGGAGGAACTGTTAGATTTCTGGTTAAATTAGGGTTCCGTACCTACAGAGCTGAGGATTTAACCCTTGACCCCAGTGACATCTCCAAATACTGCTACCATTGTTGAGAATCAGCTTAAAAAGCCAGTTGACTCTTCCCTTTACATCTTTCCGATTATAGTTTTATGCACTAATTGAATATTTATTAGGGAAAGACATAAACATTGGGTTTTTTCTTTTTGTTGGTTTACAAACCAACTTATATAGAAGTAACTTACATTCAAAGTTTGATAAGGATAAGGAACTTGCCTGTTTTGTTAATTATTATATTCTGCAGGACTCAGGTCATGATCTCATGGTTAGTGAGTTCGAGGCCCACATTGGGCTCTATGCTGACAGTGCAGAGCCTGCTTGGTATTCTCTCTCTCCCCCCTCCCTGACTTGTGCTTTCTCTCCCTCTATCAAAATAAATAAATAAACAAACAAAAAAAAGAAGTTCAGGGTAGAAGTCTATCTTGTCTGGAAGGCTGGGAATTAGAATTTGTGCCAATGGAAGAAACTAAAACTAAACAATAAAAATGAGGTGCAGAACATGTTAAAAATGTAATATAACTGAGTCTTTAGAGATATAGGAATCGAAACCAGGAAAGGAAACTCAGCCACTGTTTCTATAAACAGTGTTTTCCATAGATAATGATGAACAGGTTATCTGATGGATGATTTTGCTGACTGAATTCTTAAATAGGTAATGCCTTCCTCCCTGTTTCATGTGTGCTGACAGCACCACATCATTCTTTCCCACCGAACCAATTCGGTGTAGTTGGATTATCAAGATTGAAGAGGATTGTTGACACACAAAATCACACGTATTTATTGATTATGTTATTGTGACAAATCATACTAGGTTCAATGGAGAAATGGAGGCTGTACTTGAGGAGGGTTTTACAGTTTGGTACCAAGAGAACTTTCTCATTAGATGCAAGAGGTTAGTGTGTTGGCTATATTCCAAAGACAAGAGGATGTCAGCAACAGAGGAGAGAATAATAAGGCCACAGGGAAGAATAAGGCAATGGAGTTAAAGTTGTAAGTCAGGAATAACTAAGAAGTGCTGAGTTTTACTCTCAACTCACACTGCCACTTGGTGTGGGGACAGGTAGACTGACATCTAGGCAGGAGGCTGAGCTGAACCTTTGTCAGTCATTGCAGGTTAATTTGGTCTATAGAAATAGCCTCCAGATGCAATCACAAAATATTAGAATAGAAAAACACATGTATTTCCAATTAGTATAAGGTAGTTTAGGAATTGACAAATATACCTATTGTTTATGTGGTTCATAACACTTTCTCTTAGTTTTTTATTAATAACAATAATTTTAAAAAGAGAAAAGGAAGAAAACAAGTAAGAACTCCTATGTATTGTTGAGTGTTTATTATGCATAAAGCATAGTACCAAATACGTTCGAGCTTAGAACAACACTGGGGTTAGGGGTACCAATCCTCCCCACAGTTAAAGACCCAAGAATAAATTTTGACTCCCCCAAAACTTAACTACTAATAGCTTACCATTGACTGGAAGCCTTCCCGATGCATAAAGAGTCAACTAACACACATTTTGTATGTCATATGTACTCTGCACAGTATTCTTACAGTAAAGTAAGCTAGAGAAAAGAAAATGTTACTAAGAAAATCCTAAGGAAAATACATTTACAGTACTGTATTTACGTGAAAAAAATACTGTAAGTGGGCCCACACAGCTCAAATTCGTGTTGTCCAAGGGTCAACTATATTTTAAATATATTATTTCATTTGTTCCTGATAACTCTGAAAGGTAGGACTTCTTATCCCTAATAGAAATGAGGAAAATGAGTCATTGTCAGGGTTGAGTTGGCATCTGCCCAAGTTATAAAGTAAACATATGGTACAATAAGGATTTGCACCCAGATGTGTCTGTGAGGAGGGAATGTTTGAAACTGTAATCTAAAAGTTGTGGGAGGGGGTGCCGGGGTGGCTCAGTTGGTTAAGCTTCTGACTGTGCTGACAGCTTAGAACCTGGAGCCTGCTTTGGACTCTTTCTCTTTCTCTCTCTCTCTCTCCCCCTTCCCTGCTTGTGCTCTCTCTCTCTCTCTCAAAAATAAATAAACATTTTTTTAAGTGGTGGGAGGGGATGGGGGATGCAGAGAGAGGCAGTGGAGAGACAACTACTTGACCTACATGCAGGGTTGTTGAGATAATGTTCATGAAAACTACTCACAAGCTACTGAAAAGTGAATTCCTAACTATTAACCATTTTGGTTCTTATCTGTCAAGAAATATCTCAACTTTACTTCTTTCCTGAAACAGTCCTTGTTCCTCCCCCTTATATTCCTTGTACTCCTGTTTAGAACCTTATTTATTTCTGTGGATACAAATCATGTTTTGAATTCTTTAGCATCAAGTATAATGTATCTTGTTTTTCTTAAGTTTTTATTATCCCGACTTAAGTATATTTTGCAAAGAAGTAAAGGCTGTTTATTTTGAATATATAGCAAATAACAGTAGTGATCATTCATTTATGTGAAGAGTAGATCAAGGGAATATATCCCCATGTCCAAAAGGTGATTTGATGCCTGCTGTGATCACTTAGTTAAAATGACAGATAAAATATGGATTAGAAGAAGGTTTTCTTATAGAGAAAAGCTTTTATTTTTAATTTTTTAATGTTTTCTTAAACAAATATATATATTTGCTTATATATTTATATATTTATATAATAATATATAATATATATAATATATATAATATATAATATATATAATATATATAATATATAATATATATAATTATATATTATATATTATATATAATAATATATATAATTATATATATTATATATAATATATATTATATATTTATATACATATAATACATATATATTTGTTATGTATATATATATTTTTTTTTTTTTTTCAGAGCATGGAGTATGATAAGGGGCTTGAGCTCACAACAGTGAGATCATGACCTGAACCAAAATCAAGAGTCAGACACTTAACCGACTGAGCCACCCGGGTGCCGCAAGTAAAGTTTTTAATGGTAATTCTCTTCTCATGGCCCTAACTTTCTTATTAAACTTATCTTCTCACAGCAGATTAATTTAGGCTACTCAGTAAGTCCACTGCCTATTTGATTTCATCCTAAAACAACTTTTCCTTCCCTCTCATTTTGCCAAAGTTATATGTAATATGCTATCTTTCACCTGCAAAGAGAATGATATTGATGACCTCTCGCCACTAAAAAGTACACTTTCATTTTTTGACCTCTAATAGACTCTTCTAATCCAATAGTAGTCCTAATATGTTAAAGATGTTAACATTTTTAATTGTACTAACCATAGTAATCAGATTTACCTTAAGATACAAGAAAATTATTTCTATCTTTGCCTTTTTCTTTAAATTATTCACTCTGAGAACTGGATAGACTCTTCCCTCTTAAATATTTAACACTTAATTCTATGGACATCATAAACATTTAACACATATTGAATAATGTTCTTCCATATGTTTCAGAATTCTAGGTATTTATTCCTTAATATACTGCTATACATAACTGAGTGATTTCTGAGGATTATGAAAAAAATTGAGAAAGTTGAGGTCATCGGCAAAGAATTTTAACTCACTTCTGCCACAGTTATTTACCAACCCGCCCAAAGTTTTACCTGCCGGCTGTCCTCACTACTACAACAGTGGATGAACATCTTTTGTTATACTTTAGATCAACCCCTCCACCTGAATGCTGGATCCCACCCTCTTGTCTAATGAAATACACTGTTCCTGGAATTTTTCTTGTAGCATCAAGTTTTTTTTTTTTCCCTCTCTAGGATCATTCCCTTCCACATGCTGTCATAAATTTCATGTTCCTGAAGCTTTCCCCTTGCCATCACCTCCCCCATGCAACTGCCAAATTCTCAGTTCTCCTTTAACACTTCTTGAAAGGGTTATCTACGTTTGCTACCTCTTCTTCCTTCTCTTTCATTGTCTCTGGAAACACTGCAATTAGCATTTTTTTCCAACCACTCCACTGAAAGCCCTTTCACTGTTACCACAGATGAACCAACATTACCAAACCCAGTGGTCAATCCTCAGTCCCCACCTTCTATAACCTGTTAACAGCATTTTTTTTTTTTTTTTTGGTTTGTTCACTCCCTTCTTCTTGAAGTCCTTTTTCATTTGATTTCCTTGAAACCCACCTCTTGGCTCTCCTCCCATCTCACTGGCCACTCCTTTCCAGTCTCCTTTGTTACTCCTTTATAATATTAGCAATCTCTGTGACTTGGCATGGACCAAGGATCTTGGACTTCACTTCTCAAACTCTCAATTGTTAAGAAACCCTTCTGTCTTGTAATTTAAATACCATTAACATGCTTTATAAGCCCACATTTGTATGTCTAAAGAAGACCATTACCCCGAATTCTAGTTTCAAATGCCCAACTGCCTATTGAACAAAGGTACTTGAATATCTAACATGTCTATTAGACAATTCAAATGTAACATGTCTCCAGCGAGACTTAATTATGCCTCCTTTCAACATATTTCTCTATCATTTTTCTCTTCAGTTTATAGTATCTCTTTTCTTCTAGAAGCTTGGGTCAAAAGCCTGAAAGTCTCCCATGGCTCATCTTTTTCTCTCATACTCCTCTAATCTATTAGAATATTTTATCAGCTCTAACTTTCAAATGCATCAGAATTGGACTGCTTCTCACCAAGTTCAGTATTACTCACCCATTTCAGGATACTCTTTTCTTTCACCTCAACAATTTTTGTAATCTTGTAGCCAGTCTCCCTGTTTCAACCTTTGCCCCACTATATACTACTCTTTCCCCGGAAGCCTTGGTGGTCCTTTTAAAACAAGGTATCAGATTATGTCACTCCTCTGGTTAAAACTCTTCAGTGTTTTTCCATCTGTTTCAGAGTAAAACCCCACCTTCACCATGGAGTATAAGAACCTATGTGACTCATCCTTGCTCAGTTCCACTTTCTCTTTTAGAATTCATCTCCAACTAATCTATTCTCATGCACATTTCTGCAGCCATACTAACCTCTGTGTTCTTTCTCAAACGCACAGAACATACTTCTCTCAAGGCATACATTTGTATTTTCTGTTTCTTCTTCCTAGAGTAAGTCAATTAGATTTCTGTTCAAACGTCGCTTCATCAGAGGGGCTTTTCCTGGCTACCCTATTATCAAATAGCAGTACCCTTCATCACCACCTTTCCTCAGTGCTCTGCTCTATTATTTCACGCTCAAGATTAGCATCTGAATGTTTATTGAGTCTCTTCCCCCTATAATGTAAGGTCTTGAAAGTAAGGACTTTATCTTTACCGTGCCTAGAACATGGTAAGCATTCAATACACTTTTATTTGATAAATCAACTACGTATCTTAAAATTGGGGGGATAAAATAATTTCCTAAATAGAATATTTATCTTGCCTTTTAACATAATCTTTTTAGAGATCATATGCAAATAAAGTGAAATCAGAGGAGAATGCTTTCCATTTTTTCAGTTAATTATAAATATATAAATGAAATCATGTTTGAAGAGTACAATACTTCAGACTATATGATATATATTTTCTCATGTTTTTTCTTTGATGTTAAAAAGTCTAGAAGTTCTGACAATGCTAAAATGATTTTTATATTCTTATATATTGTGATTAAAAGCCTAGTCATAGGAGTAATGCAAGGCCAGTAAAAGACTTCCAAAGTTCCACAGAAGGTTTTCAAACTTAATTGGCTACATGGATAAGAGAGATAATATAAAAGTGTGAAATAGGCCAAATAAAAACCATAAGTGGGATTATGTAAAACTGGAGGTTGTATGCTCAGTCCAAGGTATTAGTATACATCAAAAAAAAAAAAAGGTATAAATAGATATTTCCAAAGGCTGTCAGTTTGTGAAAGATATCAGAAAAAGAATATCAGAAGATATTATGTGAAAAACAGCAGAAGAAACATATCAGAGGAAATAGCAAGTATCACAGAACTACAAGGTTTCGTTTTGGAAATCAAGAGTGAATCTTTACAAAAGCTGAATGTACAGTGCCAGGTCTAGAAATCCAAATGTAGATGGGCATAGAATTGTACTCTGGCTAAATGAAAAGAGCTTAAAAGTATGTATACACATACCATTTAGGAAAATAAGAGGAAATATGATTGTAATTCTTTCCACAATGTTTTTTTTTAATATTATTATAACTAATTGCTGGGCATTAACCCTCTTTAGGATAGAGAGTTAAAAATTCACAGAGTTCCTACATATATTCACTTAGGGCTTCATGTATCAGTTGACATATAGAGACTCTGATCATAAGTGTACCCATTTGTGAAATTTTCAGTGTCTTTATTACCAAATAAGCTCATTTAAAATAAAATTTAATGTTTATTTACTTTTGACAGAGAGACAGAGCATGAGTGGGGGAGGGGCAGAGAGAGGGAGACACAGAATCCAAAGGAGGCTCCAGATTCTGAGCTGTCAGCACAGAGCCCGACACGGCGCTCGAACCCACAGACCGCGAGATCATGACCCGGGCTGAAGTCGGACGCTCAATGGACTGAGCCACCCTCAATAAGGGGCACCCTTATTGGCGCCCCCCAAATAAGCTCATCTTTAAGTTCAATTTCACTTTAATATACCAGAACATATTAGGGTGCTACAAATAACTAAAAGTTCTTAGAACTGATTTGCAAAGTGAAGCTGAGCCCTTGATGAAACAGTCTCAGAGAGCTAATGTCATAAAGCTAAATCTTCCCATAAGAAATGAGATATAAATTAGAAACTACTATAATCCAAAATTCATTTCAATTGATGTTTATGCTAATAATTTTGGTTTCTTTTAAATTATCAGCATGACAAACCCAACTTAAATGGCAGTCTCCTATCTATGTTGTTGCTACATACCAAATAAATGTTCCTATGCCAGATAATACTTGGTGCCACATTGCATATTATATATTTATTTGCTGACTTATTTACAAATTTTATCTTATAGTACAATATCCGTCTAGTTAAGCTGTTTGTATAGAGAAAGCATTTCCAACTTGGAATCTTTTTTGCTGAAAAAGTTGCCATCAACTAAGGAGCTTACGATATTACACTAAATTGGACTGTGTTCCTCAGAAGAGTCCTAAGTATCTAAATTTCTTTTTCTTTTGAAAGCCAAGGAGAAAATGATTTGTTTTGTTTTTAAAATTTGCTTAATACTTCAGTAACCTCTTTGGAATTTCTAGCTTATAATGTATTTATCTTTGCAAATGTTTCTAACTTGAAGTCATAGGAGAAGAAAATTTAAAGCTAAGAAGTCAAGGACACCATGGAAAATAACTACACAATAAACACTTCTTATAGGCATGAAATCCTTAGTTATGCATTTAGTGACTCTATCTGCCCCTTCTTCTGCACCTTGGGTGAAAAGAATATTTGATTTTGAAAACCTTTCTAAAGCTTTCTTGATATTTGTAGTTTATGGACACTGTATTGAAACTACTTGGAAGAGTTTGTTGAAAAATCAGCTTCTTTATTCCATTTGTAGAACTTGGATAATGAAAATATTCACCTCTCTAATATTTAAGGACTGCATGAAATAATACAATGTGGTTTTCCAGGTACAATAGTTAAACATATTATATTCTCAAAAAATGGAAATTACAGAGGCTATTTTATACTTTTTAATATTCAACCATGCCTTAAACACAGTCTTGAACATTGTGGGTGCTTGACAAATATAGTTTATTTTAATTACAAGAGGGTTATGCTTGCTGAAATTCAGATTACAGATGAGTGAATATAGGCACAAATGTGGACGAGAAGCAGGAATGTTTTCTTACATTATACTCAAGTTCTATAGGAAGCCATTCATGTTGTCTTCCAGCAAGTATTTATTGAACACCTACTGTGAATCAATCACAATTCAAAAAATACTTCAGTAAAAAGCCAAAATCTCTAATGTAGCATACATTTTAATAAGGATACTATTAGTAGAGTAGTAGATACTATTGTAGAGTATGTTGGAAGGTTACACACACACACACACACACACACACACACACACACACAATCTTTAGTCCCATTTAGAGCCTGACATATGGAAAAGGAGACAGTTAAATAGAATGAAAAAGGAAAGAAAAAGTATAATAGAGATTATATGCTTCTGGATTTCCCACTTTTTCCCTAGATTATGTCTTACTTATCCCTTGTTGTTTCAGTCCAAATAGTATATTAAAGATCTCTATGCTTCTTGCTTCTAAATTCATTAACTACAGATAGGGAAACAAAAAGATGCTTCCACTAAACTTCTATGATTTTTTAGAAAGATTTTCACTACTTCATAAATGAACAATTCTGGACACAAGGCACAATGGTAGGCTCTCTGGGCACATAGTCTCATTTCTTAAGATGACATTTCTCTTTTCCACAGAAACAGCATTCCTTCCCAAATAGACAGCTCTTATATATATTTCCAACTTTCCTGCTAAAGTATTAGCCTTGTAGAAGGTAAGATTTAGGATAGTTGCCGGAATAGATTGAATTTTACAGCAAAAATTGGGGGTCTGGTCTAGATCTGTTTGGATTATGTTCACCTGTAAATAGCAAATGGTATGTAACTGAGTAAATTCAAGTAAAATGCTCATAGTTCACCCTGTCACCTTTCAATTTCATTTGCCTTTCAATACTGTTTAAAGTCTCCATCTTTCATTCCACCTTCTGTGACCAGTTCAACCTACGCTAAACTGTCCATCTTCTGAAATTATATGTACTATTAATTTAGCATTTACTTAGAAATGCTCTCTTGATTTTCCATTTAAAAGTTTTCTGTTTATGTGGCATACCTGTGCAATAGGATTGTAAAATCCTGTAAGTCAGTGATATTTTCCCCTTTATCTCCAAATGCAACATAAGCCTTTAGCAAAGGTCTGGGTGAATTTGACCAAAACCAGTTCACCAAAAATAGGAACAAGAGTGTAATCAATGATGGAGAAATAAGAAAGTGAAAAATGTATTCAGAAAATAGGAAGAGTTTTCACTGGTATGTTGAAGACTAGTGGGAAATAAAATTAGAAAGGAAGCTTGAAAACAGACTATGGAAGTCTTGAATACCAGACTAGGGATTCTCTCTTTCCTCGGCCGGGAAAACCACTAGGGTGTTTGAGCAGGGATGTGATATCATGACAGCTGTGCTTTGACTAAATCAATCTGCCTTCAAATAATAATAGAGACAATAGAGGGGCGCCTGGGTGGCGCAGTCGGTTAAGCGTCCGACTTCAACCAGGTCACGATCTCGCGGTCTGTGAGTTCGAGCCCCGCGTCAGGCTCTGGGCTGATGGCTCAGAGCCTGGAGCCTGTTTCCGATTCTGTGTCTCCCTCTCTCTCTGCCCCTCCCCCGTTCATGCTCTGTCTCTCTCTGTCCCAAAAATAAAGAAACGTTGAAAAAAAAAATTTAAAAATAATAGAGACAATAGAATACAGAGTAAATATAACAAAACCTTTTCTCTGTGGATTGAAAACACTCAGATGCTTATTAATTGTTACTTAAGGGAAATAATTAAGCTCGTGGTTTCCTGCAGTTTGAGTACAGATACTGGTTTTAGGATTACCATCCAGAGCAAATCATATTACCTTTCTTGCCTTCTCTGTGTAAAATGGGGAATGAGATAGAACATCTTATATAGCAGCAGACTCCCATTGAGAGGCCAAGTTCTGGGCCCATTTTCATCGGTAATCAGCTATGTGATTTGGGGCAAGATCTTAAAATCTCCAAATGTTGTATTTTCAATGTGTACAACTAGATTATTTCTAAAAGCTTATTGAGTTCAAATCATGTTTCAATTTAATCAAAATATGATCAAATCATGATTATTATGGGGATGCTTAGAACAAATTAATTAGGCATTACATAGAGAAATTTTATATTTAAATCTGTAATTAAATGAGAATTTATTATTAAAAAATGTTCATTAGGGGTGCCGGGGTGGCTCAGTCGGTTAAACGTCCGACTTCGGCTCAGGTCATGATCTCGCCATTCGTGGGTTCCAGCTCCATGTCGAGTTCTGTGCTGACAGCTCAAAGCCTGGAGCCTGCTTTAGATTCTGTGTCTCCCTCTCTCTCTGCCCCTTCCCTACTCGTACTCTGTCTCTCTCTCTCAAAAATAAATAAATGTAAAAATAAGCTTTTCATGAATACCATGCTCGATATGATTAAAAAATATTTAATGAATCCCCCTATTATGTACTAATTCCATGTGAGTGGGGTAACCAGTCACTATCTAAAACCGATTCATTTCAAACCAATTAATGTGTTTTATTAATGACAAATCCATGTAAAATTCACTCTTTTGAATCTGTCCAGATATAAAAATAATAAAAACAATTTCTAAGTGATGTGATTAAAAAAAAATGTAAAAGATCTACATGCATGGAGAATACAATGTATTCATATATATTTTTTTAATTTTTTTTAACGTTTATTTATTTTTGAGACAGAGAGAGACAGAGCATGAACAGGAGAGGGGCAGAGAGAGAGAGACACACAGAATCTGAAACGGGCTCCAGGCTCTGAGCTGTCAGCACAGAGCCTGACGCGGGGCTCGAACTCACGGACCGCGAGATTATGACCTGAGCCGAAGTCGGACGCTTAACCGACTGAGCCACCCAGGCGCCCCTATGTATTCATATATTAAGACTCAATATTGTTTAGATGTCAGATCTCCCTAGTCGGATCTATAGATTTAACAAAATCCCAGTCAGTACAACTAATATTTGGTCAGAATATACCATGTACCACAAACTATGTTGAACATGTTACATGTGGTATCTCATTTAATGTTCCACACAGTTCTGTCAGTTATGTACTGGGATTATCAGCATTTGTAATTGAGTAGGCTAAAGCATAGAGCTGTCAGACTTACCCATGGTCAAGACTTAACCAATGGTGGAACACATATGACCCCTGGCTGTCTGATTCCAGAGTGTGTTCTTTCAACCACTGTGGCTACAGTATGATAGCTGACATTTATTGATTACTATTAGCCAGGCACTTAGCCAGCTAAACATCTTACATATTTTAATTCCTTTCTTTCTTACAACAATCCTTTGAACTATACACAATGATTATTTCTATTTTATTGGTGAGGAACCTATAGCAGAGAGCTTTTAAGGACTTACCCAATGTCAAGGAATAGTCTTATCCAATGACTTGGGCTGCTACTGGGCCTCACAGAACTCACATTTAATCACTGTACCACATATACCTTTCTACGTACAGTACATATCCTGCCTTTTTCTATAGAGAAAGTCTTGAAGATTTTCTAGGAAATTTCCAATATTCTGTATTTTATTATCTCACTTTGGAGCAAGAGAAAAGAAAAAGCAATTGCCAACCCATGTATGGAAACTTACCTAAAGAATGTTCTGGTTATTTCTACTCGAGGATTAAAAAAAAAATCACTCTATGTATTAAGTCTATTTTTTATGTAACACAGATGGGTGAAAATTTTGGCCAGTCAACAAATCTGACCCCAGAAAGTTTTGTCTCTAACATGAACCAAAGTACTCCCCCATGTCAGAGAAAACACGGTAGCCAACAATTAGAGTTTAGAGCTCCACTCCTCTCATAAGAAAGCAAAATTAATAATAATAATAATAATAATAATAATAATAATAATAATAATATAGCTAAACTAAGATATAATAGTCTTGGGAGATATTAGTGGGTTTCTTCTGAAAGAAAGAAATAGGAGTGAGGCATGCAAGTTTTTACCATTAGCCAAGGGCATGAGGAAGACTGCTGTGGGGCATGTCTTACTTTTCCAGCTGATGCTTTGAGAATAACTGATTTCTTCCATAAGCAGAAGGCTAGGTTTAAAATGCTTCTGTGCAGCTATGCTGTTGTCCAAAGGGGTCACTAGCAGCACACACATTATCAGCCACATCCATCTTAATGAAAAACACCTAGGTCAAATCACCAGAGTGTCCTGGACAGAGTAGGAAAATAGAAATATGAATTCTAAGTACAATTTCTTTTTTTTTAATGTCTTCTACAATATCCAATAAATGAGCAAGAACTGATGCAAGAATTGCTGACTTTGTTTGGATCAAACAGATATAAGGAATATATCTGAATAAAAATTTAGAACAACAGTCATAAGAATGCTAGCTGGGCTTGAAGAAGCATAGAAGACACCAGAGAAACCCTTGCTACAAAGATAAATCACCTAAAAATTAGGTCTGAAATAAAAAATGCTATAACTGAGATGCAAAACTGACTATATGTAATCACAACAAGGATAGAAGAAGCAGAGGCATGAAAAGAAGAATCAGAAGATAAAATTATAGAAAATAATGAAGCTGAAAAGAAAAGGGAAAGAAAAATATTGGATCACAAATATAGACTCAATGATTCCATGAAGTGCAATAATATCCATATCAGAAGTCTCAGAAGAAGAAGAAAATGAAAAAGGGGCAGAGGAAAGGTTTTTGAACAAATTATAGCTGAAAACTTCCCTAATCTGGGGAAGGAAACAGGCATTCAAGTCCAAGGAGAGAACACTCCTCAAAATCAACAAAAACAGGTCAACACCAAGACATATAGTGAAACTGGCAAAATACAAAGATAAAGAGAAAATGCTGAAAGCAGCTAGGGACAAAATGTCCTCAACCTTCAAGGGTAGACATATAAGGTTAGCAACAGACTTTTCCAGAGAAACTTGTCAGGGTAGAAGGAAGTGGTATGATATATTCAATATGCTAAATGAGAAAAATATGCAGCCAAGAATATTCTATCCGGCAAGGCTGTCATTCAGAATAGAAGCAGAAATAGTTTCCAAGACCAGCAAAACCTAAAGGACTTTGAGAACACTAAACCAGGGAAAATACCAATCAAAATTACAATTAGATACAACCTTACACCCATTAGAATGGCTGAAATTAACAACTCAGGAAACAACAGATATTGGTGAGGATACAGAGAAAGGGGAACCCTCTTACACTACTGGTAGGAATGCAAACTGGTGCTGCCATTGTGGAAAACAGTATGGAGGTTCTCAAGAAGTTAAAAATAGAACTACAATACTACCCTGCAAGTGCACTACTAGGTATTTATCCAAAGGATACACAAATGCAGATTTGAAGGGTCACATGCACCCCAATGTTTATAGCAACAGTAGCCAAATTAAGAGCCCAAATGTTCATTGACTGATGAATGGATAAAGAAGATGTGATGTGTATAAAATAGAATATTACTCAGCCATCAAAAAGAATGAAATCTAGCAATTTGCAATGGTGTGGATGGAATTAGAGTGTATTGTGCCAAGCAAAATAAGTCAGAGAAAGACATATACCATATGATTTCACTCATCTATGGAATTTAACAAACAAAACAGATGAACATAGGGAAAGGGAAGGAAAAATAAAAGAATATAAAAACAGAGAGGGAGACAGGCCATAAGAGTTTCTTAACTATAGAGAACTAACAGAGTTGCTGGAGGGGAGGTGGGTGGGGGATGGGCTAAATGGATGATGGGCATTAAGGAGGGCACTTGTGAGATGAGGACTGGGTGTTACATGTAAGTAATGAATCACTAAGTTCTACTACTGACATCAATACCACACTATATGTTAACTAACTTGAATTTAAATAAAATCTTGAAAGAAAACAATTTAAGAAGCAATGCAAATTTGTTGCAAACATTTAAAAATCCAAAATATTAAAAAATTAAATACCCTCTTTGGGGGAAAAAAAAGCAAAATAAACAAATGATAGGAATAGAGCAGAAAAGGAATACCTCAAATGGCTGGCAAATAGAAGACAGTATTTAAAATAACACACAAAAAGTGCTTCACTAAATGCCTGGTATATAATGTAGCATCGATAAACGTTACCAGCAGTAGCACGCTGGTTTTCTTTGGGCATGCATATTTTGTTAAAATTTCTAAAACTTTATTTCCAATCACAACAAATTTTTAGATTGCATTGTACATTTGGTATACCATGTTCTAGAAAAAATTCTGGTCAGTACAGTTTCATAATATATCCAATATAATTTCTATACAAAATTTGTCTTAAACTAGATGTCTATCTAAATTTACCACAGATATCATTGTCAAAGCAAGATTGACTTGTAATTTTTTATCTTAGGAATTTCTTTGCATGTTTCTCGGGGGCTGGATAGGGGAGGGGCATGGCAGAAGCAAATATGGAAATCTTTATTAATATTCATGGAACTCTTAGGCAGAAAGCAAGTTCCAAGTGTTGAATATGAAGAAAGGAGGTGAGTAGTCAGGATAAAGGAGGAAAAAAAGGCAAGTCAACTGTAAATAGAAGACATATAGCATAAGGCAATGCTTTACTCCATAATCTTACCTAAATTGGCTCATCTGTTTCCAAAGTATTCTGCTATCCCAAGAATAAGAGCAGGCAACCATTAATGATAATGATTCTAGGTCGGGCATGCATACATTCTTTCCTATGGCCCATCCTATAAATATGTTTCACCCTGACTTGCAGATGACACACTGAAGCACGGCGTATTAAACACCCAAGTGATAATCCGTGACTTGAGCCAACATAAGAACATGCAGAGGAGCCTTCAGTGGTCATCCCTGAGGGCTACGAAGATGCTGACTTAAAGTGGTGCTACTCTATTCGTAAAACATAAACAATTTTCTAAAGTAGTGATGTTAAAAACATGGTGGGAAGTACATCTCTCATCAGGGAAGACAGATGACTGGCAACAAGAGAAACAAAATCAGTGACCCACATAATGCTATTTTTTCAACCCCCAGTGCAGACAATTTCTTCTAGTAATTATCTATTTAAGGAAGTATCTTTTTTTGCTAACAAAAATACTCTCGTAATAAAAGACCTAACAAATATATGCAGAGCCCTGAGGCTTAAACTGGACCTTTTAAAATATAATTTGAGACATTAATTTTAATTAGCTGAACAAATATTTTAATAGCATATGCTGGTTGGTACCCAGTCAAGCACTATTTCTTACTGGGCCAGAAACTGCAATTATTTAATTTCTGTTACTACTAGAAAACAACGTTTATTTTTATTCACTCATTCAGATAAATCAACTTGGATAGGAGGACACATTAGCTATGCTTACAAAAACTATGAATGAGGGGCGTCTGCGTGGCTCAGTTGGTTAAGCGACCAACTGCAGCTCAGGTCATGATCTTGTAGTTTGTGAGTTCAAGCCCTGCGTTGGGCTCTGTGCTGACAGCTCAGAGCCTGCAGCCTGCTTTGGATTCTGTGTCTCCTCCTCTCTCTGCCCCTCCCATGCTCATGTTCTGTCTCTCTCTGTCTCTCAATAATAAATAAACGTTAAAAAAATTTTTTTAAAGCTATGAATGTATAGCATGCTGTGATTTGCCCCTACAAATGCTGTCCCCTCAGCTCTGCTTATCTGATCTGGAAAGAAAGATGGAAAGGGTTGTGTATGTGGATGTGCCATCCTATATCTTGGACCAACTTCTTTGTACCTAGAACACCCAGTGTGCGTACCTTGCACCAAACATCAGTTTATACATCTGTGTCACTCACTGTACATACTTTGACAATTCAGTTTTAGAAATACCAAGGTGAGCAAGACAGAGGTAGAATATATTCTAGTCAGTGGCACATATTAATAATAAAAACAAGACAATAAATAAAATGATAGAAAAGTACTATGTAGAGTAATGTAACCAGGAAAACAAGAGATGACCTCATTTAGATGTGTTCATAAAGAAAGAGCAGAGCTAACATTTTCTCATGCTGAGAACTAAGGCAAGGGAGAAAATAGTCATTTAAAGAATGTGAAAAAGAGCATTCCAGGCCAAGGAAGCAGCGTGAGCTACATGCTGTGTAGCGCGGTGCATGAGGTTTCACTGTGTTGGAGGACTTGAGAAGCATCCAGCTGGGTGACAGATTATGATGGAGAGGAGGAGGGATCAACACGAACTTGCAGAGATGGGTAGCACAAGACCATGGAGGACCCTGCAGGCCGTAGTTGGAGATTTTATTCTAAGTGCAATTAAAAGTACCTGACATGAAAAAAAAAAAAAAAAAAAAAAAAAAAAAAAAAAAAAAAAAAGTACCTGACATGGCTTAAAGGGGAAGGGAATAGGATTCTGATTTGAGTTTTCAGGAAAATCACTCTCACTGACCTGTGGACCGTAGACTGTCAAGAAAACACTTCAGAGGTTATTGTATCATCCAGGTGAGTGATGATGAGGTAACCCAGACACAGGTGGCTTCTACAGTTAGGAATGCAATACATGATGGCAGGTGAGATGAATAAATTGCAGCTCTAGCTAACCAATAAGTTGTCGGGACCAGGTCCTTTGCAAGATGTATGTCAAAAGCAGGAAGCAAATACGGAGGCTAAATGCTTCACTAGTTTAGTGGAAGGTGCAAATATTCCAGAGAACAATAGGAGACCCAAACGACTTAGGGAAACTCAGTAATTAAAAAGTCTTCCCAAGTACAGACAATGATTTTGTCTTACGGTGGAAATCCTTCCTGCCAGAGTAATTATTTGAATTTGCTATTCATAGTTAACACATCATTTGGTTGACATTTTAAGTGCTATCATAAAGATGATGACTATGGCTGAACCTATTCTGACGCCTCAAGACTAAAGTTAACATTTAGAGAGCACCTACCAGGAACCCAGCAGGGCTTTTTTTCCTACATTTGCTCATGTAATTCTCACTGTGAAGTAGATATAATCACCCTCATTTTAAAACAAAGAAACACATACTCAAAACCCTTAGGTATATGTCTCACAAATGACAGAATATGAATTCTATTCCAAGTTTGCCTGACCAGAAAGACTATGGTATTTTCACTACACACTGACTGCTAATTGCAATTCATTACAAATTGAGAGGCATGTCTGAATCTTCATTAAGCTTCCATAGATTGTTTTGAATCTATGCATAATTTGCCAATTTATATAAATGAGTATATAAATTTCTAAGCCTTCATTGCTGTCCAATCTAATTTTGTGAGACCCATCTCTAACTAAGTTTGGGAAATGATGACAAGTAAATATCAGGCATAAAAGTCACTAACTCGGAGCCAATGAACTAAGTTTGGTGTTTCTTAAACCTAATAAAGCAGCATATCAGAATACTGAGCAAGCCTTATGATCATGCTCCTTAATATCTTGGAGTTTTAAGTGTAATACTAGAAATAAAAAAAAAAGAAAATCACTCTTGATGCCTTTATCTTTTCCTGGCACTCACAATCTTAACTACATTATTTTATTCTCATTTAAAACCACTCCATTCCAAAAACTCAGCTCAGTTCTTGTTCCATGAGTAAACATAGGTATTAGCTTTCCAATGTTTGCAATATGGCAAAAAGAAAGGAGGGAGCAAATCTAGAGTGTTCACCATACTAACATCCCTCAAGGGATCAATTTTCTCATTCTTTTTATATGTTAATTTTGGTCTATTTGACAATCAATTCCACATTCTACCACATCTGTCCTTCATTATTTACTTACAAAAATAACAATTCATTGGATGCTACATTTTCCACACAGCTTTTAGAATTTCTGAAAACAAGACAAAACAAAACGCTATTTCATTGAAAAGTTTGAGATATTAAATCCACTAAAGTTTGGTGGAGTGAACTTGAGAATGAATCTATGTTTATACTTAAATATGTCTTAATTCATCATAATATACAAAGACTTCACTTTTAATGAAATACCAATAGCATAATATATATATTAAACGTTAATGGGTATGATATAGTTTATTTGCAGTTTCTAGATCTTTACTTATCAGAAATGTTAAAAATCTTGTGAAACAAGACTTCAGTGAGATAGATATTGGAAATATATAAGATACTTTTTAATGTTTGTTTTTCATCAAGTATTCAATAGTTTTATAATTCAATGACTCCAAAATCATTGTCCTCAATACTAAGTTTGTCCAAAAGTCTCAGTCTATTATCACTGCCAGAAGTGACAACGATTTGAAAAAACTTAATTTGACTACTTTGTTCACTATGGTCGAGTTCATATTCTAGGCATTTAAGACACACATAACCTAATTAGCTCTAGTGACAATCACATGCCTAAGCATATGGCACCATTTATTCTTAAATTCCACGGTAGCAATTTGCTGACTTGGTTGAGATCTTCAATCCATAGCTCCTACCACTTTCTCAACATCTCTCCCCACCATGCATGCCCTTAGCTCCCATTTTACCAAAGAGATAACTCTTCGCTGTAAAAATGTTAACTTTTTTGCCTTTTTTCCTATCTCACTCCCCTAGCAAAACCCCAACCACTGCTAAAAAAGCGATTTGCATTGTCTACACCTGCATTCAATCAACCAATGCCAGAAAAACAGAACCATGCCATTGGGAACTACTTCCATTATATCCTCCAAAATTGTGAATAAACACTCAATACTGAGAAAATCCTACTGCACCTGTCTAGTAAATTTACTTTACCAACATCTTGAGGATGACTTTTCTTTTCCTTCAGAATCTTCCAGCCCACCTAGGTGATCATTTCTCATAAAAGAAAAGGTAGCTGCAATCAGATGAAAGCTAACTTATCTTCCAACACCAAAACAGCAGTCTGAATGCATCTTTACTCTTTTTTTGTCTCATTACAGTTTAATAAGGGTTAGACATTTCATCTAAATTCACTGACTTCCCTTGAAATCTAGACCCCATTCCCTCTCTCACTGCCTCTGTTTGGAAGCAAGCCCACTGATGTCTTAATTTTGCCCATTAAAGAAAAATCCTCCTGTTACTCGATATCGTCTATTGCCCTATTTATATGCCTCCAGCACTTTGCAAAACAGTTGTTTTTTTCTTTCCAACTCCATTTCCTGATACCTTATTATTCCACTGAAGATTATTCCAACTGAACCTTTATATTCACCAACTCACTAAATAGCTCTACACAAAGTCTACACTTCAGATGTTTGGAAGAAACCAACAATCAAGTCTGCTCTCATCCTGTGACCTTCTTAGTATCGGTATTAGTCAAGGTTCTAAAGAGAAACAGAACCAATGGGAAATATAATATTATAAGGAATTGGCTCACACAATTAAGGAAGATAGGAAGTCCAAAATTTTCAGGGTGGGCCAGCGTGCTAAAGACTCAGGAAAGCTGATATTCTAGTCAAGTCCACAGACCATGTGCTGTAGAACCAGGAAGAGCCAATGTTGCAAACAAAGTCCATGACGTCCAAAGGCAGCCTGCTAGAGAATTTTCTTTTGCTTGGAAGAGGCCAGTCTTTTTGTTCTATTCAAGCCTTCAACTGATTGGATGAGGCCCACCCAGAGTATAGAGGGCAATTTGCTTTACTCAAAGTCCACTGACTTAAATGTTAATATTTTCCAAAAATACGTTCATAGAAACACCCAGAATAGTGTTTGACCAAATATCTGGGTACCTCATGGCTCCACCAAGTTGACATCCAAGATTAGCTATCACTGTATCATTTGCTATGGATGGCCAGTTTCTTCTTGTAGAGATTCTTTCCCTTCAGGCTTCAGTCACACTCAGTTTTCTGGGTTTATTGCTACTCACTGTTTATTCTTTTCAGTCTCCTTTGCAGGTTTCTCTTTTGCTACCTTTTTTTCCCTTCAATTTTGTAGTTTTATGGTCCTGGTTTCATCTTGCTTCTTTTCTATATAGTCTGATGACCTCAAATATGATTCAACTGCTTACTAAGCATGTCAATTAAATCGCAAATAGCCATCAAGAGCCATTAGAAAATTCACTTGTCCCAAGAAGAAGTTATATATGTGGGTACATGTATATACAAGAAGATAGACTATCCAGTGATTCTGCCATTGTTAGAGGTGAAAGGAGATTAGAAAAGTAGTCAGGGGCCAATGAAGGCTTTTGTAGCTGACAGTAAGGAGTTTGGATGCAAAGCTTTCCAAAGCTTTAACAGAGAAGTGCTATGAATCAATTTATACTTCAAAAAGTCAACACCAAAACCTTTTTATGGAACCATAATATATTTTTAAAAAAGTGTGCATGTCAGAAGTCTACAATTCAAAGTAAACACAGCCATGTAACACCATTCTGTGAGTGGAACATTACCACAACTCCAGAAGCTCTGTTCATGCCCTTCCCTTTCATTGTCCCTCTTCCCTCCAGGTAACCAAATTCCTAATCCTAAATTCCAACACCTAAAGTAACGTTGATGATTTTTGAACTTTATATAAATTCATATAGAATATATTATGTCCACCTTCTTAGTGCAATGTTTTTGAGATGTATCCATGTTGTGTCTGGCAGTAGTTAATTCATTTTCATTGCTATAGGACCATCCCATTCCTTTCCCTGAATGGGCCACAGTTTATGCATCTGTTTTCTTTCTTTCTTTTTTTTTTTAATGTTTATCTTATTTCAAGAGAGAGAGTGAGCGAGTGAGCAGTAGGGAGGGGAAAAGAAAGAGAGTGAAAGAATCCCAAGCAGGCTCCAAGCAGCCCTCCATGTTGTAGGGCTCAAACCCATAAACCGTGAGACGGTGACCTCAGCCAAAATCGAGAGTCGGTTGCTTAACTGACTGAGCTACCCCAGCGCCCATGTATTTATTTTCTTATTGATAGTCATTAGAGTTGTTTCAAGTGTTTGGATATTACAAACGATGCTGCTGTGAGCACTCTAGTATATGTCTTCTGATGTATGTGTGTATGCCTATCTATGGGGTATATGTCTGAGAGTAAAATTGCTAGCTCATATGATATACATAGGTTCGAGTTAATAATGCCAAGAAATTTTCCAAGGTGATTATACCAATTTGCATTTCCACCAGCAGGGTCTGAGAGTTTAGTTGCTCTACATTCTTGTCAACAGTTGCAACACAAAAACAAAACTAAATTTAAAAAACACATTATATTGTCTTTACTGTTTTATATGTGTGAGTAACCCCATTTACTAATTTGTTCATTGTCTCTCTTCCTTCACTGGAATGTCAAATATTTTATGACAGGGTCCCTGACTTATTTATCACTGTATCTTCATAGCACTGAACACTTATGTAGGCATTATAAGTCTCAGTAAATACTATTGATTAAATGATCATTGTCTCTAATCTCTGACCACAGCTTTAAACCTGAGACTCTGACCTCTTACACATTTGCTTCTTTCCCAGTATAAGTTCTGATGAAGTATGTTGTGCCTCAGTTTCCTACCAAAAAAAAAAAAAAAACACTTCAATTTCTGTATTTTGTTTCACCCTATTTTTTTTATCCACCCCCCCACACACAATATATATACAACACACATAAAGCATTTCATGATTCACAAGTCACTTATTGCGCTTTGTAATTAGAAATGTATATTTGATTCTTATCTCTTTCTGGCACAGAGCTCCTAAAAGCCTTATAATTTCTTAAGTGATAAGAGCAGTAAGTGTCCTGATATTCATAATGAACCCTTTCAACCACACTCGAGTTTTATTAATGAGGTGACTTTTAGAAAGCATCTAAGGTTCGAGACCTGTTACCAGTAGAGCAAATCATGTGATTAGAGGGTTGAAACTTTCAGTCCCACCACCAACCCCTTGGTGGGAAGAGGGTCTAAAAATTGGGTTCAATCTGCAATGGCCAATGAGTTAATCAACATACCTACATAATACAGATTTCATAAAAACCCAAAGTACGAGGTTTAGAGAATTCCAGGTTAGTGAACACATGGACATGTGGGGTGAGTGGAGCACTCATAGCGTGGAAGCTCTGTGTCCTTTCCCCAAAATCTTGCCCTCTGCATTCCTTCCATCTGGTCTTTCCTGAGTTATATCCTTTTAGAATAAACTAGTAACCTAGTAAGTAAATTTCTGTGTTCTGTGAGCCACTCTAGAAAATTCATGGAACCCAAGGAGGGGGATCATTGGGACTTCCAATCTATAGACAATTGGTCAGAAGCACAAGTGACTACCTGAACTTATGAATGGGGGGCAAGGGGAAGGCTTGTAGGACTGAGCCCTTAACCTGTGGGATCTCACATTATTGCCAGGTAGATAGTGTCAACACTGAGTTCTCTTGTAGACACCCAGTTGGTGTCCAAAAATTACCTTGTGGTGTTGGGGGTGTGGGGGGGAAACAATCATAACTGCTACCAGGATCCTGCTTTTATTTGTGAAGGGGTCATGATCTACTAATGTCTAAATGTTCCTCACTGCTCCCCTCTTGCTATGGAACCCAAAAGGGAGTCTTGGTTAACTCAGCTCTTGGCATTTTTTTACTGACTTAGAATCAAGACAATAGGTAAAAAGAAAGCTAGAAAGGCAGTTGGAAACTAGGGAAGAGGACATCCAGAGTGGTTACAGCAATCTACATAGTAAAATACCATGTAAGAGAAAGCCCAGAAAGATAGGAAAAAAACTGTGCAGGCCTTTATGTTCTTTGAGATTTATCTCTGAGAGGCACTCCTGCGGATACAAAATGAGAAAGTACTGGAAAGTGTGAAAGAGGCTTTTTCACATTTCTGTGGGTTACAATTTGCATCCTGTCAACTTTTTTTTTTTTTTTGGGAAGATCGAAGGTTGGAATTCCTGTTTAATTGTTAGTTGGCAGCTGGAATATTTCTTTAGGTGCACTGTAGGTTCTGATAGAGGTAGCTGAGGTCCAAGATTATCTGCATTACAGTTAAAAATTGATATTCTTGTAGTTGAGGGAACAGAGACGTAGAAAAAAAAATCCATATCCTTGGAATTTGGAAAAATAATTTGAAGTTGAGAAGTGGGTAATGGCAAATTGTTTTCCACATGTTTGTGTTTACTCTCTATTACTTAACAGATGCTGTATTAAATGATTTGCATACATGATGTCATTTAATAGCCAAAAGCTTTTGCAAGCGGGGCTCCTGGGTGGCTCAGCTGGTTAAGCTTCTGACTTTAGCTCAGGTCATCATCTCATGGTTCGTGAGTTCAAACCCCACGTTGGACTCACTGCTGACAGCTTGGAGCCTGGAGCCTGCTTCAGATTCTGTATCTTCCTCTCTCTCTGCCCCTCCCCTCCCCTGCTCTCTCTCTGTCTCTGTCCCTGTCTCTCTCTCAAAAATAAAATAAAACATTAAAAGAAAATTTTAAAGCTTTTGCAAGTAAGGGAAACTGGCCTTAGAGCAGTTAGCTACTTTATACATGCCCACAAAGCCAGTAGATGGAACAGGGAGGATATAAACACAGGCGTCTGATTTCAAAGCCACTGTACTTCCTGCTCCACCATACTGATATTTTATATACCTTTTGAAGTCCATGTCAGAAACAATCTAACACACTACACGATGCCCGATAGATTTATGCTTGTGTATTTTATATTAGCGTATATTAAACAGAGTAAGTTCTTTAGAGTTAATATGTTTAAAATCTCTTCTGTATTCAAAACATGTTTGATAGCCTTCAAAGTGGAAAAAGACATAGCTCTCGAGGATCTATTTTTGAAAACTTTTTGGGAGAATTCTAGTTTATTTATTTATTTATTTATTTTTAAAAAAATTTTTTTTTCAACGTTTATTTATTTTTGGGACAGAGAGAGACAGAGCATGAACGGGGGAGGGGCAGAGAGAGAGGGAGACACAAAATCGGAAACAGGCTCCAGGCTCTGAGCCATCAGCCCAGAGCCCGACACGGGGCTCAAACTCACGGACCGCGAGATCATGACCTGGCTGAAGTCCGACGCTTAACTGACTGCGCCACCCAGGCGCCCCAGAATTCTAGTTTAAAGTACACTCTTTAGCCAACAACCAAATTTTAAAATGCAAAATTGAGTTAAATATTTTCAGCATTCTTTGGACAAGTAGTTTAGTTTTCCAGCTTAAATAAGGAATATTCTCAATTTTCTGGAGGGAAATACCTTCAAGGGATATAGATAGGTTAGGGCAGTGCCTGCTCTCTAATGCCGTCCTCAAACCAGCAGTATCAACATCATCTGGTAGCTTGTTAGAAATGCAAAATTATGAGGTCTGGCCCCAAATCCAATGGGTCAGAATCTTTGTGATGGGGACACAAGATTCTCAGGTTTAGTAAGTTCCAGGTGATTTTTTTAATGTTTATTTATTTTTGAGAGAGAGAGAGAGAGAAAAAAAAAAGGGGAAGAGAGAGAGGGAGACACAGAATCTAAGCAGGCTCCAGGCTCTGAGCTGTCAACACAGAGCCAGATGCGGTTCGAACCGTGAGATCATGACCTGAGCCAAAGTTGGATGGCCAACCAACTGAACCACCCCGGCACCCCAAGTTCCAGGTGATTTTGATGCTCCCTACATTTTGAGAACTACAAGGTAAATGGAACCATATGTTCACTGGACTCTTTTTTTTTTCTCTTAAGTTAGAGGAAAGAGGAAAAAAGCAAAGTAACTGGATTTTTTTTTTCACTTACTTTATAAGGGAATTTGAATACGGACAGTCCCCAACTAAATGATGGCTCAACTTACAATGTCTTGACTTTATGACCATGTGAAAGTGATGTTTAGTAGAAACAGTACTTTGAATTTTGGTCTTGTCTTGGGCTAGCCATGTGGTCCAATCCTTTCTTGTGTGGGCAGAGGCAGGGGCAGGAGCTGCAGCTCCGGGTCAGCCCTGCAATCGCAAGGGTGAACAACCAACATTCTCACAACCATTCTGCACCATCATTCCACTTTCTACTGTCAGTACGGTATTTAGTAAATTACATGAGATGTCAATACTTCATTATAAATGAGGATCAGTGAGTGGGAGGTGACTTTGTACAACGGTAGGCTAATGTAAGTGTTCGGAGCACGTTTACAGGAGGCGAGGCTAAGCTCCGATGCTCTGTAGGTCAGGTGTATTAAGTGAATTTTTGACTTACCATATTTTGAACATATGGGTTTATTGAGACATAACCCCATAAGTTGTGGAAGATCTGTACAAGTGAAATTGCTTTAGAGCTTGTTAGCAGACCTATGTGCCTTAAGTTGTGAGGAAACGCATCTAATTAAAAAGTTTCCACGGTGAATTTTTAAAATGTCATATTATATACTCTGCACACAGTTCAAATGTTTCTACTCCAGGAAGCAAATGAGAATAGGGTATATTGGAGATATTACACAGGTCAAGTAGAAAAGACTTGTGACTGATTAAATGTAAGAGGTCAGGAGATAAAGAAGTCAGAAATGATTCAGAGATCTCTACTTAGGAAACCAGTGAATGTCTGTTATACTTGGAAGGCAAGGATGAATCTATGCCTGTAGGTAATGAATACATACTAAATTTAAAAAAAGAAAAAAAGACTCTGCATGTATTACACTGTGTGATCTATGATTACAAAAGAAATATAGCTTAGGCTAGAAGTGATTAATGCCATAAGTTTAAAACACAGGGAAGAACTTAAATAATCACTATTCAATAATATCAAAACATGAAATGAAGTCATATTGGCTACAGAAACACCGAGTAGTCACAGAGGATTACCCACGCAGAATACAGTTATGTGGAGTACAGAGCAGGAATGCAGAAAGCTTTTGACATCATATGCCAACAACAAAAGGACATTCCTACAATGTCTAAATTAGAAATTGAAATTCAGATTGTGTGAGGTTAAGAGAAGAAATAGGTGAAATTTTCTTTTCAAATGGCGGTAAATCATTAAGGATTGCCTTCTTTTTGCTTAATGTCTAGCAGAAAAATCATGGAAAATCTAAAGCTAACAAATACTCTAGGCCATGAGAATTAACAACAACAAAAATCAACTCAGAGGACTGAGTAATGGCTTAGGCTATAAGAACAAAGGTCTCCATAAAGAAGTCTAGGGGCGCCTGGGTGGCTCAGTTGGTTAAGCCTCTGACTCTTGATTTTGGCTCAGGTCATGATCCCAGGATTCTTAAGATTGAGCCCCACATCAGGCTTTGTGTGCTGACAGTGTGGAGCCTACTTGGGATTCTCTATCTCCCTCTCTCTCTCTGTCCCTCCCCCACTCATGCTGTGCGTGCTCTCTACCTTAAAATAAATAAACCTGTTTTTTTTTTTTTAAATTCACTTTCTTAAAAAAAAAGAAGTCTATATAAATTTCTACAAAGAGTTGTTTTAACATGGGGATGAAAGGTTCAGCATAGGGAATATAGTCAATTGTCTTGTGATAGCATTGCATGGTGACAGACGGTAGCCACACTTGTGAGCATGGCCTAAGGTATAAACGATTGAATCACCATGTTGTATACCCGAAACTAATGCAACATTGTGTGTCAATCATACTTCAATTTTTAAAAAGAATAGTTTTTTAATAGAATCAATATGAAACAACACAATGTGGTCCTAAACATGCCTTTAAAAAGTAAGTGAACCAGTGATGTCTGAATCATTCCTGAATGTTTTATAGTTGCATTCAGACTCCAAAGAAAATGTATGTATCTCCATCCTTGAAGAAGGTAGACAGAATGGTGAGCAGACAAAAGTTGGGGGGGGGGGGTGGGAAAGAGGAAGAAGAGACGGAAAGGGAAGACAGGAGGGAGGACAAAAGAAAGAGGGAGGGAAAGAAGCTTATCTGCATGTAGGAATTGAAGAAACATTGGAGAAAGGAATAGGAGAAAAATATACTGGAAGCTAAATGTCTAGAAGAGGATGAACAAAAGAGGGAGCTAAAGAATACATTATAGAGGTGCCTAGGTGGCTCAGTCGGTTAAGTATCCAACTTTGGCTCAGGTCATGATCTCACCATTCCTGAGTTCAAGCCCTGCGTTGGGCTCTGTGCTGACAGCTCAGAGCCTGGAGCCTGCTTCAGATTCTGTGGCTCCCTCTCTGTCTCTGCCTTTTTCCCACTTGTGCTCTTTTTCAAAAATAAACATTTAAAAAAATTTTTTTAAAAAGGATACATTATAAAATGTTCCTTGAGTTCTTAGTGACATTGCCCTGCAAACTGAGTCATGTGCTCCACAACTAGGTATGATACAAATGTAGGACAAGTCTTATGGAATGAACATGTGCTTTTTATTTTTCCTGACTACCTTGAATTGCTTCCTAATGAAATTTTAGGAAGGGGGTGGTGATTGGGAAAATATAGACAAGGAAATTTTGTACTTAATGAAATTTAATATGAATTAAGAATATACATTCAGCTAGTAAAATTTGACTATGAAAGTCTTGGAGTAGCTATATTTTCTCTTTGGAAAGTGAATGTACAATGGTTTTGACCATTTTAATATTCATTGGTATTTTCATGAAAAAAAAATTAATTAGTTAAAATCTGAGGAAAGTCAAGTTGCTATCTGTTAGTATAGTAACCAGAGATTAGCTCAGGGGACAGGGAAAGGAAAGGCAAAACTTCAACCCAAAACGAAGGTTAAACACGCTCTTAAGATTCTGGTTATGAATTCAACCAGATAATTAACTATGTACCATGTATCATCAAAGTTATCTAGATATTGCTATTGAGTTGTACTTGTCTTTGCTCCAAAGAAAGGAATGCATGCCAGTAATGTTTTTCTGCCCTTGAGACACCTCTGAAGGACAAGCACCTCCTTTTTTCTGAAAACATATAAATAAATACTCAGAACAAGTGTGTCGGTGTGGGTGCAAGTGGCTGGAATCTGTGATACATCTGATGAATCACCAATGCAATTACGTTTATAAATTTAAGTTTGTCTTGTGAAAAAAAAATAAATAAATAAAGGAAACCTCATTTAAATGGAGTCAGGAAGCCCTGAAGGGGGCGCTCTCACACACGTACCACACACAGCCTCCAAAACCGGCAGGAAGAGGGAAGAACAAAGCTCTTTTGACAAAAAAAGGCACCATTCACATAGGAATTTTATCTTCTGCCCTCATGAAAATAAAGATCCTTCCCTGCCCAGCAACAATACATGAACTACCGCTTGCAGCCAATGAAATACCACCACAACCTGAAACTCTTTTCTCCCCAAAATTTTGTTCAGAACAGTCTTCCCTAGTTTCTTCTTATAATCTAATAAAAGCTGACCTTCCATTCTTCTCTTCAGATGTGTCTATGGTTCACCATAATTTGCTTTTCCCAAGTTGCAATTCCTCTGCTATTACCAAATAACCTCTTTTTTTTTTTTTACTTAAATAAAAATGCTCTTTATTTGAAATTAACAGTCAGAATTTGTGTCCCTCCCCCCCCCCAAAAAAAAAAAAGAAACAGGGAGGTTACTGATCTTATAAGTTTTTATATTAAAATGGTTCATCCAACACTTATACCCAAAACAAATAAGTGGTCCCCAAAGTTCCAATAATCCCATCAGACATTTTTCAAAAAAGGAGGAAGAAAACGTTCTGTAGTCTATGGGAAAAAAACATAGGTTATTAGAGCCTCTTGTAGCACCTAGAGCAAGCACCTTGAAACACTTCTTGAACCAACATTTTGGTTCTACACGTAGAGCTCAGATGGTATTAGTAACAATATGCACCATTTAGTAGTTTCCTATGTTAAAAAATTATTCTTACTAACTCGGAGCTAAACTTTTGAAATTGTTACTAGCATTTAAAACTTTGCAACTTCTAAAATCTGGGGCCTAAAGGAAAGTATTTCTAGTGCTGTATCTTAATTTGATTCTAACCTATGTTGTATTTTCCAAAAGTTATAATTCACTTAAACATGTTCAAGGTTAATGTAAAGTCCTACAGCTAAGAAATCGGTTTAATTTTGTTTTACCTGGACCCTTCTTTTCCAATAGTCTGACCATACTTTAAACATCTAGTTTGTCTTTGTTACTTCTTTTTTTCTTTTGCACAAGCATCCTTTTTTTTTTTTTTTTTTTTTTAGCACTTTAACAAACATTCTTTTATGCTATAAAACTACTGTGGACCCTGTAAAGTAATCAAGATGCAGATGGCAGGGAGAAATAGCACAAAGAAATACAGTGTTAGCTCTGGATCAACGTTCATTTCAGTTTATCTCTTTTCTCACAACTTTCTCAGAGGATATGGTCTTTTCAGTCCACTTTAATTTCTAATCTGTGCCTGTGTCCATGTTCATTTTTGTAGCTGCTCTAGAATGAATACGTTCCAAGGAAAAGATAATACCAAGAAGGTGAGAGAATTATATTCTGATCTGTAGAGATTTGGTGGTAAAAGTTTCATAATCCTGTTACCACAAATATTCATTAAACCTCTTTCCTATATGTCCTTATAGTACACATGAGTGAGATGGAACAAAAACAGAGAAAGAAAATTCCTTGTGACCAGTGTGATAACCTATCTAATAACAGAGACCAGATATTTAAGGGGAAAAAAAACAGCAAAATTGAATGACCAAGTTCCTGAAAGTTTGGATTTCTGTCCAACAAAAAGCATAATGATGTTCAAAAACCAGGATGCCAGCACAGGTATGTATAACACGTGAAGAATAGTCACATATTATGTCTATAACCCACACATGTGGACTTCTGTTAAGCTTGCAATTCGTTCTTTATGATTTCTGATAATTCATAGTTATATTACATTAGTTAGGTATTAAAGAAAGCAATGTCTCAAACATAGCCAATAGGTAGAATTTCCCCTTAGCATTGCCAGAAAATAAGAAGGAATGTATGATCTTTCTCATTTTGCTAGAAGTATTGCTTTGATGCATGTAACTGTAGTTCATTCATTTCACTCCCATAAGACAGTCCATTGTGTGAATAGATCACAATGGATTTATTCATTCTATTGTAGATGATCTTTCTATGTTTTCCAGTTCTTGAACCTACAAACCATGTTGCTAGGGACAAGTCTCTGATACAAATACACAAGGATTTCTCTGGAGTATACACACAGGAGTAGAATTGCTTGGTCATAGGTACATAACACCTTCATTATTGTTAGAATGCCCAGTGCTTTTTCGCAGTAAATGTAGTTAAGTGATATTCCCTGAAACAATGTCCAAAAGTTGCCACTGCTCTACTATTTTGCCATCAGTTGGGACTCTTTGTCCTTCAATATCTTTGCCAACCTGATGGTTATTAAATAGTATCTGATTGTGGCTTTAATTTGAATTTTTATGATTGCCAAGGTTAAACCTTAATGTATGTTTATTTGTGTTCTTATTTCCTGTGAAAGGGCTTCTTGTTTTTTTCTCAAATATTTCCTATTGAATTATCTTTTTTTTTATTGGTTGCAAACATGCCTTATTCTAGGTCACAAACCCTTTAGATTATATGTGTTTCAAATATTTTCTACTGATGAGAGCCTCATTACCTTTTTCCCTAAAGGTATTTTAATTGAAAATAATGGCTGTTAATTTTAAAGTCATCAAACTTCTTGTATATTACTAAAACATAATTTTTAAAGCGTTTTAAGCTTTAGCATTTTACTTTTGCCTTTTTGTCTTCAACCTGCCTATATCGATGATATGATGCAGGAATCCAATTTAATTTTCTCCTATATGGATTCTTAAGTGTCCCAGTACCATTTATTAAAAATCTCCTTCTTTGCCTAGCAGTCTGCAATGCCACACATATAGTTTTGTGGGTTATTTAAGATAAAAATGGGGCATTTCTATCTATAATTTTTACCAAACCCCTCTTTAAAAAGTAATCTATCTCTCTCAACTCTGTTAGTATATGGACACCTACTTCATTACTTTAAGTGGCTAATAGACATTTCTTTAATGAAATTGCCACCATCTATTTCAACAATCCTTCATTGATATTCAAGTTGTTTTTTTTTTTTTGCCATTAAACACATTCCCGTATCAAATATCCTAGCACATCTATTTTTGCAACTTTTAATTATATTTCTGTAGAAGGCATTCTGAAAAGTGAAAATGTTAGATCAGAAAGGTGCCTATTTGGGTGAAGGAGAATGGGAGATACAGGATTCCAGTTATGGAATGCATAAGTCGTGGGGATGAAAGGTGGAACACAGGGAATACAGTCAATGGTGCTGTTGTGGTGTCGCATGGTGACAGATGGTAGTACACTTGAGCACAGCAAAGAGTAGACTTGTCAAATCACTAGGATGTACACCTGAAACTAGTGTAACATTGTGTGTCAACCATACTTTGATATAAAAAATTTTAAAAATAAATCAGAGATGAAAATTACAACACAGAGAAAATAGTCAATAATATCATAGTAACATTGGTGACAGATGGCGACAGCACTTACGGTTGGGAGCACTGAGTGATGGACAGAGGTGTTGAATCACTATGTCGTACACCTGAAACTAACAAACATTGCATGTCAACTACACTTCCCTGAGGAAAAAATTTTAAATTAAAAAAGTGTCTGTTTGTGACGCTGATATTTTCAGATCATCCACCAAACTGTCTCAGTTCACCTTTCCTGCAGCAATGAATTTCTATGCCTTTTTCCTCCCATTCTTGATAACATTAGGATTGCTTCAGTCATTGCCATTCTGGTAGGTAAAAATTATACAGTACTGTTATTTTGATTTTACAGCCTGCAGATTTTACAGCATCTTATTATACTCCTTCTTGACAGATTTCTCTTTGACCTATTTTTCAAATCTGTTTTTCATCTTCGCTCCCTCTCTTTACACTGATACAATATTTTTTCCTCACCACTTAACATTTTCCATGTTTACATTTATTTATCATCTTGTCTCACCACTAGAGTAAAGGTTCCTGAGAGTGAGGACTCTGCTTTCCTCATTGCTTTATTTTTATGGTGGAGAACAGGATTGGCAAGCAACAGCTTCTGGGTCAAATACAGCCCACTGCCGGCTTCTGTCAACGGTTCTGCTGGAACACAACCATGCCCATTCCTGGTGTAGCAGCTATGGCTGCTTCCACGCTACGGTGCAGAGGAGTTGTGACAGAGACCTTACGGCAGGGCACAGCACACTCAGAAACATTTACTATCTAGCTCCTTTAAAGAAACAAATTTGCCAAGCCCTGGTCTAGAAAACTACCCTACTGTTTGTGAAATGAATAAATGAAAGAGAAAGAAAAATTGGTTTATAGATGTTCTGTAGGTACTAAGGATATCGTTCACTTTCGTCACGTATATCATAATGGATTTTCCTAGATTTCTGTTTGGCTTTCGACTTTAAGTGCATAAGAATTTTAAGTGTTAATGTGGCTACATGTGTTAATATTCTGTTCAGTGGTTTTAGGATTTGGTGAGAAGCTACCGAAAAGCCCCACCCGACACGACCATCCTTCCTCACATAAATTCAGTAAGTGTTCTTTGTGGACTAACAGAATTGTTGACAGAATGGATATTCTTCAGGTGCTGAAAAAGGGCACCTCGTTGAATAGGTTTTTTCAAACCACTTATTCACCACTTATTCAGGGGCGCCTGGGTGGCTCAGTCGGTTAAGCGTCCAACTTTGGCTCAGGTCGTGATCTCAAAGTCCGTGAGTTCGAGCCCTGCGTCAGGCTCTGTGCTGACAGCTCAGAGCCTGAAGCCTATTTCAGATTCTGTGTTTCCCTCTCTCTCTGACCCTCCCCCGTTCATGCTCTGTCTCTCTCTCTCTCTAAAATAAATAAAGGTTAAAAAAAATTCAAAACACTTATTCAATAAATTTAGATTATTATATCATTTAGATCCTCCACATTCTATTATTCCTACTTGATCTGCCAGAGAGGTAAGTTTAACATCATCCACCTCCGTTACACAATTTGTATTATGTTCTGCTTTTTCATAATACAAGTCTAAATCAGAGAAAATAGAAAATACTGTAGAGCAGGGGTAAAATTTTGTCACAGTTTCTCTTGGTTTAATTTCAAGTAGCTTTTATTCTTCTGGTAATAATCAGAGGTTATTAATAAGAAAGTCTAAATTTTCTCTTTGGTGTAGTGATTATAGTAACTCATTTCATTTGCTTTCACTCAAAATATTCTTAATGGTTTATTCACCTTTCTTGGTGAAGTAACATCCTGCAGATCTCTTGTCTTATTCTTGTAAGTCTATCAACAATGCCTTAAAACTTGGAATAACTCTTGAATGTTATAGAAGTAAATGAATAAATAGGATTAGAAATCCCTCAAGTGTTACTTTTGTTACTTGTTTAGAAAAAGGAGGAGATTATGTTTGAGAAAATATTTTATAAACTCTCCTGGGCAATTAAAATGCATGCTTTCATAATTATTGGCATCACGTTCCACCTGTCTGCTGCAAGGAGAAAGAAAGAATGTGTACATAGAGGTTTTCTTCCTTTACCTTGTTCTTCTTTGTGTGTAAATAATGAGCCATCAGAAATTGTAAGGGTATCTATAAAATTACATTAAAAAAAAGTGCCAACAGCTCTGTGTTCCACCTTTGGATTTAAAGCAATCTAACATTTGACCAGGAAGGAGTTATGTGATTGGGTATTACTCATCTGTGGCCTTTCAAAGGGCAAATTCCTGCCAGAGGACAAGTGGAGTTTAAGATGAAATATATCTGAACTGAAACGAAAGCCTGGCTTCTGAGGCTTTGGGGAAAGAGATCACAAGTCATATGTAGTTAAACTAATCTCACCCAAGAGGAATAAATCGCTCTATGTGAATTCTTATTTTTAAAATAACAAACACTAATTTAATAACATCTTCCAAGATTAGAAGTTTTATAAAGGAAAACATAAACTAGAAGTCAACTCCCCAAGGGCACCAACATGGCTCGTAACTAAGTCAGCAAGGCTTTAAATGGGTCTTCTAGGCATAAATATAGGACAATCCACTGAATGCACCTCTCCCAACAACCCATACATGAGGTTCTGTGAGTGTTACCAGGTCCCTGATATTTGCTAAACCTGGGTCCATTTTATTCTTAGGAACTACAGGCACAATGCCCAGGAACAGTGTGCTTTTCAGGGGCCTATAAAATTTTGAAACCAATTTTGAACATATTGGTTCAGCAGTAGGAACATTACAAAGTAAGAATAAATATTTAGTGGTCAACAAAACATAACTTTATGCTAGCCACACTATTGTTACATTTAGTATTCATAATATTTCTGTTATACTTGGGAACAAGTTATATATTGATTTTCTTCACTTTGCAAGAATTTCCACACATACATTGTGATTTGAGAGAAATCACAGCCAATTATTAATTGCTCATTGCCAAATATTTTCCAGGACAGTATTATAAGTATCTTTTCATTATTTTGCTACAAGTATTATACGTAATGTAGGAGGTATATACATTTTAACGTACTGCTGCAATGTGGTATAAAGCCAGAAATCTGCTGAGGTACTCTATCTCCACCCTTTTTCTTCATATGCTGTTGACCACCGAACACTTAAAATTCATCTTCTAAGTACCTCCTCTGTTAACTTACTCTGATTGCCATCATCTCTTTTCAGGATTTCCTGCAAGCGCCTCCTGGTGGTGGAACTGAGGACATCCGGGTAAGCTGGACTGGCTTCCACAGAAAGTGTATGGTGCTTCCGGCCAGGGGAAAGAATTAGAAGCCTGGAATGAGAGGAGTCAGGAGTTTCTTGAGAGCAGCATAGAGAACTTCCAGGAGCGACTGTTGAAAATAATGAGGTTTTGAGGAAGACTTATAGAAAAGGGTTTTTATATAAGTTTTTTATACAACTTTTTGTTGTGTGGCAACCTATTCTCTGCCCTCCTCTCCCACCCACTTTCTACAAGACCTTAGTAAAACTGCCGCACCATGCGGGAACAGGAAGGTAACTGGAAACTACTTTGCTGTGGTGGCTGTTTCTACTTTGCGCTCCCTACTTCATGGCTGCCAACCACATACTAGCCCACCTGGTGAATTAGGACGTGATACAGTATTTCTCCCGCCTCTAAATTTAAACTATAGTTACTAAATGCCTCTCTGTAGAAGATTAAATCTGCATAAATTCAGTGTTGCATAACACTGGAGAAAGAGATTTCAGACATTCTTAGGGGTGTTTTAGAAGAATAGGACCACCTATAAATATTACAAATGAGGAGTTACTTGAAGGAATAAAATATCAGCGACAATAAATAGAGCATGCTAAATGAACATATCAATGACATTTTATATACCTTAAATTAATAACAGAAACAAGTATACAGTGCTTTCTATGCTCGACATGTTTTATTCATAACAACCTTATTAGCATATTGTGGGAATACCCTAGGCATTTGTAGTTTCTACACTCTACAAAGGAATGGACAGTGGCAAGACTGATTATGTAAATTGCCCAAGGCTGGTACAGAAACTGTACAGAACTAGTAAGCTGGAGAGCAATATTCAAAACCAGGTGATTTGGCTCTAAAGCCCCTTTCTCTGTCTCTCTGCTGATCACTGTTACTAAAGGTAAATACTGCACACTCAATTTCCATTGACCTTCCATTGTCTCTGGAATGTTTGATAGACCTTTTCAATTGTCTTTCTCCCTCAAAGGTGATGCTTTTTTCGTGGAAATTTGCCTCTTCTTAAAAAAAAAATGTTTGGTCCTAGGGGTGCCTGGGTTGCTCAGTCGGTTGAGCCACCCACTTCGGCTCAGGTCATGATTTCATGGTTTGTGAGTTCGAGCCCCACGTCAGGTTCTGTGCTGACAGCTCAGAGCCTGGAGCCTGCTTCGGATTTTGTGTCTCCCTCTCTCTCTGCCCCTCCCCCACTCATGCTCTGTCTCTGTCTCAGAAATAAATAAACATTAAAAAAATTTTAAAAAATATGTTTAGTCCTTTATCTAAAATCTTCGTCTTGTTTTTTTTTTTTTTGTTGTTGTTGTTTTTTAAGCTGAAGTTTCCCTATTCCTGCCATGCCAAACGCTGCTTTTATTTGGCTCACTACATAAATCCCAACCTTCTCTGAAAGAGAGTAAATTCCTTGCACACCGTGGGCAGGTACTTTAAGACCTGCGGCTCAACTCTTCTTTGTCCTGACCTTTCTTGAGGCTTCACTGCAAAATTTTAACATAAAAGTAATGACTCCTATTGAAGTAAACTGACATAGAGTGAGCCATGGTAAGTAGAACATGGAGTGAGGACAGCAGTACGGAACCTAGGTTTTATTGTGATCAAATTTTTAATTTTTTGCATATCGCATTCTATTTAAAACACCACTTCAAGTGGAACCCTGAAGCTTTTCAAAGGCTGCATTAATTCTTTTGTCCCTAGGGGCCCTACCTCTTCTCTCTAAAATGAGGCATTTTCTTAGGGGCAGGTAAGACCATTTTGTGACTTGTATTTATTTGGTTTGTGTCCCAGCGTGTTCACATTTAAAATTGTGACAAATAATTTGTAAGGAGCCCTAGGTGCAGTATGTATTCTGATAACTATTAATCTAAAACATCAGTGCAGGGTGAAGAATAATGTAACAAAGGCTCACTTGGCATGTAAGAAACCAATGCCAAAGAAAGAAAAGAAAGTATCTTTTAGCTAAATGAGCTTTGGTGATGGCTAAATTTCATCTGGTTATTACATCTTTTCACTTTGAGAGTTTACTCACCACTTAGTCATTTTTTTTTTCTTAACAGTAGCACTTAAAAGATGTCAAAGATCAGGCATCAAAACAAGTTTTCATATAGACATTTCTTTTTTTTTTTATTATTTATTTTGGAGACAGAGAGCATGAGTGGGTAAGAAAGGTGGGGTGGGGAGACAGAGAGAGAGAGAGAGAGGATCCTAAGCAGGTTCCATGCTCAGTGTGGAGCCCGTTACTGGGCCCAATCCCATCACCCTGGTATCATGATCTGAGCTGAAATTAAGAGTTGGACACTCAACAGACTCAGCCACCCGGGCGCCCCAAAACATATATTTATCTGAAATTGTCAGTTAATAGGGTAAATTTTGCAGATAGACAACTTTATTGATGAAGTAAATTCTTCCTTGATTTATAATCATTTTTACTGCTATTCTTCTTTAAGAGTGTAAGTACTTCTTTCTTTTTTAAATAGAAAAGATGGAGCATGGGGCGCCTGGGTGGCGCAGTCGGTTAAGCGTCCGACTTCGGCTCAGGTCACGATCTCACTGTCCGTGAGTTCGAGCCCCGCGTCGGGCTCTGGGCTGATGGCTCAGAGCCTGGAGCCTGTTTCCGATTCTGTGTCTCCCTCTCTCTCTGCCCCTCCCCCGTTCATGCTCTGTCTCTGTCCCAAAAATGAATAAACGTTGAAAAAAAAAAAAAAAAAGAAAAGATGGAGCATAAGTTAAAACATGACTTTGTCAATCCAATTCATTGTGTGACGTTTTCATCTTCTTTGTTAGCCTATCTTTTCCATTAACCTGTCATTCGTAATTTCTGTTATTGTGTCTACTTAATCATTCATTGATGCATTCATTTATTATTCAACATCTCTAGCATCTAATACTGAACTGTAAAAAGGCCTAGGGCTTTATAAGTTTTACAGGGCAATAAAGGAGACAGGGAAGCAATAAAGATGTCATTTCATTATTAAAAAGATAGTTAAAATCTGCACATCGGACAATGGAAATACCAAAGAGGGGTCGGTGTAGGAAGAGTCAAGAAAGAGTTTGAGATGATTTTCCGTGAGTGGGGGGTGAGTGGGGAGTGGTCTTTTGAGGACGGCACAGGCTTAGGGTGAAGAGGAGCATGAGCAACATAGCAGAGTGAGGAGCTGCTAAAAAAAATGAAAGAAGGAAGATGATGTGATCGGACTTCTGCTGTAGAAAGATCACACTGGCACTGCTCATCATCTTGTCTGGCTTTGTATTTATAATATGCTGTGGTTGGTGACCAGCCAAATAAGCATTTAAGAACTCTGAGGAAAATGATAAATGAGGCTACAATACTTGGTTGTGGTGGAAAGACCTTATAACGACAGGTTTACACTCAATATTCTGGATCTTAGAGGTTTCTGAGAGCAAGATGCTTAAGTTAGAAGTCAAGGTAATCTATGTCATTTTTAAAAATATTTGTAAATTGTTTTAGGATCATACAATTATATTTGTAGACAAACTCCATATTCTGCCCCCAAAATTATATATACCTATATATGCGTTTATGTATAGCATATGTATATTATATATATAATATATATAGTAATAAGTATGATCCTGAAAATGACATGTCCTTACTAGTGATGACAGAGTAAAATGGAATAATTGCCATTGATGAGGAAATCTGCTACTGATTTAAGAAAGTTACTAAAACTAGAAGAAAAAAAGAGCCAAGGCAGAAAAGGAAAGCAAGGTGGTAACATTCAATAGAGACAGATCACATTATATATTGAGATCCCCAATAATTACTTACTTCTATTGATTTTCCTTGAGGCTATAAAATATTTGTCTATGTGTAGTGGTTTCTAAATAATCCAAGGGGCTAACGATGTAGCTGAGGATCCAGGAGGAAATGAGACCACCAAAGAACACTTGATTAGAGAACACAGAAGCCAGAAGACAGCGACTGAACAGATGGTAACTTGGTCTAGATACCAGGAACAAGAAGAAAGTCCTTTGTGGATTTAAATGTGGCAGCACAAGAAATTTTAGCTTCCATGTGGTACTTACTGGTGTAATGCTTAGAGTACATGATAAACCTTCTGACAATCTATGCTCAAGAAAGTTGGCAGCCATGCCTGGCTTATACTCCCAAGAGTGTTGGTAGTTTCCCCCTCACCTTCTCCCATCATAGTTTTTCATGAAATTAATTATTTGGGGAATTAGGAAGAGGACACATCCACATTGGCAGTTACCTATCAAAACTGTGCCATATTTAAAAAAAATAATGTTTATTTTTGAGAGAGAGAGAGAGAGAGAGAAAGTGCAAATTGGAGAGGGGCAGAGAGAGAGGGAGAGACATAGAATCTAAAGCAGGCTCCAGGCTCTGAGCTGTCAGTGCATAGAGCCCGACATGGGGCTCGAGCCCACAAACTGCAAGATCATGACCTGAACCAAAGTTAGTCACATAACTGACCGAACCACCCAGGAGCCATACACCCCCTTTCTTCCTTTTTTCCTTCTTTCTGTATCATAAAACTGTGCCATATTAAAGTTAATTAACTACCTAGTAAGAGACCTACTATACCTTTTCTCTTAGTTTTGGTGGGTCCTATTATTTGGTATGGTATTTTACATAATTAGATTTTATTTTGAAATCTAAAATAAGGGATTTTTTTAGAAGTGTATTCAAATTTGAGTATGAGTAAACACACCATAAGAAAACAGAAACTATCCCAAATTATTGGGAAAGCATCTAAAATAATGACACAGGCCACCGTGTACATATGCAAAGAATTATCAACTCATAATTGCTATATGTGGAGATACAGACACAGATTTGGATTCTGATTCACTCAATAAAATATTACTTAGTTTCTAAATTAGTGGCTTAAGTATTTTGAGGATCACAGTATCTTTGTTATGCTGATAAAAACAATGAAAACTTTCTCTAAAAATATCCATACCCATAACACACAAAACATTGTATACGATTTCAGCAGGTTCTTGGGATGCTCCTGAAGTCCCATTCATGGACACCCACTCCTGCATTAGAAAATTTGATAGCAATCTCTCTTTTTTTTTATCTTTATAGGATTTTGACAGAAATTTAAGCCATGTGCCATGTCATGCATAAAACCTATTTAAAGAATGATTTTTTTAAAAAATTTTTTAACGTTTATTTATTTTTGAGAAGAGAGAGACAGCATGAGCGGGGGAGGAGAGAGAAAGAGGGAGACACAGAATCTGAAACAGGCTCCAGGCTCTGAGCTGTCAGCACAGAGCCTGACGCAGGGTTCAAACTCATGGACCGTGAGATCATGACCTGAGCTGAAGTCGGATGCTTAACCGACTGAGCCACCCAGGTGTCCCAAGAATGATTTTCCCAGCGGGGACTGGGGCGCCTGGGTGACCCAGTCAGTTAAGCATCTGATTTCAGCTCAGGTCGTGGTCTCATGGTTCGTGGGTTCAAGCCCCATGGTGGCCTCTGTGCTGACAGCTCAGAGCCTGGAGCCTGCTTCGGATTCTGTGACTCCCTCTCTCTCTTCCCCTCCCTTGCTTGTGCTCTCTCTCAAAAATAAACATTTAAAAAAAATTTAAAAGAAGTTGGGTCCTTTTTAAAGTTGTATTAAATTTTCTGAACTGTACTTTATGTGGTCATTTTGCCTTCTGCTCAAAATAAGTGTTTCAGGCGATTGCTTTGTTAGCCCCAAGCTCCTCTCACTCTCTGCTGGCTTTGCTCACGTACTACAACTACTGTGAATTAAATGTACTTACTTTTGTTCTGTAAATAGGTGTAATCACAAGCAAGTTGTTTTGATTCTGGAACCTCTTTCTTTTCTAATATATACAATAAAATATGAGCTTAGTCATTTTTCAGATTGATTGGTAACAACAGGAAGAAATATTTGAGGAAGATGAGCAAAGAGCTCATCTCTTTGGAATGGAATTTTCTTAGAGATCAGCAAGAGAAGAATTTTAAATGCAGTTTAAGTAGACTGTCAATAGGTTAATGAAGAAAATAGCATTTGCTAAAGCTAGAAATTAGAGATAGTTTCTAATGAAATTTTAAATCTTGGGTGTTTTTGTTTTTACTTCTGAGAGAGAGAGAGAGAGACACAACACGAGTGGGGAGGGGCACAGAGAGAGGGAGACACAGAATCAGAAGCAGGCTCCAGGCTCTGAGCTGTCAGCACAGAGCCCGACATGGGGCTCAAACTCACAAGTCGTGAGATCATGAGCTGAGCCAAAGTCGGACGCTTAACCAACTGAGCCATCCAGGCGCCCCTAACAAAATTTTAGAGTAAGTTGGAATAGAAGTTTATCTTCATCTGCTGCTGAAAAAACTTTAGACTCTTTTCTAAAGGCTTTGAAATTCTAAGCTAAGAAATAAATTTGTCTTAAGAGTTTGTGAGATTCTGAACACTATTCATAGATTATACATCCTTGTATCCTCATGGTGTGGTCAATGCTAAAAATAATAGTTGCTTCTTATCTTGTTTATTTTAGAAACAGTAAAACAACAGACCTCCCCATTTTTTTAAGACTACCAGCTGGCTTAATATTCTGAGACTCTGTCCTGATAAATACAGCAACATAGGTAAATGCCAACTTCCACATACTTTGCATAAAGCAGATTTGCCTCCACAGTCTGGATGGGCCCCATTCAATCAGTTGAAGGTCTGAAGGGAATAAAAAGATCTGCCTTTCTGAGCAAGAAAGATTTACCCAGCAGAGTTCCTTCAGTCATCAGCTGCCATATCCATCTTCCTGGGTCTATAACAAACAGCTTTCAGACTGAAACTGCAGTACTGATTCTCCTGAGTCTCTAGGCTGCCAACCTCCCCTCCAAATTTTGGAACTGCCAGCCCTTATAATCTCATGAGCTAATTCCTTATAGTCTACACCCCTATTGGTTTTTCCCCGTTTCTGTGGAGAACTCTGACCAATATTGGAGGTCACTGAGGACCTTTTGATATGACCAACTTCAGTAGAGGGGTGGGGGTAGAAACTGAAGTATGATAAATAACAGAGATGAGCAAATAAAAGTGACATCCATAGGCAACTTTTGGGGGAAGTTTAGCTACAAAGGAGAACAGATAAATAAAGTGACAGGAGAAGGGATTGAGAATGTGAGATCAAGTAATTTTTTTTTAATATGAAATATATTGAAGCAAACAGGTTTCTATGATACCAGTAGTGATAAGAGGAAAGACTCGTAAGGAAAGAGAAAAAGAAATGCATCCTGGAGGAGGTGGGTGTGGACGTAATCCAGATCACAAGTGGGAGGAGGGACGCTCGCTCTAATGCACTGGAAGAGAAGAAGAACTGAGTGGTCTACCAGGTTGAATAGTGTCCTCCAAACATCCATGATCCACTGGAACCTCAGGTTGACCTTGTTTGGAAACAGGGTCTTCACAGGTGTAATCAGATAAGACAAGATCACACTGGATAAGGCTAGGCCCCAATCCAATGACCGGTGTCCTTTTGAGAAAACAGAGACACAGAGACAGAGAAACACACAGGTGAATGCCATGTAAAAACAAGTATGCACCGGAGTGACACATCCACAAGCCAAGGAATGCCAAAGATTTCTAGCAACCGGCAGAAGCTAGGAGAGTCATGGAGCAGACCGTCCTTCAGAGACTGTGGACTGAGGTACGATTTGGGGTAAGATCATTGGAGTAGAGAGGGTCTTAGAACTGAGAGACCAGAGTATGGAAGGACTGTCAATGAGAGTATTAAAATTCTGGAATTACAATGGTGGTGGTGAAGAGAGGAGTGGTGTGCCATCTTCTTCAAGAATGGAGAGTAGCGTCCTGGGGCCATGGGGAGGAGGGTTGAAATCAGGAGAGGGAGTGGCATTTAAAACCAGATATTTTATAAAAGAGAAGGCTAAAGTAGCCTAGAAGCTGCAAAGATGTCCTGGATCACACATATTTACCTCTAGGTCCTTTGATACAAACCAGTGTGGAAGGGAAAACCACCCCCCACATGAGAGGGCAACAGAATAAACAGTGTCCTCAGTGGGAGGCAGGTTACAGAGAAAGTGAGAAGGTGAAGGGAATCTGCACAGGTGAGGTTGAACATAAAAGCTGTATTAGTCAGGGTTCTCCAGAGAAACATAGTCAAAAGGACAAATACATGAATGTAGAGCATGCATAGGTGTCTATACAGTTGACCATGAACGTTGCAGATGTTAGGGGCACCAACCCCTGCATAGTAGAAAATCCACATTTAATTTTTAACTCCCCCCAAAACATAACTTCTAATAGCCTACTGTTGACTGGAAACCTTACTGAGAACATAAACAGTTAATTAACACATATTGTCTACATTCTACTGATTATATACTCTATTCTTAAAGTAAGCTAGAGAAAAGAAAGTGTTGAGAAAATCATAAGTACTGTACTGTGTTTACTGAAAGCAACGATTTGTGTATATGTGGACACATGCATTTCAAACCTGTATTGTTTAAGGGTAAACTAATTACACACACACACACACACACACACACACACACACACACACACATATTAATTATACAAATTGGTTCAGGAGATTGTAGAAGCCAAGAAGTCCTACAGTTTGGCTACTGGGGGGCCAATGGTGTAGGTTCTGGTCTGAGTCTGAAAGCCTGAGAACCAAGAATGCCGATGTCAAAGGCTGGAGAAGAGGAAGGTCTCAGCTCAAGCAGAGAGAGTGAATTCACATACCCTCTGGGGTTTTGTTCTATGCAGGCCCTGCGTGGATTGAATGATGCCCATCTGACTGATGAGAGTGATCTTTTTAGTCCACTGAACCAAATGCTAGTCTCTTCTAGACATACCGTCACAGACACACTCAAAATAATGTTTTACCAGTGAACTGGATATCCTTTAACTCAGTCAAGTTGGCACATAAAATTAACCATCACAAAGCTGTTCCATGTGATATACTTTGGATAATGAGGATCTAGACGAATATCAAACATATATTCCTGTGGGGAAAATCCCAACTCTTTAAACTTTAACTTTAAACTTTAACTCCAACCAGTTAGCTCACAGACATTTAGCCAAAAGTTGTGTGGAAATGGAGCAGGGCTCTCTCTGGAAATGATGAACTTCCTCCAACCATAAGTTACCTTTCCATTGTCTAAATCATGGAAGACTTCAAGTGCCACTTTAGAAAATAGCATTTTAAAGTTTAAACAGCATAACAGGAAATATGTGAATAGCGCAGAGAATACATCATAAAAATAAAGCAAAAAACATAAATGCTTATAGACATGCTAAAATAGCAGCCTTAGGCTTTTAAGATATTTTTCAGATATTATTGTTTTTTTAGCTATGATCAGCTACTTAGGTAATAGATTTTGAATAACTCAATCCTAAATTTCAACAGTGCTTTTAAATATCCATAATCTTAAAAAAATGAATCTATCTTTAGTTTCGATTAATTGCCAACCTTAGAATATTATTACAAACTTTAAGTCATTTCATAGGCTTATACATTATCACATATATTCTTAAAGCTCAAAATATATTCATAGAATAATATAAGGAGGAATAAATTCTAATGAGTGCTTAAAATTAATAAAGTATATTTTTGCATGACAAAACGTGATAGCTAACTGTAAGAAGGTACTTGGAAAGCTTTTATTTTCTTCTTCACTTGAGAATATTCATATTCTAACTTGAGAAAGTAAATGTTCTCCATTACAACTGTCAAAGAGCTATCCAAATGGAAATCTAATGAGTATGGTTTTAGTCTAACAGAGGTTCTAGTAGAATATCAGCATAGTGGTTCCAGTAGGTTCTAGAAGAGATTCTAATAGGAATATAAGCATTAGTTCAGAGTCACATAATTTGCAGCCCTAATTTCTTCTGTGACCGTCAAAATTTGGTGGCTGATTGTTTTTCTATACATGATGACTATGTCATTGCTATGTCATTTCTTCTATTAAATATCTGCCTTTAAATAATACATGGTATATGTATATATATGTATATGTATGTATGTATATATATGTATATATGTATGTATATATTTATATATGCATGTATATGTACATATATGTATATGTGTATATATGTATACATACATGCATGTATGGATGTATATGTGTACATATGTGTATGTCTATATATGTATACATATACATGTGTAAATATGTATACATATACATGTATACATACATGTGTGGATGTATATGTGTACATATATGTATGTGTATATCTGTATGCATATATGTATATGTATATGTGTGTGTATATATGGATACATATATATGTGTATATATGTATAAATATGTATATGTGTATATATGTGTGTATATATGTATATGCATATATACACACATATATACACATATATATCTACACATACATATATGTATACATATATACACGTGTACATACATACATATATATACATATGTATGTACATACAGATACATATACGTATATACATATATATATACACCATGTATTATTTAAAGGCAGATATTTAATAGACACACACACGTGTATATATGTATATATATGTATATATAGGTATGTGTATGTGTATGTATATATATGTATGTGTATATATATGTATATACACATATATATGCATATGTATATACATATATATACGCATATGTATATACATATATATATTCATATATATATATGTGTGTGTGTGTATATATATCTTTACTCTAGCTTCTTCTGTAAAGAGAGACCCAATAAATTAGCAATAAATCAGATGACTCTAGGAGTGGGAGTTGTACCAAAATAAGAAACCAACCAATTCCGGTTATTTTACACAATATGAAGGGAGGCAGAGTGTTGATCAATCCATTGTAAGAAAAGTCTGCTAAACATGACAGAGATGACCACACAGACTCCATGCCCTGTGTCTTGAGAATGAAACTTGCATGTGACCCTATCAAGTAGAATGAAATAGCTATCAAGTATGAGGAGGAAAGTCAAAAGCTTCTTGCAGTAACCAGCAATCAGGACTTAATAGACATGGGAAAAGAGAAGCTCTGAAAATACTTTATAAGTATGGGAGGATTGAAGAAAAGTGGGGGGAGAACAGTGTCTTCATATTGTTTTGTTCATTTATTCATTTCACATCCAATGCAGATTTGTTGAGTGCCTACCAGTTCACCTCCTAAGTGTCTGAACACAAAACAGATAACCCCACCTTTCTGGAATTTATACTTTAGTAAAGGAAAGTCATTAATGCAATAAATTACAAGGTAATAAGTACTACAGAAAAAGAAAAACTAAAATATCACAGTATGACCAGGAGTTCTATAGGGAGAGGTATGGGTGCAATGCTGGACAGAATGGCCAAGAGAGTCCACACTGAGCAGGTGACTTTCGAGCCAGGAATTGAAAGAGCTGAGAAATTCATTCAGTGGATATCTTCACAAAGAGAGTTCCCGGCAGAGAGTACTGTGAATAAACATGCCCTAATGCAGAAGTATACCTGGAAAGTTTGTCCAGTAGGAAGGGGGCTACTCTAGCTGGAGCAGAGAGAGACTAGTAGGAAGTAATATGAGTGCAATAAAGAGTTTGGAGGTGGGGTATCGTGTGCAGGGGTCAGACTCACGTAGAGGGCAAGGGTAGTAAGAAGGAGAACAGCTAGGAAGCTGTTACAATAATCTAGACAAGAAGTGATGGCGACTTGGACCAGGGTGGTTGTAATGGAGATGGTGACAAGTTGCCAAATTGTGTGTGTGTGTGTGTGTGTGTGTGTGTGTGTGTGTGTGCATGTATCTGCATTATAGCAAGCAGGATTTCTTGAAGACTTGAATGAAGAGTGAACGTAAGAGGAGTGTTGTAGACAGAATAACAGCCCCCCAAAGGTGTCCAGATCTTAATCTCCAGAGCCTGTGGATGTTATGTCACATGGCACAGAGAATTATTAAGAATTAAAATAATGGCAAATGGAATCAAAGATGCTAATTAGCTGACCTGAAGCTCGGGAGACTATCCTGGATTATGTGGATGGTGCAATCTAATTACGGGAGTTCTTAAAATGCAGAATTATCGCAGTAGATAATGTGATAGATGCCAGAAGGATCAGAGAGGGGCAGTGCTAGGAATAGCCTGCTGTTGCTGGTCTTGACAATGGAGGAGGGGACCACAAGCAGAGGAGTGCATACAGGCAGCTGCCAGAAGCTGGAAAAGGCAAGGAAATGCATTCGCCCTGGAGCCTCCAGGATGAAGCAAAGGCCTCTGACACCTTGATATTAACTTGAGTCTTGTGTTAGACTTTTGACCTACAGAACTGTGGGATAATAATTGAATAAACACAAAATATTGATTTGTATTGTTTAAGCCAGTAAGTTTGTGGGGATTTGCTACAGCAGCAATAGAAAACTAACACAGGGAGCCATGGGTGACTCTTATATGGGCATGGGATACAGGGAGGAATGAAAATTCTGGATGAAAGAGTTTGGAGGAGAGTAAGGTGGGAAGAATTTAAATTGGGGCTTTTCACGTTAGAAACTCTTATTACTTATTCAAGTGGAAATGTCAAGTAAGTAGTGATAAAAATAAGTCTGGAGTTCAGGAGAGCCTAGGGGCTAGAGAAATAAATTTGGGAATTTAAAATATAAACTAGGAGATGCTTTTTAAAGACATGAGACTAGACAATATTGCCAGACTTTCTTACTGCATTTAGCAATCCCTAAGTTGCTTTAATCCAGTTATGCTGATTCTACTCATCACTTCGAAGTGAATTCAACAGCATGGACAGGTCTCTAGTAGTTTTAAAGTATTAAAATGTTAAATATATTATATTAGGAGTCCTGTGTGTGTATTATACCCTATAATATATATATTATTATTATATAATGTTAAATATTTACAATATTAAAAATATTAAGTTAGAAATCTAGTAGTTTAGAAATATTCTAATAATGTGATTAAATAATGGCTGTGAATTTCAGGTCACTGGGCTTTACTATTTTTAGTTTACCCCATGGAAATCATATTCTCAACTGGAAGCAATGAATTGGTAATCCCTGGCTAAGCAAGTCTGCAGAACTTATAAGCAGAGCAAGGCACAGGCAGGGAGGAGTGAGTGACAATAAAGACAGGTGAAAGAAGTGTGTCTGTCATGAGGAACAGTTAAAAACAATTATTTAGTCAGTAAACATCTATTGAGTACCAGTGTAAGCAAGACCTTGGGTAAATAAAGATTGAGACACGGTCCTTGCCTTCTTTCACTAAAACCAAATCCACAAGGATAGTAGACCAAAAAATAAAAAATAAAAGAGCTTTTAGGGAGGCTAAAAAAGCTGGAGTTAGTTTTATGGGGACAAGGGGACAAAATAGAAAGATCCAGGATAAGATTTTGTGGGATAGGAGCATAAAAAGTTGTGGAGGGACTCCAAGATATGAAAGCGAAACTGCACATGCTGTGCTCTGACTTGGCGTGGCTTCGGTATGTCAGTGCCATACACAAAGGAAAATCTGATGGTAGGGTGATCATAATGTTAGAGAAAACAAAGAGACCATCCCAAGGCAATTGTGATCATTCCCATTAGGGACTGATTGAAATTAGGCAGAGACGATGGGCTCAACAAAGAGGGAACATATGCAGGAGGCATTTTGGTAGTAGAATCAACATGACAAGGAAGCTGATGACGTGCCAAGCAAAAGACAGAAAAGAATGGAAGTGAAAAGTACACAGGCTAATCTAGAATATAAACCATGCGTTGCATGTAAGGATGGTATTCATTTGGTCTTAACATTAACTTTGATGTTGTGACAGCAAAGGTAAGCTACCCAGCAGACATTTGCACATGTGTCTGTGATTTGGAATAGAAGGTTTATACAAAGAGATTTCGGAGTCCACTTTTTAAAGGGTGATGAGAGGGAGAAGAGCCGGCCAAAAGGGCTAACTTGTAAGAGTCAGAGAGCAGTTTCCCGGATGTCCTACAAAATTCCTCTCACTCCTAGATTGTATAATGTCAGAAAAAAGGGAAACTGGCAAAGCCTGTTATATGAAAATTAAGAAGGGTTACTTATAATAAAATAAAACTTTTGTAATAGCATTAAAAACAAAACCTTCGGACACATGAACTCATCTGAGTTCACTAGCCATCTGTTAGAAAGCATTTTAATGCCATTTTGTAAGATGGGGGAACTAAGTTAAAAGTCCCACAGTTCATGAAAGGAAAGTTGTGTGGGATCAAATCCTGGATTCTTTTCACCAGGCCATGAAATGCTAGCAAGAATCTGGGAAAAGTAAAATTCCCTATAATGACCCATATGGCCCTTGTGATGTTTTAATCAGCCCTTCTTTCTCTGACCTTCTGTTCTACCACTCAGCCCTCAAACACTCCCAGCCAGCTCACTATCTTCCTCACTGTTCCCTGAACATGCCAGACATTATTCTAAGTAAGGCCTTTGCACTCGTCCTTTGTTCCTCCTGGAATGTTCTTAAATAAAAATCATTTGGAAAAACAAATACCACCACTAAAATTAAAAAGGAAAAGAGGCCAATATCACATAAATAAGGAAACAGAAGTACCACTAACTCCACATACAATTACAGAAATACATGGACAGAAAGGACATCTCGTAACTCATGCCTTATGTAAGGGGTTCACAGAAAGAAATCTTAAGTTTACTTGGTAGTAAATTAAAAGAGAATTATAAGGATGCATCATATATAAACAGAGGATAGACAAATATTGCACACCAACAGATACATACAAACTCACCACGTTTAATTTTATAATACAAATGTATCTCATAGGGCTATTAAATCATAGTTATCAACAGAAGTATGCTACCACCATGGTGGACATATATACAGGATTGGGGGTAGCTATGGCTGCCTCTAGCCCTTCAGCCCATTCAACAGTAAGAGCTCTAAAATTGTGGGCTGCTCATTTTGGAGCACCAAGAGTAGCAGAAAGTGATTGGGGAATTCATTTCACAGCCACCTCAGTTAAAATGCTCTGTGATCTGTGGGACTTACAATGGAATTACCATCTAGCCAATAACCTAACAGTCACTGGATACACAGAGAGGCTTAATAAATGATTTAAAAGACAATTACAATTGATAGAAAGACAACAGAGTTTTCCATAGTCCCTGGATGTGGCTTGCTTTATGCTAAATCAGAGGGACAGATTACAAAAAAGATGGTCCTCATAAGATGTTAAACACTTCTGCCCTAGATATAGGGAAAAGGGAGGCATAAATATACACCCAAACTTCTGTATAAGGTAGAAACAGAACTGAGACAATTCTGTCTCGTTAAAGGATACTATTGCTCACAGACACTGCAACACTTATGGGACTACAGGGGCCAAAGACAGCTAGAACTTAAGAAAATCCAGGACCTTTCTCCCATTGCCATACTTTAATAAGTAGAAGAAAATTACATACCAGCTAGGTCTCATATTACAGATTAGAAAACTGCTATGTGCTTTATCCAGTTCTTGTGCCGCCACTCTGTTGTACAACAGCCACCTTTGCACTTGTCCTTGGAAGACAAGTCAGACACATGCACTCAATTGCACCATCAATCAGGATACAAACATGCAGTACCGATCTTATTTCCTACCAATGCTGCTGCTGGATAAAAATATTCCTTATAATTACCAATATTCTCCTAATTTTTTGTCTTGCCACATTAACCAGATACTTCACCTATTGCCACCGCAGAAATTGCCACCGTGGTAACAGGACCCAAACATTGTGCAGAAACTTAGCTAACTACACTATCTGCATAATTAACACAGCATTAAAACAGTGAGATTTTTCACATTAGCGTAGAGAGATTCACCATTATACCTTACTCCCCGGAATCTTCTGACAGCAGTCTAGACTTGGCACAAAAAGTGTGGGAGGAACATCCAGAAATTACCCTGCTGGTTGGAGCAGCCTGGGAAGATCGCTCAGAAGACATATTGGATGATGACAGCTGGCCACAACAAGTACATGTTGATTGGCTTCAGTGCCAAGATATGTTGACTTCCACGCAGTATCTTTACTGTAATAATTGCTTATCTAAAGTAGCAACAGCACTAGGAACTTTACAGGGATTAGTGGCGGTCACAAACAAAAATGGCTCAATCGATATATGTTGGCTTTTAATATACTTTTGTCAATGTATACAAAGGCTGATTGTTCAGAAAGATAATGGAGGACATCATTCTAGGCTACAAACATACCCACCTGTGCCACATACGCATGATTTAGTCTTAGGTATTACAACCATAAATATGGCCGCTACCCGGATGAACTCAGGAGATCCCAGCAATACTCCTAAATACAATGTAAACTTCCTTATATCGCAAAACCAGCCTACTCTTAACCTCGATTTTTCAAATCATGCCCCAACCATACCGGGACTGCCTGAACACATACAAGGCTATATTTTATACAATAACTTCTCCCTCTTTTCAGAGACAATTACATATGCACTTAATTCTACTAGGGCTCGAAAAGCAACCTGAAGACACTTTTGCATTTATAGTGATATTAAGCTTTGCCAACAGACCTTTTATTCTAACTTACAAGCTGTACACCTTTACTGAGCCATACATAAATCACACACTAGATGGCTGTAGACAAAATGATCAAGTGTGAAAGACCATAATTGTGCTCATTTAATGGAGACTTTAATCATGTCTCAAACCAACATGCCACTCACATTATAAATAAGAAAAATTTCCGTGAAAGCATAGAATCCATCACATTCATTAAATTTAAAAACATTACTACCATCCTGCATAATCTCACCACACAAACATATGTACTGAACGTAGAGCCATATACTGGAGGATATTGAACCTTATAATACATTCCTACAATTCTTTGTCAACACATGGTATGAATTTTGGTACCAACTGGGCACGGAACAAGAGGGTATCTATGAAGAACATGAATATCCTGAAAATGTTACTAATACTGATGAATATGACAGATATGAATATCTTGAAAGTACTACTGTTAATAAACTCTCATCATCTCACTTTCCATACTTTAACACACCCATAGACAAGGCTTCAATGCCAACAGGATACCCAAGAGATTACAACATCTTATTCAGAAATGAAAATGTTACATATTATGACTGTTATTGGATGGGTTTTCCAAGCTTTCCAGTTTTCGGCAATTTTTAGGTGTTTATTTATTTATTTAGAGAGAAAGAGGCAGAGAGAGACAGAAAGAATCTCCAGTAGGTTCTGCACTGCCATGGGCTGGTGCAGGGCTACATCCCATGAAGTGTGAGATCATGATCTGAGCTGAAATGAAGAGTCAGACTTTTAACCAACTGAATCACCCAGGCGCCCCCATTTTTTGACAATTTTTATGAGACGTAAAGATACACAATATAACAAACATGGCACTTTGTGTGCCAAGGTTTCATCAACCTATTTAACACCTAAAGAATTTTATAAAAGAGGAAATAGAACATTTGCACCAGCTCTAATTGCATTGAAAACACATTATATGGAACAATTATGCCATAGTTGGACATTAACATGCGTGAAAAGCTTTAAAGGTACTTTTTCCATGCATCTACACAGGGACTCTGCTACAAGACCAATGCTTTTAAAACCAGTTCTGCCATGCTTTCAACTGAGCCTTACAGCAGCACCCAAAAAGGGATATTTTTACACAGAATATTCAGGGAACCAGCACCCCAACTATCCATTTGGAACAATTCAGATTTTAAAACAATTTTTTACAGAGTGGGGGCATTACCCTGGTGGACTAGTAAATTGCTCTAGAACAGCACAGATAAGGTCAAATTCAGCTGCTGATACCTTCTGCATGCCAAATCATAATAGGACAAAATCAAAGCTCTCGAACAATGCTATAATTAGGCAACTCTCACTTAATGGGATCGACTAATTTAATTCACACTTCCATATACAGGATATAGTATACAATGGAATGGTGACACAAAGCTTACATATGGATGCCACATAACCGCTCCACCACTGGAGATATCCCCACAATGTAGATTGCACCATGCCTTCATGGAATTGATATCTTTTCTAATGATAACACTTTCGGACATGATCCATACTTATCAAAAATTGGATACAATTACATGGTAGAATATTTTTAGAGATAATGGTTATGGCTTTAAGGACTACCTGTTATGGAGTCCTCTACTGCAAGCTAACATCCCACAACTTATAAACTACCAGTTAACGTAACATAGTTAAAACAAAATGGTTCCAGGGCGCCCAGGTGTCTCAGTCGGTTGAGCATCAGACTACATCTCAGGTCATGATCTCACAGTTTGTGAGTTTGAGCCCCATGTCGAGCTCTGTGCTGACAGCTCAGAGCCTGGAGCCTGTTCCGGATTCTCTCTCCCTTTCTCTCTGCCCCTCCCCCGCTCACACCCTGTCTCTGTCTCTCCCAAAAATAAATAAACATTTTAAAAAAATTGAAAAAAAATGGTTCCTGGAACCGTCTATAATTCCCATACAATCATCTCTAAATGAGTTCTAGCACGGGAGAGGTAAGTGGGGTAACATGATCTTAACCTGTAATCATACTCAGTTTTTTTTTAATGTTTATTTTTGAGAGAGAAAGAGACAGTGTGAGTGGGGTTGGGGCAGAGAGAGAGGGAGACACAGAAGCAGGCTCTGAGCTGTCTGCACAGAGCCCAACATAGGGCTTGAACTCATGAACCATGAGATCGTGACCTAAGCTGAAGTCAGACGCTCAACCGATTGAGCCACCCAAGCGCCCCACCGACCTTTTTCAAACTAGGCAATTTTAATAACCTTGCAGCTATGATTCCATCACCTTAGGTCCTTTCATGCCTACATGGTATAAGACACAACTCAATTGCTCCAATGTTATTGCCATCTATGACACATCTGTTTGTAAATTACTTGACATATGACTGGCACATATAATGCTACCTTAACATCAAAAATCTGAACTCAACCTACATAACGAAGGAAGTGATCATACTGGTATGTCCAATTAGAAAAATTAGATCCAATACATTTTTTGCTATCCTTTGGCTAATATAACCTCAATTACACAAAGAAGATCACCAGCATGTTGGGAAACATTGGGAATTGATTTTTAACACTGGGCTTAGTGACACTGATTGATCCAGGTATGCAACAATTTTTTTCATGGATCCAACCATCAGTTGCAAGATGGGTAGAATATACATGGTTGGTACAGCATCATATCTTTGAGAATATAACCAGAACTAAATCATAGCTAATTTACATAGCCAAAGGAGTCACCTTTGACAAATGTGGTGTATCACAATAGTCGAGGCTCAGAGATCTAGGATCCTTCACTGCTGGCACGTAATAAGTAGCAAGTGCTGATAGCTGACTTGGATCTGACCAAGACCTCATCTCAACTGCATGCTCACATCTGGTTCATTAACTTCCAACCCCTTGTTCCATCTTGTTTCTTGTGTGACTTGTCTTGTGCTTTGCTTTGTGTGACATGTAAGAAGCCAAGTTAAACACATGGTGAAAGGTCACTGAGTTTGGAATCCTGAACCTGCTTTACAATTATGTTAACCTTCCTTTGTGCTTGAAAATAGCTGACATTGTGGAAAGTCGTAACTCATGTGTATATCACCTTCATAGCATGCTCATGACACTGGAACTTCTCATAAGGAACTTCAGATTGAGCTTTTAATAGTCTTTCAAGCTTAAGAGCTAAACCAAATCAGACTTGCCTGCAATACCTATAGATTTCAGTTACTTCCTCTCTTTTTGAGTTCCCCCCAAATATCCTTAGATTCCTGAACCTTCCAGGCAGTCACCTTCCTTATTCACCTGGTATGGTTCCTGGGAACCCTGTAAGCAAGTTATCAGCCTAATTTTTCCCAAGGGGCTTCACTGGGTCCATAAAGTCAATCTTAGTCCCTTAAAGCTATCTGGTCATATCTGAGCCTGCGCAAGTCTTTCTCAAATATGGCATTCCACACAAAGTCTTGGAAATGTAACCAATGTTTCCAGTGGTGGCACATTCTAAGGAGAACAGATTCTTATTGACCTTAGAGGGGAGGGGTGAGGGAATGGGTTAAATAGATGATAAGCACCAGGCGATGCTTAGCATTGTTGAATCAGTACATGGTACACCTGAAACTAACACTGTATATTAACTGAAATTACAATAAAAACTTTAAAAAACTGTAATTGATTTTCCATTTTGTCGTTGCCACAAGCCCCAGCCAAAGCCTCCTGGATATGAACTTACGCCTAATTCACAACCCACATCCGGCATTGTGCTTATACTATTCTCTGGGTAACTAGCAGCTGCATAGATTCCCATTTTGCATGACCTGCGACTAGAGGTTTCGCTACTCAGACACCCAACCCGAATTTGCCTGTCATTGTATCTAGATCCAGATCCTGTAAAATATCTATGTCCAAATTATACTCAGCAATGGGGGAAATATGCACTAGAAAACAGTGAGGAGGTTAGCGCGTCTGACTTTGATCATTTGTCCCCATAGTCATCAATAGCCTTTATTTCTCCCTGAAATTTTGAGGGGGCTTCCAAATATAAGTGTGCATTCAGTTAACTGTGTCTATTAGAGCTGGTACCATCTGTCAGTGCTAGACAAATAAATGGTTAATTCGATGTGGGGCCTCCGGCTGCCCCCTGTTGTATGAACTAGAGGGCAACACTGGCCAAGCCCTAGTCTCTAGTGGTAGGGGGTATCCACCTCAGGAGTCCCCCAGTTATTGGAGGGGCATGCAGTGACACACCTGGTTTATTGAGCTTTCTTTTGAGGCTTAGCAAGCCCAAACTGGGTTGTTTGTATTTCCTCTCGGGGTCCTGGATAATATTGTATCTTGCCACAATTGACTATGAGAAACCTTGATGGGCCCCCTTTCCACCATTTTATTATCGGCAGTATCCTTTGTTTCTCCGTTTTTCAACCCATCTAGTTCCCTTAAAATGGATTCTTTTGGCTTTACTTAAGTCAGCCACCACAGGGATGACTGTAGCGATGGGCTAACAACCCACAGGGGCAAAGACAGACACTAAAGTCCCACGCCATGCCCCCAGGCTGACTATAAAATACAGTATCTACTATCTTCTTTCCCAGGACCCCACAGTCCTAACACCCACGCGGCCACCGCTTCTCTGCCCTGTTGCTTTCTCACCATTTCGGAGAGGATAGCTAGCAATCCCACGGGCGATTTTAGGGCATCGCCGTACTCATGCACTGGTCCAAAACACTCGAAAGACCTGATCAAGTCTCCCCGCGTGGCGGTGGCTGGCCAGCTTGGGATTTCCCCCAGAAACAGTGGGCTTTCCGCAGTTCAGCCCCTTCACTCATGCTTATTTCGTTTTTGGTGATCCGGCAGACTAACCAACTGTTAGAAGGTGAAGGAGGGTCAGCGATGTATGCTTCATACTGAGAAGGCACTGAAATACCAAAAAACGAAGCGAGCCACTCGGCACCATTTACAGAGTTGTTTTTGTTTTTGTTTTTTTAATTCAGGGTAACTTACAGACAGGAGCGATCTGGCATGTGGACGGACTGCTGAGTGATCCAGACGGTACTACGATTCTCTGCTCCTAGTAGGGCCTTAATCCTCAGCTTTTATGGAATGAGGAGCACCCTGTGAAGTCCCAGGGTAGTTATCTAAAGTGGTGCCACCTGTGTGCCAGAGGCCTTCTCCTAGTTATCTAAAGTGTCACCATCTGTGTGCCAGAGGGGAGAACAAGATGGAGGGCCAAAGACGGAGTCAGTATTATTTGGACTCCTACAAGGAACCTTACTGTTGCCACAAAGTAGGGCAACTTTTTAAGCTCTTGCCGTTTCTCAAGATGGGGAATCTAATACTTAGGTGAACTGTGACGATGTTGCAGATATTTATAGCATTTTGTTTCATTTTAGCATTTTGGGTTTTTTTATTTTTTATTTTTATTTTTATTTTTTTTTCAATATGAAATTTATTGTCAAATTGGTTTCCATACAACACATTTTGGGTTTTTTTTAAAATGTTTTTTCCTTTATTTATTTTTGGGAGAGAGAGAGCACAAGTGGGGAAGGGGCAGAGAGAGAGGGAGGGAGAGAGAGAGAGAGAGAGAGAGAGAGAGAGAGAGAGAGAAACAGAGGATCTGAAGCAGGCTGTGCACAGACAGCACAGACTTCAATGTGGGGCTCGAACTTACGAACTGTGAGATCACGACATGAGCCAAAGTCGATGTTCGACTGACTGAGCCACCCAGGCGCCCGTGGAATTTGTGTTTTTGATGACAATTTTAGGTTATGCTTTCTTTCCTTCGTAAGCAGTATTTAACCAATTTTTAAAATATCGTCTCTAGCTCTAATTCCTCAAGTATTGGGGCCCAAAACTTACGTTTTCTAATGCTAGTTGATGTGTTAATGCCTATGCCTATGGTTTTTATATTTTATTGCATTTTAAGTACTTTTACTATAACCTTCTTTACCTCTCTTTTTAATACTTTTGCAACAAATGATGATGTCTTTTTTGGTTCTCTTTGTTTTCATCATTCTTCAAGTGATTTTTTTCTTTTATATCACATATTTAAGCAGCTTCCTCATGAAGGAAATATGAGCTGTGTATAAAGGAGTGACTTGATATTTCTGCCAAGTGTATTAATGTAAATATATGAAAAACATTTTATTTGCTAATAGTCTGGGGCATTATTTCACCACTGGGCATTTTTTGCAGAAATACAGAATTAGTATTCTTTAGTGTGACTACTTATGGTTTGTAAAGGGAGAGTGGACATAATTAGCTACAATTTTTCAAAACTGATGACTAGAGATCATTTTTAGCGAGTTTGTCCCTCCTATTAATTTTTAAAGCTAAAATGCTTACCTTTAGATTCCTGAAACTATGTTCTTTACCACCATTAATGAGACATAATGACCGTGGACCCTAGAGGAAGGCTGTGGTTTGGGCACATAATGAAGATGAGGAAGAGGTGGCTAGGGACGATACAAGGACAATGATGATACTTAATGTTTATTGAGAGCCATTATGTGTTAAGCCCTGTGCTAACAACTTTACTTTCTCATTTCTCACAGCAATTATGCAATGATGTTTGACAGTTCTGCCTCCCATTTTACAGATGAGGAAACTGACATTTAGTCTAGTTACCCAGGATCACTCAGGATAAAGATACAGGTGCAGTTCAAACTCCAGTTGGTCTGCTTTTGCAGTGTAAACTGGTAACCATGGCAATATAGCGCCCTCTCCCCGCCCCGCCCCAGGCACGATGTCTCATTCCTGCCCACACTCCTGAGTCAGGTGTCATATATTCCCAGCAATCCTCAGATAATAAGGTTCAAAGCTGGTGGGCAGCTTTTCTTTAAATTTTTTTTTAATGTTTATTTATTTTGGGGACAGAGAGAGACAGAGCATGAATGGGGGAGGGGCAGAGAGAGAAGGAGACACAGAATCGGAAGCAGGCTCCAGGCTCTGAGCCATCAGCCCAGAGCCTGACGCGGGGCTCGAACTCACGGACCGCGAGATCGTGACCCGAGCTGAAGTCGGACGCTCAACCGACTGAGCCACCCAGCTTTTCTTTAAAAACCACTCTAGGATTGCACGTTTAAAAACAGAAGTCCCTCTTTTCCTTCTCACACATCCTAGCCTTATTGCCCTTTTCTCTCTTCCTCTTCATAGTTCCGTGGGATGGCTTTCAGCAAAAAGAGACCACTCATAGTCTCTCTCTCTCTCTCTCTCTCTCTCTCTCTCTCTTTTTTTTAAATTAAAAATATATTATGATACATCCTGGTGTGAGGGTAGGAGACACTGTCATTTTATTTGAGCCTCTATAGAGAAAGTCCGAGGAGCTAATGCATTTGATGCCATTTCACTTTGCAGGAGGAAAAGAAGTTTCCGTTACCCAGTGATGAATGTAATGCTGAAATCTAGATAGAGCCAGGTCTATGTTTTGTTACCATTTTTATTGCTACGTGCTCCCAATACAACAAACAGCATCAGTAGTTTACACTTTGATCTGAAGGAATTTTTAGCTTAGTAGAAAAGGAAGCTCAGAGACCAGAAGTATAACAAATATGTACAACTTTGTGGGAGGTTGTATGCGTGTGATGATCTTGCTCTGTATTCTCCTGTGGACCAGATGCATACATATGCAAGCAAACTAGAGAGAATTTCATTCCTGGGAAGCTTTTAGGGGAAAAAAAAATGACTTCCGCTTGAGGTTCAGAGATTGTTTTCCTATCTGGAATTCACCTCGTTCAGTTCAACTTGAAAAGTCTTACATGAAGTAGCAGGCGATTCTTCAGAGGTACGGAGTCAGTAGGAGAAGCTGTGAGTTTGCCATGGTTAACACGCGAAGGTCCCTGTACATTCTGTGCTTGGAGAGGTTAACATCACGGTAGTTCGTTCGCATAATACATTTTTAGACAGTTCAGGAACTGACCTCAAAAACATTATGCTCACAACACTTTCTTTTTTCTTCTAAGTATTTATCTCTTTCATATACTTAAAAAAAAAGTGTTTCTAATTCATCATTTCATTAAACAGCTATCTGAGTCCATACTATTTTATGTGTCATTGAACGGGAATAAGTCATTAACTCTGTATCAACTACTTTCAAAATGCAAAAAGTGTGCATAAAATTGAATTTAATTTTAGCTCTTTCATTTGGCTGCTGTATTTGCTTAAATTTCTCTTCCATGCGCAAAATGTGCATCTCTAATTGTGTCTCTCTAGTTTACTAAAATATGTCATTGATACTAGCGTAAATATTTAGTACATAAAAATACTATCAAGAAAAAAAATCACCTTTTAATAAATATCTTCAGTTCTGAATTCTATTTACAAGTACTTTACATCTACTCCCTGGAGAGAGCATTTCTGGCTTCACTGTGAGCAAGGTGACCACTGACATAAATTACTAGCACATTATTGCAGTCAGATGCATTGTGGTTGTGAACATTTGGATATGAACCATGCAGAAAATAAATATTGCAACCATTGACAAATACTTTCTTGAATCTTCTTTCAAAGCCCCAGAGTCCTACTATACTTGGGTATCAACTGTAGTTCGTTGATGCTTTTCTCGGCTACCAACATACAAACAAATGATCTCAAAACATTTTCCCTTTGTTGTTATTACAGTACATTGAGTATAACCGTTTGTATATGTCAACAAAGGGAAAAGAAAAAACAACACAAGAACACAGGACACTTCAGCGGTGCCTATCGGGGTCCCGGTAGTAGGGTTTTAATTTTGTCTTGCACAGGCTAACTTACTAGTCTCTGTTCCCTGTGACCACAAGTATACTAAGACACCAATCCTACCCCTTTTTATTTAAAGGCTGGAAGGTAATAGGTAAGCGGAAATCTGTACATCTGCAGCACATCTGATTTTTCTTTTTCTGTGATGTACGTATCGCATTGTTGATTAAACAAAACCACACAACAACACCCTTTGTGTTGTCAGCAGCTACGATTCTTCTTGTTCATAATATTCTGCCTTGAAAATCAACCCATAGAATGTCAAATAAGGCAATACTCGACAACAGGCATCTAGAGCATCCAGAAATGTAATATAGTAAACAATCATTTGAGAACACATCTCTTAAAATAATACTGATTTCTGCAATATACAGTATTTACACGACAGCTGCAAATTCGCTCATACAATACTTCTAATATAGATAAATAGGAATACAAGTCTAAGAATTCTTTGCTCCATTTCCAAAATATTTTGTTAAAGTGTAAACTGTTGGCACCTCTTTTTTTGTTTTTAGTGTAACTTTTGAAAAATAAAAAAAATCAGCTGATATACATAATTGGTTCCAGTCCGCTTGCTGCTTTAGAGAGTGACCAACACACTTAGCAACTTACTTTCCTTCTATTAATAATCTTTGGCGCTTTCTTCCAATGAATTCTGGTAAATGAGTCAGTGCAGAACAAAAGGAGGATGAAAGCAACTAGAAAGTGAACCAGCACTTTTTGTTCCTCCACGTACAGATAAAATGAGTTGACAATTTACGGAGATTTACACTTGAAACAAGTATGCACCACGGGGAGAGAGAGCTTGTCCGGGTTTTCCTCTGATGGCTAGCCGTTGAGGTTCACTTTCTCATCTTTCCAAAGTGGGTGATCTTATGGGACGTCTCTTGTCAATAATTTTTTCATCTTTCTTTGAGGTTCTTGCCTGAGAAGAAGCACCTATTGAATCACTGACTGCAAGGAAATGGGCGGCAGCCATTTCTGAAGATGAGTTGAGGTGGCCACTCTTGGCGGGTGGGGAGGCCAGTCTCAGAGTCTTGCTTCCTGCTTGCTGAGCTCTCCTCTGGGGTAAGTTAGCACCATCAGGTTTACTGTTTGGCCTGGAAGCAGTGACTGCATTTGGACCTCCCACTGAAGAAATCCTACTCAAAGATTTCTTCTCAGCAGGGGGCTCTGAATGGTAAGGAACCAAAGATGTAGGCACTGCTAGAGATCCAGGGAGGTCACTAGGGTTAAAGATAGCATCATCATGAGTTTCAGCAGCTTCTGGAAGGTATGGTGGTGGCAGGGTGCTACTGCGCTTGCTACATGATTCACAACATAACTTGTTATAACCTGGTATAGAGCAGTATCGTGCCAGCACCTCCATTTGACAGAAGATGGACTTGTCTCCCAAACATGGCTCATCTGTAAAAATTAAAAGACAAAATAACACGTACATCTAAACATAAAATAAAGGGGAAGAATTAAAATTGTTTATGAATATAAAAAAATTTAAGTAAAATCTAACATTAATGGGAGTTATCTAAACAAGGCTTTCATTAAAAATACAAAGGTTATGGGGCGCCTGGGTGGCTCAGTCAGTTGAGCGTCCGACTTTGGCTCAGGTCATGATCTCACGATCCGTGAGTTCGAGCCCCGCGTCGGGCTCTGTGCTGACAGCTCTGAGCCTGGAGCCCGTTTCAGATTCTGTGTCTCCCTCTCTCTCTGCCCCTCCCCTGTTCATGCTCTGTCTGTCTCAAAAATAAAAAATAAAAATAAAAATAAAAGTTAAAAAAAATACGAAGGTTAGTGGTGGGAATGTAAATTGGTGGATCTACTACAGACAACAATGTGGAGACTCCTTAAAAAATTAAAAATAGGGGTGCCTGGGTGGCTCAGTCGGTTAAGCGTCCGACTTTGGCTCAGGTCATGATCTCACGGTTCGTGGGTTCCAGCCCCGCGTCGGGCTCTGTGCTGACAGCTCAGACCCTGGAACCTGCTTCAGATTCTGTGTCTCTCCATCTCTCAGCCCCTCCCCTGCTCATGCTCTGTGTCTCTCTGTCTCTCAATAATATATAAATGTTAAAATTTTTTTTTTAATTAAAAATATAACAACCATATGATCCAATAATTCCGAGAAGGGGTATTTATCTGAAGAAAATGAAAACACCAATTCTAAAAGACATATGCACCCCATGTTTACTGCGCCATTATTTACAATAGCCAAGACATGGAAATAAATGTCCAGTGATGGATGGATGAATGGATACAGAAATTGTGGTATATATATTGCAATGGCTATCACTCAGTTATAAAAAAGAATGAAATCTTGCCATTTACAACATGGATGGACCTTTGAGGCATTATGCTGAATGAAACAACTCAGAGGAAGACAAATACTGCATGATCTCACTTGTGTGAGGAATCGAAAAATAAAACCTCATTGATACAGAGAACAGAATGGTGGTTGCCAGAGGCAGGGGCTGGGGAGTAGGTGAAACGGGTGAAGGGGCTCAAAAGGTAGAAATTTTTAGTCATAAAATAAATGTCCAAATGACTAAAGTTCATAATATTGTATTGCATATTTAAAAACTGCCAAAGGTAGATCTTTGACATTCTCATTGCAAGAAAAAATAATTTTGTAACTATATATTATGACAGATATTAACCAGACTTATGGTTGTAAGCATTTCACAATGTATAAAGATATCAAATCATTATATTGCATCTGAAACTAACATAAAGTTATATGTCAGTTATACCTCAATAAAAAATATGAACATTTGGAGAAATTCACTGACGTAGTTCTTTATGTGCAGAGCACTTGGGTTGACCACCATTTTAATATCTCTGTCAAGAGTCTGCAGATTGAGGGTACTTTCTCTTCCTAGCAGGGACACATATCTCATTTTAGAATGAGAAAATAGGATTCATTCTGGCACAAATATTTGTAGGATATAAAGGAGACATCTTTTTTTTTTCTTTTTGTTCAGTACCTTTTTTTTTTTTAATGTTTATTTTTGAGAGAGAGAGAGAGAGAGAGAGAGAGAGACAGAGAGACAGAGAGAGAATATGGAGGGCGGGGGGAGAGGTGCAGAGAGAGAGGAAGACACAGAATCTGAAGCAGGCTCCAGGCTCTGAGAGCTGTCAGCACGGGGCCTGACGCGGGGCTCGAACCCACAGACTATGAGATCATGACCTGAATCAAAGTTGGATGCCCAACCAACTGAGCCATATAGATGCTCCCTGTTTTTGTGTGTGTGTGTGTGTGTGTGTGTTTAATTTTACGGTCTTTCTGGCTTTCTAATAGAGTAGCTTCTACATTAAATCTAAATTTAAAATCATAATAAATTCTAAAGACCTGTTGGAACAAACTAAATCTTAAAAATGTATTACTGAAAGAATCAAATAATATCCAGAGTCAATGCAATGGTTTCATTTTCACTACTGAATATTCTTAGGCTATTTGCTATTTGAAAGCATAACTTTGGGTAAAGTATACCAACATTCGTTTGAAAAATTCATGGTTTTAAAATTTAATTTCATTGAATTGATAACACTTTATGTACCTTACTAAAGTAACACTCATAAAACAATACAGATGTGTGTGGACCATTTTTATTATTTTTAATTTTTTTTTATTATAAATTATAAGAATTAGATTCCAAAAAATTCCAAACGTTGAGCTCATGGACACATTAGTTTGTACTTATTTCCAGCCATTTTAGGGCATATCTTATGCAGAGCCCAAGAACTCAGTGCAACTCCGAAATAGTGATCCTATGTCCAAATCATAAACACAAAGAATTCTAAATTGTGGCATTTATGTACTATAATCACTTAAAATTACAGTGTGTTACTGAGTAATGCCCTATTGCTAGGTAAGGAACCTGCCATATAAATTGCTAAAGAAATGAAGAACCTTTTTTTCTAAAGTTTGGGGAAGAAAAGACAGTTGGCAAGAGCAATAAACAGCTAAAATTACCACCTATACCTATTACCGATTACAAATTATAAAATTAATTATAAAATTACCTATTAGAGTTATAATACCATATCCCCTTTCCAAATTGTGGAATGACCTGTATTTGCCTGACATTTACAGATCTATTAGATGGTATGACATGTCTAAATATTTGATGTTAGCTAAGGTAATCATCTAATTATGTTGTGAACGCCTGTGAGTCATATTCACGGGTTTCACCTCAAATACCCTTATCACTTCTGAATTACCTTTTCTATGCCTATATCTTAAAATAAGATTAATTTCTTCTTCCATATGTTTAAGGCTCTAGGTCCTGAGATGAGAGGACTTTATTTGACTTTGTATTCTCTTCTCCCTCTGACCCTTCACCCCCTTGCGCCTCACCCCCATCTGTGGCCCAGCTCAAAGCGTGACTTATTCTCTCTGAGTCCACGTGTGGGTCTCCCCTCTCTGTGTGAGCACCTCAGCACTGCACCGAATGCTTCACAACCGGGTCTAATTAGGGCCAGAACATGCTTCTGTATGGAGAAGGAAAAGGGAGAGACAGTCTGAGAAAAAAACAAATAAGAGCAAAAGAATACATTCATTTTATCGTAATTTGCCTCCGGACAGATGGGAAGGGCTTAACAGCAACAATGAAATAGTACATCTAAGTGGGGCTTAGGAAAAGGATTCATATGACAAAATCAATCACTTAAATTAAGGAAGCTTTTTAGCTGTTTTGTCCTGTGGCCAGATCATTATAAGAAGTTATTATAAGAAGGAAAAGCATTTTACACATAGTCTCAAAAGGCCATTTGATTTTAGTTGCAGTTTGAGACTGAAGGGAAGTGTTGCTTACTTGAAATGTGTGACAGAAATGTGTGGCCTTTTCGACCTTGTAGAATTGGCTGTTGGGCCTGGATTTCAGAGCAAGAGAACAGCTACAAGAATGTGGAATCCCTAACACAGTTAGACCATCTCATTCGCACCTCTGTTGTACAATTAAAAAGGATTTCTTTTAGCTAAAGGAAGAGAACCAAGCAGCTCTCTGACAATTGGGCATATTTACAGAAATACATAGCTCTATCAGCTATTAAGGTAATAAAGTTTACTCAGAAAGTTTTTAGCCAGGCTCCTGGCAGTAATACATAAGAATAAAATATTATGGCAACAGTGAACTTCACAGTTTCTAACTGGGCAAAGTTTGTTCTTTTGGCTTTGGCTTGTGTTTTAAATTTTTAAATATACTTTTCCAGAGAAAAATGATGAAATACATAAGTCCTTTGTCTCCCCCTCATGGTCATACTTATTCTTGCTCCCATGCATTTCAAATAAAAATTTATAGTGAAATAATTTGTAAGGTTTAAAGGACTTGATGTGAAATTTCCTCAAAAAAAGGTGAGACATTTGATACAACAGTGCCTTGACAATTTTCTTGAAAAAAAGAAAGTACCATTCAACAGAGGTCGGTATTAAGGGCTTCCTATAGTGTAGACCAACAAATAGGCAACTTTTTGAGTCCCAAGTCTCACCAGTGTGACAGTAACGTCCACAGATGTCATGAGGTACAGATTTAGAAGAATGGCATTTAAGAGGAAGCTTGTGATAGGGGTGGGGTGGGTAAGGGAGGAACAGAATAGGGAGGATGTATGAGGTGGCGGTGGGGCGGGGGGCAGGGGGAGAGAAAGAGAGAAAGAAACAGGCTGGGCAGTGGAAGGTACAAGAAGAAAGAGAGCCAGACACCGCAGAGGAACAGAGACACAGGGGCTGGGAGAAAGAAAGAAAGAAGGTGAGGAAGAGAAGAGACAGAGACAGGGGGTGGGGGAGATGAAGAGAGAGATACAGACACAGAGTGGGAGAGGAAGGCAGAGGAACAGGGAGGGGGAGAAAGGGAAAAGCAACCTGAGAACCAGAAAGGTGGGGGAGAAAGAGAGACACAGACACATGAGCTAGAAAAAGCCTGGAGGGAGATGTTAGGGAGAGAAAGAAGGAATATGGGAAAAGGAGACAGGAAGAGATGAGGAGACAGAAGAGAGGGAAAGAGAGAAGGGGTGGAGGCAGGGAGAGAGAGAAGAACAAGGCTGAAAAGGGTATGTGACAGACACAGAGAAAGTGAGCAACCTATAGGCTGCAAATGACAGTAAGTCAGAGAGACAGGAAGCAAGAGTGGACCAACACAGAAAATGAGAGACAGAGGCCAGCAAATGGCGATACAAAATGAGACAGAGGACAGAGATGGATGTAAAGAAAGAAAACCACCCAAAAGGAGAAAGAAGGAGACAGAGTGATAGAAACTGAAACCATCCAACATATATTTTGTTTTACCATAGCACACTGATACGTAGTTGAAAATAAAGTGTGCTCTGCTTTTGCAATACAGCAAGGAGGCAGGCTGGGCAGACGTCTGCATGCATGCAAGGTGCCTATTCTGCAATGCCCTAGCTGAAGAGCACCCATATGGAGGGACAGATGATGGACACGGCTTTGTGAAGGATGTTTATTACCCACATGCCTAAACTGAACAACTACAGTAATATATTTCAAAACCTTCTGCCATACTACGCCATCTACTACAATGTGAAATTGTAAAGACAATCACAGAGAGAAAGTAAGTCGCTTCCCCTACTAGAAAGACAAATCAGCAGCAGTTTCAGACAGACATCATGCCCTCACCCCAGCATTAGCACCTGAAAGGAACCGCGAAGGCTGCAGTGGTTATGATATAGTTCAAACTCTCATCTGGAAAAACACTATTCGGCTCATGTCTCAAGAGGGGTTTTCCTTAGATTATTTTTTGATAAGCAAACAGGAATTCCAGAGATTGTCCTGAAATTCGTTTTTTTGAGGCTTAAAGACCATGGTCAGTGCAGTGAAACCAGTCAGTGTCACACCTACCGTGACAGGGAGGCAGCTGACAAGCTCTGGAGGACTGGGGCTTCTCCCCTGCGCAGTGGTCTCCAGCCCTGCAGAGGACCTGCCTCACCTCTGTTCCTTCACCGCATGTTACTGAACACTATAGAAACAAAGGCTGGAATTACAGACGTTTGTTCCACCGAGACCATCTTTCTCCCTTTCTCCATGCGCACGCACACACACACACACACACACACACACACACACACACGCTTGCACAGCTCTGAAGATCTATTTCATTTTGGAGACAGATAATCATAGGTTTATAGCCTGACTTCATCATGTACCAGCTGGGCACATTGCTGTTGAGAAATGGTAAGCAGACTCCAAGCGACAGTATTCTGTCAGGATCCACCTGTGAAAGGAAGGCTTCTTTGGGTTTGGAATGTAGAGGATGGACTGTGGGAAAGGCAGCCCTGGAAGGTGGTATTTTGGACCCTGGAGATGAGCCATAGTGGGTGAGGAGGAGGCAGTCAGACAGGAGGAGGAGGAAGGGCCAGCAACGAAAAGGGAGGAGGGTCGAATGAGCATGGTCTTCTTGGAATAGTAAGAAAGTTTGAGAATACAGAGTTGGAATAAAGAACAACAGAGTAAGAAGAGCTAGCATGGGATTCATTGTGGTGAACATTTTATAAGATATACACAAAGGCTGAATCATTACATTGTACACCTGAAACTGGTGTAATGTTATGTCGGCTACACCTGAAGAAGGCAGAGCTCTGACTGGAGGGGGAGGATGAGGAGGAGAGAAAGAGGATGAGGAGAAGGAGGAGGTGAAGGAGAAGGGAGAGGAGGAGGAGGGGGAGGGGAGAAGGAGGAGGAGGTGAAGGAGGAGGGAGAGGAGAAGAGAAAGAGGATGAGGAGAAGGAGAAGAAGAAGGAGAAGAAGGAGGAGGGGAAAGAAAGAAGAGGCGGAAGGGGAGGAGGGGGATGAGGGGGAGAGGGGAGAAGGAGGGAGAGGAGAAGGAGGAGAAGGAGGAGGAGAGGAAGAAGGGGAAGAAGGAGGGGGAGAAGGAGGAGAAGAGGAAGGAGGGGGAGGAGGGGAAGGAGGGAGAAGACAGAGGAGAAAAAGGGGGAGAAGAAGGGGGAGGAGGGGAGGAGGAGGAGAAGGTGAAGGAGGAGGGAGAGGAGGAGGAGGGGGAGGAGAGAAAGAGAATGAGGAGAAGGAGGAGGAGGTGAAGGAGAAGAAGGAGGAGGGGAAAGAAAAAAGGTGGAAGGGGAGGAGGGGGATGAGGGGAAGGGGGGAGAAGGAGAAGGAGGGGGAGGAGAAGGGAGAGGGGGAGGAGAGAGAGGAGAAGGAGAAGAAGAAGGAAAAGAAGGGGGAGAGGGAGGAGAAGAGGAAGAAGGGGAAGAAGGGGGATGAGGGGGAGGGGGGAGAAGGAGAAGGGGGGAGAAGGAAGAGAAGGAGAAGGAGGAGGAGGGAGAGGAGAAGAAGGAGAAGGAGGAGGAGAGGAAGAAGGGGAAGAAGGAGGGGGAGAAGAAGGAGAAGAGGAAGGAGGGGGAGGAGGGGAAGAGGGGAGAAGGAGGAAGGAGGGGAGGAGGAGGAGAAGGAGGGAGAGGAGGAGGAGGGGGAGAGGAGGAGAAGGACAAGAAGGAGAAGGAGGAGGCGGGGAAGAAGGAAGAGGAGGAAGGGGAGGAGGGGGAGGAGGGGGAGGAGGGGAAGGGGGAGAAGGAGGAAAAGAAGGGGGAGAAGGGGAGAGGAGGAAGAGAAGAAGAAGAAGAAGAAGAAGAAGAAGAAGAAGAGAAAGAAGAAGGAGGAGGAAGAGGAGGAGGGGGTGGGGGAGGAGAGGTAGGGGAAGGAGAAGGGGGAGGGGGTTGGGTAGGAGGAGGGGGATAGGGAGGAGAATAAGAAGAGGAAGAAGAAAGAAAATGAAGGAAGAAGAAAGGAAGAAGAAGGAAGAAGGGAGGAGGGAGGAGGAGGAGAAGGAAGAGGAGGAGGAGGTGGTCAGGGGAGTGTGGGGAGAGGAGGAGGAGGTGGTCAGGGGAGTGTGGGGGGGGAGAGTCAGCCTGGTGCCATGTGGGGCAGGGCCCTGCATTCACTCTCAGGGGTCTGGAATTTATTCCTAGGAATGGTGAAGTCAACAAAGATATTAAACAGAAGACCAGTCGCCCATAGACTCTTCTATGTCACAAAACATCCAACCACGGTTTGCCCCTACCAACTCATCTTCAATGCAAGCATTTGTTTTAAAACAATTTTTCCTGGGGGCGCCTGGGTGGCCCAGGCGGTTAGGCAACTGACTTCGGCTCAGGTCATGATCTCAGGGTTCGTGGGTCCCAGCCACACATCGGTCTCTGTGCTGACAGCGCGGAGCCTGCTTCAGGTTCTGTGTCTCCCTCTCTCTGCCCCTCCCCCACTTGTGCTCTGTGTCTCTCTCTCTCTCTCAAAGGTAAATAAAATGTAAGAAAAAAAATTAAAAAAAAAATAGTTTTTCCTAGCACCTCTAGGTGCTCGATGATGACAAAACAGGTGGCAGTTTCTCACCTCGCATGATGCCTATGTGATACGTGAGCCAAGCGAAAATCCGCTGCACGTGCTTACACACACACACACACACACACACACGCACACACACACACGCCCACGGGCTTCCCACGCCCACCTCATTCCAGGGCCCCGTCTTCCACTGGGAGGGGCAGGGCGCTCTGTTGCAGGGCCGGCGGTTCTCGGGCCTGTCGCCCGCGCAGTACTTGCTGTGCACAGAGCGGTTGGTGCCGTCGCGCAGCGGCTGCAGGCAGCGCACGGTGCGGAGCTGGTAGCCGGTACTTCCGCAGGTTTTGGTGCAATGCTCCCACTCTTCCGCGACCCAGCTGCGGCGTGGGGGTTAGGATTGGACATGGTCACTGCGTGTCATGCACCTTCCTGCCCCGCAGCCTAGCCTTTTCTGCTCTCTGAGCCACGCGCCACCCAGGGGGCGCGCTGCAGTTCTGGAAGCAGTTTCAGAAGGATGGATGCAGCAAGCAATTCCCAAGTCTTAGAATCTTCTAGCAGCAATAGGCCCGACACTTCTGTTTTTAACGCCTTAGTATTTTTCTGCTGCCCACTGACTTGGAAACCTGTTTTTCTAAAGGGTGATTGACAGAGGGTTTCTGAAACTCATCTTAAGGTTGCCTGGTTAGGTTCGGGCATTATAGCAATTTTTCAAAAATACACCAACTCACTGTCAGCCGGGTGGCCTAATGGTGGTACACATCTGAAAGGAAATTTAAAAAGGGAATCCATCCGACACTTACTGAGACAAACTGTTTTGGCTGCTGCTGCTTTTTCAAGAAATCCTGAGTTCACTCACGTTTTAGTATTCTTACTGAGATGACTATTTCATTTGTACAATTGTTGCTGAGAAGGCTCCCTGTCATATCTATCCTGTTTGGAAAATTCAGCTCTCCATATTGGCCCTGATTGGGCTTGACAAAAAGGCAAAGGTAGTGTGCGTCCTGGGCTTGAATACACCCGATGGAAAGTTTTCTAAAAAGGTATTTTCAGAAAGAGTCGCCATGGGACGTGGCCAAATTCTGGTGTTGATGTCAAGGCCCCCAACACTCTCCACATCAGCTGTGGACACAATATTATGGATCCAGGTTCCAAAGGGCTGTCACCACAGATTCCATTTGGTTAATCATGTCTGTCAAAATGTAGTTGAGGCAGACTATTATTTATCCTTTCCAAAGCTACCTTCCCTCTGTATTTTTTTTTTCTTTCCATATATATGGCGTACCAAAATATAACCATGCTAAAACCTTGGCAGTGTTTGGTATTCACAGTTTAAGATCGCTTTAGCCCACCAAACTGGCATAAAACATAGTGCACCAACTAAGAAATTGTTCTCAATTTTAAAGGCCTCAATACTCTCACTGGAAGACAGATTATTATACGAGAAGTATACATTTTGTTGTCATAGATACTCCTGGTTACCTTTTTCCCCTCCTGAAAATCCTAGAATGACAACAAAGGAGAAAAATAGCATAAATCCACAAAGGTAAACAAAAAATGGAATAGAAGGCACTAGAAGAAAATTTGGAACCCAGAAAGCAGTGGGACATATGGCTGCTAACTCAGTAGACCTAAGGATGAAGTTTAACTCAGCAGTAGAGGCTGGTTAAGCAAATTGACTTGCTGGTGGAAGTTCAGAAATGTACTGGATTATGCCCTTAGGTCAAAGTGTGGGCTGTGAAACTGTGGGTGAAGGCAGGGCTGAAAACAGGGGGCTGATGAAATGTCTGCTTAGAAAAGACATCCTGCTCCTTGCCCTCTAAGCCAGCAGGAGGTTTGAGGCTTATCCTATGTTGACAATGAACGAGACTTGTAGCTTGTGGACAACAGATATAGGCAAGAGACAACAGAGAAAGAGACCAGAGTGAAGACAGGGGGTGATGTAAGAATCCACATATGGAATGGTGAGACAACCCTAGCTCCCTACATATATACAACTTCCTATATAAATAGGGTTATAACCCCTAGGCAGGAAATTGATTCTGCTCTTTGGAATCTGATCATTTCATTAAAAGCCCTAATACACAATTAATTGAGGATCTTCACCGAAATAGCCCAGCCAGCTCACCCTACAGGGAAGCCCACCAGCAAACACGTCTTGACCATAAAGCAAGCTTCCAAGCAGCCCTTTTAACACTTCATTCTTACACATGTGTGAACAGCCAATAATCACCAGACACAGCCTCTAACACAAATGATGGAGGAGAGAAAAGAAACAGAAGGAAAGAACTCAAAAGAAATAATGCATGAAAAAGAAAATCATCTTTAATACCATAAAAGAGGTAAAGAAATACATTACATCTGTGAAATAAGCATCAAGTGCCTTTAAAAAGGAACACTTGAGGAAGAAAACAGAGTGCTTGAATATTAAAGTGCTCTTGGATATTAATGACATGATAGCAAAAATGAAAAATTCAGCAAGTAGAATAAATAATAGGTGAGAAAAGAAAAGAAAATTTGATCTGTTTAGGAATCCTAACTACAGATATCTTAGAAAGAAAGAACATTGAAAAAAATAGGGGACATTTTTTAAAGAAAAAATACAGGAAAATCTCCTAGAGATGAAAGATAATTGGTTTTGTGTTTTAAAAAGTCATGGAGTGCACAGCACGATGGAAGAAAAATGTTTAGCAACAAGGCAGTCCCATCACAGTGAAATTTCAAGATGCTGGGAACAAAAAAAGATCTTACAAACTTCCAATGACAGACAAAACTAGAAAGCATTGGGAACCAGAATAGCAAATGACTTTTCAACAGCAACATGGGATTCTAGAAAACAATGAAACAGTGGTTTCAAAATTCTGAAGGAAAATACATTACAGTTTGGAATTTTGTGTGCGTGTGTGTGTGTGTGTCCAAATGATCAAGAGTGAGGGTAGAAGAAAGACTTCCTATATACCCTTATACTTCAAATTCTTACCTACTTTTCTTAGGTGTAGGAGAACTTCTTATATAAAAATTTTTACTTTGTATATACTTTTTTCATGAAGCTACTGGAAGATATGACCAACCAGAAAAAAATGAATACATGAAAAGATAAAAAGACAAGAAATACAGGAAACAGAAGAGCTGATGCAAAAGAAAGGGAGTAGGAATACCTAGGAAGAGGTAAAAAGAAACATCAGAACAAGCAGAAGTCCAGGAGGGCAAAACTGGAACTTTCTGAGTGAGATCTCTAAGAAGTTACAAGTGACAGGATACTTGAGTGTTTAGTGTTTATAGGAGATGGATACTCATGGAAGACAGTTTAGGGATGAATTAGTGAAAATTAGTAGAAAACAAAATATAAAAAATCAAGACATTCAATAATTCTAGAACAAAGTTTCAATAGGAAAAAAAGGAGCATGCTAGTAAGTGACTCCACTACTAGGAGAGACAGAAGTCGTTAAAATAATATAAACTCTGAATATTATTATCAGTAAAAGATGGGTTATAACAATATTAGAAATATGGAGGGAGATGGGGCGCCTGGGTGGCGCAGTCGGTTAAGCGTCTGACTTCAGCCAGGTCACGATTTCGCGGTCCGTGAGTTCGAGCCCCGCGTCGGGCTCTGGGCTGATGGCTCAGAGCCTGGAGCCTGTTTCCGATTCTGTGTCTCCCTCTCTCTCTGCCCCTCCCCCGTTCATGCTGTGTCTCTCTCTGTCCCAAAAATAAATAAACGTTGAAAAAAAAAATTAAAAAAAAAAAAAAAAGAAATATGGAGGGAGATAAGTCTGGGCTGTGGGTGTCTATTTGGGGAAGGATTATGAAAGAATGCAAAATCCTTCACGTCCCACGTTGGAAATTCCATATACATAATGTCCAAAACCTGCCCCACCCCAAAAAGTCAAGTGGACACAAAAACATTTTACTTAGAGAGTTGGAAACAAGTAGTTACCAAATACCAAGAGAAGCTAGAAAGTGGTTGTTTTTAAGGAGCAGGACTATGGTAAAGCGCAGGGAGCCACAGCTTTATATAATTCCTATAAAATGATTTGACTATTTAAATCTGCTATGTACATTAGCTTTGACTAAAAATAAAATTAAGGGGTGCCTGGGTAGCTCAGCTGGTTGAGCATCTGACTCTTGATTTTGGCTCAAGTCATGATCCCAGGGTTATGGTATGGAGCCCATGTCAGACTCTGCACTGAGCATGGAGCCTGCTTGAGATATTCTCTCTCTCTCCCTCTCTCTGTCTCTCTCTCTTTCTCTCGCTCTCTCTATCTCTTCCCTCCCCTCTGCTCCTCTCCCTTACTTGTGTGTGCTCTGTCTAAAATAACTAACTAACTAACTAACTAAATAAATAAATAAACAAACAAACAAACAGACTAAAGGTATTTAAATTTCTATCATTTTGTCTTTAGTGTATGATAATTAACATGACTACTTACAGTGGATGTGTGCACTCTTGAATATTGCACATTCTTCTGATAGGTTTTGGCTTTTTGTTGGCCTCACAGAAACTGCGGTGAACCATTTTATTATCACTCTTTCGACGGCATCCGTATTTAGTGTACTGGAAACCTGGGAAAGGAAATACATTTCTCTGGATTTAATCACTTCTTCATTCTGTGATATATCTGATCGATCATTCATTCATTCACTGAATATTTACTGAGTACATACAGCAGGCCAGGCACTGTTGTAGATGCTGAAGATCCAGAAGTAAATTAAATAAACAAATCCTTAACTTTTCAGAGCCTATGTTTAATAAATATTATAAATTATTAAATAGCACCTGTACATGTGCTAATGAACTAGACCCTGAATACACACCATCTACTGTGAGGGGCAGATTTGAGAACCACGGTGATAATACCCAGTGACACAAGCTTTCAGAGAGTTATGTAAGTAATTTACTGTAGAGGGCACCAAAGGAACACAGAGGAGAAGTTCTCAAACTCAGCTGGAGGAGAGGCAGGGAGCTCTTACAAAACCAGCATTTCTTGAACAGAATCTTGAAGTTCAAATAATATTGGGTAAAGGGAATGAAGCAGAACAATACTCCAAGCAAAGGAAATGACACATAAAAAACTGAAGATCTGTTTGAATGCCCAAGTTTCAAGTGTGAAAGGGGTAGGAAATAGGAAAGAATTCAATCTTAAAAGCCTTGAGTGACAGACTAGTGTTTGGACTTTATCTTGATGGTCATAGGGAGTTTTTGAAGGTCTCTCCAATCACCAACCCTGACATCTCTAAGTAAGTAAATAAATAAATATAAATATTTTTAAAAGATCGTTTAAAAAATTTCAAACCTACAAAAATGCTGTAAGGAAAGCACAATGAATATTTGTATCCCTTATATCTCAATAACCTTGTGTTACATGTCACTGTATTTGAAGTGAATACAAACATATTTTTACATCTGTGATATATTAATTATACTATGCAATGTATGTAATATATATGTAAAATTTTGTGGAACCATTTGAGAGTAAGTTGCTGGAATTCTGATCCTTCGCTTCTAAATACTTCAGCATACTGCTCATAACCAGCACATCTCTTATACAATTCTTAAAATCAGAATACTTAACATAGATATAATGCTATTATCTAATATACAGACTATATTCAAAATTTTCCAGTTGTCCGTATAATGATCTTTACAGCAATGTTTTTTCCAATTAAGGGTTATGCACTGCATTTAGTTGTCATGGAATTAAGCAGGAATAGTTTCTGAGCATCTTTTTATCTTGAATGTTTTTGAGACGTATAGGCTATTTGTTTTGTAAAATGTCCCACAATTTGGGTTTTATAGTTGCCTCCTAATGATTAGATTCAGGTTATTTACTTTTGGCAAGAATACTACATAAACTATGCTATGCCTTCAGAAGAACACATTAGGATGGTTAAAGGAGTTAAATCAGGGAAATAATAAACTTCCACTCATTCATTCATTCATTCATTCATTCAATTACCCTGGAAATAAAGGAAGAGCAGAAGATCAAATTAGACTAGTTAAAAGACTTTTGCAATAATCTTCCCTTTCAAAATCATGCAGGAAACCTGGTGAGGAATAAATAGATGTGGTAGATATTAAAAAGGTGCTTCTGACAAATCTTGTAACCAAGTAGATGTTGAGGGTGAGGCAGAAGGGAAGATTCAAATTAAATGAGCATCTTATAATGGATTAAGTATCATTTTAAATAATTACTTGAAAACATTTTATGCCTGTCTACCTCAAAAAAAAAAAAAAAACCTCTTTAGACACACATCCTTGAATTAAAATGATAAAATAAATGGTTGATGTATGCATTCCCTACTCTGAATAATATTTTTTGTTCTCAATTACTCAACATCATTGTTGTGAAAGCCCCTTGCCTTCTGCCTGTCAGGGAAAATTTCTTCTAGGCCAGCTCAGTTCTGGAGCATTTATTGTTTAGAACTAGAGTAAGGGATGAAGTGAGAAACTGAAAAACTCTGAGAACAGCTGAACAGATTAACTTGGGAAAGGGCAGAGAGGCGGCACAATGTAGTGAGAGCACGTAGCCAGAAGCCAGACCACCTGGGTTTGTATCTTCTGATCTGGGCACATTACTTATTTTCCCCGGGGGCTTCACTTTCCCCGATCAGTACAATGAATCATAGTGCTGACCTCACAGAATCATTCTGAGTATCCATGCACTAATACATTGAACATTTAAAACAGCACCTGCTACCTGGTACAACTAATAGCTCCTTTATTATTAACACTGATAGAAAAGAAATGCACAGATATAGAAAGTAAAATGGAGAAGAAGAAAGGCTGGAACCACAGGACACAGCATTTGGGAGAGCTGGGGAAGAGTAAAGTCATTAGAGGCCCCATTTCATGAATATGAGACAAAAAGAACCAGAAGGAAAAGAGCAAGAAGATTTTAAGAAGGTTTCCAGTTGTCATGAATGGACTCCTATCCTTTGTAGATTCAGAGATTTCAGTAAAAATGTTTTGTATTTATGTTTTGTTGGTATGTTTGCTATTTCTCAGATCACAGCCTCAATGAGAGGCAATCTTTAAGGCAGAAAGCACAATAATTGGTGTTCTATGAATGACATTTGAATGTGATAAATGTGTTCAATTGTTACCTCCGCCACAGGGTTTGGAACACTGAGACCAGCTCTTCAAAGCCCACTCAAAAGTATCTAATTCTTCCTGGATGACATTGTTGCTGCTGATTGTAGGTGCAGAATCTTCATGAATGACGTATTTATATGTCAGGCTGGAGTGGGTGTCGTTCTCCTGAGGTATGATCTAATATACACATGAAACAGATAGGTAAGTCACCTGAAGAGGTTTTACATTTTGAATAAAAGTTACAAATATTTTAGAATAGTGCTCTTATTAAAACTGGAAGACTTTCAAGCAGTTTCTAAAAATATAATGTTTCTATCACCTAAAGTGCAAGTATGCCTTGTTTAAGAAAAAAAATGCAAATATAAAAGACTTGGACCATAAAAAGTATAAAAAATATACTTAGGTATAAGATTTACATAATAAAAACATAACTTCACAATATGATTCACCATAGATTTCTTTAATATATACATTCAGTTATAGATCTCCTTTTGCATTTGAAAATTATTCTTTAAAGTAACTCTTTTGTCATGATGGTAAATATAATGTTCCCTCCAGAAAATGTACCCATTATAGAAAAATCTAAAGAAAATAAAAATTATCCATGATTCTACCAAACCAGAGAAAACCAAAGTAACTTCTGTTATTTTGCAATATGCCCTCAAGATATTTGCATATTGCGTGTGTGTGTGTGTGTGTGTGTGTGTGTGTGTGTGTGTGAGTGTGTGTGTACCCATGCATGCTTTTCTGGCTTTGCTTATTTCACTTAATGCATCAAGATAGTAAATATTCTTTGAAAGCATACCTTTAAATGTCAGCAAAGTGTTTAATTCTAAAGGTAGTGTGCATTATTTAACCATTCACTTGTTAATATATACTTGTATTGATTAGAATTTGTCCCCATCTTTGTGGTGATTTCTGATTTTCCTAGTGAGCTGAAGGGTATAAGCATTTTGTTGTTGTTGTTGTTGTTGTTGTTGTTGTTGTTGTTCTTATAATAGACTGGGGAATGGCCCTTCAAAATAGTTAGAACAATTATTACTTTCTTTTTTTTTTTTTTTTTTTTTTAATTTTTTTTCAACGTTTATTTATTTTTGGGACAGAGAGAGACAGAGCATGAACGGGGGAGGGGCAGAGAGAGAGGGAGACACAGAATCGGAAACAGGCTCCAGGCTCTGAGCCATCAGCCCAGAGCCCGACGCGGGGCTCGAACGCACGGACCGCGAGATCGTGACCTGGCTGAAGTCGGACGCTTAACCGACTGCGCCACCCAGGCGCCCCAATTATTACTTTCATGATGAGAGTATATGAATGTACCCATTCAGCACTACATAGTATATAATTGTCATCTTTGTTCATTGATTGGCAAAAGATTGTTATTTTAATTGTTATTTATTTGATAAATACTAATGTTTAATTTTCTTGGTTTATTAGTCACTTGTGTTTTGTCTGCTATACGCTACATGTTCATGTCTTCTTTTTTATTGGTATACATATCTTTTTCTAAATAATTCACGCAACAAGGACATTAATCCTTTTGTAATAAGCATTGCAAATATATTCTGTTTTTTCAGTTTGTTCTTTAATTTTGTTTGGGGCAATGCAACTCTTTTTAAAAAAATAAGTTTTTATTGACTCGCACATACTAGCTTTTATACGATTACATCAGTTATACAAAGAGAAAAACATGCAATTCACTAGTATTTTAAACTAAACTTTCAGAAATAGCTTTTGCTTGAGAAATTGGGTAATACTAAATCCAACTAGAATGAAGGATTTGGTTATCTGGCTTCTGTTTTATTTTTCTCCCTTAGTCTTTATTTTTAAAACAACATTACAAACCAAGCATTGACCCTTACACTGTAGCCAGATGCCTACTGCCTTCAGCCCCAGACAGCTCGCTGCCATGCTCCAGGGCTCCCAACCTGGGGTCCAGCCCTTTAGAGAGGAAAAGAAAGGCTGAGGTGATAGAGACTGCCATACCCCACTGTCCTAACTACCGATCTCATATCTGATATGAGATCTGTAGCTCACATCTTACATCTCTAGCTCACATTGTTCCCTGCTGTCACCCAGATATCAGTGGACAAAGCCTTGAGGTAGGCTATCCTGGCAGTTAACAGCAGTTAACCATGAGGCCTGTCCCACTGGAAAATAATGCAGTGTAATTATATGAATGGAATAGAGCTTCTGATCTCCAATCATTCGAATTTAATAAAATATTGATTAATTATATTTTTGCTATGAAATTATATAACGTATGGAGCAGAAAGACAGAAATAAACCCCCATAAATTTGAACAATTAATTTTTGACACAGATGAAAAGAAAACTTAATGGAAAAAAGAGGATTTTTTTCAACAAATGGTACTGGAACAAGTCATTGTGGTGGCTTTAAAAATGTGTCCACAAATCCTTTGATCCTTTTTCTCTCAATGAGTGAAGTTTAATTCTTCTCCCTTTCAGTGTGGGCTGGATTCAGCGACTTGCTTCCAGCAAACAGACAACAGGAGAAGTGATGGGATGTCACTTCCAAGATTAGGTTAAAAAAGACTCTTCTGTCTTGGCTGTACTCTGTCACTTGGATCACTCATTCTAGTAGAAGCCAGCTGTCATGTGCTAAGGACACTTAAGGAGGCTATGAAGAGGCTCACGTAGTGAAGAACTCAGGCCCACCAGCCACCACATGGAAACACTTAGAGGAAATCTTCTGAGGCCTTCCAATAGCCCTGTGACAGAGCTAGGAAGCAGATGTCCCCAGTGGAGCCTTGGGGTGACTAGCCACAGCTAACAGCAACCTCATGAGATACCCTGAGCCACAACTAGCCATTTCAGCAGCCATTTTCAGCCAAATGCATGGCCCACAGAAACTACGAGAGAATCAGTGTTGCTTTGTGCTTAGCTACTAAGTTTGGGGTAATTTGTTATGCAGCAATAGGTAGTGTAGACTGCCATATGCAAAAATAAGAACCTAACACATCACACAAAGTTTATATAAGAATCAACTCAAAATATAAAATATAAAACTATAAAACTTCTACCAAAAAAAGAAGAAAATACTTTAACATTGGATTAGGCAGGAAAAAAATGTATATAGAATACCCAAATCTTGATCTATAAAAGAAAAAATGGATAAATTAGACTTCAGGAAAGTTAAAATATTTTGCTCTCAAAGACACTATTAGGAGAACAAAAAGAAACTATACATTATGAGAAAATATTTGATAAATCATATATTTTATAAAGGACATATCAAGTATATGTAACAAACTTTTAAAACTCAACAAATAAAAAAAAAACAAAACCTACTTCAACAATGGGCAAAGGATTTGGACAGACACTTCACCAAAGAGAAATAATTTTCAAAGAGTATAAAAACACCTTGGAATTGAGTAGAATGCTTTGGCTTTAAGTTAGTATAATATTTTCTATAGAGAATTCAATAAATATTTGCATACAGAATCCAACAATATTTTTCAAATCAAGTAGATGTCTTCTGTTTTCATTCATGAGAGAGTAATAAGAGTTGTCTTGCTGATATTAAAAGCAATAAAATGGGGCAGGATATAGTAAGGAACTTTTTGGGGGGCACTGTATAACACAGCAAAGGATAGTGATTCTAACAAGAAGAGAAACATGCCAGGTCCCAGCTTCCTGACGGGGCCAGGTTCTGGACCCTGGCGCAGGGAACAGGAGGCTAAGCCAAAATAGCAATCTCACTGAGATGAGGAGATGGAGGGTGGTGTTTGGAAATTGCAGGCAGGACACTAAAGAAGAGGCTACACAGAGGGGTGGCTCAGAAGCTGCATTAATCCTAGACTGAAGGCTGGTCTGTGCGTGCCCCAGCCAAGACACCATGCCGACTACTACTGAGAGGCTGCTGTGGGGCTGGGACTAAGAGAGGCAGGGACATAGGACATAGGGACATAGGAGTTCTTTTATACATGAAGAGACCTCACTAACACTTCAGGTAATCAGTTAAGGTATCAAACAGGCCATGCCATTAAAATAAGGACAAAATTGGAACAGATCAGCCCTAACAAAGCATAAACCAGGCTCCAAAAATCAGGAGAAAATGACAGCCCGAACAAAACCCAACAGCTTGTAAAGAAGGTAACATAGGGTCTCCTGGGTGGCTCAGTCAGTTAGGCATCCAACTCTTGATCTCGGCTCAGGTCGTGATCTCACAGGTCGTGAGTTAGAGCCCTGCATCGGACTCTGGGCTGACAGCATGGAGCTCGCTTGGAATTCTCTCTCCATCTCTATCTTCCCCTACCCCACTTGTGCTCTCTCTCCCTTTCTCCCTCTCTCTGTCTCTCTCTAAATGAATAAATAAACTTAAAAAAGAAAGGAGGCAACATAAACCAAACACCCTACAACTTACCATCTATAATGTCCTGTGTACACTTAAAAATTTCTCAGAAGTAGGAAAATGTGACACATACTCAAGAGAAAAAAGCAGCCCATAGAAGCAGACAACATGAAGACATGGGACTCAAAGAAAACATTAGACATAATGGGTGAAATATATGGAAATCTCAGCATAGGAATGGAAATGATTTTTTTGGGAAAAAAAAAAAAGGACCAAGTGGAAATTCTAGAAAAGAACACCAACTGACATGAAAAATTTACTGATGGGCTCAACAACAGATTGAAGACCATATAAGACACAGTGAACTTGAACACAGCTCAATAGCAATTATAAAATCTGAAGAACAGAGAAAAAAAAAATGAGTACAGAAGGATGAACAAGGTCCAGGAACTTATGGAACAATCGTGTAAATGAGGCCTAGGAGAAGAGGAGTGAGAGATGGGGGAAAAACACACTTGTGGAATCAACCCAAATTTGGTGAAAACAAACAAACAAACAGACAAAAAAAAACCCCAGAAACCATCAAACTGAGATCACCAAGATGCCTGGTGAAACCCAAGCCAGATACAGACAAAGAACATCACAAACTAAGCATATCACAGTCAAACAGCTAAGCCAACAAAATGAAACAAAACAAAAGATAAGGAGAAAATCTTTAAAAGGCAGCCAGAGAAAATGGATACTTCACATACAGAGCAGCAATATGAATGAGGCTGACTTCTCATCATAGATGATGGATTGTAGAAGACAAGTGTCACATAAATGAGCCAAAGATGGCTCCTGCGTGTTGGCCCCTACTTTTGTTTCTTCGGAACAGGCTCAGACCTTTTAGCTCAGAAGCCTGCTAGCACCAAACTCAAATTTTAACACACACACAGTTCTTTTAAATATAGCCCAAACAAGCACATTTGTATCCATTTTAGGCCCTGTTACTTAGCATACCCCTATGAAACCGCACTCAACATTTGCTAACTATAAATAAGACTTTGGCTACAAGGACCCCAAGCTGCTGCTGCTCTGTGGAGGACTCAGTACAGAGACTCCCCATTATGCTGCTGAGTGACATCGCCTAACCAGAAACACCCCCTCTCCAATCCCTTCTCTTCCAGGAGTTACTTTGTGCATCTCTGCTGGATGGTGGCCCTGCACTCAAACCTGCTCAATGGTCAATAAAGCTTGAGCATGCTGCTTCCACCCTGTGGTCACGCCTACTTTCTTAGTGAGCCCTCCAATTCCTCGAACTCCCTCTAACAGGGTAAAAATATCCCTTCTCTCTCTCTGCCCCTCCCCCGCTCATTCTTTCCTTCTCTCTCTCTCTCTCTCTCTGTCTTAAAAAGAAAAATAAATAAAAAATTTAAAAAAAAGAAATGGTAAATATGTGGGTAAATATAAAAATCTCTCTTCTCTTTTGTCTTTGCCACATAACTGATTACTAAAAATCAGCAATCATACTACATTATTGGGTTAAAATGTACATATAATAAAATATATGACCAAGTTGCACAGAGTAGGGACAGGCAGATAAATGGAATAATATAAAAACAAGCAACTAAATATACAATGTTCAGGGTAAAAGTGTTTTCAGACCAAGTAATTATAAAACTAAAATGGACATAAATTAAACCCACTACATCATGAGTCTGTAATACCACATACCAAAACAATAACAGGATCATGTAAAGGTCCGTCTGTGTGAAGAGTTTCAATGTCATCTTCAATGTTATAATCCCATTCCACACCAAGATCAATGAAGGTCCGTGACTTGGCTTCCTCCCCTTTGCCATTCAGAATGTAGTGGCCTGTAGCCTGGTTCTTAATAGCTAAAGGAAGAAAAATGAGTAACCAGCATACATTTTATTTTATCATATTATAGTTTTGGTGATCCATAGCAAATCTATCCCCTTTTAAGCATCAAAGCAATCAAAATGAGTGTTAGTTCTGGTATGATTCCCATTCCAGTCATTAGGCATTCAAAATCCTCAAAAAGCACTCCCTCGCTAATCAAAAACAATGGCAAAACGGTTAAATGGGAGATAGAAATGGGCAAATATTCCTAGTTGAAAACACTGTCAAAAAGGTTAATGGTTTCTAACTCACTCTTCCTATATATTTCCTTAGAAAGCTGGGAATATTTTGAGAATTATGGATATTTCTATAATAATTAACATAAATCATTTATGTTAGGACAGCATATAATAGAACACCTTCTTTACTGTGTATCTCTTTCAAGTTTGTAAAAATATTTATAGATATCCAACATAGTTGAACTAATTTTTAGGTAAATAAACAATTAGTTCTTATGTTTGTGAAATGCCAAGGCCACATCTCTACTTGTATGGCTAGAAAAAGCTGTTTATTGATGATAGAATTCTTAATGCATTACAGGTATACTATATATTATTTAAAAATGCTTTCTCTAATGGATAAAAAATAGCAAATAGGATTCTAAAGTTTGGAGGTATTTATCAGCACATAAAATAAAAGTTCATGTTACTACCATCTATTGAAAATGTGTAGAAAACATGAGCAATCTTAGTTAAATACATTTATTCCACTTGAGCTTTCTAAAACAAGTCTGATGTTTCCAAGGAGAACAATCTGAATTCTAGGAGAAAAAATAAACAATTTGAATTATTGGAGAAAGAACTATGGTTGACTGCTAGACTATTAAGGAATCTAGCAGTGAATATAATTTAACGTTTATTTATTTTTGAGACAGAGAGAGACAGAGTATGAACAGGGGAGGGGCAGAGAGAGAGGGAGACACAGAATCTGAAACAGGCTCCAGGCTCTGAGCTGTCAGCACAAGGACCGACGCGGGGCTTGAACTCACGGACCGCGAGATCATGACCTGAGCTGAAGTCGGACGCCTAACCGACCAAGCCACCCAGGCACCCCAAATATAATTTAAATACTAAAAAAAATTTTATGACACACCATAAAACAATTCATTTTTTTTAAGCTACCCATTTGAAAAAAGAAAAAGCAATTTGAGAGGCAAATTTTCATGGGATTGACAGATGCGACCTGAGTTCAGAGAGCTTCCTAGTGCTTTAATAGATCAGGGAACAAGTGGAAGTTAGGTTTACATTGGTACATAGACCTTTGAAGATAATGCCATTCTTACACGATCCTCTCATAAAGGAGGAAAAGAATCTTCTTGTGGAAATTATAAACAGCCATGCAAATGGATCTCCATGTGCCAGTCAGAAACTGGACACATAACTGGTATTAGGAAAATTTGCACTAGACTAGTAAAATTCACATGTGGTTGCTTTTCAGTAAAATAACTTAAAATGCAATAAAAGTAAGGAGAGGCATATAGTATGGCATCAACTAAAATATCAGAACAAATTTGTCAACCTATATATGGCAAATTTTTCTGATATTCTTCCTTAATTTAATGCATTTTATTAACATACTTATTTTTCTCCTCCCCTTATACAGAGAAAAAGTGCATAAAAACCTTGTTAAATAACTTTTTTTCCCCACATAAATAATGGACCAACCCAGGTCTCACCAAAAATTAGAGCTCTGTTTTTGCATATTTCTTATTTTTAAGGAAAGAATAGTGGGGAGAAATGACCAACAAAAACCATATAGTAATGCATTTATATGTAATTCTAACTCTTGCTTATCTATGTATACATACACATATATGTATATATACACACGCATCTGCACACATATATATCTCTGTATATATATGACTTCTTTGACATTTCTCTAAGGTCATGCTAAAGCAAAGCCAGCAGACAGGAACACTTACCAAGAATATGAGGAGAAGCCTCGTCTTCTTGGATTAACACATGTCTAGCACCAGGGGGTATATCAAACATCTTAAGGTACCCTTTGCATGTGTAGTAAATATCGAAGAAAGCAAAGAAGAAAACAAAAGCAACAACCATGGTTAGCCGAGCATGAAATTCTCACTGCTCCTGCACGCAGAAGAGGGCATCCATAAACTGACAGAAGCAGTTTCAGAAATTAACTTCAAAGCATTGGTAGTTTTTGTGACAACGGGCATGAAATTAGAGAAAACCTTTTTTTTTTTTTTTTTTTTTTTTTGTAATGGTGGGGAGAAATTAATCTTGTTCCCAATCTATTAGTGATTTATCTGGTATTGGACTATGAATTGTGTCAACAACAATTCAGGTAAATACTACACTTTCCTGTGTACTTCTATGTGATTTTAGAGTTTGTTGTTATTGCAGTTAAGTTTGTTTGTTTGTTTGTTTGTTTGTTTATTTATATCTGAGTATAGTTGACACACAATGTTACATTAGTTTCAGGTGTACAACACAGCGATTTATCAAGTTTATATATTATGCGATTTTAGTTTTAATTTTCTAAACACCCTGTTGAAGAGGGGCCAATTTTTGGTGAACTTGGTGGGTAAACTTCTTGAGATATTTTATCTATGTATTATTTTATTTTTTAAATTTTTTTTATCAAAAAAAATTTTTTAACGTTTATTTTTGAGACAGAGAGAGACAGAACATGAATGCGGGAGGGGCAGAGAGAAAGGGAGACACAGAATCGGAAGCAGGCTCCAGGCTCTGAGCCATCAGCCCAGAGCCCGACGCGGGGCTCGAACTCACGGACCGCGAGATCGTGACCTGAGCTGAAGTCGGACGCTTAACCAACTGAGCCACCCAGGCGCCCCTAGTCTATGTATTATTTTAAAAGCCTAAGGGTGAGTATAGATAGCTAAACTTCTAATTTATGAAGTATCTTCATATTTAAAGCCTACTTTATTCTAAAGAAATTACAGAAGAAAGGGGTATCTGGGTGGCTCAGTCGGGTGAGCATCCACTCTTGGTTTCAGCTCAGGTCATGATCCCAGGATCTTGGGATTGAACCCCACGTCAGACTCTGCACTGACAGCACAGAACATGCTTAGAATTCTCTCTCTCTCCCTCTGCCCCTTTCCCCAACTCATACACTCTCTCTCTCTAAAATAATTATAAAAAGCTACTCACCTAATCAATGAGTAGCTTTCATTTTTCTTGTAATCAGTCATTAATTTTAAAGCCTTAAGTTTTATCATGGGACAGTTTTAAAATACATTTTTTAGATTTGACCAAACCATTTGGTTGGAAAATGTCTGTAAGTTATGTCATACATTGCCTTTACATGGACCTTAAACTCAATTTTCTACTCCAGAAATCATGAAATCAATAGGCTGAATGGATTGCCTTGAGTTATAAAATCATACATCAATCCTATTATTGTCAATGTCATATAAAACAAATCTTAGTATTATCACATGTCCTAAAAATTATCTTAAGATGACTTAGAATTAAGATCTTAACTATAAATCAACAATAGGACAAATAGAAATCAAGGTGTTGCATCTCATTTGCATCAAAAAAATGAATATATGGAGATTATGCAACTAACACCTTATATTATGAAACATCCAATTTATATACTGCAGGATGAGTGACAGAAATTCAGTTATAAATTGTGTATTTATACAATCACATATCATCAGGAAGAAATACGCTTGTCATTTCTATATGGGCAATAAATATCTACCTATGGATAGCTCTCCCCAACTTTTTCACAATATTGGTTACTGTCTTAACTCAATGGCATAGTCATTTTGGGGTTATGGTTTTCAGTACCTGAGCCTGGGTACATTCCAGTCTGTGAACTGTGCCGGGTTTGTCTGAGTATGCAATGGCCAGAAGTAACGTGCTTAAGATGCTAAGGACAGCAAAACAGCTTGATGCCATTTATGGATGCCCATCTTTCTGCAGTTTGCTACAACTTACCCAGCACATTTTTAGCTTCCCTTGTTTCAGCAAGAGAAATATTACGAGCTCCTTTGGGTAAAGTGAAGGCGCCTCTTGTCTTCCCTTAAATAGAATGTTTTTAATTAGTAAAGGTTTCACGTTGACTCAACGTCTTGCTGTTTCACTGACCGTACTAGAAGCTATATAGTAATTTTATGTGTTGAAGTCAAAATGCATTTATAATAGTTAGCTAAGGCCAATAAACAGTTAGTAGTCAATGAAAGTAAGACTACATGTGAATAAGAAATGATAAAGGTGATTTGAAGTTGAATACTTGCAGATTTCATTTTCCAGCAACTTGAATTCTGTATGGCACCTCTTGCTTAAATGTTTCCCTGTTGGAAAACGTTAATTAGTCTACTGAGTGACTATGACAACATTAGTGCAAAGAAATGGATGTTAGTTTATCTTTGAACAGTTTGAATCAGTATGACTGATGAAATCTTTTCTTCACCTCCTCTGACCTTGGTTCAGAAGGCGGTAGGTTTAGCATAATTTTTGAGGTATCTAAAAAAACATATCACTGCCTCCTACTACACATAATACAGAATAGATGATTAATGGCAAAAACTTTTTCTTTACATTAGTTCACTCTGGAAATAAAAGAATATGAATGATTTTACACCAAAAAGAATAATGTAACTGCAATAGAGAAAGCAAAATTACTTCACAATAAGATGAAGAAAATTACATGTTATTCCACCAAAACCACAATAAGTGCTATAGTTTTAATTCTGTTTCCCTTCTTAAAATAATGTAATCAGCCAGATATGGCAATATTTGTTTTTTAACCATTTAACCATTAAATTGTCATACCACACAGGAATATCAAAAACATCAGTAATGATGTTACTGATGTCACTTTAGAATACAGTTCACCTAACTCTGCCCGCCCGAAATATATCAAAGATCATAACTGATATGTGTGCACTTGCCTTATGCTGCATAGTTGAGGTATAATGAGACTACAAAGAACTAAGAGAATTATTCCATTTGGATGAAGACTACCTTTCTAATACTTTCTTTACTTCTAAAAGGGAAAATGACTGCCATGACAATGTGCTCGGAGTAAACCAAATTTCTTATCTTTATTTTTGCTTTGTTTTATTTTGTTTTTATCATTCTGTTAGAGACTCTACCAACTGTAGAGGGATGATGTAAGAGAAGCTTCTCAAGGAAGCACTACATCCAATTTATCTTTAAATGCTGAATTCTCAGAAACATTTTCCCATAAATGCTTACTGAATAACTGAATAATATTTATTAGCAACTAAAAAGTTGGTCAGTAATAAATGTTTGTATCCAGATCTTTTATGAAAATTCCAATGAATAATTATAAAACCACTCATAATTTTGCATATTATTTGTGCTTTTTTTTTCCATCTACTGAAATTTTACTGTATGCCTAAGCCCAGCTCACTGACTCTGTAATAAACATTAAAGTTTATTTATTTTTGAGAGAGAGATTGGGAGGGGCAGAGAGAGAGAGAGAGAGGGAGACACAGAATCTGAAGCAGGCTCCAGGTTTTGAGCTGTCAGCACAGAGCCCGAAACTCAAAAACTGCAAGATCATGACCTAAGCCAAAGTCAGATGCTTAACTGACTGAGCCACCCAGGCACCCTTGTAATATAAAACATTTAGAATTATGTGAAATATGGACTCTAGATTCCTAGATTTATAAATGGGATATTTTTTCACCTTTAAAATAAAAGCAGCAAAACTAATGAATATTTTTAAAGTTGTATTTAGAATTGTGTGCGTGTTTTTTTAACTTCCGATCAACAATTTATGTGAAAAAAAATTCAAAATAAGCATCAATTCTAGGGGTGCCTGGGTGGCTCAGTCAGTTGAGTGTCCGACTCATGATTTCAGCTCAAGTCATGATCCCAGGTTCATGGGGTAGAGCCTTGTATTGGGCCCCACATTGGGCTCCAAGCTGAGAGTGGAGCCTGCTTAAGATTTTCTCTCTCTCCCTCTCTGTCTACCTCTGCCCCTCTCCCCCACTTATGCTCTCTCTCTCAAAAAAAAAAATCAATTCTAACAATTAGGTCTTATAAAAAACATAAAACAAAACAAAACACATATTTTAGCTAACTACTATATTTGATATTGATTTTATTTCTTCGTTATCTAAACTTAGTAGCCAATTTTTCATCATGGATGCTATGGAGTATGAATTTAATCCCAAGTGTTTGTTTTTCTTTTTTTTTTTTTTTTTTTAGTTCCTTGAAACTTAATCTGAATAAAACTAAACCAGCAGCGAATGTTTTGTTATATTTATAGGGAAATGCTACATTCCTTAAAGAAATCTCAAAAAGTACAAATCCTAGAGAAGGATAGTAAATTCATGAGAGACCTCATCTTACCAAGTTTCCTGGGGGTTCTGGTAAAGGTCCCCTTTACGGTTCGACAATGAGAATTATCTCCTCCACAGACACCACACTTATCCTCAACCTTGTTAGAACCGATTTCTTTATCACAGCCCACTTTCTGGAAAGAGAAGATGTTAAGCACAGGTAGTTTTAATGTGCCAACTAAAGGTGAGAATCCTAGACAATGATGAAGCATTTGTTTCACTGGGACTCCACAGTGAGGTGGTCTGCACCAAGCCTTCACTCCAGCTCTCATTTCTAATGCCTCAATCTTTCGAAGAACTACTATGAAGTCAAATGACTTGTACTCTAGGTTAAATTCTACTCTAGGATCAATTCCCCCAGTCTAATGAAATATTTACCCCATTATACATAGTCATGACCATCAAACATTTACGAAGCACAGATATGGTAGCTGATGCTGAACAGACCAAAAGTAAAGATGGCGTTTATTCCCCTTGTTGCTTTCCTATTTGGAAAGATGAATAGCAAAACAGTGAGCTGTGCATTAGCATAAGCTTTACAAGCTGTTTAGGGATGCGAAACAAAACTTTATGAAGTGCTGGAGATTTTTATAGGACCCTATGGAAGGCATTTCAAGAATGCAGAGGGATTAAAATAGAGTCATGGAAGTTGCTCATGGAAAGTGGGTTCAAAGAGCAATATTTAAGCCATATTTAAACCAATGAGGGGTGCCTGGGTGGCTCAGCTGGTTGAGCGTCCGACTTCGGCTCAGCTCATGACCTCATAACTTGTGAGTTCGAGCCCTGCGTCGGGCTCTGTGCTGACAGCTCAGAGCCTGGAGCCTGCTTCGGATTCTGTATCCCTCTCGCTCTGCCCCTCCCTTGCTCATGCTCTGTCTCTCTCTCTCTCTCTCTCTCTCAAGAAATAAAAACAAAAAAAACAAAAACAAAAAACAAAAACAAAAAACAAACAAACAAAAAAAAACAATGGAAGGTTAGTGCTATAGGATAGGGGAAGAAGAGCGAATGATTTGCAAAGCACAGGCCATGAAAGGCCTCGAATATCAGGCAGAGTTTACTTTTTCACATGAATTGAACAGGGAGCCACTGAAGGTTCTGAACCGGAGCGGGATCCTTCAGTGCAGGGTTATGTTATACGATATGCCACTGAGCTCATAAATTTGGAAGGAAAATGGGCAGAGAAAATGATGACCACACGTTTGATGTACCAGATAATGTGAGAAGTGAGAGATGGATAAAACTCAGATTCTACTTTTGGGGGAAATTTTATTTCTTTTTTTTTTTTTTTTTTTTTCAACATTTATTTATTTTTGGGACAGAGAGAGACAGAGCATGAACGGGGGAGGGGCAGAGAGAGAGGGAGACACAGAATCGGAAACAGGCTCCAGGCTCTGAGCCAGCAGCCCAGAGCCCGACGCGGGGCTCGAACTCACGGACCGCGAGATCATGACCTGGCTGAAGTCGGACGCTCAACCGACTGCGCCACCCAGGCGCCCCGGGAAATTTTATTTCAAATGTAAAGCATCTGCATACTTGAGATTCATAAATATATCAGCATAACTGAAGTGAAAAAGAGACAGACAGGAGTAACATGTTAAGAAGGATGATTTCATATCAATTCAACTTGTGCACATGAACAAAAAAGTCAAGTGCATTTTTTTTTTAAGAGTCCAAATAGAGCAAAAACCATTTTTACATCTTCACCACTTTGTTCCGATGTGGAATTCAGTGTTTAAACTTAGAATCAATTGAAAAGGGAGAGAAAGAATTTCCATTATTTTTTAAACAAAAGATAAAATACACTTAGCATTGTATTTTTGAAAAAGGCTCTGTATCATAAAAGTACATGCCTACCAGTGAAATACTCAAAGCAAAAGCATCGTTCATTCCCAAGTTGCTGTATTCCCAACCTAGATACATCAGAATAACTTAGAAAAGGCATCCGGCTGGAAATTAGGAAAAATACGTTTAAATCTTGATGCTGCCAATGGCCAAATTTTGGTTTGAAAAGTGAAATTTCTCCCACATGTAGTTTAGGCCTCCTCAACTAGTCCTAGAGTCTCATTTTAATGTGATTTTACAGATAAGAAAGGGTTAAAACCTTTTGAAAACATGCAGATGAAGGACCATAAAAGTAGAATTTCACGAAAACATATGAAGCTTCCGGGGAAGCAACTGTAACTCACCACACACTCTCCTCGAACACATATGCTGTATGGGTCTTTGTAAGAACAGTGTGTTCCATCGTGAACCAGCTGCTTCATGTACACGACATCTCCAGTCTCTCTGGATTGACAGTAAAGGTGGCATCTTTTCTTGGCTACGTAAGATGGAAGATTAAATCAGCTATTTATATAAAACGACATATTTGAACACTACAGTTACTTTATTTTTAAAATATGAAGTTCCACCATGGTTTCCTGAAAACAAAATATTGTATACATAAATAAAGAGTAGCAGAAAAGGATGCATATTTGGCATACAACGAATCTAAACTGTGAAACTTGTTTAAGTTTATTTTATTCACTTTGAGAGAGGGAGAGGGTGTGCACGTGCATGGGTGGGGGAGGTGCAAAGAGAGAGGGAGAGAGGGAATCCCAGGCGGGCTTTGCACTGTCAGCTCAGAGCCGAATGCAGGGATTGATCTCACGAACTGTGAGATCGTGACCTGAGCTGAAATCAAGAGTCTGATGCTCAACTGGCTGAACCACCCAGGTGCCCCTAAACTGTGAAACTTTTGAGAGTGAACAGTGGTTGAAATAATAGTTACACAGCAACAACTGGGAGTGTCCCAGGCAAACCGGGTTGTACCAACAACCCTGGATTTTACCACAGCTCTTCAACAAACTTTAATTCAGAGGGAGGCAATTTACTTTTAGTGACACTTTGAGAACTAAAAGGGTTTCTCTTCTGTCTGACCCAATGCCCTAGTATGGTCAACATCTCCTATAGGATCTCATTAATTTTAATATAATTTATGTGACTCATTTCATCGAAATAAAAAAGAATGCATCTTCTTAATGCATTGCAACTCTGAATTCCTATGTGGATGCATCTTTCCCATAAAACAGCTTATAAACTGAACTTGGCAGTGTATTATATCACATGGTTATCATGTAACTATTTTTCTTTTATCCATCCAAATATGAAGTACGGCAAGATGTTCGTTCCCATTTGAACATTATTTAACCAAAAATTCATGGTAAGAAGTAAACAATTAAAAGGAAATTAAAAAAAATTTTTTTAAGTTTATATATTTATTTTGAGAGAGAAAGAGAGAGAGAACAGAAGTGGGGAGGGGCAGAGAGAGAGAGGGAGAGAGAGAGTCCCAAGCAGGCTTCACGCTATCGGTGCAGAGCCCAATGAGGGGCTCGATCCCACCACGGTGAGATCATGACCTGAGTCGACATCAAGAGCCAGACATTTAACTGACTGAGCCACCCAGATACCATGAAAGGGAGTTTCTAAGTTCATTTTCTCATAACTAGTATACAGTACAAAAGTAAAAGGTTATAAATTGGCTTTTGCTCTTAAGTAATGATCTATTTCTTGGTGCTCACTCACTTGTAAAAGAACTGTATTCTTTTTCTAGTTATTCAGCAAGGAAAGATCACACTAGTCCAGAGCATTTCCTCGTAGAGGCACTTCAGTCAAAGGAGGAAACTCAACATGTCTCCTAGGGGTTGCTTTCCACTGGTCTCTTCAGTAGCCATGGTGGGAATGCTCTTGGCCAGGAACTAGCTCGCAATTCTCACCTCTCTAAAGAAAGCCTTCCTCTTCAAAACCCAGCAGGGCTTACCCCTATAAACACCAAGTTTTCTAAGTTACCAACCAGGTGCCAGGAGTCCAAGGGATTGGTGTGGACAAGGCTTAACCTCTGAAGTTCCCATCCACACAGTGGGAAAGAGAGAGAAGGTCCACTCCACTCACAGTCAGGATGTTCATAGGGCAGCCAGTGGTGCTTGGTGTTGTGGTATTCAAAGTGGGAGTTCCGCTGTTGGCACTGCTGTCCTCTGAAGTCCTCGAAGTGCTTCTGGCACTCTTCTGTATTACAAAGCTGGTACTCGAAGTTAACACCAGGACAGTCCTGACCGCCATTGATGGGTCTACAGAAAAAAGACAGCACTGGAAAATGCCCTTTGGCTCTGCTCCAGCAGTGGAAGCTCGCAGACTCAGTGCCTGAAGGCAGGAGGCCAGAGTTTTGGAGCTGTAGGCACAAAGTGAATGAACTCCTACTTCCTGATTTCAGTCCCTTTCTGAAAACGCCATCCTCTCCCAGTACATGTGTATGTCAGGTACAGGGAGGGAAGATGGGGACCAAAAACTTGACTTAAATCAGCTTTTCGAACAGTCTGTTTTGGATGTATGTGTATGGTGAAAGTATATAAAGAAATATAAAAACATATGTATCTATGGTCTGAGGGAAATAGATTTTCTGCCATGCATAAAACACATAGATATAACCCAAAGAAATCTGATCACAGCTGTAGGCCTTCATTTTCTCATATGGCAAATGCAAAAAATAATCCCATCTTTCTTAGGGGAAAATGGAGAGGACTGAATAAGTCCACATATTTAATATATTTAGAAAGAAGCATGGCTCGCGGTGAACCTTAGCTGTTCTTACAATTTTTATTGTTTTGGTGACTTCCACTAATACTTCTGACATCCCTTCTGTGAAGACAGGTATGCCACATTTGATCTTTATAAAATGGTAAACCCTAGACCAGAAAGAATGTCCTAAGGATCTGCTGAGCATGCAGGAAGGAAGGATCCAATATACTTAGTTTGAGGGAGCGAATGGATAGCTGTTTCCCCAACAGTTCCTTGGTGTTCCTTCAAGGTCTTTCTGTTGCCCTGTTCAGATGTGTTGCTCTCCTAACCCCAGAGTGTGGGAGCCCCTGTCTGGAACTACTCCCCACGCTGACATGCTTCCTGCGGACAGCCTCAGTGCCCAGGGTCTCTCTGCCTCGCTCCTGAAGATTTCTAAAGAGCAACTGCTTCAAAAACCTCTAATCTTCACTCCAGCCTTTCATCTTCACTATTGACTACTCTTCACAAGATTGATGAATGGAGATTTGCCCAAAACAGACACTTAAACCCTTGGTTTTCATGTTGTGTACTTCACATGTATTTCATGAAAGAAAATATTAACAACACAATATGGAAGCATTTTCTGGTCTAGCCAAAAACAACTCGAAATTACAGCAGTTATACTCACGTGGGATTGTTACACTGGCGTGTTCTGAAACGGACCCCAGTTCCACACGTCCGGGAACAGGAACCAAATTTGGTCCATGATCCCCAATTGCCATCTTGTTTTTGTTGATTGGCATTCTTCCACATGCAATGACCCTTATAGCACCACTTGGGAAAATGACAAAAGGCAATTATGAAAATCACGCATATGCTAAAGGTGAAGTTGTTATACAAGGGCCACCAGTTAAAGGCCTTCACTTCTTCCCCCGCCCACCAGGTAAAAATGCATTTAAAAATGAACCCAGTGCAATTATATCAATAAGGTGCCCTATACAGGATACTTTAGGCTTGCATTTTTAAGTATAAAATGAAAAAAATAACATTTACTCAGACAAGTTTTTAAATGATACCTTTACAATGAGCATCAAACATAACCAGTAAGAATGATCTGAGGACCCAACTTGCCATAGTGGGTACTATTCTACCCTCCATCCTTCGTTAGCTGTAATTTTAGGCTTTTTAAGGGTCATATGCACCCCTTTACAATAATAACAGAAAAATATATGCCTTAACTTTGGAATTAAATAACATAACATATCTAAAGCATATATAGTATTCAAAACACTTAAAGATGTTTCAAAATTTTCATTCACAATGATTCTGAGAGATAGGTCATTTATTTTATCTTTACGTTTTAGATGAGGACTATCGCGGCCCAGAAAGGATCATGAGGAGGATAAGAACATCTGACCAAGAAATAATTAAGTGGGAACCACTGAACCTTGATACTATAGAGGTACCTCGCTTATAGTACCCAGCACATAGCAGGTGTTCAACCAGTATTCTTTTCCCTTTCAACATTTTGACTTGCTTCTTTATCCTATATACAATGAAAATGTCTCTTAAAACTCAAATTTGGTTAAGTTTAAATAGAACACAAATATATTTAGAGAAGTTGGATGTTCAGAGTTGATGTACGGGATATATTTTTCATAAAGCAAAAATGAATTAATTCATTATTGCTCTTGTTTTTTTAGTCAAAAGTCTGTAACACTGAATTTTTCCAAACATAATGTGTTTAGCATGGTACCTAACAAAGGTTAAACACCAATAATGGCAGATATTATTATTACTATTATTATTATTGTAATTCTCATAGCAAATATAGTTCATACATATTTGGACTACAGCTTAAAGGGCTTTAAAAGAACTGAAAGCTATGTAAATCTTCCTTGCCAGCTTTTGGTCCTGTCTACAATATCTTATTTCCAAACTAGTCAAGGCTCTTCAGTTTGAGTTCTTAACATGCCTTTGTTTTGGGTTTGGTGATCTTTCCCCTTATGAGTAGCATAGCTTGGCCCCTGGCCAGTTTCTGAGCATTCGATCTTGACTACACAATGTGAGATTTAAAACCTCTGGGCATCTTTCCCCAAGGAACAAGGCCAAATCTTCTGTATAAATTCACATGACTTTATTTCTGGACAACTTTCACAAGGAGTGAGACGCCAGCAAGTAAATCAAATCCCATTAGCAGGGGCACAGATATTCTGCTGAGCTGCTGTTTCCTATTCTATCAGCAGTGGCTGAACAGCAGTCTCAAAGATGTCTGATTCTATTCCTTGAAATTCGTAAATGTTACCTTATTTGGTAAATGGTCTTTGCAGATGTGATTTGGTTAAGGATTCTGAGATGGAGAGATTATCCTGGATTATCCAGGTGGGCCCTAAATGCTAGCACAGTACATGCACCCTTATAAGACAGGGGCAGAGGGAAATTTGCACACAGAAGAGAAGGAGATGATGTGGCCATGGAAGCAGAGATTGAAATGGTGCAGCCACAAGTCAAGGAATGCAGGCGGCCACCAGAAGCGGGAAGATGTGAGAACAGATCCTCCCCTAGAGCCTCTGGAGAGAGTACGGTCCTGTCCACACATTGATTTTTGCCCAATGAAATAGATTTTGGACTTCTGGCTTCTAGAACTATTAGAAAATAACATTTCTGTTGTTTTTAGCACCCAAGTTTGGGGTAATTTGTTATAACAGCCCTAGGAAACAATGTTTGTACATGATCATAATGAAACCCCATACACCATGTCTTGCACACAAAGGACTACAGCCATGGTCATAATTTTCTAGGTTTCTAAAGTTGATTATTGTGAAACGTATCTTAAATCTTTATTGCATAAATAGATACACTCACTTTTCCAGCAGCACATTCAGTCCCATCAAGTGGGGGTCCTTTTTTTGTCTTACAAAAGTAGGGATTATCAGGATGGCTACACCACAGCTGTTTACATGGGTCAAATGTTCGGAACTGGAAGAGAGAGAATCAAGATCTCAGTGACCGGCAGATGGCATGTCATACCAATGTATGTCCAACCATATCTTCTATACAGTTTCTTCATGTTTCTTGGATATTTTCATTTCAAATTAATAGTCATAGTTGTGGCATGTTAAGAAAAAAGTACTGCCTAAGAATTCCAAGGAAAGAATACTTTCATTCTGCTATTCTAAAATATTAATGATAAGCAATGATTTGTCTGGGATTCTCTGGTTCACTTTAACATTTCTGCATACTATTTTTTTTATGGTTTTCAAATAGACAACACTGGAACTTTAAAGAATTTGTAAACATTATGACCACTTTAAATACAAAAACTTATTATGATCATTTTATAGCTCTCCTTAGCCCTGTAAGTATGAACTAGTCAGGTATAAACAATAAAAATACCCATCATAATGATCTGGCTCAAAGCAGAAAATATTTGTAAGGCTTGCTATGTGAGATCAAGTTTTCTGAGTGTTACAAAATACCACAATATATTCATATAGTTTATAACGTACTTTCCACATATTTAATCCTGAAAACAATCCATGGCTGAGAATATGAGTTACAAGGTAAGGCTGTAGTTATGGTTATAAGTGAGAAAGTAACAGTCAGACCAGCATATTAGTATTCTTATTCCTGAGAATGTTTTTTTTTTTTATCTTCCTAAAACACGACATTACAATATCCAAATATTTGTCTGTGCTCTTTACTTATCTGATCTCTTTGTAACTGGAAACACCTTACCATTCTCTAGATTAAAAAAAAAAAAATCAAAACACAGTTTATCTATATATTCATTGCTTATACCACTAATTACCCACACATAGCCTTATGGTCATAGTCTTTTTTTGTTGTTGTTTTAAAAAATTTTTTTTTTCAACGTTTATTTATTTTTGGGACAGAGAGAGACAGAGCATGAATGGGGGAGGGGCAGAGAGAGAGGGAGACACAGAACCGGAAACAGGCTCCAGGCTCTGAGCCATCAGCCCAGAGCCTGACGCGGGGCTCGAACTCACGGATCGCGAGATCGTGACCTGGCTGAAGTCGGACGCTTAACCGACTGCGCCACCCAGGCGCCCCATGTTGTTGTTTTTAAATTAGCACTCATTTTGGACCTGGGTTCTTGTTGTTGTTGTTGTTCTAATTCCTATTACTTAAATGCAGAAATTGTACTTTTCCATAATATTGAGCCAAACTTTAGAATTCTCAGATCTAAAGCATTAATGTAAGTAGTAAGGGGCTGACAATGTGCACCTTACAGACACACCAAATGGCTGTAGATATCTCCATATGGAAGATTTCAAACAGAAGATCAACTTCTTTTCAGTGCCATGAAATATTTATTTTTCTTTCTCTAACACATAAAGCTTGCTCCAACATATAAAAAGCCCTTCCTTTCTCCCCTCTCCCTCCTTTTTTTACTAAACTACTAAAACGCATTATAGAAATTTAGTGAAACATACCTCTAATCTGCATAGCTACATGGAACACTGGCTTTACTGAACTCCATTTACTATGTGCCTGCATTGTGCTAAGGACTTTAATTATACTATCAAATTTAATCCTGGTGCCAAATTCCACGAGATAAATACTATCGTTATCCACATTTTACACCTGAGGAAACTAAGTCAGAGAGAATGACTAAAGTTCTCAAAGTTATATATCTAGTGAGATCCAGATTCTGACAACCCACCTCGTCTGAGTATGAAACACACGCTCGTTACCTTCACACTATTGCTCCTGACCTTCATACTATACCACAGGACTGTCATGTGAGAGAGAATACACGGGCACAACTCTTCCATCTGGTCAGAGCGGTATGAAATTCTGGCCAACAAACTAATGAAAAGCAACCTATCAAAGGCTTAGAAGTCATTTCTGAAGGTCACAAAAACCAAGGGAGAAATAGAGCATAAAGTTTCATGGCCTGACAATCTTAGTTTCAATGTCTGGCTCCCCTATTGACCAGATGTGTGATTTAAGCAAATTGTTTAATCTCTCTCAAGTCTTGGCTTTTTCATCTGTAAAATAAAACTGGTTGCCAGTTCCCAGGCTCCCATCTAGTCTGTCGCAAGGATTAAATAATAATTCACAAGGATTAAATAATATAGTACTTAGCTTCAGCACGTAGTGACACAGCAAACACACAATCATTGATAGATAACCTTATACTTGCACCAGTGAGTCTGTGAAGCTCACCAAACAGGAGCCACGCAAATAGATTTCAAGATGCAAAATCTCAATGGACTTTGAGTAACATACCGCAGTGCACATTTTATAACCAACCCCAAAGTCAAAACGACATTGTTCATCCATAGAGTAATTGATTCCAGGAAGTTCTGGGAGTTTGGGCCAATCATGTTCAAAAGGGTCATCAAGGAGACAGTCATAGGAACTGTAGAAAGGAAAATATTTCAAGTAGTAAAGCGTTCATTTTTTTTTTATCACATCCTAATGAAAAAGTATTCTTAGGTTACATACTCTAGAATTCCATCACATCATATAGCAAGATCACAAAGGCATACGTTTTAAGGTTTTGGGTTTAAGTTCCATTTAGAAAAAGACCCATCATCCTTATTCATCCCAGAAATAATAAGCCAGGCATGACTCAGGAAGACAGTAGAATTTTGACAGCCTTATGCATGTCTCCAGCTGAGTCCCCACATGGTGTGGTGGTGCAGATCCTGGCACTGATGCTATATCAGCATCATAGTGACACATTATGCAGGCCTCACATGGCCATCCTCTCCCTGTCCTCAACTCAAGTTTCACCGTAAGTCAAAGATGCTATAAGAAATTTACTAAACGGAAACCACAGTTAAAAATTCACTTAAATTCTATGCTTATGGTTTAAAATATTGTGATTACATTATGGCATCATTGTGTCAAAAGCTCTGAGTCATAAGAAAATGTTTATTATGAGCAACAGCTTTCATTCACTGGGAGTTTGGTTATGATCAAGGTCCTAAAAGTCAGCTTCATGTCTGTGTTATGCTGTGACGTAAATGCTCTCTCACGACATGCAGAAGGGGACATACTGGATGTATCTCTTCAGTTCTTGGCCACTGCACCGGGACCAGTGGTAACGATGAAATGCTGCTTGCACCAAGGGGGCCATGACACTCCCCATAGCAGTCTCATCACCACACCTGTTGCCTTGGCCGTCGTGCTCCATTCCCAGCCTAGAACAAAAGGGAGACCTCCCTGGTAAGAATCAGAGGGGCCATTGGTTTTGCTTGATTTCACTCTTGAAAATCATTTGAGGGAAATACACATTCTAGAAATTAACGTGGGTTTTGTGGAAAAGTCAAAGAAACTGCAAAACAGAGAACCATCTGACAGAAATGTCTCTCTTATTCTATAGCTATGTAAAGCACAGGGGTATCTCTGCAAGCCAGAGCCACTTACTTCATTTCAGTACATGACCTCTTCCCTGTTTTGAGCTCCTCACACTTGGCAAGGAATGAGAGTTGCAGGCTGGCATGTACTCGGCCCAAAGTGTGAACAATACTGAGAGAAGCAGGAAAGAAAAGACTTTTTTTTTTTTTTTTTGCTTTATAGCTGTCAACAGTGACTTACACATGGCCAGTCTCATGGGCTACTACAAAAGCAGATGAAAAACCATCCTCATGATTCAGGGTACAACTTCTCACTGGATGACACATGCCGGTGACTGGAGCATATCCTGTAGAGAATAACAATTACTTTTATTTTCATTTTATGAGAAAACCCATTAAACACTACTACTGGACCTTTGCCTAGAAAAAAAAAAAAAGGCTTTTCAGGAAACAGAGGCAGTATTATTTCACTGCTAGTGTTGTGCCACGTTCTCTTGGGAAAGCCACACACAGGTAACGGTCTCTAAAAAGATTCATTGGGTCTGCGTTTTCTCCTTTCCTAAGGGAAGGAACTGCCTGGAGTTACCACTCTGTTCCTCCCACCAACAAAGCCCTGTCTTTCTGTTTTAGTGAATGGTCCTTCCCATGATGGTACTGATGAAGGGAGCCAGAAATTCCATCAACGTTGAAAAGAAACTCATCAGTCTACTTTTTTTCCAAAGTCTACATCAGAATTTATTAGATAAATGTAAGCTGACTTTGGAAGAAAGTTCCTTGGCAGCAATCATTTCTCATGGTATCTCCTTTCCCTTTCCAAAGAGTTAGTGGAAATCACACTGCATTTTACAGCATCCCCTCCATATCCCGAATGCATAATCATTATTTTAAAGGCAAGTATAATTTATTATAGCATTTAAGTGGCATTTAACATTGTGAATTCCACAGAAGTCACTGGAAGCAATAGAAAGAAAGTGTATGCTTGGCTGATGCATGATGGAAAGTGATGGTAGGGATTGGAACATTTGAACGGATTCTTTGATTTAGGATTATTTTTGAAAAGTCATGCCCTTAAGTTTTTCTTCTGCATATTAATAGAAATACCTTGCATTCCAGCAGGTCCAAAGTCTTGCCTGGTTAAGAAAATTGCATGATCATGGTGTTCAGAGTGGTTGGGATCAGATTTTTGTTGTTGGCAAGCCCAGCGACACACGTTCTCCAAGCTTCTGGATGGGTTTCCCCTTTCTATTAGGCTGATGGACTAAGAGGAAACAGTGTGTTGAAGAAGTGCACAAAACTTTCCCAAAGTCTTCCTATCATAACTTGCTCTGAAGTCAACATTTGGGAGTGCAATATTTAAGGATGTTCAATAACATTATCTAGTGCCTATGTATATATCTTTTATTTGGGAATTCTAAATGCCCGTGAAGGATATCTTAAAGATGATTAGTGTTACCTGTGTGAAAGGTGAATGACACTTTTATGGGAACATGTAATGCTGACATTTGCTATCATGGGGCAACTCAATATTAATCGTTGGGGTAAGAATTTTAGTGGTCTATTACCTAATTCAGCTCAGATTTCTTAGTTTTATAGATATTAAGAACAACAACAAAAAAAGGGTTAAAGATCCTGGCATAAGACTTTTATCCAGAGCTGTTAAAGTAAACAGTCTTTCATTAACTTTTTTATTTTTATTTTTATTGGTCCAGAACTGATCAACATATGTGAAGAACACAGGTTCTTCAATGAGCTGGCAAAGCTGGTTAAACCTTCATTTTGGGAAGAGGTCAAATTATATAAACCTTACACTGAAAAAAGCAACAACACTTTTCTTAACCTCACAGCAATGAAGAGGGATGTACTCTTATCTCGCAGTTCCAAGAGATGGACTGACATTGCTTGGAACATTGCTACCACCATATTATGATCAGGAGTTAAAAGCTCAGAAGGAAAAGGGCCCATCCTTCAAGAACCAAGTATCCATACTTTCCAGAGTAGTTCTGATGGACTAAGAAATTGAATTTGGAACCCAAATTAGTCCTTAATTGGCCAACAAGCTAAGAGTTTTGTTACATTTCAGCAAATGTTATTATCCATGTTTACATTCTGAATAAAGTTAGCTTGGTTTATTATATGCTGATCACATACTTCTCCACGTAAATCCTATAACAACCAATTGAAGGCTGTTAACATCTCCAGCTGGAGTTGACTTGTATTCAGTGTTAGTGACACAAAGTAGGTCAGGTTTATGGAATAAAGTAAACATCAGTGACACCCTCTCATCAGAAAATGATAAGTGGGTGTTAAATACATAATGAAATGCAAACACATGGATTTTTCCTGTTTGCTAAATGCATAATTTCATTAGTATTTCACAATCAGGAGGATTAAGTATGGGAGTGGGAATGTGATTTTAAAACATCAAGAAAAGTGCCAAGTCAGTCCCTTTCTCAGAGGGAGAAACTATGGTCATCCATTTCATTATTTCCAAGCACAGGCACATCTACTGCCATTTTAAAGCCAGCTGAAGTTAGTTACATTACAAGAAATTCCTACTGTGTATACTTTGACCTAATTTTTTGTTTGCAAAAGGATTAAAGTTCTTCTAAATGCATATCCACTGTATACTTCACTTTCCTAAGTGGAAAATATACATATAAAATAATTGTTTTTAACAAATCATGAAAGGGCAAGGATCTTTGCTATTTTTCTTCACTGATATATTCAAGGCACCTAGAAACAAGCATCTGACACATAGTAGGCACTCAGTATAGATGTTTTGAATGAATAAGTGAATCACAAATTTGATGATAATAGTAGACTAAAGAAATTCTCTTTTCTGACAATGTATCCATTTTTTTCACTCATACAGCCATGCCTAAAGTCAAAGTATCTGAATCCATTAGTCACATGAACAAAGCAAATGGCATCAGCACAAAAATCATTAACTGCTCAGGGAGCAGATAATGGGAGATGTGTACTCATTGTGGTAGTTTCTCTTCCTCAGTCTATGTGAGACATCAGTGCCACATGTTAGCTATAGCTTCAAAAATTTAAGCTTCTGTTTGCTAACCCAGTCCTTAACATTCACAGTTTACATATTTTAGGGCATTTTACCTTTGCATAACCCAGCATTATCATGCGCACCAGGACCACATTCATATGTACTCCAAGGGACTCATCATGGTAAATTTCATTCACCTAGAAACAAAGCAGATGATTGCTAAAAGAAAGGTAACACATCAATGATTATGAGAGGCACAGCATTTCAGGGACCAGCCATATAATCACAAGTACTAGAATCAAGTCACTTTTTTTTTTAATTTGGTTTAAGCTGAACCCTGAAATTACTTACCTTTAGCTTTGGAACAATTCTCCGATATGTGAATTACTGATTTTGTAAACCCCACAGTACCATGAACGTGGAGACTATGCCTTCAAAGGGCTTCATTAAACTATTGTTGTGTTAGAAAGAGTCCAATGTGCTATAACCTGCAATTCATCAAAAGCAACCACATGTGGGTGGTGACTCTGGCAAGAGTCTACTAGCTGTGTGGAGTCACAGCCATGTAGAGAGAATCAGACAGCAGGCATTTGTCTGGGTCCTCATGTCACCACCACGGGTCCTAATCTGGTTGGGAGAGCTCATGGAGACGGAGCTGGTGAGCAGGAGCTGTGGTGGTTTATCTGCAGGCCAGTGAGTGGGTAGCCTGAAGTGTGCAGCTGAGACAACGGTGATTTAGAAGTTCTACAGTGTGAGAAGTCCTTCGATATTTGAATTACCAAGGTCCTGTATCAGTGTATATTAGATGAATATCACCCTTGGGTATAGCTCAGAAAAGCAAAGTCGGGTCATTCCTTTTTATTTAATTTCTAAAGTTGGGCTGACATTTCTAAAAGTGATTTGGCATGCTTTAAAATCATAATCTCAGCAACCTCAAAATCACAGTCCAACACACATTTATACAGATGAGGAAGGTGAAGACAGTAGAGATTAATTGATATGCAAAAGCCACAGTCAACTGTCGGCAGATATGAATCTAAGGTGAACCATCATTGTGTCTTCTGATTAAGACAGTGCAAAATAAGTGTGAAAAAAAAGATTGCTTATTAAGTTGGCAAATGTTAGCAGGAATGGGAGAGGTGGAGTTATCTGATTAGATTAGAAAAATTGTTAGCTGTTCCCATGGATAGGGACCCAACATTTGTCACAATAACTAAAAGAGGGGTGGAAAACTAACTGCAATTTGACTTGAAATCCAGAAGACTTGGACAGTAAGCACAGCAAATTGAAAACCCACAGAGAAAAGATAACCATAATCTCATAGAAAGGGGCTTTAAAAAGAAATACAACTCAAGAATGATAGAGTGTTCTAAAAACAATCCCACAAAATTCATGAATCATAAAATTGCAAATTACCACACTGACCAAGAAACAGACTAAGATATCTCAACTGAAATATTTCAAGAATCTAATGGTATTTGCCAGAACACCTTAAAAAAATGAAGGCCTTAAATATAGACTAAAGGCATACTTACTAAATTCAGATGGAATGAAAAAGAAGACAGCTAAGATGGAGGTACAAAAAAAAAAAACCTACAGAAACTAGTATATGCTAAAGAAGGCAAAGTACAGTTTGACAAGAAAAGATGTAGAATCCTCTCACACAGAAAAATGCATTGACATATACACACATACATTTTACAAATGCATATACACACATAGAATGCTAAGACCCAATTTAATCCCTGTTCAAGATAAGCCAAGGTAAAAAAAAAAAAAGTTCTCTTGCCGGGCACAGGTGTGCAGGCAGGTAACCCAGGGGCAAGCTATCCCCTCTGGAGGCCAGGGTGTACCTAAAGTATTGAGTACATTTTATCTATGATATCTTGTAAAAGAGATGTTGACAAACATGAGTATATCTAGAGAAGAATAAAAAGCAAGAAACCTAGAAAATGTGTCACATAAAGAATGGAAGATGTAATGGCCAAAAGCAGAACACCAAACACTAATGGTCTCGGCTGATATCTTGGTTCAGCCCCTCATTGTGGTGTGGTCTCTATCTTTTTGAGTCTCAATAAAATGGGCATAATAAGAATACTACCACACTGGGCTAGTGCAAGAATTAAAAGATTTAACTCATGCAAACATATTGCTCAAAAAATTTGAGAGGTACGGAGAGAGGGACATTAAGGAACAGAAGAATATGGGAAACAGAAAAGAAAAACTTAGAAAGAAGACTTAATAGCTGCCATATGAAAAAAGGCTTCAATTTATTCTGTGTATCTACAGAAAATAAAAACCTTAAGTTCAAACTATGAGAAGGACAGATTCCAGTTCAATATAAGGAAAAACTAAATGCTGGACAAAAAAGCTGTGATTTCTTGTGACCATTTGGTCACGGGCACAATCTCTTCTTCCATACCTGCCTAATTGAAGACTGAATCCCTTTCCTCTTCTGGATTAATTATCTGATAAGAAATTCCTAACATCTGAGGTGCCTGGGTGGCTCAGTCAGTTAAACGTCCAATTCTTGATTTCGGTTAAGGTCATGATCTCACAGTTTTGTGAGTTTGAGCCCCATACTAGGCTCTGTGCTGACAGCGTGGAGCCTGCTTGAGATTCTCCTCCTCTCTCTCTGCCCCTCCCCTGCTGGCATTCTCTCTGTCTTCCTCCAAAATAAATAATAAATTAAAAGTTAAAAAAAAAAAAATTCCTAACATTATAATGCCAATGTAAGTAAAAAGGCTGAAGCCAGGCATATCGCTCACTAATACATTCATCCAGAGACTCATGGACATTCCAAGAGACTTTTCCTAAGGCAGCTGTTCTGAATTAGCAACATGACTTCACTCACATGTACTCAGCTTAATGTAATTGAAATATAAATGCATTTGATGTAAAAAGAAAGGAAAAAAAAAAGACTGAAAGCAATGCTAGTAAATACACAAAATAGGAGAACAATAAAATTTTAAACTAAAGAAAAGTAGTTAGGTAAAAAAAAAAAAAATTCCAGGGCAAAGATGATGGAAGGAGGGAGACACAGCCACTTGCACAGCATCAGCAACAACTATAAAATGTAGGAAACACATCAGAGATCATAAATGAAGGAAAGGTGGCGATAATGACAAATAGCATATGATAGTTCAGTTAGTATAATGTACCTATAATCATCCTAAATTAGTAAATTCATCCATACTTGGGAAATTTTAAGATCAGTACAATACCAAGAAAGTATCATGGACAAAATTTAGGTTATCAATGGTAATATTATATTATAAAATGTTAGAGTAAAAGGACACTTTTTAAAAGTCAGAGTTAACCATTCACCAAATGAAAAGTATTATTTAACAAAAGTCACTATTACGCCAGGCTAATTAGACAGCAGGGTACTCCGGTAGAGACCAAAATTGATCATGGAATCTTCTAGGTTAGCACATATTTGTGAAGCTATCACGGGACATACATAAATTATTATGGGTAGAAATCACCAAATAGAAGGCAATAATATGTATACAGAGCAGAGAGTATTCTTTCAATATGGCAAACTAACACACATTAGGTATCTGTGTTACGCAAAGCATTGGATATCATTTATTATCTTGATTTTCAAAGTTTAAAAAAGTTGCTCCCTATACATTATTTACTTTAAAATGTATTTAATAATTTGGCTGCTTTCCATCTTGCTAGGCCTTATTAATAACAGGATGCAATGTTTTTATACTCAGAGACCTATAGGATAAGAGTTGAAAAAATAATCAGCAACAAAGGATAAGATATTCAAAGACCTGGATTCCGTCCCAGCTAAGCCACTGATAAACTGAGTGACCTCAGGCTCTCTGAGCCTGTTTTCTCACTGGCAAATTATAATTGGATTTGCTGTGCCTGTTTCAAAGAGCTGTTGTCCAAATCGAGCAAAATGGCACACAACTGCTCTCAGTAAAACATGAAAAACTTTGGCACCCTTCCATCTATCCTTGAAAAAGATTTTGAAGATTTATGGATGTATTTTCATAATCTACGTGAAAAGAACAAGAAATACAACGGCCTCCTTCTTAGTTTTCACTAAAAGAGACTCAAGACTCTTTTTCTAGAAATCTCAATTGAATGAAAGATGTGATTTAAATTATATATATAATAAAATTTTGGGAAAAACCATTTGACACTTAATTTTTTTTTTTTTTTTTTTTCAAAACTGTTTCAACGTACAAAAGCTCTTTCCAGCAGATGGCAGCATGCACATTTTTGAGGGGGGTACAGGCTGCTACATACACCTGGAGGTACTTACTCACCAGTTGTTACGTCTGCCTTTTCCTATATTTACACATAAATAAAATCACTTCCTCAAAATTAAATACAAGTTTTAAAATATTCTAGCCTAAGGAAAACACTGAGTCATTTGACTCTTGAAAGCAAAGAAAAATACTGAAGACATCTTTATTTAGACTGTTTTTTCAATGTCATCTATTAAAACACACGCGAAACAGAGAAACTCCAAGAATCTGACTACAAATTAATCACAAATCTTAACAATCAATAAATTATACACCGAATGAAATAAAAACATCTCACTGAATGAGCCACTTGAATCTGTCAAGATGAAGTAGAATATTTGTCAAGAAAGAATTTTACAACTCTTAGTGGCAAGGAAAGCATTTTTTTCCTAAAAGCAACATCAAAAACAAACAAAAACAACAGCTAATATTATATAGAGCTTTCCAGATTCCAGACACTGCTTTAAATGCTTTATATGAATTCAAGTAATCCTTGCAACAACTTCAGAGATCTTAGTATCTTCATTTTGTATCTAAGAAGTTGCGACCCAGAGGGGCGCCTGGGTGGCTCAGTCGGTTAAGCGTCCGACTCAGCTCAGGTCACGATCTCGCGGTCTGTGAGTTCGAGCCCCGAGTTGGGCTCTGGGCTGATGGCTCAGAGCCTGGAGCCTGCTTCCGATTCTGTGTCTCCCTCTCTCTCTGCCCCTCCCCCGTTCATGCTCTGTCTCTCTCTGTCTCAAAAATAAATAAACTTAAAAAAAAAAAAAAAGCTGCTAAAGAAGTTGCGACCCAGAGAAGTAACTTGCCCAAGGTCACATAGTTAACGGACACAGCAAAGGATGAAAACCTAGACAGTCTGACTCCAGAGTCAGTGGATTTCACCATATTGCTATACTTCCTGTAGACCACAGGTCTATCCCTATGCACAAAACAGATAGTTTTAGAATAAGCAATAGTGATTTGCTCTCCCTGAATTTAAGAACCTGGTGTATAAGCATACTGAGAAAGAGGTCTTAATAACTTCACCTCCTTTTCATAAAATTCCTCCATGTAGACTTTAAAGAAATGAGGAATTAGACTCTGAGCTTATTATAAATAAGGATTTCTTGATGATCAACATACTGGCATTCTAAAAAATACTGGGGAAAATTGGTGCTAGAGCAGATCACTGGAAAAAGTAAATGAGGAAAGAAAAGATAGGACTGAAATTTATAACCAGTCTTTTGGGTTGTAAGAAAGGCATTAAGCATAAATATTCTAAGAAATCACATATTTGACACAACATAATGCAAACACATGTAAATTGGAATATCCTTTTACCATGTGAACCAATCTGTAGAGTGTGTGTAGAGTTTCTGTGAGGTGTTCAGGGTTGAGCCCAGAGTTTTTATTAAATTACCTGAAAGAAGGGGTCAATGGAACATTAATTCCATTTTCAGATGACCTTAAATTAGAAGGGGTTGCCAATGATGTGGCGGGGGTGGGGGCGGGGGAGGGAACCAAAGGTAAAATCAACTCAAGTATTCTTTTCCTTGAAAGGAAAATTCCTTCCAGGTTTGTTCCCGGACAGGACAATTTCTCCCAGGACATTTCCCTGGCAGGACAATCTGACCTGCTTTGTCTGACTAGCTGATGAACAGCTTTGTCTGGCTTCAACAAAGCAACACTCATTTTTCTTTCAGATGGGTGGATCAGGTGGGAGAGACAGACAGTATAGCTGAGTCAGTTAAGAGTGTGGGCTCTGCAGGGGCACCTGGGTGGGTCAGTCGGTTAAGCATCTGACTTCAGCCCAGGTCATGATCCCAGACTTTGTAGGTTCAAGCCCTGTATCAGGCTCTGAGCTGACAGGGTGGAGCCTGGAGCCTGCTTCAGATTGTCTCCCTCTCACTCTCTCTCTCTGCCCCTCCCATGCTTGCACTCTGTCTCTCTGTCTCCCAAAAATAAATAAACACACACACACACACACACAAAAAAAAAAAAAAAAAAAAAAGAGCGTGGGCTCTGCAGCCAGACTGCCTGAATTTGATCTTAGCTATGTGAACTTGGGCACATTATTTGTCTCTGTGCTTCAGTGTTCTCATCTGTAAACTGGGAGAATTATAGTACTGCCCTTATAGGATTGTTGAGAGGAATAAGTGAGCTCAGAGATGTACAGTGCTCAAGAGTGGTGGCCCTTGCAAATGTAAAAACAAAAAGTTGTTAGCCATCATTAATATTATTCATACAGAAGAAAATAAATGAGACCTAAGTATGATTTTTAAAAAGAAATGGAGACTTGGTTTACTGAAGGCAAACTGAAGGTTAATGACAAGATAGTCTGGGTAATTTGGGTTGGACATAAAAATATTCTGAAAAGAACTGGGAAGGGGAACCCTAGGTGGCTCAGTGGGTTAAGCGTCTGACTTCGGCTCAGGTCATGATCTCATGGTTTGTGAGTTTAAGCCCCACGTGGGGCTCTGTGCTGACAGCTCAGAGCATGGAGTCTGCTTCAGATTCTGTGTCTCCCTCCCTCTCTGCCCCTCCTTTGCTCACACTCTCTCTCTCAAAACTAAACAAACATCAAAAAAAATTTTTTTTAAAGAACTGAGAAGAAATAGTACTCTATCCACAACTCATTTCTTGTAGAGCTAAAGTTCCAAACACATACCTACTTGGATTCTCATCCCATACTCTATATTCCTTTTACTCAGGGTAGGTGGCTGACTTCCACCTTGCCAATTCTTCTTTTCCTACCTCCAATCTCAGACTAATAAGGACTATTTTTTATTAACAGTCTTATCAAATATTTACTGAACAGTTACCATGTGCCCTATTGTTCTTGGGGCAGGAAACAGAATAGTAACTGAGTTTGAGTCTCTGTTCTTTATCGTGAATATGTTCTAACAGGTAAAATAGGCTATATACATGGACAAAAATCAATAAATACAAAAAAAAAAAACCATGCAAACAAGGTCATACCAGATAGGGAATAGGTGCTCTGAAGAACATAAATCTGAGTGATGAGATACAGGACCATAGGGAGAGGAAGAGGTTACCTAAGACTGGGTAGTCAGAGCAGGGAGACCCATGGACGAAAAGGCAAGTGCACAAAGCTCAACCCACATTATTGCAAAAGCTCAAACATCTTTATCACTACTGCAAAGGAGACATCTTTATCACTACTTTAGAAAGAGACTGAGACCCACAGAAGTTATAGAATTTCCCCCCAAAAAAGATTAGCACAACTAAGATTCAAATAAGTCTATGTGATGCTGATGCCTATTCTTTTTTCCCAACTGCCTTGCTTGCCTTTTGCTTTCTGTCACAATGAAAGTGTGCTCAATCTCTAGATTCTTCTGCTCCAAACAACCTGATCCAAAAAATCAACTCTATTTCCCATATTCAATCTCTCCCTTTCTTGAAGTTCCTTTTCCTCTTTTATTAAGATTCTCAATTCTCCCTCTTCACGAAAAAATAACCCATCTACAATGCTCGACAGCATTTAGCACTGCTTAGCACTGTGTTCTTCAATGATACTTTCTGTTTCTTTGTTGATATCAGCTCCCTTTTCTCTGCCTAGCTCACATGTGTCAGCATGCCTCAAAGTTTTGTCTTCAACCCTCACCTCTTCTCACCTGTCCATTCTGCAATATTCATCCACTGCTGTTTCTTCAATCAATACCTATAGGCTGATGAACTCCAAATGTTTGTATCTGTAACACTAATTCATCTCTCTCATGCTCCAGAGCCATCTGTTCAACTCTAGTAACAGACCCATCTATTGGGAAGATACCTATATGTGTCAAAGTATACTTGTCTTCTCCCCAAAGTCTGTTCTTTTCTCAATATTCTACATAGTTGAAGACTGAACCATCCTTTACTCCCTCCTCTTCTACAAATACTAGTCAATCTATTACCCAGTCCCGTAGACATCTGTCAAGTCTATCTCTTTCCATCCACTGCCAGCTGCTCAGTATTCATCCTGCTTGATTGAACTGTTGCAATAACCTGTTAAAACTTTTGCAAATGTTTGCATTTGGGTGATTTGGGCCCATTTCAGTAGTTCTCCAGAAGGGCCAATTATAAGGGTCAGATGGTGGTTTTCAATAAGCACGAGTCTGTCCTTTTATGTTAATTATGTGTTTATCTCCCTTAAGCATCAAAGAAGCTTTGGGTGGGCCAAGAATAGGCAATTCAAGGACTTAAAAACTCTTCCGGCCTTTAGTAAAAGCATACCGAACATCAGGTAGAACTGATTCCCTTTCTTCAAGAATGAGAAAGAGGATTCCCTCAAGAAGCTAAAAAACATTTCTGTGTTTTAGGATCCTGGAAAAAATAAAGACTGCTATCAATCTGGGAAGCATACGTTCAGTCTGATATTTGCAGCATAACAAAGGAAAAATGAGTGAATGTCAGGAAGGAAATTTGGAGCTTCAGAATCAAAGGGGAAGGAGAAAGAGGAAGCTGAGATGCTTCACTAAAAATCAAAAGGACCTCTGAAACATCAATACTGTCGGGTGGTCCTGTCGTTATGTTAATTTAACCTGTGATGTTGGGACTGTCTTCTAGAACAACAAACTAGGATACTCCAGAGAAGGTATGCATGTTTACATAAGGGATGGCTGAACTGACTTGTATTTACTTCATTCTGTCTCTGTGACCTGGTATGATCAATACACAATTGGGAAATGAAGACAGTTTGTTGAGGCTGGGTGATGCAGTGTAAACCACAAGGGGTTTGGGCTGTTTCCTAATTCCGGATACTGTGTGTCTGTTCACCACACAGCATCTAACAGAGACTCTTCCTCCAAATCATTCTAATGCATCCAGATTCTCTTCATAAAGCACAGACTGATAAAGTCACTAATTTTCTTTAAAATCCTCTGACTCTTCATTAGTGGGGTGAAATTCAGATGTCTTAGAATGGCACAAACCTTCTTTTTCTAAAGGTAACCCCAGTTTCCCCATCCAGCCTCATTTTCTGCCACCTCCCCTAAATACCATTCAGTTTTACCTACAGACAAGCCTCCAGTGGCCCTGAAGACACCATGAACTACAACTTTTAGTACTTTTTTACAGTCTGTTCCCCACTTCCCTTTTTCTAGCAGGGACATGCCAATTCATTGTCTAAAATCCAACTCAAATGGCATCTCCTCTATGAAGACTCCATCTGCCACTGGCATTATTTGCCAAACCACATCCCTTTCTTTTCAATTAATGTCTACACAATAATTTGTGACTGAATCTTTTTAAGAAACTATCACATTTTATTATTATTTTTTGATTTCGCCTGCCTGCTGGAACTAGCTCCTTGTGAAAAGGAGCGAAATTTTATAAATTTCTGCCTCCCTAGAAGCAAACAGGAGTTGACCTATAGAAAAGTATGGATGCTGGGTGAATCAATGTCTAGAGGATTGATGTTAATTCTAATGTTAGAAACGGATTAAAGATAATGACCCAAAACAGAAAACTGTTTCATGATTTGCTTAGGTTGCCTAAACACATGTACTCCCCACATAAATTTGCATTGTTCAGTGAACTCATGTTCAGTGTTTTAAGAAACATTAGTTGAGAAATCAAAAGCAGTGTAGACACTTAATCACATTAATTAACCAGTACCCACACATACCTGCTAACCCTTGATTAAATCTACTAATGCTTTGTTAGGACCGGAGTACTTCCATGGAGTATTTATTTTCTTTTAAAAATATTAAGCAGGGAAGCCTGCCATGTCCATATAACACAACGATGTTATTAGTTTACTGTACATCATAAGTAGCTGACTTCAATATAAAAAAAATGAGTTCCCTCTTAATTAATGATACTTGGAAGTATGATTATTTCTCATACTGGGAAGTACCTTTTAAATGAATTGTTTTCTTTTCACTTGATAAATCCTGAGATTAAAGCATAGACTCAATTCTCTGAAGAACACTGAAAATTTTAATAGGCACAATAGACCCAGATCACGTCACAGATCTTAGTATATTGTTAGGATACCTGCCTACAGGTACCTTTGCTCTGATAGGTACCTTTGCTCCTCTGTACCTTTGCTACAGATAGCAAAGGGCTAGTGACCAGGAACTTCTGGCACATTGAAAACAACACACACTCCCAACCACAAAATCTGCTTCACTGCCCTATTACAGAGAATCTTAAACTAGATTGCTAATTGATTTGATTCAATCTAGCAAGGTACTGAATTCTCACTTCAATGACTTGAATGGTATTTTAATCAATTGCTAATTGATTTGATTCAATCTAGCAAGGTACTGAATTCTCACTTCAATGACTTGAATGGTATTTTAATACCATTTAATAATGGTATTTTAATAATAAGACACAGAAACAGGTAAAGGAAAGACATCAGAGTTTTATCGGGCAAGAGATATACAAAAAGCCTGGACTTTGTAACAACAGCAGTAAAGCTTAGGGAGGAAACAGCACTGGGCTCCAAAGACCGAGATCTAGGCTCAAGTTCTGTCTCTGCTACCTATTAGCTGTAAGACTATGGGAAAGTCACCTAACCTCTCTAAATCTCAATCTCCTCATTTATAAACTAAGACTAAAAGTGAGCATATTTCAGGGTTGAGGAGTGTTATACAATTCAGGTAAAATATTTAGCATAAGACCAGGCACAGAGCAAAGGCTAAAAATTAGTTGGTTGTAGCATAAGCTGTCATGCTTAACAACATGAAACTGTTCTTTTGAAACTACACTTGAAACTAGATGATTTTAAATATCTTCAAAGATTTCATTACTAACATTGATTCCACACATTCTGTTTGTTTGATCTGTAGACCACCCTATCTACATAAATGGAACTGTCATCATCCAGCAGTGTTTAAGCCAGAAAATTATAAGTCACCCCTTTCCCTCAGGCCCCTTCTGATCCACTGGCAAATCCGATTGATTCTACCACAAATACTTCCTTGTTATTGCAATCATCACTATCCAATAAACCATCATCTCTTACGAACACATCTACAATTGAGGGCCAGTTGATTTGCCTTCATTCTAAACCTCTCCAACCCATTCTCTGCAACACAGAAAGAGGCCTTCAAAATTGGCTTTCCCTTAATTGACTTAAAATTGAATTCAATGTCCTCCTGTGATTTGAAAGGTGCTTGCCACCGTCTTCACGCTTCATCAGATTTCTTGCATGCTAGACTCAAACCATACCGGCTTTGTTTAATAACTAAAATGCGTGGCATTGTCAATGGCTGGCTCTTCCTTTTATTTTAGGTCTCAATTTAACCATCACTTCTTGGTCGAAGGCGTTCTTTACCATCATGGCTATGTAAAATCCCTATCATCCACTTGCTCTCATATTCCCTTTCCAAGCAAAGTGTTGCTTCCCTGCATGGCTTGTATCATAACCTAGGAAGCATTTATTTGATTTCCCTACTAGTCTGTAATCTTGGGATGGGTAGGAAGTAAGTCTTTTGTGTTCACCTCCACATACCTGGTATATAACATTAAAATTTTCGTTAAAACACTGTATTAATTAAAGTTTTACTTCATGTTTACTCTGTGTCAGACACCGTTTTGTTTTCTTGGCTTTTTTGTTTCAATTAATATTTTCTAGATTTCATTATACATTTTCAACCTTAATTTCCCTTAGTAAAGTGCATCCTCAAAGGGAAAAACATCTCTATGATAAAAGAAGTTTTCTGGCTTGAATAATAGGGGGCTGAGAAAGTGAAAGACATATAGACAAGATGCAATCTGTTTGTTATAATCTCTCAAGGTATCTGAAAGAGAACTACACTGAAACGAAAATGTAACTTTAAACAAAATCTCATAATGTTCAATTTAAAGTTATACCTTAATAAAAGTTGATATTTAAGAGTGATGTTCTATAATACATAATACTGATTTCACTTACTATTATATTACCTATTGCATATTTTCTCATGTGTGATTGGCAAAAATACATTAGCCATTTCTTTTGACTACTTATCTCTATCCATAACTGAAGTCTCCAAAAAAGATCATTTTATACTACAAGATTTAAAGAAAAATAAATGAAACAAGGGAAAGCATAAAATCAGGGTTATTTCATTATATTTAGTTTTATTTTTAACTTCATTTTGAAATAATCTCACTCTTCCAAAAAAGGGGCAAAAATAATATAAAGTATTCCTATGCATGCTTCACCAAGCTTCTCCAAATTTAATATTTTTCATAACAGCTCAATGAAACCATGAACTGGTTCTTTGAAAAAAAATAATAATTAAATTGATAAACCTCTAGCCAGACTTACCAGAATGAAAAGAGAAAGGACCCAAATAAATAAAATCATAAATGAGAGAGGAGAAATAACCAACACCACAGAAATACAAATAATTATTAGAGAATATTATAAAAAACTATACGCCAACAAACCGGAAAACCTAGACGAAACAGACAAATTTCTAGATACATATAAACTACCAAAACTGAAACAGGAAGAAATAGAAAACTTGAGCAGACTGATAACCAGTAGAGAAATTGAATCAGAAATCAAAAAACTCCCAACAAACAAAAGTCCAGGACCAGATGTATTCATAGGCAAATTCTACCAAACATTTAAAGAAGAGTTAATACCTATTCTCCTCAAATTATTCCAATAAATAGAAAAGGAAGGAAAACTTGCAAATTCATTCTATGAGGCCAGCATTACACTGGTACCAAAACCAGATAAAGATTCCACTGAAAAAGAGAACTACAGGCCAATAACCCTTATGAACATGGATGCAAAAATTCTCAATAAAATACTAGCAAACCAAATCCAAAAATACGTTTAAATAAACCACTCACCATGCTCATGTGGGATTGATTCCTGGGTTGCAAGGGTGGTTCAATATTCACAAGTCAATAAATGTGATACATCACATCAATAAGAGAAAGATAAGAACCATATGATCATTTTAATAGATGCAACAAAAGCATTTGACAAAGTACAGCATCCATTCATGATAAAAATCCTCAACAAAGTAGGTTTAGAGGAAACATACCTCAATATGATAAAGGTCATATATGAAAAAAGCCACAGCTAATGTCATCCTCAAGAGGGAAAAACTGAGAGCTTTTTCTCTATGGTCAAGAACAAGATGGGGACATCCATTCTTACCACTGTTATTTAATATAGTACTGAAAATCCTAGTCACAGAATTCAGACAACAACAAAAAACCAAAAGGCATCCAAATCAGCAAGAAAGAATTCAAATTTCACTATTTGCAGATGACATCATACCATATACAGAAAATCGTAAAGAATCCACCAAAAACCTGCTGGAACTGACGCACAAATTCAGTAAAGTTGTAAAATACAAAACCAACATACAGAAATCTACTGCATTTCTATACACCAATAATAAAGCAACAGAAAGAGAGACTAAGGAATCAATCCCATTTACAATTGCAGCAAAACCATAAAACACCTAGGAATAAACCTGACCAAAGAGGTGAAAGACTTTACTTTGAAAACTATAAAATACTGATGAAAGAAATTGAAGATGACACAAATAAATGGAAAGACATTCCATGCCCATGGATTTGAAGAACAAATATTATTAAAATGTCTATATTACCCAAAGCAATCTACACATTTAATGCAATCACTATCAAAATACCAACAGCATTTTTCAGAGCTATAAAAAGCAATCCTAAAATTTGTATGGAACCACAAAAGACCCAAATAGCCAAGGCCATCTTGAAAAAGAAAGCAAAGCTGCAGGCATCACAATTCGGACTTCAAGTTATATTGCAAAGCTGTAGTGATCAAAGCATTATGGCACTGGTACAAAAATAGACACATAGATCGATCAAACAGAAGAGAAAACTCAGATGAATCCACAACTATATGGTCAATTAATCTACAAAGCAGGAAAGAATATCCAATGGGAAAAAGAATGTCTCTTCAACAAATGGTGCTGGGAAAACTGGACAGCTACATGCAAAAAAAATGAAGCTGAACAACTTTTTTACACCACACACAAAAATAAATTCACAATTGGTTAAAGACCTAAATGTGAGACATGAAACCATTAAAATTCTAGAGAAGAACCTCTTTGACTTTGGCCATAGCAACTTTTTTCTAGATAGGTCTCCTGAGGCAAGGGAAACAAAAGCAAAAATAAACTATTGAGACTTCATCAAAATAAAAAGCTTCTGCACAGCAAAGAAAACAATCAACAAAACTAAAACCCAGAGAATGGGAGAAGATATTTGCACATGACATATCCGATAAAGGGTTAGTATCCAAAATCTATAAAAAACTTACAAAACTCAAAAATGAATAATCCAATTTAAAAATGGGCAGAAGACATGAATAGATATTTTTCCAAACATATATAGATGGCCAACAGACACATAAAAAGATGCTCAACATCACTCACCAGTGAAATGCAAATCAAAACTACAATGAGATACCACCTCACACCTGTCAGAATGGCTAAACTCAAGAACACAAGAAACAACAGGTATTGTAGAGGGTATAAGAAAGGGGAACCCTCTTACACTGTTGGTGGGAATGCAAACTGATGCAGTCACTCTGGAAAACAGTATGGAGGTTCCTCAAAAAGTTAAAAATAGAACTACCCAAGATCTAGCAATTGCACTAGTGGTATTTACCCAAATACAAAAATGCTAATTCAAAGGGATATATGCACCCTGATATTTATAGCAGCCGATCAACAAAAGCCAAACTATGGAGACAGCCCAAGTGGCCATCAACTGATGAATGGGTAAAGAATATATATATATATATATATATATATATATATATATATATATATATATATAAACTGAATATTACTCAGCTATAAAAAAGAATGAAACCTTGCCATTTGCAAGGACATGGGTGGAGCTACAAAGTATTATGCTAAATAAATCAATCAGAGAAAGATGGATACCATATGATTTCACTCATACGTGGAATTTAAGAAACAAAGAAACAGGGAAAGGGAAGAAAGAGAGGCCAGCAGACTCTTAATAGAGAATGAACTGATGGTTATGAGAGGGGAGATGGCTGGTGGAATGGGTGAATTAGGTGATGGGGATTAAGGAGTGCACTTGTGATGAGCACCCTTCATCCCAGGTGATGTATGGAAGTGTTGAATCACTATATTGTACACCTGAGACTAATATTACACTGTATGTGAACTCACTAGAATTTAAATAGTTTTTTTTTAAAAGAAACAGTGTAAATGTACTAAAGCACATTAAGGAGAAATTAGCCAGTCAAAAGATTTTGTTTTAAATAAACTCTATCTTCAGATCAAGAAAAATTTGTTACTTGCCTAGAATACTCAGAGTTCAGTAAAGCAAACTTCATGGTTACTCACATAACAGATCTCTGGCAATAGGATTTGAATAGAAAATACAAAGAACACTGCTGGAAAAACTTCCAGGATAGTCCAATTACGTATATTTTTTACTCTAAGAAATTTCATTTCTATTTCTTTATTTTCAAAGATTTATTCCTAATCTCTCCTCCCAATTCTCTGCTTTTATTGTCCTACTAGTGATTTTTAACTAGGAGTTTTCATCAAAATTACCCATTTGGCTTAGAAAACACTACTCTTAGGCCTGTATCCCAAACACTCCTGATTCAGAAGCTCTTTCTTGACTCAGAACTTTTGCAATTAATGATCCATTTGACTGGATCACTCTTTCCAGCTTTATTCCTCACAGAACTTCTATATCTCTGCCCACATAATATCTCAGAGATGCTTTTTCTAATCTCCTATCCCAAATATTCCCCACTTTGCCTCTTCTCTCCTTGACAGTATCTCTTCAATATTATTTATTTTTCTTCTCAGCAGTTATTACTACCTAAACTTACATGTTTATTTCATTTTATTATTTTTTTTTTAAATTTTTTTTTTCAACGTTTATTTATTTTTGGGACAGAGAGAGACAGAGCATGAACGGGGGAGGGGCAGAGAGAGAGGGAGACACAGAATCAGAAACAGGCTCCAGGCTCTGAGCCATCAGCCCAGAGCCTGACGCGGGGCTCGAACTCATGGACCGCGAGATCGTGACCTGGCTGAAGTCGGACGCTTAACCAACTGCGCCACCCAGGCGCCCCTATTTCATTTTATTATTACCTGTCTCCTCTTCCAAGCTCCAAGAGGGCAGAGAATTTTCTAGTGTGTTTATTGGGATTACTTCCTAAGCCTACAAAGGCGTTGTACATAGTAGGTAATGGGATCAATATTTGTATAATGGGACATACCCCATAGCTGAGAACCACTTTCCTCGCAAGTCAGCCATGCTACAAAATAGTAAAACTAAAATTTCTTAACATAACCAGGTATGATATGAGATCCTAGCAAGGACTTAACACATACCACATATATCTTGTTCAAAACATAAAAAGCTTGCCAAGAATCTAGGAATAACCGGTTATTAGTCATGCTGTTTTAGAATATAATCATATCTGTTTATTTCTTCTTTATAGATGAGACCTGAATAAATTTCAAGATCTAAAAAAAAGAAAGAGTTAAAAATAAAAGAAGATGGAAGGCAACTGACTACTACTCCCTCCTTCACTGATTCAGAGGAACCCAGGGGATGGGTAGATGGTACCCTCTCCCTCTTAGGGAATTATAGCAAAATCATCTCAGGGCTTGTTCAGATTTATTCACTTGATCCTTAAACCCTCAGGGAAAAGTGCTAATTTAGTGAACTGCCTTTCCAGTGTCCAAATTCCCAGATTCATATGGCAAATAGCTTTTAACTTTACCGCACTCATATACAACAAAATCATTACTATCACCAGGCAATATGGCCCTGGAAGAGATGAAATATATTTGTGTCAAAAAGGTGATTAACGTGGCTAATTTAAAATAGCAGGTAAATGAGGGCAGGGGTAGGTGAAGGGGATTAAGAGGTACAAACTTCTAGTTGTAAAATAAGTAAGTCACAGGATGAAAAGGACAGCATAGAGCAAAAATAAATAAAGTAGCAAATAACTTTTTTTAAATGTTTACCATTATTCCTGACATATAAGACACTGTGTTTCAAATATTTTCTTGATTATATTTAGACTATGAGTAGCCTGAGGTAAAATAAATATGAAATATAATTTGAATTTTCTAAATAAGTTTCTCCTCACAATAACCCTGTCTTCTCCTCTTCCTCCTCCTCCTCCTTCTCTTTTAAAGCAACAGTGATAATTTCTTCTCTCTCACAGTTTCCATGGGTCAGGAATTTGGGAGCAACTTGGCTGGGTGGTTGGTTCTAGCTTGGTTTGTCAGGAAGCAAGTCACTTGTCAGCTGGCGCTATTCAACTGAAGGCTCGACTGAAGCAGAAAGAGAGAAGGATCCCACTTCTGAGGTGGCTTCCTTGTGCAGCTGGCAAGGTGATGCTGGCTATTGGCTGGGGGGCCTTCACGTGTTTTCTTCACGTGAGCCTCTCCACCGAGTTGAGTGTTCTCACAGCATGGCAGCTGCTTTTTTTTCCCCAGACCCTTTTCTGCCCTAAACACCCAGGTAGAGTTTTCTCTTCTGCCCTTCCCCTGATAAAACTGGTCACTGTGTGCACCCTGGTGGCACCAGTTTTTGTTGCGCCAAACCCAGCCATGTAAGGCTTCTGCTTTGTAGAAAGGAATGGTCCAAGGAAGAGAGCAGAACACTGTGCCTGCCCCCACTCCCAGTGACTCCTGAGGAGGAAACCAACTCAGAGAGGTTTGCAGCCCTCTGCCTCCTGATATTGCTCCAGGAGCATCAGTGGGAAAAGGCATCAGGGTTCATAAGACTGGGACTGAGATCGGGCTCGGTCTCAGTCTCCACACATCACCAGGAGCAAATTCTTCAGTGTCTCCTGCTCTGAGATTCTGGGAGAATCAGGAGCCTCAGGTTGAGGGTGGGAGACTATGCTCCTTGTTTAGATCTCCCCACAACTTCACTCTTTTGTTTTGGGAAAGCCCTCTGCCCGGGTGAGATTCACAGTAAATACTTGCAAACATGTATCCTCACATGATGAGCTTCCTATTTCCCTTTCTTGTTGACCTGTGGGAAAGAGCAAGCTGTGGGAAGAGCTTTGAGTTCCTTTAAAGCAAATGTGAACTTCCCACCTTCAAAGCACCTTGTTATTTCCAGGCATATTGTATTCACAGTCTCCTTCCTCTTTAGAACTCCTTTGTGAGCACGGGACTGCTATTCCCACCTTATTGGTAAGGAAACCAAGACAGTGAGAAGTTGCTACTGGTACAAGGCCTGTCACCTGTCACCTTGTAGGTGCTAGGCTCTCTTGCCTTTCCTCTATAGACTACTACCTCCTATGCATTTACTGATTTTTATTTATTTTTTATTTTTTTAATATTTATTTTTGAGCAAGAGCAGGCATGGGGGAGGGTGTGGGGGTGGGGTCAAAGGATCTGAAGCAGGCTCTGTGCTGACAGCAGGGACCCCAATTCAAGGCCCGATCCCACAAACCATAAGATCATGACCTGAGTTGAAGTTGGATGCTTAACTGACTGAGCCAATCAGGCACCCCCACATTTACTGATTTTTATGTATTTATTTTAAAATATTTATTTATTTTGGGGAAAGCACAAGCAGGGGAGGGGCAGAGAGAGGGGGATAGAGGATCTAAAGTGGGCTTTGCGCTGACAGGCTGACAGCAATGAGCCCGATGTTGAACGGCTTGAACTCATAACCTGCGAGATAGTGACCTGAGTCAAAGTTGGATGTTCAACCAACTGAGACACCCAGGTGCCCCTGCTGAGTTTTAAATAAAGCATATAACTCAGGAGCAGTCAAATGGAAGAGATACATAGGTCAATGGATGTGGGGAGATGTGCAGAGCATATGGAGGCAGGGTATGGAACTTCCGTGCTCTTTTCCAAGGATACCGCTTTCCCAGCACCTTGATGTAATCACCAACCAGGAAGTTCCACTCTGTCTTCTTTGAATGACTACCAGCACCACTATCATTATTTGAGACTGTTTGACACACTCAAATAATTTTAAAAATTTACCTCAATTTTATTAACATTTTAAAGTCCATTCCCTCTAGATAAAGGGCAATAATAATTCCCATCTTGAAATAAACTTGAAAAAAAAGACACCCAACAAATGTTAACTGACTTTTTTCATGTGCTTTTATCATATCATCAAGCAGATTAAAAACCTTCATTTGTCATCTATATCCTCTTGCCTCAAGTCCAAATTTCTGCCTCCCAAGATTGTTCATAATCTTTGTTATTTATACTCATTTGTTCATTTATCCATTCTTTTAGTAAACAGATGCTTACCATTTAACAATTTAAGAACTTCTTTTTTTTTTTTTAAATGTTTATTTATTTTGAGAGAGAGAGTGCACACGCACAAGTGGGGGAGGAGCAGAGAGAGAGGAGAGAGAGAGAATCCCAATTAGGCTCCACGCCAAGTATGGAGCCTGATGGGGGGCTCGATCTCACAAGCCATGAGATCATGAACTGAGCCGAAATCACGAGCTGGACACTGAACTGACTGAGCCACCCAAGGACCTTTTTAAGATAAGAAACTATGAAATAAGAAACACAAGCTTCTCCTTAAAAAATGAGGTCAGTTTAAATTAAAATAACAATCATGAAGAAAATTACTTGGACACATAAAAGTACTCCAATAGTTCAGAAACTGTATAGTAAATATCATCTGGGATCTGGTATGGAAACTAAATTGACTAACAAGTAAACTAAAGGAAGAATGTATTCACTGACTACTCAAATAAGGCAAAGGTGTCATACAATGTTAAAAGAAACCATGTTCTTTTCTCTACCACCGGGACACATTTCTCCCCAAATCAATGCAAAGAGGTAGATTCTTTTGCTCAGTTTTCTCCTACAGTTTCTGTTATGAACCTATATGACATGAAGAAAGCCTGTGTGTCTGTGTAGGCCTCAAGTTTGGTGAACCATGATTTTAGGCAACCATGGGAAGTCATAAAGCATGGTTAACATAGGCGGTAATAGCTATTCAAACATTGTTAGGGGGGAAAAACCAACTTTCTTTGCCTTAAATTTCCTTAAGGCAGTTTTGTTATAATACCATTATCCAACTCTTATCTAATTGACCAATTTGAGACAGGGTAATGAGCAGGCTTATTTCACTGTTTGGGATTTAATAGTCTACAATAGGGCGATGGGGGGGGGGGTGGGAAGGAGAAGAAAGCATTTGGTCTTCAGTCTGTCATGCTTAAAGTAGTCTGCCAACTCTTATAAAGGAAACCTGAAATTATTCACTTGGAGAAGGATGGGAATTATAAGTTTGTCTAGTTTAGAACAGGAGTTATCAACTCTAGCACTACTGACACTTTAGATTAGATAATTCATAAGTCTTTGTTTTGTAGGGCTGTCCTTGTGTTTTATGTTTAGCAACATCCCTGGCCTCTTCTGCTAGTGGCATTAACAACCACCCCTCCCATTTGTGACAACTAACATCCTCTAAACATTGCCAAATGTCCCTGGGGACAGAGGCTGAGACAAACTGCCCTCTGCTGAGAATCAGTGATTTAGAATAAGGAAAATCTTTGTGGCTATACACTTAAGTCATGTGCAATTCAGCTCACATCAATAATAAAACCATTTTCCATCTGTCTCATGACCATGTCTAGCTTTCACCTGGTTATGAACTTGGGAAGAGAAAAGGAGGAGTGTTATTATTGTCTCTGCCAAACCCCTTCCTACATCAATGACTTCAGATGCAATGAACTTCTTCAATTTTAAAAATTATTGTCTCTACTATAGTTCCATTCTCTGTTGTACTATTGACTTTAGAACAAATTCTGGGATTTGAGACAAAGACTCAGTCTATTATCTAACCTTTCTAATGGTCTTAAAAATAAAGCAGCCCTTTTGACTGTTATTAAACCTAAAATGTCGTACTTTGTTTTATTCTTTGACACCCTTCAAATTAGAATTGCTGTCTGACAAATATGCTTTATCGATTTCTACTTCCTTGTCAAAAGATTCTACCTAGAAATCTTTTATGTTTTTGTGGGCCCTTCAGAAAAACAAAATCAAACAAAGCAAAAACGAAACAAAACACACCCCACAACCATAGAAACACAAATCTCTAAAGACCCAGTTTAACTCCCAACTTCTGATGAATTACAGAATTAATGAACATCGTATGGAGCTTTTCAAGTTTATAAACACAGAAAAGAAATCCCAGGCAGAGATGTGATTTGCCTAAGGCCACAGAGCCAACCGGTAGCAGAACTAGATTGAAAGCCCCTGCCTCCTAAGTCCTAATTTAATACTCTCAACCCTTCACCACTTGGATGACTGTTGTCATAGCTGCCTTCTCCAAAGTCTTAACAGCATTTATAGCATTATAGCACCTATAATATAACTCTTATAGTAGCATGTTTTTATTGCTTAACTTAAAAAAAAAAGGTCCTATGTATTTTTCTCTTTGCTTCTTGACTAAGTTATAAGGTCTGTGAGGACAAGGACCATATAAAATCTCTGCCGCATGACTCCATGTATAGTTCTGAGTACCAGGAAGGAGCCTAATAAATCTATAATAACTTGCTGCCATCCCTGCTGGTAGGACAAAGCAGCCCAGGGCACGTGAATAGCATCTTCTTAGGGTTTTTAAATTTTAGGTAATTTTGGAAGTAAATTTCATGTAGAAAACTAAAACATGACTGTTTCCTTCTGCATGTGTACACAGCACTAGACGAAGCACAGCGACTTATTTTTACCCATTTAATCCTCTCAGCATGCCTTGTGAGGTAAGTTCCACTATTTTTCTCATTACGTACATGGAGAGACTGAAGCAGGCAGAGAGCTAAACAGCATGCCCAGAGTTTCATCACTTAGCAAGTCTACAAAAAGTTAATAGGTGAAGACATTCATGTAATTTACAAACAATGATCTTCCCTACACATCTATTGTCAAAGCTAATAATTTGTTTTCTGTGTGATGTTCAGTCTTCATAACGGCAAGTAGGGCCAATGAGCAAATAAAAATCATTTTTATACTGCCTTTCCATCTTACCAGGCACATGGTATATGTATATTTTATAAACTAGCATCTCAATGAACAAAAACATATTCAACATATAGGCTTAAATTAGTAGAAATAAAATAATGATTAATAATATTAATAATTATTCTTCTCCATTATAATAATTTGAAATCGAATCTGAAGCATGGAAAGAAGAAGGCAAACAATATAGATAACTAAACACATTAAATTAAAATCAAAAAGTGAAGAAGAGAGAATAGTCTTAGGTAATAAATTTGTTAGATCAGTAAAATAAGTATTTCATAATTCTAGGAGGTAAAGTATATAAAATGGAGTATACTACTATCTCAATTATGTCTTAGAAGTAGGTGGTTTATATACTATTTCTCCTCAATTGCGCTCTGCCAATTCACAAGGAAAAAGAGAATCCCAGTTTTAGGATGTGGACTAAATTTCCTCTGCATTATGATTAAGTCTCATAAAGGAGAAATAAAGGAAAAATTTAAAGAGCTCTTTATACTGTGGTGCAGCCAAGGGTTGACCATGCTGGTACATATATTACCTTCAGTTTGTATAATGTTGAAAAATACCACTCTTATTCAAAAGCTCTAGCAACAAGTATCCACCTAGGATACAAACTGATGCTATTTCATCCTTCGTGGCCCAGATCAAGGCAGGTGGACAAAGTCATGAGAGTTTTGATTATCCTCAAAACAAAATGAGAATCACAATTCATGGTATAGTTCCATCTTATAACTGTTTAAATTTATGATTTCCCCTTGATGACAATGGAAAACTAGCCAATTACCCAAAAGAAAATTTCGTTTCATGCTTCCTTCATGTTTGCATTCTTGTATTTGTTAAATCCGGAGATCAAGATCTGAATCTAATGCAGTTATGTCCACATTTGGGATGTGGGGCAGGTCGTGGGAGTCCTCACATAGGCTGCCAAAAGACACGAACAGAACAGAAGTGAATTAAAAGATCAAAAAACCTCCGAGAGGAGTCGCTACTCACAATGTTCATCAGGGTGAGGAGGTAGTTTTGGACGTGCTCTTTGCCATGGAAGCGGACCACGGAGTCGTCCACCCCCAGCAGCACCTCAATGTTGTAATCGTTCTCTCCCGCGTGTCTGCGGCGCCTTGCTGCTTCCTTCAGCTGCTGCTCAATGCTGCTGGAAATAGTATCTACATCGTCAAGGCCTTCCAGATCCGAATCTATTGAGAAACAAAAGGAACTCAGGCATTTCAGCTTCCCCGACGGGACTTCTAACAGCTTTTTACAAAAAAGGTATCGTCTAGGGGGTCACTATACTCCAGTCACTAAGATGCTGCTTTACAGAACGTACACATGCATACGAGCAGACAGACTGTGCTGATTCAACATGGAATAGCAACACTGAGGGTAAAATAATATTATTGTACGGGACGCGCCATGGCCACACTGAATGTTCCAGACGAGAAGAGGGTGTCTTAGTCTTCCTCTAGCTGCATCATCAGTGCAGAGCAAAGAAAGTGGGGATACAGACAGAGCAGTTGTCAAGTAGTTATTAAATACATGGGGATGATAAACGAAAAAATCATGTGTTGATAAGTTTAGAGTGATTAATTTAAGTCCCTATAATCCTAGGCTGGAGGGATGGAATTTGTATCACGTAAATTTAATTTTTTTTTTTTAACATTTATTTATTTTTTGAGAGGCAGAGAGAGACAGAGCATGAGCAGGGGAGGTGCAGAGAGAGGGAGACCCAGAATCAGAAGCAGGCTCCAGGCTCTGAGCTGTCAGCACAGAGCCCGATGTGGGGCTCGAACTCAGGAACCATGAGATCATGACCTGGGCCAGAAGTCAGTCGCCTCACCAGTTGAGCCACCCAGGTGCCCCTGTATCATGTAAATTTAAATTACTCCTTTTACCAGTAGCCTTAACTTAAAAACCAAATTAGAGCATGGCCACACAAGAGCATCTGGTGCTACAACTATTAGTCACAATATATTACTTTATTTCCTATGCGGATGGTTTTCTAGTGAATGATGCTAGGGAGACACTACAGGTCTCCACATTTGTACTGGGCATCATCTAGATAGCAGGTCACTTCAACAGCTATATATGTGACTCTGTGAGACACCAAACTAAGAAGTCAATCAGAAAATACCTACATCCAAAGAAAAATAAAAGAATAAACATTTTTTTATTTAATACAGTTGAAGCTATTTATTTTTTTTTATTTTCTGAATAAATCTCTCTCTCTCTCTCATACACATACATGAAAGAGAGACACACACAAATATCCATATACATCTATCTATCTATCTAGAAAGAGAATGAGAGAGGCATTCTCAATTTCTAGTTATCTTGTTTATCTACTTTCAGCTTACCATACTTTTGGTGAAGAAAAATGTTTTTGTGAAATGAAAAATAAAATTTATCACTTGGAAGCCAAAACAAAAGATATTTTCCAAAACTGCTGGTATGAAACTGAAAGCAAAATTCATTTCCATTTCAAATATATATAAGCTGGAAAGGATTTTATTTTACAAACTGCCCTGATGCCTATAACAACCCCATACCTAAAAACAAGTTTGAAAGAACCAGTTCTGACTCATGGGAGTCTTACTTCATGCTTCACTAGGGCCTGTAAGCCATTTGAATCGGTGTCTGACATTAACAAATAGGCATTTTCCTCTCCACCTTTGTGGTTTTAGTAAGGTTGAAGGGGGAAAAGAAAGGGTGTCTCTTGGCCGGGAAGATTGATGACCAAGCCCTAGCCACATGGGATTAGAAGTAGTAGAAGTACAGATTTTACTCACACCCTTTCCACTATTAAAAAACACACAGAAACACCAGAACTCTCCCTTGCAAGGATGGGCAAGGGACTACTGAGGTTTGAAAGCCATACTGTAATTCACTTTGACCCAAGCCCAAATGCTAGATCATTAGCTGGGAATTTTCTTCTCATGGGGGAATCACACTGACTCCACAATACATAAATAGCTCTCGCCGCCATCCACATCAAACAGAAAGTTTTCCTCAAAAGTTGTTTTTAAGCACTGTAACCCACATTGAGGGCAAGAGACTACACCTGCAAACAGCTTTACCTAATTCAACCTCAAGCCTTTCACACACTTGAGAAAGTGAAAGGTTGTGATAGCTAGTGTACAAACAGGAAACTCATACACGAGCTCCCAGTTCTAAAAATGGCTCTTTTTGGCAGAACAGCCAGTGACAGTGTCCAATGCAAATATAGTAGCAATGTCATCATATCATTAAGTCTGATGAATGAATGGAGAAGGCTGAATACTTATTTCAGAAAGACAGTTCATTCTGCTCTCATACACCTTTGGTTTGGCCTTTGAATCCCTCCTTAAATAGGTGGTTTTCTGGTAAGAGAAGAGAATCTCTTTTTCCATTGCATGGGGAACCTGGAAAGGAAGAAGGAAGCCTTTTTCTTTTAACCATTGCCTTGATTCGGTCAAGAATACTCCTGTCCCTATTCCCCCCTGTGCTGTACAGTGCTCTTTCTATGATTCCTAAAGTGAGTACCGTCAAACGTTTCAAAGAAAGACAGGGGAATAATTTCTGGCATTTTTTATCCATATACACCAGCATTAATTACAGACAATTCTGAGGCTGTGAAATATCTTCACTCACCAAGAAATTTTCCCAGCATGTCCACTCTGTAAGGTAACTGTCATGGGCGTTGTAATCAGACATACCTGGCTCCAAATCCTGGCAGTGTCATATCCTAGCAATGTAAATTTATTTAAGATGCCTAGCCTCTCTAAATCTCACTTTCCTCATCTGTAAAATGGGATAATGCCTAATCTGCAGAGTTGCTATGAAGGGACGATTATAATAAAGGCACCGTGTACAGTGCTTAGACGTAAGTGCTCAACAAATAGCATTCACTGTTACTACTATCGTGATGATGATTATGATTTCCCATTAAGAGAAGTCTCCTACACCTTTTATAGCTTTCTACATTTTATTTATATATGACAAATCAAATAGATATAGTGTTTTTTTTAAATAGAGGTCAGAAAAAAAATTAGAATTAGTGAAGGGAAATCTGAACTGCTAATAACTTTAGAAAGAATAAGGGTAACAATATTTCCCAAAAGCATAACGTTGGTACAAGGAGAAAAGAATCTAGAATGTTTACTTTCAGGTAAATTAGGATGACCCCCAATGGGACAAACTTGTTTAGTAGATTAAAAAACCTAACGCAAAACTGGACACAGTCTGCTTATAGATGCGTATTTATTGAGTACTCACACATAGCAGACCCTGAGAAGCTAAAGAACCAGTTGGCACGTCCGTAGGTGTCAACTCTGGGAACCACAAAGTCGTACTCGATTATATTCAGAGTGGAGCTGAGTTTGTATCATGTAGTCACAAACCATTATATATATAGGCTGGAATCACACAATCTCTAGTTTAAGCAGATCTAGGCAGGGTACAGAACATACCTGTGGGTAATAGCTTACACCTTTAGAAAGCTTCCAAGTTTAAAAGCTGACACATGCTTTGGCAAAATTTAAGATGCCTCTGTGTCTAATTCTACCATTATTTCTGTGCCCCATGAAATACAGGAACAGGAAAAATTAAAGGTGAGCATCATGCTATTCATGTCCACACTCACAACACCCATCAGATCTGTTTACTGCAAAAAGGGGTGAGAAGAATCACAGAGAAGGCAATAGGCAAGTTCAGGAAGGGAAAGCATAGTTACATTTTGCACTGGGAGTAGCAAACTGGATCTGTGGTGGCACCCTGTTGGCATCCTCTTAAGTAAGTGCATCCAAGGTGACTGGAATGGCTGTAGCTGAGTTGGACAGCAGATAATGATGGATGTGATAACAGAATCAGTGGAAAGACTGGACATTTTTAAGATAAATAAATAAATAAGGCCCTGCAGTAGGTACAGTGTGCTTCATTCCAGAAAAGGGATGCTCATAGTACCTCTCAAGTTTCCCAGAAATAACAAAGTCAGTCCTTCTTAGTACTTAGAGTGAGTGAGTTTCACTTTTTCAAACGTTTTTGCAACTTACCTTTCAAGTTATTGATATGAATTAATTAACATTTGGGAACATTTTGATTTTACCCCTTTTTGTACTCCCTACCTTCCCAATTATTGTATGTGAACTTTCAACAAAGTAATTTTACTACAAAGCCTATGTTACTGAAGATATATAATATTTGGGGATGCACAGGTGACCAACTAAGGCAAAATAAATATAGTTATTTTTAGTGTTGAAGATAGGATTATTAGTGTTAAATCAGTACTTTGAATTTACCAAACAGATAAAGGAGAATATAGGTTGTTTTGCTGATTATGAACACTTCAGCTTAAGACATTTTCAGGATGGAATATGGCATATCTACATACCTAATCATATTTGCAGGGAATCTAAGTGTAGATTGGTGAAGTTACTCCCACCCCAAAAGAAATTCTATAGTCTAAAAAATGTCAGGAGACAAAGGCAAAATTAGAAAAGTACAAGTTCTGATCAAGTTCTGAATCTGATACAACTACATTAGGGGTTAAAAAGTAATCTCAAGCATACGGTGTCAGACTATGATAGAATCATCTCTTCTCTATCCAATCTCTCCTCCCTAAGGAGAAGAATGTTAATTTTATTTGAGGTGGTAATGAACCCAGCTAAAAGTCACTCCTAGTCTCTCTTGGCACAAAGGACCACACGTGACTAGGAATAATTCAATGAGATATAAGCAGAAGTATTGCTTATACTTCAGTGGCTTAAAATGGCTGGTATGAAAGGCTTCCCCCAAGGCTCCTCAAAGGAATGTGACTCATCTTGGTAGATTAGACCTTTTGGTTCTTTACTCAGTATTCCTTCCTGCTTCCTGCAATGTAGACACGATGTCAGGCATTCTATGAAGTAGCCCTACACTCAAGGCATGTGCTTAGTATGAAAGAGTAGCTATAAAAAAGAGATCTGACCCCACAATGACTATGGAGCTGGCATCCCAGCTCTGGACTGCCTAGCATCAGCCTTTATTACACACGGGGGAGAGCCCTTCCATCATGCTTAGGCCAAGTTTGAGTTTTCTTTTGTATGTCACTGAATCTAGTCCTAAGAGATAGGACACTGATGATAATTTTATTATGTAAATTCCTCATGCTTCCCTGCTCCATTTGGGAGTGCCAGTCAATTTTTATGTGAATACGTGGATGAGAAACTAAGGTTCACTTTACCAAAATGTCCCAGCTTTCTTTACAGCGCATCTACTTCAGAAAATGAGGAAGAAAATATTTCACAGTAACCATAAACATAGAATGAGTCCGTACGTATAAATTTAACATTCTTCATGAACAGAATACGGTTGTAAAAATGAAGTGACTGGGATGCTACAAGCTGGATTTTCCAATAGTAGGTGGAGATCCTAAGATCAGAGCTAAAAATAGGCATAAAATTCAACAACTGTCATATGTTAACATCAGAAGCAGAGAGGAATTATATTGTGTTGACCTGTTTACAACATCCAGTAGTGATTTTCCCATTGACATCTTTTTTAAAAGTTATATTTTTATAATTCCTAAAAAGACACACTAACAGCATCTCTGTATATGGGGGCATCATTCCACCAAGATATAAAATATTTCTGTGAAAAGCAGCTGAATCCTTCACCAACTAGGAAATTCCATAATGATAGTTCAAAGAACTAGATTCATGCCAATTTATGATGTCAATTCTGAAGTTTCATTAAGTAACTGTTGCTTTTTAAAAAAAGGGAGAGAGAGACATTACCATTGAATGAATATTAGTTTCCGTGATTTCTTTTCCCCATAAGTTCTAATTCTAAAGTACATGTTTGCTTTTGTTTTCACTGACTACTTTAAGGGACAGCATACAGCCTTTTTTTTAAATGGAAAACATCTTACCTTTTAAGTGAAAACAAAAAGATTTTCATGATTTTAGTTTATGGCCATTAGCAAACAAACAAAACAGAAAAGTCACCTCCAATACATAAAAAATTGTGACTTTTAGCATGAATCTCCTGTATGTCAGTTAAAATGTTTCAAGCTGCAAATAAAACTTTAAAGTGTTTTAAGCAATCAGGAAGCATATTTGTTGGCCTTACAAGAGTCCCAGAGGTCAGGGGATTCCTGAGTTAGTTTATTGACAGATCATCAAGTAGGCACTTTCCATCTTCTCATATTCAGTCATTCTTGGTGTATAAACTTTGTCTCCAGATTGGCTTCTTCCATTATTTCAAATTCACAGCACCAATTCCAGCATTAGAGCCAGGTACAACAAATTGTATCTTCGTGCACATCTTTCTGAGGAGTAGACAAAAATCTTTCCTAGAAGCCCAGTACATTTAACGATATGCTTCAGTGGCCAGAAATGAGTCACATGCCCATGTAAAAATCATTCACAGATAAGAGGAACAGAACCCCACGTAAGTCTTAGTCCAATCAGAAGTCAACCCCTGTACCCAAGGCTGGCCTTCACTGAAGATCAAGGGAGAAGGCCTTGAAATAAAACAAGAGAGGGAAACAGATGTCATACAGGCAACCCACATTGCCGAATTCTCCCTTTCAGATCCTCCTCTTCCTACATTCCCTAGTAACAATCTTCCAGTGGGCTCTTTTATTCTATCTTTGTTTGTATTAATGCAGGTTGTGTTTCATTTCCCTTATTATTATTACAACCTTTTTGCCTGGAGATCACTTCTGCATTCTCATGAAAGGTACAGCCCTTCACTCCCATGGTAGGGGACGCTCATCATTGTGGATTGCCTAGCCCATTCCAATTGTTTCTTGAATAAATCACTGAAATGTCTGCGTGTGGGCCAAGTTGTCAGACAAAATACAGTATATTCTGTTAATATATATTTATTAATTCCATATAAACAACACTTTTTAAACAAATTCCATATAAACAACACTTTTTAAAATATAGGTATGTCCCAAATATCACATGGGATGTAACTAATACTAAAAACTTATTCAATGTTTATCTGAAATTCAAATTTAAATGAGAATCCTGTATTTTTATCTGCTAAATCTGGCAATTCTAGGAGTGGGAGAATCTATCTTTCTCCAAGAGGTCCACATAGTTATACAGATTTATGCCCACCCACTCCCCCCCCAATGTACTCAGCACTAGCAGTGGGCATTGACACAGGCATGGACAAGTACTATATTCCGTTTCCTTGACTCTGTGATTGGTTAATGGATGGGTAAATGGTGTAAATCATACCAATTAAACTACGACCTAGGATTATTTTATTTGTAGTTACTAGGAAAGAGAAATTCCTTCTAGTAAGCTTGAAACTGGAAGAATAAAATATGGAAGCTGCTTGGGACTAGCACAGGGATAGTTGTTGACCTAAATTTAATGCAAGAAGAGGAAAGGGAAGATTACTAATGGAAAGAAGAGTTTAACGTTCCATTGACGACTTTCAGCCACTGAATTCAACCATTCTTGAAACCTTGGTCTTTTCAATTTCATGAGTCAATAAACTATTGCCACCTCATTTTCTCTCTTACTAATTAAAAAAAATTTTTTTTTTTTGCTTACAATTGTTTGATGTTAGTTCCTAACAACTGAAACTAAATGAACCTTGATAAATAAACCCATCTATATGCTTCCTACTAGAGTCATCACTTGTCCTCATTTTCCTTCCCACTCTTCTTTAATAAACTATTCTTAGGCTACATCATCATTTGAAAAGGTTGACATGTTCTGTTTAATCTCCAAAATTAATTATTTTATTCTCTTTATCTCACTTGAAATTAAGGGCTTTGCTACCAGTGATCTGTTTCCTAGTTTGTTTCTTCTGTTGCTCTTACTCAGCTAAAACTGAACTTTGAAAGACAAGACAGTTTTTTAATTTCCAAATATTATCCCTCTGTACATTGAATAGCATTTTAATTACCATCTCTCTTTTCTTTTTGACTAAATCGTAATCCCTCTTACTTCTGGTTGTGTAGCTGACCTCTACTAAATCCAAGAGTAGAGGAAGGAGTCCCCACACTCAGTATACTGGAGAGCATTCTAGCAATCTGACACTGCTAGAAGTTAGTTTTCTAAGTAAGCTCAAAGGAGAGAGAGAATTCCATTTCACAGATGCCAATTTCAAAGCTCAAATTATGTCTACCAGATGCCTCCTATGTGCGATTACTTAAGACTTCCCCGGAACCCTATTTGAGCATAGTAATTTTTTTTCCATCTGGAACCAGTTAATAAAAATTAAACAAGTCATTATAGCCAACCTATGAATATTAACATTTGCCATAATATTTCCAATAAATATTTAAAGAACAGGGCGTGGGCCTGCACTGTTCTAAACACAGAGAGAATGACAGTAGACAAAACAGACATGGAGCTTGCCTGCACTGAACTGACATTCTAGAGATAAGAAAGATGAAGCAGGGTAAGAAAAGTCAAACAGGATAAGGGGAATAAGAGTGAAATGAAGAAGGCACAATTTTAGATAAAGGTGTTCAGAAAAAGATAGAAAATGGACAGAGATCTTATAAAGTGATAGAATGAGCCACATGAATATCAATGTTATATTTACGTGATACATAGATAAGCTTTTTATACATAAATGTAAACTTTTAATCTATATTTATATTATAGATCTCTTAGTATGAGGCTGCATGGTATAATACAGAGAAAATCACAATAAATTCAGGAATATACCAGGCAGAGTTTCCCACAAAGATCCATGGAACCTGTGAATATGAGGAAATATCACTCCTCTGATTATGTTATATGCACAGCTGAATGTAAAATAAAGGCATAGGGGCACCTGGGTGGCTCAGTAGGTTGTCCGGCTTTGTCTCAGGTCATGATCTTGTGGTCTGTGGGTTTTAGCCCCGTGTCAGGCCCTGTGCTGACAGCTTGGAGCCTGGAGCCTGTTTGGAATTCTGTGTCTCCCTCTCTCTCTGCCCCTCCCCTGCTCACTCTCTGACTCTCTCTCTCTCAAAAATAAACATCAAAAAAATAAAAATAAAACAAAATAAAATAAAATAAAAGGCATTATCCAGGTGGGCCTGATCTAATCTCATAAGTCATTAAAAGTAGAAACCTTTCCCTGACTGGTTGTAGAAGAGAAGGTAAAAAATGTGAACTGTGAAAAGGAAATGACATACCATTGTTGGCTTTGATGATGGAGCGAGACTGTGCAAGGACCAGAGACAGGTGTCTAGCTGCTGACAGTGAACTCCAGCCATCAGCTAGCCAGGAAATGGGGACCTCAGTCTCCAACAACTGGAACCTGAATTCTGCCAACTTGGTGAATGGGTTTGGAAGTGGATTCTTTCCCATCACCTCCAGGCAGGAGTTCACCCTGGCTAGAACCTTGATTTTGGCCTTGTGATAGCTAAGCACAGAAACCAGTCCAGTCACCTGGGATTCTGATTCACAGAGCTGTGAATTAATAAATGACTATTGTTTTAAATCACTAAGCTCTTGGTGATTTGTTATGCAACAACAGAAAAATAATACAGAGAACAGAGCCCTAGGCCCAGCTCTGCTATGCTTCATTTGTTTGATCTGGGAAAGATGCCAAATTTATCTGAGCCTCAGTTTCCTTATCTATAAGATAAATGAGTTGTGCTAGAGGATCACTAAAATCTTCTTCCTGGCTAAATTTCCATAATTAATCATTGGGCCATGACTTCCCTATTTTAGATTATTAAAGTTGCTTTCTTGATCATAAATGATTGATCATTCTTATAATTGTTGCTAAATCCTTGGTCAAGGATATGATTCACTATTAAAACATATTTTACATGGAAAAATGCATTACACCATAAGACAAACTGCATTATGATATAAATACTTCATGACAATGTAGAAGTCTAGTAATTTATTACAATAAGGCATAGTCTTCTCATTTACACTGTAAGCTGATAAGAACAGATACTACACTTGATCTTAGCTAAATGGCTGAGAAGCAATTCGTTTGCCATTTAAAGATGAGCACAGGGTGTTCATAAAGTCTAGAGGCATAGTCAAATGTACATAATATCATCGAGGACATCTTTGGTTTCTTCTCTGAAAAATAAAATATTATCTATGTTTCCATATTTTATAAACAACCTATAAAAGATTGGGTAAATGACATATAGATTATTTAAGTATTTACGCATCCACAACACCAACTAGAATTTATCCTAAGTGTTTAAAAATTCACTTTATGCCTTTTTATTGTGTTACAACAGAATTATACTATGCTACCACCAATAAATTGTTACCAAAGTAGAGTTATATAAACATGGAATTAAAAATGCATATTACCCATAAAATTAAAATATTGAAGTGATCACCTACATGTATTTAACCTGAAGTCCTATGCTCATTTGAATAATACTGACCAGTTTTAACTTATGTTCAGATGAAAGGTTATTTTTTTAAACAAACTGTGATTTATTTATACTCCACATCAATAAAAAAGAACAAACTATGGATACACAATTAATACACAGAAATCAGTAGCATTTCTTTACACTAACAATGAAGTCACAGAATGAGAAATTTACAAAAACAGCACCATTTACAACTGCACCAAAAAGCCTAAATTCCCAGGAATAAACTTAACCAAAGGTTAAGGCATAGGTGAAAGACCTATACTCTGGAAATTATAAAACACTGATGAAAGCAGTTGAAGATAACGCAGATAAATGGAAAGATATTCCACACTCATGGATTGTAAGAATTAATATTGTTAAAATGTCTGTATTACCCAAAGCATTCTGCAGATTCAATGCAATCCCTATTAAAATACCAACAGCATTTTTCACAGAACTAGAGCAAATAATATGAAAATGTGTATGGAACCACAGAAGACCCTGAACAGTCAAAGCAATCCTGAGAAAGAACAAAGCTGGAGGTATCACAATTCCAGATTTCAAGATGTACTGCTAAGCTGAAGCAATGAAAACAATATGGTACTGACACAAAAATAGGCACATAGATCAAAGGAACAGAATAGAGACCCCAGAAACGAACCCACATTCTTATGGTTAATTTATGACAAAGGAGACAAGAGTATCCAGTGGGGAAGAGACGATCTCTTCAATAAATGATGTTGGGAAAACTGGACAGCTACATGTAAAAGAATGAAACTGGACCACTTTTTTACACCACACACAAAAATAAACTCAAAATGAATTCAAGACGTAAACGTGAGGCCTGAAACCATAGAAGTCCTATAAGAGAACACAGGCAGTCATTTCTCTGACATTGACCATAGCAATATTTTTCTAGATATGTCTAAGGAAAAGGAAACAAAAGCAAAAAAAAAAAACAAAACAAAAAAACAAACTATTGAGACTAACCAAAATAAAAAGTTTTTAAACAGTGAAGGACCCCATCAACAGAACAAAAAGACCACCTACTGAATGGCAGAAGATACTTGCAAATGGTATGTCCAATAATAGGTTAATGTCCAAAATATGGAAAGGTCAAGTTTATAATCCTATCATATAGAATCAATATTTTTAAGACATAGAAATTATTGCAAATTTAAGATAAATTATGACAGAACAGTATTTGCTATCCAATACTATGAATGGAACAGTGTAACTCCTAACACCAAAATAACATTATCCAAGTTATATTTAATAACATGGCATATTTTGCATTCAGATAAAATTGTTGGGCCATTCCTAATGTGAACTTCCACTAAATACACTAATTTGCTAAAATAAAACTATTCTTAGTCTAACAAATAAAATACACAGAGGAAAGAAATATTGTTATATTTACATTTTAGCCATATAAATACACGTCTATTATACATTCTCCCACATAGTACTGATCGTATGGAAGCAAAAAACTCGAGTGTATTTTTATATCTTCTGCTTTTGTAAACATATGAAATAGTTTTAAGAGCTGTTTTAATGCATTGTTTTCTAACATTTCTGACACTTATGGGTCAGTTTTGACTGATTGATTTTTCTCATCATTATGGGTTGTATTTTCCTATTCCTTTGCATACTTGCTAATTTTGATCAGATGCCTGACACAGTGAATTTCACCTTGTTGGTTGCTGGATGTATTTGTGTTCCTATAAGTATTCTTGAGCTTTATTCTTGGATGCAGTCAAATTACCTCAAAACAGTTTGGTCCTTTCTCAGGTCTTGCTTTTAAGATCAATCAGAAAGGACCAGAGCCATGTTCAGCTAGAGCTAATTACTCATCACTACTGAGGGAAGCCCTCTCTGTGTGCACTAGCCAATGCTAGGTCAATTAGGAGATGTCCCAGTCTGCAGAGTTTGAACAAGTATTATTCCCAGCCCCACGGAAGCAAGGCCACAGTTACCGCTAATCCCCTCAGGTGGTTCTTTTCCAACTTTGCATAATTTCCTCACATATATGTGCTGATTAGCACTTGACTGAATACTAGAGGGGAACCCCTTCAGATCTTCAGGATTCTACTGCGTGTAGTTCTCTTCTTATAGTTTGGTGAACTCTGGCCACCTTCATCTCCCAGACTCTCAGCTCTGGCATCTCCACTCCAAGTGCCTGTCAGGCTCAGTCTGGTTGTCCTTCTGTAAGATTCAGATTAAAACCCCTCTAGGAAGTAAACTGGGGTAACACTGAGGCTCACGTCATTTGTTTCTCACCTCTTAGGGATCCCTAGCCTTCACTGTCAGGTATCTGGTACCTTGCAAACTGGTGTTTCATATTTTGTTCATTTCTGTTTTTTTAAAGCAGGGGAGTATATCTAATCTTTGTTATTCCACCGTGGTCAAGAGCAGAAGTTCACATAATTTGGTTTTGCTAAGAACATATGGTAGTTTAGAAACTTGGATTTATAGGCATGTTACTCTGTAATAGGACTTAGAATTCTCTCTAGCAATTCAGCTTTCCCCAAATAGCTTTCTACACACATTTACTTGGACTTGTGGAATTAGCAGTGAAATGCTCAGTGTAAAAACCCTGACAACACTCTTTTAATTAAAAAAGAAATCATACTCTTCTAAGACATTAAATCTCCTTGAATATGTCCTTGCAACATAGGATATCATATGTAAGCAAGAGACATTTAAGGTTGAGCAGCATTCAGTAGATCTCAAAAAATATGTATATTCTGTTCACCTTACTCCTAAAACAATGTGAACTCCTCTGCCCATTAAAAGCTGGCTCATCAACAAATAAATGAACTATATATTCTTCAGGGAGTGTCGTTCACCTATGTGAGAGAATGTTAAAAATTACCCAAGGAAAATTCATGGATATTCTTTGCCAAGGACTTGGGAGTCTTAATTACAACCCTATTTTCACTTTTATTTTCAAGATGAATAATACATGATGAACTGATGATTTCTTTTAAGCTAGTAAGAAAAATCTCATATGGTAATAATACCTGTGATTTTCCTAGCCAAGATGAAACTTTCATAGTTACACTTTCATATAAAAACTCCTGTTATGATCAAATGAAATGTATCCTAAGCTGACTGAGGGATTTCCCTCAGGATAGGGTAACTAGGAAGAATGTGTGTGTGATCTTTAGAATTTTCCCTTTTCCCCTCACTGTGGGCATTCTTCATCTATAACCGTAATAGATGTGATCAGAAATAATATATGGCCATAGGCATGACTGCATCATACAATATGAAGTAAATTCTGCACTTTCCTCAAAAAAAAAAAAAAAAAAAAAAAAGCTGGCTGAGCCAAGAGGTACTGTAAATGTGTTTGTAGAAGGAAACTGATGTCCAAGAGTAGATCCCCTACCGCCCAGAATGCTGCTTGTTACTTAACACAAACATGGAGAGAAATAAAAAACAAAAAACAAAACTAAAACCTTAGCAAACATAGGCATCACCTTACAGTCCAAAGAACGCAATGTTTGAAATATTCACTGAAAATGTTTTGCACTGAGTTTTATAAAGAATTATAAACTAGGTTTTTAAAAACATCATATTTAGATGAGAGAAAATTGGGGGTGAACTGCAGGAAGTCATGTTACAGTGGTGAAGGCAAGAAGTAAATCCTTTAAATCAGGGCTCACTGTGGGACATTTCCTAAAATCAACAACAAGGGCCTCAAGAAGCGGATAAAACTGCTCACTCAAAAAAGAAATCACCTTATGAACAGGAAAGCGAGGTCTTTTTGCATTTTTAATTCAAAAAATCTAAACACTTGTGTGTTAAGCTCAAATCAAGGAATGGCATAGTTGATGGGTTAACATAGATGTAGTGAAAACATTTAACCACTGACTGTGATCCAAGCCAATAAATACCGATATTTTCTTCAACTATTAGATGGGAAATCCAGACAAGTCTGTTTCTAAGTGAGTGTGAGTTGATTCCATCTCAACTCATTCAGTAATTTTGAAGATCTAATAGATTGGTAATACAAAAAGAAGCCTCACAAAATGGAAACACTAGGATTATTATCAAAGTCTCATTACCTCTATCCCTCCTGCCCTCTTTTCCTTCCTTTCCTCCCCTTTTCCTTTCTCTGCTCACTCTCTCTTTACTTCCTTGCTCTCCTCCTTACTTCCTTGCACCCATCTATTTCCAAGCATTTCTTGAGCACTTTTTTTTTTCCGACGTTTATTTATTTTTGGGACAGAGAGAGACAGAGCATGAATGGGGGAGGGGCAGAGAGAGAGGGAGACACAGAATCGGAAACAGGCTCCAGGCTCTGAGCCATCAGCCCAGAGCCTGACGCGGGGCTCGAACTCACGGACCGCGAGATCGTGACCTGGCTGAAGTCGGACGCTTAACCGACTGCACCACCCAGGCGCCCCTCTTGAGCACTTCTTAAGTATAGAATCTGACCTAGCCTCTGGGAATAAAAGGTGAATAAGCTCAGTTCTTGTCACTGAGGAAGCCAAAGTGTAATAGCAGTGGAGAAAGATATATAAACAGATACTTTAATACAAGGTTAGTAGGTAACTGGAGAACCAACTTACTCTACTGGAAGACATCTGAGAGCATTTCAACAGAGGAGGTGATATCTGAGCTGGATTTTAAAAGACACACAGATGTTAGATATATGGAGAAATAGAGAGCACCGTTCCAGGCAATGACACACGTGCACCAGACCAGAAAAGAAATTGGGGGAAGAGAACTTCAAAGGAGATGGAACAAAAAGTAAGTGAAGATTTGTGTTGAGAGATGTGGTCACTAAGGGAAGCTGAAGCGAGATCATGAAGAACCTTAAATATTTTATACACAGGCTTAGAGCTGAGTTTGCTGGGGTGGTTCAGTATCATGCCTGTTATCCTGACATAAATAGGAGCAGTGTTTTCTTTTACTCTCAGATGTGGCCTAGTTTGAACAACAAATCAGGTGGGCAGCTTACTTATAGGCCTCTTGATATCAGAATGGGATTTTTTAGAAGGAGGGCTAAAGCTATAGAATTCTCCTTTGTGCACTTCAGTTCAACGGCAACAGAGAGACTGTAATAATAGGCTTTCCACGCTGTGCTGCAGTGATCTTTCCTAGGTGTGCAAACAGGGATGGTGAATAGGATCATTTGGCAGTCAACATCCATTCCAACCTCCTTGGGTTGTCGACATCTGCAGAAGCGGGGAACTATGTGTCCCAACGTGCTTGCAGCCAGGATTCCAGGTGAGAATTCGGTTATGTCAGCTAGAGTGAGTTTTGGATTCAGGAGCGGCAGGTGTGGTTGAGGAGATACTGTGGGACCACAGTCTTGGCATCCTAGGTCTAGTTGTTGGTCGTGTGGAGGCTGTGAGGAGAGTGCATAGTGAGCAGTAGCGGCAGTTTGCTGCCCTGGGAGAAGTCTTGGTCCTTGGAGTCCAAAGGTCCAGTGGGAGCCCCCTCATTCTCCCCCTCCCTGGCCTGGGCCGCAGCAGCGGCTGCCCGGGTGGACCAATCTGCTGTATCATTCTGAGAACTAGTCAGGAGCTTAAGCCTGGAGGCCACTCCTCCAAACCTTCCAACAATTTAATGCACACCTAATTCTTTATATTAAATCGTTTCATGCTTAAAATAGCTAGTGTGGTTTCAATTTCCTGGAACTGAACCTTGACATATCTATGGTAAGTTATTTAACAAAACCGGGCTTCAAATCCACAGCCGTGTAGTAAGAGGGCTGGGCTATTCAATGATTTGCAAGACCTCTCCTACCTCGAAAATTTGCTTTTGTGATTCTGTAATTTTGTGAAGTTTGCCTAATCCTCCATTTTTCCTCTCTTGCAGCCCTCAGGAACTGCTTCCAACCTGGCTTCTAGCTTACATTTCCATATAACTATTTTACTAAGATCGCTATGAGTATACTTTCAGTAGTCAGAAAATGCACCAAAAGTCATAGGATGCATATCAGACACTCATTCATTTAACACACATTTACTGATTACCTATTAATGCCAGGTGCTCTTAAACAATATTTTATAAACTCCTTTACCTAGTCCAAGCATTTGTTTAGACAAAACATCCCTGGAAGTATATTTTGTCTCTGTCTTGTTTGCAATTTGATAATAACTTTCCTCCCCAAACTCTCTCCCTTCTCTACCCCTCTCCATCCAGGGCTTCAGTCAGTGTGCTATTGCTTCTTTGTAGAAACTGACCTGAGTCAAATCAGGATTTCTTTTCCCTTGTCTCTAGACCACTATCTCTATTTCCAGCCCATTTTGTTGTCCTTAATAGGGTGAATCATCACACATTCTCTTCACTGATGTAGTCTTTCAAATCCACATTTTATTCCTCTCCACTGTTTTAAAAAAAAAAAATTAATGTTTAATTATTTTTGAGAGAGAGAGAGAGAGAGAGAGAGCATGAGTGGGAGAGGAACAGAGAGAGAGGGAGACTCAGAATCCAAAGCAGGCTCCAGGCTCTCAGCTGTGGGCACAGAGCCTGACACGGGGCTCGAACTCACAGACTGCGAGATCATGACCTGAATTGAAGCCAGGTGTTTAACTGACTGAGCCACCCAGGCACCCCTTCCTCTCTACTCTTAGTGTTCTATATGTCTCTTCAGGTGGTCCTTTGCTGGATCCTGTGCTCCTCACCAATTGGCTGAGAATTACCCAAAGACCTTTGTTTACATATTCCCTTGGATAAATCATTCAGTCATCCAGTTTTATTTATTTTGAGAGAGAAAGAGAGAAAGAACAAGAGCAGGGGATGGCAGAAAGAGAAGGAGAGAGAGAATCCCCAGCAGACTTCGTGCTGCCAGGGCAGAGCCCGATGCAGGGCTCGATATCACAAACTATGAGATCATGATCTAAGCTGAGTCAAGAGTCAGACACTTAACCGACTGAGCCACCCAGGCACCCCAGTCATCATGTTTTAAAACCTTTTTAATCCTTAAGTCACATATCCTGAGTCATAGAACATTTCTACATTGCTGTTCCAGTGCTTTCTCACTATTATTATTCTTAAAGTATTAATTTATCTCTTTCTTTTTTTTTTTCTTTTTTCTTTTTTTTTTTTTCAACGTTTATTTAATTTTTGGGACAGAGAGAGACAGAGCATGAACGGGGGAGGGGCAGAGAGAGAGGGAGACACAGAATCGGAAACAGGCTCCAGGCTCTGAGCCATCAGCCCAGAGCCTGACACGGGGCTCGAACTCACGGACCGCGAGATCGTGACCTGGCTGAAGTCGGACGCTTAACCGACTGCGCCACCCAGGCGCCCCAGTATTAATTTATCTCAACATGATCATCCTTCAACACTCTTCTCGTACTCCTCATCAGGCAATCAAAACTCTGAAGTCATTTTTACTTTGCTTGCTTAACAGGTCATTCCCAAATTCTGGTAATTCTTTCTGCACAATATTAGATTTGTCATTCTATCTACAATTCCGCATTCAATATCATGTCCCAGGTTCTGTATTGGTCTCTTTTCTTTCCCTATTTTCTGTCTATACCTATCCTATGTTTGGCCACTTGAATTATCTCCTTTAAATGTTATCACAAGAGCTTTTGGTAGTCAAATTTCCTTTCCTCATGAAATCTAAGCCTTTTGTCAGTGGCCAAACTTTTCACTACCTAAACTATGTATCTCCTATTGTAGTCTGGTTTCATTTTTTTCTCAAGAAGAGTTAACCTAATTGTCATTGCACAGTCTACCCATCTCTGCCATATTACTTGTTTCATCAACCTGGAATGTTGTCCACCTGAACTAAAAAATATCTCCAAAAATCCTTAAAGGCACTGATCAAAATGTTTCCTGTTCAAGGATCATTTCATCTGACTCTAATTAATAGCAGTCCCAGAGGACTTTCTACTAATGTTTGTAAAGCCAAAGCTTAAAAAAAAAAAAAAAGTCTTGAAGGATAAATTTATGTGCTGTTTTTTCTCTTATTCAATAAATGTCGGAGTAAGTCCTTTGTAAAGCAAAGAATAGTCATAGATAATACAACTCACCACAGCACGTAAGTGCACATAACAACAAGCCTGAAAGCTAGGTATGCCTTGCACAGTATCGGTTATAGTTCTGTTGTTCTCACACAAGAAGCATATGCTATATAAGAATTATTTTGCCTTATCCTATTTACTTTGGAATTCTTTTTTTATATTGACTCCATGGTATTGCAGACAGAGGGACATAAAAGCTCTTGAATGTAGAAAAGTTTTGTGATTAAAAAGCCTAATAATTAGTGATTGCATCCATTTTTTGTAAAGTGGGGAAATGTGCTTTTTAAAAAAAGTAGTCCAATGAGCTTGAATACATTAAGAGATCAATACATGTTTGTTAAGTAAATGAGTGGGCGAGACAACAGGTAAATTTTTTGAGTTTAAAGAAAATGGGGATAGAAATAGATCATAACCTATCAGTGTGTGCACAAAGTAGAAGAATGGAGAAAAAAAACACAATAATTGTTACTGAAGTTTCTGATAGTTCTAGAAATAACACCAAAGAATAACTGGAGACAAGTTATACATCCAGGAATAGGCATACAATTAAATAAATTGTATCTTTTTTTTTTTTTAATTTTTTTTTTCAACGTTTATTTATTTTTGGGACAGAGAGAGACAAAGCATGAACGGGGAGGGGCAGAGAGAGAGGGAGACACAGAATCGGAAACAGGCTCCAGGCTCTGAGCCATCAGCCCAGAGTCCGACGCGGGGCTCGAACTCACGGACCGCGAGATCGTGACCTGGCTGAAGTCGGACGCTTAACCGACTGCGCCACCCAGGCGCCCCAAATAAATTGTATCTTATAATACACACAGAGGTATACACTATAATATTACATGATGCTATAGTTCATGTACATATATATGTCTAACATAGTTAGTCCTCATTATTTGTAGACCTTTATATTTGTGAATTTGCTTATTCAACAAAATTTATTTGTAACCCTGAGGTTAATATTAGCAGTGTTTTCTCAGTCACTATTTCCAGATAACATGATTGTGTTTTTAGAAATCCAAAATAATCTACAGATCAACTATTAGAATTAATAAATGAATTAAGCAGGTCACTGAATACAAAGCCAAAAATATCACTTGAATTTTATATATTAACAGCAAAGGATGAGAAAATTTATCAACAAAAAATAATACCATTCAAAAGTGTATAAAAAATCAAAGTCTTAGGCAAATTGAACTAAGATGTGCTAGACCTCTACACTGAAAACTATGATCATTACTTAAAGACAATAAACTGCAGAGTTGGAGAAAATATTTGCAATACATATCTGACAAAGTATTCATATCCAGAATATATAAATACTCCTACAAAATAATAATAAGACAGGCAATTTTAAAAGTGTTCATTTTGTGCATTTCACAAAAATAACAGTCTAATAGCCAACAGGTGTATATAAAGTTTCTCAACACGTTTAGATATCAGGAAAAACAAATTAAAGCCAGATAAAACATACCTGCTACGATAACTAAAATTAGATCTAATAAATAAAACTTGACAATCCCAAGCATTGGATAGGACTTGAATCAGTTGGAACTCTCATACACTGCAGGTGGGAATGTCAATAGTATACTACTTTGTAAAGCATTTAGCATTATCTACAGAAATTGAATACATGCATACTCTAAGACACAGCAATTCTACTCTTGTGTAAAAACTAAACAGAAATGAGTGCTTATATGTATTCACCATAGTACACACACAAGAATATTCATAGCTGTTTATAATAGCTAAAACTAGAAAGTAGATTGGATGAATAAATTACGATAAATTTGTGTGATAGAACAGTATAGGGTAATAAAAAACGAACAAATCACTACAGCATGCAGCAATGTGGATTGACCTCTTAGAAGTAATATTTAATTTTTTCTATGTTCATTCATTTTTGAAAGACAGAGAGAGACAGCACACAAGCAGGGGTGGGGCAGAGAGGGAGGGGGACACAGAATCCGAAGCAGGCTCCAGGCTCTGAGCTGTCAGCACAGAGCCTGATGCAGGACTCGAACTCACGAACCGCGAAATCAGGACCTGAGCAGAAGTCAGATGCTCAACTGACTGAACCACTCAGACGCTCCTAGAAATAATATTAAGTTAAAGAGGGGCGCCTGGGTGGCGCAGTCGGTTAAGCGTCCGACTTCAGCCAGGTCACGATCTCGCGGTCCGTGAGTTCGAGCCCCGCGTCAGGCTCTGGGCTGATGGCTCAGAGCCTGGAGCCTGTTTCCGATTCTGTGTCTCCCTCTCTCTCTGCCCCTCCCCCGTTCATGCTCTGTCTCTCTCTGTCCCAAAAATAAATAAACGTTGAAAAAAAAATTAAAAAAAAAATATTAAGTTAAAGAAACCAGACAAAAAATAATAAATACTATATGATTCAATTTATATTATATACACTAATTTCATGAAAGGCCAAAATACACTGTATCAATAGAATTCAGAATGGTGGTTACCTTTGATTACCTTTGATCTCCTAGGAGATCATACAAGGGAAGGTTTGAGATGGTGGCCATATTCTACTACTCAATATGTATAGTGGTTACTTTTGTAAAAATTGAGTTGAAAACTTAAGACTGAATGTTACTGTATGTGTATTATAGAACAAGACAAAACCACAATAAATAAAACAAGCTTTCAACATAAATCTATTCTATCACATGTTAATGCCTTGTTTGACACAGTATAGAAATATGAAACTTGGGAGAACATAAAAAATCTCTGAAGGATGTAATACAGCAATCTAAATTGATGCAAAATAATTTATGCAAGAGTGACAAAAGACCTCCCACAAAGACTGCCTTCTTTCCTCCCCAAAAAGTGACTTGATAACAAAATACTTTAAATCAAGCCACACAATGTAGTTCCTAGGGGGTGGAATGTCTGGTTAACGTAAGCCTAGTAGAGTACACAGGACATTTGCCAGATTTTTGTCAAAGAATGTCTATGAGATCATTCTTCAACAAGGGCTCCCCTCCATATTCCTGACATGATATAAACTGCTCTGGTATTTATGTATGCTGGACACTCCTTTAGTATACTTTATAGGTTTTTAAATAAAACCAGCTGGCACTTGAGCTGACCTTGAGGACAAAGAAAAAAGATTTCTCTGCAGCACACTTGTGTGCATCAGAATCACCTAAGTCTTAGGGTCTCCATCCAGACATTTTACAGCACTTGGTTTGCAAAAGGCCCTGGAATCTGCATTTCAAGAAGCACTCCAAGAGATCCTGGGTCAAGTGGTTTGGCTCATACATTTATGGTATCCTGGTCTATACTATCATATCAACTATTCATTTTCAGTGAATTTGCTTATTTCAAAAATATAATGTCTTCTCTCTATGTGAAATTAGTATGGATGATAGAACTTAATGCAATAAGCAATAAGCTATATATGTCCTTTTTATATATGTCCTATTATAAATCCTTTATCTGCTAGTTAGATTTCATCTTTCTCAGTCACATCAGTGTAACAACATTAACCTACTCAATAATCAAAGAAGAAAAGTAACTGAAATAATGCCTTTCCATATTAATTAATAATTATTATATGCATAGAATGACTTGTTGCTATGTAAACTATTATTTTTTCTTAATGAGAGGCAACTCAGACTTGGACCAGAGCTATCTGAATCTGCTAACACATAAATTCAGGATTAATGGAATTCAACCATTTAAAAGGCCAATGTGCACTATTAAAATATAGAAGAGAAATTATAAAGTGAATTTACCTAGGCAAATGAAAGACAGAGGTGAGAAGCTTTCCAAAAGAAACAAAAAGAAAAGAGAAAGAGAAAACAGTAAAAAAAAAAAAAAAAAAAAAAAAAAATAGAGAAAAATCTGCCAAAGACTAAAGAGACTAGAGAGAAATAAATAACCTGCAATTTAAATTGGGTAGTGACTAGATGAAAATCAGAACATTGTGGTTGTTTTACGTGAGAGAGCAAAACCTTACTAGGAACCCATGCAGAGAACATGGTAGAAAATAGAAAGTATAAAATTCAACAAAATTAATTTTTACTGCTGGAAAAATAATGTCTTAAATAAGGAACTAAGAAAAAACAAAACAAAGTCAAACAGTAAACCAGGTTAGTGTTATTCATATTATGAGCCTTGGGAAATGCCCCTGACTTTTTGCTTCTGCACCAATATGAAAAGGAGATAGCATGCCTGAGACCCACCCTGGGCCTCCAGGTACCATCACGCAAATAATGAATGAAGGTTAGTGAATTGTTTTGAGTTTCTCAAGATACAATGTATAGTTATTTGGACTATTGTGCTTTTGATTTAGACCAATTAAGTGAGTTAACATTTTAATAACATTTAGTATCATGAGCATGAAAAATTAAGCAAAAAATATAGTGAAATATACTATGGGGAAAAGGCCAAATGAAAAAAATACATACATAGTTGCTAAATCTTTCAGTGAAAGAACACAATTACTTCTCCCGTGACCCCCCCGCCCATATTGCTATTGGATACCATTTAAATCTGAAGGTGCTAGAAACACAAATAATTTATTTGGTTTAATAATAACATTATTCAGGATATCACAGCAATGCTGATGAAATACATACTACCTACCAAGCACCTAAAATGTTAATTAAATGAATATACACTCTAACTATTAGCAATTATATCAATCTTCATCCATGTTACCACTCTAATACAACAAACACATTATCAATCAATTATCATCACGGGTAAAAACAAAATAGTCTTTTATCTTTGAGAAGCTTAGAAAATTAGTAAGCCACAGTGAAAGACTGAGTATTATCATCATTAGGATTAATTTATATATAATTAATGCCTACTTTTTATTACAGAATTATAAAGACAATTATTCTAAGGGGAGGAGGACAGAAAAATGGGGCAAATCATTATCCCAACTTCCAATGTGGAAATGGCAATTGCAGCTTGCTGATCTCACCAAGTTATTTACATGGGATGATGATTTTTATTTATTAATTTACATTGGAGGATGATTGGATGTCCAATCCTTTTTTTCACTAGGGTAAGACTATAGATAGAACCACTCAGACTGCCTTGATGGCCTTTGCTTTTATTTATCCCTGGAGAGTCCATGTATGTGCTACCATTGTATGACAATGCCTTATGCTATCAATGGATTTTTTTTCCCCCTGAATTTCCTACTCTCTGACAGTGACCAATAGGGCAATCACAATGAAGCTTAAATCAAGCAATGTTGTAGAGTGCTGAAAAGGATATACATGCTCAACCCGAAAGGCCATGGTCTCATGATCCTACAGGACTTAACAAATGTCAAAAAGAAACTTCTTTTTAAAGACTTCCGTCTTCCTAATTTTTGACTGCTTAATATAGCAAAACACTTTGTACAAATACAATTATCTGCTTGAATGTCTTCATGTAAGTGAAGATATCTTTCATGAGAGACTGAAGAATGTATGTTTTTTTGTTGAAATTTAGTTTTACACAAATGAACAAGCATTACCAAAGAGAAGAATGTCAGTGTTTTTCTGTATTATGAAATGCATAGACACACACACACACACATACACACATACACAACACTCACACCAGATTAAAAGATTGCAAAATATTTATATTTTCCTTATTGGCACCTCCTTGACTTTCATGCCTCAGATATTTTCTTCTGTTGTTTTTAATACTAATATTTAGATTGATAGTAAAAGATTGCTAATGGAACTTTTCTTTCAAAAAGTTTTTGTTGTTAATGAGATGTATATTAAATAAAGAAAAATAAAACAAAATTAAAACTTTATTGTCTAACTCTACTGTAACAGTTTTCATATATTAACTTAATTAATCTTCAGAGCAACCGTAATAAAGACTATTGTCTCCATTTTAGAGATGAGTGAAATGAGCCACAGATACAGCAAGTTGCCTAGAATAACACAATTAAGCAGAAATGCACTGTGGGCAAGTCCACAGTGATGTATGAATGAATACAAGGGATTAATAAACATGAAAAAGTTCATAACACAGACTCGTACATGCATGGACTCACAGGAAAAAGAGAGTAAAAGGATATATAGTGAAAAAAGAATTTATTTTTTAAAATTGTTTATTTTTCCCCCAGTTTTGAGTGCTATTATAACCAGAAAAAAATCAGCAAATGCTACACAAAAGAAAACAAATGGACAAAAAGATTTATGTGCAAATTCTCAAGAATCTTATGTAATATACACAAGAACATATGCTACCTCAAAGAAGTTGTTTTTTTTTTTTAACTCAATAGCACTTTAAAAGTACATCTGGGGGCGCCTGGGTGGTGCAGTCGGTTGAGCGTCTGACTTCAGCCAGGTCACGATCTCGCGGACCGTGAGTTCGAGCCCCGCATTAGGCTTTGGGCTGATGGCTCAGAGCCTGGAGCCTGTTTCCGATTCTGTGTCTCCTGCTCTCTCTGCCCCTCCCGCGTTCATGCTCTGTCTCTCTCTGTCCCAAAAATAAATAAAATGTTAAAAAAAATAAAAAATAAAAAATAAAATAAAATAAAAGTACATCTGCCTTGCACTTTCTATAGATACTTAAGTTTCTGTTTGTTTTGCCCCCCCCCCCCACAGTTCTGCAAACTTGTTGAGGAAATGACCATGATTCATTCCCATTTGCATCCACTGTGCCTACACAATACAAGGCCTGCCACGTGTAGGGAGGCATTCAGTAAATGGTGGCTGAGGAATTTCATACTTGTGGAAGCAAAAACACTAAGAACAATACTATCTTCTATCACATAAGAACAAAATTGTCTCAGAGGCTAATAACTACCAGATATGACCTCATAATTGCATAAAGATACACCTAGCTGGGCGGTCATGAGGAAAGCAGGTTATCAGGTTGAGAAACGAGAGACATTTCTAGCACAGCTGGAAAATCACTCAAATTCCAACCTCTTTGTATTTCTGCTGAATATTTTACTCATATTTGACGACCCCTTTTTAGAAAACTTTCCCACACCACAATGTCACTCATGTTTCCCATAAGTTTTTATGCATGCCTTTATTATATGTATAATAGAGCTACCTTATAGTATTATTTGTGACTATTTTATTTGACTGCACTTGAAGCTCCGTGAAGGCAAGAAGTGGGCCAGTATACATCAGGACCACTGCACACAATCTTGCAGGCTGTGCACTGCACAAGGGCACCATATCTAAAGAGATGCGATAAACATCATGGATATCATAGATTGGAATATTTGTATCAACAATTTTCTGGTGGGTAACAATAAAGTTTCTTTTTTTTTTAAGGTTTATTTATTTTTCACAGACAGAGAGAGACGGAGCATGAGTGGGGAAGGGGCAGAGACAAAGGGAGACAGCATCTGAAGCAGGCTCCAGGCTCTGAGCTGTCAGCACAGAGCCCAACGCAGGGCTCAAACCCAGGAACCACAAGATCATGACCTGAGCCGAGCTGAAGTCGGATGCTTAACTAACTGAGCCACCCAAGCGTGCCAACAATAAAGTTTCTTGAAGAAAATGTCCTTTGTTTTCTTATATTCAAAGGTCCTAGAACATAAAAGGTACTCAAAAAAAAATTTTTTTTTTAATTTTTTTTTTCAACGTTTATTTATTTTTGGGACAGAGAGAGACAGAGCATGAACGGGGGAGGGGCAGAGAGAGAGGGAGACACAAAATCGGAAACAGGCTCCAGGCTCTGAGCCATCAGCCCAGAGCCTGACGCGGGGCTCGAACTCACGGACCGCGAGATCGTGACCTGGCTGAAGTCGGACGCTTAACCAACTGCGCCACCCAGGCGCCCCTCAAAAATTTTTATATAAATGAATACACCAAGAACTGTACCATTAACTAATGCACAAAAAATTAATATATTGGTTTTATCTTTCAAGCTGACATGTGAGGAAAGTAATTTCGATATGATAGATAATATAGATTAAAATGTGATAAAATTAAGAATATTTTGGCAGTAAATATTAATGAATTTTATGGTCTGAAGACATATAAAGCAAATTCTCTCTAAAGTAAATATTGTAAACTATATCATTATACCTCAACACTAATGCTACCAACAGGGGAAACGGAGTTTAGGAATTCTCCCTGTCTCTCATAGGGCTTATAAGCTTTAATATCATAAAGCATGATAACCACTGCTATTAATGCTTAATACAGGTTTTCACTTTCAGATATTCAAGGGCACTGTACCCAAGATATCTGTAAATAGGACAAGAGGCATTAAAACAACAATGACAAAATAGCCTGTATTTCTTGGCATTCTACTTTCATTTAATCAGTACTTTCTATTTGTTATGTATAAATGCTGAGGACTAGCATTTTTTAGGCAGATTCATGTCACCAAACTTCTTTAGCAAGATTATAGCTTTTCGTTATTTTGATATTCACTGTTGGGTTAGGATAGAAGATACCACTAACCTAGATGATGTGGAATTTTTAAATTTAATCCAGGTTGCCAGAGGTATAATTAAATCCAGGTTTCAGGTGGTCCCTGCTCTGAATGAAGGGGCACATCCAGCTTTCCCAAGCTATGCTCTTTACAATTCCTTTTAGCAAACTCGCTTTGCATTTAAATGTATAACATAACATATATTGTGAATCTCAGCAAGGAACAATATAAATAGGTTAGAATTTCCAAAAGTGATGAATGGCATCAAGCCACAAATTTGGGAAACATTATAAAACTCAAGGGAGATAAACAGAAAGAAAACCAGACCACGGAAGTGAAGTCCCAAGCAAAGGGAAAATTGTAGAATCAGTCATAAAGAAAAAGAAGTATCACTTTCAAGGGAATAATGACTGGCAACCTGACTTCTCACTAGAGATGATGAAAGTCAAAGGGCAGTAGAATTATATTTTTTAAGTGCTAAAAGAACATATTCTATTAAAGTAACCTTCAAAATTAGAGAAAAATAAAGTTACTCCCAGATAAGTAATACTGAAATAAACAACCAAAACTATTATCAGCAGACCCACAGAAACAGTTATACTAAAAGCCATTCTTCCAACAAAAGGAAAGTAGTATCTGATGAAAATTTGTAAGGAGAGGAATGAAGAGCACCAAACAGAGTGGATAAATAAAAAATGAATCATCATCGATTTGGGTGGGGGGGGGGGTTGTTGAAAAATATATGTAGAATTAAAAACATACCACAATAATAATCCAAATGTTGGTAGGGAGTGGCAAATGGAATTACATTGTTCTGAGATTCTAAAGTATCATAAAGTATCAAAAATTATATTAGGCTATAATAAGTAAAGTCTGAATATTGTTATTTTAGTGTAAATGCTAAGAGAATATAAAAGAATGTTCATGTAAATAGCTAAATGAAGGTGTAAATGGAATAATAAAAAAACACTTGAGTAATTCAAAAGAAGGCAAAAAAGTGGAGAAAGAGGAAGACAAATAGGAACAAAAAAATAGGAAAAAAAATCAGATGGGAGTTATAATCCCAAATATACCATTAATTACTGTTCTGGGGGTAGAATTGTGTCCCCCCCAAAAGATGTATTTAACTCCTAAATGCTGGTACCTGTGAACATAACCTTATTTTTTTTTAATGTTTATTTATTATTTATTTTTGAGAAACAGTATGAATGGGGTGGGGCAGAGGGAGAGAGAGAGAATCCCAAGCAGGCTCCATGCTGTCAGCAAAGAGTCTGATGCAGGGCTCTATCTCACAAACCATGAGATCATGACCTGAGCCGAAATCAAGAGTCAGATGCTTAACCAATGGAGCCACCCAGGCACCCTTAAATATAACCTTATTTGGAAGTAGTATGACTGTAGACTTAATCAAGTTAAGACGTGGTCATATTGAATTAGGATAGGCTCTAATTCAATGACTGGTATCCTTATAAGAGGGAAATTTGGATACAGACACACAGGGAGAACATCATGTGAAGGTGGAAACAGAGTTGGGAGGGATGTGTCTACAAACCAAAGAATGCTAAATATTCCTGGCAACACCAGAACCAGGAGAGAGGAATTGAATGGATTCTCCCTTGGAATCTCCAGAAGGAACCGATCCTGCTGACTCCTGGATTTCAGAACTCTAGCTACAGACTACAGTCTAGAACAGACTACAGAAGAATAAATCTGTGTTTTTAGACTCCCCAGTTTGTGGTACTTTGTTATGACAGCCCTAGGAAATTAATACATTTACATTAACTGGATATTGAATATATATTTGAATTTAAAAACAAAGATTGTCATACTGCATAAGAAAAACAAAATTTAAAAAGTGTCAATATACTGCATGCAGGAGACATACCTTAAATACTAAAGAAGGGTTAAAATGAAAGGATGGAAAAAGGTACACCAAGAAAACACTAAAGAAAATAAAGATGTAGTTATACAAATATCAGATAAGCGAGACTTTAAAGCAACGAGTTTACTTAAAAAAATAGTTTATAAGATTCAAAAAATTTCAATCCACTAGGAAGAGACAGCAATTAAAAATATATAGCAATTTTAAATTTACACACAACTGATTACATAGCTTTATAATATATAAAGCGGAAACTGACAGAAGTAAAATGAGAAAAAAACCTTTAGTAGATAGTTTTAACATAGTAGATAGTTTTAATACAACTAACACTAAAGAACAAACAGATTTACAAAAGCAGTACATTTCTAGATGATATGAACAATACAATTAACAAAATTGACTTGGTAACAAACAGAGCTGTATCCAACAATGACAGAATTCACATTCTTTTCAAGTCATCATGGAACTCTTGTCTATTGCTGGACCATATGCTGGGCCATAAAGCAAGTCTGAACTTCCATCTCACTTCCATAAAATTGAACAAGAAATCAAAAGCAAAATGACAATCACAAACCTCCAAATGTGGAAATTAAACAATATATTCATAAACCACATGGTGCAGAAGACATCACAGTGAAGACTTAGAAAATATTTTGAACTGAATAACAGCATATTGGAATTTATGGGATGCACATAAAGCTGTACTTAGAAGGAAAATTTATAACCTTGAATGACGAAATTGGAAAATGAAGAAAGAGTGAATATCAACTGCCTAAATATTCATCTCAAGAAGTTAGAGTAGGAAAAAAACATTAAGTCATTAAACTAGATAAAATAGAAAAGCAGAAATAAATAAAAACAAACATACAATAGAAAAAAATCGACACAGCCAAAAATTAAATCTGAGGAAAGAATGATGTTCTGAGAAAACTTCTATGAAGATCTATCAGAGAGAGACAAGACACAAATCCCAAATATAAGAAATGAAAAAAGAAATACCTTGATAAAACCTTTAAAAAAATCATAAAAATAAGAGGAGATCATGAACAACTTTATGCCAATAAACTTTATAAGAAATGAACAAATACCCTGAACAACACATGTTACTAAAAATGATACAAAAAGAAATAGAAAATGTGAATTGTACTCCATCTATTAAGAAAATTGAATGTGTATTTAAAAACCTATCCTGAGACTCTAGGGATTGTATGGAAAAACTATGAAAATTAATAACTGAATTTAGCAAGAAAGAGGAATATAAAGTCAACATAAAAATCATTTTTCTATATTCCAGAAACACACCCAAATTTTTAAAAGATAGAATTTACAATGGCATCAAAAAACATCAGATGACCAGGAATATATCTAACAAAAGATATGCAATACTAACATACTGAAAAGAATAAAATGGTATTGAGAGAAAAGAACTAAATAAGAAGAACAATTACCTGTGTTCAGAGCTGGGAAGACTCCTTTTTACAAAGATGCCAATTCTCCCTAAACTAATTTATAGATTCAACAGAATCCCAATAAAAATGTCAATATTTTTTTATGAAAGCTAGGAAAATGTTTTTTTAAAAAAACAGAGCAATGCAAAGGGTCAAAAACAGCCATGGGAATCCTTAAAAAGCAGCACAGACTTGAAAAACTTACACCACCACATATCGAAGTCTGTTAGAAAGTTAAAACAGTCAACATAGAAGCAAAGACTAACAGAGGCCAAAGTAAAGAACAGAGTCCAGAACATACCCACAGACGTGTGATCATCCAAAATACAAGACAACGCTACCATGAAATGGAAGATGAATGGCTTTTCTGTGAATGTTATTAGGTCAACTGGACATCCATATGGGGACAAAAAGGAATCTTGAGCCATACCTCACATAAAACACAAAAATCAAAAGGAGATGGTCTAAAATCTGAATATGAAAGAAAAAAACAGGAAAGCATTTAAGTGAAAACACAGACCAACTTCATGACTTTAAGTGAGGCAAAAATTCTGTAAGAGGCCATGAAAACTCTACATTAACTCCATGTAACATATGTAAAATGGAGTGACATATAAGAACATATAAACCTATATGTAAGACTCCATGTTAAATATAGGAAAATTCTGCTACATCTGATTTTAAGATCTGTTCGTCGAAAGACCCCAAAAAAGTGAAAAGTAAGCCCCAAGTGTAAGAAAAGATATTTTTAATATATACATATATGTATTTGCATGTGTGTGTGTGTGTGTGTGTGTGTGTCTGAAAAAGTACTCCTGTGTATAAAGAACTCCTATTCTTCAAATCAATAACAAAAGCATATACTCCAAAAGAAAAATGGATAAAACACTTAGGCAATTAACCAAAGTGGATATTCAAATGATCAATAAACATATGATAAGACACTTAACCTTAACAGTCACCAAGGAAATGTTAATAAAAACCAGAATGGGGGCGCCTGTGTGGCTCAGTCAGTTGAGCGTCTGACTTCAGCTCAGGTCACGATCTCACGGTCCGTGAGTTCGAGCCCCGCGTCGGGCTCTGGGCTGATGGCCCAGAGCCTGGAGCCTGCTTCCGATTCTGTGTCTCCCTCTCTGCCCCTCCCCCGTTCATGCTCTGTCTCTCTCTGTCTCAAAAATAAGTAAACGTTAAAAAAAAAAAAATAAAAACCAGAATGAGATATCTGGTTTGGAGAATGACACCTCCAAAATGACTAAAATTAAAATAACAGTAACAATAACAACAGTACAAAGCATTGATGAAGATGTGGAACAACCAGATTTCTCAAACACTTCCTGTTAATAACCTATATTGATAAAGCCCCTCTGAAAACTGGAACTATCTATTAAAGCTGAATGTATGACACAGAACTTTCACTCCTAGGCATATATCCACCAGAAATCTATACACATGTGCATGAAAAATATGCACAAGAATGTTCATAACAGCCCTATTTATAACAGCCCCAAATGGAAACAACCCAGTCCATTAACAATAAAATGGATAAAGAAATTGCAGTATTCCCATGCAATGGAAAATTATACAGCAATATGGATGAATGACATCGCACTACAAACATACGGATGAATGTCAGAAAAATAACTTTGAATATAAACAATCAAACACAAAAGAACTATATACCATATGATTTTGCTTATTCAAAGTTCAAACTCAGGTAAAACTAACTTACGGTGTGCGAAGTAAAAATAGTGGTGTGAGATGTATCTGGGGTACTGACGATGCTGTAGGTCAAATACAGTGTTGTGGCATATTCATGGAAAGACTAAAGTTTCCACAACTTAATGAAGACTATGCAAGAATAAGAATAAGCATATTGCCCATTTCTTCATTTACCCAGACAGAATGTGGTAAAAAGAATCTAAAAAAAAATAAAATAAATGTTTTCAAAGCCTATGGCTACGTTAGCAATAAAAAAAAAGTGTACACTCCATAAGTTATTCCATATTTTTTTCATTTTGATAAAATTAAAAACATGTATTTAATAAACAACTGAGCAGCAGCCTTTCTGTTCTATTGCATGTTTGGGAATAGTTTCTCTCTCTCTCTCTCTCTCTCTCTCTCTCTCTCTCCTTTTTTTGGTATAGAATTCCCTATTATTATTTTCCTGCCATGCTTTGAATCATCCAAGCCAAGAGTTGTTTTTAGCATTAAGCAGCTAACTCAGAAGCAAAAAAAACCAGTCACAAGAGATTATCTCCTTCAGGACTGTTCTAGAATTATTACACATATGAATTATTTAAAAATTGGATAATTTTATGTGGCAAAAGGAAGAAGAAAGTTATAAATAGAAAAGAGTAAAAGATGTCACTAATTATTAACTAGGCAATATGAAAATAAACGCTTCCATAAATAGATTTTTATATTTTTTCCTTACACTAAATTTTCTTCCACTTCTGTTTCTTCCATCCTGTCCACATTGGTGGATTATTTATTGCTATTTCAGTTATATATTTCAAGAGAATGAGGTGACTGATTATATTTTTGCATAGTTGCTTGGTTTAAAATGCTGTGAAAGGAATTTATTTTTAAATTTGAAAGCTGTTACTATGACATTAAAAAAAATGACAACAGAAATGACTAGCAAAGAAATACTCTAAACATCTTTAATTCTAGTGATTATAATTATTTAAGACCTCCTGCCCGTAATCCAAGCAATTACTACCTTCAAATGAAAGTAGATATTTCTAAGAAACCCCAAAAGCTACTACCTGAGTTTTATTGTTCTGGTTCTCCACTAATGTCTTATGAAATGTTTGCCATATCTCACAGGTTACTACATGAAAGGAGATCATTGTTTATAGTCCCAGTTCTGAGTCACTAGCCCTGAAATGTTTCCTCCCACTACATTTCTTGATCTAGACCTTCCTGGCTATCTATTTTATTACCCTTTCCCCTCATTTATTTCATTTCTAGCATTATCTCACCCCTTAGACTTTTGTACTAGGCACTGTCAGTCGCACAGCTATGTAATCGGCTTCTGGCAACCTTGAGTAAATACTCTATTTTATCCCTGTGAGTTAGCAGATTGGCCCAGCAAGCTTGTTTTTACCACTAAGGAATTACCTCCCAAGCAGCTAATGCAGTTCTGGGGATTTGGTCCATTCAACACTACAGATATTTCTTGAGGGCCTACTACGTGCCCAGAACTCTGCCAGCTGCTAAAAAGAAAATGATGAGTAGAACAGAGAGTCTCGGCCCTTTGAGAGCTTTGATGGAAAAGACAGAGCTTAAACAAGTAAATACACAGATATATGATCACAGACTATAATGAGTGCTGGGAAGAGAGAGTACTTGGTACAAGGGTACTCCGAGGGCATATGATGGTTGGCCTGGCCCAGTCTGCAGGGTCAGGAAAGGCTTCCAAGGAAGTGACATTCAGCCAAGATCTAAAGAATGATAATTAGGCAGGGAGCCATACCAGGCAGGAAGTTGCATGGCAGGATGAGGAATTTGTGTTCATGAAAGGGAGGAACTTTCTTTTGAAAAATTATTAATTAACCAAAGATAAGGGAAATGGGGAAAAACTGACATTTTAAAAGAGAAAACTAAATTATATTCTAGTGCAAGGATTGTTTCACTGCAAAAAAGAAACCTAATCACTCTTCAATTTTGCCGAGTCTCAGTGCCTCCAAAAGAGAAATTGAAGAAGGACCCAGAGCTGTGATCAAGACATAATGTGGCATGAAGTTCTATAAGGGAAAATACAGATGACAAAGGGCAAAGTTGTAAAGTTAGGTATCAATTTATAGGAGAAGAAGACAGGGTCAAAATGCCAGACATCAGAATTACGGACAGCAATAGAAACACAGAAGAGGTAAGTTTAAGGTGGACATAATGTACAAACTGGCAGAATCATAATCATGAATGTTGTGTACCTGAAAATAATGTAACACTGTGTGTCAACTATACCCCCCACATTAAAAATAAATGATTTTTTTTTTTGAAGATGGATATCTGGGACATCTGGGTGGCTCAGTCGGTTAAGCATCTGACTTCAGTTCAGGTCATGATCTCACGGTTTGTGGGTTTGAGCCCCACATCAGGCTCTGTGCTGACAGCTCAGACCTGGAGGCTGTTTTGGATTCTGTGTCTCCCTCTCTCTCTGCCCCTCCCCAACTCATGCTCTCTCTCTCAAAAATAAGTAAACATTAAAAAACAAAAGTAGACATCAAAGGAGGGCCATCAGGTAAGATCAGAGTTTGAAGGTTTTAAATATATATACTCAAATATATATAACAGGTTATATGTAAGTGCTATATACTGTTAAATAGAAGTAAAACACTCAATTTCATTCACAGTGCTCTATGCAGGGACAAAAAATATATTTACACAGAGAAATAGAATGACACAACAGTTCTTTTTCCACTCATCTCTGCTTTAGGTTTAAATTGGACAGCTCCTGGGCTTCACAGATATTATCGAGAGAGTATCTAGCATTAACACAGACTACACACAGTTATTCCAAATTAGCCTGGACATTTGATAAATATCCATCCCTGTGGAGGCAGAGAAGTAAGGTGGACAGCTCCCTAGACTTGAGTCCCGACAGAACATCTCTGAAGGCCTGAGTCACTGAACCTCTAACAGTGAGTCTCATAGGGGAGAGTGCATTACGATCATCTGGAGGGCTTGTTAAAATGCAGGCTGTGTGGCCCCACCCCCATAGTTTCTGGCTAGGTGGGTCTGGGTTGAAGTCTGAAAAGTCCATTCCTTGAGAGCTTGTTTGGAGGTTATAGCAGGGGAGTGCAGCTACTCATATGCCCTTGATTGAGGAACAAAGATCTGTCCTCCTCTGTCCAGGAAGGTTGTCCTCTTTGACTGAGCATGCAGCTTTGGGAGGGATGCCCATGGAGGAAGGGGACGCCCCCCTCGCCAGCCAGATCAGCCTAATCAACCCTGGAGATCAATGCGGTGACAGATGTTGCAGCCAGATCACCCTCACATCCTGAAAAGTGCATTCCTAACCAGTTTCTAGGTGAGGCTGATGCTGCTGATTTTGAGAACTTCTGCTCTAAGGGTATGTTTCCTTATCTGCAAAATGAGGGTATTATTGCCTCTGAGGCCCACTCCACAGAGTTGTTGAATGAAACCAGTTATGTCCAATAAGGGTACAATGTGTTTCATATTTTTCTTATATCTCACTGCAAAGGAAGATATCTTTGAATGACTGAATGCCTACATTTGATTAATAAAGTGATTCTATGTGAGTGTAAGAGAGTAATGATCAAACACCTAAGAATTCTTCCTAAGTAGCATTCATTTAAATGACATGGATAAACAGGAATTCAAATAGTAAGAGAGAGGAGGACTAGGGAGTGGAGTTAGGTAGCTGGTATATATTTTTTAAGTTTATTTATTTATTTTGAGAAAGACTGAGAAGGGGAGAGGTAGTGAGAGGGGGAGAGAGAGAATCCCAAGCAGGCTCCATACAGTCAGCACAGAGCCTGACGTGGGGCTCAAACCCACAAACCTTGGGATCATGACTCGAGCTGAAGATAAGAGTCAGACGCTTAACCGACTGAGCCACCCAGGTGCCCCTATAGCTGGTACTCTTAACATGATCTTACTAGATATTAAAATATTAAAATGCTTCCACACCGATTAGCAAATAACTGCTGTCTAAGTAACTGCTGTCAGTGCCATCCCCCGAGCACTGCAGACCCACAAAGGCATCTAAGAAGAAAATGGCTGACACAGCAAGGGACTGCCACCACCCTGCCTCGGCACCTGTGCCAATGCCTCTTCTGACTGGCGTGTGCCCATGACACACTGATAGTTACATGCTTTGAATATCACCCTCAGAAAGGAGAGCGGATGAGATGAATACATATTTCTAGATCATTCCATTGCAAATACGTTCTTCCTCTGCATCTTTATTCCATCATATAAAAAGTTTCAGGAGACTGGGGAAGTATAATGGAGAAAGGAGAAACACCAAAGTGAGGAAAGGATTTAGGATTATATGTTGTTGCAGAATAACTTCACTTGGGTATTGCTAAAACCTACTCAGAAACGTGAGTTTAGAAAGATCTAAAGGAAAAGGACACAGCAGTCACAGAGCATGACTGGTCTACATCTGCCTCTCTGTTCGAGCATTTTCCAAATTGCCATCTGCCTTTGCAGCAGCTCTGCCACCTTGAGCAAGTTGGGTCTACGGCCTTGAAATTCTGAGTGGCCTTTGATGTTGCCAAGCATTGGACAGAAATGACGAATTTCTACTTTGGAGCTAGGTCAATGTTGTCTCCACTTGTGTTCACAGAAAGGGCATATTATCCATTATTTCAGTTGAAATTTCTGAGCTCAAAATGGGATTCACTAACCCACAACAGAGTAACTGGAAATAAGAATGATCATTCTGAATTCCTTCAAATATCCCTGAATAAACTACTTCAAACCAAGATGACTCTTTATGCATTTCCTGAGCAATGAGGAGGTAAAGGATGCATCCTTAGAGTCGTAAGAAACACCATTCCAGGAAACGTTTTCTGAAAAAATTCTCTTCCACAGATGGAATTGAAAAGGATAATGTAGAAACATCCATCTCCGCTTGTAAAAATCTCACCCATATTAAAAGACTGGGGTTTATGACTAAAGTTCCTTCATTGGTTTCCAGAGAAAATGCTGCCATTCTTTGTCTCTACCTCAATTATAACTACAAAATACTGGACACAATGAATAAGGCATGTAGTAAACCATAGTCAATGAAATGGTACATTTCCAATTCAATGTGAAGAGTCAAAGTGGCTATTTTCCTTCCTATATTCAGAGAGTGTCATAGGAACGCATGTGTATTCTTTGTGTTTGAGAAAGAATTGCTTCTAAAGGTTGATCAGTTAAGGGCAATGCATAACATTAAGAAGAAATGCTCTTCTCCAGTCTGCATTCCCACCAACAGTGCACAAGTTTCCTTTTTCTCCACATTCTTGCCAACACATGTTTCTTTTGTAACAAAGTTAAAAAACAGAACTACCCTATGATCCAGTAATTGTATTACTGGGCATTTCTCTCCAAAATACAGAAACATGAATTCAAAAGGATACATGCACCCCTTATGTTTATTGCAGCACTATTTACAAATAGGCAAATTATGGAAACAGCCTAAGTGTCCATCAATAGGTGAGTGGATAAAAAATATGTGGTATACGTATACAATGGAATATTATTCAACCATAAAAAGAATAGAATCTTGACATTTTCAACAACATAGATGGAACTAGAGGACATAATCTTGAGTGAAATAAGCCAGTCAGAGAAAGACAAATACCATATGATTTCATTCATATGTGAAATTTAAGAAACAAAACAAAACAAAGGAAAAAAGAGAGAGAGGGACAAACCAAGAAACAGACTAGACTCCTAACTATAAAGAACAAAGTGATGGTTACCAGCGAGGAAGTGAGTAGGGGGATGGATGAAATAGGGGATGGGATTAAAAACGAATTTATCATCATGAGCACTGAGTAATGTAGAGAATTGTTGAATCACTATACTGTACACCTGAAACTAATATAACACTGTGTGTTAACTACACTGGAATTAAGTTTTTTTAACTTAATAAAAAAGTAATAATAAAAATGAAAACTTAATAAAAATAATAAAAAGGAAATGTTCTTAAATGGATATGGAAACTCACTGAAAAAAAATACAAGGAAAGCTTAAAAAACTGAAAAAAAATTGGAGGAAAGCTATAAAGCACAGTAATACGTTGTATATAGTGAAAGTTACCAAGAAATGCTGCCCAGTTTGAGCTGTACAAAAGGGTGGGTCACTATTTGGTTGCGCTCTTGGGGCACCTCATAAAATCTACAGAATCATTTTATTGACATTTACTGAAACCTTTTAAAACCTTCATAAACTAGGGCACCCGGGTGGCTCAGTCGGTTAAGCGTCCGACTTCGGCTCAGGTCATGATTCGGTTCGTGAGTTCAAGCCCCGCGCCGAGCTCTGTGCTGACAGCTCAGAGCCTAGAGCCTGCTTCAGATTCTGTGTCTCCCTCTCTCTCTGCCCCTTCCCTGGCCATGCTCTGCCTCTCTCTCTCTCTCTCTCTCTCTCTCTCAAAAATAAATGAACAGTAAAAAAAAAAAATTTTTTAAACCTTCATAAATTTTCAATGGAAATGGAAAACAGAAAAATATATTTCAAACGCAATAATAGTACATAAATGCATAAATGTTAGAGAATAAAATAATAAGATGCTGAATTCAGCATTCCAGAAATTTGACATTATCTAATTCTATAAGCCAGAGGGGAAGAGAACAAGTGGGAAAACGTGAGGCAACATAAAACAAGGCACATGTATGGAAAATCTGTGTAAGTACACTTATATCAGTGTTTGTTGAGTATCTTTGGCTCTTAAAATGACAGTGTTTTTAGGATCTTCAGAGAAAAGTGAAAGGAGAATGAGAAGATAGACACTAATGTTTTGGGGACAGAGAAGACTCTCAGTGTGACACAGCAAGCTTTCAAACTGACCAAATAAATGAAGCATTTTAAAAAAAGAGAAGCAATTCAAGGAAGCAGGTAGATAATCAGGGGAAGGGTGGAGGCACAGGGGTGAGGCATAGGCTGTTCCTTTACTTATCTGGAAAGAAGTTTAGATTTTCACCAAGAACATATACCTAAATGAACTGAGCCTTGAACTGGTTGTATTTATTGGAATCACAAATATTATCATGTATAAATAAAGCTCCCAAGTATTTTTAAATTGATTGATTACAATGAATTAAGGCAGTTATAGATTTTTTATGACCAGGATTTCATATTAAAATCTATTGACTTGAAAATCAACATCCAAAGTAAAATCATTTAAACTGATGAGAGGCAGCATATATAGTACTTAACATATAAGTACTTAACTTAATAGTGCTCTATATTAGAAATTGGGCAAGAGGGACTATCATTACTACCTTTGCCACTTTCTAGCTGAGTGAACAAGTTATTGAATCTCACTGAACTTGAGATACTTCAGTAAAATGAGGATAACAGTACAATCCACTTCATACATATCATTGCTTTACTTATTAACTCACTACATGGTAAGATCTATGAGGACAAGAACCAAGACTCTTTGGCCCATCCTTACAAACTAAGTTCTTTTTTTATTTTTAAAATCTTTTTTTTTTAATTTTTTTAATGTTTATTTATTTTTGAGACAGAGAGAGACAGAGCATGAACGGGGGAGGGTCAGAGAGAGAGGGAGACACAGAATCCGAAGCAGACTCCAGGCTCTGAGCTGTCAGCCCAGAGCCCGACGCGGGGCTCGAACCCATGGACTGCGATATCACAACCTGAGCTGAAGTTGGACGCTTAACCGACTGAGCCACCCAGGCGCCCCACAAACTAAGTTCTTAGTATGTAACATTCTCTTGCGCATGCACGCATGCACATGAATGTGTGCCTTTGGCAAACAAATCTAAGAAAATACTTATAAAGCACCTAACATATAGACACTATGTTAAGTTCTTAGAATTAACTGATAACAAGACAGAAATAGCACCTACTTGCAGGAGAATAAAATAAAGTTATATAGCTAAGTACTTATCATAGTGCCTAAAACATGATAAACTTAATATGAATGTTTCCAGATGTTGAGTCCTGTTTCCCCACATCTAAGAGACTTGTGCAAGTCCAGAGTCTTCCCCATGATTTTAGCAAATTCTCAAGGGCTGACTAGTTCACAGCCCCTCCCACCCTGCAAAATGTGTCTTTTACATCTCATGCTGTGATAAAAGTTCATTCCTCTCTCTGGCTCCCAAGGAAGATTCTGTTTCAAGAAACATTTGATAAAAGTTTAGTTAATTTTTTAAGTTTTTCAGGGAAGGGTGGCCTAGCTACAGTCTCCTACCATTTCAGCATACCCAACCTCCCCATTGTTCCTCCTTGTCTTCCTTTTCTGGTGCCCCAAGCAAATTGATCCTCTCTTCTCAAATGGGAAATTCTGTCCATATATAAGCACGGTATCATTTCATCTTCCCCAAGCAGGCTTTTTATTTTATTTTATTTTTCCAACAGAAGCTGGCCCCTTCCTAAAGGCATATTCTCAAATCATGTAATAAACATAATACAATAAAATAATAACGGTTTCGCCACCTAGTTACATTACGTACTATTTTTATAATTATATCATCATCATCATCATTAGCATTAGCAGAAACTTCCATTTCTAATTCTGAATAGAACCACATGAAACAATATTAGATGGGCTATTAACAGGAAGTCTGAGATCCTATGAAAGAGGCAGCTTTCATTACATCCTGCCAAAATAGAAATACTCTCTTTCATATAACTGTATACGACATCTCTAAATAACCATCCACATGACTTGGAATTTTATATTTGCGGTCACAGAAGCTATATGACTAACACCATGCCAACTGTCTTAGCATTCTATTTGCTGTCTAACAAATCACCACAAACCAAGCGTTTTAAATCAACACTCATTTAGTAATTCACAAACTGCAGGTCAAAGTCTGACCAGGACTGAACTGGTCTTATAGGTTAGAATTTGGGCAAGGCTCAACTTTTTTTTCCCCCCAGGTTTACACAAAGCTGAAATCAAGATGTCAGCCACGCTGAGGTTCTCAACTGAACTTCAGAGTCCTCTTCCAAATTTATGGGCTGCTGGCCTACTTCATGTATTTGCAGCTATATAACAGAGATCCCAGTTTCCTTGTTAGCTCTCAGCCAAGGCTTCAACTCCTAGAGGCTTCCTTTGGTTTCTTGTCATGAGGCTCCCACAGGCAGTTCACATCATGGCTTCTTACTTCCAGACCAGTGGGAGCACATCTCTCTAATATTTCACCTTCTTTCAATTAGGTCCTCTAATGGGATCAAGCCCACCCAGGATAATCTTCCTTTTGAGATCTCATCACATTCAAAGCTTCTGCCCACACTCAGGGAGAAGGAATTATATAGGGCATGTATACCCAGGGGTAGAAATCCTACGGCCATCTTAGCATCCTATTTCCCACACCGATTTTCCTGAAAACTATCTTCCACACAGCAACCAGTGCTCCTGAATGCACCTCTTCCCTGGAAGCCACAATCAAGGTGAAATAAGGGGCTGAGACTCTCAAATGTAATAGCGCATTTCCATCTATTTCACATACTGGACTTCCTGACAGATAATTACGCTTTAATAAGTTGTTATCCAGGTAAATAAAAATGTCCAATAAACCTCTGGACACAATGAATCACTTAAATATCACCCAGTTGTCAAAACCTCGTCCCTCATTAACATTCCATGATTTATAAGAAATAAGTTCAAATCAATCTAGAGCCTATAGTTTAAAATTCATGATAGAGTGAAAAGAACATTTATTTTTTAATCAAAAAATATTAAATTCAAGTTCTGCCTATACCAATTATTTATTCTGAAATTCTGAGAAATCTATAGTATCACTCACCACAGTTTTCACAGTAAACGTGGTGATAATAATTGTAGTAATAATAAAAATCTTCATAAGATTATTGTGAAGATCAAATGAGATCATGCATATAGTATAGTATAAAATGGCATACATATGTAATTATTAGGTATATTATTAGTATTATCAGCACTCTCCAAATTGTTTAATGGAAAACATTTATCTGCCTGACTCTTCTTCCTTCTTGTCCCATCTCACTCATATGAATTTTGTATCAGTGGGAGCGGACACATGCAACAGAACGTGTTGCTGTGGAACAGTAATAATTGATGAGGACATAGAATGTCTTTGTGGTCTACCAGTTGAAGAATATGCACGTAATATTAATCTGAACACATTTTACCATAGGGCCAGTGTGATGCCCAAACACATTCTATAGATGTTTACAATATTCTTAAGGATATGTTGAAAAGGATATGTTGTCAAGGTACTCGAACTTCAAACAAATTCCCTGACTATGGTACAAGAGCTATTATAATAGAAAAGACCAGTGGAAGCCATTGAGGTACTGCCTTCCTAAAAGCAATAGTAAATTTTTCAATAAATAATTGTTTTCTGGGGCACCTGGATGGCTCAGTCAGTTAAGTGTCCGACTTCAGGCCAGATCATGATCTCACCATGTGGGAGTTCAAGCCCAGCATGGGCTCCATGCTGACAGCTCAGAGCCTGGAGCCTGCTTCAGATTCCGTGTCTCCCTCTTCCTCTGTCCCTCCCCTGCTCACACTCTGTCTCTCCCTCTCTCTCAAAATAAATAAACATTAAAAAAACATTTTTTAAAAAACCCATTGTTTTCCTATTGGGCCACTCAGAGAACATTATTAAGCTCAAAGACCTAAAAAATTCAAGAATGATGATTCCTGTCACTTCTCCATTTAACTCTCCAAATTAGACCAGTGCGGAAGATAAATGAGTTCCAAAGAATGAAAGTCTTTTCAGAAGCAATAAGTGGTGAATATAATTGTAGCTGGTATTTCAGATATTGTTTGTTACTGGATAAAACTTAAATAGCTTATTTCACCTAACATGCAGTTTTCATTTGATAAATGCATTCCTTTTTTTCTCTATTTTATTAAGACAAGAATACCACTAGTAAACTATTTTTACTTGGCAGGGCCAGAAGTTTATGTTTGCCATTCTGCCTTAGAGATACAACAAATCTCTCTCGCACAATCCCGCGGTGTACCATTTTAGTCTATAATATTGACTTCATATTACTGGAAGGTTTCTAGAGAGCAGCAAATAGTAGCTATCCCATATGACTCTATAAACCAAGTGTGTGGCAGAGATAGAAAAATAATTCTCATAGAAATACATAATGTTGCCACCTCAGGGTAGTTTTTAAGAGTCCATTGGTTTAGAGACTATCAGCATACTTCTTCCGAAGTGAAGAACCAGTTGCTGTATCTTGTGTACCCAACCACCAAGAAGGAGTAAGAACATCTCGTTAGCCAGTCTGATTTCGGAAGTGACATTTATCACTGACTCATTCTCCAAATTATTTTTAAAAGTTGCCAGTTTTGAGAGGCCTAGAATAAAAAGAAAAAAAATTATCCCACTTGACTAAGATGCAGTGCAAGTTGCTCTATTTTTAGTTATCATGATCAGACAATTGTATTTACAAGAGAATCACAGCAGAGCCTTTTTGTCTTTTACGGCATAGTAACAAGGCCAACTACACCTAAGCAAATAACTTTCTTTTTTAAGAAAATATCTCCCAGATTCCTACTGATGTCTGGTAAAATTGAATGTCTGATTATGGGATGCCAAATAACCATGCTAGTCAATCTTTTATTCCTGAATTAAGTGTTATCTGATTAATTTTGATGTAACAGGCATATCCAACAGACCTCCATCTCCACCAACCGATGAAAATCACACACACAAATACACATTATATATACATACACACACACACACATATATACATATATATACATACATATGTGTGTGTGTGTGTGTGTGTATACATGATCAGATCCTGATGGCACAAATTGTTGATCATTTGGCTCACATGACCCAGTATGTATGCTCCTGATCCTTTTCTTCTTCCTTTAACTCACACCTATGTTCCTGGGAGTTCCTCATTACTAATTAACTAAAGATGAAACCTCTAGCCTTTCTTATTGATGCTTCTTCAAGATATACAGGGACCAGGCTGAAGTGGGCTGTGAGAGTATTACAGGCTCACTCAAGGATAGAGATAAAAAAAAACAAAAAAAAAAAAACAATGAAGAACGACAGTCCACAGCTGGCTGAATTTAAGCACTATGCATCACTTTCCATTCTGTCTGGAAGGAGCTACAGCCCAAGGTTAGCACCCACATACCAATTGCTTGGTAGTCTGGTCAAGTAATCAGAGTTATGAAAGAAGTGAAATTGGAATTTTGGTGACCAAGAAGTTCAAAGGAAAAGTTAGGAGAGATTTTTTGGAATAGGACTAGGATATGAAGATATCTGTATCCCATATGAATGCTAACCAAAAGGTTCCCTGCAGAAGATGTTCTTAATCAGATGGGCTGGATAACTCCTTCTATACATGTCTGTTATTCTTGCCAAACCAGCTCAGCACTCTGGTGGCAGTAAATGAAGCTGTGCATGGGATCAAAATATGAATTTAACCTCTACAAGGCTAATCCGGATCTCACTTCTATTGATGGCCCAACTTACCAAGTACAGGATCTATCCTCACTATGATGTGATATATTAAAGGAAGAAAGCTTCATAACCTAATTGCATATCACGGGATACATAGTTTATGACAAAATTTGTATGGCACACTAGAGCAAACAAACAAGACTAATTCGTGCCAAAGCTGAGAGAATCATTTTAACAACATACAGATAGCCCAATTATGGTACACGAAAGTGCCATGGCAAACCAGTTGAAAACCATCATATATTAAGAGGATAACCTGACTGATCACATTGTCTAATTTTACTGTGGAAGATTTTTCAAATGTTCTCATGGGTACATAAACTTGTTTAAGATTTAGATTTATTTTTATTGCTTAACATGAGTCTCCCAGTATCACCATCCAAATTCCTTATACAACCATATGTATCTCACATAATGATGTCTCCAATGAATACATTCAGTTTAAGCAAAAAAAAAAAAAAAATAGGCTATCATTTAGGATTCATACTTTTTTGGGTACATACTCCAAGGAACGACCTTTTGAAAGCTTAGTTTGGGAAATAAAACATTGTGACATTGAGTGACTTTCTCACATGAAATTTTATGCTATGAACCAGTGACTGATATACAATACTATTCAACAAGAGCCAGAATATAAAAACCCATGAACCAGGGAGTTAAGTGTTTAAAAATTATACGCAATGACTAAATATCAGTTTTTCCTCTGACCTTGTGATTCTGAGTACTGCTGACTTGGATATTTTAATAACAAAGAGAAGAATATATCAGCAGGGAACACAATAATTCCTCTGTACAAGAAGCTGAAACTGTATGAATAAGTCATTTTAAATTCTTCATTGGCTATGATGCTTGGTGAAGGCAAGAAGAATGTTGACTGGATAAAAGAAGCTACAAATATGTAAGTTATGACCTAAAAGCCAATGAAGAAAAAAGTTCGTAATGATATACATGTATACTTTGCCATTTTTCTCACATTTTATTTCCCTTATTATGATATATATGGTGAGTAAGGAGGTATCTATATTTACCACTTGGTCTACATGTTATGGAATATTTAGATGATAATATAACAAACCTAGAAAAACAGACCTGAAGAATAGTCACCCCTTGACAGGTATGATTTTAGGATATCATCCATTGAAATATAAGGTCACCTGTAGCTATATCCAGGAATTCTACATTTACATTAAAGGTAATATTCAGAATGGTATATATGGTGGAAGGAGTTTCCGTGGGAGCCAAGGGCAGAGTATATTGCTGATCTCTATTTTTTTCTGCTCAGTATCTCTGAAGTCAACTCTGACAAACTGTCAGACATAGGACCTTTGTTTCTAAATACAGGAGTTGACCTATGTCCCATACTAAACCAATCACATTCCTTTTTTAAAATTTTTCATCTTTAAAAGAGCACTAAAGGAACTGATGGCTGTTGGAACTGAGTCATCCAACAAGAGCACTCAGAGTATCTCCATGACTCTCTACAAATGAGACCTCAAAATTATCTCATTATTCTGAACCTAGCACCTGTTTGTTCAGCTTTGTAATTCTTTGAACTATGCAGGATGCTTTTAATTAATTCCTTTTTTGATTTATTTAAGGTGGTATAGTCAAATTCTATTATTTGTAGGCAAATAATCCTAAAATTAAATGTCTGAGAATCTAACACATTTACAGAATTTATAGATTTTAAAACCAATCAGAAGTTTCCTTTATCTTTAAATTTCCATTCACAGTTACCTCAGAAAGCCCCAAATCTGAGTTGGGATTATAAATATGTCAGTAATTCTGGAACTTAGCTATTGAGCAAGAATCACTCATAAAACGTGTTAACAACATAATCACACATAAAATGTGTTACTTAAGCAACACCCCCAAACTTATTAAACTGGAATATATAGGGATGAAATCCAGAAATCTGTATTTTTCACAAACCACATGGACTAGTATACTTCATATTAAGGATAGAGAACTACTTGTTTAGACTCCCAAACTGAAATCTGGAAGTCATAGGACAATGGGGTCAATATCATATTTAAATCTATTTTTGTATCTCCAGTCACCAATTTATAAATTATAACATTTCAGCTTTTAAAATGAATAAATTTTTAATCTAGGCAGTTATTTTAAAATACTGCTGGGGTCTGCAATGCAGTAGAATTTAGTATAGTTTAAACTTACTTTAAATGATCTCCTGCTAGACAAATGGTTCTTTCCCTGAAGCAAAATTTATAGCTTTACGGTATATGCAGTGAATAAAGTTTCTTCTGTTTCAAGGAGAAATGTTTTTCCCACTACTTTTATTGACAGCTGGTGCATCCATATTACAAAATAAATAGCAGCAGTTCACTTCTGGTGTGGCTGTGCAGTTCCTATCCAACCAACTCTCTTATAGATAACAACTATAAACACTAGGCAAATAGATGAAACAGCTTTCTGAAGTCACTGGAAAATAAGCAAATGTAGGAATAAGTTGCAGGGGAACTGAAACTTGGAAGAATGGAATGGCATACTGGGTGAGTTTTCTGGTTTTACAGCTCTTCTTCCTGAGGGAGATCCACATGGATGGCTGAAACTTGAATGGGAACCTGTGGTCTCACCAGTTCAAATAGCCAAAGTGCTGGGTGTGAGCACCATAGCACCTAAATACTGAGGCAGAATGGGGGAAGGTTTGATCCTCCCAAACAGAAAATCATAGAAGGTGATCTCAAAGTTCTATAAATACACTCTGCTCAAATCTCTGGCTGACCCTTGTACTGTGTGTATTTGGGGCAAACTAAGAGCTGGCTAAAGCTAAAAGAAATGAAAAGAGATTACAGTTTAGAATTTGGTTCCAGCCAAACAAGCAAGCAAACAAACAAAAATATCAATACCATCTGGATGAACATAACAGAATTCAGAATCTTGATAATGTATCCTTCAAAATGTCCAAGATGCATCCCAAATTACTAGATATAAAAGGAAATGAGAAAGTGTGATCCATAATCAAGAGGGAAGAGAACTGACTGACACCAAATCTGAGATGAAACAGATACTAGAATTAGGATACAAAGATCATATAATTCCTCAATGATATAAAGAAAAATATGCTCGTAATGAATGCCCAAGTAAAAAAGCACAACAGAAAACGAAAGACAACTAAAAACTACAATACTAAATACTACAGATATAAGAACTAATTTTTTTTAATCAAGGGAATAGGTTTAACATATATTGGAAATAATAGATAAAAGAGTCAGTAAACTTGAAAACAGACCAACCAAAAATATCTAAAAAGAACTGAGGAAAAAAATTTGAAAAAAATAAATGGCTTCAGTGATCTGTGAAACAATATGCAAAGGTATAACGTACATTGCCCATGTAACTGGGCAATGAGAAAGGGTATAAAGCAAGCAAGAATTGGTTACAAAAGCTAACTGAAAAAATGATGACCAAAAGTGTCTAAGATTTTTGGAAGATATAAGTTTTAAATTTCAAAAAGCTCTGTGAATTCCAAACAGGATAAACAGAAATACCACACATAGGCATATAGTCACACTGCTAAAACCACAAATAACAGTAGATAACTGAAAGCAGTAAGAGAAAAATAGCATGGCATATATAGGAGAATAATGATATAAAATTATCTGACTCTAATCAGAAGCAATGGAGGCCCCAAAACTACAGAATAATATCATAAAGTGTTTCTGAAAGAAAAATATTTTCAAGTTGGAATTGAAAATAGCCTTAAAGAATGGAGGCAACATAAAAGCATTTTCAGATAATTAAAAACTAAGGTGGAAAGTAGATCTGTATTACAAGAAATATTAAAGATCTTTGAGCTGAAGGGAAATGATACCAGGTAAAATTGAGATATTTTGGAAAGAATAATATTCACCATAAAGACAAATATGTGGGTAAATATGTAGCACTTTCTAACTCTCAATTTACTAAAAATACATCGTTTAAAGCAAAAATTACCACAAATGGTGCAGTTCATAACAAATGTGTAGGTAATATCTGTTATAAATATAGCATAATGTGGAGGGGCATAGTAAATGGGCCTATATGACTGCAAGGTTCTTACATTTTACATAAACTGGTGCAATATTAACCCCAAGTAAACTTGAAAATTGAAATATATATATATATGTCCCTAAGTAACCATTAAAAAATAGAGTGATACAAACAGGAGTGCTGATGCATAGGGGCACAAGTACCCAAATTTATAGCAGCACCTTTTGTTAAAAGTCAAGTTATGGAAACAGCCCAAATGTCCATCAGCTGATGAATGGATAAGGAAGATGTGGTTTATATATACAATGGAATACTACTTGGCAATGAGATAGAGTGGAATCTTGCCATTTGCACCAATGTGGATGGAACTGGAGGGTATTATACTAAGTGAAATAAGTCAGTCAAAGAAAGACAGATATATGTTTTCGCTCATATGTGGAACTTGAGAAACTTAACCGAAGACCATGGGGGAAGAGAAGGGGAAAGATTAGTTTCAAACAGAGAAGGAGGGAGGCAAACCATAAGGACTCTTAAATACAGAGAACAAACTGAGGGTTGATGAGGGAGTGGGGAGAGGGGAAAATGGATGATGGGAGTGGAGAAGGGTACTTGTTGGGATGAGCACTGGGTGTTGTATGCAAGGGATGAATCATGGGAATCTACCCCCCAAACCAAGAGCACACTATATACGCTGTATGTTATCCAACTTGACAATAAATTATATTAAAAAAATAAAGTAATACAGCTAAAAATATAATAAATTAAAGTGGAATTACATGAAATATCCAATTAATCCAAGGGAAGGCAAGAAGGGAGGTACATAGGGACGAAAGGCAGGAAAGACAAACAGAAAACAAGAAGTAAAATATTACACCTACTTCTAATCATATGAATAATTACTTTAAATAAAATTTTCTACCTATATAAAAGACAGAGATTATTGAAAGAGATAAAAATAATAACAAGACCAAGCTATATGCTAAGACACAGGTTGAAAGTAAAATCATGGAAAAAGAGAGCATGTATAAAGTACGCATAACATAGCTGAGTGGTTATATTAATATCAGATAAAGTAGATATCTTAAAATAACAGTAAAATATGAAAATTTCATAATTACAAAAAATTTTAATTATAAAGTTTTTAAAAATTTGGACATTCCCAATTTATCAGGAACACATAAAAATAAATTGCACTTAATTACACTTAAACCTCATTCAATTAAGTGATTTCCATATATTTTTTTCATGCTTGTTTTCTATAACTTAACAGAGAAAATGCTCCTGAATTAGCATACTACTCTTGTGGTGTTCATGTTTTATGTGTAACATTGCTGATTTCCATCCATCATCTTATGGTACATACTTGCTATGAAGTTACACCAAAAAGCCAATTAATTCCTATATTCTATATTTCCTTGAAAAGTTTCCATATTCAGTCAAGAGATGATATTCTTAGTAATCTCCCTAAAATATATCATTTACCAACCAAATTATTTCCCATAATCAGTAACCAAAATAGAGTTTCTTTTTTTTCTTTCATGTTTTTTCGCTGTATCCAAATTTGTGTTTGTGTACATGGATGCATATATATGGGCATATGTTTATACATATACATGCTTTCTTATTTTAAAAGCACATTTGATCCATCTGTGTCACTCCAGCCATATTAAAGGCCTAGTCAAAAGTACTGGCAAAGAACATTGTGCAAATACAAAAGCAAGCAACAGGAAGCAAGGATACTCTGCTCTTCCTCTATTTTTTTAAATTAACCTTATGATTAGTGCAATAAAAGGGAAGGATGACCTGATTTATTTTTAAATGTTTTCAAATTTCATTTTTTTTATTTTTTCATTAAAAAAAATTTCTAATGTTGATTTATTTTTGAGAGAGAGACAGAGCGTGAGTGGGAGAGGGGCAGTGAGAGACGGAGACAGAATGTGAAGCAGGCTCCACACTCCAAGCTGTCAGAACAGAGCCCGACGCAGAGCTCAAACTCATGAACCACGGGATCATGACTTGAGCCAAAGCCAGACGCTCAACCGACTGAGCCACCCATGTGCCCCGTTTTCAAATTTTAAAATAAAGAACAGAGAGAATGAGAGAGAGAAAGAGAGAGAGAGAGAGAGAGAGAGAGAGAGAGGAAAGGCAACTGACCAAATATCCAGGGCACAATTACAATGTTTTCATGAGCCAGTGACAAATGAAATAGTAATTTTTCCAATACTCTGTATCTGTTACGATTCAAATGCAGGCTGTCTAACCAGAGAGTCTACCCTTTAAACCCACTGTACCATTTCACCAAAAATAACCAAGTTGTAAAAACACCGATGTTTTTTTAAGGGTTCATGATGAAGCATATCCTCAGTATGGTGAACTAGCAAGTCTTTTTGGAAATCTTATCCATTGTCCTTCCTATTTAAAAAGTAAGGTATATGATACAAATACAATATCTATTTGAAATATCAGAATTCATTTACAAAATAAAAACTCTTCTAATAGGTAAATACTATATGAAATCTCAAGAATCTACTCTTCAGATAGGAAAAAGATCAACTAATTGATCAGCTGATTTGTGGGTTGACTCCATCTACTATGTATTTTCTTGATACCCGCCATGACAGAAGTCCAGAAATTTTGGAATAGGGCTACCTAATTTCTCAAGGTTAGTGGACATTATCAAGATGGCAATTACCACTCAGAATTTCTTGTTAAATTCTGTGTACATTCCCTTTAGAGAACTAAATCTATTAGCTGATATAAAGTATTAAATAACTAAAATTTGTAAGATATTCAGAGGTTGTGAAATGTGTTCCATATGAACATTTTATTTAATCCTCATAACAATTGTGTGAGATAAGAATCCCCTATTATTAGATCCATTTTATAGACCGTGACACGGAAGTCTAGACCTGCTCTCTAGCCACATGATAGATAACTGTCTTAATTATAGCTGTTCTTAAGCTTGTTATTTGAACCTTAGAGTCACCCATACCGGCTATCCCTTACATTTATCATAAATAATTACAAAAATTCTTAAATGGCAAATACCTCCCACAAATAATGACTCACAAAGCAGGTACTACGCAACTGACAGTTTGTATGTTCAAACCCCCTAAGTGAAAGTAGGGTGTCAAGCTACTTGTGGGTGGACACGTGGAGGAAGGCAGTCAGGCTTGGAGGTACGTATTAGGATTGTGGTGGGTCTTCTCTCACCCGAGCTATAGTGCAAAAGGTTAATTAGCAACTAGAGGCATCTATCGTTTTGGGGTGAGGTTGCTATGGTGAATACAGTACTATCAACATTTCCCATTGAAATTAACTGGAATTTGGTCCCTAGGGCAACACAAGTGGTGCTGGTCAAAAAAAACAAAAACAGAAACAAAAACAAAAACAAAGGGTCAGGTTCTTCCTAGTTGATTAAAAGGCTCAGACTCAAAAATGCTATTTAATTGCTGTCTCAAAGTATATAATTAACAAAAGATGAAAAAAGTGGCTTTTTTACAAGTTCTAAAGAATGTTATTTAGCAACATCAGACACTAAAGAAGTAATTTTCTAACATCAAAGTATAAAAGCATAAATCCAGGTAATTACTAATTACTAGCAGCCAATCTCTGTCTTATTTGTCAGTGAGATAGAAAATAAGTGAAAACATATTACTCATTATTGAAGAAATAAGCCATTAATCACATATAAAGACAATATTAGTATCCAGGATTGAACAGATATGTACCCATTCTGAGATACATTCTTATTTTTCAGTAGAGATTATGGCTCTACTCTGTCTAAACCCTTTCGTGTGTTCCTATTTCTCTGGGACACACGGAGATAATGTGTAAGGTATCTATTTTGCCACAGCCAGCAGCTCAAGCAGTGTTAACGGAAGAGATTCTAAGTAATTTGTTATCAGAGTAGATGGTCTTATTTGCAGCTAGCATGAAGTAACTCCAAATTTCATTTTCAGTGAAAGGAGTAAAGAAGGGGAGGGAAGGAGAGCGAGACAGAAGGACTGAGGGAGAGAGGAAAGGAAGGGACAATGGGATTTCTTAAATAAAAGCAGCTAGGATAATTTTTTTAATCATACATTTATACCAGATAAAATAGATACAATTCTAGGCATCTTCTGTACTGGAGAGTAACATTTTCTTCAGTGACCTTCTTCTATGTGAATTTATAACTGTTTTTAGAAGTAGTAAATTAAAAAGAAAGACCCTCAGTGTTTATATGTGGATAAATTACAAAAATAGCTCTCCTAAACTTGTATTATGATGCATAAATGACCGATTCATCCTTAAATCCTTGGACAAAAAAAAAAAAACCCAAAAACAGAATGCTGGGGCTGGTTAATAGGCATCACCATAAGGGGATGGGAGGAGGAGACAGGGAGAAAAAGGAGAAGAAGCAGACCAAATGGAGAAGGATTTTTGCTATGCTTGGTACCAAGAAAATATAGTGGATGGAGTCAACCAACTCATCAGCTGATAAATTACTTGATTTTTTTCCCTATGAACTAGTCAAATAGGCTGAGTATTCACTTATTTAATTGATCAATCTTCCTTTTGAAAACAAAATCCTGAGTGTCGTTTCGGTAAAGATCTTTACCACAAAAGCACTAGTTATAATTAAACAACAAATAAATACTAAGAACTTTTAAAAAATACCTAGAAATGCTACATGAAATATAACCACCAGTTTTTAAATAGAAACCTGACCTGGGGCGCCTGGGTGGTTCAGTCAGTTAAGCATCCAATTCTTGATTTTGGCCCAGGTCATGATCTCGTAGTTCGTGAGATCAAGCCCCACATCGGGCTCCGTGTGCTGACAGTGCGAAGCCTGCTTAGGATTCCCTCTCTCTCCCTCTCTCTCTCTCTCTCTCTCTCTTTTTTTTTTCATTGTTAATAAAAACATTTATTTTGCATTTTATACAGAACAACCTGAAGTCTGGATCATGACTTGACAGTTACCAAGGGGTTTACACACAATGTGTCCATCTCAGCGTGGTTCTGGGGATTAGGGTTCCACACAAACACAGGCAGGAGTTGCGAGGAAGGAAGGGGGCACTGTAGGAGTGTATTTCAATCCTTTCTTAAAGAAAAGGCAGTAGAGCATTCTGAGTCACTGAAACCTGTGCAAATGGGGCTTCTAAAAAATACTGTACTGTGAGCTCTTGAGGAAGGGGCCAGATAAGGATCTTGATAAATAAAGGGATATTTTCTTGTAGCAGGGGAAGAGGGAGGCCTATTACTTTTGTTCTCAGCCCCAAGACCTGATATTCAAAGGAAACCACATCCAATCTTAAATAATTTCCCTGCTAAGAAGTACCCATATCCCTGGAACCAGACTATGAAGATAGCATGCTGGTCATTCCCAAGTCCTTATTCAATGGCCCATAGCTGCCCCTACCCTGCTTATGCACGTGCATAAGCTATCTCTCTCAAAAACAAACAAACAAAACAAAAAAACAACAAAAAACACTTTCAATGCAAACCTGACCTTGCAATAAAGAAGTCACCAATATCAGAAATTAAAAAAGAACTGGAAAGCTTTCAGTGTAAGCCACATTAAGCAGCTAGGTGAGGAAGGATGTTAAGGCAGGGATGGAGCATTGAGAGGGAGAATAGCAACCATTTCACTTAAATAGAGACACAGATTTTCAGACCCAAAGGAGAATAGAAAAAAAAAAAAAAAAGGACAGGGGCACAGAGACTTGGATCATGTCGGGACCACTAAGAGACCGACCACAATCTAAAAACAGGAGAATACTGAAAACCTGTCCATTAGCACAGGGAGAATATGGGGATTCACCTCATCCATGAGTGCTGCTGTGACAAATCCCGCTGTTGGCCTGCTAGGTGGGAGCTGTAACAGCAACTGGGGGGCTCGCATCCCCACCCACTGGTCATGCCAGGTGAAAGGCTGGTGCTCTCCCAAACTCAAGCCCTCATCTGACAGTACAGGCCTGGAGCCAAAGTTCTGCCAGGTCATACTACTGTGTATGTTTTGGTCTCTGATCCTGCCAGAAGAGGAACCAGTGTGTCCCTAATCATGCAGCTTAAAAGCACTAGAGCCCAAATGTTAACATCCCCCTTTCAAAGCCTGTCATCAGGGACTGCTAGAGCTGTTTATGCTGCCCTAGAATGTGATGGGCAACAGGGGGGCTGTTCCTGATGTCCTCTATGTTTTCCCTAATGTGCTTCAGTGACATATGTGTGCTGCCTGGCCATTTACCTTTGTCAATCTAATGGTCTTTCAACCTCTAAACTGTTATATTATATATAAGTTTCTTTCTTGTTCAAGTCACTGCATTCTGGAATCTCTTGTTGCAGCAGCTTAACCTATATTCCAACCAAAAAAAAAAAAAAAAAAAAGGCAGCATTCTGTCAGGTTGTAAGACCTCCAAGACACCTGCAGGTTTGATGATTCACAGGACTCACAGGACTCAACAAATTACTGCACTTTTGGCAAAGACTTATTACAGTGAATGGATGCAAAGAAAAATCAGCAAAAGAAAAAGGCATATGAAGTCCAGAGGAAACCAGGCACAAGCTTCCAAGAGTCCTCTCTGAGTGGAGTCACACAGGATACACTTAATCCTCGCATCATGAGTCGCGACCACACATAATTAGAGACTCAGTGTGCAAGGTTTCCATTGGGGGTTAGTCATGTAGGACACCTCCCCCTGGCATGTATCCCGATCCCAGATTCCCAGAAAGTAGGTGCTCGGCATCCGCCACACTGTTTATACACTTTAGGCACGGTGACAACAGTCTGGGAATGGTAGAAACCTGAAATTCAAGTTCTCAGATGGCAGCCAAGGACCAACCTTGCAGGCAGGCCTTTCTGAGGACAGCAGTCTCAGGGTTGCGATGTTAACTCTCTCTCTATATGTATAACTAATATTGTAGATTTATAGATCTAGTAAAAATATAAAAACATTCACAAGAATCATTTCTATTAAAATTTGTGAATGGATACCTCTCGGATAGGAAGGAATGCAAAGGGATGAATAGTGGACCTTTAACTGTATCTATAATGTTTTATTTAATTTTTTAAGTTTTTTAATGTTTATTCATTTTTGAGAGAGAGAGAGACACACACAGTGCAAGTGGGGGAGGGGCAGAGAGAGGGAGACACAGAACATGAAGCAGGCTCCAGGGTCCAGAGCTGTCAACACAGAGCCCAACGCGAGGCTCAAACCCACAGATGTGAGATCATGACCTGAGCCGAAGTAGGACACCCAACTGACTGAGCCACCCAGGTGCCCCATATAATGTTTTTTTTTTTTTTAAAGCGTAAATATCCAAAGCACATATGGGAAAATATTGATAGCTATTTAAACTTCTAATGCATACATAAGTAAGTGCCTATAATTTTATTTGTGTTCATTTTGTACCTTTGAAATATTTAAGTTAAAAGATGAAATTAGATAATGCCTAAAAGACTAAAATCATACAAAAGGGAAACTATCTCTCATCAAAGCATATCATCTGGAAAGAACTATGCAGTGGAGAAACAGCTGTGAATCAACCGAAATGTCCCAAGATTAAGAGAAAAAAGTTTTAAGGCCTATAAGACTATGTCAAATTAAGTGACGTTTGTAAATATCCTAACAAATATTTTGGAACAATGGAGATAATGGGCACCACGAAAGAGAATCATAGTTTAAAGCAATATTAAATGTTCATCAACAGCCAATCAATCATGAATGCCCCCCACACACATCATTCTATCGAGAAAGCCACAAAAGTTCTTTACATATTTTAGAAATATTACCTACAAAGTAGTGAGAGATGAAACTACCTAGAATTTAATAGTTCATTAGTTTACAATTTACTTACATTTTCCTAATAATGGCGATGGGGAAGACAAGGGGGGACTATGTGCATGTGTATACCTGCAAGAAAGAGACAGAGAAAGAAACAAAAACAGATGGGAAGAGGAGAGGGGACACAGGACAGGGAGACAAAGAATGAATATGAATGAAAGAGAATGTATTTCTGGTGTCTACAACTAATTCAGGTATTTCCAAATCTAATATGCACTAGAGATGCAAACATCCTGCGTTTTCAAATAATACTTCCTCATTATGCTTTTTCAAGATATTTGAGAAAGTTCAGCTTATAAAAAGAATGTAACGTAACAACTAAAATCATCTTTTAGTAAGTAGCAAGTACTGGAAAATTTGTAGAGTGATCACAGCCCGGCAGCGTTAATTTGAGAAGGCCTGAATAAGAATCACATTATGAAATATTAACCAACTCTTTTAAAGCAACTTTATATTTATATTTAAAATAATTTATATTTAATTTATATTTATTAACTTATATTTAAAGTAATAAGTACACTCATTTTATGGTGGTGTTGAAGATGTACCAGGTGCTGCTCTAAGTACCCTATCTCAGTTAATTCTTAAAAGTACCCAATAGGAAAGACACTATTTCATCCCTAGTTCACATGTACAGAAACTGAGGTACTGAAAGTTTAAGAAAATTGTCTCAGGTGGAGCCCAGATTCACCTGGCAGCCTAGATCCAAAGCCTGTATTTTTAACTTTATTACTTCACCCACTTCATTTCCTATTATCTCATACTTTATGAAAACATAATATTCCACCAAAAATAACTACATCTCCTATACTGATTACTCACAATTCTGGAAAAGCCAATGTTATTATACAGGAAGGAGCAAAAGGGTATGTTTCTCCTGTGAATTAAAAGGAGGCTTCAGGAGCATTTCTCCCATACCAGTATTCCAAAGCATAGCAAAAACACCTGTCTGGGAAAGTGCCCCATTTCCTAAGCTGTTCTATAAATACCTGAAAGCTATTTTTAAAAAATAATAAAATAAACTGTTCCTGAAAACTGTCATGCCTTCCTAACTTCCCAATGATGACCCCTTTCTCCTGGGCTCCTAGAAAACAGAAATTCAGGCCAAACATTTTTTTTTTTTTTTTTTTTTTTTAGCTCCTTTTATGTCCAGAGCAGTGGAAAATCACTGTGAGCTCACAGGGACGACGAACTGCCTTAGAAAAGCATGCTGATGAAATTACAGGGCCCCAGACAAGGGTACTCATCTTCCAGACTTCTACTGCAATCTCTGTTCATCACACCACATCTGTGGTACTGTATTCAGTCTCAGGTGCCATCATTTAAATGGGACAGTAGAAATGCTTTACAGGGAAGAACATTCCTCGCTCAATCGCGCTTTTCACTTCCAAAATACTAAATGGTTTACATTTACTTACTATGTGTATATTACCTTTCTTCTACTGTTACAACGGGTGTTGGCTAAGGCAGAGTACAAGGATGAGGAGAGTACAAGGTTAGAGGAGAGAGAAAGAAAGCGGGGAGTATTTCTGGCAAAAGAAATGGCATTCCCTGAGGACCTCATGTACAGTCTGGTGACTCTAGTTAATAATATTGTTTTATATGCTTGGAATTTGCTGACAGAGTAGATGTTAAAAGGTCTAAAGCCCCTCATTGCCTCCCTACAAAAAAGTAACTGTGAGTATCACTGGGAGGTGAGGGATGTGTTAACTTGTTTGTGGGATGTGTTTGAGGGATGTGTTAATGTATACTAAAGCTCGGAGTTTTAGGGCAATGAATCTATTCTATATGATACTGTAAGGTTTGACTCATGACATGTATTTTGCAAAATCTATAGAACTGCACAACAACAAAGTAAATTCTAATGTAAATAATGGAATTTTGTTAAAAATATTTTATCAATACTGCATCATCAATTGCAACAAATATGAGAAACCGTGTACAGATGTGGGAATAAAGGGAGTATATGGGAAGCCTGTACTTACTGCAAACTTTTTCTGTAAAACCAACACTGCTCTAAAAATAAAGTCTATTAAAAAAAGAAAGAAAGAAAGAAAGAAAGAAAGAAAGAAAGAAAGAAAGAAAGAAAAGGCATTCCTAAAGGCTCACACTGAAGAGAAAGCTTAGTAGTCCAGGAACTGAAATTTCTGTACAGCTGGACTGTCGACAGTGAAAAAGACAGAGAGAAAGAAACAGAAAAACAGATGGGAAGAGGAGAGGGGACATAGGACCGGGGAGACAAAGAATGAATGTGAGTAAAGAGAATGTGTTTCTGGTGTGTATCACTAATAGGCAGTCATAAAACAGGCCAGTGGGGAAAGTGAGGGTCAGATCATCAAAGCCCATGTGAGTCAGGACAAGAAAGGGCTTTGAGGGGTCGGGAGGACGGGCGCAGGAGTGATTGGTCTTGGGAAAGGGGCAGAGGAATAATGAGAAGCCCCTGAAATGGTTACAGAATCACTGTGAATACAATTTGGATAATGAACTAAAGTTGCACCATATGAATTTGTCAATATTCAACTGTTTTGGACCTCCATGGTGGCAATTACCTATGGTTCAACCTCATTAAAATCTTCCTAAAGAAAGCAGGACTAGAGACCAGAAAACTGTTAAATACTGTGGGCAAAAATGAGGGAACACCACACAGTGATAGTGAGAATATGATTACTGAAGTGGAGAAGGTAGATGACAACATGTCAAGGCAATTAACAGATGGGATGCTTGTGTAGGGGGAAAAAGAAAATAACTAGATGACTTAAAATCTGGGTTTAAGAACTTCAAGGAAACTTAGGAGACATAACAACTAACTCTAATCACCCAACCCTACCTTATTTTGCAATCAGAAAAATGATGTATTTTCACTCTTTCATTCAAAAGATGTATTAATGAGGGGTGCCTGGGTGGCTCAGTCGATTAAGCATCTGACTTTGGCTCAGGTTATGATCTCATGGTTCGTGAATTTAAGCCCCACATGGGGCTCTGCACTGACAGTGTGGAGCTTGCTTGGGATTCTTTCTCTCTTCCTCCCTCTCTGCCCCTCCCTTACTTGCATTTATTCTCTCTCTCTCTCTCTCTGTCAAAATAAATAAACTTAAAAAAAAAAGTGTTAGGAGTATGTTCCAGGCTCCAGGCCCTATGCTGAACACCATGACTATAAAGAAGCTTCAAGGAGCTTAAAATCTAAGATGTCCATCTGGAGGGTGATTACAAGCACAACAGACAAGTAAGCCCCTTAGATTTCTGCGCTAGTAGCTAATGAGGACCAGAAGTCCTACTTCCTGACTCCTAGAGACGCAGGCCCCTTCCACTGTACTATGCTGCTCAGATTTACCAAGCTTCAGTTGAGATAAGCAGCTATAGCTAAGTCCCTTAGCCTCACCATTCCATCTAGGAGCAAGAGAAGGGGCAGCAAGGATGGAAATTAAGCTGGCAAGCACAACTCTTTTCCCTTCCACAGCCACCCCACAGCCTAGTGGCCCCGTTGCTGCATGAGCTTAGGGTGCCCATGTTTCTAAAGCTATTTTCCCTAAGTGTAGCCCCATCTATCACCACCCTATCCCATCAATTTCTTCTTGCCTTCCTACAGATAAAAAATTCCTCCCTCTTAATCCAAAGTAATGGAAAAATGATATGATTACATCATAACATTATTTTGTACCGAAATTCACTTTACCTGAAAATTCAAATTACCCTTATAGTTTTGATTATGTATGCCCTTCACATAGGTACTAGGGCAAGGTGGTAGCTAGGTTTAAAGCTCATCACCCATTTTCTCCAAGAACAGTTCTAGAAGGAGAAAAGCAAGAAAAGAGAGGTCAGGGGGATAAAGGAAATTCTTTCACTGACTTCTTTGTTTAAACCCAATTTATTTTTTCATTTTTTTTTTTTTTTACTCCATGTTATTTCAAAGATAACAATGTAGCTAACTTTATTTTCTTTCTAGCAGTCAGGTACCAGAAAGGAAATTTTGATACACACTTTGTCTTTAAAAGATTGCTCCTGGAAAACATTCTACTTCCATCTTTCAGATATTTTGCAATGGAAATAGTATTCCCTACTTCCTTTCCTTCCTCCTATGATCTGGAGTTTCAGATTGGAATTGAAACCTGCCATGAGTATGATCTTTTTTTTTTCTTTTTTTAACAATATTATTGACTATATTCCCTATGCTGTACCTTTCGTCTCTGTGATTCATTTGCTTTATAACTGGCTTCCATAAGGATTTGTACCTTTTCATCCCCTTCACTTATTTGGCCTATCTCTCCATTCCCCCCACCCCTTCTGGCAGCCACTGGTTTGTTGTCTGTATATTAGGTCTGTTTCTGATGTTTCTTTGTTCATTTGCTTGGTTTTCTTTTTTACATTCCACATATAAATGAAATTATATGGTATTTGTCTTTGTTTGACTTATTTCACTTAGCTTAACACCCTCTAGGTCAACCTATGTTGTCACAAATGGCAAGATGTCATTCTTTTTTATGGCTGAGTAATACTCCCTTGTGTATGTATACCACATCTTCTCTATCCATTCATCTGTCATTGGACACTTGGGTTGCTTCAATAACTTGGCTGTTGTGAATAATGCTGCACTGAACACAGGGCACGTATATCTTTTCACATTACTTTCCATTTTCCTTGGGTAGATACCTAAGAACGGAGCTCATGGATCATATGGATCATACGGTGGTTCTATTTTTAGAGATACAATTTTCATAGACTTGAAATGAGAATAAGCAGGAGAACCCGAACTAACATGTGCACTACTTCTTTCAGGCTAGTAGAGATTCCTCTTTGTTGTTTTAATGTTTTCTTTTCAAAAATGAAACATGAATGCACGTTTGCATTTTAAAAATTGAGCAAAACAAATAGGGCAAAAGTCTTCCCTCACCATCTCACCTCCCAATTATTATTCCACTCCCAGAGGAAATCATTGTTCTTTGTGTTCTCACCACCACCAATTTTGTCATTAAAAGTCAGAAGCTAAGTCTTGTTACTCTCAAACATAATATTTTGACATGTAATGATAAAATATATAATCAATCCTTTCATATCCAGAATATATACAAAAATTTAGAATCAAAGACATTTAAAAAATGTAGAGATCCTTTATCTCTAGATAAAGGATAAACTTAACTAGAATATACTTATTTTAAGAAAATATATGTCTGCTGGGTTAATACAATGATAATCCAGGATAAGAAATAGTGTTAAGAACATCACCTCTTCCGTTTTCACATATGCCTATATAAAATAATCAGCACAAACCATGTATTAAATTTTTGGAACTTTTTTCCTTCATTAAAGAACTTACCTTGAAAACAAACTATATTCATGCAAAGAACAGTAGTAAATTGAAAATAAACAGCCCAAACAGTCTATATCTGGACATAAATACTGACTCACTCTTTTTTTTTTTTTCCACACTGATTTTCCCACAGGAAGGAACAGATTAAAGGGTGGATTACTTCAAGCACTATAAAGGTCTCTAGACTGACCCCTCTCTTAGAGGGAATGCTTTCAGAGGAATAATGCTATAAAGAACAGTGAAAGCCCAAGAAAACCCACAACTGAGCCCTTCAGAGGGCCCTCATTCACAGTCCTCATTGACTGCCCTGGCCTCTCTGAGGGAATTCAAAATAATTCACTGCCCACCATAATACTGAATTCACAACAGAGAGGAAAAAAGGTGATGGAGCTGCTTTGCATCTGTTTAATTTTTTACAGAAATGTTAAGGGGGTTAATCTTCTACAAGTCCAGTCATGTGCTTTCACAAAGGGCCAAGAAAGGAGTCGCAAAGCCTGCCATGACTCAAAGGGAGGCTCTTTGTGTCTTCTTTTCTGCACTATGTTGACAAAGAAGCTGCCTAAGTTCCTAGGCTTCTGGCTCCTGCTTGAATTCTGAAGTCAGTGAATCAACAATGATGTCATTGCTTCTGAAGACCACTGTTGGCTGAGATAATGAAGATCTCTTCACCCAAAGCATTATCATTTCTGTAGCATACATTTCCTAAATTTTTATACACAAAAGAATCCTACTTGTTCAGATCTTTTTCTTTATTTTCGCACTATTGGAAAAAAAGCATTTGGGGACGTGTTTCCCTCTCACCAAAACATAGCTTTTTAAGTTTAGCTAGTAGATACTATTGAACTAGAGTGACTTACTCATATACTTCAGAGGAGGAAAAGATTATGCTTTTTTTTAAATGAGGGATATATATGTTATTCAATCAGTATTCTGTTATTAAAAGTTGACTAACTGGTAGGCAACATACATCATTACACAAATAAGATCCATTTCTCCCTCCTTTTGTTCCTAATATATGTATGCATATGGGTGGAAAAGCAGATTGAATAACTCAAAGAATATTAAAATGGCTTGAGGACAATCATTCCCCCCAAATTTTTAAAATAATGGACTCCTTTCAAAACCTTTCAAAAACTATAGAAGCTCTGTGGGAGAAGAGGAACAATACAAATATTCATATACATACAAAGTTGGTGCCCTTGCAAACCAAGAAACTCTGTTTTACAGAGTACAGTTTCATTAGAGAAGAAAAATTCTGTCCAGCTTTTTGGAAAATATTTATGCACAACAATGACTTTCTTATGAGAGTGAGCATTTTCTCAAAGAATTTTCTAGTTTTCCCCTCTAATCTGTGTTATGGTAGGCTCTTCTCCAATTATATACAATGTTAGTTATGAAAGAGTAGACTTCCTTTAAATTATTATAAGCAAGAAGACTGAAGGCAAATCAGATTTTCATTTTTATTCTCAAAGGAGAATATTAGATGAGATTAGACAAAATGAATTGGATATGAATTTAAAAAGGCAAGCCACATGTGCCAGGAGTTGAAATGAATTATCTCATTTAGTCCTCAGATATGAGGCAGATATTACTGTCCCCACATTTCAGATCCTACAAAACCGACAGCAGACATTTATTCTTTTCTCAAAAATATGGTCTGAAGTTTTCCAGATGAAGTCAGATAGAAGGATATATTCCAGCATTTCAAAAGGAAGCGCCACGCAGTCTAGCATATATAAAGACAAACAAGACGGTGAGGTGGGGGAAAATGTGTGTTTGGGAGTCTAGGGTTCAGTACAGCCAAAGTACAGAGTGAGCAGTGGGGAGTGGGAGCAGATCCCAATAAGTAGTAAGAGAGCTAAGATAGGGGAGCTCCAGTCATGGAGGACAATGATAAAAATAGGTAGATAGATAGATAGATAGATAGGCAGATAGATAGATATCCAACAGGAAATGGGGAATGACTAAAGAATTTTAGACTAAACAGTGACATGGAGTATTTTAGTTTACAAATATCATTACATCTTCAATCAAAACCAGTAAAATCTCCAAAGCATGGTACCGAAGCACTTACTTTAGAAACATATATAAAAGCAGTTGCTGGAATATGGAGGAAAAAAATAAAGCTTCTATCAAAGTTATCTATTTTACATTCTTGATCATATCTATTTCTGTGGACATCCTATAACACATGCTGTGCATGCTCTATAAACTATAATGATACATTTGTGCGTCACACACACACACATACACACACACAAACATAGTGTGTGTACATAATCCACAAATTTCGGTAACATTCTATCTCAAAATAGAGTTGAGTTAGCCAGGTCTAGAAGCAGAAAAATAGGAGGCTACTGCAGTATTCATAACAACAAAAAAAATCTAAACAAAAGTAGAAACAATGGAGACTGAAGGCTATTTTGCCAGCCTTCTTGGTGTATAATTCATGAGTCTTGCTTACCAACTCGATAAGAGATGAGAAAGTCAGAAGGGTAAGCTCAGTGCATGTTGGTACTGGTCACTAAGATTAGGATTGAACAGGAGAAGGTGGATGGTTAGAGAAAAACTCAGTGTTGGCTACAATTAGGTTAAAGCTCTTTGTGGATATCCAAGGGCGACAATAAGTGATTGAATATATACAGTCTTAGGGCTCAAGAGAGGAATGTGGACAAGATGTACCACTGTGAAATTTTTCCACAGATCACCAATGGTACAAAACACGAGAAAAGAAGACAAAAACAGACTTGCATGAGAAAGACAGGAAGAGGAAAAGTTATCAAGAAAGGAAGTTAAGAAGGAAATCTGAGTCAAGTCGTGAAAGACAAAGGAAGAGTCTAATGCCACAGAAAGGCAAGGGGAGTAGAAAGCAAAATGGAGCAGCACAGTTTTATCTTTAAAGAGTTTGTTATTTATTTTGCAAATAAGTTGAATAGCCAGGAATAAAAAAACAGATTTCAACGAATCGAGAATAAAAACATACGAAATAATTCATATTACAAATGCTGCATGACACAGTGCAAAATGAACTTATACAAGCTATGAAATTTCAGAGAAAAAAGAAAGAAAACACTTCCATTGAAAAATGACACTCTAGGGGCACCTGGGTGGCTCAGTCAGTTAAGCGTCCAACTTCAGCTCAGGTCATGATCTCACAGTTCGTAAGTTTGAGCCCTCCATCAGGCTCTGCATTGGTGGTGCGGAGCCTGCCTGGGATTGTCTCTCTCTCCCTCTCTCTCTCTCTACCCCTTCCCCACTTGTGCACTCTCTCTCTCAAAATTAAAAAAAAAAAAATAAACTTAAAAATAAGAAACACAACACTTTAGCTGGATAATAAACAGTAACTAGAAGTGACAAGAAGATATTGCAGATATGGAAAAGAGTTTCTGGAAAAGAGTATCTCCCAAACGTGGCATTACTTTTGAAGCACACTGTGTTGAGATACTCACACTTATTTCATGACTTCAAAAATGTATTATAAAAATTATATATATTTTTGTAAAAAGCAAAACAAAACAAGCAAACAAAACTAAATAATATATACAACAGAGAACTCTTATCTCTCTGCCCTCTCCCTGAATCCTATGCTCCTCTTAGGGAGGGGTCAGGGATGGTAAAAGGCATTCTGCTGTGCGTGTTACTTTGAAATTTTAAAAGTTAAAAATCTAATGGTTATAATGATCACAAACAGCCACACATGAAAGTAGCCCTGTAAAAACAGATTGCTCTGCTTCTTAAAATGCATTCAGCCCCGCCCCCTCCTCCTTTTTCACATCAGAGTAGACACACTGGATGCTGTCACCACCTGTCACCTGGATTACTCCAGTAAACTCCAAACTGCCTGCATCCCCCCACTCCTCTATTCTGTACCCCACGTGAATGGCAGACAGATCTTCTAAAATACGGATCATCATCCTCTATCACTTCAGTGAGTACATTGGGTTTTTTTGCTTTATTTTTTTGAACTTGTAAAAATAAGGTCTTTGCAATCTAGCATTAACTGGCGTTTCCTGAGACAAATATGAGAAAAGGACACAAACTATTATTTTGGGAAGTGGTAAAAAAAAAAAAAAGGCATAGAGAAAGACATCAGAGAGATTATAGGATGGCTGCCCATCTTGTCTATGGCAGCATATCACTAACGGCACCTTGAGGTAAGAAGGATTTCCATTTTATTAATGAGGCAATGGTATCTGAAGAGGTTGTTGAAAGTTCCTAAGGTCACAGAGCTAATCCATAGCAGAACTACTATTTAAAGTCACATCTGGCAGGCTCCAAAACCCACACCAAAAAAACACTTCAGGATATTCAATGAAGGAGATACCTGAAGCCATAAAAAGAACATCTCTTTTGAAACTATGTAGGATAAAATTGAATTTGAGAGGAAATGCCCTACTAACTTATAAGAGAGCCAAAATAACTGACCAGAGATAGGAAGGGATAAAAAGGCTACAGTGAGTGTGACAGAAGCCAAGATAACAAAAACCTTTGGACCACTTCAAATATCATGAAGAGGTCCAAGAGAATGGGCTCCGAGAAGAGAAACCTGTTGCAACTTTTATATGTCTTTCAGTATCTGGGAGAAACTCTTTATGTAACAAGCTGAGGATGACAGCCAAGCTCAGGGGGAGCTGGACGAGAGATGAAGTGATAAGAAGGAGGAGTAAAAGGAGATATGTTCTTTATGGAAATTTGGCAATGATGGTGATTAGAAAAAAAAAAAATACAAAGGGGCAAAAGGGCCAAAATTCCAGTCAAATATTTATGAAGACAGAGGAGACCTATATCATTTATCTGTACACTCTGCATTTCCCACTTGAGACCCATGAGCATCTTTATGAAAGCTTGTAAAGATGGAAAATGAATGTCTCTAGAATAACAGGAAGAAATGTGTGACAGACAGGATAGCAACTGAGTAAACAAGCATAGCCTACGTCCTCAATCTGGAGCACCCAACAATGTCTTCTATGCTGTGCATCCCATTCCTGAGCTCTGTTCAACTACCACCCTCTGATGCTCAAACAGGCTATGCAATGAAGGGCCCTCAAACCACCACCAGGGGACTTCATTACGTAGTCTGGGTTTGATAAACAGACATCTGAAGTGAGAAGAACTCCTTTTGGATGATCTTCCTTGTCATTTTCTCCCATGACTCTTTAACACTGTGGGCCTTCTTACCTGTCACAATGGCTATCCTACGTAGTAGGACATTTCATTTTGGACCTTCCTGACAAATATCAATTGAAAGCTCCTTCTGTTCAGTTTTAAATGTATTTAACATTTCTGAGTGTCAGGTTCAATCGCTCATTTAGTCAATCAATATTTATTGAAGACCTTCTCTGTGCTGGCCTCTCTGCTAGATCTTGAATAAGCAATGTTGAGCAAAGAAGAAAAATCAGAGTAATCCCACCTATTCTGTGTCATGTAATTTGTAGGAGACTCCAATAAAATAAGGCTTATGAATGAACTTTGAAAACTGTTAGGAAGATATATGTCATGGTGCAAATTCTTGACCTGTGCTGTCCATTACAAAAGCAATTGATCACATGCAGCTCTTTAAATTAAATTGATTAAAGTTAAAATTAAAAATTCAGTTCCTCAGTCCACTGGTCACCCTCAATGGCTACATTTGGCTCGTGGCTACCATACAAACAGTACTGATGGAGAACATTTTCACCATCTCAGAAAATCCTATTTATTCATGTAATTATTTATTTACTGTTTGATGCAGTGCATGTGCACGTGTAAGTGGGGGAAGGGGCAGAGAGAGAGGGAGAGAGAGAGTCTCAAGCAGATTCCACATTCAGTGTGGAGCTCAACACGGGGCTTAATATTGTTAACTGTGAGATCATAACCGGAGCTGAAATCAAGAGTCCGACACTCAACCAACTGAGCCACCCAGGAGCCCCTAGGAAAATTTTAGTGAAGAGAAATTTCCTAGAAGCTGAAAGTAGAAACACAAGAAAGAGCATGCATGATACCAAAGGGAGAAAAACAAAGTGATGCTTTGGTAAAAATATAACAAACCACGTGCTCAAAGAAAAACAGCTGAAGACTCTTGTAAGATTTTGAAACTACTACAAAAGCAAAATGTAGTCAAAATATAGGAATAAGAGGTAACTTTTATCGTGTGCTTAGTATGTCTCAAGAACTAAAACTAATTGCTTCATATCAATATCAGTTTAATCCAAAGAACAATCCTTTGAAGTAACTGCTATTATTTTTACTGTCTCATAGATGAAAAAACCAAGGCACTGATAGGTTAAGTAACTTGATATAGGTCACAAAGCTTCTTAACAGTAAGACTTTGAGCTAAAACTACACTGAAGAAAAAAGAATGTTTACCACCCAATAACAACATAGACACTAAATCAACCTCATTGAATTATTTATTATATAAAAAAATCCCTGAGGTATTCACTTTCGAATGTCCCCTGTCTGTAAAAAGAGCTTTCATACTATTCTTCCTTTCTGATCTTGTATTCTAATAAACTTCTTCCTGCTGCTAAAAACAAACAAACAAACAAAAAAAAACCCTGATGTAATAAGATTTATACATGTGCCTTCAAGCACTCTAGCTTTCACTGACATCACTAAAGTCACAAAACATGTTTTCTAAATCAGTCATTATAATGCTAATTACATAATGGTTTGATTTAATTGTACGTTTCTTTACTAATCTTTATTGAAGTATACTATACTCTTGGATGGGAAAGCACATATTGAGTACCAAATAAACCAAAATAATGTATCTTATGTCAATAACGTACTAGGTTTTTGTCTGAAACTCGCCATTAATAATTTCTTATTATTTCTTCATACTTTTTGAAAGCATAAACCATGGACCTCTATTCCATCTCTCATAAACGTTTTAGTTTTCTTATGAACTAGCTGTAAAATGTGAGCTCTTTTTCCTTGTCTGTGAGAAAACAGTAAAGATTTTTAAAGAGATATATGTTGATAGTCTTATGTCAAAAAAAAAAGTCACCACTGAGGTTTCTGATTTCTTTAGTGTTCTAAAGATCCAGTTTGAAGATCTAATTTTAAAACTGGCACAAGAGATCAGATTCAAATGTTTGAATCTGTTTTTACAGGATATCCTTGGCTAACTTTACTCTAAAAAAATTTAACACACTTGGACTGCCTTCCTTTGGCTATGAAATACCTTTCACAGGAATGGGCATTAAGGTAGAGTTAGAGTATATGTGGAAAGGGGGTTGAACAGAGAATGTGTGTGATTCCATTCTAATGCAACATGTTCTTATATTAATTATGTTTTCTGAAATAAACACTTGTACTCTGCCCCTACACCTAGAAAAAAAAAATAATAAGGGTATTCCCATGGGACTAAACACTGTGCACTTCTGGTTTCTTATTCCCGTTTGTTTTCCTGCTGTATATCATATTCAAGTTGTTCTTTAAGCCGTAGTCACTGGATCTGAGTACCTGAGGTAAGAAACTGCCTTCATGACTGGCCTTATTAATTTTTCCTTTGTTATTGCCAAGAACTGAAGAAGACTAAAACAGATGACCTCTCTCTTTCAACTGAAGGAGGACTGGACACAGTACTTCTGTCACTTTTAACATCGCTCTCCTATCTCTGGACCAAAAGATTTTTCAAAAATCTACAAAAAGTAAGTATATGGACTCATGATGACCGTGCTATTATGCTTTGCTTTGCACTAAAAAGGCAGTAATTTAATCATATCATAAATAAAACAGCAGGTTTCTATATTCGCAAAAAGAACAGATTTGATTTCTTCTTTTAATCACAAAAAAATTCTGTGGAATTTGGAATGAAATTCTATATTTGCAGATAGATATTAATTAGAAAAAGGAAATAATAGTCAAGTAGTGTTAAGACTCCAAATTTAGAAGTATAGACACTAACTGAAGATTCCAGGGTTCTCCTACTGACTCACAATGCCAAAGCCATATTTGTGATACGTTGTAGACTACAAATCATGTGGTAAAGTGTGTTTGAGTTATGAAGATCAAATTGTTTTTGTTTTTGTTTTTGTTTTCTGACATTAATTCCATCTGTAACCCTGTTTTTCACTATCTGGCATTTGACACCTTATCGTTCTCCATCCAAACTTACGTGTATAAAATAAGGGGAATATATTCTAACAAGAGCCCTTCGAACTACGCCTTAATATATATACGGTTTCTGCAACTACGATACGGAACTGCAACAACGTGGACCACAGAAATATGAGAACTCGTGTAATAGGGAGGACATTTGGGAAATGTTTATTCTTCTCTGTGTTTGTGCACAGATGACTCACTAATCATCCCCAAGAGTGGCGAAAAGGCCTTGAGTGAGGGAAAGTAAAGAGAGAAGAAGGAGGCCATCAGAAAGTGTGACAGATGAGTCAAGAATACAAAGAAACTCCATATTTAGCTTCTGGAGTTGAAGTAAGATTTTTCCAAAGAAAAGAGACTGGTAAGCAAGGCTGTATGGAGGGAAAGGAAGTTCTAATTCTCTTAGTTCTCATATAACAAATCAACGCCAGGCCTGGAGGCCAGAAAACAGCAGTTTTTTATTTGCATGTTTGGTTTTTATTTGTGTTTTCCTCCTATGAGAGGAAAGGCCTGGCCATCATAAGTCTTAGTCATGAGACTGGAATAGTGAGGAAAAAGCATTTAATCAGAGGAAGGAAAAAGGCAAGTCTGGCCCTTTTGATCTTGCAGTACTTCTGGGACGAGGGAGACAAAGGAGAATGAGGAGACAGTGGTTCTGACTTTTGCCCAGTTCCCTTTAAGGCCACATTTCAGAAGAGAAAGGACACAGTATGAAAACATACCGATCTATGGGGATCTCCAAGCACCCAAGCCTTGTTTCCTGCTTTGTCTTGGGGGCTCTGGAAGAAGAACACCTCAAGGGCTGCTAGCACATCGGTCTGGTTGCAGTCGAGGAAGCCATGACTCCCCTTGGTTCCTGTGCTACAGGAACAGCGAGATCAGAGTTTGGTGGGAGGCTGTAGAAAGGGCTGCTGAACCAAGCACAAGAGAAGCTGCCGAGGACCACGTGTGCTGCGTAAGTAAGGGTCCTTGCCAAACTCAGGGTGGTCTGCTGTACCCGTGAGGGCAGCCTCTAGTCAAATGGAAGAAAGACCTGCACTGAAAGCCAGCAGGGTAGGCAGCAGCCAGGCAGACAAGGAATATCAGCCCGGTGGGGCCTACGCAGCCAGCCAAAGAAACTCACAGAACAGCTAACATAGAAAACTCCTGCACAGGATCAAACTGTGATGCATTCCACAGTGTAGGAGAGAGAGCTGGGCTGGTCCCCCTGTTTCTTCTTGGTTTTCTCCATGAATTTTTGCACAGAATTAATATGTGCTACAATTTAAATACTCTATCAATAAAAGGAAGGTCAATTTTCATAATTCCTAGTATTTAGAGTAAATTCTTGGCTTCCTATTTACTTAATTCCTATTCAGAATACAAAACTTGAACTTGATTCTAATTATGTGAGTTGCTTTATCAACGTTGCCATAAAGTCACAAAAAGAAGAAGCAGAGAAGTGATGCTCTTAAGTTCGCTGTGAGGTGAGATCTGAGTTGCAACACAAAGTGGGACATATAACTAGGAAAGATGAAAAATCCATAAAAGCTGGGGCTTTCTTTGAGAATAAAAGTCTGAGTGATTCTTGTAATAATTATTTTCACCAACATCCACGCTTCAGATCTCATATCTATGAAAATAATCTCAATGTATATCATAAAAATTTGTATAAGTCTGAGATGACAGGATGTTAGAACATTTCTTCCATAAATTTCAGAGAAAGGGTACTGGTGAATGACAAAAAGATGCCCACAGGAACTCAGGTGATCACATCCCTATAAGAACCACACAGATGCTTCTGCTGACTTTTCAAATGTTGCGTTGTCACAGATGAGAGAAGGACCTTGAAGAAGACCAAAAAAAAAAAAAAAAATCTAGCCGGACGAGCTTAATTATACCTCCTTTAAACATAAATAGGGTGGTGCCTACACCATATCTAGCAGTGATTTCCCTAGGACTTCCCACTGGACTCAAAAGCCAAGCCCAGGATCACAGAATGAGGAAGGGCAATGTTGATATGCATCAAATTCCCATACCACCTCCATCTAAATGTGTCATCCAAAATTGGGAATTAAGAAATTAAAAGTCCGCCCTAATACCCTAATTTCTTACTTACTAGAAGGCTGTCCAGTGGCATTTTGTTAGTATGAGGACGATGGTGCAGGACATAAGGAAACTCCACTTTTCCCACTCACTCATCTCACCAAAAGGGGCTTAGACATTGCTTTTATCCCTTTAGCATATGGAGTAGAATCTGATAAAACATGAAAACATGACAACAAAACCTGCCAAAGTGCTGTGACAGAGAAGTGAAGTTAAAATGCAGAGTGTTGACACCACACAGACCTTATTCTTAACACCTAACACACAGCAATCTGTAAAGTACACTCAAGAGAAACAAACTCTTCCACAGGCATTGGCTAAATGACACCCACCATTAAAGACGGTCCTTTGAACAAGAATATACACAAAAGCTTAGGATACTTGGGTTATTCATCAGAGCTCTAAAATAATGAACAAGTATCTCAGCCCAAAAGCAAGGAACAAGTTAATTTAAGTGGTTATAATAATTGTGAAAGATATACAAACAAACAAAACCAATTTGAACTAATGCGTCATTCAAACTTGTCAAAGATTTTTTTTTTTTCCCCAGAGAGTAAGGTACTGGAAAGTAATAAAGGAATATGCTACATATAATTACTTACCTCCAGTAAACTTTATAGTCTCACTTAGGGAAATGGCTCAAATCATTCCTAAACTGAATCTTTCCATCTTATCCAAATCCCAAGTTCAAGAACTTCCATTAAGAATTTTTCAGCGTAGATATTTTTTTTTGCTATTCTTTTTTTTTTTTAATATATGAAATTTATTGTCAAATTGGTTTCCATACAACACCCGGGGCTCATCCCAAAAGATGCCCTCTTCAATACCCATCACCCACCCCCTCTAGGCCCTCAGTTTGTTCTCAGTTTTTAAGTCTCTTATTCAGCATAGATATTTAGACCAGCTGTATCACAGCTGAAAATCAGAATAAACTTTCTGGTACCTAGAAAGAACAAAACCAAGCACTCAGCTCCCCTTGCAGAATTGTGCATTAAAGGAGCATTTAATTTGGCCTGACTGTAGCCCTCACATTTGAATCCACAGTCCCCATAATCTCATCTCAAATGATTTTCACATAGAAAATATTGTTGCTGTCCTACACTTATTTGACCCCATAGTTCCATTTTTTTCAACATATATCACTAACTTCCACTTCAACTCCCTGAAAGATACCCTGCAGAGGGAAGGATAAAGACAGCCCATAAAGAAAGAGGATTGAGAATAACACACCTGAGTCCTCCACAGGGATGTGAGGAACCCATATGCACACAAAAATTATTTACAAAACACCAAAGTGAACAGCACTGATCCTCATAAATAAAATTTATATGTAAAGTTAACAACTGATGATCCAGTAGGAAAAAGAAAACCATGAGTGACATGAACAAAAGCTACCTTATGGCAAATTATCTTCTTTAAAAATAATAATCGCATTAGAGACAGAAATAATAAAACGAAAGATTACTAAACCTCCAGAAATATTTGAATTCCTTGCACAAAAGCTTCCCACTTACTCACGTGAAAGTTTGTAAGTTGTACAGGGAAAGAAAATAAGTACAGGCTTTAAAATGTGTTTAAGCACGCACACTTGGCTTGTGCAGAGTCAAAATGTACTTGATATTTTACTAAAAATAGAGTCTATTCCTCCTAAGTAAAAGCAGTTCATGCGATTAAAACCAAACACTGAAAATATATTTTGATATTAGGATATATTTTACATTCAGAAAGAACAAATACATTTTAAACACTAACAAAGTTTTTTCTTGGCAATAATTGCTCTTTTTGCCAATAATTATTGTAAACACATGGATTGTGAAATATGCAAAACCAACCTAAAAAGGAATTACATAAATATGATTAGTATTTCCATATGAATCCACTGGTAGCAGCTTTGACAAATTACTGACCCTAGATTATATTATAAACTAAACTATGCAGCTGGGTAAAAATGAGTAAAATTTATCATTTAATATATACCTGAAAGAATGGTTGCTATTTGACAGATCTTAATGATTTAGTAATATTATGTTCCATGTTTCATTTAATACGAAAACATGCTAAAAATTAATTGCTCTCACTTTACTTATTTATTTATTTACTTATTTATTTATTTATTTATTTAGGTTGCTTGCAAAGCCCACCACTGTTTCTCTTTGATCGGGGCACAGGTCATGAGAACTTCCAAATACAATAGGTTACAGCACCTACTGACTTTTCTATAGATTCAAGGAAGGACTCTGCCTAGGAAGTTCCTAGAGTCACCAAAATAAGAAATAGTCTTCCCATTATTCAAGTTCTTGCTTCATAGTTTCATTCCCTGGCAACCAGGAGCAACTCCCAAATCATTTCTGACTTGTACATGTTTCCCACCTGGGACAAAGACACTCCTTCACAGCACCATGACAACCACACCAGCGACACAAGCGCTTGGGTTCGTGCAGGAAAATGAAAATCCTGAAAGGAAGCTAGGAGATAAAGGCTTACTATTCCTTGTTTCCCACTGGTAGGAAGTAATTACAGAAATTACTTTAACACAAAGCTTCTGGTGAGTGAATAGTTTGTAATTTGATGGGAGAAGCCTAAGGGCCTAGGGATTAAATTTAAAAAAATATGAAAAGCTGAATGATGTCATACAAGTAGAGGCCCCCTGCCCCCCAGCCCCCCCCCCCGAAATAGACTGCCTAAAGCAAACTTCTTATTGACAACAATGTAGACATTCTTAAGAGATGATCAGGGGTATGTTTTGTTTTTCATCTGAGTTTAAACTCAAACGATTGATTTAACAGTGGAGGTGAACTTTATGACCCGTTATTGGTTGATTAACCACGACACTCCCAAGTGAAATTTCAAAACCAGCAAAATATAAAATAATTTTGTCCAAACTAAATGTTCAAAAATGGATGTGATTTCCATCCTCCCAAAGCAGAAATCAAAAAAAGAAGTAAATTCAACTCTTCCCCCAATGATGAAGTAGACAAATTTTTTGTCATAAACATGCACAGTTTATGTTTGTTGTTTAATGCAAAGGATGGAACTTCTTTGCCAGAAACTGGCAGTACTATGTGTTATAAACACCTGCCAATTCTGCACTGGAAGAGATCATTTATATTGCCAAATGTAAAACTGTTTTACGTCTTAAAACAGTAATTCTAAAGCAGAGCACTGCATCTGTGATTTTACAAGTTCAATGTATTTTCAAACAGTTCTTCACATTTTTTCAGATTTCAAAAACAATACAATTTCCTTATTAAGAGTTTAGGAAAATGGGGTGCCTGGATGGCTCAGTTGGTTAAGTGTCTGACTTCAGCTCGGGTCATGACCTCATGGTCCGTGAGTTCGAGCCCCACGTCAGGCTCTGTGCTGACAGCTCAGAGCCTGGAGCCTGCTTTGGATTCTGTGTCTCCCTCTCTCTCTGCACCTCCCCTGCTCATGCTCTGTCTCTCTCTGTCTCAAAAATAAATGAAAACATTAAAAAAAATTTTTAAAAAGAGTTGAGGAAAGAAAATCTGTGTGATATATGGAAATGGTTGAGATCATATATTATCTCAACAGGTTCAAAGCTGTGACTTTTATTGGAAACCTAGATAAATATTCTAAGAGGATAAAGAATAAAAATAGATGTTTACTTTTAGTCAAGTGGAATAGCTTAGGGTTCTTGAGTATGCATAAGCATATTTTTTGCTTTGTTTTTAGCTTTGTTTTTGTGTTTTAAGGATGAAATATCCTCCTTTCCTGTAGTGCTGGTAGCAAACATCTTTCATGGGCTTCTAATCCTGTGCAAGGTGCACCTTCTGATTCTCATTGATATGAAGTTGCTAAAGAGAGAGTGGAAGGCAAGCAGAGACATTCCAAGCATCCACAAGCCAATTCTTGCCCCCTGACTCCAAGCTAACCTCTACCCATCCCTACCTCAACATGTATATAAGGGCATTCATTCACTGACTCTGAGACATGATTATGAAAATATACAGTGCATTTTTTATTCACTTACTATTCCAATGGATCTTCAGACTCAATATATCCAAACATATACACTTGTCATTCTCCATCAAGCCTATTTCTGTTCCTCATTTTAAATATCTGAATTCTGAAAAGAGAATCCTCTAGTCTTTCAGATTAGGATTCTGAGTCATCCTTCTTTACTCTCTCTCCATCCCTGATATATTCTGCATCATATAAATCTGTCAGTTTCACTTCAGTCTCAATCCAATTTGGCTCCTTCTCTCCATCTCACTATTATCACCTAGTTCAGGTTATAACTGGTTTTAATATAAAATACTTGCACCAAATTAGAGAACTCAAATAAATGACAGCTCTGAGTTGCCAAGCTGACAAAGCAAAATGTATGGCCAGGCAATTATGGGGATAACCCACAAAACACAGCAAAATATTCATTTACCGGGGCCCTAATGCTGAAACTCTGTTGGGTCAGAAGTGCCTTGTTTATGATAAAAATTCCTCCTGATGACCTGTTGTCAGAGAAACTTAAGATCATGCCCCTCAAATGCATTTCTAAGTACATCTTATGTATTTTAATCCCCTTCTTATAACTTATTGAAGAAAGACCTCATGTGTCTCCTAAAATAACCACCTGAATTAATCCAGACAAAGCATTAGTTTATATGATACTATAGTTTTCATTTATAAATCAATATGCTTTTTAAAACCAGAATCTGTTAAATTTTACATTTTAGAATGATGGAATAAGGTATAAGAATATATTCTTAATTCCACTTGGAAAGTATGTAGTCCATGAAAAAACTTGGCTCTCAGTCCTTGACCATGAAGTTAAAAGAAGAATTTTAAAGTTATAGTATAGTACTTAAAGTTTTAAATCTGAATCTCTTTTTACCTTAGGAAGACATTTCCATTTCTAAAATACATGGTTACAATTTAAAATTCTCAAAAGGAAGTAAATTGACATCATCAGCAACTCAGTTCAATCAGAACTTCATAAATAAAATAAAAGTTAAGTTCATACTAAGGCTTATCATGGAACATTCTATGTTCTATTTTGGGTCAAGTTTTAAGGTAATTGAGAATTAACAAAGGAACTCCTCTTCCTTTGACCCATGATTGCTGAAAACCTTACCAAAATGTATTTTGTGGCCTATTTGGCTACAAAGTAATCTTCTATTCAAAACTGAAAAACAAAAAATAAGGTTTTTAGTGTCTGCATTCTTAAAAACAACTAATTATAAAATCTGAGTAAGTTGATGCTGATGCTACTAGAATTGATATTTTAAATGATTTTCTAAACTAAAATTCCCCATATTGCCTAAATCTAATCTAATTCTTTGAAACTTACATGCCCTGACTACTAAATTATTTTTCTTAATCTACTTTCTAGAAATACAATAGGTATTAAACATCATATTTCTCATAACTGTCTTATTTCAATAAAAAAAATCTTCTCTCCTTCTCTGTAAATATTATACTACTGAACAGTACCAGGATGGATACCGTTAGGCACTGAAATGGAGCATCTACTTCTTGGTGAAACCACAGGTATGACAGAAAGAGCAACTGGGAGGAAAGTCATAGTGACTTACCTGGCTTCCAGCCCTCTAATACAATTCTAGAACATGTAGGCCATGCTTTTTTTTTTTTTTTTTTTTTTTTTTTAAATTTTTTTCAATGTTTATTTATTTTTGGGACAGAGGGAGACAGAGCATGAACGGGGTAGGGGCAGAGAGAGAGGGAGACACAGAATCGGAAACAGGCTCCAGGCTCTGAGCCATCAGCCCAGAGCCCGACGCGGGGCTCGAACTCCCGGACCGCGAGATCGTGACCTGGCTGAAGTCGGACGCTTAACCGACTGCGCCACCCAGGCGCCCCGGCCATGCTTTTTTAAAAGATATTTAACCATTGCCTCACAAAAGATATTAGATATTAACAATTAAACTCTAGAAAAAGTACTGTATTCTCCTACCTACCCTTTGATACAACCAGTCTTCTGATTTAGAATGACATTTTTCAAACATGAAAAATAGAAATAAGAACTAATAGTAATGTATTCACAACATGAAGGCAAGCAATGCCTGTTTAACTTTTAATTAAAATTCCTAACACATACATCTTTGCCCAAAATAATTCATATTAATAGTTAATACCAATAACAACAGCCACAGCTACCACTGATTAACCATCCATTATTGTTGAGGGCTACATTCAACAATTTTCATATATTATTTCTAATACTTACTATAATTGTGCAACATATTTTAATTCTTCATTCACAGATAAACTGAGGCTCAGAAAGGTTAAATATTAATCTAAGATAACAGAAGAACTTGAAATTTTAGAGGTACTATTAACATCTGTCTAAATGCAGTATAGTCTCTTCTGATTACATCACATTGACCTAGGATAGGCACACATTTCATAGTATTGCGTCTATTAATTCAGTGCTGTTGCTTCAAATCAGATATTTGTCAATAATCCTTTAGGTCTTGTTAGTTTTAAAAAAAAAAACGTTTAAGTTTATTTATTTATTTTGAGAGAGAGAAAGCAAGCACAAGCTGGGGAAGGGCAAAGAGAGACATTAGGAGAGACAGAATCCCAAGAACGGAGCCCACGACAGGGCTCAGGACTCACTAACCGTGAGATCATAATCTGAGCTGAAATCAAGAGTCAGACACTTAACCAACTGAACCACCCAGGTGCCTCAATTTTTACGTTTATTTTAAACTCTACTATCCCACTAGTATGGCATTTTAACAGAAACTGGTGGTATCTGAAAATCAAACTAGGTAATAAGTCTCAAAAGGCAAGATATCATTAATCTAGAATCTAGATTATTAAATTAAGATTATTTATATCCCTGACATTTCCCTAGGGGAAATTTCTATTATCTCTAATTCAGATAGTTGGCCTGGCAAAAATAAATATAGCCTTTCTGAAATTTGGTTAAAAAAAACATAGATTCTCAAATTTCCTTTCTCTTCCAGAAAGGGAACTTGTATACTCAACTTATAAAAATATGTCTTTAATAACAAATTACCTTCAGATTTCATAAAAGCAAACAAACTAGAAAAGCTTCCCATGCCATAATTTCATTGACTTTAGTGGTCCAGCCTATTATGAAACAAAAGTTGACAGAACATTCAACTCATTCTCTCTTCCATATTGTAAAAATATGATTTTGCAAAATAGACCTTAAGGTCAAATTCTTATTTTCTTTTTTGTTTGTTTGTTTAAATTCTTTTTAATGTTTATTTATTTTTGAGAGAGAGACAGAGACAGAGCACAAGAGGGGGAGGGGCAGAGACAGAGGGACATGCAGAATCTGAAGCAGGCTCTAAGCTGAGCTGTCAGCACAGAGCCCGACACAGGGCTCGAACTCATGGACCACAAGATCATGACCTGAGCCGAAGTCAGAAGCTCAACCGACTGAGCCACCCAGGCGCCCCAGCATTCTTATTTGCAAATGTGTCTATGACATATCTATTATTCTCTGTCATGTCAATATATTTCATTTTAAAAGTTTGAAAATAGTATTAATAACACACAATTGAGATACTTCTAGAAGGCAAAAATATTTCCAAGTTTTCACAGAAGCTACAGAAAAAATCATTTTAATGTGAAACTATAAAAGAAGTCATAAATAACTGGTTAGGGACACAATACTGCACTAGAATAAAATAATACCTATAACATATATTCTGCTACATGTTTTAAAAAAGGCGGGCCATATTTCATGATCTATAAACTTCTCTTGCTACCTTCACATTATGCAAGAACACATCATAGTCACACTCCCTTAATGGATTGGGAAAGTTGTTTTCATCATACCTTAAAATTACAGATAATTATTAAGCCTCGTCAAAGATGCCTACCTCCGTAGTAGCAGTCATGCGACATGTTTACAGGAGCCCGTTCTACTGCTGATCTCTTGTAGACAACATGAATCCTTCCTTTTTCTTCTTCCATCTGCTTACCTCTTTCCAAAGGCTCAATGAAATACTCATCATTATCACTTTTTATCATTCCAGCCTAGAGAAAGCATAAAATGTGTTAATTTTGAAAAGAAGTATCTGCCACCTTTAGCTCACAAGTACCTTTTTAAATGGTAAGAATATAATTTGTGAAAATGAATGCTTTTTCTTTCTACTTTTGGCTAAAAATTTAAAATGGTTAAGTAATTCATAGAAGGCAGAAATTCATATACGACAAGAATAAAATAATTCACATAAGGTATAATAAGAAATTTAGGGTACGAAAAGAAAATTACACAACATACAAATTTCATCAGACTGCAGAAGAAGTGCATTTATATATTCTACAGGTATTTTATCTCTAAAAGAAATCTTACAGGGGAAATAAACTCAAGAAATGTCTCTTAATATCCCATAATAATCTGCTGTACGTGCATGCTTAGCATTTTTTGTAACTTGTTTACATTTTCCTTCTAAACCATTATGGTATGAGAAGAATGAGTTCCATAGTGCACTCAGTAAATAAATGTATTTCTCACTTTAAATAGCCTCTTTAAGATTCAGTAAAAACCTTGCATTTCCAATATTTATTAATTAGAAGAACTAACTCCTATTTGTCCTATCTTAATCTAACTTGATGATTTTACTCATGTTTTTTCCTCCTCAAGTTTCATCCCTCCATACTAAAAAGGTTATCCTTGTATTCATTGCCTTCTACCTCTCTAATATTTAGTCTTTTTCTGACTGTTTCACCTTTTACTTAGAAAATACCAGGACTATATTCAGTACTCTAGCTGAATAGAAATGATGGTTTTGTCTGAAACTGGTTCATTAGGTGTCAAGTCCACATCATAGTCAAATAGTTACTGCTTACATTTCTACTTTAAAGGTCATACGTCAATAGGTAGTATTAATTTAAATTTCACTACATTTATTGGAAAACCAAGTTGAAGAAATAATGTGTCGGTGTGGGAATTATAATTATTTTGGAAATATACATTGGATCTAGAAGTAAGTCATATTTTTCATCTGAGACTCGCAGCTTATTCTATATTTTCAAATACGGGATCATTGGCTCTCATAGAACATAGGCGGTGCCTTACGGATTCTCATCCCCTCTAGCTGTTGATCTAATGGCTCCACCACTCTCTGTTGAGCAACACAGAAATGAAAGGTAGATACATGCTACAAACAGCATTTGTTTTCAGCAAACGTGCCTCTGACTGTAGCTTTTCTATTGCATTCAACTCTGTTCCCCAGTTTCCATTCTGACTTCTTCTACCTGGTTCACTCTGTCCCCTCCTTCCCCTGAGTAAGCCTCACAGGGAAATATTAGAAGCTAAGGTGTCCCCACATACACATCAACAACCACCTCCTGGTATGCACAAACAGCCCTTGAACCTACGTGACCACGTCTCACAAGAAAATATCACACTTCCTTCACCATGCTTAGTCTTTAGCTTCTTGAACAAACTTCTAGCCTTCATTAAAAAAGAACACTGAGGGGCGCCTGGGTGGCGCAGTCGGTTAAGCGTCCGACTTCAGCCAGGTCACGATCTCGCGGTCCGTGAGTTCGAGCCCCGCGTCAGGCTCTGGGCTGATGGCTCAGAGCCTGGAGCCTGTTTCTGATTCTGTGTCTCCCTCTCTCTCTGCCCCTCCCCCGTTCATGCTCTGTCTCTCTCTGTCCGAAAAATAAATAAACGTTGAAAAAAAAAAAAAAAAAAAAGAACACTGAGCTAATGGGCCTTCAATAGTAATGCTGGTCTTCCAAACACAACTCCCATATTTGGAGTTGTTTTCTCATCTGGTCAATTACTCTTCCCCGACTCCTGTACTGTGAAATACAGGGTTTTTCACAAGAGGCCTGATTAGATCTTTACCTACTGTCGAATATAATTTCCAATATTTTCTCATGATTTTCAATTGTCATTTTAATCTATTTAGCATTGGTGTCCTATTCTTGTATCTCTTTTTACCAGTAATTTCAACATCACTGTTTTTGTCCTTAGCAGGCATGTATGGTTTAGTAATGTTCACAAAACACATCCCAACTAAGCACAAACACAGTAAATATATAACGCATCAACCAGCAGTACCACGTCCTGGGCTTAAATGTCCAGTCTCAATGCTAATGCCACCCTTTGGTGGTAGGCAGCATTAACTGGCTTTATCTTGAAAACACTGGCCTTTTGATATCTATTTAAGTTTACAAATTGAGGTTTATCAACATGAGGCTTCAGTATTCATCCTTGTTCTAGTCTTTTCTGTGCCCCAAATCCATCTAGTCACCAGGTTCTATAAAGTTTCTGAGTTTCTTATCCCATCCTTCTATTTCTACCACCACTTTCTTAGTTACAGACCTCATCATTGCTCATTTGGATTACAGAAACTGCCTCCTATCTTGAGACTTTCCATAAATCATAATGATTCTGCCAGATGAGTGCCTGACTGTGGATGGAAACAGTAGTCACTGAAGCAACCCTGCGCAATGGGCAATAGCTGGTGGGGACACTTGAAAGTGATGGGGAGGCAGTGAGGATTAGCTCACATGCCTTTAAAAAACATTTCTACATACCTTCTACTGCAAACATTCAAATCCCAGGCCCCGTGATATTACTTTCCCCCACTAAGCCAGATCCCATTTCCTGGCTCTCTTTTTGCAGTTGGCTGTGAACCATGTTACTGTATCCTACCCAGGAAAGTCAGTGGTAGTGGTGAATACCAAGAACAGGACTGGCGCATAAAAACCTCCCATGCGGGCTTCCTTATGCTGTTTCCCTTCTCACTGGGCAAATACAGGTAACACAAAAAATTTGATACAGCTAAACTTCTCCCTTAGAAGGCAATGAAAATTTAAGCCAGGTTGAGGTGACGTCAATGACAAGGCAATGCTGGGTCACACAACTCCATGGACAAAAATTCAGAGAGCCTACCCTTTCATTCATTAACTTAAGCAAAGTTTAATGAAAAAAGAAGTTTATCTAAAGCACTATACTAGACACCATAGTAAATAAAAACTTCTCAAAGACATGGTCTGTTTGCTCCCTAGTTTAGGGCAAGCTAGTCAAATGAATAAAATCTATGCCTAAAGGTATTCAGTGAGGTAGGTTATGGTAAGTCCAAAAAATAAGTAATATCACACTTGAAAGTCAAATCAAGTGAGGTGTTTTTTCCCCCCACAAGCTGACTATACACAGCAAATTGTCAGTAGGAGCTGCTAATTCTATACCCAAAATCATCTAAAATCTATTTCAAGTGAAATCTCTCTATTCCCCATGGGGACTTCACGTAGGCCATTGCTATTGTTCACACTGTCTCACATTCTCATAGAGCACCACAGCCAAAATTTCTCTTTCACACTATCATATTATTTTAGACAAACCAGAATGTGGTAGCAAATGGACAGAATGTGTAATGGCTCAACACATGAGGTGCTTCACTCTTGCTCACACAAAAGCTCGGGGCAGTTCTAGGTCAGCTACGAGGGGACTCTGTTGCATATAGCCTTGCAGGTGTCCAGGCTGACAGTGGTTCTAGCATTTCCACGTGGGCTCCCAAGTTTTCCCAGTCAGAAGGGAAACACCTTGAAGAGCCCACATGGGAGGTTTTTATGAACTAGCCCTAGTCGAGGGGCTATTCACCACTATTTACCACGTAGCTATTCACCACTACTACTTACTTCTAAGTATAGGATAGAGTCACATGGCCTAAAGCCCACTGCAAAGAGAACCCAGGAATGGAATCTGGTTGTGTGCCCAGGGAGAAAAACAAATGGATTTTAATGAACAGATGGCAATCTCAACTTCAAATAAGATCATGTCATGCATTTGCTTAAAACACCTCAATTGCTTCCCATTGCACTTAAAACCACACTCCTTATCATGGCCTTCAAGGCCTGCATCATCTGGTCCTGCCATCAACCCCACGCAGCGCCATTCTCACCAGACTTACTATGCTCCGGCCTTCGTGGCCTTTGTTCAGTTTCATTTCTCCTGCAATATTCCCAAGCTCTTCACAGCCTCAGACCTTTGAAATGGTTTTGGTTCTACTTAGAAGGCTCCTCTTCCACCACATCATACTTCCCTTAGCTGGCTGTTTTTCATTCTCCAGTCTCAGCTTAAATGTTACACTTTCTGACTTCCTTACCCCTTCCTATATTAGGTACCCCCCCATCCAAATCAGGGCCCATCTTAGCCTAATGTTCTGACCCGGAGAGGTGTGTTCTTTTCTCTCATGACCCTTAACACAAATTCCAGGTCGTTTTACCTAAATGTTAAATTTATTATCCTCTGTCTCCCCACAGCACTCTCAGCTCCTGAGGCAGACTCTCTTCTTTCATCTTGGTCTCCATAAGCACCAGCACGACTGCTAGTACAAAGCATATTTTCAACACACTTTTTAATGAAAGACTCTAGGAACGAATGATATAGGCAAAAGGTTAACAACTTTCCAGACTTGTAATGGTCTTTGAGAGGTGCAAGGACTGCCATGCCAGTGGTTTGAGAGAAGGCACTAGAAGTGAGACAGTTCAGGCTTGAGCAAGGTTCTGAAGTGCAAGGGCCCCACACATGCCTGAAAACAGTGAGTAACCCACTTGTTCAGACTAGAGTCTGTGTGGGGCAGTTCTGGAAAATGATGCAGTGGAGAACGGTGGCCCCTCAAGTCTGAGCTTTAACATGCAGAATGGAGACCAACCACAACCCCGGATTGATCAGCAGATGAGAAGAAAGTGGCCTGGGAAGACTGATCTGGCCATTACCTGCCAGAGGGAAGAAAGGCTAGAAAGCAAGCAACATGGGCTAAGTAAAAGCCCAGGTGGCAGAAGTGGCAATGGAAGGGGAACGGCGGGGGGGGGGGGGGGGGGGGGGGGGGGGGGAAGGAATGAGTAATTACAGGAGAAAATAAATACTTGGTGCCTTTTAAAACATAAGTTCCTCTGCTTTCACAGACTCCCCTTACGAGGATGGCTGGGCTTCCCCTGCTCTTGGCATCACCACATCCTGGGTCAGTGTCCTTATTCCTTCTGCCTGGCTCCACTCCAGCCACAATGGGCTCCTTGCTGACCCTGTTTTTCCCACAAAGCATAGCCTAGATGACTGTCACCCTTTCAGATCATGAGCTTCACCAAGCATGGACTTTGTCCCATTCACTGCTGCCTCCCTAGGCCCAGAACAGTGCCGGGGTCAAAGTAGGTGCCTAATATTTGAGGGAGAGTGGGAGAAGAAATTAATGTAAGAAATAGGCAAGTGAAAATAAAACATCTTAGAAGGACATTGAAAGGGAATGGCAAGAGGAGATGGGAGGAAAAACAGAGTACTGTGTCCTGGGAATCTAAGTAAGTGAGAGTGTTATCAAAATAAAAGTAACTGCAGGGGCGCCTGGGTGGCGCAGTCGGTTAAGCGTCCGACTTCAGCCAGGTCACGATCTCGCGGTCCGTGAGTTCGAGCCCCGCGTCGGGCTCTGGGCTGATGGCTCAGAGCCTGGAGCCTGTTTCCGATTCTGTGTCTCCCTCTCTCTCTGCCCCTCCCCCGTTCATGCTCTGTCTCTCTCTGTCCCAAAAATAAATAAACTTTAAAAAAAAAAAATAAAATAAAATAAAAGTAACTGCAGTCAAGAAGGCACAAAGAATGAAGACTGTGGGAAGGAAACTAGACAAACAAAAATATTGATTTAGAGTAGTGGGGGCTGAAAAGGTATTACAAAGAGTTATGGAAGAACAAGCAGTCAAACCACATAGATTTCAGATCCTAGTCAGAGCCATTATGGGTAGATTTTTCTGCTGCTCTTCTCAACCACACTATATTGATTCCTCTCACTTTTTCTCACCAAATATAGGGTGACTATTCAAAAAGTACTCATGCTTTTCACTTTTTTTTTCTTGTTTTTCTGCTTTGTTTTGAGATATGGAGAGTGCACGTGCGTGCACCAGCTGGGGAGGTACAGAGGGAGAGGGAGAGAATCCCAAGCAGGCTCCACAATGGAGTCCATGCTGGGCTCTACCTCATGACCTTGAGATCAGGACCTGAGCCAAAACCTGAGACCAGGACACTTGACTGACTGAGCCACTCAGGTGTCCCAATACTCATGTGTTTAGACCAGGTCACCCCAAGCAAAAAATCATCAGTACTGACAGTTAAGTACTGAAGGCTCTTTTATCCACTGATATATTCATTTAGAGAGTCATGCATTCAATGAACATTGTTGGAAGCTCAAAGACCATGCACTGTCACGCCCCAATATTAAATAATGCGCTCCTGCTCTCAGATCCCTAGTTTTATTTCACAATAGAATACAACAGAGTGACTTGAAGGAATAAAACCCAATATATAAAATAAAGTCTCAGACCATGGCATTCTAAGTACTGGTATTATGTATCCTGCTGCCAGGTATTTACAACTTTTAAATTATAACGTGGGAATTTTTAGAAATGTCACACATAAGATGACATATGGTCCTGGAAGATTCTGTTAAACAGATGCAATCATTTCTAATCCATCTTTAATGTTACTTAAATGATGTATGATATCAAGATAATATTTTGTAAATTTCCCTTTATGACACATAGCCCTCCACATTTGCCATTCTCTAGTCCCATGTAACAATTCAGGAAATATTTATTGTAGTTCTCAAACTACTTTCCAAATTTTAACACAGATTAATTTTTAAAATATTTATTATGTTTAGTACAGCATCAAGCACATTATATTAAACACATTTTATTGTTTTAATTAAGTCTTCACACAGGCCCTTTGACAGCATTTTGGAGGGGATATTTATAAAACAATGATCTATGCTAAAAATCCAGCTGCATAATTCCCCTCTCATCTGGTCAACTCTTCCAGCTACATCACTCAACAGACACTGCCAAGAATCCAGAATTAAGCCAAAGAGCCTCTGAGCATGGAAACAGCTATCACAAAGGCCACACTCCTTACTCACTAGGAGGGGTCCTCACGGCCATATTTGACACCCAGTTCTAATAAACCAGGTTAGATGGTTTCCTAATTCTCATCAGAGTATAAATGGCAAACAAGAATAAGGGGTGTGGGGTACAGGGACTTTCAGATGAGATAATGTCTATGAATGCCCTTTGTAAACTATAAAGCCCAATAAAAAATGTAAAACTCAAGTCTCTATATGTTAATAATAACAAACATCAGTCACAAAGAAAGGACTAAATTGTGTTAACTTGATTTAAAAAAAAAAAAAAGTATAAAAGATATTTTAAAGAGTTCCAACAGGAATTACTAAGGTTTTCTTGAAAACTGGGTCAGATAATCTAAAAAAACTTATGCTATGGAATTTTTAATTGTGACACCTAAATACTGCTTGACTACAATGGTTCTTGAATCTATTAAGGAAGGAGAGTAGGGCCTGATAGATTCTGGGGGATGCCAGGAAACATGTGCCAAATACTATATTATTGAAGCTGAAGTCAACCAAAATCCATTATTCTGTGCTAAATTTGCCTCCATCTTATACTAGGTCATAGCATAGACAAGCAATTAGTTTCAAATGTCTATTGTGTTTTGTTTTTTGCTTTTTTAAGGTCTATTAAGTTTTAGACTAGTTTAAACTTAGCTTAAGTTAAATGTCGAGAAGAGGCACTGAGAAAATTTTATATTAATGTTGCATGTGTATGTATGTGAGAGAGAATAAGTGGAAATACGATGTTCAAAAAAGACTATCCTTATACCTTAGTGGTACAACAACTCCATCTTAACTCACTAAGTTTCCTTGAAAACACATTTTGAGACTCCCACTTCACTCTGTTGGTTCCTCCAATATTTATTTTATTAGTGTACCCATAGACACATTGCCTGGTTTCATTTTTTCATTGGAATGGACAGATGTCATTACATGAAGATGATTTCCAAATCTTTCCTGAATTTCAAGGGGGTGTCTCAATGATCCCCCCAAATTTCTACAAAGAAGGCATTGAGGAAAACAAAATAGCTGAGAAAAGCAAGAAAACAGTGAGTAGAACTGATTCAAAGCTGTACTTGGTAACCAAAGACAGCATTTCTTTCTTACATTAAAGAAACTTAATTATTTGGGATGCATTTGGAGAGAGTTTACGAAAATTAAGAAGTAGCTAAAATATCCCCCGAGCCATGTCATTGATTTCCATGAAGTCCTCACCTATTCTAAAGCCAGAATTAATCTGTACTCTTTTTGGAGTCCAGCATTTTATCTGTATTTCTAAAGTACTTATCACTGTCAATCTTTTATTATAATTATTTATGTTAACTGTGCAAATGCCTGGAAATTAAGAGATGCTGAGTAAGGTGTCAGCTGAATCAAAATATCTGTAAATCTGATTAAATCCCAGGTTTATATTTGAGTTTGGCTGGCATTTCATTCAACAATATTCCTCCTGGATGACTTCTGAATCCCAACAACATTTAACATAATCCCCTACAAATTGCTAAGATAAAATGTATATTTGCAGAATCTCCTCTATGAAGGAAGGGAGTAGGCTGTCCAGTCAGGCAAGTATAATGATTGGAGCCCTGAATTAAAAAGAAAAAAAATCACACCACCTTGACCAAATTAATTAACACTGATTCAATTAACTGCTAAAGCAAATGGATCTAACCTTAACCAACAACACTAGATATAAGCATTTCAGTTCTTCACCTAAAAAACATAAACCTCCAACCCTCTGTTGCCCGATTCTTATCAAAATCTAGGTTGCAAGAAATAAAATTCTAGGAAGATTTCCTGAAGACTAAAGGATTTTCTGTACTCAGTCTAGTTCCTCTAATTTGCTCTAATCTCCACTACCAGCTCCCGCTTCCATTCAGCCAGGGCACAGTTATTTGGGCCCCTAATAAAACTGTTTTCGTTAAACTATGCAAAGTGTTAAAACATCAACCAGTTATGAAGCAGATTAGGCAGAAATGCCTTAAGAAGTTCATTATTGTAATCACAGCATGTTTGTTGGTGAGGACCTCTTTCAGTACCATATATTGTTTGCTATGCTATGTGAGAATCTAGAAAAAAAAATCTCTCAGATTTTAGTAACAGGAACAGTTTTACTTCTTCTGAGAAACTGGCTCATTTTTATTTCATTAACACTGTATATTATGGAACTAGTCAACAGTGGTTAGCATTATCCAATATTTCACAAATATGCTGCTACAGACGTACAACAGTCATAATAAGTTTGGTGCTACATATTGATAAAAGTAAAATATCCAAAAATGTTAAAAAACATAGTTGAATTTTTCTTTTGTGGAAGGAAACTGAAAAACTAACATCACGCAACACTCTTAAGTACCTTTTGGAATTTAAAAGTCAACGTAGGGATTGAACAATGTAAAAAGAAAGTGGGTGTATGATGACTCACCCGTAGCTACTATGCTAACACAATTACAGAGGGAAAGGATGGGGTACAAAAGGGAAGAGGGAGAAGGCTGTGAAGGGGATTGAATTTCAAGATGGGTGGGAGGAAAGTTTCCCTGATCCTCACTTTCAGAAAGTCTTAAAAATCTCTAGTAAAATGGTTTTCATAAGTGTTTGACATTTATGGACTCTCTGGCATATAAAATACTGTATTCGCTTAAAGAAAAGCTTCATTCCTCTTCATAAAGAGAATAAATTACCCCCTAGTGTATCTGATTTAGTTTTTCGTGTTGATTTTTCATGTTAAGGCATTTTATCTAGTAATTTTCGCAGGTCATGATGAAGTTTCCAAGGACATACAAGAAAAATGCTAAAAAAGAATAAAAAAAAAAAAAACATAGGTGACTAAAAAGCCCTGATAAAATCAAAGACTGCAAACATTCATTTTATTAACATGGGCAGTTCAGAAAACTGACCTCTCTTACCAAATGCTCAGGATTTCCTTTATGACCTTGCCATTAACCCACCAATATACCTAACCACTAGGCTTAAAGATAAGATGAACCTACCTTGTCTTAGAGTAAAGAAGGAACCTAGTGTGGCTGACAAGATTTGGGTTCTGGCCATAGCTTTGCTACTAACTAGTATGACTTTTGAAAAGCCATTTAAGCTCTCTGGAGCTCAGTTTCAGAATCTGAAAAATGATGAGTCTTCCTAGATAATCTTTAAAATGATCTCCAATTAAATGATCTTCCAATGCTAGAGATGGGAATTTGAAAGGCTCTTCCCTGCCAACATCCCAAGACCCACTTATTCCCATGATAAATAACTTAAAATATGATTATAAGACTAATGTAAAGTAGGTCGCAAACTTCAGTGTGCCAAAGAAATTGGGTCCCAACCTCAGAGACTTTCCATGTTCCAACCCAGAGAGTCTGATTCAAAAGGACTGGGATGGAGATCAGAAATCTGCAATTTTAACAAGCACTTCAGATCCTGCAAATAGTAGTAGTCTGGAAATTATAGTTTGAGAAAAACTGCTTTAAAAAATAATGTGCCAATCAAAATGAATTTCTGGATATTTATTCCCTTATGCTAAAACAAATTTTAAGAAGATGACTATTTAAAGGAAACATGAGTAAATGGAATCCGTGAAATGAACACTGTTATAATTAAAATACATAATAGTCATCTATTAAAGATACAATAAAATATGTATACACTTCTCAGGTTTTTAAGAAATTTGCAGCATAAGTCAGGGTGTCTTAAATTAACAGTTAAAAGAAACAAGTAAAAAGTATATTCTTTCATTTAGTAGAAAATAAATATCTACTAATGTCACAGAAGAGAAAAAGCTTTGTAAATTCAACAATTAAAAAATAGTTCAAAGGGAATACAAAATCCAAAAGAAACTAACTTTTTGATCTTAGAAGTTATTCAAAATAGCATTATAATTTATACTAAAATACATAATCATTCCAAACCTCGAGTCAAGGAGATTAATTATTAAAGCTAGGATTGCATATACTCTATTTTGAGGACACATATTGAAGATGTACTGACTTTCTGAAAAGATAAGCAAGGTTACAATTAACATTAATAATGTGAAAATTAGTAACAACAGGTATAATGTAAAGTATAGAAATTCTGCTTGTAAATAGGAGTTCAATCCAGATCCGTTCAACTATTCCTTCAGCACTTCCTATTTTTCCGCCACTGGGTGAATACTGGCAAACCCACATCATGGTCAATGCCTCCTAGGGAAGTGTTTCTTAAACTTTAAAATGTAAATGAATCACCTGGAGATCTTGTCAAGGCAGATTCTGATTCAGTAGTCTCAGAGTCTATATTTCTAATAAAGTCCCAGGTGATGTTAAGGCTTCCGGCCCCTGTATAATACTTTGAGTAACAAGGTCTTGGGTCATTTCAATCTCATCGAGTTAAACAAAGGAAAACGCATGAGTCAGACATAGCTCAATGTGGCAGATTTTATTTTCCAAAGATGGCCTACAACACAATCTTCCATCCCACACTGATTTTGTCAGTATGACCTTGACACTTCCTATCAAGAGGTAGAGTTTAACTGCCCTCCCCTTGAATCCAGGCCAGCTTTTCTGACTAGTAATTAAAATGATGTGGTAAAGATGTCATTACATGATGTCTAAGCCTAGCCAGGGAGAAGCCTTGCAGCTTCTGCCTCAGGCCCATGGAACACTCTCTCCCCACATGTTCCCTCTCAGATCCAGCTGCCACACTGAGAAGTCCGAGCCATATGAAGAGGCCATGTGCAGGCACTCTGGTAACAGTCCAAGCCTGCGTATCACTCAGCCTAGCCACCAGACACGTGATTGAAGACCAGTTCCATCGCATCCCAACGCTCAGCCACTCAACTCACTCCTGTCTTTTGAGCATTCCCGGATGAGGACCCAGAATTCTGGAGCAAAGATAAATCATCCACACTGGCTCTCTTTGAATTCCTAACACACAAAATCCATGAACATAATAAAATAGTTGTTATTTGACACCCTAATTTTGGGTGGTTTGGTACACAACAATGGAAAGCTGGAAGAAAGGAGTTAAGACAGAAGTAGAACACCCAGGGAACAAAGCAAACACTTGATCCTTACAGAGTATTTTTGAGTGTTTACACAAGGTTGTGTAGCAAAGAGAGGGAAGGTTGGGTGATAGAGACAAAGCAGTCCAAAACTGTTACAAGAACACAAGGGAAAAGTCTGGCGGGAAAAGAAGGTGAGTCCTGAGATGAGGTAAGAGATTATTAACAGGAATTGAGTGGGAACAATAGCAAAGGAAATTGGAAGGCATCAGCAACAAATAAAGAGTAACCAATTAGACAGAAACCCGAGAACATACACAGGAATTTAGAAATAGAACATGGACTGGTAAGACTTTAGGATGGTTTCTGGTTTATTCAATGAAAACTCTTTTATCCGACTAGCCAGTATACCCATAAGGCAAAATATAAATCAATCTAAAGAGAACAAAGGGAAAGTTGTAAGGAGAGAAACAAAAGTGATACAAATAGAACACCCATCAGGCATATAAATAAGGCTAGAAAGGAGAATTATGGCCCAATGGCTACAGTAACTCATGGAATCCTGTGATCCTTCCTCTGCACAATAATTTTTGGGTCCCTACTAAGGGTCATTCACTGTTCCAAGGAACTGGGGATATAGTGAGGAATATGACAAAGTCACCACCCCATAAAGCTTAAAATACTAGTTAAAACAATAAACACGTAAGTAAATGATGTATTTTAATATAGTGAAAAGTGCTGTGAAGAAAATAAAGCAGGGTAAAGGAATAGTGCTATTCCAACAGAGGGAAATGGGGAAAATCTAGAAGATGTGTATATATTGAATATAACCAAAAAAGAGCCTATGAAGAGCAAGTAGTAATGACAGAAAAAATCCCAGAGTTATTATGGATAAAGTAACCAACAGAGGAGAAGAAAGCCCAATATAGCTTCCTAACCAACCACAATCCACCAAGTGTTCTGGTCAGAAAGTGGGGAGTCATTCTTGATCCTTTTATAGCAAAAGCTTCTGGTACTCACAAGTACCTGTGTTTTACTCATCTTTCTAGGCACACAGGAAAACTATATTCCCCAGCCTTCTCTGCAATTAGATACGTCCAGATACTACTAGCCAATGGAATGTGGACAAAAATGATATATGCCACTTCTTAGACTGGCCTGTAATATCCTCCCCCAGCATCCTTCATGTCAGATGATGGAAGAGAAAGGTTAGGAATTTGTCTTTATTTTCCATCCCTGCCACACCCCAGATCTGACAGCGGTACCCGTCAGGTACCCTTTACCATGGCCCCAATTCTAATACCATTTCCCTGCCTTACCCCTTGTGGCCTTGGGACAATAATAACATCCAGCTCTTGATAGGCTCTGGGTGCCTCATCTTGGTTCCCTTATCCCTGCCAGTACCTCTTTAAAGAGTCCCTTTATGAAACTCTTCTCACTTAAACCTCCTACAGCATGTCACTGCTCCCTACCAGGACTCTGACAGATACTCTACTTCATTACAAATTTAAATAAAGAATATCACACTTAGGCATTAAAGAAAGCTAGTAAAAATGACAGAACTTTGAAACTGAGAGTGAGCTTGGAAATCGCCTTGCGTCCTTCCACTTTATTTCATACCGATGGTACCAACAGCCAGTAATGCAACTGCTCTTTTACACTTTCTATATAATCATAATATTTAGCTTACACCAAGAGAAAGTAAATGCCAAAATTTCATATTTTTTAGGATATTTATTTATGGTATTTGTGATATTTTTAGGGGAAAAAATAACAAGATCCAATTCTTGAAATTAACACAGAAACTAGTTCTCCTTTGGAACAGCAGCCACCTCAGCTGGAACGAAGGAACATATATTTCTCAGTTCTCATTCTTTCAGTGAAACCCGACTCTGTTTATAGATCTGCCAAATGGCCGAAACAGCCCAAAACAGTTTACAGTATTGAAATATACTGACTTTTTTCCCTGATGATCTTCTTATGATGGAAAAAACAAGCTTTAACCACAGCTGACCCTGATCATTAATGTCAGCTCCTGATCAAAAGCCCCACCCTGCCTGCAAGTCACATTAAAATGCTAAAGCATTTCTCCAGCTAGTTCAGTAGCAGATCCCCACTATCAAGCTCTGTGGATAAGGATTTTTTTCTAGTTCTCTCCTTCACTCTGAATTTACACTTGCTCTACTGCCCTCCCCTCCTATCCTGAGTTTCTTCTAATGTTCTTGCTCGGAGATGAAGCATTAGCTAATATGTATCATTTCAAGAAAAGGAGAAAGCTTATCTGTCCAAAAAGTTATACCTGGCTTTAACTCAGCTTTAACCCTGGCACATTAAAAATGAGGCAAAAGCATTTGTTGTTTTGAATAGCTCCATTTGTTGATCTAATGTGTGTCAGGCACAGAGTCCAGAGTTTCACACATTTTATTTCATCCTCCTGAATCTTTCTTCCTGCACCTGTGCTATATGAAAAAAATGTGATATCACACAAACATGGTATCATTCTATAACAAAATTTATTGAAGTTATGAGCTGTCATTAAAATATGTCTCTTAATGTCACAATCTTTGCTAAATAGTATGCTTACGTATAAACGATTTTCCAAGCATTTATAGTTGTTATTTCTTACAAAATTTCTAAAGAACAAGAGGTGTGCTTTCCATTATGTATGCCAGCCGATTAATGCTTTTTATTCTTTTTAAATTGTAAATGTAAATCACAGATATGCGAGTTGGGATTAGACAAAAAAATTCTTTTCAACAACAGAGCATATTTTTTATAGAATGGCTGGGTTCTCTAGCTTCCTACTACTATTCTGTACATCAATCAACTGGACTATTAAGGATGGTGAAATCCTAGTGAAAGAGTAGCTGGCCATACATGCTAACTATCAAATACAGATGGCAAGCCTCTGCCTTCAAACCTGAGCACATCCTAATCTTTAGCCACTTTAAGAAAGAGTAAAGAGACTAATGCTGGTCTGCATTCTGAGATTGACAGGCTACAAACAAATGGAGCCTCACATCTATTCAGCAGGGATGGAGTACCCCAAGAAAAGTTAGTTATGCACCTACGTGTTTGAAGTCCACATATATGGTGGTATAATGGTGATAACAATGTCAATTTAAACTTATATAGCCCATTCCTCATTTATTTGCTCAATCTTTAAAACTTTCTTGTGCTATTTAGATACTAGGACTAAAGTTAAATGACATGCCCGAAGTCATATATATAGTGAGTGGCACAGCTAAGGCTTTAACTCCTATCTTTCAACTCCTAACCTGATGTTCTTTCTACCCTTACAGAGTAAAAGAAGATCTCAGATCCGTAAGGAATGCAAATCCTGTAGTTCCGCTGTAGACCAACTAACTCATACACGCTGAGGTTGGGTCCCATGGCAAGGCAGAATTCTACGGTGGCCCCCATTAATTTATGACTGGCAAAGATTTAAAAGAAAGATAATCCCCAGTTCTTCAAAGTTATGGAGAAACAAACATTCTTAAACATTAGTATTGGAATTATGAATTATTGCAGCCTTTTAGGAGGATAGTTTGATGATGTGGATCGAAATTCCCAAAAATGCATATATCCTTTGACTTGGCATCTCCACTTGTAGGAATTTAAATTTATATGTACCAAGTGGAACAATAAAGATTATATATTTCAATTATGGCACAGCCACATTAAAATTTTCTTCATACATTTGTACTGCCATGAAAAGATGCTGAATTCTAATGTTTAGGAAATAGCAAAATGCCATCGATAGTTTGCTCTACTTTATTTTAGTTTTTAAAAATCATGTGTACATATGGATATAAAAATCCCTTAAAAGACATACAGTCTATTCTAATTATTCATGGTAGTTTCATTTTATAAAGAACAAATGAACACTGAACTAGCAAATGCTGAACCATTGCTCCTAGGGGAAATATAGGGCTCAATTCCTGAAAGCCCCTGGTCACAACATTTTCATCAAGCAAACAATATGTAACTCTACTTTCAATGTGTTTCTATTTAAAGATAACTTATTTAAATATACTGTTGATTCACTAACATGGAGCTCTCAGTCAAAAGCATTATAATTCATGCCTGAACAAATCTTAATGAATATATTTTATCCATGAGGCACATCATGGCTTTCTTGTGCTTAAGAATATCATACAGCACTTCAACACTACACTTGGAGATCATTTCAAACAGTAAAATCACCAATAAAAAAAAAAAAAAAAACACAAAACTGCAAAAAATGTGGCACTAAGTAAACCACAAAAAGGATACTTACTACAGTAAGAGAGTTGAAACAAGAAGGCAGAGAGTTACCTTGTTTGACCTCAGCTAGGAACATGCACATTTGGGCAATTCAAAATTTCTGCTGCTCTGTGCATGTCCATGAATAATGACAAAAACACCCAACTGTTGACTCTGGTGCTACAAGTAAATATTAGCAGGTAAGCAAATTTGCAAATATGCAGTGTATGAATAATGAGGGCTGACTATAGATCAACATATCAACTGAAGTTATATTTATGTACTGAATTTTTCAACATTGAATATGTATAAATAAAGATAAACTTCTTTCCCTGTTCAAAGAATAAAGAGAAATACATTTCATAGTTCAGAAAGAGCAAACTCTCCCTTCTGCTTAAACTGTGGATAGTTATATCAACTCTGTTCAAATTATATGTTAACTTTCAAAACTTCTAATTGGCAGTCTGTTCTTTTAAGACAGTACATGGCATTGAGGAGGTGCTCCATGATTGTGCAATGAATGGATGCATTTATTTCCTCAAATGTCGAGTTTGCCCATGCTGTTCACATTATGAGACATTCTTCAATAAGGCAATGATTAAAAGTAGAGCTAAAAGTTGTGACATGGGTATTTTGCAAAACTCCTTCGCCTAAAAATGACCACTTATCACTAAGTCTCATCAGGGGAGTTATCTTTGGGAAAGAAAATTAGTCGCTTTCATAAGAATCATCATGGAAGCAATGCACTACTGGAACTATCTGACATCAGGGGAGCCTGGGTGGCTCAGTTAAGCTTCTGACTTCAGCTCAGGTCATGATCTCGCAGTTCATGAGTTCGAGCCCAGTGTTGGGCTCCCGTGCTCACAGCTCAGTCTGGAACCTGCTTCGGATTCTGTCTGTCTGTCTCTCTCAAAAATAAATAAAACATTAAACAAATAAAAAAAAAACTATCTGACATCAAAGATTTCTCAACCAACTTTCTAAGATATTCTCAAAGTAATTGGATATTTATAAAAGAAAACTCTGCACCAATTTATGGAAACAAAGATTATCAGATTGCTACTCTTTTGCCCATGAATCTGTATCCCCCTTAGTTTATATCAAGGATTTTATGGCCAGGATCTGAATCCAATTTCTACCACTAATTCCCATTCTCAAGTAAGTGTTTAGGTTGAAAAGCTGACAAAGAATATATTCCTCAAGGTTGTGTGGTCAACACTATTTACCAATTCCAAAGCTCTCCACCAGGTCTCAATATTGGTCCACTATGAACCAGTCCTCCAGGGGACCATGACCACGGAAGCGCCACGTGGCTTTGACTTTTTCTGATACTCAGTACTAATAATACTACAAGAACTCCTTCTGGTCTGACTGCTAGGGAAAATCATGTGGTATTTTTATATTCATTAATATTAACAATAGGCACTACACTAATAGCAGTTAATGGCACAATACAGGCAATTTGGAGAAAACAAATAAAGGCATTCTTACTATTTATATGATTCTTTCTATTAAACAGGATGTGTGTTTAGTGTGATGGAACTCTTGCATTCTTTGGGTTCCCACAAATGTTTGGGGTTTTTGTTCCTTTTGAGTTTTAGCTATTGTGATTTAGAGAGAGGTCAGCCAGAGTAAACTGACAGCACTTTCCTTTACATGTATGAAAATTAGGGCACCGGGTAACAAGAGTAAGACGAGGAATCACAGTGCTGTAAACAAATCTTGCTGATTGGCTCAATGTATAATACTGTTCATAAATAAAAGTTCTTTCTTTCATGTAGAAAAATTCTAAAGCAGTGTTTCTCAAACTTTCTGGTCTTAGGACCCTTTTTTTTACACTCTTTAAAATGACTGACGCTCCCCAAAGAGCCTGTGTTTGTATAGCTTATGTTTCTTGGTATTTATTTTGTTAAAAATTTTAAAAATTATAAAAATATTTGTAATTCACTTAAAAGTAAAAATAACGAGTGCATTATATGGCAAAACAAATAACATATTTTATGAAAAAATAACCATGATTTTCAAAACAAAGACAATTTAGTGCAAAGAGTGGCATTATTTTATATTCTTGCAAATCGTTTTGTCTGACTTCGTAAAAGACAGTAGGATTCTCCCACCTGCTCCTGAATTCAATCAGCTGTAATATCGATCACACTCCGGTAGCCTCTAGAAACTCAACTGTACACGTGAGTGAGAATGACAATGGAAGATGTCTTAGTATTATTATGGAAATAATCTGAACTCACAGAATCCCTGAAAGGGTCTCAAGGACACGGAGTAACCAACCTGTTAGGTTTGACAGGATTGTCCTAGTTTTATTTATTTTTTTTATTCTTTTGCTTTTTATTCAAATTCCAGTTAGTTCACATACAGTGCAATATTAATTTCAGGTGTACAATATAGTGATTCAACACTTCCATACATCACCCAGTGCTCATCACAAGTGCACTCCTTAATTGCTATTACCTACTCCCACCCCCCTCCCCTCTGGTAACCATCAGTTTCTTCTCTATAGCTGAGTCTGTTTCTTGGTTTGCCTCTCTCTTTCTCTCTTTTTTCCCTATGCTTGTTTGTTTTGTTTCTTAAATATCACATATGAGTGAAATCATATGGTATTTGTCTTTCTCTGACCCACTTATTTCCTTAGCATAATACTCTACCTAGTTTTAACACTGACAATCCCATGTCCTGTGGAAAACCCTTAGTCTGGGGCAAACCAGGAACACGGGTCACCCTCTCTGTACCACACTAAAAGAACAGCACTGCTGAAACGAAATGTAAAAGATCGACTTAAGATCACAGCATGCACTGACAACTGCTATGCCTTCAAAAACACAAGGCTACCTAACTCCTAGTACACATCTACTCACTATGAGTTTTATACACTGCATAATAATAATGTACTAACTTGAAATTGGTAGAATCTTCTAAGTAGCAAATACTTAAGCATACACAAAGTAAAATCTTGATATGGTATATTAAGAAAAGTCAAAATAAAGCTATATTTGTTTTTTCTGTGGTTTGGGACCTTGGGAATGGACCAATGTAATTTAATAAATGGTAATTTAAAAATATATTTTTAAAAGCAGTACATACCATTTTATTATTTATTCACAAAATGCAATCAGAAGTCTTACTATCACTGTAACTAATTACCTTGGACAACAACAAAAAAATATTTAGCTTCCTGAGCATTAGTTCATTTTTTATTTTTTTAAGAATTAGTTCATTTTTTAAAGTGCTGTACTGAATAAAGTATATTAACTTTGCTTTATGACATTCAAGTGCCAAGCCACATGTTTTCCCTCCATCACCTTTAGATCCTTTTAAATGAAATTGTGTATGAGTAAGTCTTTAGTCAAATAATGCAGTCATCTGTTTCCATCATTTTTTCCTTTTTTTTAAAGGAAGGATTTCTTAAATGCTATGTATGTAACAACTAACAGTACTAGTATGATCTTTTAACAATTCCTAAGATCTTTTTTTAAAAACATGAATGACAAAATCATATTATTTAGATTAAAATGTTATAAGAAATCACCATCGTAACCAGTGATTTTCCTTCATGTGAGATATTTTACATTATTGAATTGGCAGCAGACATTCATTTCAAGCTCAAGACATTTTTCTTGCCATCTTTCTCACAAAATTAAATGTGTACCTACAGTTGCTATGTTACTGGTATAAGCCATACCTTGGCATAGGAATTTTGTTTAAATAAATCATTTTCTGAAAAGGTGTTTGCTGAAACCTTAAAACGCATTTCCAAAAGCAATAATCCCCTAAAAAAATGTGGCTCCTATCTTCAATTATATTTTTGAGGCATTTTTTTACTCTCCAATTGTCTATAAGTTCATTAAGAAGGATATTTATGATTTTTTATAAAGGAATATGTCTTATAATGCCAATGCAAAATTTCAGAAGATGCACAGAACATTGTTTAATAGCTTTTCTATTTCAAATTTTAAAAAAGCAAAATATTTTATAGTGAAATGCCACTAATATTTCAAACTTCACAATTTTGATAAGGGTCACTTGTAATTGCCTGAGAGAATAATAATTATGTCATACAAGCAATGTAACAAAGCATCAAATAGGCAAAGGTAAGCATCATAGTATTTTTCAAACACATTTCAAAAGAGACAAAGGTCCGAATCCCATTTGATAATCATGCATCAAAATCTGGTAAAATATTAGAATCCAAAAGTTATTTTCATTGTCGAGCAATTGCTCTATAGTAGAAACCACATTCATACACTAATGTCCCTTCCAGGAGTTTCGCCAAATTTTAGCTTACTCTCTAACAACTTCTTGGGGGGCAGTGGGGAGTGGGGGTAGGAGGATTACTTTCTCAGTTAAAAAGTTCCATGGTATCTGCTCCCTAGAAGATGAAGTCTACACTTCTTACCATAAGTATCTAATGAACATTCAGTCCCCAAACACCTCATCTGTTGTCAACTCATTCCTTCAACAAGTAGGCCTAGATGCCTTTCAACACCTGGCCCATGGTGATGCTCAACCACACCTTTCATATCAGCAACAGCAACTCCTTACAGCCCATATTCCCTTGTGCATTTGGACACACTTTTCCTTCTTCCTGTGAAGATACAGCACGGTACAGGTGAGAAGTTTTAGTCTTTTGTTTGTTTTTTAAAGTTTATTTTTGAGAAAAAGAGAGAGTGCTCACATGCAGAATGGTGGGGGAGAGAGAGGGGGAGAGAAAGAAGCCCAAGCAGGCTCTGGGCTGTCAGCACAGAGCCCAATGCAGGACTTGATCTCACGCAGCATGAGATCATGACCTGAACTGAAATCAAGAGATGATTAACTGACTGAGCTAACCAGGTGCCCCTGCAGGTGAGAAGTTTATACAAGAAGAATAGATCAGGAAAATTAAAAATGTTCAGTTTTTCCCATCCATAAATAAAATCAAAATGATTTCATTGAGTCCCATGGGGGTGAGAGGAATATATTTATTCAATTTGGATTTCTACTGTTTCACTAAAAGAATTCTGATGAGAAAATTACCACTACTTTTATCTGTGTCATTTTCTAACTGACACACACTAAAAACATAGATCTTAGGTATTCAGTCCAAGTCCTCCAAACTGCAAACACCTGTGTAACCAACACTAAAAACAAAATATAGAACATAACTGTTGGAATCAAAAGGTTCTCTCATGCCCCTTTCTAGTCAGTTTCTCTTTCCAATCCCTGGGCAATTACTTTCTGATTCTATCATCATAGATTTTTTTTTTTTTTTAAATCTAGTCTTAGACTTCATCATAAATAGAAACATAGTGTATGTAGACTTTTTTAATCTGGCTTTTTTCACTCAGCATAATATTTTTGAGATTCACCCATGTTGTTGCATGGAACATTAGTTTCTTATTACTATTGCTGACTAGTATTCTATTGTACGAATACAGTTGACCCTTGAACAACTGTGTGAGTCCACTTATATGTGGATTTTTTCAACAACTTCAAGAAAGTACTTAAATGTATTTTCTCTTCCTTATGATTTTCACAGTAACATTCTCTTTTCTCTAGTGTTATTGGAAGAATAAGATATATAATACAAATAACATACAAAATATGTGTTAATCGACTGTTTATGTTATTGGTAAGGTTTCCAGTTAACAGTAGACTATATTAGGAATTAAGTGTTAGGGGAGTCAAAAGTCATACATGGTTTTTCAACTGTGCAAGGGTCATTGTCCCCAGGCCCCCACACTCTTCAAGGATCAACTGTATACCATACTTTTCATGTATTTTACTGACATTTTGTGTATCTTCTTTTGTGAGATGTCTGCTCTATTCGGGATCCATTTTTTAAAATCAGACTGTTCACCTTTTCATCACTGAATTGTGGAATTTCTTTAAGTATTCAGTACATAAACTGTTTTTCAGATATATGTGTTGTTAATATGTTCTCCCAATCTATGGCTTGTGTATTATTTTGACGGTGTTTTGTGATGAACAGAATTTTTAATTTTAATGAAGTTCAATTTATTAATGATATTTAGGGTTATTGCTTTTTGCGTCCTGTTCAAGATATCTTTGTCCTAAACTTTCTATTAGAGGCCTTTTGGTTCTAGTTTTACACAGTATAGTCTATAAGCCACCTCAAATTAAGTTTTGTACCTGAAGTTAAGATAGGAGTTGAGGGTTCCTGAATAATGATTAAGTTGAATTGTATCACTATTTGGGAGAGACACGGATCCAGCCCCATGTGGGTGAGGTGGGGCATAAGGCACTCCATTTCTCCACTCTGGAAAGAAGCTGAGCAGGTCCACCAGGTCCAGACCCTGATGCTAAGGCAGGGAACAGAGTAACACCTGGATGTCCGTGCATTAAAAAGGAGTTATCTAGAAACTGCAAGGTTTCCAACTCTTGTGTAATGCCCGCAAATTACACAAACCACTTCAAGTATTCTCTGGAATTTTTGTTATCAAAAATTGCATTCCCATCATTTACAATTGCCCGTTATTCATCCAGTGTGCCAGCAATCCTCTGTAGGTTGGGGGCATCCTGCTCCTGTTATAATGCTTTTCTCATCAGAGGTTGCATCTTTGTCATGGGGAAAAGGATAAACAAAGAGTTGGTCTTGGTTTATTCATCATTCAATTCAATACCATAGCTACCGGCTTAAATATTCATAGCCTTTTCCTACACAGAACAATTTTCTGGTGCTCCCAAATCACGTTAAAATGAAACAGAAGTCTTGACAAAAAGTCCTCAGTAAGCGGCTGCATTTGTTGATTCTGCAACTTAGTGATGTTGAGGCCTCTGAGCACTCTTGTGGCCTTTTCCTCATGGTCAGTAGATTACTATCACAACTCCAGGCATCATGATTTCTTTAGGTTCCATGGGTCAGGATTTCAGACAGGGCACAAAAGGATAGATTGTTTTTGTTCCACAATGCCTGGACACTAGCTGGGGAGGTAGAATGGACTGGGAAGGCCTCGAACAGCTGAGGTCTGGAATCATCTGAAGGCTCTTCACTCCCATGCCTGGCACCTAGATGTCATATCTCTAAGACATGCCTCTCCACATGGATAGGGCTTCTCACGGTATAGTGGCTTGGTTCTGAGAGGGGGACAGCCCAGATGGACAGCACCAAAGAGGGACAGCTCAGTGTTCCATGAAAGGCAGTGTTATACGAAAAAGCTCACTGGTATATTTTAACTAGTAGCAAGGAAGAGGCAGCTTTCTGGGTTTTTCCATCTTGAAATTAGATCTTTGGCTATTACTTGGGAAATTATTTGTCACTCATGTAGAAAGGGATGACAGATATCCTTCAATTTCCAAAACTAGACCACCACCAGAAGTGCTTTGTCTGTGGGGTGGTCACCTAAGATGTCTAAACTTTAGTTTCCCCTTTGTATAATAATAATACAATAAGAGGATTATTATGATATATACTAATATAATATGATAATATTAATACAATAGAACAACAATACTACTTTGGCTAATTAATATAAATGTTAAATAACTTACCCATGATGATGTCTGGAACATGAGAAGTAATTTTCCTAATTGAATTCCCTATTCTTATCTGCCTGGTGAAATCCTATTCAGTCATTGCAACCCAGCTAAAAGACATGTACACCAAAAACTCCTTCCCTCATCAGAGCGAAGTCAGTTCCTTCTATGTTTCTCACACATCAATTACAGCACTTTAATACGATGTTGTAATTATGCATTCATTCATTCAACAAGTATTTATTGAAAGCCTACCATGTGTCAAGAACTGTGCTTGAGAATAGATGTACATACAATGTTTACTAAAAACGGTCTGAATCCCTAACATCTCAAAGCTTACTCTCTAATATCTGCATCTAGACAATTCCCTGATTGAGAGTCACCACTGTATTTTATTCAGCTCACACCATGGCATTGGTAGATTTTCACAAATATTTTTTGAATTAATTTTCCACAAAATATAGAGTAGCTTAATCCTTGTTCCCAGCTAGTTTATTGTTAGGCAATCAAGTACAACCTGTATTAAAATAAATTAATGCAATACTAACAGGTAACATGTCAATTTAGGGGAACCTGAGATCTCAGAGACACTAGGTTGGGAAAGGGAAGGGAGGAAGGAAGGAAGGAAGGAAGGAAGGAAGGAAGGAAGGAAGGAAGGAAGGAAAGAAAAGGAAGGAAGAAAGGAAGGAAAGAAGGAAGGAAGGATGGAAGGAAGGAAGGGAGGGAGGCAGGGAGAGAGGGATCAACATAGTAAACCTCATTCACATTCCCAGTTCAACCAATCCTATTTCATGTTTGTACTATTATTAGGTGAATTATTACTCAAAATCTCTGCAGGAGAAAAGAATGATACTGGTCACTTTGTGGTCCTTTGTGGTCATTCAACTTTGATCTACAGGGGACCAGTTGCAACCAATACAAACCTGCAGAAGAACAGCTATTCAAAGGAGCTAGAGTCCTGTACTTATGGAATTGAAACACACAGGTAAATAATCACCCTACGGAATAGTCCTTGTATGTATCACCATATCCCACAAGAAACTTCAAACACAGCTCAGTTATCAGCTGAGGACATGCACTGCACAGCTATTGCTATGTGTCTAAGTGAAAATGAGCCTGGTGCCAACTTCCCTTCAGAGGAGAAAATACAAACACATAAATGCACAGACAGTTCCTTCTCCTGTTCCTAGAAAAACAAATAAGGAAAGAATTCCCTGCTACCCTCACCAAATTCTAAATGGAGAGGGGAAAGAGGTACGCAAATCTCTGTGTGTGACGCATGATAAAAATTTATTCCTCTCATGTCTTTCCAAGATCATAAAAAGTAAGTTGGTAGCTGTCATCACGGTCTTATCCTGGACATTTATGGATAAACATTAAACACCCTGGAGTATTTTTTTCCAATTCAAATCTAAACCCAGGTTTACAATGACTGTCTGTGTTAAAAGTAATGTGTTCACATGTGAATTTCTTGAACTTTTTAAATTCAGGGAGTTATGTGTATGGGCATTTACGTTTAGGTGTATGCTGAATTTTCTCTCTTTCACTCTCCTTGTTTTGTGGGAAGCTATAAACACATTTTAAGGGATTAAGTGGTCAGTTAACAAAGTCTCACAGATGAAAATGGTGTTTCTAAATACTGGATATAATCAGAGGAAAACAGTATTGCTTATCAAGTTGACTTTGCACGCAGGGAGGCAATCTGAAGTAAGTGAAAAGTAAATTCAGATCACAGTACTAGATCATTCCAAATTGTCAAAAAGTGGAAACAGGCGAAATGCCCCTCCACTGAAGACCAAGTAAATAAGAGGTGGTAGAACCATACAGTGGGATAATATTCCATTAAAAAAAAAAAAAAAAAAAAAAAAAAAACAAATGAAGGGGCGTCTGGGTGGCTCAGTAGGTTAAGCGTCCATCTCTTGGTTTTGGCTGAGGTCATGATCTCACAGTTCGTGGGTTTTAGCCCCGTGTCAGGCTCTGTGCTGACAGTGCAGAGCCTGCTTGGATTCTCTTTCTCTCTCCCCTCTTTCTCTGCCCTTCCCTCACTTATGTTCACTCTCTCTCTCAAAATAAATAAATAAACTTTATATATAAAAAAATGTGATGAAGACCTGGTGTGCTACCACATGGCTGCATCTCAAAAACATGTAAAGTAAAAGAAGCCAGTCACAAAAGAACTCATATTGTAGGATTCCATTATGCAAAATGCCTACAATAGGCAAATCCACAAGGACAGAAAATCGATGAACGGGTACCTAGAGCTGAGGGAAAAAGACCGTAGGGGGGAAATGGGCACTGACTGCTAATGGGTGTAGGGTTTCTGAAGGTGATGAAAATGTTCTAAGGTTAATTATGGCAATGGTTGCACAATTCTGTGAATAGACTAGAAACCACCAAATTTCAAACAGGTGAATTGTATGGTAATTATAGTTCAACAAAGCTGTTAAAAAAAAAAAAAAAGACAACACTTTGTAGCAGTAAATGACACAGACATCTACTTTGTGTCTAAAAAAGTCAAAAAAATAAATAATTGCTCATACTTATAAAAATAAATCTGGGAGAATAAAGAGGGAAGCAAAACTAGGAGAAAGAATCCTCCTGAGTCTAATGCCAGAAACTAACCATATTGTGTCTCAGCCAACTCGTGCAGCCACCAAATGTTCTAATAATATGTGGCAAAGTTTCTCCACCTGCTTCAGAACCCCAGTTAAATAAACAGTCCTTAATACTGGGCAAAGAAGTTCTAGAAGAATAAAAGAGAAGGATTTTTTAATGCATTTTATTTGGAAAGGTCGAATAGGAAAACAGAGCCAATAAGAACCAAATAGCAAAATGTTACTTTTATCAACAGTACCAGTTGTAAAAGAGATTAGCTAAACAAACGTAATATCTCTGGGGTGGGACCTTCCTTAATAAAATCAAAGGCCCAAACCAGCTAGTGTTAAACCCACTTTAGAAAAATGCTGCCAAGTGCTGTCACCTTAACTCAGGATAAAATTTTAGAAGACACTTTGATTTTCATATTAACCATATTAGGTGCTTTGTCTATGTTTATGAATCATTAAGGAAAGATTTCAGTTAAATATAAAAAGTCCATGAAGAAAATATTGCATACAATGCTTAGGGTATCACTGATTAGAAGAAGCTGCAGATAAATTAAAACAGACTAAGGGATTAGTATCTATCAGGGTGCTTAGAGTGCTGAGTAACAGAGAACTATAAGAAATGGAAACAGGAAACAATAAGAAGTTATGTGGAAGGAGTGCTCAGCTGTTCAACTTGACCTCAAGGATACTAGGACTTTCAGTCTTTCAACTTTGTACCCCATGCTCCAATCTCTCTGAACATCTCCAAGCTGAGCACAGCAGTTCTAGGTGACAGCAACTTACAAGTCCATGTTCAAAAAGTAAAAAGAAGAAAAAGAAGGAAGGAAGGAGGGAGCGAGGGGCATCAAAGCAAATAAGGCACTTTCTTTTATTTGGAAAAGTCTTTTCAAGCATCCCCTGGCTGACTTCCCCTCAGCTCATGGGGCCAGGATTGGCTGTTATGACCATGCTTAAACCAAACCCTATCAAAGAAAATAAAACCACAATGAGTGGTTCATTCTAACCATGATTTGCGCCTGGAGCCGGAGAGGAGAGGTCATTCCCCAAAATCAACTGGGAGGGTAGAACAATGAATAAAGTCAGGGCTCTTCTAGGACGGAAGGTGAGCAACCATCATAAGGGAAATGTGATCAGAGTGCTGAGTGATCCAAACACCATCTCACATGAAGAACAAATAAAGTAAGGCTGTTTAACCTTCAGAGGGAAAGGCTACGAGGGTGTCTTCAAATATGCAAAGGAACATATGGAAGAAAAGATCCCCCATCAATCTGAGGCTTTACAAACTACAGCTGTCCAACAATGTATTCAGGGCAGACCCATGAGAGGGCAGTAATTAGACTATTCCCACAAAAGTAGACTCACCACCTCCTGAGAACATAGTCTTTGGATAGAGGGTTGAACTAGCTAATCTAAGTTTGGCTGAACCAAGTATGTAACTTCCTTCCTCATCTGCCTTAACAAATCTGCCAATTCTAGTTAAAAACCTAAAATGATGTTTGTAAATGGCAAGAAAATAAACAGCCTTTTCTCAAATTTGCCACATAATAAAGAAAATAAAGGAAATTCAGAGGGGCCTAAAGTAATTCTAAACATCAGTGCCATTTTCTTTTCATCCTTCTTGTGTTCTTCCCTCACATCCCCATCCCTATCACAGGCAACTCTTCCAATGGTTGGTCTAAGTAGAACAGATTGCAGACCAGGCAAGGGCTCTAGTCTCAGCCAGAATTTACTAAATAAATACCAATATCTGAGAATTCCTTATGCCTTTCTTCGCTGTTACTTCAACTGCCAACATGAACGAGCAAAAGGAGCAATGAAAGAAGCTGCCATGAAGACCATGGGAGGAGCCCCTTCCTTCTAATCACATCCCTCTTCTCTTCCAAGGCCTTCTTTCCAATTTCCACTCTGACCTATTTTTATGCAGTTAATATTGATGATTGTTTAGACAAATAATATGATCTCAACCCAAATTTATTTGGCTTTAGGAACAGAACTTCAGTCAATTTTGAGCAGAGTTATTAAGTTTATATTCAATTATCATAGTATTAGAGTCAGGACATTCTCCCCCGTACCACATTTGAAAATAATTTAACAAAATGTAGATGTGAAATTTACTTAGGTTGTTGCTGTATTCCAAAACAACTCAGATTTTGAGATGTGAAATGAGAAGGACCTAAATTTAATTGAGAAAAGTCTTTCATCCAAACTTCTTCATCTTAATCATTTACATCTTCATTTACACATTTGACGGCAGATATTATAAAGAGCTCAACTGACTCTAAAAGGCAAAACTTCTTACCCTAATGCGGCAATTGTTAGAGAAAGTTAGTCTTTTCCTTTGTTTCAGAGAGGAAAATCCAGTCACCCCCATGTAGCTCACATCTAAAAATGTAACCACTTCTGTCTGCTGCCTGGAGATTTCACCAGTGCCATACTTGCCAAGAGCATCACGTTGCACGTACACAGAATTTTCTCACCAAACACCTAAACCTATTGTTTCCAATTAATTGTTTCCATTAAATAGTTAATTCTTGAGTATAAATCCAGTGGTAACTTCTCTATTTTTCTCTCACCTGATCTTCTGTCTGTCCTGTATGCCCTTCACCTTATCGCTCACTCCCTAGAGAGGAAGCTAACCAAGTTAAAGGTTCAGGCACTTTACTTGATTGGGCCACTGCTGGGGCCCAGGGAGAGGCCCTAACAGTGTTTCCATGATGCATTTTAAGTTTGCAAAAATAAGACACTTAAACCCCAACTTGTTAAGACTGCAGCCTCTTTCACTTTGACATCCTCTCTACCACACTTGAGCTTATGTTGGGAGGCCATGGCAAGCATTTTCAGGATCTGTACAGACAGAAATTCAGTGGGGTATATATTCATTATGGGTCCAGTGGGATAGATTTCTGTGGTTCATAGTAACTTCTTGTATACTTCAATTATTGCTAGTTGTCGACAGGGTAAAACTATCTTGCTGGGTGATGACACAAAAACATTAGTAACAAACTAGTTTATGAGTGTCATCAAGTCCAAGATCATTTGTGATTAGTCACTGTGTGTGAAAACTTGAAATGCCCTGAAATCACAGAGTTCACATATGAGAGAAGTTTGATAGATGTGTCTCACATTTTGGCCATAATGCTAAAAACTTATATGATATCATCAGTCATAGGCAGTGTTGCGACATTATCAGTCATAGGCAGTGACATTAAAATAACTTCTTTAATTTTATCAATAATAAAAATATAATCTTGATGGGTCACAATAATATCTTTCCACTCTCTCTGTAGACTATTACATTACAAAATTGTTATCATATGAAGAAGCAATCCATGAGTAAGTACCCTCCCTCAAAAAAAAGTAGAGGAAAGAGTATTACATAAGTATAACATGTGTTTTGGTTAATAAAATTGTTTTCTCCTGAATTTTGTGATATTTGTGGCATTTTTTTAGTTCTGTACTTTGTAATTTCTCCTGATTTCCCTCTCACTCTAAATGATCACATTAGTACTTATTTTTGTATTAATAGTTCTATATAATTTATCTTTAAAAGGAACTCCACATTGATGAAACTTCAGATCCTACAAAACCTAGAGCCACCTTTGTCTCATTCTTGAAAATGCTATTTTTCCTTTGCTTCTGGGAAATCATACTCTCCTCAATTTCCTCCTACCTTACTGACAACTCCTTCTCAGTATCATTTACTAAATCCTTCTCTAAACCATAAAAGCAGAGGTGCATTCTGGGCTGCCTCCTCTTTTCTGACAATTTGCTTCCTTTGGGTGACCCCATCCAACTTATGGCTCTAAAGAGCATCTTCCAACTGTTAATACCACCTAATCTCCTGCCCTAATCTCTTTGTGAGGCTCTGTCTTGGTTACACAGCTGTCGACTCAACATCCCCACAGAACTTCTAAAGGGAGTCTCAAACTCTCCATGGCCAAAATAGAACTCTTGAGTTTGCTATCTAAGCCCACTAATCCCCCACTGGTCCTCACTCAGGAAATGGCCCACCAGGCTTTTCCTCACATCTAAAATCTGAAAGTTATTCCGGTTTCCTCTTCCTCCTACTCCACATGTCACATTCACCAGCAAGTCTTGTCAAACTACCCTCAAAACATGTCCCCAATCCATTCCTTCTTTGCATCCCCCTCATCTCTACCATAATCCAAGCCACCATCATCACTCACCTGGAAAACATGAGCCTCTGCCTTTGACTCTTGGCACCCCCAACCCCATTTCATGTACTACACAGACAGGTGATGATCTTCCCCTTCCCCTTCCCCTTCTTCTTCTAAGTAAATCGTACTATATCATTTTTCTCCTTAAAATGCTCCATGGACCCCCCATGGAATTCTTTTTTTTTTTTTTTTTTTTTTTTTTTTTTTTTTTTTTTATCCTGGCTTACAAAGCCATACAAGGTCTGGCTACTTCCAATCTTTTTGATTTTGTCTTCTAACAGCATCCCCATAGCTCACTGACCTTTTTTTAGCAGTCTTCTGCCCCAGATATGTTTTAGCAGTCTTCTGCACCAGCAGTCGTCTGCACCTGATCCTCCTGATTTTCCTCACATCTTGCACTTTCTTTTCTTTCAGTTTGCAACTTAAATATTATGTCCTCTTGACCATCTCCTATACCTCAGTCATTTCTTGCCACATCACCCTATTTTATTTCTCAGTTAGACCACTGCTAACCTGATAGTTTTCGTGTACGTTTATTGGCTTACTATCTGTCTCTCCCTAGAAACCTTGTATGACATTTTCACTGTGAATGTCCCCACAACCTGGAACAGTGTTTCACATACCTTCTTAAGCCCTCAATACATTGTTCTGAAAAATGGCACTAATGATCTTGACTATGTGTATCTATGACTCCAGGCTTGTCTCAAAAAATTATACTGTTTGGTTGAAAAAAGGGTGGACAAAGCTGATATTACACCTTTATTCACATGAGTACTGCTTGGAATGATAATTTTTTCACGTCAGAGAAGCAATGAACCATATAATTGGCTTTTGTGGTCATAAATATGCTCCGGGAGCCATTGGACCAGTCTTTGGAACTACTGAAATCATGTAAGGCCCTACTGCCCTACAAAAACACACTGTATTTTGTTTTTCAGGTGAGATTTGTTTATTGTGTCTTTGTAAGAGACATGTTACAAAACTTACATTTAATACACTGTATGAATATCCCCAAATTGCTGTTCTTTGTGGAATTCTTTCACAACCTGGTGTTTTATCATGCCTGTGTAGAGGTAGCAATTGGTTTGTCTTAGAGAATTTTTCCTAAGCTTTCAATGGTGACAATGCCACAAATGCATGTAAAGCCTGCCACGATTATGCCATCTAAGAAAGTCTATGGTAAACTACAATGTCTGTGGCAAATGTCTTATTACTACAAAAGCACAGACTCCATGAAGCTTTTCTCAATCAGTATTGCTGGTCCATTCCATTCGGGTGACTGGTCACCACCACCATCTCTCTTGCCTCCCTTGCTAGAAAGGCACAGCAGGAGGAACCAGACATATAAAAACAGTATATGACCATTGTCACCCATCACTACCCTCAGAAAAAGAGAAAGTGGGAGGAATAGGAGAGGGGGTTCAGGGAGGAAGACGAAAAGGAAAACAAAAACAGGAAGGAAAGAATGAAAACAAGAAGAAGGAAGGAAGGAAGGAAGGAAGGAAGGAAGGAAGGAAGGAAGGAGGAAGGGAGGGAAGGAAGGAGAGAGAAATGTAGAAAAGGAAGAAAGGAGGGAGGGAGAGAAAAAAGGAAGGAAAGCAAGAGTATCAAATAAGATGTTCCAAAAGAAAATAACACTAACACACAATTTCCATTATTTTCACTGTAGAGACAGAGTGCAGACAAGTGAAAGGATAGCATACGTTTTCATGAAATCATCTACAGACCTTTAGGGGTGTCAAAGCCTAATTCTGGCTAGAGAAGTCGGCCAGATACTTCAAACTGGAGAAGATCAAATCTGACCCAATCCTGGCTAGATCCACAGATTCTTGAAGGTCAAGTAACACTTACACAAACCAACAGCCTGGCTAAAGTGGATCTGAGCTACCCAGAACAGATGTCAGTTTAAAAAAAAAAAAAAAAGGCAAAAACGAAAACCGTTGTTAATGAGAAAAGAATGACACAGATTTCTCAATCATGTCTGAGGTCATTTCTTACTGGCAGATTCCAAATGGTAGCAAACCATGAGTATACTAGATTGGCAGTCAAAAGAAAATACATGAAACTTAAATTTTAAAAGATAGGTATAGAAGCACTAGTGGAAAAGCTAGCACTACTCCAATGCCAATAGATTTAGAAATGAGGCCAATGAGATTTTATGACACAAAGTGAGCAATTTTCAGACCCAGAAATTTGTAACTACAGATACAGAAATAGAATGATACCAGGGAAAGGGGGGGGGGGGGTGTTACAGTAACTTGCCTCCAAATATTTTTCAAATTTTCAAAGTAATGAAACCAAAATATATTTCTAAGATTTTTCATAAGTAAGCTATGCATGTTGTAGGAAATACAATCTACCCACTGTGTTCATATGTAAATGGAGCATTATTGAAGATTTTAAACAGATTTTAAACCTGAAAAACAATATTTTTCAGGTTTAAGGGATTTTTCCCTTTATTCAAGGAGTCACATTTATAAAAACAGAAACTGACTGCAAAAATAAAAGCTTGTGTTTTGAAATCTTAAAAAGCATTGGCCTGCTATAAACTTCATCATCTGTAAAGTATCATCTATAACAGATCATGTTATATCTATATTTTCTTTGTTAACATAATTAATATATCATAATTTAATAAATACTGTCATAGTATGTATAACAGTCCATGAACATATACGGGTATTATTTCTTTCATAAAACTGTTCATTCTCTTTTTTCTCACAAACAAAATCGTCCCAATTGTTCCAGTACAAGCTGGAACTTACGTAATTTACATTTCATATTGCTTCGAAATGAAACTGTTTGCTTGAGCTGCATTTTGTGCCTAGGTAACAGCTCCTTTAGCACAAGAGCCCACCAGCCAGTAAGATCTTTGCTTTCGATGTGCCTCAGCAACCAGCCTCTTCTTTTTTTCTTTTCTTTTTTCTTTTTTTTTTTTTTTAAAGTAAGCTCTATGTGCAGCATGAGGCTTGAACTCACCACCCTGAGATCAAGGAGTCACACGCTCTATCTACAGAGCCAGCCTGGTGCCCCCAGCTTTAATATTTCAACTAAATGTCTTTCTTTTTTTAAATTTGTTTTTAATGTTTTCATTTATTTTTGAGAGAGAGAGACAGAGCACAAGCAGGGCAGGGACAGAGAGCAAGGGAGACACGGAATCTGAAGCAGGCCAGTCTCTGAGTTGTCAGCACAGAGTCCAACGTGGGGCTCAAATTCATGAATGATGAGATCATGACCTGAGCCGAAGTCAGACACCTAATCAACTGAGCCACCCAGGTGCCCCCTTTTCAACTAAATTTCTTAATAAATCAAATTCAGTACTGGTCTGGGTCACCTACCGTTCTCATAACACAATGCAGACCGAAGCCAATTTTCTGTATCTGGGGTGCTGGCCTCTCTGCAGTACGGTTGGCCTTAGTCATACACTCCTATGAAGCAGGACAGGTTCCCTTGCCTTTGGTACTCTCCCACAACCTCTTTCAAAGCCTCTCCCACAGTTTTGATCTTACAGACAATTTGTAATAAAATAGTTTGCTGTCGAAAGGACTAGAACTACTAAATTAAAGAAACCCACAGGAATATGGAATTGTGATTAGAAAATATATAGTAATAAGGAATGTAATCACATCACTAATTATATTATCATTAATATGCTCATATTAATAAAATATAGGAACAAGTCTGGATTAAAACCACCCACTGCAAGTATAAATTGTTGAAAAGAGGTTTGTAGTGGTTTGGAACACAAGCTTTGGTGTCTGGCAGACCCAAGGAGAAATCCCAACAACTTCAGCTTTCTCTGCAGAATCGGGATTCGCACAGTAACTACCCCAGAGTGGCTTCAAGGATGGATGGCACAGGGCTTAGCACGAGCTTGACACAAGGCACTTAACACCTATTATCTGGTTGTTCTAAGCATTCAGTAGGCTTTGTCCTAGATAATATCACCCTAGTTTAAAAATTACCTCAATAAAAGACGACAGATAGAAGATGACCAGGGGAAGAGCATTAGTAGCAATAGCAGGATGAAACAAAGGTTGAAACAGTCCATGGTGTTTGGCCTGGATGTGTGGGACTAGGGAGGGGGAAACGAGGTTTGAAATGTGTGAAGCCAGAATCTGGACTGTGGAACAGTCCTCCTATCTTCAGATGTGGAAAATTTTAAGTAAAGGCACTGATTATCATCAAAGCCTGCTCAAAACGGAAACTCTCCTCTATGCAAAGTATATTTGAAAATACAACCTATATAACTATGAATGCTGTATACTGGTTTTACTCTCTTTTGATGAGAAATGTGTGAGATCGAATTTATCCGAATTCCTGCATTTGAAAGGCACAACCCAGTAGCAGTACCACAAATAGTGCAGGTGATGATGTGCACATACAATCACCAATTACCAATAATAAAACACAAATTCTGATTAACCATGCTAGAAGAAAAACTGACTTGACTTTCCATATTCTCTACAAAAATGATATTGTGCAATCACTGACAGAGAGGCAAAGGAAGGGAGCCAAAAAATGGAGGAAAAAAAAACCATACAGAAATATGTCAAGCAGTTACTTAATAAAAACATTTTGTTTCTCCTGGAGTTTGTGATATTAGTGGTATTTTGTCAGCTTTATCAAATTTGTAATGTTTATGATTTTTTCTCCTGCCAGATATTCACTATTGTATCTATTTTTTTATTGATAAAATTGTATTGATTTTTCTAAATTGTGGTCTGCAAAATCATACAAGTTTCAGACTCCGCAAAATGTGAACCACCCAACTTTAGTAGACCCTGTATACCTTGCACACTATTTATAGTGAATTGCTTCAATGTCTGTTATATCCTCTAATCAAAGAAGAAATACATTGTAAACCATTTCTAAATGATCTTTAAAAGTATTCAGATCTGGGGTGCCTGGGTGCCTCAGTCAGTTAGGCGTTCGACTTCAGCTCTGGTCATGATCTCACAGTCTGTGAGTTCGAGCCCCACGTGGTGCTCTTGTGCTGACAGCTCAGAGCCTGGAGCCTGTTTCAGAATCTATGTCTCCCTCTCTCTCTGCCCCACCCCCTGCTTGCGCTCTGTCTCTCTCTCTCTGTCTCTTAAAAATAAATAAACATTAACAATTTTTTTAAAAAGTATTCAGATCTGCTGAAAATGCTATATAATTCACTTACACCCACTTATTCTTACCAGCGATTACTTCCTCATGATCCCTACCTTCCCAGCTGGGCCACCATTTGAAGAGGAACTATTTTCTGCATACCACACTGCTTAGAACAGTGGGCTGATCTTGTATTGTTAGTTCATTATTTATATTTGTATGTTTGCTTTTTCACTGTTCTGCTTTTAAACAGAGCACTCACTGTGTCGCCTCCAAACCAACACAGGGAGGAATTACAAAAGGATCAAAAGACATAAGAAAGTCCTTGAGAAACTTACTAAAGTGAACATACTCGGAATGGCATTTATTGGAAGATCACAGTCTTAAATTGGTAGAAATAACCATGGAAGGAAAATACCCAAAATGTAAACAGTAGAGGTCTTTGAGTTGTAGGGGTGTGAGCATTTTTTTCTTTTTGGAGGTTTGAAATATCTTTTAACATGTCTAAATGCTAAATGAAATAAAGATGTGCCACAGTTGTAACAAAAAACAAATGAAGTAAGCTTTTATCTAGTAACCTGAAATGCCCTATGTGAGTGAGTGAATTTTACTGGGCTCTGTTTGCTCATTGTTAATAGGCATTACTTACAAGAAACTGGCAGAACAAAGCCAGGATTAGAGACAAGTCATTTACATTTATGGGTTGAAACTCGTTAAACAAATAAACAGTAATGATACTCTCATTCATCTGCAATATAAGGGAACAAAATCAATCTTATTTTTATAGGTTTGGAATGTTCAGCAATCTGGTATCTAGTCAGGCAGAGAAGAATGAGAACTGCTCCAAATTAGATATTACATGCTTCTTGAATTACTTAATAAAGATTTTTGGATTTTTAAAATAGAAATGGTTGCTTTGCTTTCAGTGGAATGCAGTAGTTCCTAGGTAAGTCACTAAAACTGGGAGTGTCACATGATGCTTCCATGTCACCAAAGGAATGAACATTTACTGAGGACTTAGTATGTGCTAAGAACATTGCCTGCTCTATCCTTGGTCTGTAGGTACACTACTATTCCCTTTCCCCTGAGTTGTAAAGGTGACAGAGATAACCAGTGGCAAGTGTAAGATAAACAGATTCTCCAGCCTGGATGTTTACTATGTGGGTCTGTCTTATGTTCGAATCATGAAAGACTGACTCAAAACCAACCTTTATCCTTAAAACATAGAGCACACTTTACATCCTTCTTTCATACTCTGATTTCATTCATGAAAGAAACTCATCATCTCTGTTAGGCAACTATGAGAAAGGCAAGTTGCTGTGACTGATCTTTTGGAGATAGGATGCAGAGCAGAGGGTAAGGAACAACAGAGGCCAGGGAGTCCCTGGCATTGATTGACTGCTAACTTTTTCACTTCAGCGACTGAAGTCTATTCCACACTGACATGAGAGCAGGGCTTTAATAGGATAAGTCTAAGTCTGGCAATATTTGGAGGTGCAGTTGGTGGTTCTCGTGGTGATAAAGAGAAAGAAAGAAAACTGATAACTTAATTTTCTTACTGTCAGGAGAATAGATGGAATCCTGGAGCTGTGTTTAACATTATTAAAGTATAGGCTATACATCGCTGAAATAACAGGTTTCAAATATCCAGTTCACACAAGCCAATTATCCCAGAGGTCTACATTCTCCAATTATAGTGTACCCCCCTCCCTCGCTCCCTCCCCTCCTTCCTCTGAAATATGGCCACATATGCAACTAGAGACTAAATGATCACAATGTTAATTAAAAACAAAGACTAAAGGCCCACGGGCTCCTTGCCTTAAAGACAGTAGCAGATGAAAAATGCGAGAGGTAAGCATAGGAAATTGACAAAATAATAGGAACAGTTTGCTCAAAAAGTTAAAAATAAAAATGTCATATAATCCAATAATTCCACTACTGGGTATTTACCCAAAGAAAAAAACATTAATTTGAGAAGACATATGCACCCCTATGTTGATGTTTATTTCAGCATTATTTATAATGGCCAAGATATGGGAGCACCTCAATATGTCTATTGATAGATGAATGTATAAAGAAGATGTGGTGTATATTGTGTGTGTGTGTGTGTGTATATATATACACTATACACACACTATTGAATATTATTCAGCCATAAAAAAGGGTGAGATCTTGCCATTTCTGACAACATAGATGAATCTAAAAGGTATTAGGCTAAGTGAAATAAGTCAGACAGAGAAAGACAAATACCCTATAATTTCACCTATATGTGGAATCTAAAAACAAAACAAATGAATAAAGGCACAAACAAAAAGCAGAAACAGACCTATAAATACAGAGAACAAACTGATGGTCGTCAGAGGGGAAAGAGTAGGAGGGATGGGCAAAATGGGTGAAGGTGAGTGGGAGACATAGGCTTCCAGCTATGGGGTGAATAAGTCATGGGAATAAAAGGTACAGCATGGAGAATACAGTCAATGGTATTATAGCAGTGTTGTATGATGACAGATGGTAGTGACACTCGTGGTAAGCTTAGCATAACAAGTAAAAGTGTTCAATTGCTTGGGGCACCTGGGTGTCTCAGTCAGTTGGGCATCCGACTTTGGTTCGAGTCATGATCTTACCATTCAAGAGTTCAGGCCCCGCGTTGGGCTCTGTGCTGACAACTCATAGCCTGGAGCCTGTTTCAGATTCTGTGTCTCCCTCTTTGTCTCTCTCTCTCAAAAATAAATAAACATTTAAAAAAGTAAAAATAAAAAATAAAGGTGTCCAATTACTATGTTGTACACCTGAAACCAGTGAACCATTGTGTGTCAATTATATTGAAATTTTTGAAAAAAGAAAAAAGAAGAGGAACAGAAAATATGGTCAAAATAAGTATCTAAAAGGTCTAGTATTGAGTTGTAAGTGGTTAAATAAAAGCAGATGGGGTTTTCAGAATAGGGATATTTTATAACTCTCTTTGGGTCCAGTTTTTTTTGGGGGAATTTGAATGAGTTATGATTCAATGAATAACTAAGTGAATGATGAAAACTATGAACTCTTTTAAAAAGTGGTCCTATAACACAGTGTTTCACACTACTCCAGGCTTTGCTAAGATACCCTGAAGCCTTCTCCATGGACTCCAGGTGAAGGACTTCTAAAGTAAATAGTGGTCATGATTTTAAATAGGTACTTAGTGGCACCTCCAGATATCATAAAGGGTTTCTACTGAAGGTGCCACACCATTTTCAATTAAGAGTAGGACTAAATGTAACAAGAACCTTGAAATAACACTTTACTCTATGGGAAATTGTGACCACACTGATGTAATTTTATCAAGTTCACTTTGTTTACTGCCCAGAGGATATCAACTGCCAAAAACTAGCAGGACATAGGAAATATTAAGGAAAAATGCTAACAAAAAGCAATTTTGTATACAAAATATCCTTTTGAGTTTTCAAAAGTACATACTATAAACTATGAAATATAAAAAAACTACCACTAGATAAGGAATGTATTAGGCACATTCTGAACCAGAATCCATCTTATTTTGATTAACTTTGGAGTTGAGGGAAGAACTCTGTTCAAGGAAAAGGCCTAAGATTATAGGGAACAGACTGAAACCAGGGGGTAAAGCTTCGATGGAACTGGTAACTATGTGTTCCATACAGAGATATTAGAGATTGGCTTTCCCAATGTATAGCAATACCTGGTCATCAAGGATATTTTGGATAAAAGTTAAAAATTTATTTATTTAATATTTCAACTCTGAAATAGTTTTACAAATCCACATGATTTGAAAGGAAGAGACTTGGGGCGCCTGGGTGGCGCAGTCGGTTAAGCGTCTGACTTCAGCCAGGTCACGATCTCGCGGTCCGCGGGTTCGAGCCCCGCGTCAGGCTCTGGGCTGATGGCTCAGAGCCTGGAGCCTGTTTCCAATTCTGTGTCTCCCTCTCTCTCTGCCCCTCCCCCGTTCATGCTCTGTCTCTCTCTGTCCCAAAAATAAATAAAATGTCGAAAAAAAAAAATTTAAAAAAAAAAAAAGAAAGGAAGAGACTTTTAAAAATAAATCCTTAAGGATAAGTATAAAATTATCAAAACCAATGTATTTAGCATAGCATCATGTTTAAGAGTCTAGGGTTTTAAAGCTGGACAGACCCAAGTCTGAACATTTTCTCCACTTCTAAGGAAAGCTTCATTTAACTCCTCGAAATCTCAGTTTCATCATCTGGGATAGTAATAAGATTAAATGAGAAAATGCAAAAGAAATTCAGTGCCTTGTGCATATAAAAATCTCAATTACACTTATTATTACTAACAGCTATCATCCTAATATCAATAATGACACTATTATCATAGAGTTATGTTATCAAGGAAAGATTTTAATATTTCAAATTTCTAAATAAAACCAGGAATAGTCCAATATTAAGAGCCTTTCCTTTTTCTTTTTAAACTGGTCATAAGCTGAATTTTCATCTAGATTCGGTCATCTGAAATAGTCACAAATCTCTTTTTCTGTTTACTGAAGCTGTCAAGATGAATTTTTTAGTTTATCTTGCTCCTCTATAGAGTTACAGAGCTCAGAAAGGGATGATAGCTATGTAACATATATCATATGTCTATGTAGTGTATGTTTTAAAAATCTGAAACAACATCAAAGCCACTAGAATTTCAAAAAAATTAAAGAAGGAAAAAAAGAGGCTTCAATAATGTCAAAGTTTTAGAGACCCCCACATGAAGATTTAAAAAAAAAAAACTTGCAATAATAATCAATTAGTGTCCAAGACCAAAGATCTGCTAATTCTTTTAAAAATTAGAGATTCATAATTTATAATAAAATCATATATTCATAAAATCCACAAACATACTACAACCATACAGAAAAACAGGCCTACAATTGAAAAAAATAGTTTGATGCCTATATCTAATTTGGAAAATACTTTTAGCTATAATGTGTCAGGAAGAACTTGTGCTGGGCAAGGTAAAAAATACCTTTATTTACTTTATAAGACCAAAGGAATATTCAAACATTGAAGGCATAATTATAAAACAATGTTACATATTCACAAATCAAAAGATATAAAAATGTCCACAGTCTTTGACAAAGATTATCTTCCTGTGGGAATTCATTATAAGACCATGAATCAAAGGAATCATGGAGCCATGGATGTTCAGATGTATACTCAGCACATCATTACCTGTAATATCAATAACCAGAAAGAAGCTAAATGTCTTATAATAAAACAAAGGCTAAATAAATTTGGAATATTTAATTAACACCAACATATATGTTTGAGCACGTTCTATATGCCAGGGACATAACTAAGTAACATGTGATAGATAGCCTTGCTCCCAACACAGTCTAATTCTCACTTATGAATTTGATGAAATATTATAAAGGTATTTAGTAGGAAGGATGTAAAACAAAAGAGATAAATCTTTGTAGTAGAAGTTAATATATAAAAACATGAAAAAGAAAATATGAAATATAGTTGTTTAATTCATATAAAATGTCGATAGAGTGGAAAGAAATACACTCATGAAAAGAATAATTAGTAGTTAATTATAGGGTGCTCACTAATCCATTATCACCAATGTCAATTTGACAGGCTATTTCTCACGCCATCTGTTATGCATCAAACATCATCCTTAAACTTTTTTTTTTTTTAGTGGACAGGAGATATTTTCTTCTGTCAATTCCATCTGTTTGTAGCATCACGTGCTATAGCAGCACCAGAAATGCTACTGTATGTAGAGAATGGATATAAGCAACTAATAGAGATTCAGAAATTGACAAACCTATCCCTTCTGAAAGAGCCTGGTGAAAGAGAGAATTTTGAATACACTCTTAACGACAAACGATAAAAGCCCTAAGCTCATACTCTTTTAACACCTGTATGAAAACAAATCTAACTTGTCTGTTCAATCCTTCAACCATATAATGAAATGTTTTTTTATTCCCTGATCTTTGGCTAACCTAATGATTTCATTTACTTGAGCTAAGTGATGCGTTTACTACATATAATCCAGTTTTCACCCAAAGTTTTATGAAAAGTACTAATAAATATTTCACAGGTGCAAGATTGATGGACTTCCCTGTCCTGGTCTAACTAGCCACATGTTGAAGGATATTATCAGGAAAACAATCATCATTTCCATTCTTCACTTAATCCTTTATTGTTCCTTCTCTTTTCTTATTCAGTCATTCAACACACATTTATCATGCACTTACTATATCCTGGATAGTCTTCTGAGCACTGAAGGTTAAGCAGTGAATAAGAAAAAAAAAAAAAAAAAAAAAATCTCTGTCCTCATAGAACTCACACTGCAATCGAGGAAGTATGAAATAGAAATAGAAATAAAAATGATTTCAGATCGCAGTAACTGCTATGAAGAAATAAAGCAGGTGAGTGGTCAAAGAGTGACAGGAAAAGGGGCTTGCTGTTTTGATTCTTTTGAGAGGGGACATTTGAGCAGAAGCCTGAATAAAGTGAGGGATTGATACATTCACCAACCTTAGGGGACTATCAACACCTGTAACAACTTAAGCAATATTATATACCCCTCTTGAGAAACATAAACCAGAGAGATAATTTATACTGTTTCCTTTCTGTGCTGTTAATTCTGAAAAGTCTAGTCACAGCCCAAGGCAAGGCTTGTGGAACAATGTATAGTCACTAAGACTGACAGCCAAAGGCTAGCCTAATCCCAAGCACAGCCAACAAACACGAGTGCATTTTATACAAGTGTACCTAGTCCATAGCTCTGAAATGCTCACATTCTCAAAAAACAGACACCTTCATATTTTCACCAGGTTATCTATGCTTCAGTGATATCACAAATAGAACATATATTTTAATCACTTGAAGAAAAAAGAAATTCTATCTGGATCAAAGAAAGAATTAGACAAAAGCCACAATGAAGAACAGGGCTAATTATTCTAATGAAGTGTCTTGCCACAGGTCCCCAAATCACCAACTACACTACATTCTCCATCCTGCCCCTAACCATTGCCACTGCCCCAGAATAGTGGTGGGATTGAGGTAATTTTTTTTTTCTCATTTTCTTTTTCAGTATTATTAAATCTATTTTGGATATTCAAACAGGCAAATTTTTAAAAATGAAGTATTTGGCAAGGGTGTTTTTTTTTTTTAAAGAAAAATTTCCTCTTCCACATCTCGACCTCTATTTTTTTTTTTTTTTAACTTGGCCAGTTACAGGTGGCTAGCAGCAAAGAGCTCTACCCTGCCATTAACCAAATAGAAGCCTCACTGAAAAGGATCAAGAGCTCTGTGTTTCATCAATTTAACATCCCAACATTAGCACCAGCCAAGCAGACACAGCCCAGCTGCCAAGACAAACAAATGGGACTTGGCAGAAGGGGGGCCAGTTTCTGGAGACAGCCCTCCAGTCTAAACTTCTTAAGGAGTCGGTATAAACGTGCTTTTATTGAAAGGGTGCTGCTCCATCGAAAAAGCACAGATTCAGTTCAAACACTGCTACCTTTCATGGGTGGTGTTGGCTTAAGGTGTGTGCAGCTCAGTGACTGTACAAAACCTGCGTCACTGCTACCTGTTCTCGCTTTTTTAATCTCCAAACCAAAACTTTTGGAGCCACACTGAACACTGGCTGTTTTATCAAAAAAGAAAATAAGAGTGAAGAAGGATGCTGGACCACAGGGCCTTTCCCTGCCTCCACCCAACCTCATCCAAATAGGGAGTAACCGTAGGTGAATAAATGATTATAGGTCCCTTCTGTTTCTCTGGCCTGGAGGACAGATTTAAATTTAGTATGGGCCATCCCCCTTCCTCATTCCTCTACTTCAGTCTCTCTGCGACCAGACGTTTTCTGAAAGGTTAAGCCTCTTGGGAATGGTCGGGGCTTGGGGGAAGGGGCTCAGTTTTAGAACCTACAAAAACTGAAAATATTTTACAGAAAATTCTAAATCTTGAAATGTAACTTTCAAAACTTATCATTGACAAACATTTACTGAACACCTACTCTGTGCTGAACTCTGGGTAAGGTGCTGGGGGATACGAAAGGGAATATGGACTCACTCTCCTTATGGATCTAGCAATCGAATTCAGTCAAATAATTCTGGCAACAACTAAAAATAAAACTTACAGCATCCTGAAAGCTGGAGAGGTTTGGGTTCCCAAGAATGTGCAAAAAGAATCTCTATAAAGTATTGTACCAGAATTCCATGAGCCAGTTTGGAAAGGTAGTCTCATTGCTGAATGTTCAAACTGCATAACCTTCATCCTAGAAGTTTTAGGCATTTATGTAAACTGTGTGTCACCCAAAGAGGATTCAAGTAGTCACAGTAACAATGAACTGCCCTCACAGGAGTGGCAGGAGTATTTCATTCATCCATCCTCTAAGTACTGGGCTTCTAAGACGTACCAAGTGCTCCCCTCTAGGTCCTGAGAATATGATGAAAACGCCCCCACCCCCTGAAGTTTACAAGCCAGGTGGACAGAGAGAATATTACCAAGTTATTAAGTGAACAATATTGCTCAGAGGGGGTGACAATTTCAATGATAAAAATGAGCCTGAGCCCTGGGGAGATTTGGGGTGAAGGGACAAGTACTGGGAACACTCTTAAGGGAGGGTCGTCTAGGGAAGCTTTTCTGCAGAACTAGTACTTGAGCAAAGATCTGAAGGAACAACAGGAGCCAACCATGTAGAAGGAGTGGCTGGCAGAGGGAGCAGCAAGACGAAGAAATGAGCTTAATGAGTTCCAGGAAGAACAGGAAGGCCAATGTGGCTGGAATGCAGTTACCCAGGGCGGAGTGGCAAGACTAGGGTCAGTCTCAGCCAAGGTCCAGATCATGGAAGGCCTTGTAGACCACGGAAAGGAGTTTGGATTTTATTCCGATGGTTATGGGAGATGATGGAGGGTGGGAGGGTTCAACAGGGGAGGGGGGAGAGTAACATGATCTGATTTACTTGTTTTTAAAAGCCAGTCTGGCTGCATTCATTTATCCAAATATTTGTTGCTTATTTACTATATTCTAGATCCTGGAGATAGAGGAGTGAACAAAAAAAAAAAAAAAAAAAAAAAAAAGGCAAAATCTCTACTTTCATAAGGCGTGGGCATAAGATGGAGAGTCTAGGGGCAATGAACACAAAGGCAACAAATAAGTTTAATATGTCCACTGATAAAAATTCTAAGGAGAAAAAGAGAATGAAGAGGTGGGATCAGATAATGGAAGACAGGTTTTTCAGATAGGTTGGTTGGATCACTGTGACAGAGTGACAGAGATGTGGGGAAAAGGCATTCCAGGCAGGTAGTCAGTGCAAAGGTGGCTGGTGATATGACCCTGGGGAGGACACAGACGGAGAGGTTAGAGGAGTGGCCTGTGGCAGTCATCGCTGCCCTTGGGCCATGGTAGTTTGGATTATATTCTGAATGACAGGGAAGATCACTGGATAGTTGTAAGGCAGCGGAGTGACAACCTGATCTACATTCTGAGAGGACTGGTCTGACTGTTGGGGGGGGACATAAGGATAGATACAGGAAGTCCTGTTAGAGCAGAGGAAATTTGAGTGGCTTGGACAGGAGGAAGTGGAGATTCTGCATATGCTCTGAAGGCAAAGCCAATGGAATTTGCTGATGAACAGGATGTGGGGGTGAGAAAGAATGAGAGCCTTGAAGGATGAGTCTAATATTTTTGTCTTGGTTGTGGTGCTTCTTCTAGTTAGCCTCCCACTTCTCTCAATGCATATTCTATATAGACACAGAAGATGTTTCATTTGAGTGGGTTCCATTAATCTAATGTTATTTGTCCAAGTTCTATCGTTTGCCATTGTCTCTTCTCTGTCTATATACTCCTCCTGACCATCTCCATTTATACCCATTGCTTTAGCTATATCTGTATGATGATTCCCAAAGTAATAGAGTGAGAAAAGGTGCTACTTTAGGGTCAGATAGACCTAGATTCAATTCCAAGTTCCACCACTTCCAGCTAAATCTTAGGTCAGATATATGACCTCCCTGAATCTGCTATCTTATTTGCCAATTATAGATGGTAATAACTCAAAGGCACACTGAGACAAATAAATATGTTAAAAACCTTATTGTATCTCTGGCACACTGAAACCCTCAAACACTCCTTCACAGTTACATTTTATTTTGTTTTAATCCCTATCTCCAGCTCAAAATCCCCTCAAAAGAGCATGCTCCTCTCCTCTACTTTCTATACAGTCACCAAAACCTGAAGTCTGAGTCATCCTAGGTTCCTTGGGCCTCTTCTTACATAGTCTTAGCTCAGATTACACCACTTCTCACTGAATCTACTGCAGTATCTTCCAACTTCTCCCCAGTGCAATGCCGAGGATTATCCTAAAAAACAAAATCCTGTCACTTCTTATAGAAAAGCTATGAATACCTTCCTATCATTTAAATAAGATTTGGGGTGCCTGGATGACTCAGTCGGTTAAGCATCTGACTTTGGCTCAAGTCATGATCTCACAGTTTGTGGGTTCAAGCCCCATGTCAGGCTCTGTGCTGACAGCTCAGAGCCTGCATCCTCCTTCAGATTCTGTGTCTCCTTCTCTCTCTTCCCCTCCCCTGCTCGCTGTCTGTCTCTCTCTCAAAAATAAATAAACATTAAAACATTTAAATAAGATTTAAATATAATAATATGTTCTCAAGATACATTCGTGTCAGTCCCACTGTAGATCTCCAACTTACTCCCCGGTATTATCCCACCTTCACTCTATATTCTTATAATTTAAAAGAGTCAGTCAACCCTAAAATTTTTATGGAACCACAAAAGAACCTGAATACCAAAAGCAATCTTGAAAAAGAAAAGCAAAGCTTCAGGCATCACAATTCTGGACTTCAAGTTATATTGCAAAGCTGTAGTGATCAAAACAATACGGTACTGGCACAGAAGCAGACACACAGATCTATGGAACAGAATAGAAACCCAGAAATAAACCCACAACTATTTGGTCAACTAGTCTTCACCAAAGCAAGAAAGAATATCCAGTGGAAAAAAGGCAGTCTCTTCAACGAATGGTGTTGAGAAAACTGGACAGCAACATGCAAAAGAATGAAACTAGAGCACTTTCTTACACCACACACAAAAATAAATTCAAAATGGATGCAAGACCTAAATGTAGTAAAGGAAACCATTAAAATCCTAGAGAAGAACATAGGCAGTAACCTCTTTGACATCAGCCATAGCAACTTCTTACTAAATATGTCTCCTGAGGCAAGGGAAAGAGAAGCAAAAATAAATTAGCAGGACTTCAACAAGGTAAAAACCTTCTGCACAGTAAAGGAAACAATCAACAAAAATAAAGGCAACCTTCCGAATGGGAGAAGATATTTGCAAATGATATCTGATAAAGGGTTAGTATCCAAAATCTATAAAGAACTTATCAAACTCAAAACCCAAAAAACAAATAATCCAGTTAAAATGGGCAGAAATTTGTAACAACGTGCATAAACTGGAGTGTATTATGCTAAGCGAAATAACTAAGTCAGAAAAAGACAAATACATTATAATTTCACTCATATGTGGAATTTAAGATACAAAACAGATGAACATAAGGGAAGGGAAGCAAAAATCATATAAAAACACAGAAGGAGACAAACCATAAAGACTCTTAAATAGAACAAACTGAGGGTTGCTGGCAGGGTGTTGGGTAGGGGGATGGGCTAAATGGGTAAGGGGCATTAAGGAGGACATTTGCTGGAATGGGCACTGGGTGTTATATGTAAGCCATAAATCACTAAATTCTATTCTTGAAATCATTATTACACTACAAGTTAACTAACTTGAATTTAAATTAAAAAAAACATAATTTTAAAAAATGGGCAGAAGACACGAATAGACATTTTTCCAAAGAAGACATCCAGAAGGCTAAAGAACACATGAAAAGATGTTCAACATCACTCATCATCAAGGAAATGCAAATCAAAACTGCAATGAGATATCACCTCACACCTGTCAGAATGGCTAAAATTAACAACACAGGAAACAAACAACAGGTGTTGGTGAGGATGTAGAGAAAGAGGAACCCAAACTGGTGCAGCCACCCTGGAGAACAGTACAGAGGTTCCTCAAAAAGTTAAAAATAGAACTACCCTATAATCCAGCAATTGTGCTACTAGGTATTTACCCAAAGGATACAAAAATACTGATTCAAAGGGATACATGCACCTCAACGTTTATAGCAGCATTATCAATAATAGCCAAATTATGGAAAGAGCCCAAATGTCCATCAACTGATGGATGGGTAAAGATGTGGTATATATATATACAATGGAATATTACTCAACTATAAAAATGAATGAAATCTTTTCATTTGCAATGACTTGGATGGAGCTAGAGCATATTATGCTAAGTGAAAAAAGTCAGTGAGAGAAAGATAAATACAAAATGATTTCATTCATATGCATAATTTAAAAAACAAAACATGAACATATGGAAAAAGAGAGAGAGAGGCAAACCAGGAAACAGACTCTTCACTACAGAAAACAAACTGAGGGTTACTGGAAGGAGGTGGGTGGGGGTGGAGGTTGTTAAACGGGTGATGGGCTAAGGAGGGCATTGGGTGCTGTAAAATTATTTCAAAAAATCAAAACATGTTAAAAAAGAGTCATACTGTCCTCTTCTATCATGATATGTCCCATGCTATTTCTTCTGCTTAAAATATGTTCTTTCCTCCTAGCTCTCCAAATTCTATACCTATTAGCACTTTAAATTCAAGCCTTACCTCCTCTGAAGCATCTCCATGGACTACGTCCCAGATGCAGTTGGTAACCCTTTAGATGATGTGATAGTAGGAAGTGAGTATCACTTTATTACTGTCCTCACCACATCTCATTGGAATGGTTTGCTTGCTTGTAGAATACCCTGACTAGACTACCATCCTTGAAGACAGAACAGCTCAGGATTTGACTTTGTATCCTCAGTGCCTACCATGCCACAGTAACCCTGAAGTCCAGTCACATACTAATGTTCAAGGAGATTAAGATATACCCCAAAATCACATGGCCTGTATTGGCAGAGTGAATCAGACTATGAACCTTGGCCCATTTGTCTCCAACAGTCATACCTTCTCAAAATTAGAATCATGTAAGATATATTATTTTTATTAAACCCTCAGAGATTTCAGAAAATGAAAAAAAAAAATCTCTGTACAGCTCAAGAAAGTCTTCATTGTATCTATAAGTAGTCAAATGATAAACGACCCCCACATTTACAAACTATAACTCAACAACAAAAACAAAATACACATAATACGCAAAGTAAGAATATGGTTGGCAAAGTTTCACAATTATCATGGTTATGATGCTCATGGAACTTCTAATTTTTTTCACAGTAATCATTACAGGACTCTTGAAGAACAATAAATCAGGACAATAGCCAAAATTCCTTTTCAAATAAAAATACTTAGAAAAAAAATAATGACAAATGTTATGTAATTATTTCACAGTTCAATTTTTTTTAAAGTACTTCATAATTTTATTATGTTACCCATATGGCAATTATATAAATGAGAAACTAGGCGTACCACTTATTTTAAGGGACCCTCCATACCTAGCCATATTTTAATGATAGATCTGGAATAAAAATACTGATTAATAAAAGCATTATCCAAATACAAAAAAAAGTAACATAATACTTTCCTTTAAGGTTTCAATAATGTCTTAGGAAAATCATATTGCTTCTTTCAGACACCCCTGCCTTAAACAGATCATAACAAAGTTAAATAAATAATGTTAAATTTTACATGTATTAAGAACAAAAAAGTAAACAAACTTGAAACTTAAATTTAAATCTTTCTGACTTGGTTTACTGCTGATTTTGCCAATCCATTTTACATGATCCCTCCCTTCAACTGCCAGTCATGCTTTTCTGTTAAACTACACCTCATTTATTTTCCATATTTAAGGGGTGAAAGCAGTCTCCTGGGTTTCAGTAAGAAGATAGCACAGTGTCTTTCTGACCAAGAATCATCATTAGAAAATTGTTCAGAATTTTCCATATATAATTTCCTACAGTACATACATACAATTATAAATCATATCACAGTCCTATAATTCAAACCCTACTCATCGATCATTATCTACTTAACAAGTTAGCACTCTTGCCCCCCCTAGTGGATGAATGAACACAGAATTGTGTTTGTTTTACTCAGGTAAAAATCAAGCTTGAAGTGTATGCATGCATATTTAGAAATATGCTTATAAGACAGATATACTAACAACTGACCAGTCAACAGCGTAGTCCATGAATATTTACATGAAGATTGCCATACTATTGTCAAAAGAGATGGTTTGAATTCCAATTCCAACCCACAGGGGCAATGTAGTCTCACACTAGTTTTTTCACATGAGGCTTCCAAAATGAGGCTGATAATAGTGACCTCATAAGTTCGTCATGAGAATGAAGAAACAACGTATGTGAAGTGCCCTGCGCAGTAACTGGCACACAGCCGACCATTAATAAAATCAGCTTCCTTTCCTTCTTCTTGCTGCTTCACCCCTCACATCTCAATGGCTGCCATACACAGGTTTCTCGGGTTGCCCCTTCCAAGTATCCTCCCTATATGCCATACTCTTTGAGATACTCTTTCTTGGAGAAGAGTTAAATTTGCATACAAGATGCAAAGAGCGTGTTGGGAGAAACTCACACCCAGTATCATTTTAGTCTAGGCAAGTACTGGTTCTCTTGCTGGTTTCATTCTGATCATTCAGATTCGAGCCTTTTCAGCATATCCTCTGACTTACCTTGCCTGGTCACAGGTAAAATCGGTTAGCTACGCTGACTTGGTTTCTCCATCTCTTAAATAATCTAATTGCCACCTTTTCTCATGGGTACAATCAGAACTACCAGGACTATTCTTTAGAAATTCCTTTACATTTCAAAGTGAATAATAATAATAATAATAATAATAATAATAATAATAATATAACAATATATCCATTCTCTTGTATATCCATGACTTAAAGCAGTGGTTCTCAAAGTTTGGTCCATGAATCCCCGAAGATCCTGAGGCCCATTCTCTCAAAGGAATTCTGCAAGGTCAAAGCTATTCTCATCGCAATATGCAGATATTTTTGCCTTTTTTCACATGTTGATATTTGCACTGATGGTACAAAAGCAACGGTGAGTGAAACTTCTGGCACCGTGGCATGAATCTAGTTGATGGCACCTAACTGCACTAGCAGTCGTTGTATTCTTTACCACCACACGCTTACAATAATAATAATAATTTTTTAAAAGCCAGTTGAACTTAACAGTGTCCCAATAAAACAATAACAGTTCATTGTATTAAATATTTAGCCTTAAGTACAACATGTTTAATATTCTGTGACATGAATGGGAAGCGCACAGCCATATCACACTTCAACTGCATACCAGAATATAAGAAATATCTCAAGGGAGATCACTGAGCCAGCCACTTTTTTCATGGAACACAATTTTTACTTAAAATAACGACTCACATAAATTATGGTTATTCAAACTTGGGTATTTGGCAAAACATCTTGAAAATGAATAAAAGTGAGCCTGCCTCTTCAAGGAAAACTGACAGGAGTCATTGCCAATGATAAAATTGAAGCTTTTAAGTGAAAATGAGAATGTTAGAGTACTTTTTTATCTTCCACTATGAGTTTGACAGCCTCCCAACACTAAAAGGCTTTCTCTGAATTGGTTTGTGAATATATTAACAAATACTAATATCTCATAACTAAGTGAACCAACATGTTTCAGATGAAACTACAAAATCAAACATAGCTAAATGACCCACTGAAAGTGAGACAAGGATTGTAATATAAGAGAGGACAAAAATATTTGATATGGTTTCAGATTCCACACTGCAACTAACCTGTAAAATGCTACCATTTGTTGAGTTTTGGTTAGGATAAAAGAATATCCTCAATTATCTGAAAAGGCTATTAAAATATGTCCTTCTTTTCTAATTGTATATGTTTGTAAGATCAAATTTTCTTCATTTAGGTCAGCCAAGACAACATATGAAAATGCAAAAGCAGGGGTGCCTGGGTGGCTCAGTCAGTTGAGTGACTGACTCTTAATTTAGGCTCAGATCATGATCCCAGGGTCATGGGATCGAGCCACATGTAGGGCTCTGCTCTGACAGCACGGAGCCTGCTTGGGATTCTCTCTCTGTCCCCCCTCTACTCCTCTCCCCCACTCACACTCTGTCTAAAAAAAAAAAAAAAAAAAAGCATATATAAAAACCTAGCAGTCTTACTAAGACAGACCTTAAAGAGGTTTGCACAAGTGAAAACCAATGTCATTCTTCTCTCCAATTCTTTTGTTTTTTTAAATAAGGCTACTTTTGGGGCGCCTGGGTGGCGCAGTCGGTTAAGCGTCCGACTTCAGCCAGGTCACAATCTCGCAGTCCGTGAGTTCGAGCCCCGCATCAGGCTCTGGGCTGATGGCTCAGAGCCTGGAGCCTGTTTCCGATTCTGTGTCTCCCTCTCTCTCTGCCCCTCCCCCGTTCATGCTCTGTCTCTCTCTGTCCCAAAAATAAATAAACGTTGAAAAAAAAAAACATTAAAAAAAATAAACAAATAAGGCTACTTTTTGTAAAAAAAAAAAAAATATTTCTGTTATCATACAATAGCTTTATTTTTGTTACTGTAAATGAATTAATCAGTCTTTTAACAGTGTTTCAGCTTTAGTTTCTAATATGGTAAATGTAGATAGACGTAATGTACATAAACAAAATCTCTGAGGTTTTCAATACTTGCTCAGAGTATAAGAGTTCCAAGGTCAAAATGTATGAGAACCAGTGCCTTAGAGAAACCAAGATTCCCCACTCACCCACCCAAGGCTAGCCGTACAGATCACTTTTCCTTCAGTTTGAAGCTAGAATGCCAGAAACTATGCAACATAAAGCAGATACTTAAAATTCTTAAAATAAATACAAGGAAGATCTAGAAATGAGACCTGAGTTTCTGAAAGTGATATTATTTCATCACATCTGGAAACCTAGGTCCAGGAAAAAAATGAGATGAGGCTTGACAATATAAATGACAAATAAAAGGAGTAATAATGTTCTTATAAATATTCTGATATTCATACATTCTCAATTCCATTACATCTCTTGTTTTTTGCCAAGACCAAAATTTTATGCCCCATAGGAGAAAAGACGCTTATAAAAAAACAAACTACATACTGATCATTTTTCTTCTGAAAATAAAATGTTATCCTCTGTTATGGCAGAATACATGCCAAAAACAGAAAGCTCCCTGGTGAAATATCTTTGAACAGCATGCAAAGCAAATCATTGTAGGTTTATACAGTATATTAAGGACACATAAACAGTGCTCTTGAACATAAAAGTAACTCATAAGTTTTTTCTTCCATGAAAAGCAGTTTGTTTTCTTACTGATTCTACCAAAATAGGCTAATTAACTTACCAGTTCATGTTATAAATTCCTTTAAAGTTAAGACTCTAACAATGGCATCTTGTCCTTTCCCCTATATGCACTGGCAAAATATTAAAATTGGATTCCATTCAAGGGGAGTATTGCTTTTTTCATTTTGCAGTTCCAGTGAATCCCCAACATATAAGAGAAAAATCAAAGTTGTGCTACCAAGTACCCTCATAACTACTGGATGTGCCACACGTATAATAGCCAACATGAAGGGTAAAAGTAATTCTTTATTTATTAATAGTTGACACTGACAGCTGTAGAATGACATAAATGCTTTAGGAAACTGGCTAATGATTTGTTTCACATTAAAACATCAGTCAATCTGAGGTACCTCAAACTTAGTTGTAATATTTGATGATCATGAATATAAGTGAGGGAAATTTTCATCTAAAATTTAGCATACAGTACAGCAAAACAAAATCTGTAATTTACAACAAAGGTAACTTGGTCCTCCATTTCCAAACTTCTAAAAAGAATGAAATGTCACTATTAACAAATATAAAGATAAATAACTTATGTAGAGCCTTGCTATTCAACATGGTATTCCATGCTATTCCAAGCAATAGATCCTAGAGATCTTGTTTAAAAAGCAGATTATAGGCTTCCACATCCAGAAAGGTAGGGTAGACATACTTCTACTCCACCTAGGGATTCTTTCTACAAAATATAACTGAATACCCTGGACATTATATACACAACAAACAATAAGACTCTAAAGATGGACAGAAGAGAAACTGGCTAGAGACCTCAGGACCCATAGTGAGATGCAGGGCTTTCTTTTTGCCTCATATATTCCAGAGTTGGAATGGAAAAACTAGCATGTTAGAAAAAACAGACACAGACAAAAAAACAAAAGCCCCAACAAAAGACTGCTTCTTCAGCCAAAAGACCAGGAGAAAGTAAGCCTCAGAAGATAGAAAACCTTATATAATACAACACCACAGAAAAACAAACATGGCCCCACCCACCCCCACACTAACACAGGCCAACTAAGGAGCCTAGACTTCCATTCTTGCAATGCTATAGTCACCCCAACACTCCACCTAATATGTAAAAGAAAGCCAAGTGGGGAGCTAGAACTTTCATCTCCACTAGTCAGTAACCAGCCCTTCCCCCTGTGTTACCAGTAGAGATCACATGTGAAGCCAAAACTCCCACCTCCTCCCCAAAAGAATGAAACATCCCTCCCTCTCCCCATATGATCAAACTGTATGCTGACTTCTGGTCTATTAAATCACTTCAATATATGCAAGTTGAAGGCAAAAAAAAAAAAAAAAAGGCAAAGATATATCATGTAAGCATCAACCAAAGGAAATCAAGAGTGGCTATATTAACATATGATAAAGTATACTTCAGAACAAAGAAAATTACCAGACACAGAAAGAAGTATTATGTACTGATAAAATCATTAATCCATCAAGAAAATGTAGTAATCTTCAATGTATACAGCAAATAACAGAGCTGTGAAATGTGTTACACAAACTGATATAACTGATGTAACTGAAAGGAGAAATAAACAAATCCATAATTACAGCTGCTATATTCAATACACCTCTTGCAAGAACTGACAGAACTAGAATAAAATCAACAAAGACATGGAAGAAATCACCAACACCATCAACCAACATGATCTAATTTACACAACACTCCACCCAAGAACAGTTAAATACATACACTTCCAAAAGTCCACATAAAATATACTAAGATAAGTCACATCCTGGTCCAAAAAAAAACTCAACAACATTAAAATAATTGATATCAGACTGTGTGTGTGACATTGTAGTCAAATTAATAAATAATAGGAATATCCCCCAAACACTTGGAAAACACACAATGCTATAAATAATCCATGGGTCAAAGAGAAAATCTCAAGGGAAATAAAAAAAAAAAAATACATTGAACTGCATGAATACATAACATTTCAAAATTTTTGGGACTCAGCTAAAGCAGGACAGAGAGAGAAATCTACGGCATGAAATGAACACTTGAACAAAAAGAGGAAAAGTCTCAAATCAATAATCTAAGCTCCTACCTAAAGAACCTAGAAAAAGAAGAATAAAATAAACCCAAAGCATATAGAAGGAAGGAAATAATCAAGAATAGAAAATCAATGAAATGAAAAGAGAAAAACAACAGGAAAAAATGAAATAGAGCTGGTTATTTGAAAACATTAATGAAATTGACAAGTCTCTAGAAAGACTGACAATGAAAGAGAAGATACAAATTACTAGCATCAGGAATGAAACGGGAAGACTGACTGATTCAAGACCATACAGACATCAAAATGATAATAAGGGAATACAATGAACTGCATAAACATACATTTGAAAACTTAGACAAAATAAATTAATTTCTCAAAATACATAAACTACCACAAGTCATCCAATGCAAAACACATCATTTAAATATTCCTATAACTATTAAGGCATAACTCATAAATTCATAACTTTAAAAATCTCCCCCGCCCCCCCCCACACACAAAAGGAATCTATAAGCCCAGAAAGTTCTACTGAAGAATTCCTCAAAATGGTTAAATTAACATTTAATTTCATACAATCACTTCCAAAAAACAGAAGAGGAAGAGGAAAAAAAACACCAATTCATTTTATGAGGCTAATTACCCTGATACCAAATCCAGACAAAGACAGGCAAAACAAAACAAAACAAAAAAACAAAACTTCCACATCGGTATCTTTATGAATATTGATACGAACATTCTTAACAAAATATTAGCACGCAGGATTCAACACTATGACAAGGTAAGGAATTCCACAACATGACTTAACAAGGTTTATTACAGATATACAAGATGATTCAATATTTTTTATGTTTATGTTTATTTTTGATAGAGAGAGAGAGAGAGAGAGACAGAGCATGAGTGGGGGAGGGGCACAGAGTGAGAGAGACACAGAATCTGAAGCAGGCTCTGCTCTCCAAGCTGTCAGCACATAGCCCGATGCAGGGCTCGAACTCATGAACTGTAAGATCATGACCTGAGCTGAAGTCAGGCGCTTAATCAACTGAGCAACCCAGGCGCCCCAAGATGGTTCAATATTTAAAAAATCGATCAATACAATCCACCAAATTAACAGGATAAAAAAGAAATATCTGCATATCAATTGATGCAGAAAATCATTAGACAAAATTCAACACCTATTTAGGATAAAAATGCTCAGAAAAATTGGAATAGAAGGGGACTTCCTCAACTTGATAAAGAGTATCTTCAGGGACGCCTGGGTGGCTCAGTCAGTTAAGCATCTGACTTCAGCTCGGGTCGTGGTTTCGTGCTGCCTGTGACTTCGAGCCCCATGTTGGGCTCTGGGCTGACAGTTCGGACGGAGCCTGGAGCCTGCTTCAGATTCTGTGTCTCCCTCTCTCTCTGCCCCTCCCCTGCTCACTCTCTCTCTCTCTCAAAAAACAAACATTAAAAAATATTTTTAAAAAAGAGTATCTTCAAAAAACTTATAAGTAACATTACACTTAAGGTAAAATATACTTGATGGTAAAATGGTAACATTATACTTAATGGTAATGGCTTTTCCTTTAAGACTGAAGACAAGGCAAATATGTCTGTTCTCAGCATTCTTATTTAATACAGAACAAGAGAAGGACATGAAAAACATGCAAATTATAAAGGAAGAAATAAAACTATCCCTAATCCCAGATGAGATGGTTGTATATGTAGAAAATTCCAAGAAATTTATCAAAAAATCTCATAGAAGTAGTAAGGTTAGCAAGGTAGCATCATAAAAGATACACTAAACCTCAATTATATATTTTATGTAAGCAATGAACGTATAGACACTAGAATTAAAACAAACAAACAAACACAATACCATTTACAACCAAATTAGGAGAAAACAAGACAAAATACTAGTAGGTGTAAATCTAAGAAAACATGTATAGGACACATATGTTGCAAACATCACAGTACTGATGAAAGAAATAAAAAAAAAGATTGGGGCACCTGGGTGGCTCAGTGGGTTGAGCGTCTGACTCTTGATTTCGGCTCAGGTCATGCCCAGGGTCGTGGGATGGAGCCTGTGTCAGGCTCCACGCTGAGTGTGGAGTCTGCCTAAGATTCTCTCTCTTTCTCCCCCCTCTGCCCCTCTCCCTTGCTCCCATTCTTGTTATTGTTCTCTAAATAAATAAATAAACAAATAAGAAAATAAGTAAACAGCAAAAAAGACCTGAATAAATGGAAAGACATACGTGATCATAGATTAAAGATTCAACATAGTAAAGACAGCAACTCTCTCCAAATTTTTATACAGTTCAATACAATTCCTATCAAAATCCAAGCAACATTTTTTATAGAGATAGACAGGATTACTTTAAATTTATACAGAACAGCAAAGGAACTGAGATAGCTGAAACAATTTTGAAAAAGAACAGTAAAGTGGAAATAACCTGTCTAAATAGATTAGTATACAGACTAAAACTACAAAAATTTTTAGGAAACAAAGTATGTTGAGTTTGTCAAGGATTGTTTAAATAAGACACAAAAAGCATGAATACAAAAGAAAAAAATCAATAAATTAGACTGCAAAATGAAAAACTTTTGCTCTTTAAAAACCTAAGTAGGGATGCCTGGGTGGCTCAGTCAGTTAAGGATCCAATTCTTGATTTCAGCTCAGATTATCATCTCACAGTTTGTGAGTTCAAGCCCCGCGTCTGCTTGGGATTCTCTCTCTCCCTCTCTCTCAGCCCCTCCTCTGCTCATACTCATGCTCACTCTCTGTCTCTCTCAAAATAAATAAAAACATTTAAAAATGTTTTAAATGTATTAAAAAACTAGAATACAATACAATAAAAAACTCAGTTAATGAAAAACGCTAGCCACAGACAGAAGAAAATACAATATCTAGAATGTAAGAAGAAATCTTCAACTCAAGAAGACAATTTGTTTTTTTTTTTTAATTGGCAAAAGATTTGCAGTCAAATCATAGAAGATATATAAATAACAAGCACACACATGGATAAAATCCTCAACATCATTACAGTCACTGAAGCAATGAAAATAATGAAAATAATCAAAACCTTAATGAGACATCTCTATATACTCACAAGAACAGCTAAAATTAAGAAGATTGGCATTACCTAATGTTGGCAAGTATGTAGAGGAACTGGAACTCTCTTACCTTGTTATGAACAATGAAAATTGGTGAGGCCAGTTCATAAAATAGTTTGGCAGTTTGTTATAAAGTTAAATATGTACTTATTATATGATCCAGCAGTTCTATTCCTAAATATTTACTTAAATGAAATGAAAGCCTGTCCACACAAAGACTTCTACCTTAATGTTCATAGCAGCTTTATTTGTAATAGCTAAAAAATTAAAAGAATCCAAATGCCTTTCAACTGGTAAACGGATAAACAAATTTTGATGTATCTATACAGTAGAATAGTATTCTGCAGTAAAAACACACAAATTATGGATTCAGCAAGGACATGGCTGAATCTCAAAAGCACTATAACTGAAAGTATCCAAACTTCCAGACACACAAAATACCTACTGTATGATTTCTTTTGATAAAATTCTAGAAGAGGCAAAATTAAGGTGAAAGAAGTAAGATCAGCGGCTGCTGGAGGTAGAGGAAGGGTACTGACTGTTAAGGAACATGAGGACATTTTTTTCTATATCATGATTGCAGGGAGGGCTACGCGATTGTGTAACACTGTCAGAATTTATCAGATGGCTCACCTAAAATTGGAGAAGTTCACTGTATCTATGTAATACCTCAACAAATATGATTTTTAAAATTCTAAACTTAAACTAGTCTTGGTTAGAGCAGTATCAGTAATTAGCCTTATAATACATGTTTTAGTTTCACTTCTTGTTTGTGGTAAGCCTCTCCCTCTTGTTTGTCTTCTTCCCAGAAGACTAACAACAGTCCCTCTACAATGAATTCTAAGAAGCATACTCTTCGTGTGTCTCCAAGTTAGACATATAACACACTTGTCTACCGTGGTGTCAGGTGGAAAACAAATCTGTTGCTGACAGTGGTTACGCTGCCCCAAGTACCCATCCTCACGGAAAGAAAATATAATGATTTGGGTAAAAGCGGAGTGGGAAGGAATACCCAAATTTCGTTAAGACAGCATTTATTATTTGCCACATTCCTATTCTAAAATAACCTTGGCTCCTTCTCCCCTTTCCCACCCAATCTAACCCAATCCTATTCTCCTCCCCTGAACACACTGGAATTACTGTATCATGTAAAAAAGAAAACTGAAAGACTAATAAATCTTTAGAAACCTAACACTAAATTATAACGCATGCTACATGTAAGGGTAGTAACCTTGTTCCTCTTATGTGCGAAATTCTTCAAGTGATGTCCTGAAAGCTACGGGCTTCTTTTTTAAAAAACATATACTTTTTTTTTTCACTATCACTCATTAAACAAACAACTACTTTTACCTTTTCAAAACTCAAGAGCCAGACCCTCCATGTCTTACCAGAATATTCCCTGAGTAGAACAGACTTAGTGCTGAAGAACAAAAGGCCAGAAGACAGATGAGTGTGTCTGAATCTCATTAAGGCACAGATGGAGTTACATTTGACTCCTTGCATCTGCTCTACATTCCTGCACCAGACCAGAGATGAGGCCAGGAAAATTCAGTTCCCTTCAATTCCTATACTCACCTCAGCAGAAATGAGGTGGCTCTCCCAGGATAGTCATACCAAATCTGAAAGGCGCACAAGTTTTGTCAGGAAAAACTAGGAATCGCTGCTGCTGCTACTGAAAACGGGCAGCATGGCAGGAAGTGTGCAAAAAGCAGTGGTAAGGGTTCTCACTGTCGTTCTGATTACAACCCGATTACAGGTGGGCACCTAAAGAGGCTCAGGTAAGGAGGCAGTCAAATGGTGGCTAGAGACCACTTTTGGGGATCGGTTCTAAAAGTAGAAGGCTCCCCTAATTCTCTTCATCTTGAAAAATGCTGGATTATAAAAGCCACTCCCCTTCAATCCCTTCTCCTTCTTTTATCTATTTCCCACATTACACAAATTTTGAAAACTGAGTATCTACATGGGACTGGAATGCTCAAAACTTCCTGAAAATACTGTGTGAAACATTAAGTTAGACGAAATGGGTTAAAAAGAGAAATGTAGCATGTTATACTTCTGATTATTTCTACAGCCACCAGGTTTTCATTAAGCCTTGGGCATGTGGGTTTGTGATTATTTTCATGACAACAAACACTAAAACTGGGGAACAAGATCTGTAGTTTAAAGAAATGTAATCTTCCAAAATTTCTCCACATCATCTAATGCACTGCTCTTGCAGATTTTGTTTCCAACTCTGTTATCCCATTTCTTGAACCTCTACAGATGTGTTGATGACAATGACTCATTCACAAAAGGCTTACGCTAAAAATTTTTTAAAGTTTATACTACAGTTCAATTATCAAGTAGTTATTTCAGATCTGACAGAAATGTTAAAAATTTGAGCAGATCATGGAAAATAGATAATAAATCAATTTTATGTGTATTCTAATACCAAATGTTAGTAACTTTTTGCCTGTTATCACCTTTAAACATTAATTATCTGTGTTCTGGTTTCACAGGTTATTGATTTTGTTAAAGATCACTGAGAAAATACGTTCACAATAAAATCATTCAAGGAATATCTTTCTGCCAGTTCTCTTCCCAATTTTCCCTTTTTAAAGTTACCCTGATTTTCAACCCCTAATTGCTTTTCTTTTCTCTCCGGAGATATATTTGCTGACTCTAACCAAATTTGCACTTTCTACATTTCTAACAGAAGTAACAACTGTGTATCTGCCTTCATAAAAGCACTGTGCATGCAGAAGATTCACACATGTTCTCTAGTTTAAGCCAGACCAAAAAAAAAAAAAAAAAAAACCCTATCGTAGATATTATTCCTACTTTATACATGAAGAAATGATGACCCACAGAAATCCATTAAATTTTCCCAAAGTAATAAAGTTTCTAGATGGCAGAGCCAGGCTTTACCCACTTCTAATTTACTTGCAAAACTTAATACCTATTATCTTCATCACCATGGTAGGTATTGAGAACACCCTAGTTAAATTACCATATGTTGATATTCATATACTGTACTTATATCTCTGCTTAGTTGAGTAGAGAGAGACCTATCTGGCTGCCATTTGCAAATAAAAGGTTTTGAATTCACATGTTCTATGTCTATTTCATAAAGACAACTGACAATCTAGCCCTCCATCAAGTCTCTGCACCAAGGGTCTCTTCCAGTACTAATAAACACAAGACTTCAGACATATATTATTATTATTATTACTTTTTTTTTTTACAGTGCATCAAGAGGACCAAAAGTAGTAAAACCAACTTTTCAAATAGGCAGATATATGATACTAAAAAGTTGAATCAAAAGTAAGAGAAAAAAAATGCTTCTTCTCTGAAACAGACTGAATTAACAGATGGAAGAAAGAGTTTAAGAACAGAATCAAGCTCGTAATTTGAGGGAGAATCTAAGCATCTGACGGTCAATGTGCTACTTAGAACAGCTGGTGTGCCAGCTTGGATGGAATGCTTCACCCCCACTCTCTGGTGCTTTTCACTTCTCATATGCTCTATCACATCCTTATTCCCCTTTAATGTCATTAGTTTAAAAAGGCCGGAGGGGAAAATAGAGCCTTGTAAATAATAAGTGCTCAATAACCTATCTATTGTTGACTAGATTTAATGAAAATTGTGCTCATCCTTATCTAGATTTAAGAGCTTATTTTAGGGAAGATCATAGACACTCACCACTTTTATTTTATAGATGAGAATTTTTTTAAAAAAAAGATACTTTTTTTTTTTTTTGAGAGGTTGATATTTTCCCAAAGTCACAAGAGAAGAAGCAGAGTGCCTACCATATGCCAGATAGAGGTTGGTCTAGAGCCTGTATGTTCTTTATCAAAGGTATGTCAACTCTTAGATTTTTTTTCACAAAAAAGGATTCATTGTAAATATGTACGTTAACAGATTATATTGACTCAATGTCCAGGAAAATAAACACAAGACCATAAAGGAAGGAAAAACTTGCGAATGTGGAGTTTTCTTCTCCCCTGAGAAGGAAAAAAGGATACCAGTACTAAAATTGGTCCCTAAATTGGCAGCAAGTAATCTCACTCCATCACAAGAATCAATGGACTTCTTAAGAAGTGGCTTGGAGCCAAAAGCAACTCACTAGATGAAAGTAGAGAGTCACAAGACCAACGAGCAATGCAAAATTTTAATAGCTACAACTAAGGGATATAGATGTTCATTTCTGCCAGTCTTCCCCAGGCGACATACATAGATTACCAGTTACGTCATTCTGTAATCACCTTTGGTTCCACACTCACTATGAGGGCACAGTCATATATCAAGCAGTGACTTTCATTAACAATACCTTTCCCTACATATTCAGGGTTTGTTTTTTTTTTTAATTTTCTCCTTTTACATATACACCAAAGAATATCACTGTGGAAGTCAACTTCTATTTAGTAAAGAGATCTATTCTGCTAAAAGAGTTTAATAATCCAAATAAGCATTACCAGCAATAAGAATTCTTCTGAGTTCATAAATCTTGATTTGTAAAATCTTTGACATTTCTTTATCGATTTTCTTGGCCACATTCGAAGTGGAGAAAAAATATAAATAACTGTCTAAGTTTCATGCACTTTGTATATGAGTCCATAAGTTTCTAAACTCATTATTAGAGCCAGAAAAGCTACACAATTGGTTTATTATTCAAACTAAAAAGGCTACATTTATATTATTGATAAGCTTATAGTTTGTATGTTATTATTTATGCGTCCTTTTGTTACAAAAAGGAAAAAAAGAAAGGGAAATCGTTTGTCTAAACTGCTTTATTTTTTATATGACATTTATTGCCAAATTGGTTTCCATACAACACCCAGTGCTCATCCCAATGTCAAACTGCTTTAAAACCTTGTTTTATAGAAATACAGTCAAGACTACAATACGTGATTCAATGACAATTCCAAAACAAATAACTAGAGAAGCATCCAATCATGCCTATTCATTTCAGTTCAATTATTTCTTCATCATCTTCAGAAAAAAGAAAAAAACCCACCTTTCCCACAATAACATACATCAAGTGTGTTGCCAACCCAGATTTTGAGAACATTACAAACAATTTGGGGAAGGGACTTTTCCCCCCTGGAATATGTATTTCAGCATGGTAAAAAAAAAAAAAAAAAAAAAAAAAAAAAGGTAGAAGCATAAACCAGATCTACTACAGGAAAGATTCTGCATATGGACCAATCAGCACATTATTTTCTAGTTCAATACAGCACTATTTCTGTTCTACCTCTTCCCATCCAAGCAAAGGTCACCTACAAATATACTGTGCCCCTATTATGTGCCAGTCATTATGCTAAGTGCTAAGTATAGAAGATGATTATAATGGGAAAGGTGGTTTTTTTTTTCATTCCTTCCACTTAATCTTTTGAAATGAGTTAAAATTTTGTAAAAAAAATTTTTTTAGACTTTCCCCAAGATCCAGCTGTATCCCCTACAAATATGGATAAAAAAAGGAGTACACTTAATCTTACAGAGGAAATTTTCAACCTACATGGTTGGCAAGGTGAACTGATAAAATCTGGAATGATTAAAGGGTCACTGAAGCAGTAGCTTTTGTACGGTTTTCTAGCCATATCCTTGAATGTAATAAACCAGGCATTCTTACTTCAGGCTTTATCTTGCTGAAAGCAGCATTGTTCACACAAGTGTTCATTTTGGAAATGTTTTACCAGTGTAAAATAACTCCATCTTGTGGATTGTCATGACCATGGCATTCAGAGCTCACCTTCCTTCAAGTTCAGAAAGACGGGACTAGCATCAGCCTGATCCCTGGAACCTTCGCAGTCTGGAGAATGCTTGTTTCCCATTGGATAGTCATCCTCACAAGCACCCCTCTGAAGAGGGATATGTAAGTTCCTTCTCCTCCCAGTATCAGCACAACTACCACGACCAAGCTGAGCTGTTCCAGCCCACCAAGACCAACACTGCTTAATGTCAGAGGTCATTGGTTTTCCTGTGGGTGGTACACCAGCCCTAATCACTTTCCATTCCATTGACATTTCTAGGAGGGAATATATTAAACATAATGAGAAAGGTATGGGCAAATGGGGGCCCATGGGCCTCCCCCTTACTTGGGCCTCTGTCCTTCTGTACCATCTTCTCTCATTTGGTTTCTAAAAATGGTAATTATGATTCTATATACTTCAAATCAAACGCACCTACAACATACCCTGTTCTAACAGTAAACACCCAGCCACACATTACTGAAAATCTTCCGTTTTGATCCCATATTTCAAAAGCTCAAAACCTCAAAGGACTTTTCCCCACCTTCACTTTTTACAGGAACAATTTCTGATATCCAATGTTTCTTCTTGGTGTCATCCCAGTTCTTACCGTTGGTGGTTGTCAGAGCCTTGAAATCAAAGCACATTTTGCTTATCTAAAGAGAAGTTATTAGATGTTAAATGCATGAACCAAATACTTGACGCTTTCTTCCTGGTAAAAATCCACAAATTTAAAATGGAAGGAAGGCAAAGCTGCTGGAAATGTTCTATCTTAAGGATAAGCGTCGATGTGTTTTATCCTATCACTTCACACTGTAGACCCCCCTACTCTGGTAGTGCCTCTGCAACTACCAAACAATCCAGAACATGTTTTCTGTCATGATTATAAATGTAGGCTAAGAAATGCCTCAGCATGCAATACAATTAGCACCTTATTTTTTAATTTAATAGGTCACTACTTCTGTTCTACTGAGTGTCCCCTAAACATATTCTTTTGTAGAACTTATAAAACACTTTCCAATCTATCTGTTACATTCTTATAGAAATTACATAACTGAAGATAAATCAGTAAGAACCTCTGACTGTGAATTACTGAATATTAAATATTAAAATATCTTAATCAGAAGATAACTCACAAAATTATTAAGCCAGAATAATATCATAAAATATCAAGTATTTTTTTAAGGAACGTGTATTTTTACACTCTTGAATATATTACGTCATAGGATTTACAAGTATTCAAGGGTTCTGCAACGAAAGCATCAGTATGTAAAATACAACAAAGTGTCCACCAACAAAAATCTCAACTTTTCTTGTTCTAGGTTAATGATCCTCATCAGAAAAATGTCTGTTTACATTAAAATTGACTAGCTAATCTTAACATTAGCCAGAAGTTTGTCTAAATAATTTGAACAACAAAAAAAAAATGTAAACACTTATTGCTTGAATTCATGCCACTAAAGATAAGCTATTTTTTGTGCTTTGAGGATCTTTTTGAGCTCAGTTAAAAGATTAAAAAAAAAAAAAAAAAAACCTACTAGGTTTGCTTTTCCTGCTTGAGACTTTCAAAGGCTGTGGCAATTTGTAAAATACAGATTTCAGCTGTGTGGCCCTTAGCTGTCTAGTCTATTTGTGCATGTGGATGCTTCTGCAGATGATTATAACTATGTATGTTCAGGCATAACTAAAAGGAAAGTATGTAAGTAATTTTTCCCATACTACATGTAGTTAAACACATCCTTTGTTTTATAGAGCCAGCTGCTATATGCTGAGGCTGGCAAAATTAATAATTTTACTCAAAAGTAAGCACTCTGTTTTTGATTGCTGTGCTCCATCCTGGTTAACTGCTCCCTATAACTTTTTATGCAACCCTCAGTGCCTTCGGAAATTGAAAGTGGACTTCCTGGCTTCCTTCTTAATTGTATCACTGATAGTGTCAGTTTCACTCCTGGTTAATTTTTTTTTTTAAGGACATCACAACTCAAATCATCTTATGTTGAGAGAAATAGATGTGATAAAAAGGTTTTTACTAGAAAATCCTGGGTGGGGGGGGAACACTTTGTTTTCAGAAGTAAAAATACACGCATGAGAAAAACAACCTTCAAAGGAATATGGGATGAAACTACAGTCTTGGTGCACGTAATATACTATATTTATCAGAGAATACTGACTTATTCCAAACAAAAACAAGGAAAAAAATAAAACATTCTAACTCACCATGAAATACTCTCATATATATATATATATATATATATATATATATATATATATGTTTTAAATGTGCTACTGGGGCACCTAGGTGGCTCAGACAGTTCAGTATCCAACTCTTGATTTCAGCTCACTGTCATCATCACACGGCTCATGAGATCAAGCCCCATGTCAGGCTCCATTCTGACAGTGCAGAGCCTGCTTGGAACTCTCTTCTCTCTGCCCCTCCCCCCCGTACACAGGTGCTTGCACACTTGCTCGCTCTCTCTAAAAATAAATAAACTTAAAAAAAGAAAAATAGTTTTAAAATGTGCTACTAGTATATGAGACCATCAAAAACTTAAATGTTAGTCAAGAATGTAAAATTTACTCATACACTTTCCTTTACCATTAACTTCCATACAAAGTTACCTAATATTTTCAGTAGTAACAGAATTCTTAGCCACTTTAGTAGAAGTGTGGTTTAAGAGTAAATAATCTGAACAGTCAAAATTACAATAATTAAATTCCAAATCTTTGAACTAATTACACATAATTCTTATTTCTTTGACACTACTCATAAGCTAACATGAAATCATCTAGATCAGAATTTTCCAGAGTGTGATCCAGATACTACCTGCATCATAGTCAACTGGGGTATTTGATAAAACTAGAATCTTGAGCCCCCATGGAACTACCAAATCAAAATCTCTGGAAAGCAACCCACACATTTGTATTTTCAGCAGTCACTCCAGGCGAGACTCATGCCAAATGAAGTTCAAGAACCACTGATCTGGAACTCGAAAGATCTGTAAGTGACTTCAAAAGACTTTTTTTTTTTTTTTTATTCTTTTGTCTCTAGCATGTGAACTACAATGAGAAATGTCTTCCCATTATTAAAGTATAATGAGAACCTATCTAAAACTATTCAAAAATGTAAGCGGCAAGCTTTAGATTCTTATTAACAGCACTTGTAGTTGTTTTTTTTTTTTTTAATTTTTTTTTTAATGTTTTGTTTATTTTTGAGAGAAAGAGCATGTGCGAGCAAGCTGGGGAGGGGCAGAGAGAGAGGGCAACTCAGGATTAGAAGCAGGCTCCAGGCTCTGAGCTGTCAGCACAGAGGCTGATGCGGGGCTCGAACCCATGAACCGTGAGATCATGACCTGAGCTGAAGTTGGACGCTCAACCAACTGAGCCACCCAGGCTCCCCTGTAGTTGTTTTTAATGATAGTAAATTAAGTCCTGGGTCAGAAAGCAAACAGTACACCAGAAGGAAAAGTTTATTTCAGCAGGGGAATCTCTTCTTAGATAAGACTATAGTCTTAGATAAGACTATTCATGTAAGTCAATGCAACTTCTACTCAAACAAAATTATGTGAGGACATTTTTTTGCCTAAGAAAATAAACTGTCTTCATTAATAACCAAAAAAATGATTTTCCATATTAGACTGACCTCAGCACCTCTCACATATTATACTCTATATTAATGTGTCTTTGGAGATCTCTTGTATTTCTTTAAATTTTCTCTATGAGACCAGAAAAGCAGCCTATAGTATGTCACTCAGCATGTCATCTGTAAGAGTAATAAATTAAGGAAAAAAGTGGCAGAGATCATCCAAAAGCACTGTATAAAATATGTGTGCGTATGTATATCTGCATATGTATGCATGCATAATTCCAAATTTAGTTTCAGAGATGATGCAAGCCCATATTTTCACTTTTTTTTAAAGAACTACAAAGTGTCCTCTCTGCCTATGGCAGGTTTCTTGTGTTTGCCTGTCCAGCATCTCTGCTCCCGTCTTATGGTAACCATACCTCAATGCCTCTTACAGAGAGCGACCCCTCTGCAGTCTGTGTGAGCCTGGTAGACCATTTAATCACCATGCTATCTTTCAAAGGGTAACCTAATTCAAGATGACCTAATTGGAATTTCACTCCTAAGAATCTGAATCTAGAGAAAGGCCATACACCATGGTGACATTTGGAACCCAACCATTCCAGTGTTCCAGAAATGGATTTCAGCTGAGAGCCCTTGAGCTATCCTTGTTCCTGACCTCTTAAAGCTTGGCTGTTTAGCTTTTTCTTCAAATTCTGTAAGTCACCTAATATACTTCCAGTATATTCCATTTTTCTTCATGTTAACCAATACTATTTCTCTTGCCACCAACCAAAACCCAGCCAGTAAGGGTGGAATATGCTGAGAACACATCTTTTTTTTTTTTTTGATCTACTATTTATAGGGCACTGTTTCGCAGTGAGCCATTTGTTTGTTTGTTTGTTTAATTTTAGTTAATATACAGTGCAGTATGGTTTCAGGAGTAGAATTCAGTGACTCATCACTTACATAGATACCCAGTGCTCATCTCAAATGCCCTCCTTAGTACCCAGCACCCATCTAGCCCATCTCCCATCCACCTCCCTCCATCAACCCTCAGTTTGTTCTCTATCATTAAGAGTCTCTTGTGGTTCACCTCCCTCTTTTCTCTTTCCCCCCTTCCCATATATTCATCTGTTTTGCTAAATCCCACATGAGTGAAATCATATATTTGTCTTTCACTGATTGACTTATTTCACTTAGCATAATACATTCAAGCTCCATTCACATCATTGCAAATGGCAAGATTTCATTCTTTTTGATGGCTGAGTAATATTCGAGTGTGTGTTTGTGTGTTTGTGTGTGTGTGTGTGTGTGTGCGTGTGTGTGTACATCTTCTTTATCCATTCATCATTCAATGGACATTTGGGATCTCTCCATGGTTTGGCTATTGTTGATAATGCTGCTACAAACATTGGTCTATTTCTGTATCCTTTGGGTAAATACCCGATAGTGCAATCACTGGATTGGAGGGTAGTTCTATTTTTAGTTTTTTGAGGAACCTCCACACTGTTTTCCAGAGTGTCTGCACCAGTTTGCATTCCCACCAACAGTGCAAGAGTGTTCCCCTTTCTCCACATCCTCGCAATACCTGTTGTTTCTTATGTTGTTAATTTTGGCCATTCCAGCAGGTATATGGTGATATCTCATTGTGGTTTTGATTTGTTTTTCCCTGATGAGTGATGTTTAACATCTTTGCATGTGTCCAATGGACATTTAAACCACTACAAAATCCCACCACATGCTCCATAAAATCCTTTTAGATTGTCAGAAAATCAAGAGCCACTCCTGCATTTATCCTACTATCCCAAAATGAAATTCTCTATAAGCACTTTGCCTATTTTCTACCTAAGGACTTGATGTCTCTTGTTATTAATTAATGCCTAGTAGAGACTTAAATGCCCTGTCTCTTTTGACCAGCATGTCAAATACTTTATTGCCCATCTCCATGGGTAATATAAATATTTATGCCCATGTATTTACGCTAATTTTTGAAAGTCACATATGCCCTTTCACATCAAGTATGTGACTTTTGGCTTAAAGTATACACAAATAACACAATAACATGGAAATGCACAATATCACTCGCCAGATGTTAAAAAGTACACCTGTGCACTGCAATAAACAAAAACACGCACGTTATAAAACACACATAACTCTTGAAAGTAAAATATGCAAGTCCCTCAATATAAATATACTTCCACTTACCCTTGAAGTCTCCTCTCTACTACTACCACTACTACTAAGAACTTTGAGTGTTAGCTTCTGTTCTGTGTCTCAGCAATGACTCATTCCTGGTGATGGTTCTGAAGAAGCTATAAGCAGACTGAGTGGGAGGGCTGAAACAGATTAGCAGTCAAAATCTCCCACCAATAACTCATGGACTGCAAAACTAAGTTATCTTCATTTTACTTTTCTAAGATATCTTTCAAGGCAACTGTAGCAAACAATGAGCATGGTCATATTTAACCTGGGGGAGATGAGTCAAAGAAGATTTAAATGATTTTCTAGTAGCTGAAAAAAGAAGGGTTAGGAGAAATATTTTACATTTTTTTAGAGAGAAGCTCTGAAATATCAGCTAGCTGATTCAGCCATGAACAAACAGAATTCCATGGTACCAATACTTGAGTCATGATGACTAGTAGCTATTCATGACTGGATTCTATAAGAATTTCTTCCCAGGAACACTATTTTGGCATCATTTGAGTTAACAATAGCACTTGAAACAAAATGTATTATGTAACTTAATTTTGTTTACCAATTTAAACTTAAGCCTAAATTTAAATCCTTCAGTTTCTATAAACATTTCTACCCTCAGAATTCTGTTTCCTTTGCTCAGCCACTGCTTTCTGTCTCCTCCTCTGGCTCCTACTCTTCGTATTCTCTGCATATGTGGGGGCAGAGGGTACTTGGAGAATCTCTGTACCTTCCACCTAGTTTTTCTATGAACCTAAAATTGCTAATACAAAAAATAAAGTCAACTTAGAAAGTAGGTATTCTCTGAGGCTCTATGCTTCAGCTCTCCTATCTGAATATTCTCAAGTCTATCCACTATCCCAGCTTCAGTTTCCTCCTTTATGCCCCAGGCTTCCCAATTCCTCCCCCTGGCCATACACTCTCTCCAGAGTTCCCCTGCCCCCAGCTGTCTGCAAAACATCTCCACCTGCACAGGATGTGTGCACTCAGTGTGTCTGAAGGGGAATTTATCAAACGTTTTTCTTCTCCTGTCCTTCTGTTTTCCATATTCTCCAGCCCTGCCTTCTCAAAACTCTCAGCTTATCTGTGATCCCCCTACCCACACTCTCCCCCTCCCTCTCCATCCAAATTAGTTGCCAAATCATAGGAATTCTACTCAATAATGTTAAACAATCTTTCCCTTTCCACTATATCCATAGCTACTTCCCTAGTTGCTAATCATACTACCCATTATTGTATTGTATTGTATTGTATTGTATTGTATTGTATTGTTACATTGTGGCTATTGCATGAGCCTTCAAACTACTCTCCACCACTTCTTCATCACTTCTGATTCACTCCCCACCATGTAACCTATTTAATTACTTCTTGAATATAATTCCAATCAGGACCCTCTTGTTTATTGCCATTCGGAAGCTCCTTGTATGTGCCATGATGAAGTCAACTAAAGTTTTCCTATCTTCCTCCCCTTCCCCATATTTGCCATGTCCATGTCTTTACTTCTATATTTTCCTCCATTCAGACTGGCATGTCCTCTCTTTCCTATCTCTCTATGCTTCTGCATTAAATATTCTTTAAGACTCTCCTCCCTAAAGTCTTCCTTGACCCCTAGGATGGGAGGTGGGAGTAGTCATTCTTACCATTCTGTCCTCTGAATGCCCACTTCCCTCTTTCCCCTTCCCCCTCTCCCTTTCTTTCTCAGTATCTCCCTTCCACGTGCATTGCTATAACTCCCAGGTCACCAGGCCTTACCCATATATGGGCATGGATTGTCTCATTAACAGTAATAACTTAGATGTCACTAACTCCTGGATCTATTGACATGGGATTCCTAGGCCCATACAAGTCACAAGTATTGTTCAGAGACTCCAAACATGTTTCCCATACACTTGTGAACAAGGCTTCTGTTACTGCAGTTTTTATTTATATGCCTTCCTATATTTCCATGGGGCTCAGACATAAATCCACTGAGGGCTAGAACAGTTAAAAAAAAAAAAAAAAATGAAGAACAAACATTATTATTCTATCCTCAGAACTGTTCTGTCTCTCAAAACCTAAGACCAAATCAAGCTCAGAATAGCTTGATTCCTCTTTCTTGAGGGGTAAGCTCTTTCCCAGGAGGCTCATCAGATTTTTATGCAATAGGCTTTTCCTGGGCTCACCCAACCTGTCTATTAGCTATGCCCCACATTCTGCCCACGCTCAAAGTGTAGTCACTATTCCTTGCTCTATAGTGAACTCCAAAAAATCCGTGTTTAAATAACGTATATCCTCACCCAAACATTTCACCTAGTTTCTAATACATGATCAGCTCTAAAAATAAAATGAAATAAAATAAAAATAAAATAAAATAAAATAAAATATCAGTCCAAATTAAGGATTATTTAACAATGTTTAAGTTTTAACAATATTTAAAAACTGCTCAGTCAGTTAAGCATCCGACTCTTGACTTTGGCTCAGGTCATGATCTGACAGTTCATGAGTCTGAGCCCCCCATAGGGCTCTGTGTTGACAGTGCTGAGCCTGCTGGGGATTCTCTCTCTCCCCCTCGCTCTCTGCCCCACCCCCAATTGTGTGAGTATGTGTGCGCTCTCTCTTTCTCTCTCAAAATAAATAAACTTTAAAAAAATTAATCCAAATATTTATAATCTTTATGTCAGGTAATCCAGGCCTATAACTATTTGAGCTTAGTTCTACACAGTGATCATAACGTCTTTTCCCTAGTTTTCTAATATTCAAACTACCTTACAATAGCAAGTATCTTTTGAAATCAGTTTAAAAAGGTAGGAATGAGAACTTGGTACCTAGTCTACAGCGTTGTTATTAAACATAATACATATAAAGTACTTAACAGAGAGTCTAGCAAGTAATCAGTACTCAATAAATGTTAGTTTATATTATTCTCATTGTAAATGCTAGATTTACTTATACTTGTTCCAAAACAAATCTACAAAGAAATATCCTCAAAAGTACCTATATCTTAAATTATATATAAAAGAATCCCAAATACTGTACACTACCTAAATTCTCCTTCTCAATAATTTCCTCTATTTCAATTGAAGTTATTCACAGCTTTTAATTATTTACCTCTATTACTATAATAAAGAACAGTTACCAGAGAATTCAAGTTATAGTAACCACAAAGAAATGAATACTTTCAGTAAGCAAAGAAAATGACCTCAACAAGTTCCTAGGCTAATTAACTATAGCATTGTTCTACCTAGATCTCTGAAGCAAACTCAGAATAGGTATCTAGATTTCTATCTAAGATGCTCTCAAACTTCCCACTAAAATAGAGCTTTAGGGGGTGCCTGGGTGGCTCAGTCAGTTAAGCGTCTGACTCCAGCTCAGGTCATGATCTCACGGCTTGTGGGTTCAAGCCCCGCTTCAGGCTCTGTGCTGACAGCTCAGAACCTGGAGCTTGCTTCAGATTCTGTGTCTCCCTCTCTCTGCCCCTCCCCCACTTGTGCTCACGCTCTCTCTCTCATTCTCTCTCTCTCTCGAAAATAAATAAACATTTTTTAAAAATTGTTTTTAATAAAATAGAGCTTTAAATGTCCCCTTAACCATACAGGGAAAGATAAGTCAAGAATTTGAAGTAAATACATTGGGGACTTTATAAAAATGAAGTTTCAGTGACATGGCAGCTTAAATTGCTGGAACCAATACAATCAAAGAAGACCCCAAGGAAGGGGCATTTCACCATCAAACAGGAAATGGTACACGCTTTCTCCTACACACAAACCCGTAATTGGAAAAACAGACTGAAAATCTTTCCTCCCACCATTGACCTTCTGAATAGATGTGGTGGGCCAAACTTCATCCTCAATATTCACCACAATTTCTGATCTTTTAAACACCTGGTTCCAGTCTGCAAATAAACTATATAAAACTTAATCCAGTCAGTTTCTCCTCACTCAACTTACATTTCACTTCCATGAAATCTCTCTCTCAGAACAGGTTAAGCAGCACCTCTTACCTTGTCTTAGGAATAATTTCACAAGATGATAGAACGGTTGCATGTTGAGGACACGTTCACAGAACACTTAAGGTTAGTTGAGAGTCAGAGGCCCAAACCAGAAAGGGTATCCAAGCCACCTACAAAGTCTATAATTCATATCAGATACTGTGGTGAGAAAGCAGTGATCCTCTGAAATTAGACCAGTCTCATTACCAACTTTAGAATAAATACAGGATGATTATACCTATCAAATTGAACTTTTACATCTCCCCCACATAGGTTCTGTTCTGTTCAATCACTGCACTTTGTGTAACAGCTCTCTTGGAAACTAGCACAGAAGTGAATCATACCCAACAAAAAAAGAACAGTCTTCATTTCTGACAATGTTAAAACTGTTAAAACATTTTTAAAAGGTTAAAACCATTATAAAAGTTAAAACGTTAGCTTCAAACTTAAAAAAAAAGAATTAGAAATATCTAAGGCTGAGCAAATATGAAAGTGAGCTAGTTTCCCAACACTAGCAATTGTTTAACAGAACTGTTTTAAGTCTTAAAAATATAAAATCCCAACCATAACCCCACCATACAGAAAATAATAGTATCTTATATTTTCAGATAGGACTCTTCTATCAAAGTGAATAAGAGAGAATAATGCCTGAAATTTAATAAGCTAATTGTTAACTTTATAGGACTCTTGGGCATTATTACCCAATAATCTCTCATACAGAAAAGAGTAACGACCTGTCTAGTCTAAAGAGAAAATAAGAGAAGAGAAATAAAAGAAGAGGAAATAAGAGAATAAGAGAAAAGAAGAAAAATGCAGGCAGAGTGTAAATTGAATCTACATTTGGCACATGAATCAAAAGAAAAAAAATTCTACTTCCAGTGAATTTCGAAGCAATTTCTTTACGACTTTATAAAGGTAATGCAGGTCCAGAGTAATAACTCCTCTTTTTCCTGAAAAGCACAGTTTCCAGAATTCTTACCTATTTACACAATTAACATTTTACAAAAGGACAATGTTGTCCTATAAACTTTACAAGCATTTTGTCTTCCAGTATTACCAAGGCAAATTAAACCAAACAGTAAAATTGTATGCAAATGTCACTCTCAGATTAGAATGAAATCTACAAGAAAATTTATTGGCTACTTTGTATAAGGTAACATGTGAAGCAATTCTGCACATTACATTAAATTTTAATTAAGACTAAATATGGATAATTTATAAGGAAAATTTTTTAATTTTTTAAAAATAATTGCATGGCTCATCCTTATTGCCCCTGTTATTTCAAAAAATTAGTGAAAATATCAATATTCAGCTCACTCAGACGTGACTCATTTTGACACCAAGTTATTTCCATGCATAATCTGAATAATATCTTTAATATATAACCTAATTATAATAAGACCGTATTGGGCACCTGTTGGGGGGGTGGTGCTCAGTCGGTTAAGTGCCCAACTTTAGCTCAGGTCATGATCACATGGTTTGTGGGTTGAAGCCCCTCATCGGACTCTGTGCTGACAGCTCAGAACCTGGAACCCGCTTCGGATTCTGTGTCTCCCTCTCTCTCTATCCCTTCCCTGCTTATGCTCTGTCTCTCTCTCAAAAATAAACATTTAAAAAAAGACCATATTAAAAGACAACAATAACATGAAAATGTGACTTCAAAATGCAAATATTGAGTTGTCTATCAAGTACAGGTAATTGATCAAAGTTTGATTTACATAAGTAGCGTCTAAAATTGTTGTAACTTGAATTTAGCCTTAACTGGAAAATAATAATTTGCAAGATTTAATGTATCTTGTTTTCTATCATCAGGAAACTAGAACAGTATAACCTAATGCATTTCCTTTTAAGCTTCAACTGCCAATAACTTTAAAGCAACCTTTATTTCCCAAGTGTTTAATCTTGTTCAGTTCATATACTTGAAAAGATTCCTTTTAGCTTCCCTCCCATGCTTTTTGCTCAGATCTTTCCTTAAATGATTTAGCTGGCATGACCCTAATACATGATATGCTCAAGTCCTTTCAAAAGAAAGAGAAAGGGAGAGACTGCAACAAAAAGAGAAAGTGAAGAAGGATGTGGAGGGAGGAGGACAGGCTGGAAGTGTGGAGGCATCTATACACACCTGACCCTCAAAATTGTCACAGATCTGCTATTCTGTTTGTGACAACACTAGATTCTTTCTAAATAAGCACATGTTGACAACATTCTGATTTTTAAAGTTGAGGCAAGGACAATGCTGTATGAGTAAAAAACTTTAAAAACTGAGCATATTGGGGCAGCTGGGTGGCTCAGTGAGTTAAGTATCAGACTCTTGGTTTTGGCTCAGGTCATGATTTCACGGTTCATGAGATCGGGCCCCGCATCCAGGCTCTGCACTGACCGTGCAGAGCCTGCTTAGGATTCTCTCTCTCTGCTCCTCCCCTGCTCACACCGGCTCTCTGTATCTCTCTCTGTCAAAATAAACAAATAAACTTAAAAAAAAAAAAAAAAACTGAGCATATTTAAAAAGAGTAATAATAATTAACTTTACTGCGTACTTATGTCCTAGGCACTGTACTAAGTGCTTACGTGGATTTTTTTACTGCTCACAATAATCCACGAAACAGGTTTTATTATAGTTATGTTATTATTTATTATCACCATTTTACTAATGAAAAAATGAGACTTAAAAGTAGTTTCATGCCTAGCAAGTGGTGAAGTTATACTATTAACTCCAGAGTCTCTGCACTTAACCAGTATGCTCTCTTCATTGTTAATAAACAAAACGTGTCTTGTTCATGTGATATGCATTTTCTGAAGTACATAACTGGTATTATGCTTCATGAGAACGAGACACAGGGCACCCAGCTCGAATAAAATACAGAAATGGACAATAGTTTTATATTGCCAAACCAAGCATTTGAGTCGGCTGAGGAGAAGGGAAAAAATAGAACTGGAAGGAAAGGGAAGCTGCCCTAAGACCTCTCAGACGTGCTCTGGATTCATAACCAGGTGGTAGGTAGGGACAACACTGGAGACAGGAATTGTGCGACCTGGATTCCAGCTCTTTCTCTGCTGCTAATCAGAAACGTGTGACGCTGATTTCATCACCCAAGTTCTCTGGGCATCTTTTCCCTCACCTATAAAACAACAGGAATGACTCTACGACAGCCAAGGGACCAGTAGCACTCTGACTACCACTCTGAGAAGACACACACGACTTTATGTTCCCCTGGTCTGCATGCTCACAGCTCCAGGGTGGGCCACCCTGGGAAGGGCACCTGTTCAGAGACAGTCCTAGGCCCCCATCCCATTTAGTGAGAGTAAATGCTTCTCCTTTGAGAGATCCCACTTCATTTAGGAAGGGTACTCTATGACAGACAAGCCCTATATAACCACATAGATCAGATTAAAGACCCAGACGTAAGCAGCGACCAGATGTCCCCTCCACTAAGAAGTGCTCCACCACCCACCCCCCATCCTCAAATTTCTCCCTGAAACTCCACCAATTGTTAGAGAGACACCTGAACTTGAAAGATAAAGCAAAACTACTGAGACAATTAGGATAATCAGAAAAGAAGCCAGTTATCAGCTGTACTTTAGTGTGGAATAGTTCAATCACCTTAGTAGAAGGGACACTTAAATTAAGCAAGTTTGGGAATAAGTTTGCTTACTTTCTTTTGCCCTCACCCTCCAAAGAAAGAGAAGTAGGCTAGGTCAAGACCAGACTTAAGTTCATCTCCTTCCTGATGCTCTACTTTCCCGGGCATTGCTTGATCCTTCACGCCCTCCCTGAAACATAGTTAATGTTTATAGTACCCCCCCCCCCCCCCACACACACACACATCGGTGCTTTCTCCCAGTCTTTCAGTGTCCATCAGGAGTAAGTATGCTCAGTTGTTAATGTGATCGCTCTATACTGGAAACTCATACCTGGAAAGTATGATATTCCAGTTTTCTAAGAGTACAAATTCCAAGTAAAATGACTCTGAGCTGGGAGTAAAGGGTGGAGGACCCGAAATCATCCCCATGTACCTGTGAATAGTGTAAATCAAATTCTCCCCTAAAAGAAACTCAGGGTACAGGAGGGGGGCAGTGAGTTGTCACAAAAGAATTCAAGAATCCAGGATTAGGCAGCACCAGCCTTCTAGGGCTTCACCCCAAGCAGGAAATTGCTGCACTGCGCCATGGCTTCCCTACACCAGTGCCCAGGCAGCTGGCCAATTCACTAACCCCTTCCCTGGCCTCGCACAGACCGCGTCGTCCGTGCAACCCTGGCCTCACAGTAACCCTGGCTGGCTTGAGAAGAGTTGGCAGAGAGAGTCCAGGGCATGCTATTTAAAGCTATAAGCAGCTACTGTGAATGGAGATGAGCTGCTTTAGCAGCAGAGGATAAGGCTAGACACAGCAGATTCTCACTTGTCCTAATGAATTCACACGCCTGCTGTGGTTAGGCCCCCAAACTTGATATGAAAGAGCTCAGTGCCATTTATTAATTACTAGTAGTCATCTATCCCATCCAGCAAATTTTCCACAATTAAGTTGCTTGATTTCAAATCCTTATATTCAATTTTCAACATCAAAATATACTAATGATATGCATATGTAATTATGTGTGTGCATACATTATGTATACACACACCTAAATACCCACATGGACTATTTCATGTAAACATACACACATACATCTTTGTATACATATGTAGATAGCTAGGGAATACATATATAATGAGAGATCCATAAATGTGTCTGTGTTTGAATTCAGGTTACCCGAGCTACCAGAAATATTAGGAATACCCACTGAGAACCAGGATTAGGTAACAAAGGCACAGGTTCTGAATGCAGGTATCAAGGTCTTCCATGAGACAAAGACAAGACACTCACTTCTCTGGATTCTTAAGCCATGAACAGGAACTGTTGTCAGGATTAAGATAATTCCTGTAAAAGACAATTCTATGCCTGGCACACAGAGTTCATGCTCAAAGACCTTAACTGGTATTAGTATTATGATAAAAACATCTATAGTAGCTCAGGAGGACTGTGGCAGATTAGTTTTCTTCTGGAAAATAAATTTTATCTCAACCAACTCCGATAATCTGTCCCCATAGTCTCCTTGTCCTCTTCATAAAATGTGCTCACAAGGTGCCATATCTAGGGAATTCCTATTCATGTTTTAAAATTCAGCTCACCTATCATTTCCAGGAAACTTTCCCTGACCCCTAGCCTAGGTCTGATGACTTTGTTGCCTTTTTCATAAAACATTGTCCCTGTCCTTTATATCTTTATTTACCCAGTTGGGTGACTAAAAAGTAATGTCTCTATTTCCCACTCTATCTAAGATAAACTCCATGGGGGCAAATACTATGTCTGCTTCTGCTCATTGTTGCATCCCTAGCACTGAAAGTATACAGCACATGATAGATACTCAATAAATACTTATTGAATGAATGAATGAGTTAGCCAGGTATTAATGAATCTATTTGTTCTCTCCTAAGAAGCAGAGAGAGAATTCACTCACAGGAATACAAAGAATCCTGGGAGTTACCAAGAGACACAAAAGTTGGAAAAACTAGCACTTGCCTAGAAGAAGTCAAGCTATCCAAGAAACCAAAGAGGTGTGGCTTTTTGTACTTGGCTTGAGAATCTTTGTAACATTCCATCAAGGAGAAACCACAAAAAGAAATGAAAAAGTTACAAAGCAGAGTTCTGGGTACCAACGGGGAAGGCCGGAGAGGGATTCTACACAGAGGAAGCATTTCTTCCATTAAGGTTCATGAAACCTGGAAAGTGGCGGCAAGCAGATTACAGAGCCATGGAACTTACATTCGGTGTCTTCATTCATTCAGAAACTCATCAGGTATTTATTGTGCACCTACTATGTATCAAGAATGGTGTTTAGTTTTATGGATACCAGGAGTAAGCATTACAGACATAGTTCCAATTCTCATGGAGTTTCTAGTTCAGCACAGGGGAAAAAGGCATTAAACAAATAATTTATGTGTGACCAGCCCTCAGAAAGGAGAACTATAGGTTGCTATAGTAACAACCTTGACTGGAAAGTCAGTAAAGGATATTTTGTTTTCTTCCAAGGAATTTATCCAAAGGATAATATTTTCATAATGCCTTTTTAAAAACTATATCTTTTTTTAAGCAATAAGTTGCCATGCTGATTTGTATCTATTTCTGTTGCTTAACAAGAGTAAAGTAATTTAAGAGACACACTATACCTCTATTATGAATTTAAGTATGGATTTGGGTCAAGATGATGTTGCCCCATCACTACTTCTATGTGAAAGAAGGGGAGAGAAAATATGAGAAGAAAAAAAAAAGTTATGAAAACCACAGCACTAAAATACTATTCAGAAGGATACAGTTGATTTATATGAAATCTTAGGAACCTTAAACTTTGAAGTTCATAGCACTCGCTTCACTTGTGAAAGTTACAAAAAGGGAATTCTAAACACATTAAAGAGAGATCTATAATTCACCTTTCAAAAGTGGTACTCAATTCCCCATTCTAATATTTATACTCTACAGTCTATTAATACTGATTTTTGAGCACATACTGTGTGCCAAGCATAGTTAAAGATCCAGAGGAAAGAGTTCTCATCCTCAGTACAAAAAGCTATGCTCTCCCAACAATAAATGTATAAAACTAATTCAAGATAAATTTGAGATGCCAATAAGGGATACAAATAAGATTAAAAACACTAGTATGGTGTAGAGTGACTAGGGTTGCTATTTTAGCAAATGGCCAGGAAAATCCTTTTTGAGGAAATGGAATTTTAGTTAACTCAAAATGGTGAGTAGGAACCTCTATTTACAGAATATTCTGAGTAGGAAAAAAAAGCAGCATTTCCAAAAGACCAGAGAAAGGGAAACTTTGGACTATAGGATTGACGGAAGGAAGACCAGTGTGGCTGAAATACAATGAACAAGGGAATAGTATCAGAGAAGTATGCTAAGATTAGATTTTATAGAACACTGCTTCCCAAAATGTAGTGTCACCTGGGAGCTTGTTAGGGTAGCAAACTGTCAGGCTCCTATGCAGACCTGCTGAGTCAGAAACCCCAGGTGGCACCAGGAAATCTATGTTTTGACAAGTCCTCCATGAGATTCCCATGCCCGCTAAAGGCTTTTAAACAAAGTTCATCAAATTTAGAAAGTTCACTTCAACTCCTATGTGGAGGATGAAGAGGGGCAAAATAGAACAAAAATACCAGTTAGGAGTTCACTATACTATCCAGGGAAGATATGACAGTGTTTTGGACCAAAGTTGTATGTAGCACTTTGATTTAAGAAGTAGATTCAGAACATGTTTTACAGAAAAATCTCAAGACTATGGATCCGATGAGAGGGATGAGGAAATAAAAGGAATCTAGCATTTTTGGTGGACTACGGTTTTTGGACTAAGAAATAGTTACCCAGACTTTATGGAGAAAATCATGTAGTCATGGCTATTAAGGGTTGATCTTCGGCCCTTTTAAATCTGAGATGGCTTTTAGACATCCAGCTGGGGATGCTGGGTAGGCAGCAAGATACACAGACAAGTCTGGAGCTCAGAGGAAAGGGCCAACACGTGGAGTCATCATTGTCTAGATGATATCTGAAGCCATAAAATCAGATGAGACCATCAAAGTTCAGAGTGTAGATACAGAAGAGTGTGGCTAAAGCACAGAGCTGGTGTAACTGGTGTATGCACACAGTGCAAGGTTGACTCATGGAACTTAAGGAGAGAGATGGCTCCAGACTGTCAAAGCACAGGACAACTGAAGATCTTAAGGCCTCTGTGTTGACTCATAGCCCCACCACCAGTTCTTGAAGGCAAAGTGGCTTTAGAACCTTACAAGCACTTCTTCTCACTGGCTACTAAATAATTTATGAGCATCCACTTCAAAGTTCCACTTACCATCAGGAAATCTTTCCATGAATCAGAGAAGGAACCCAAGGATCAGACATATTAAGGTGGATTGTCCATATTCAGATAGTTTCTATACTCTGCCAGAACATGGTCTGGGGATGGCACTCACTGGTGCTTCCAAAGAACATGTAGCCTCCAGACAAGGGGACCAAGAGAGGAAGTTGTAGCTATGCACAGTTAATCCAATCTGGGACTGACCTATGCTGAGTCAACTTGGCTGGGATTATGACTGGGCAGTGGGCTAGGGCCAAGGTTGTACTACAGACCAAAAAAAAAAAAAAAAAAAAGAAAAGTTGTAATTCCTTACCAGAGAAAGCAGGTCAGTTGGGAAAAACCAGTATCCAGTATCATTGCACACAGACATGGAACAGTTGAGTTATGGAGTCTGGCACTAACTGAAAACTTGTTAGAAATGCAAACTTTTAGGGGGACCTGGGTGGCTCAGCCAGTTGAGCATCCGACTTTAGCTCAAGTCATGATCTCATGGTTGGTGAGTTAAGCCCCACATCGGGCTCTCTGCTGTCAGGGCAGAGCCCGCTTCAGATCCTCTGTCCCCTTCTCTCTCTGCTCCTCCCCATTTGAACGCTCTCTCGCTCTCTCTCTCTCTCTTGCTCTCTCTCTCTCTCTCTCTCTCACACACACACACACACACACACACACACAAATAAAAACAAACATTAACAAAAAAGAAATGCAAACTTTTGGACCCCTCCACAGACCTGCTAAATCAGAAGCTGAGGTAGTACCAAGCAATCCATGTCTTAACAAAGCTGTCCAGCAGATGCTGGTGCCCACCGAGGTTTGAGGCCCCTTGGGGAGAATAAGGATTCTCAACTTGAGGTGCATATTCCACATATGCTACACATGAAGAGCTCTTCCAGGGAAAGACATCAACAGAGCTGGTACCACCTTCCTGTGTTGAAGAAACTTTGTAGGTACTTCCCTAACAGCATATCCAAGGGAGAGTCCCTTTTGCTCTTAATATTTTATAAAAACATAACTATATTTCTCTTGATACGCACACACATATACACACGTATATGTAGATGTATGTGTATGTATGTACGTATCTATGAATACACATATTTCTCTTTACACTAGTTATTTCCACATTTTATTGGAAGTCAAGGGAAAACATCTCCCAAAACTATAATAGCTTGGGTTGTGATAGTTGAAGTCTTTGGAGCCTTCAAGAACACAAGACTTGGGGCGCCTGGGTGGCTCAGTCGGTTAAGCGTCCGACTTCAGCTCAGGTCACGATCTCAAGGTCCGTGAGTTCGAGCCCCGCGTCAGGCTCTGGGCTGATGATGGCCCAGAGCCTGGAGCCTGCTTCCGATTCTGTATCTCCCTCTTTCTCTGACCCTCCCCCGTTCATGCTCTGTCTCTCTCTGTCCCAAAAATAAATAAACGTTAAAAAAAAAAATTAAAAAAAAAAAAGAACACAAGACTTAGTCATAATGGATTAAATATAAATTTTAAAAAATAAATAGGAAAAGCATTAGAATAAAGCAACCATATCTCAACATTTGGAAAAGTAACACTTATATATGCAGTTTCTACCCCAGACCATTGTTAACGATAATGGTCAAGTAGGATGCTTTGATTTCTTCCTTGGCCTGGAATGCACTGTCCACAACAAACTTAGTTATAGAGTCATAGAACACCAGTCCTAAAATGAATCTCAGAAGTTCATGGTCAATAATTCCCTAATTTTACGTCCCTGAGTCTGTAGGAACCAGTGGAGGCAGTAACAGAAATCTGGGAATGACTATCACTGTGTTATAAAGCTGAACAAAATGCTATAGGTTCTAAGAATGACTATCTTTTTATCAGAAAGATCACCGAAGATCACACGGAAAGTAAGTTGTACTCGTTGGCAATTCTGACCAGCCAATTTTGTATGTTTTTATTATTAACACATAGGAAAAATGATTCATTACTTAATAAACAGTTTTCTGGTTTACATACCATTTCAAAACATAAGGTCCAACAGTTGGAAGAAAAAGAATCACCGATCTAATTCAAACCCCTAGTTTTTAAGTATGGGAAGGAGAAACAATGTAGTTCCATATATATAGTCCTAATTTTAAAGCATTCTCATAGAGGCATATGTTTCTAAAATTTTTCCAAGCATAGCACATAAAAAGAGGCCTCCCCCCAAATTTTAGATCAATAGTTCAAGTCTAGGACCAATATGGTTCAGAATCTTACGAGTCTAGGTTTGGTGCCACAGTTGAAGTGTAAGGTAACAATGACATGTGGCTGACCAAACAGAGACGGAGATCTTATAGTGACTTAATTATATCTGGATCCACATCATTCTTTCTGGTCTGTTTTCTTGTCCTAGCAGCCAGTTAAGACCATCCTCAGAGCCAGGTATGAAAAATAAAGGAGTGTATAAAACCAGGCAGGAAAGCAGAAAATATTGGCACCCTCTAAAGCAAGATCAAGTATCCCACAAGCTTAAAGGAAGTATTAGCCCAAGATTCTAATCACTATGTTAAAAGCATCCTGTTTCACAGATAATGCTAAATGAAACTTTTCCCACTGGGTCTGGGTTGCTAACATTTGCAGAATCTCTCACTAAGTGCTGTTGTTCGTTTTCTCTTGGGCTTCAAGTGCTCAGACCGGGTCCCACTATGTTCATATGACACCCCAGCATCTAATAGCACAGTCTTCTCAATCTATAACAATCTTTCACTTTTAGGGACATCACCAGACAGAAGTAGGCCTTCAAGAAATCTATTACGTTTTAAACTGGAGTTAAAATCAGCTGATCAAAAATTCACCAGGACCCCAAAAGTCTATTTTGATAATGCCATTTACGCTGATGAATTTTCAAAATGAATTTTCTGATAGTTGGAGCTAGAGACCCATCATGCCACCTTTATCTCCATTCCCCTCAACTGCCTCACAGAGTTGTAGAAAATGCATATACTTTGCTGTGTTTTGTTTTGTTTTAAGGAATACTCTGGACTGGAAAAAAAAATTGATATAAGAAAGCATATTGACCTCCATCACCTAATAAAACAGATAAGAAATGAACAAGATTGGCAAGGCTCTGAATAACAGTCTTATATCACCTAATGCCATAGACCTCTTTATCACTATCCTAAAAAATGTACCACTCTGAGGTTCATAATATAAATATTTTCCCAAAACAAAAAGCATGAGAGGAATGTTAAAATTATGACTTATGCCTGGTTAATTCCATTCTAGCCGGAATATGGGCTATATCACGTGACTAAAGGGAAATTTTCCTGAAGCAGTTTCCTGCATGGTAGGTACACTGAAACAGCTGAGTGGTCATCTGCATAAAACAAAAGTATTACAATAATAATAACAATAGGAAGCCAATCATGGATGCTTACTACATCTTTCTCAACTCTGAAAAACCTAGTAAGTGGAACAAGGTGTCTTTACCTCATATTTCTAAGTAGAACCTAAGAAAGGACTTCCTCTATCTGGCAGAGCTACATATAAATAAGACGGAGGGTAGTGAGTTTCCCATCCTTAGATGTCTTCAGGAGGGCAAAAGTTAGAGTATCTCTCAAGAGCTGATAATGAAGGAGCCCTGCTTCAGGTGGAGAAGGTGATGTGAACGTTACAGGATTTTCACCAAGGTATTCACTTCAGAGAAGATGGAATTTTCCATAAATTAGGTCACAGGCTGACTTGGCCACCTGCAGTATTTATTTTGCGAACTAAAACCATTACTAATATTATGAATCACAAAATATCAAGGACAAATAATTTTAAATTGATTAAAGAAGGAAAAGGGCGACAGTAATAATCTTCAATTTCCTAAGCACAAGGCTGTGTGAAAGATGCCCTAACAGTCTTGGAAAAGCCTTGACATGATGTCCACTTTACTGAAGGAAAGACACCTCCAAAAAGTTAAATCACTTGTGTAAGGTCACAGGCTGGTAGGTGGCGGAACGGGAACTGGAGTTAAGTCTGTCTGATTCTACCCTGATGCCATGCCCACTCTTGCCATGAGCCATTTCCCTCAACCATTTCACACGTGTTGACATCTGTCACCAATAGTAGTTACATTTTTCCAAACTGAACTGTTTCATAGTATCGTAACTCTAAATAACTTAGCTGGGGTTCCTCTTCATTAGTGTTTATCGATTTCGCTACAAAACTCCAAACCAAACACCTTGTAAGCATTTTATAAAAGTAGGCTATAACAATCTAGATAATGCTTTTCAAAACATATCAGGCTATATATAATGTCCTTTTTTTTTTTAACATTACGAACTCTGAAGTTAGACCTCAGTGCACTTATATATCCCTTTTTCTTTAATCAATAAACTAGAATTTTCAGAAATGTATTACAATTATGGAAGAGTCCATCAAAGGACTCACAAACCACACTAAGACTAATGATAATGTGTTGATACATTTAGTGTAGTCTGGTATTGCTTAAAAATTAATCAACTCTTTTGAAAATAATTAAAAAAAAAACACCAGGTGATCAAAGTCCCTTGTTTTAGAGACAAAGAATTCCCAAAGCCTGACTACCTGAATAAAAAGTACAATAGATTTTCTATTCCAAAATTTTTTGCAATTTCACTGTTGTAGACTAACAACAATAGGTTACAACCTCACTTTTCAATTGTATTTCTGATTAACACTGCTGTTATTCCAGCAGTGTTAAAAACATACAAGTCAATTCAAGTCGTTCATTCTTGTCAACAACCCACATTGTGAGAGGCACATTTAGGTAGCTTGGGGTAATAGAACTGTCATGGGCTTTGTTGCCACTAGACCCACATGCCAATATAGCTCTGCCACCAACTCTACAACCTAACATCAAATTCTGTCACTGGTGTTCAAATCAAAGTATTTTATTAAACATTGATTTTCTCTCCCTTTTCTATGGCTTGCCATAAAGATGTGTACATATGTGTTTATATGTGTGTGTCTGTGCATATATATATTTCTATATACACACAAATACATATATAGCTATAGAGTACAAATACTATAAATGATACAAGATGAGATTTAATATCAAATATAATACATCTATTCAGTTATTTTTGTTTTCTTTTTTGAGACTTAAGTCAAGCTGATCTAATTACTCTTTATGCTCAAATTTTTTACTTTCTTTTTTAAAAAAAAAGTTAAGTTTATTTATTTATTTTGAGGGGGGGGCGGGATGAGCAAGGAAGGGGAAGAGAAAGGGGGAGAGAAAGAATCCCAAGCAGTATCTGTTCTGTCAGCAAGGAGCCCGATGTGGGACTCAAACTCACAAATCGTGAGATCATGACCTGAGCCAAAATCAAGAGTCAGAAACTTAACCAACTGAGCCACCCATCACCCCATCAATTTTTTTTTACTATCTTTATAGTAGTGCATTGTAAACAAATACAGTTAAATCTCGGTTTGTGAGCATAATTTGTTCCAGAAACATGCTTGTATTCCAAAGCTCTCGCATATCAAAGAGAATTTCAAGAACCATTGGCTCCGTTATGATCATGTGACATTCGGGACCAGGTACTACTCATATTGCAAGATATTGCTCGATCATCAAGTTAAAATTTATTAGAAATGTTTGCTTGCCTTGCAGAACACTTGTAGAACAAGTTACTCGCAATCCAAGGTTTTGCTGATACCACTAAAATGACATTAGGAACACTCCTTGGAGAATGAAAAGAAGTAGAGGATATGAACATAGAGTAAATATAATAAGAAAGTGAGGAAAACATTTCAGATGGAAAAAATAATAGTCTTAGCAGGAAGCTTCCTAAATGGCACAATCACTGATCAAACTTGAAAAGTTGAAGAACCTGGACGAAGATCTGAGAAGTCAGATTTTTCAAAGTCAAATTTCATAACCCTCTGGGATAAAATTTAGGGAACAAATTCTAGAAAAAAAGTGACTAAGAAAAAAACCTCCCTAAACTCCACACAAAAAGGCCTCATGACTTCATGACTTTTCTATGAAGAAAAGCAACATAATTAAGGAACAAGAATCTTGCCCACCTTCCATCCTGAATACCCATGCAAACTTGCTAATCTCAATGACACAGTCACTGATGTATGCTCCTTTTTCTTTCTCCCTTTTGTATCATCTGGCCCTGTATTTGGATTAATACTGGCCCTCCTCTGTATTGGTTTTATATGTTACAAAGTTCATGAAATCAACTTCCCCTTTTCCCCTTTGTTCTTAGGGCCATCACAGGTGGACCTCCAACAAGACCCCTATGTTCCTCCGAGGCTCCTCCTCCTACCCATCCCGTCCCCACCATCATCAGGGATCACTGTAACATAAATGCTCACCTTTCCAATTCTCTTGTTTCACAAATATTGCTTCCTCCAAGAAGCCTTCTAACATCCTTCCAGGCAGAAATCATTGTTCCACCATCCAAGCTCTCACATTTCATCTGGTCTAGTCTTACAACATATAAAACTTTCTGCCTTGTACTTCGGTTCTGCTTTTGCACATCTTATTTCCAGAGCCCTCGGGAGACAAAGGCTATGCCTGATTTCCCTCACTATTTACCACAGCAATCGGTACAGCACTTTACATACCCCAGTGCTTCAAAATGCTTTACCTTGGGATCAGTATTCCTGGAAGCAAAGATTAAGTCAAAAGAATAACACAGTTTCTTCAAAGTTGAAAACTTTGAGGCTGGATTTAGTTAGCAAGAACTCTGACCTCAAAACATGATTATGCACAAGGGCATCATATCAACACCAGGATGTCCTTTTGTTCTTGTTTTATGGTGATTTACTAACAGAAGGTACTTTCAGATGTGGTCAGCACTATTTTCACAGGTTTAAGGCATGTCTTGACTATCTTCAAAAAATCTGTATTAGAGTTTTAATGAAGTCATGGTTGTCAAGACACTGGCAAGAAGAAGAAGCATTACTTCCCAAGCTGACAGCAGAAAGAAAAAGTACCTCTGCTGCTGCTTTTATTTTGTTTGTCCACGTCTGTCCACAGACAGATTTGCAGCAGTATCTTTACATTTTCCCCTGATTTTTTAACTCATCTTTAAATCTTATTTTTTAAAAATTTACTACACCAAAGTGAAAGGACATAAAGTAAAAACAAATCATAATCAAAATGATGTAAAGCAAATAATCAGCACTGAACCGGTGATATTTATATAGAAAATTGAGATAAAAACGGAGATGAACTACAAAAAGCTATAATAAAGAAATATTTTTTAAATTTAAAAACACTTCTGATGGTTTTTTTTTTTTTTTTTTCCACTTCCTACTTTATTCCAAGCCTGCGTCCTTGGATATTCTTTGTAGAAGATCAACTAAATCACACAGGAGAAATAGAGCCAAAAAAATCAGGAAAGACTTGACATATGTATGATTTTCGACTTATGCAAATCAGATACAAAATGTGAAAATGATCAAGGACGATGCCAAACCTTGCCTCTTTCCCCCGGATATGCACACACTGGCTGCCTATATATCTGAGAAAGGAGGCAGAGTGGGAGATGTACCCAACCATGCACACCTGGCATAAGCGGGGACACACAACTAAGGTACGTAAGTACTGTCAGCTCCCAAAGGATCACAGCTTAACCAAATCTCAGGAAAGAAGCAATGAGGCCTGTCGGGGTACTGGTTCTCCCAGACTAATTGAACTCGAGAACTTCCATCCATTCTTAATTTTGAAAGGGGCCAGTGTCAGCTGCTGTTTTTGTCCTTCTGTTTCTGGAAATTAAAGGGTATGGGGGCTTTGAGCTTTATCTAGTCTTGTATTGCTCAAACAGCCTGGTGTAGGTGCCCGGGGATAAAACAAGGTTTCAGTCCATTTTTCCTGCAATCTTCTCAGGTCTCTGAAATCTTCATGTAAATCATAAACATACAGATCTCCCCCCGTCCCATCAAAAAAAAAAAAAAAAAAAAAAATGACACCTTTCATAGACATGTTCCCAGGGAGGTGACAGGCCTTCAGACATCAGGTTCTTCTCATAAAAGCAGATGTTCAAATGTCAGCATCTAAAGATCAGCCCTCAAAAACGCTCTTTTCTAAATCCACTATAAATAACTAGAGACTTGTATCTGTTTTTAGTATCAAACATTTGTTTCATTAGATTGAGCTGCATTTACAATCACTGGTCAAATATTCTTAATCCCAGGCATACTGGCTCATAATACATTTTAGATAGACTTTTTAAAAAGTGCATCTGCAGCTAGACTTACTGAAATAGGCCTGGCAAGAACATGTTTTTGAGGGGACCAAATCCCAAAGCAAAAGTATTAAGGCAGGAAAATCTTTTCTTGTTTAATTTTTTTAATGTTTATTTATTTTTGAGAGAGAGCGAGACAGAGCACGAGCAGAGGAGGGGCAGAGAGAGAAGGAGACACAGAGTCCGAAGCATGCTCCAGGCTCTGAGCTGTCAGCACAGAGCCACAAAGCACGAGATCATGACCTGAGCCGAAGTCAGACACTTGACCGACTGAACCACCCAGGAGCCCCATTAAGGCAGGAAAATCTTAAGGCTATTTTCTTAATGGTTTGCAATTGTCCTCAAAGACTTCATCTGGCCATTCCCCAAGTCTACAAAAGATAAAATGCCATCATTATTAACCAGATGTGACTATCAGATATTTCAGGAAAGGGGTACCATTTATGGTTTCCAAATTGTTAACCTCAAGCTTCCAAGACCCTCTGCCCTAAAAGTGAAGATCCCTGTCGGAGATCTCAGGGAGCCTCCAAGTGGTCGGAAGTGAGGAGGAGTCAGGAAGAAGAGACACCAGGAGAGAGTATCTCCCAACTGTGTTTCAACCAGGCCTTTCCTGAGCTTATCCGTTTTACCCATTACTTTCTTAGATAACCCCTAGTGATTTCATTTGAAGGAAGAATTCCAAATGTTCTTCTGAAATGCTGAAAACTTCTGTCCTAGATACACTCCCTTGATCATAAGCCCAGCCCACAAGGAAATCACTGAGCTGGATAACCCAGGAAAACCATTACCAGTCAGCTCTTCCACTCCCAACTAGTTCCCTCTGATGATAATCCAGGGGAATTAACATAGCAATATTGTTCCAGCAAGTCTAGAGAAATTCAGTTTCCTTATGTTATGAAATACATGAAATAAAGCCTACTAACCAAACAACCCTTTATTTTGGCACATTTATAGACCACAAAATATGATTGTGAGCTGCCACTGCTCACAGGGGAGATTTAATGGTGTTACAGAATAAATGCCAGGGCTCTGTGGAATAAAGAAATCTATTTTCAGCTGAGATTCTCAGCCAGAAGTGTCTTCCCACTAAGAAGTGTGTGAAATTTCAGAAATGTAGAAGCAGAGAGGTAAAGCACATCAACACCCTCTAGCCAAAGACCACCAGCAGCACATCTGTAGTGGACGAGCTGGGTTTATTACATGTTGCATGGAGGGAGAATGCACACCAGAGGGAACCACGAGCATTTCAGTAAGAGAGCATTAGAAAGAACCTATTAGCAGGACTCAGGCTTCCGTTGGGTAATTTGGGGGAAGTCTAGAGAAGCGGGGCTTTGTTCTCTGTTGGATGCTATCAGAAAGCAGGGGCAATTCAATGACTAAACATCTCAATAGGTCTTACCTATAAGTAGGATAGACTAGAGCAGGAAAAAGCTGTAAATGGTAAAGAATCAGTAGTCACTCATAACTGATCATCTTGCACAGAACAGGAAAAGGTCACACTAGTCAGGAACAGATATTATTCTTGGCCACACTGGGTAAGAACCAGTGTCAATTCCTTTCTGCAGAAGACTCTGATGCTGATTTCAGAAACCCAGAGAGTAATATATTAGTTACTATGCATATCTATGTCTAGGTCGAATTCTAGACATTGGCTTTGGATATGTCACTCAAGGCATTTTTCTGTCTTCTTAAATAACACCTATATTAAAGTACCTTTCCTGTGATCATTTCATATAGTTACCTGGGATAGGTAGACTATACCTTACTATTTCAGTCAAGTATCTGATGTCCAGAGGAGTAAAAACACCTAAGTGTCATTGCTTGCTTTGTAAACTATCTGTGGTGAAGAAACCATTTTCTTTCTCCCAATTGGTCTTGGACTATTTTGTAAAATACAACGAAAATTAATTACTAGAAAAATTAAATGATAAAATGCAAAACACAAGCCCCATTTTTATTTTATTATCAGGCCCAATGCAAATACAATAATTGCCAAATTGGTATAAGAGTTTCTATATATATAGTCTCACTTTTGGTATTTCTCTTTTCACAAGCCTGAGTCTGTAGACACACTTTGAGGACCATTGGTTTTTAAATTAAATTAAAGCATTCTTTACTACAAACTAATTCTGAGAGTGAGGCCCATTTCAAACTCACATAGCATGCCACAGGTTACATAAGAGAAAAGAGATGTAAGGCGTTTCACTCAGAAGGCCTTGCTATAGAGCCCCCAATCTTAGTGAAAAATAAATACCTATGGCTGTTTCTTATAGGCAACAGCTTGAAAGGCCACATGTAGAAAGTCAGATCACTGGAATGCCATCTAAAATCAACATAACCAAAAGGATTACACTTCTAGTCCAGGTAGAGCTTCAGTACAGACTTAACTATATACTTGCTGGGCTGGGATTTTTCCATTGGTCGATTATAATCAGAGCCTCCCAGGGGTACCTGGGTGGTTCAGTCAGTTAAGCATCCGACTTTGGCTCAGGTCATGATCTCACAGTTCGTGGGTTCGAGCCCCATGTTGGGCTCTGTGCTGTCAGCTCAGAGCCTGGAGTCTGCTTTGGATTCTGTCTCCCTCTCTCTCTTCCCATCCCCCACTCACACTCTGTCTCTCTCTGAAAATAATAAACTTAAAAAAATATATTTTTAAAAAATCAGAGCCTCCCAGGGCAATGGCTTCATAACCCATCAGGTTAATCCTCAGGCATCTATGTTATCTCAGTATCCCAGCTTCCCTTTCTAAGGTCAAGAAAGGTCAAGCTTAAATCCCTTCCTTGCCAGTTAAAGGGGAAAATGGGCTCAGGAATCAGCCAAGTTTATTTACATTCCCTTCAACTGAACTTCCTACTTCATCTCTGCTAAGGGCTTATCCCATCCAATGCAATCCTGCAATTCTTTGAATTTGTCCCCAGCTCAATAAAGTGGTCCTGGTGTTATCCCTCCAGTCTGGTGATGTGCTCTCCACGACCCTGCTCACTGCTCTTCCTGCCCTCATCTTCACTCCTCCTCCTGGCACATGGCTACTCTGAGCTGGAAACTCTAGAAAAGGCCTCATTTCACATACCCACATCGTCAGTACTGCCTTCTCTGCAGGCCAGACCCACCCTTTTCCTGGATCAAGCTGAAGGTCTGAGCCACTTATCTCTGGCTCAAAACTCTGCCCTATCCATAAACTCTCTCCAGAAGATATTTCCCTTAACTACAATTTTTCAAGTTAAACACGACGCTACTCTACATACATATGCCATATATTTTGACACTTAAATTCTATGGCAAATTTGACGTCTTTGAGCTGTAGGATGGTAACCATTATTCCTTTCACCATTTCACAGTGCCTAGAATAGCACTCAGTCCGTTACTGGCTCCCACAAATATTATTTAATTAATTAACTGATGGGTCAAATAATGGAACAAATGAATACTTGCAATGTAGTACAGACACGCACTCAACATCCATGCATACATGATGTTTACACTGTATCTTAAAAGTGAGAAATTAAAGAATCCTAATAATTAACATTCATTCCTACTCTATATTTTCCTCTTCCTTATAACAATGTGTTATTGCCCCAGATTCTGTCTCTGTGATTAGATCATTTGACTTGTACAGTAAGAAAAATACTGGGGCGCCTGGGTGGCGCAGTCGGTTAAGCGTCCGACTTCAGCCAGGTCACGATCTCGCGGTCCGGGAGTTCGAGCCCCGCGTCGGGCTCTGGGCTGATGGCTCAGAGCCTGGAGCCTGTTTCCGATTCTGTGTCTCCCTCTCTCTCTGCCCCTCCCCCGTTCATGCTCTGTCTCTCTCTGTCCCAAAAATAAATAAACGTTGAAAAAAAAAAATTAAAAAAAAAGAAAAATACTGATTTCTTGGTCAGGTTTAAAAATGCTTTCTTTGCCTTTTTACCTTCTTTAAACTGATTTTCAAGCTAATATCCCACATCTCAAATCTTAACTAGGAAAATAAAAAGTACATACTTTTTTATGCTAGAAAACTAAAAAATAACACTGAATTAAGTTTTACACTCAATATATTTTACTTACAAGTATTATAAAACAGTACCTTTTATATAACTTATTTTCTTTTATATCTTAGTAGTACTGAATCAAGCTCTCTCAATGAATTACTTTAAACTTAGTCCTCTAGAAAGTGTTTCTTTATTTCCCAGTCAGTGACTTCATAATTCCCATCTATTCAACCTTTGTGTAGAATGAGAAGAATCTGAGAGATTCCTTATGCCTTCAGACCCCAGAATACCACCTAGCACCAAATGTGAGCATATATATATAGAGATCCTAACCTAATGGAATCCAACTTGAAAACATGGACCTGTTCTATTCAGTTTTCTGAGCGGGATTTTAAAAGCCTACAGAACATCAGGAGGCAGTACAAGACTGTAGAAAAAAAGCCTAAAACAATGACCTAACTAGCATTTGATAAAACATATGTATCATAACTCCTCTGGGTTGGGCCTATGCATAGAACAAACAACAATAGCAAAAAATTAATGGTATTTTTGGAAGACCAGCCAAAGTAGAATAATCACAAGCAGGAACACAAGGAATATTTTGAGAACTCCCAGAAGAGTGACAAAACAAAGGGAATAGCTCTTGGGAATAACTCCCAAGAAACAGCAGCCTGGCCACCATAGATAGAAAAATGGTTGCTTTTTTGAACAAAGACTTGGAGTCAACTGTGGATGGAAGAGGCATAAACACTGACACACTTTTCAAATGGCATCTGGAGATACAAAACAAATAAAAATATTTCACATCTGCGGGGTATGTAAAGAAGGGTCAGTTACTACTGGCCTCAACAACAAAACTGAAGAGCAATATATGGGTATTTTATTTGAAAATAAAGAAAAAACTGATTCAAAGCCGCAATGCAGAAGGAACTACATCTCATGTTTGTAAAGTAATGCTATTTGAACAAATTCTGACAAAGTATCTGCTCATTTCCCATTTTAGCATTCTGTGGGGAAGTGAAAGAATGCATTCAAAATACTTTCTTTAAGAAGATATCCAAAGTTTCCACATAAGAAGTGAAATACTATCATTTTGGAGGAATCTACATTTCTTTAGAAAATTTTCATAATGCTTTGAAAGAAATAAGGAAATAAAATTCCCCAAAGTAACACAAGTGAAAATATAAGCAAAAAAAAAAAAAAAAGATAAAAACAGGTTATCTTTTTTTTCTTGGAATAATGTTGTCTTCATGTCAAAATTAAGCCAACATACACATCTTTGACAGTAAAATGCTTTCTAATGCTTCTTCCTGAACTTAAAATATAACAATAAGACTTCCTTTCTACCTCTACCTACTAAGCCACCCTGAAACCATGCTGCACTCCCTAACACCTGCAAACACACACGCACAAAAGGGAATAAGTCTTACCAGACCATCACAGTTGCTAATGGCAACAGAGGTTCCTGGAATGTCCATGATGTCACCAACATAAGCACAGTTAGTCTGCAAAGGCTCTGTTTTCCAGATTCTTTCTGAAGCATTTCCTGCTTGATGATCATTATTGGGGTTGGTTATATTCCTAGGCACCAGAGAGGTCTCATGCCATTCCACAACAGCCCCAGGAGCTACCAGCTGAGTGTTGCGCTTTAGTCGCAGATGAAAGTCTCTTCCGAATGCTGTGATGTTAAAGAACAATTGCTCAGAGTTGGAAGACACGTCCCTCGTTGACCTCTTTTTGTGATTTGCAGAAAGAATATGGGAGAGATAGTGTCCTTCAAAATCTGTGCTGACTGGAGTCACCAGCTCATACTCTCTCTGTCTCTTTAATTTTGGTAAATCTGTAGGGTGAAAAATAGAATTGTAGAAGCCTGTGCAACAAGAGAACACAGGAGGACAAAACATAGGCATAAAGTGCCCACCTCACAAGACTGTACCTCAACTTGCAAAATATATATGTTCCCGAACCATCTCCTAAGTATGAAATTTTGGGAACTTAAATCATTTCTCAAATATATTTCTGTAACTCTGTGTTCAATGAATCATTTTATTTTAAAAAATGTATTACAATGTGAATATTCATATCACATTACATGTTTGAGGACATAATACGTTTTCATAAACTATATCTGGCTTGCTTATAATCAATACATGCTCCCAATTAATTTATTACTGGCACAACTGACACCTGCTACAAATGTTTAACAAACTTGTTATTATGTAGAGGAAATTTTTTGATTGTTTTATTTTTTCCCTTTAAGACTCCTAGAAGTATTACTGATTAAAATAGCAACCTTATGTTGCATTTACCATAGGCCTATACTTTATACACTGTAGTTTATGGTGTTGTCGTTTACACATATTTTTTCCATCATAACAACCCTAACAATCACACTTCACAGGTGAGGAAACTGAGATTCAGGAAGTATGTGTCCAAGGTCAAGCAACTGTGAAGCTCAGATAGGAATCCAAGTTATACTCCAAAGCCCATACACTCATTCTGCTACATTTGAGTTGTGCTCCATAAATCACAGAACATTTTTAGAAAATGAGAAGAATGGGTAAAAAAAGTAGAAATCATAATCTATAAATTGAATATGGAGATGCAGGTTAGTTAAGAGCAAATGGCATTGTCATTTTGCACCATATTCCTTATGTGGGACAGATACTTGTTTTTTGTTTTTGTTTTTGTTTTTTAATTTTTTTAACGCTTATTTATTTTTGAGAGAAAGAGAGAGAGACAGAGCACTAGCGGGGGAGGGGTAGAGTGAGAGGGAGACTCAGAATCCAAAGCAAGATCCAGACTCTGAGCTGTCAGCACAGAGCCTGATGTGGGGCTTGAATTCACGAACTGTGAGATCGTGACCTGAGCTGAAGTCAGAGGTTTAACTGCCTGAGCCACCCAGGTGCTCCAATACTCATTTTAATATGGATGTGTATTTGGGGCCTACCTTACTTACAGCATAAGTGACCACCTACATGTTAAGCTTAATTTCACAATTAATTGCCCTAGTTTAGCCAAATGCGTTATGTCTGCTAAAATGCAAACATCCTTGAGAAAGATAGCACATTGAATAAACCACTCATCCCTTACTGGAAATGATTCTGAAGCAAAAGACCATGGATACTGGAAAAGAAAATGAGGAGGACAAAGATTTTCGAGAAAAGAAGGCAAGCAAAATCTGATAACAGAAGTTAAAAAGCTCCCCACCTTCATGATTCTAGCCTAAGACCAGTCTTGCAGTGTGTAAAAGTACCCTGAAAAAAATGATATGATCCACAAATACTTCTCACCTAGAGGAATTGCGTGTATGTCATCCAATAAATGAAAGTGTAATGCCTCATAACTGAACCTACAACCTGTGATCTGAAAGTATCCTTACACAATATTTTCATTGTTTTCCTGCATTTGAAATACTTCAAACAATGTATAAAATACCAGAAGACAAATGAAGGTATTTTGCAACTTGGAAATTCTTTGAGTGCATGTTTGTTATCAGTATGCCATTTAGAGTGACCAATGTATTTAAACAAAATATCCTTCTTTATCAAGTGCACAGATCAAATGACCCTGCTGTAAATATTTACTAGGCAGAGGAGTGAGGACTGTCATATCACAGAGTAAAGTGAAGGCCGACTCCAATACTGGCAGCAACAGCACACGATCCCTGTTTCGCAGGCTCTATCACAGCCGAAGACTCACGCGAGGCATCAGCGTAAGCACAGACCCAAAGATGTGGCCTCTCTTACAGCCAAATCCATGGGGAATACTTTTGTCGCTTCTGGTTTATAGAAAGAACTCTAAATTTTATGGAATAGACTCAAGCATCACAGGAGCAGAGTGATGGAGGGGACGGTTTCCACAGTAAGCGATGAATCAGGCTCTTGGATGGGGACTGACAAAGCCTGTCCCAAATTTAAGTTTCAATTCCTTAAGGACGAGAAACTTCCCCATTCAGCTTGCTAATTCCGATGTCATCTAATACAAGATTCTGTACATGCCAGGGTCTCCTGTCGGTAGGATCTGTTTAACACGTATTAAGTTAGTGATGCAGGTCACCAGAGAGCCTTTGCTTTGTCTGTGCTGCGACACTCTAACTCACAAGACAAACTACCCAAGGCCCAGGGGTGTCTGGCTGCACAAGTAATCCCAGTTATAACTCGTTCTCTAACCATGTGTTTACTCTTTCAAGGGAAGGAGATTTCCCATCTCCACTGAAGGGAATTCACACAACCAAAGTCTAGACAATATACTGATGCCTGGATTAAGTGACCGGACCACTAGAAAATTTAGGGAGAATTCAAGGAGACTCCTCCACACCCACGAGGACACGCAGAGCCGCAGGCTTACGGCAAACCATGCATCCCAGACTCTCTGGGACAGTTCCATTTTTCCACTGTCAGACAGTATGCTCTGCATTTTTATTCAAAATAAAGACGGCCTATTTCTTTAGAGCCTTGTCTTCTCTGATGCTAAGTGACAAATCATTCCAAACATGCACACATAAGACACACTGCTGAAATTAAACCTGCCATGGGTAATCCTCCAGTTGGGAAGTAAGGTAACCAAGGGAAAAGATGCACTCAGTAAACCCTCAGGCCACCATCCCCCTGGACAGTAGCTGGCAGAACTGACAAAGGAGCTACCAGGCTACCTGCCTTTATTGGCAGGATAAATACTGGGCACTGCGCTTTATGCTCAAGACTCTCCCATCCCTCATTCTCACAACAATCGCAGTAGGTAGATGTTATTATCCCTGGGTTACAAATGAGAAAGCAAGCCCGGAAGGCTTGACACGTAGCAAGCAAGAAGCCGAAGGAAAATTTCAATTATGATCATTCTGACTGAAGACCATGCTCCTGTGCTCTTACTCACTTCAGAATAGATGGAACATCTTGCTGCTGATTTCTAATTTAAGATCTGACTTATAAAGGAAACCCACCACACGAATGACAACGTCTTGTCTACTCGCAGCCAGCCAACCAATTTTTCCTCCAGCGTAGCTTCAAACATTTCTGTAAAAGACTCTCAAATCCTCCGTCTTTGGGAGAAAAAAGGGGGCGGGGGGTGAGGAAAGCTCAGAGCTATCAAAAGTATTTTAATCTCAGATTATAATTACACAAGCAAATTAAATTATATCCAGTGTCAATTTACTATAATTAGAAATGACACACTTCATAGGTCCAAATACTTCCACAAAGCAGCACAGCCAATGGTTAAGGAAGGAACCACACTGTCGGGAAGCAAGTTAAGTCAAAACAAAGAACTTTGCTTTCTCTTAGGCTCAGTGTCCTCAGGTGTTACCTGGAGGCTAGTAATAGTTCCAACTTCACAGACTTAGAAAGAGGTTTAAATGAGATTACGCGATTATGCAGAAGATGCAATACATATTAGCTACTGTTAAATGTAAGTGGGCTACGCATTAAAATATTGCCCATGTGCAATTTTAAAATGTGAAACTATACAACTGTCAGCAGAGATGGCTGAGGGCCACAGCAATAGGTATGTGAAGGTTTTCGTGGGCCATAAATTCTACAAGCACAAATGGGCAGAGCCACTATAAAGCCACACTGTGGTCACTAGGTACCCAAGCAGGACTCAGATGCAGTGAACCTTCCCCAACCGCCTGGTGTCTACACACACATGGTCCACCTCCCTCCAGGTGCTGTGGATGAGCTGTCTGTGATCTTACCCAGGAGCAAATCCTCCAGTTGTGCACCATATCCTAGCCCCTCTGGCCTTTGCAAAAACAATTTCTGCAACTGTCCTCTCTTCTTTCCTCATCAGTTTCCCCACTTCACTAGATCATTCCGACCATCAAACTAGTAAGCTGCCATCCTATCTCCCATCTTTAATAAAAACCCTCTTGACGCCACAGTTCTCTCTAGCTGATACCCCATCACTTCACTACTCTTCATAGCAAAGCACTTGAAAAGACTGACTACAACAGATGTCTCCAAGTCCTGTCTTCCCATTCCTGCTCTTCCTTAAGCCTGACCCAATTAGGCTCTAGAGGTCACTAGCGACCCCATCTTGCTGAAACCAATGGCCAAGACTCTATCTCCTTACTTGCCGTATCAGCAGATTCTGACCCAGCTCATCTCTCTTTCCTTCTTGAAATATGTTCTTTCTTTAGCTTCCAGGACATCTTCTGGCTCTCCTCTTTCCTCAGTGGTCTCCCCTCCATCCTCCATGACTGGCATAACACCACAGTGCTGCAGGATCTGGTCCATGGACTCCTCTCTTCTGCATCTACCCCCCCGTGCATGGTGAATTCATCCCATCCCATGGGTTTGAGAGTGCCTTCACAATCCTTCATCTCCAGCTCCGGCTTCATCCATGGGCTCCTCTGTTGTCAACTCCATTGCCTATGGATCCTCTCCATGTAGATATTCCCTAAGCATCTCAACTTAATATTTCCAAAAGTAAACTTCCTATGTCTCTCCTCCCAAATCAATAATTGGCAACTCTATCCTCCCAGCTACTCAGAACAAAAACTTGACTAAACTATCCTTAGCTCTTATCACCTCACAAAACAAATCTTTCAACAAATTCTAATGACTCAGCCTTCGAGATATCTCCACTGACCATAGCTCACCACCACCCCTGCTACTACCCCAGTCCAAGCCAGTGGTCTCAGTTTTGAATGTGCCGCATACCTGTTCTCCTTGCTTCCACTCCTCCTCCCCTTTATAAATTATCCTCAAAATAGAGCTAGAGTCATTGAAGTGGCAAGACAAGGCACTCTTCTCAAAATCCAACCCAAAGTAAAATGGGTTTTACTCTGTCCCACAGCCTGACACTGAGAACGCTCACATCTCAAGGTTACTCACTGTGCTTGCTTTCCCCTGGGATCTCCTCCCGAGGTGACCTGAATGACTCACCTGTCCATTCCTTCAGGTTTTTGCTTTAATGTGGCCCTCTCAGTGAGGTGTGTCCTGTCTATCCCCTTAGCCATTTTACTTTTCTTCACAAAACTTGTCAGTATCTGACATCCTATACTTGTTTTTATGTTTACTTATCTATTGTTTCTCCCACTAACATATAAGCTTCAGGAGGGTACAGATTTTTACCTGTTCTCTTTACTATTGCTCTCCAGTGCCTAAAATAGAGCCTGAGGTCACTCAATAAATACCTGTGAATGAATGAATGAGAGCCAAGTTTGAGCCTGAGGGTGTACCTAAAATTAGAATGTACCATCTTTCATCTTTTCCCCAAATAGTAATTTACCACCAAGCAAAGACAGCCAACTACACAAGTTGTCATATACTTCTATAGCCAGAATTTTGCTTGCACACATTGTATCTATTTCTCACAACTCTTGCTGACCAGTAAATCAAACATTTCATAGTATCTAGGTCTTATATTTAACCTACTAAGGACCAAAAAGTAGATCTAACCATTAAAACCGACCTCCTGGAGTGCAGACACAGAGACCTTCAGACTTAGAAGCAAGCAGCAGGAAATCAGTCCCACTCCGCAATCCCTTTAGATATTCACAGAATATCTCTTCAGGTCAAAAAAAAAAAAAAAGACCTTGAAAATCATCTCATCTTTGCCTCTTTCTTACAATAAAGGCATCTCAAGTAGATTGATTTTTTTTTTTTTTTTTAAGTTAGAGGTGGAATGCCTTTAACCTGCTCCTGTTCTCTGTGAAGAGAGATCTTTCTCTGACTCTTCTGGGCCTCTCCATTCCTTGCCTCACCCTTCTCCCCACCCACGCCCCTACCCCACCCCCTCACCCCAACTCTACCACCCCACTTCCTGCCTCATGAAGAAGAGTGATGTATATGATTGATAAGTCTCGGAAAATAAGAAGTTTGCAAAGCTCAGAGACTCCCTCCTCGTTCTTCTTCCGGTAAGGATCCTGATAGGAGACACACTGTCTTCCACCTCAGCAGGGGTGAGCCCTACCCTAGCCCAGGGGGTCTGACACACCCCACCCAGGGAGCACACTTCCTATCAAAGTGAGAGCCTCCTGTTCCCCCAGCCTTATTTGCAAAAGATATTTTTACTATATCTTTGTATTTGCTATTTCTAACCTGTTCCCTCAAGCCAGTAAGAGGGGCATGTTTACATTCGGGATCTCCTCAGAAACTCTAACTACCTACCTTTAAGAAAAAGTGTTGTCACGTCTTCACTGGATGACTAATCGTAACACTAACAATTCTTCTTGTCAGAAAATTAATTCTCTAAATTCCTCATTTGAGAGTTTAACTTGATGCCTTCTTCCTCTTTGTGCTGAATGAAAAAGACACATTCTGGGGTGTGTGTGTGTGTGTGTGTGTGTGTGTGTGATAGTTGTATAGTCTGTACACACATACAAATATTAAACATAACCTACAAAGTATTTCAGGAGGCAATCTGTGTTTCATATGCCTGAAGACCTTTTAACTGATCAGACTTTCTATTTTAATGTCAAACAAGTTAGAATTTTCTAATTGTTTCAAAATTTTTATCATCTCTGAGACTTTGGACACTTTTAACACGTGTCTGTGTTTCAGCCAAGTATTTGCACATAATGGGCAAATAGTAAATATAGGTTAAAAAAAAAAGAGGCACTTCCCTCAAACTGAAACTTAAACATATCAGTTCTCTGTCTAGAATAATGTGTTGTCCCCTCTCTGCACCCCTAAAATATCTAAGCCAAATTTCTCATTTTCACCTAAATACTCAGCTTGCCTTCCTGAAGTCACTGTTTCTGTTCATGATATGCTGAGTCTCGGAAACCCCTAGGCTAGAACACTGACTTTATTTCAACTCTCCCCCTACCCCCAGCCCCATTTAATATCATTCTAGTCCTCATGATTTCTTCTTAGAAATTGCTCTCAAATTCATCCCATCTCTTCCAATCACTTTAAGTCCTCCTTGCTATACACTGCAAACCAACAAGGTACCGAATCCAAAGTCCCTGACATAATTTCTCACTACCAAATATTATATCAATTGTACCAAAACACTGTCTCAATTACTGCCAGGAAAACTATTTTAAAGTCCCACATTTAAAAGGCTTAAATTCTACTACTTACTACCTTTGTGATTTTGGTCACTTAAGACTTTCATGTCAGTGCTCATCTGTAAAATGAGGATAACAGCATCCCATTCATAGATTCATCAAAATTAAATGGCCTAGGGGCGCCTAGGGTGGCTCAAAGGGTTAAGAGGCTGACTTCAACTCAGGTGATGATCTCATGGGTCCTGAATTCAAGCCCCCGTCAGGCTTTGGTGCTGACAAAGAGCCTGGAGCCTGCTTCAGATTCTGTGTCTCCCTCTCTCTCTGCCCCTCCCCTGCTTGTGTTCTGTCTCTATCAAAAATAAATAAACATTTAAAAAAATTGTTTTTCAATTAAATGGCCTAATCCAGAGTGGCTCAGTCAACATTAGGTATTAATATTGCTATGTTGTTCTCTCTCAATAGTTTCAATGCCCATCATTACATCAGGATAAAACAGATTCAGAAAATTGATAGCTTTTTTCCATATTAGACATGAAAATTGCCGTAAAGACCTCTACTAATGAAATCCTCTCAATTCACAAAATAAGAAGCTGAAACTTGAAGACGGGGTAACAGAACCCAAATCAAAACTGAAGTGTTGGGGCGCCTGGGTGGCGCAGTCGGTTAAGCGTCCGGCTTCAGCCAGGTCACGATCTCGCAGTCCGTGAGTTCGAGCCCCGCGTCGGGCTCTGGGCTGATGGCTCAGAGCCTGGAGCCTGTTTCCGATTCTGTGTCTCCCTCTCTCTCTGCCCCTCCCCCGTTCATGCTCTGTCTCTCTCTGTCCCAAAAATAAATAAACGTTGAAAAAAAAAAAAAATTAAAAAAAAAAAAAAAAAACTGAAGTGTCATTGAAGGCCCTCTGTGCTCTGTCCCTAACTTCTTTGCAATATCATCTCCCGTATTAGCCTATTGAAATATTCTAATGAGCTCACTATACCCAACTTAATCATGCCTGCCTTTAAAGTCCTACTCAACTGTTGGCCCCCAGGGAAGGACTGCAGCTTTCTATCTATACAAATCCAACCTGGCCCACAGGGCCTATCTCAAGGCCCATCTCTCCCAGGAAACCTTCCCTGCTATCTTGTCCAGAGTACAGACCGATGGTCTAAGTGTCTTAGATCTCATTGTCATGCTTTGTCTGGATAAAAGTTACAAAATCTCTATGGGTGAAAAGTTATATGCTTACGTCATGTCCTTTCAGAGATTTTAAATTCCCTGGGGCACAGGTGTGGCATCTTAACTATGCTTAAATGTCCCCAGCATACAACAGTCTTTGGAAGAAAAAAAAAAAAAATCAATGGCTATTTTTGGAAAGGTGGATTCTTGAGAGGGAGTGCTTTCACTGTATGCCATTGTGCTTGTGATCTGGGATCATCTTAATACCTTCATGTATTCAGTCACAGAAGCTCACAACTGAGGACAGGCAGCTTGGTATCTGTCTATGTGTTGTGGAATGATACCCAAACATCTCCTAGAGATTACTAAAGGCCCCTAGCACATTTCAAAGACCACACTATAGAACAGTAAGAGAACAAAAGCATTCAGTAGCACAATCAACATTACAAAACCTCAAGTGACTACAGTACAAAGCTCGCCCATATCACAGCAATCTTTAGCTAATCTAATTAAGCCCAAGCTACAACTGGTACACAAAATTTTGGAGTACTTGTGGTTGATGCAATGTGGTTTGAGTTCCCAAGCAAGGAAGGGAGCAGGGAGGGTATGATGGTTGAGTACTAAAGGTCTGGAGTCGGAAAGCACTGTGTTTGAATTCTCATTTCAAGCTGATGCACATTTTGCCATCTGCAAGCAAATTATGAAAATTAAGGCTGACAGGTTGTCAAATGAGGGTAATAACTGGGCTCAAATAAGGTGGTAAGGCACATAAAAGGCTTATACCAGCTATTAAGATTTTAATAGATGAAAATTAACTGATGTTATTATCACTGTGACCATCACCATCTAGCTAGAGCTATGGAAGTTGGAAGTGAAGTGAACATTCTTTCCACCTGTCAGTACCTCTCAGGCCTCACCCACCTCTATTCCCGCCCCAGTCTGGTGTTTCTGATACGGTTAGAAGGAATCTCCAAGCTCCATGTCAACCAAGGGCCTGAAGTTCAGGCAAGCTGTAAGAACCCATACTCTATTACCCTACCCAGATGCTGAAATTCTCTCCCAAGAACTGGTTGATTACTATAAAGAGACAGTTCACACAGGCAATTTCCTTTTTCAGGTATAAACTTTCAGTATGCAACAATCTGGCCACAAGAATGAAATCAAATAAGCATTTTCAAGATCTGCTAAAGAAGCAGCTCCAACAACAACATTTCCAAATCCTGAGCTGCGGGTAGGAGAATGACTTTCATCAGAAATGACAGGAGCCAGCTGCTCCAGGAAAGATGTGAGCAGGGTGATGAGTGGACGTTAAAGAGGGCACCACACACTGAAGGGCTTCCCAAGGCTGTAAACACAAACAGAGAAGGGGACCCATCTTCATTCAAAGGCAACTAAAAGTTAGTTGTGACACATGCTAAACTTCTGAACACAGCCAAATTCTTTTCCTCACTTCATCTCCTCTAGGCTCTTATCACCGCAAGCCAGAGAAACTCTTTGAAGTCTTTTATTTTCATTGCAAACCTACTTTCACAGTCAAACATTTTTCATCAAGCTATTGGAGGGGAGAAAAAAAAAAAAAAAAAAAAAGCTTGCTTTTTTTTTTATTCATCAAGAAAGAACAAATAGTTGTGAACTTAAAAATTCTCCTCATTTTTTTTAAAATCTGGCTTTTTCATAAATATTTATTGCAATTGCACAATGTTTATGTTCAAGAGAGTCACTTAGGAAAGAACAGCACATTCTTTGGTGTTCCAGAACATGACACCAGGTAAGAGAAGATCTTTGAAGGAAAAAAAAAAAAAAAAAAAAGTCAAAAAAAATGTTTTAAAGAAAAATGTCCAAGTATTTTCTTTGTTTGCCACATGTTAAAAGGATCAAATAATCAATAACAGAATAACAAATAGAGGAGTCTTTTGGTTTTTGTGTTTTTTTAATGTGAGGCCCCAATGCCAAAAAGTTAACATTCTGATCTTAGCTTTAAAGAAGGACGTCTACCGGTTATATTTATCATCACTGGACGTTTCACAGACTCAAGAGCTGTATTAGACGTTCTATACATTAATATTTCTCATACGTCTCACAATTTTTTGATAGATAATACCTTGAAAGACTAATATTGAGCCTAGAATTTAAAGCCAGGAAAATGAGCATTTGTCCCCAGGGCCAAAAGCTTAGGAAAATATGACAGATAAGAAACGTGAATAGCATTTTAAAGGTTTTCCCTGAAGCTTCCTTGTGGTGATTATATTTTCCAAATCTAAAGTCGTCTGGCTAACAGTATGACAAAGGTATGAGAAACTGGGACAGTCCACTGGGCCACTCTAGTAGCTTCCTATTGCTGTTGTAACAAACAGCCACAAACTCGGCCACTTGAAACACAGTTCTGGAGGTCAGGAGTTATCCTACAGTTATCTACAGTTCTCCTACAGTTCTCCTACAGTTCTGGAGGTCAGGAGTCTGCAATAGGTCACATGGGTGTTCACAGGGCTGCATTTCTTCAAGAACCACTGGGAATAATCTGTTTCCTTGACTTTTTCCAGCTTCCAGAGGTCACCTGCATTCCCTGGCCTATGGTTCCCTTCCTTCATCCTCAAAGCCAGAACCATCAGACCAAGTCTGTCTTATGCTGCCATCTCTCTACTTTTGTCTCTATGGTCTCCCTCTTCCACTTCTCAGGACACCCCCCAATAATCCAGGATAGTCTCCCTATTTAAAGGCCAACTGGAGCACCTGGGTGGCTCAGTCAGTCAAGAATCTGACTCTTGATTTTGGGCTTAGGTCATGATCTCCTGGTTCATGAGATCCAGCCCACATCCAGCTCTGTGGTGACAGCGTGGAGGCTTCTTGGGATTCTCTTTTTCCTCTCTCTCTGCCCCTCCTCTGCCCACATGCTTGCTTGCGCTCTCTCTCCCACTCTCAAAATATTTAAATATAAATAAGCATTAAAAAATAAATAAATAAAGGCCAATTGATTAGCAACTTTAATTTTATCTGCAAACTGAATTCCTCTTGCCATGTAACATAACATATTCACAGGTCCAGGGATTCAGATGTAGACCTATTGTGGTGGCGAGGGGGGAGCATTATTCTACCTACCACAGCCATCAGATCCCATGCACTGTGCTGGGAGGCCCTTACATGTGTTCTCCTTGGCATCCATCCTCCTTTTTCTTTAACTACAACCCAGTATTCCCTCAGGTAACCAACCCACATTCCACTCTCAGTCCCTATAAGTCAAGAGTAAAATGTCCCAATTCAGGCCAATCAGGGCACTGCATCCCCTGACCATAGAGAATCATTCAAAGTCAAGTAGCCAATAAAAGCCCCTCCAGGAATTTTTGCTGAAGCTGTGAAAAAACAAGTGTTCTGTGGGACGCCTGGGTGAGTCAGTCAGTTAAGTGTCCAACTTCAGTTCGGGTTATGATCCCACAGTCTGTGAGTTCAAGCCCTGCGTCAGCTCTGTGCTGACAGCTCAGAGCCTGGAGCCTGCTTCGGATTCTGTGTCTCCCTCCCTCTCTGCTCCTCCCCCACTCATGCTCTGTCTCTCTCTGTCTCTCAAAAAATAAATAATCATTAAAAAAAAAAAAAGTGCTCTGCTTACTGGGGTAAAAGGTAGAATGACAGCCCAGAGATGCTAGTGACAGTCTTTACCACAACCTGAGGCACCACCAATCATATCCTGATAAAGAAATAAAGCCAAAGCAGGAAAATGAGAAAGAAAGAAGAGTAGAGGGAGGAAAGGGAGGGATTTCTGACATTATCTGAGCCCTCGGTTCAGCTCTACCTGACTTTGATTACCTGATCAATTTTGTGTTCCTTAACCAGTGTCAACTGGGTTCCTGTTATTTCCATCCAAAGGAGTCATGATTAATATAGGAACTTTCTCTCAATGAAATGAAAAGGACTTTTAACAAACAAGGTGAAAAGAAGAAAGAATTGTGTCTTGCATACATGAAATATAGTTGGTACAGAATCCATATGGAATAACTGTTTTTGTACCATTCATTCCTTACCCAACTCCTCCCTCCACTGCCATATTCCAACGAATTAAGCAACACTATATTGAGTTACCAACATTAAGATAATACATGAAAATAGAACTCTCAAAGAGCTGTCACATGGTGAGTTGAGTGGATGGAGAGTTTACAAGTCCTTGACACAGTAAATTAAGGTTCCTGGAAATTCATGGTGGTAGGCAGACCTATCAAAAATGTACGGGTTAGAAAGAGGTGGCTCTCATTGAGCAAAAGTGTTTTAAAAAGCACAAGGCTAAGATATAGTACTAATAATAGCTATTGTTCTAACTTGCTTACCACGTGCCAGCATTTTATGAATCCTTTATAATTCCATGAAGTAAGCAGTAGTAATATGCCTATGTTACGTAGAAGAAAGTGATGCCTTGAGAAGTTAAAGTCATCAGCTAGAAAGTAGTAGAATCAGGCTTTTAAACCAGAGTGAACAGAGTCTGTGCCCCTGACCATTTGATAGAAGCAAGACAATGAATACTAATAGGTCCTCTCCTGGATATGCTGGTTATGTTTTATTTTTTTTTTTCCCTCAACGTTTTTATTTATTTTTGGGACAGAGAGAGACATAGCATGAACGGGGGAGGGGCAGAGAGAGAGGGAGACACAGAATCGGAAACAGGCTCCAGGCTCTGAGCCATCAGCCCAGAGCCCGATGCGGGGCTCGAACCCACGGACCGCGAGATCGTGACCTGGCTGAAGTCGGATGCTTAACCGACTGCGCCACCCAGGCGCCCCTGGTTATGTTTTAGATTAAGGAATAGACTTTACATGAAAAAGAGGTATTTTTACATATAAAAGAAAGAGAACTCAAACCCATATGAATAATGACTTCAATCATTCTTTTTAATTTGTATGCATACATATATAAAAATATAAGTACTAAATATGAAGAAAATTTGTAGGAAATGGGATTTAACATCTAAAATCCCAGTATTTGAAGATTCATGTATTTAATCCTGTTACTTCCTACAAGTTTCCTAAATGTTATTTTTGGTTTACCAGTCACTTCAAAAACAAGATAGACTGTTTCATGCTGTTCACAATTTATTCTAAATTCCATAAAGATTCATCATGCTAAATTTGTGGCAATCATTTTTATAAACAAGAAACTGACATTACCACAAAATCTCTCCTAAGGATTTACAGTTAGTCAGCAAAATCATATAAACATATTGGGAAAATTATGATGGATAAATTACATGTGGGAACAAAGATTCCTAAACTAGGAAACTCTTCCCATGTTTTACTAACCATTCAAAAGAATATACAGCTCTCAAATTCTATGAGGTAGATGAATCTTGTCATAGTACTAATAAAATTTGCAAAACATTTTTATAATTGTTCTTAAACCATGAACCAGGGTACTTGATAACTAGAAAAATGATTCATTGCATTTTTCAAGAGATGGCATAACCAAATATTTAAAAATTACATTCAGATTTAAGAAGAGCAGACCCAAAACTAATTTAAAATGGACATTTTAAAAAATCAATGCTTCCCTATACTACCAGTAAGAGTTCAGGTCCTACAAACTTCAAAAGCCATCTGCCAACACATATCATGTTAATTTGGTTTTACTCAGCCAGCAGCTTCTAGAGCTTTCTCCTAAAGTAGTCATTTGAAAAGCAAGCTGTGTGGCAACATTCATTATGAGAAAATAGGTATTAATAAGTACATAAATTAAGGTTTATTAGGATAATGAGATTAAAATGATGTTCATAAGGATTTTGTAGTGATGTGGAAAATTTCACTAAAATACCAAACAAAACAAAAACAGGTATACAAAAATAACCTACACAACATGTGTATTAAATGATGACTGGGTAACGGGTGCCTGGGTGGCTCAGTCAGTTAAGCATCTGACTTCGGGTCAGGTCATGATCTCACAATTTGTGAGTTCAAGTCCCGCCTCCGGCTCTGTGCTGACAGCTTGGAGCCTGCTTCCGATTCTGTCTCCCTCTCTCTCTGCCCCTCCCCTGTCTCGTGCTCTGTCTCTCTCTGCCTCTCAAAAATAAATAAACAAGTAAAAAAAATAAATAAATGATGACTGGGTAAGAACATGCTAAATTGGTATTTAAGATGATTGTCAAAAATCTGGGGTATACAGCAAAATTAAAGAAGACAGTTATAATGGGCACATGTAAAACATCTACGTTCAGAAAGAAAACTAATTAAAAAGAATAATTAAACAATTTGTAACAATAGCAGCAGCACAGTTTAGGAGTAAAAGCTGATATCTATGGGAGCAACATGAAAAAGAAGCTTCCCAAAATTCTGGCATTAGTGTTCCACCTAAGTCATCACTGTTACTATATTCAATCCAAGTAGCGTAACCAAACTCTTCATATTGAAATCACTCATGATTTTACCAGGCAATTTGGCATCGTCCCTAATGGATTTCCAAGGTAATCTGGGTTGGCTCCCCGCAAGCAAAGAATGCTTAGAGATAATCATCCTGGAAGCAGAAGTGACCATGGGGATTTCTTAATATTTCTGAGCAATATTGTGATTATTTGGTACAATGGCAAGAAAAAACAGTGAAAGTAAGGGGAAGAAGTATTTCAGCTAAACAGCAATAATAATTTGCGGGTACTAAATTAACATGCCACACTTCATAACCTCTTCATCTACAAAGCTTAAAACATTTAATATTACCCATTTTGATGCTTAGTGGAGGGGTGGAAGCTAAATCAATAAAGTCGAGTGCACAATCTTTAGTTGCAAGAAAGAACAATGGCTAAATGGGTAGCTATTCTAAATTTTACAAAAGATCCCTTTAAATCCCTTTAAGTCACACTTTTTAGTATTGCTGCTGGCACACTGGGTTCATCAATTTTAAGCTTAGGTTATCTTATTTCCCCTGATGCCTGGAACAAGGCAAATGATCTCAAGTAGACATTAGTGCAAAGTTAGTGGGCATTCCAAACCTGTACGTGATTCAGTTCAATTTGGCAAATCTTAACGAACAGATGAGAGACCAATAAACCCAGGTCCCTGAGCTTTGTGGAGTGCAATGAGAAGTTACAAGGAGTCTTGATAACATTGAATAATTAATTGGATAGCCATTATGACCATCAGCATTTTCTTGAGAACCAATTAAACCTGGAGAGGGGCACAGAACAAGAGCACTTAAGAAAATTTAGAACACAGGTGAATCCCAATATAATGCCCTGCTCACCAGATCTATGCATTGAATAACAAGTATTTGAGGACCCACAGGGCACCAAGCCCAATTTTATACACTGGGGATACAGCAATCATCAAGACAAACTGTTTGCTCTCATGAGGTCTACACTAGTAGAAATGCCCACTACGAGCCAAGGACTAGGTGAAGTGACTCACACTAAACCTTGAAAACCAAATAAATACCTGCAAATGATGAAAAAATATCTCTCAATAAACTGGATATTTGAGAGGACAAGATTAGCAACTTTATTTTGTTAAGAATGAAATGGAATGGAATTTGAAACTGGGAAACAGAAATAGGGCAGAGAAAGATAGATATGCCCTGATTCCAAGAGAGGGGGGTAAGCAAGGGAACTCAGCGCAACACCAAAGCCTCACAATCATTTTTCCTCTAATGATATTCAGGCAATATCTAAGTGGCAGCTTATGAAACAAAGGACTCAGAGAATTCTTTTGCAGATTCTCCAATTTCTACAAAACCATGATTATTTCCTAAGCCACATGTGTCACAGAGCAAGGCTCCTTACCCAATCAGGCCAGCCAGCCAGCTGCCCACAATTACCTTAGGCATCCCACCAAGGCCATATTCTGAGTCAGAATGAAAGCGCTCCCTAACATGCCACAGAAGTATGTTAATGACCTCATGAATCACACACATTTACACAGTGCATACATATTCACACATGTGCCTATATGCATGTATATGCATGTATGGGTGTATGTATATATATAGATATATGTATGAGTGTATGTGTGTATGGGTGTAGATAGGTAGGTAAATTGTTCCTCTCTGGTTGACAAAGGAGCAGAGAAGTAGGTCAGAGATCAAAACCTATTTACCCGTTTTCTCTAGGGTGAATCATACTTTCCCACATATCAAGAGGGCATTTTAGGGGGCGCCTGGGTGGCTCAGTTGGTTAAGCTGCCACCTCTTGATTTCGGCTCAGGTCACGATCTCACAGTTTGTGAGTTCGAGCACAGAGCCCTCATAGGTTCCTCTGTCTCCCTCTCTCTGCCCCTCCCTCACTCGCTGTCTCGTACTCTCAAAAATAAATAAATATTAAAAAAAAGTTTAAAAAGAGGGCATTTTCCCACTGGGTAGAGGGAGAAGGAAAGAACAATCGCCTGTCAACACACTATCTAAATCATATATCTATACATATTCTAACCTGCCCCATCACAACTGCCCTCTCTCTACCTAAATAAAAGCCTTCCTACTTTAGAGAGCTAAAGCATTATTAAGCACATTTTCATCATTTTCTCAAGCACATGTTGTGTGACCGTACTTATAAAAAGCATTTAAAAACTGGCAAAATTAACCAATCCTGTCAGAAGTCAAGCAAATGGTTACCTATCATGGCGGGGGTGGGGTCGGAGGGAAGGATAGTGCTGAGAAGGTGGCATTCATGCTAGTAACGTACTTACTGTTCCAGAAGCTAGTTACACAGGACTGTTCGTTTCATGAAGAATCAGCAAGGGGTACACTCATATGCACTATCCTGCATGTATATGATACCTCAACAGAAACTATGTTTTTTAATTGAGCTTCCTAATAGTTTATGGTTTGTCACTAATTAATATTTATGTCTTCCTGAGACGTTAAATTATGCAGAAACTATTCAGAACCATGGACTCTTCTCTAGCCAATTTGGAGACCAAGAAGTTAATTAAGTCTGCAAGCCTTATTAGTCTTTCCTAATTGTACCATTCATCAAATGGCACCTCTAAGAGTGGTTATATAAAACCACTTTTAAATTTATTATTGGAAAAAAATTACTTAATTATATGTAGAGGAGGGCATTTGACCAAACTTTCAGGCTGGCAACCCCCTTACACATGGGGACAAGGGAAAGACGTCTCATTACTACACACATTTTTTAAATGTATTTTTAAACCCCTTTCAAGAGCTACATAAATGATTATAACCCAAAGCCAAATGATAGCTATACTTTTACTATCACAAGACTCATGAATCAAACCTATTTTTATCTTTATTTCTTTTCTTCACTCGACCTGAAAATGGTAAATAAAAGTGATAGAAATAAAAGAGAGAATCCCCATAAAGCCGAGGCACTTGGGAGTAAGCAAATCTCCAGCAACACAATCCAAGAGTCCCCTGCCCTCCCCTCTTCCATATTGCTACTTATCTTCTTCCTACCAAATTTAAGCACAACTGTGCCACTTCCTTCCCTGTAGAAACCAGCAACCAACGTGATTCATATTAACAAAAGGAATGGGCCAAAGTCTAACTCAGGGCCTTTTACAGGAGAGCATGCTGATTCTATCTGAAAATTTAATCAAAGCAATATATTTTATTCCTTTGATAGAATGGGTAATCTTTTTAAAAATTTTTTTAGGCTTATTTATTTATTTACAGAGAGACAGAGACAGTATGAGCAGGAGAAGGACAGAGACAGAGGGAGAGAGAGAATCCCAAGCAGGCTCTGCACTGCTCAAGGGACTGAGCCACCCAGGCTGCCCCTAAAATGGATAATCTTAAAACCGCTTTAAAATTTACACATTGAAAAGTTGGGATGTGTGAGTAATCAAACGATTAAGCAATAAAAAAGAAAGATAACTTTCTCTTCTACTTGTTTTGAGGATTTTTTTTTTAAATCCTTCTTTAAAAAGATATATGTTGGGGCTTGGGTGGCTCTGTCGATTGAGTGTCCGACTTCAGCTCAGGTCATGATCTCGTAGTTTGTGAGTTCGAGCCCCGCGTCGGGCTCTCCACTGACAGCTCAGAGCCTGGAGCCTGCTTCGAATTCTGTGTGTGTGTCTCTCTCTGCCCCTCCCCTGCTCATACTCTGTCTCTCTCTATCTCTCAAAAATAAATACATGTTAAAAATTAAAAAAAAATTTTTTTAAAGATATATGTTGATGGCTAAATGTCATGAGTTACAAATGACAAATGTCTTCACAGACGCTATATATTTAATGCAGTTCTCAGTCACTCTCCTCCCCTTTGTCCTATTCTTACTACTGAGGTCTAAGCTTGGGGAAGAGTTCCAGCAATGCCAAAGATTGCACACGACAGCATTCTGACATATGCAGATAGCCCGGATTTTGGGGTTCCTGCATTAGTTTGCAAGCATGAAATCCTCTTAGCTCTCCACTACGCACTACAGCAGGTAGCTGCAGAACCTCCCAAGTTTCAATTTCTTCAAATCTAAAAAGGGCACAATGGTGTCTCTACCTCATAATGGTTGTGAGAATTAGATGACATAATCTGCGCAAAGCAATTAACACCGCCCGGAGCAGAGCACATAGGCAATGACACGTAACTATGTTTGCAGTAATCAAAACTTTCCATCTAAAAGATGACTTTACAATATCACTTGACAAATACAGAATTTACAGAGACTAATATTCTGCCAAAATGAAAATTTATCTTTTAAAGTAATCCAAATTAAATGTATATAAAAAGACTGAATGGAGCCTGTCTTCTGGCCAGATGACCTTCAGTCTCTGAATTCAGAACTATTATATTATTATAAACAGCTTCAAAAAAAGAAAAAAAAAAGATCATGTGGACTTTGGAATGACCTGTTACAATTCACTTACACTCTCTGAGCCTCAGTCTTCTCACCCATAAAATGGGAGTAATTCCCACATCATCAGGTAATACTGAAGTTTTAGATGTTATTTGCAAACACCGAGCAGTATCTTACACATTAGCAGATAATTGTTGTAAAGTAGGTGGAATAAGATAAGTCATCGGAGGGCTTATTTAAAGCTGGAAAAATTTTATGGGGCACCCGGGTGGCTCAGTGGGTTAAGCGTCTGACTTCAGCTCAGGTCATGATCTCACGGTCCGTGAGTTCGAGCCCCACATCGGGCTCTGTGCTGACAGCTCAGAGCCTGGAGCCTGCTTCAGATTCTGTGTCTCCCTCTCTCTCTAACCCTCCCCCATTCATGCTCTGTCTCTCTCTGTCTCAAAAATAAATAAACATTAAAAAAAATTAGAAATAAAGCTGGAAAAATTTTAAGAGAAAAATTTTCATCCTGTCTTTCATTTTTCCCTTCTTTGTAGCATTCTTACACTTTGCTTTCTGTTCTAATCAGATATACTCTTCCTAAAGCTACATACATTGATTTGACTTATCTCCATGCCTTCTTCCAATCTCTACATCATCTGCCAAGTACCTACCAGTGGCTTGTCCAAAGGCAAGCCTGAAAAAATTGATGCATAAAAAATCCAACTGCAAATTTTTATACCACTTTAACTCAACCTGAGAAAAGTGGGACCTTCCTGCAGAAGAGAAGAACAGGAATGTTCCTGGACGACGAATTATTTTTTAACCACCAATGGGAGAAATTTCAGAAACAATATTTTAATTAGCTAATTTCATCCCTTTCTTTCTACCAAGATAAGAATGACATCTGAGAACAAGGCTTACCTATTTGCACCATTTCTTCATTACCAGCCTGGAAAGGAGGGGGGAAAGTAAAAAGAAACAGTTACTGGGTTTCATCTTATCACCTCGTGCATTTTATTTCTACCATTAATGCTTTTCAGGGGCTAATCAGGAGATGCTGGAGACGAGGACTGGTGCCTAAATGCTGCACCTTGGTTTGTAGGTTCTTGGGGCAAGAGAATGAGCCATTTCAATAACAGTTTGTTACAGGGAGTTGTTTGCCCGTTTTAATTTTAATATTTATGAAGCCAGCAAAAATAAATACTGACATTCAATATTCTTTTCTTAAAACTCAGATACTGGGTGAGGATTAGCAAAGAAAATCTCTAGCTAGAAGGGGGCCTGAGGTATCAGATTTGAGGTCAAGAATCAACTAGACATTCTTCGAGTTTTTAACCTATGGCCAGACCAGGCAGAGCAGAAAAGCTACAAAAACTCACAGAGAAATTCTGTGCCCAAAGTCCCACCGGCCCTGAGCTGATGTGATTTACTACAAACGGCTTGGCTCGTCCCGCTGAGCCTTCTCAAGGACTCTTCTAGGCGCATCGGGCTTCACCTTGAGTCTCCAAAGGGTGGGTGGGGGCTGGGCCGAAAAGAAACAGAGCCGCACTCAACTTAGCTTTAAAAGAGGAGGAGTTGTGCAGAGGGGGAGGGGAGAAAAGCGGCCGGCGCCTCCAGCCTCTGCCCACGAAAACGCAGGGCAGGAAACGTCCCCAGCCCCCCTCCCCAACTGTCAAACCCCAGCCCGGCCGCGGTCCTCCCAGGACACGTGTCTACTGGATCGCTCCCTGTCCGGCCCAGGGACTTCCTGAAACCCCCGCCTCCGGCTGCCCGAAAAAGCTGTGAGTCAGTGAGGAGGAGAGAAAGCCCCGCGAACCCGACTCCGGCGGCAGCAGCCAGAGCACTGGGAACCGGGACCCAGCGTCCAGAACTTCATTCAAGCGCCCAGACCGCCCTCCGGAAAGGGGAAACCCAGATGGCCCGGCGAGGATGCGAATTGGCTGCAGTTTGTCACCAGGAATTGTTACGAATGCCGCAAAAGGGGGGGGGGGGAGCCCTAGGTGTGACAAGCCTTGGGCTCCCAGAGGCAGAGTCATAACCCCCACCCTGCAGTGCAACCCCCCATCCCAGAAAGCCCCGCACGATGCGCCCAGCCCTCAAACACCGTTCCTGAACGCAGAAGATAACAGGGAAGGGTGGGAGGCGGGAGGAGGAAAGAGAGGAGGGGAAAGAGGGGAGGAACTTTTTCGGGAAAAGGTTGGGTTTGAGTTTTTTCTTGTTATTATTTTCCACTTACTTGTCCATCAGCTGAAGTCCTAACCTCTACCAGAGCGGCTGCTATCAACCAAAGTGACAGGAGAACCATCACGAGTCGAGTTCACTTTTCAACTACTGGACAAAACAGATGCCCAGAGCAAACCCCCGCCCCCCCAAAAAAGAAGTTTCTTAAAAAAAAAAAAAAAAGGAAAAAGGAAAAAATGCAGAATAAAAAAAAAAACTGATCTTCTGTGATTTGCTTCAATGAAAATGAAATTTGAGCTCTGAGACTGGCCCCCTCTGCTCTGCAGTTCTTTCCACTTCACCTTCTCACCCCGTCCTCCCAAACAGAGTGTGCAGGAGCGAGAAGGTGCTGCGAGCCGGGCACGGGCTGCGCCGGGAGAGGGGGAAGGGACCAGGAGCTTCCAACTATCTGCGCCCGAAGCAGCTTTTCCTAGGCTTTTCGAGCACCATTGGTCCCTAAGGTTAGGGCGGAGAATGCTTGGGTGCCCTGGAGCACAGCAGGGGGAAGTATTAGCGAGAGAGACGAGCGAGCGGGAGCGGGAGAAAGAGGCAGCGAGAGGGCGACTCCGCCGCTCACACAGAGGTGGGGGCGGGAGGAGCCGAAGGGGAGGAGGAGGAGGCTGGCGGAGGAGGTGGGAGGAGTGGGACGCTAGCCGGCTCCTGTTGCTCGCAAAGCGGCGGTCTGCTGGCTGCCGGCGACCCGCCGGGCGCTAATAAGGCGGCCGGAGCCCCCCGGGCGGCCCCTCCCGCCGCGGCGCCCACGTCACGCGGGGCCGGGGCCCGCGCCCCCCGCGCCCGCCGGGATGGCCGGGGCGGGCGCGGCCGGCGCGGGAGGACGGCGAGTAGTGGGGAGGAGTGGAGAGGATCGCTCAGGCGGCCGGCCCCAGGCAGGGTCAGGGTTCCACACCGCTTAGGTGGGGGGGCTCGTGTGGCCGGGAGTCGACCACTCGCCCTCCGCGAGATCCTGTCCTCCCCCAGAGAGATGGGCTAGGGGAGGGGGCGGTCCAGGGAAGCCTCCGGTCCCTACTGGCGGGACGGGCGATGAGTTAATTATAGGAAGGGGGAGGGTCCAAGGGCCGCTCCTGGGCTTTAGGCAATTCACCTCCTCCAACCTCCAGTGTTCTCCCAGCCAGGGAAAAGCCTCCCCCGGAGAGAACCCCTAGAACCTCCAGGGCTCAACGATGCGGTCATCTGCTCTCCAGACGCCTACCACGTTTTGTGGGGGTGGACCCTACCCCCGCTTTAAGTTCTTGTTTATGCTTTACTCGTTTATATTACTTTTGAAAGATATCATGTCTCTTCCTTGACTCACCCGGATGCTTCCGTTTATCACTAGAGTACACAGGCCTCCGTGTCTCTTCCTCTCACCAAGATTAAGTTATCAAATGATATCTGCCCAGTGTGGCCAGAGCTTACTGGGAGGAGAAGACAGCAACCTGGGCTCCAGGGCCCATGAAGATGTGAAGACACTTTGCTGGAATCCAAGCCCAGGCTCACTTCCTGAGGAAGACCCCTGTGGGCGCTTTCCAGGGAACAGAGGGCTGGAAAAGCAAGTATTTTCCTCCTCTGACCAGTTTCTGATTCTCACTCCCTGGAACAGACCAGAAGAGGGGGGTGATTAGGCACAAACTGTAGGTATAATCCTCAACACCTCAACTGCAAAGAGTCTTGAAAAGGCCTACCTAAGGTAAAATGTGTAGAACCTAATGTTTATTTTACCAAGGGATTCTTCAGTAAGTCATAGTTCCTTTTCTTTTTTAAAAATGGTGCAGAGTTTGGAGGTTTCTTATACTTTGATTCATTAGTGAAAGGTTGCATCTTTAACTTACACATGGCGAGATTATGTGTTCACTAATGTGTTATCTGCTAAGTCTTCTCAAAATCATATATGTGGGACACTTACATGTACAAATGAGAAACCAGATAACTAAGTGGCCAGATAACCTAAATACCGCTAACAGGGTATTAGGTTAATTACTTATTGGGTGGCATTATAATTAGACCCCAGCACTGAAGTATATACCAGGTTACTTTTTCCCTTCAATTAAAGCCTTCAGCATGTTTGTAATGTCATTGACTTACTATCCAGGAGTGATTTGCTGAATTTATACCTAGTTTTCTTATTCATTAAAAAGAAATAATCCTCATGTTCTATAAATAAAAATTATGTCAATATACACTGACAATAGAATACCAGAGTGCAAGTCAGAAAACCTGTTCCGACCAGGTTCTCAGCCCGGCTAGGTCTGTTTGACCTTGACAAGTCACCAAACTATTTTGGTTTTCCCCCATGAGATATCTGAGCTCTAAAAATTCTCTAATTTTAAGTAATAACATATACTGCGTTTTGCCATGGCACTACAGTAGTCTTTTTTTGTGTTAAATTTTACAAAATTCTGACATTTGTCATCACAGTAACCCCGGGCACAACAAGCAATTCATGTGACTTTCATGGAAACAGTGTCTTCAGACATTTTCAGCCATGACCAGCTGTGACCCAGTAAAAATGTCATGATTCAGTACATGCAACATGCAACAACTCTGGTATTTTCTATCCTGTTTGTTTTCTGGGTTCTCCCCTCCAACACTGGTCAGGAGCCACTTCATTGCTTTCACAACCCAGTGAATCATGACCCTCATTCTGACAAACAGTGATTTGAGAACTTATAGTAAGTTTTATATTTCTTGGATTCTAAGTGAGTTGAGTTCAGTTTAGTAAGATTCTCCCAATATATTCTAAGACGTTTCCCAAAGTATGTCCTGCAATGTTAAATGTTTTACATGCACGCACACACAAAAGAATTCTCTGATAGTCAACCAAAGTTTATGAAGTACTCAGATAACATGAAAGGAACTTCTTTATTTCAGAACTTCATAGGGACTTCAGTATCCTAAGCACACTGTGAATCTTCATGAGAGAGATATAGTGCCCTATGTTCCTCATACTGATTTGACCATAGGATGCTTTTTTCTTATGCTTTATCTTCTGAAGAATTTACTACTTGGGGAAATGCCATTAGAAAGATCAAGTAGAATGAACTCTGCGTCAGATAGGTAGCATTCACATGCAGATTCAACCTCAGTTTTTTCAATTTAAAACTAGTTTAATAATACTGCTTCTGCAAAATATTCAAGAAAATTAACATAACCTTGCATGTAAACTGTTTAGCACGTTGTCTAGAACATAATAAGGGCCTAAATGAAGATTTTTTTTTTTTTACCTGAAACTACATAGTGTATGTACAAATGACTCAATGGGAATAAAATATGGCAAGTCCTGAGAAAAGTAGGAAAATGTAAACAGCTAAAATGTGATAAACTTTTAATTTTACCAGAGATAACAGGGAGTCAACAGCAAAACAGTTCCTTTCGTAAACTGACCCCTATCTGCCTGCCTTTCCCTCCATGCTTCTTTACCTCTAACCAGCACTGTTTCCCACACTCATGTCCATGCACTGGCTCCTATTGGTTTTTCAGTCTGTAACACCCTCCCTCTTACTGTCTACAAGGCAAAAGACATAGAGGAGATGCAAATAGGTGCTCCACAAAAATACTAAACCAATGCTTGTAGTATGTTTTCTTCCAAAATATGTTTAAGGTAGAGAAATAATTTCACAAATAGTCACATATTATGTAGTCTCCCTAATTGTGAAATCACTCCCTTTAAAACTTAAGTTTCATGAAATCCAGTTGATGTATGGACATTTTAATCTATGCATCCTCATATTGACAATAACTAAGAGGAGTGTGTGTGTGTGTGTGTGTGTGTGTGTGTGTGTGTTTTCTGTTCGAGGCAGACTGGTCAATGTTGTATATCTTGTCATAATTTGACAATATTTTGATACCCAATGTTTATTGTGTCTTAAATATATAAGTAAAATTGTGTCATTTCTTATAGAAAAATATTCATTTATAATTTATTGTTGCTTTGCTATTTACCTTTCCCACACTTGTTTAAGACTTGTTTTTAGGGCAGTTTAAGGTTCACAGTAAAATCGAGTGGGAGATGGAGATTTCTCATATACCCCTTTCTTCTGCCCAAGCAGAGCCTCCTCTAAAATATATTACCAGCATCTCTAAAATGTAACAAAAGAGTGGTGCATGAGTTAGAATTGATGAGACAACATTAACATTTCATAACCACCCGAAGTCCATAGCTTACATATGGTTCACTCTTGTTCTTGTATATTCTATGGGTATGGACAAATGTATAATGACTGTATATACATCATTATATCATCATACGGAGTATTTTCACTGCCCTAAAAAATCCTCTGTGCTTCACCTATTCATCCTTCCCCATCCCCCGACCGCTGGCAACCACTGATCTCTTTTACGGTCTCCATAGTTTTGCCTTTCCCAGAATGTCATATAGTTGGGATCATGTAGTATGTGGCCTTTTAGGATTGGCTTCTTTAACTTAGTAATATGCATTTAAGTTTCCTCCATGTCTTTTCCTGGCTTGATTACTCACTTCTTTTTACTGTTCAATAATATTCCAATATCTGTACCCCAGTTTATCCATTCACCTACTGAAGGACATATTGATTGCTTCCCAGGTTGACAATTATGAATAAAACTGTTATAAACATCCATATGCAGGTTTTTGTGTAGATGTAAGTTTTCAACTCCTTTGGGTAAATACCAAGGAGATATGCTAGATCATATGATAAGGGTGTGTTCAGTTTTATAAGAAACTACCAAAGTGTCTTCTGAAGTGGCTGCACCACTTTGCATCCTCACCAGCAAGGAATGAGAGAGTTCCTGTTGCTTTACATCCTTGTCAGCATTTGGTGGTGTCAGTCTTCCAGATTTTGGCCATCCTAATAGGCGTGTAGTGGTATCTCGTTGTTGTTCTACTTTGCACTTCCTTGAAGACAAGTGAGGCAGAGCATCTTTTCATATGCAGATTTGCCATCTATATATCTTCTTTGGTGAAGTGTCTGCTAAGGTCTTTGTCCCATTTTTTAGTGGGATTGTTTGTTTTCTTACTGTTGAGTTTCGGTTCATTGTGAATTGTAGAGAGCGGTTCTTATCTTTATTTGCAAAAAAATATTTTGCCAATATTTTATATCCCGGTCTGTGGCTTATCTTCTCATTCTCTTGACCTTTTCTTTCACAGGGCCTAAGTTTTCAATTTTAATCAACTATTTTCCCATACTTTTGATATATCTAATGACCTCCTATCAGTATTAATTAGATAGATTGTAATTTTATTTCTTTCCTGTGGTCAAATAAATCTGAGCAATTCTCTATCTAACTTTGTTCAAAATATAAGTATAGAACTTTATTGCATCATAATTAACTAGATTTATATCTACCCCCTCCTCTAAATTGCAAGTTGAGGACATAGACCTATGCTTTATTCACTTCCAGTTACAGGCATCTAGCCCAATTTCCATCCCACAGAAGTTACAGAGTACTTCAACTACTCCCTGAGCAGGTCCTGGGAAAATCAAGTATGCTTTGTATACATTACTGTTATTATTATTATTTTTAACCTAGATGTTAGGTTTGTTAGGAGTTCGGATGCTAACCTTTCATGCTCTTAGAACAGAGCCTGTAAGCACTCAAACAATATTTGTTGAGTGAATGAGGGAGAGAATATTTACTGTCTCTGCTTAGCAAAGTGAAATGAATGTTTACTTTTCCTCCTATTATCACTGAATAAGCGATTTCCAACTTGACCTTTTTTACAGGAGGTTTTGGAAGTCCCATTGAAAGAAAAAAATTAAATAAGAAAATTTATAAATATAAGAATCAAGAAATTAGAAATGGAAAAGCCCTACTAGGTCATCAAGTTCATTCTTTGGTTTGTGGTTGAGTCACTGTTGTTCCCACAGTCTTTTCCTTCATTGGAAAACCATTATCTTACATGGATAAACTTGGACATCCAGAATTTTTTGTATTTAATCATTTGCTTTTAGAAGAATAATTCCACCATGGGATAAGACTTGAGGGAAAATTATTCCTCATATTCCTTGATTTTCTTCCTTTTTCCTGACTTGGAATTATTCACTGTATCCCTGCCTTTGATTAGCACCATAAATAGTAGCCTTATTTCTTTCCTTAATAAAGTTTGGTTTAAAATTGATATATTTAACTGTTCACAGCCAACTAATGTAAACAGATATTGCTATCTACCTTCCATTACTTTTATAATCTTTCTCTATTTCCTCAAGCTTTTGAATTTTTTTTTTTTTTTTTTTTTTTTTTTTTTTGCTTAGAAGAAGCAAAGAAGCTTAGAAAATCAGAGTCTTCTTGGAGTTTAAACAGAAATAAGGGAATAATTAAAATCTATAATTCTTCCAAATGTTCCTTGATATGGCATAACTCAATAGGTATAGCTGTTCTATTAGTGAAGCATTGAGAATTATCATCAGATGACTTTGCATTTGTGCCATCATTTTCCTCTTGATAGTTCAAGGAAGTCTACTATAGTGGAACTCAGGATAAAATAGATGAATATTTAGAACTATTGAATGTAGTCAATGTACTCTATTGGAGAGGTTCAAAATCAGAAATGTGGCACAGTGCTTTTCACATAGTTTACCATGCAATAAATATATGATAAATTTAGTTAAATAGCTAACTGACTCCTACTAATTATACCAACCCTTATATTTTTAAATGCCACCAAATTGTTAACTTCAGAATTGTGTGTTGTGTTCAGTAATTCTCAGCTCACTGATACATAACATTTGGGAGGTGCCTCACAGTACAAAATACTATGAGTTAATTACCATTTAAAAAAAAATAGAGTAGAATTTACCATTTTCTATGGAACTCAATAAAATGAATTGAGGGAGAGCAAAATCTAGCAAATGAGCACTTACAGCTCACAAATCAAGTTCTCTTATAGGAGAACATAAGTTACTTTCAAGCTAGAAACTTAAAGTGTTCTGAATTTACACTAGAGTCAAAACCAGATGAAATAGCTTTATGTGGGGGGAAAAAACTATATTAAAATTACACTTAGGAGAATCCCTCCACTTAAGGAAGAATTGCTACTTTGGGCACCTGGTTGGCTCAGTCAGTTAAGCATCCAACTTTGGCTCGGGTTGTGATCTCATGGTTCGTGAGTTTGAGCCTCGTGTCAGGCTCTGTGCTGATAGCTCAGAGCCTGGAGGCTGCTTTTGGATTCTGTGTCTTCCTCTGTCTCTGCCCCTCCCTCACACACAATCTCTCCCTCTCTCTCTCTCTCTCTCTCTCTCTCTCTCTGTCTCTCTCAAAAATAAACATTAAAAAACAAAAGGAAGAGTTATTATTAGTTAACTAAGCAAGTTCTACAATAAATTTTCCTGTTGATTTTTGAGATTAAGACACTCTTTCCAAAGGCTGTCTAAAGCAAAGAAATGGAGTCAGATGTCTTCTGGACATTCAATCCATTGACGACACAGAAAACCACGGTTATGCTATATAGTGAGGCACAATGTATTTCGTACATCGTTGCATTACATCCGAACCAACAGAGTTTATATTTTATTATTAACTTTCTGAACTCTCATTTTGTATCCATTGACTAGCAGAGTTTTCACAAAATGTTTATAAGGGTTTTATCTTTTTTTCTATGGAAAAAACAAACTTTGCACTCCACCAAGTTATCAAAAGTCATACCCAATTTTACCACATAAAATAATTCTCCAATGAGATCAATTCTTGAGTTCTTAGGATGTTATGTGCAATCATTAAGCAGTAAATAACTTTTTCCACATGAGAATTAGGAATAACTTACATAGAGAAAATGGGCAGAAAACAATCTACCAGAGAAATGAGATGTTAGTCATGAAGTCAACAACCAGTCTTAAACTGTCTCTTCTTAAGAAAACACAATTCACAATCTTATAATCTAGCTTTTTTAGGAAAAAAACAAAGAACAAAAACAAAAACCTGTACTCTGATCTGGAATGTCTTGGATTTTTATCTGAATAGATTCTCAGCCAGATGATAAACCAGATGTAATCAATCTAGAAATTGTTTGGCTCTTATTTGGCGGCTCTTATTTGGCTGCTGTTATTACAAAAGTTCACTTTTTAAAACTTCTTAAAAATGTTTTATTTATTTTTGAGAGAGAAAGAGCACAAGCAGGGAGGGGAAGAGAGAGAGGGAGACAGAGGATCCGAAGCAGGCTCTGTGTTGTCCGCTGTGCTGACAGTGGCACTTTAACTCATGAACCGCGAGATCATGACCTGAGCCCAGGTCAGAAGCTCAACGAACTGAGCCACCTAGGCACTCCCAGAAGTTCGCTTGTTTTAAGAAAAAAAAAAAAAACCCACTAAGATGTATGTCTAGGGTCTTTATTCTACTGTTGTCACACTGAACAAAGCAAGAACCCAGAAGCTACCACTATTCAGGCAAGTTCAAATGATAAATGCTTAGTGGAGACAGTTCAAATGTGAAATTATACAGCCATGTTACTAGTCCTATGTCATCTCAAAGAGATGCAAACATTTCAGAAATTCCATTTACCATCATTACAGAATCAAATATTCTAAGGACACTTAAGTGTTTTTTTGCACATTAGGGAAAAAATTCTCAGAAATATTCTCCATCTTATTTTTATGAATAATTCAAATTGTTAATAGCATAAGGAATTAATGCAATCAGTCAGTCCTCAAATTTGTTGACTTAGTAAAAAAAAAAAAGTGCCAATATTTGAGCTAAATACCTGCTGTGACAATTCATACTCAAAATGTTTCTCCATTTACCATGTTGTTTTCTTCTCACCGTTAGAAGAAATGTCAAGAAGACGACCTGTGGAGATTTTTTTTAATGCACATTTGGGGCATGTGGGTGACTTAGTTGGCCGAGCACCCAACTCTTTGATTTCAGCTCAGGTCATGATCTCTTGGTTCATGAGATTCAGCCCCACACTGGGTTCTGCACTGAAGCATGGAGTCTGCTTGGGATCCTCTCTCGCCCTCTCTCTCTCTCCGCCCCTCCTCCTTCCTCTGTCTCTCTCTCCCTCTCTCTCTCCCTCTCTCTCAAAATAAAATAAATAAACATTTAAAAAATAAAATGCACATCTGTGTTGTCATGCACATGTGTTGTCAGGATGAGCACAAGTTGATGTATTGAAGTGTTGAATCACTAGATTGTACACCTGAAACCAATATAACACTGCATGTTAACTACACTGGCATTACATTTAAAGAAAAATTCACAATTGTACGGAACTCCTAGCTATTTGCTATTCTGATTCAGTAGATCTGCTGTGGAAATTCGGCATCTATATTTTTCCAAAGTTTCACAGATAATTCGATCTAAATTGTGTACTCTAACAGATGCAAATTCTGATTCAGTAAGTCTGGGGTGGGGAAATTGTAACAAGTTCCCAGGTGATGGTGACATAGCTTGGCCTCAGAAAACACTGTGCCACAAGACCCTTACAGATAATTACAGAAAATAGGCTGACATGACATTGTAAACCAAGCATGAGCATTTAGAATAACAACTAATTGTGCCTCCTACACCTTACTAAACATTATTATACACAATCAACATATAATTCAGAATTGGGTACAAACAAGCCCAGGGGAGCATCTCTGTGGCATTGATTAGGAGATTAAATGTGCTTTTACTAAAAAGTCACAGAGCCATGTTGTTTCTTGCACAGTGAGCACATTAAGTACAACCCATTTAAAAAGGTTAATTATTAATTTTTTAAAAATAAATTGCCGGGGCGCCTGGGTGGCGCAGTCGGTTAAGCGTCCGACTTCAGCCAGGTCGCCATCTCGCGGTCCGTGAGTTCGAGCCCCGCGTCGGGCTCTGGGCTGATGGCTCAGAGCCTGGAGCCTGTTTCCGATTCTGTGTCTCCCTCTCTCTCTGCCCTTCCCCCGTTCATGCTCTGTCTCTCTCTGTCCCAAAAATAAATAAACGTTGAAAAAAAAATAAAAAAATAATAATAAAAAAAATAATAAAAAAATAAATTGCCATCTACAGTCTACAGTCTCTCTCAGGCACGTCTATCGCCCACAGGAACACAACATACATTTCCTCTTGAGGCGCTACATTTCTGAACTGTTCATGCAACGAACATCCCGCACTCAGGATGGAGACATGCTACACAATGTGCTCTCTGTTAGCAGTTTGCCCGAAGTAAGTATTAGAATTCAAGGAGCTGTCTGAAGTTATTCATCCTTAAGAAAAGGAAGTTGAAGGGCTTGGTTGATGCCTTCGCTGAGGCAGAGAATATAACAAGGTGCTCTCTAGGTACTATGGTCTGAGGGACTTCGATTAATTGTCAAGTGATATGGTTAATACAAGTCAGAGTAAGTCTTTTTTTTTTTTTCTTTCAACGTTTATTTTTGGGACAGAGAGAGACAGAGCATGAACGGGGGAGGGGCAGAGAGAGAGGGAGACACAGAATCGGAAACAGGCTCCAGGCTCTGAGCCATCAGCCCAGAGCTGGACGCGGGGCTCGAACTCACAGACGGCGAGATCGTGACCTGGCTGAAGTCGGATGCTTAACCGACTGCGCCACCCAGGCGCCCCAAGTCAGAGTAAGTCTTAAGCAATTCTAATATTGTAGCATATGTTTCAGGCCCACTTAGATGTTTCCTAGATTCATAATGCCCGTTTTACTCTCACACACATATGATAGGGCCTCTTTAAATTCTGTTTATGGGAATATAAATGTTCCATTAATCTCTTTGATCACTCTAGAAAGTGCTGTGCTTTCATCCTCTGTGATAATAGGTGAAGTGTTCTCGTGACTAATATACAGATGGAGATAAGCCTTATTAAGAGCATTCTAGAGGCGCCTGGGTGGCTCAATTGGTTAAGTGTCTGACTTTGGCTCAGATCATGATCTCACGGTTCGTGGGTTCGAGCCCCAAGTGAGGCTCTGTGCTGACAGCTCAGAGCTTGGAGCCTGCTTCGGATTCTGTGCCTCTCTCTCACTCTGCCCCTCCCCTTCTCAAGCTCTGTCTCTCTTTCAAAAATAAATACACATTAAAAGAAAGAGAGAAAGAAATGCCAGTAGTGTACTGTATTTATTCTGGGAGAAATGTCTAATTGCTTAGCCCTGCAGCATTCTAACCTGGGGCCTCTTCATCCTGTTGGGACAGAGGGAGGGGTCCTTTAAATTGCAGTTGGTGGAAAGAATTAGCTCCAGATCAGAACCCCAGGTGCAAAGCAATTCTTTTGGGGGAAGAACAGAACCTCATAACAGGGTCTGTTCACATGTAATGATTTTCCCTTTGAACCATTATCACACAGACCATCAGGTACCCCTCACTTTTCCACTGTAAATGCATGTATGCAGCTAAGCAAACGCATTTGCAAAACTCCATCTCCTACAAGCAAAAAGAAGCTGAAAATATCACTGGCAGGTAATCAACATTTAAACATGAAGAATTCACTGATCACTTCATAAAAGTGCTGTTCAAAGAATACCCCATCAAGGCCCAATTTCGTGACATAGTCTGAACTTCAGTTCTTCAAGTACTATAGTTTGTTCTTAAACAGTATCACCTATTTAGTTTGTTACATTACATATGCATCTATTGCCAAATGTTTTCCCATAAGTGTCAGCGACTTCAAAAGGGCAATCTCATTTTACCCAGTCAGAGAAAACCTGTTATTACCAAAAAGCTATGCATACACGAGGAGCCATCTTAGGAAGCTTTCTGGAACAACTATTGCAGAAATGGAAGTTAAACATTCTAGAGTGATATTTTAAGAAATGCTCTGAGACTAGAACTTCTTCATGCTCATTGAGCTTGGTGAAAACAAAACAAAATTAAACAAAATCCTTAGAAACATGCAAACCAGAGGCACCTTAACTTGCTAACTGAAAAGAGTAACTAGATATGCAGCCTCTGTCTATTTCAGTAAACAGAGTTCTCAGAAACACCGTGAAAACCGTTAAGATTTTATTTGAGCCAAACTTACTTTCTCCCGGTACTTTTTGGACTGGATGGTAACTCTATCCACTCCCCTGTTAGGCTTGTAATTCTTTCCATTCTAAGACCTACCTCCAGGCAAGGAAGAACCTAATTTGAAGTCTTTATCCTTCTTAGTTGACCTGACTTTAAATTAAATTTATTTACCCATTTTGCTGTGTGAAATTTGTATTATCCTATTACTTTTACCCATTTATATATATAATACAGTATATATTTATGTATATATACACATATATACACATAATGTAATATAGTGTCATATTAACATCATATATATATTCTAAGATATTATAATGCTACTATAATTAAAATATACAGATTGTACTTGTGTATTGTAATTCATAAGAAATATATATATCGGGTCATTCAGAAGACCAAAATATATTTTTTGTGTATGTTTGGTCTTTATCTACAGTTCTTGGCTCACAGTTCTTAAATCCCTTGGAATTTCCTTATCCATAAGAGCAATGAGAGCATCTTTTGTTATAATATTTGGTGTCTTGTCCTAGATTCTTGAAAATATTTCAGAGCCGTAAGAGAGAAATGGGTGCCTTGTGAACAACTGGGTCTATTTTAATGAAGATGAGACTTCTGGAAATCCTCTGAGGTTGGGGGCTGATTGCCAGAGGGACTAGCCATAGAATACAGGTTTGAAAATTTCAGTCCCACCTCCATGATTTCCTGGGAAGGAAGAGGGCTAGAGGTTGAATCAATCCCCAATGGCCAATAACTTAATCAATTATGCCTATGTAATGAAACTTCCGTAAAATCCCAAAAGGAGGGGCTTCGTAGAGATACCCTGATGGTAAACCCTAATGCTTTCAGGTGCCACTGTGTAGCTAGGGAGTAGGGGTGCAAAAGAACCTGACTCTGGGGGCCCAAACACACCAGGTTCAGCCATTCGCCACTGACAAAATGCAAAGGCAGAGAGATGACAGGTGGTGAAAGAAGAAAGGAATTTAGTTCAGTAAGGCAATACCAGGAAGACAGGGGGCTAGTGTTTCAAAGACTGTCTCTAAAGTGCTGGAAATACTTACAGGTTTATATGGGGCACAGGTTGGTGGGTACGCGCAGGTTGGCAGTAAAGGTCAAATTGATTATTGTCTTGGGGTCAGTCACACAGGATCTTACTGACTCAGGGCAGTCTTTCTTACTTGAGGGGGTAGTTTCAGTTCCCTTCAGAGGATCCTTTGCCTGCAGGGTCTTTTGCTTGAGTTAAGAGATAAGCTGGAAAGAAAAATTTAATCAATTGGAAAGTTTGAAGTCAAAATGGAGGTAGTTGAGGTCCCAAACTCCATGAGGACAGAAGCTCTTTAGTTCAGGACCTCCCTCTATGTATCTCTTAATCTTTCTGTTGATTCATGACCATTAATATTCTTTGTAATAAATCAGTAATCTAGTGAGTAAATTGTTTTCCTGATTCTTGTGAACTCTTCCAGCAAATTAATTGAACCCAAGGAGGGAATAGTGGAAACCTCTGATTTATAGCCAGTTGGTCAGAGTACAGGTAACAACTTGAGACTGTGACTAGCATTTGAAATGGAGAGCTACTTTGTGGGACTGACACCTTTACCTGTGGAATCTGATGCTATCTCTACATAGATATTGTCAGAATTGAGATGAATTGAGTTGAATTCTCAAACACCCTGCTAATGTCTAAGAATTGTTTGTTGGTGTGGGGAAGCCTACACACACATACACACACACACACACACACACACACACACACAGACACACACACACACACATTAGAATTGGGCCCAGGAACCCAAAAGAATATTTATTTATCCTAGTAACAATGTAACATCGTATATAACATAGTAATATTCACATATGCACACACACATAAAATCTAGCAATTTTAATTATTGTAGCTTTATAATATCTCAGGGTTTTGCTTAAAACTTTCTAAGCTCCTCACGCTTTCAAAAAGGAAAGTAGCAAATAAACAAGGGAGAGGAAATGGGAGGAAAAGTAAGAAAAGGAGGAGAACATAAGGGAAGAAAGAAAAATGACATTGGAATTGGAATTATAACTTACTTTGTGAAGAACTGTATCTTTATAAAACTAAGTCCTCCCTTCCCTGCATGTGATAGGCCTTTCTATTTAGGTATTTTCTAAGACTTTTGTAAATTTTCATAAATTTTCTTCTTAACACCACTGCTCATTACTTCTTAAGTTTATCCATAGCTAGTTTATAATTTTGTTGACATTGTGAATGAGGTCTTTCATTTTTATTGTATTTTCAAATAGTTAAGTAGTTATAAAACTGATATTTTACTTTCTATCTGCTTAAGTCCTTTGTCTACATCTTAATTGGTTCAGCATTCTAGAAGGAGTAACAAAGTAATGAGAGTTATTGCCTTCTCCCCACACCAAACGCCCAACAAGTATTTATGTAGATTTTCTTCCTTGACCTGTGGTTGCTATGCACTGCTTCATAAATTTCCTTACCTTAAAACATTCTTATTTTCTGGTAGATTTCCTACTCAATCATGATATATTATTATAGTAAAATCCTGTTGTATTAAATTCACTAATATCTGTGAAAGCCTACACTGTCATAATTTAGATACAACTGCAGGCTTTTGCACTTTGTGAGATTTTGCTATTTGGCTTATATTAGCTGAATTGGAAAATTTTCTTTCTTTCCTAGGCTCTTCATATTAATTCTTCCTTGATAGTTTAGAAGAATTCATCTGTAAAACTATCAGGACAAGAGACTTTTAAAAACCGAAAATATTTAATTATTTCTCTAGATATTGGTCTTTTGAGGTTTTCTAATTATTTTAGAAATGATCTTATTAATTAATGTTGCATAAAATATTATTTATCATTAATATTTTTAATATTATCATAGTTATATAATAGTCTGTTTTAAAATTTCATAGATATATTATTATATTGATGCTAATTCCTTTTTGTTTAGATTTACCAGCACATTACACATTTTTTAATGTTTTTTTAAAAAAGTGTCAGGGCGCCTGGGTGGCTCAGTCGGTTGAGCGTCCGACTTCAGCTCAGGTCACGATCTCACGGTTTGTGAGTTCGAGCCCCGCGTCGGGCTCTGGGCTGATGGCTCAGAGCCTGGAGCCTGCTTCCGATTCTGTGTCTCCCTCTCTCTCTGCCCCTCCCCCATTCATGCTCTGTCTCTCTCTGTCTCAAAAATAAATAAACATTAAAAAAAATTAAAAAAAAATAAAAATAAAAAAGTGTCTAGCTTTTATGATTGTCTATAGATTTTTCAATCCCTAATTACCTTATTTTACTTTTTGTATCAATTAGTTTCCTTTTCCTAAATTTGCTCGTTTTCAAATGTTTTGAGTTTTTTCTAATCGTTTATTTTCATTCATTTGTGTTTAATAATAGAAACGTGTAACCTATCCTTTTCTAGAATGGCTTCAGCCCCTTGCTGGTACATTGTATTTTTGGAACATTGTATTTTTATTGTTCTCATTTTCTGTATAGTCTCTATTTAGACTATCTGGAAATTCTCCCTTTTATTCAAAAGTTGCTTAGAAGTAACTGACTTTATTGTCTTTAAACTTATGCTAGTAATTTCCCTTTTTATTTTGCTTGTATTCAGTGAGCCCATTTTAGTTTCAGACTTTTATTTAGCTCATTAAAAATTTCCACGTCTTTTCATTAATACTTCTCTTTGGCTTCTCTTTCTCTTTCTGAGGTCTCTATCATATGTATAATAAATTTTTTACTTCTCTCAATACCTCATCTTTTTATTTCATCATTTCAATCTCTGCTTCTCCTTATGTAGCCTCGTGGAGAGTTTGTCAGACATGTCAAACTCTTAAAATCAATTTGCTAGAATATATAAATCTTTATTCACTGTCTCTTTCATTGCTTTTAATTTGGCAACCATTTTTAAAACTCTTCTTTAAATTATAGTGAAGTTGTTCTTAGATGGGTTTGTTTTTATCAGTGACCATTTTGGTTACATAAATGTAGTGGTTTGGTTTTTTTTTTTAATCTTACTGAGTACACAAAAAATTTCAAAATGTATTCCTGTTTCTTTTCATAAATTCTAATGTTTCAGAGCAGTCCCCTTCCTTTGTACTAAAATAATTATGTGCCTGATGATTTTTCTGTCTCCTCAGGCACACCTGAGGCAAAGGAAATTCTCTTGTTGTCTACAATTAGAAGTTGACAGGGAACTGTCAAAGACTGGATGAGTCTTTCTGTTCAAACCTTTCTAGCATAAAAACACGAAAATATGAAAAGCTGAGATTTACTGTAATCATACTTTGCTAGTTCAGAGGTACAGTGGCCTGGGGAGAAATAGGAAATATCTGAAGCCAAAGACAGCAAGTAGTAGCCAGGAATTAGCTGGCAGAGGACCACCATTCTTTGCCTGGCATAGTTACATTTGTTAGGAGCCAGCCAAAGAAGAGACCTACTTCTTACCTAGTGGGCCAAGTAGGCAGGGAGTAAATGCCACTTTGGGCATCTCTGCTTGCCATGACCTCCTGGAACCAATTGTTTTTCCCAGAAGCAGTAATAGGATCCATATTGTTCTGCTGACTTTGGATGGAGGCAAAGGAGAAAAGGCTGGTGGCTAACATGGATTTTGCCAGGACCTTTGCACTTGCTCTCACCTATACTTCGCCTATAGAGGATCGTGTGTCCAATCAACCATTTCTTCATTTCAGTCCTGTTTATTCAAGTAACTCAAAATTCCTCAGCTTGTCATGTGAGAAAATTCCCTGCTTCATGGGTTATCAGAATTAGCAAAAGTTATTCCTTACTTTCATACTCCGCTGGGCATTTCCATTCAACTCATATGATCATTAGTCATATGTGCTTACTCAATCATCTTTGTTAATATAGGATTTTTTGTTTTGTTTTTGCACTAATGGATGTAGTCCCATGTTTTCTGTTTTATTTCAACCTCTGGTTGTGAAGTTTCTGAAAACGGTATTAAACAACTAGGTCAGTTTGTCCTTTGACATCTGGGAAAATGCTAGACTTACGTTGGTCCATGAATGGAAGAAAAGTCTATGCTACTCTCTTCACCATTTCTTAGCTTCCATCATCTTCCAAAACAGCTGCAAAGAGAGTTTTAACCAGCATTTCAGAGATCCCTTTACCTTTTTGTTTGTTTGAACATATTTCCCTCAATGAATTAACAATAATCCATTACACTGCAATGTTCAGAAAAAAATTGTATTTTTAATCTAAATATTAGACTAGATTGGAGGTTCATTCTTTTTTTTTTTTTTTTTTTTTTCAACGTTTATTTATTTTTGGGACAGAGAGAGACAGAGCATGAACGGGGGAGGAGCAGAGAGAGAGGGAGACACAGAATCGGAAACAGGCTCCAGGCTCTGAGCCATCAGCCCAGAGCCCGATGCGGGGCTCGAACTCACGCACCGCGAGATCGTGACCTGGCTGAAGTCGGACGCTTAACCGACTGCGCCACCCAGGCGCCCCAAGAGGTTCATTCTTTATAACAAAAGGAACAATTTCACTTGTAGATTGAAACAAATGATATTACTGACAGACATATATACTTTCTTGATAGTAAAAGCAATAAAAATATGAAGGAGTGAGCTGAATAAATGTAAAGAAAAAAAGGAAAAGATATTATAAAATCCTCTTAAGATAAATCATCAGAAATATATCTTTTAGGTCCTTATGTACAAAATCTATTTATTTCCAAAAACAATTTCTCTCTTAAACTTCTGATATTCAATCCCTTATAGATATCTCAAATACCACCAAATTGTACATGAACACTGCAATGCAATTTTATTTTTAAAAAAAAATTTTTTTCAACGTTTATTTATTTATTTTGGGACAGAGAGAGACAGAGCATGAATGGGGGAGGGGCAGAGAGAGAGGGAGACACAGAATCGGAAACAGGCTCCAGGCTCTGAGCCATCAGCCCAGAGCCTGACGCAGGGCTTGAACTCACGGACCGCAAGATCGTGACCTGGCTGAAGTCGGACACTTAACCGACTGCGCCACCCAGGCACCCCTGCAATGCAATTTTAAAAAGAAGACACTCATGTGAATACAACCAATAATATAAACATTTCTCTTTTAACTCGAAGGTACTGATCATGCATGTCCAGTGATCCACTGACAAAAAATATCATGAATCAACTCACTACATTCTGCCATGACACTTCTGGGAAAAACAACAACTCCATCTTTATTCTTATGTGGTCAGCCACGGGGAATTTCCCTCACCTGTACATTTCAAAATGTATTATCTTCAATCAGTATGTAACAGATAGTAATGTTCTAAGAAAATGCATTTTCCATAAGTCGTTTTTGATAATCACTGGGTGCTGGAAGACAGGCTTAGTGACAAGGAAACACATGCAGAAATGACACAACCTACCATCCCTTTACAGATCAGCTTCTTCTAAATCAAGAAGGAAAACCGGATGTATGAAAGCCAGGTTACAGATTTTGGGATGATACGTCTCTAATAGCCATGCATCCCATTGATTGCTTGATTATGAGCTGATTGGATTTGCTAAATCACTACTCCCTCCCTCCTTCACTTGTTATGGAAAGTTCTCCCTGAAATTGTACAATCCGTTTAGGGAACTGTATCAGTAAGGAATGATGTTGACTTCATGGAACAGACACTACTAAGAGTGACAGTATTCGCCCCAGATAACGAGAAGTCTAACAGCAGTCTCTCCAGGCTGGTGTAGCTACTGAAAACTATTATCAAGGATCTAGCTATTCATTAATGTGTAAGCCTCATCCTCCTGATTATGGCCTCCTATTCACAAAAGTACTGCTACACTCCAGGCATAGAACTGATGTTACAGGGAGGAAGAAGAAGAAGAAAAAAAGAAACCTGTGAAGAACCATTGGTACCCATAATTAAGAAGACAAAATCTTCCCCAAAGCTAACAAATACTCACCAGCCACAGCTGTGTCACATAGCCATCTCCAGTTTCAAGGCTATCTGGGATATTGAATTATTTTAGGTGGCTTTGACTGCCTATCAACAAAGTTGGGATTTTTTTTTAATCTTGTTACTAAAATTATTTTATTAAAATTACATAGTGAACAAAGAGCATTATCTGCTAAACAGGCTTTCAGTAACACATTGTTAGAGACGCTGGTTCTGTAAAACCTGACTCCTGTTGGTGCACGAGTTGTGTATATTGGCTCTCTCACCATCTGAACAACATAAATATTATATTTATTTTGAGTAATCACTTAAATACATTTTGTTTCATGTACATTTAAATACATTAAATGTATTTTCTTCACATGTAGAACAATTTATATGATGCACTTATTAATATTTGCTACAAAATCCCTGTTGAGTTTACTACTTCAGATCTTTTACACTACCTTCAAAAACACAATTTCCTCCAACCATTTAATATTTCAGAATATCCTACTGCTATCTACTTTAGAATCTTAAAGGCATTCCTTCTCCTGTGACTTCTCTCCTCCTCAAAGGGAGGAGACTTCTCTCCTCAAGTACTACTTAACCTTGCCTTTTGTCTATGAGGACAAGTAAAGATCAGCCCTCCAATTCAAGGATAATCATGCAAATTTGTTATTTTTTAGAAATAAATGTTTTATTTTAGAATAGTTTGTGACTTACAAAAAAGTTGTAGAGAATTCCCATAAACTCCACACCCAGTTTCCATGAGCTCTTATTTGGCAAAATGTCTCTGAAAATCTGTCTGATATTTTTCTAATGATTACACAAGGGTTATAAATTTTGAGGAGAAAAACCACAGAAGTAAAGTGTCATTTTCATCATATCAACCAAGGGTACATGCTATCAACATGGCTTTATCGTTCATATTAACCTTGATCACCTAATTGAGGTAGTATTTTCAGGTTTCTCTCCTGTGAAATTACCTTTTTTTTTTTAACCTCCTTTTCCATTTTTTTGGAAAGAAGTCACTAGATGTATTACACACTTAAGAAGTAGGGAGCTATTCCCCTCTTTCTTGAGGGGAGAATATCTATACAAATTATTTGGAATTTTTCTGCATGGAGATTTGTCTATTTCCCCCCAATAGTTTATATATTCAATCATTTATTTATAACAGTATAGATATATGGGCATTTCGTTTCTATTTTGAACTATGATCCAATACTTTATTGTGCCATTGTTCAAAATGGTTTCTATTTGGGCTATTGGGAATTTTCATTTGATTCCTGTGTCCCTTTGACATACTTTTATCATTGATATCTGTCTTTCCTTTGTTCCTTTTGTTTTCTTGGTACTTTCTTACTTTATGACTACAAGATGCTCCAAGATCATCTTGTGTATTTCCTGCCTAGGCCCTGGATTCGCCATTTCTCCAAGAAGCCTTGGATCTTTTTATTGGAGAATGGCATTAGAAATCAACAGAGAACAAACTGAGGGTTGATGGAGGGAGGTGTGTGGGGGATGGGGTACATAGGTGATGGGTATTAAGGAGGGCACTTGTTATGATGAGCACTGGGTGTTGTATGTAAGTGATGAATCACTGAATTCTACTCCAGAAACCAATATTACACTAGAATTTAAATAAAAATTTGGGGGAAAAAAATCAAGCAGTTAGGTGCAAATTTACTTTTAAGTGGCAGTTGTGATATAGTAAGAAGTACACCTGAATTGGACTCAAATTTGGAATGAGAGAAAAAGTTCAAAGCCTCGTTCTATCATTTCTGAACTGTTATCTTGGCTATGTTATTTATCTTCTCTGTCCCTTCGCTTCCTCTTATGTAGTGATAGTAATAATAGCCAATTCCTGTAGAAAGAGACTTCTCAACCTGGACACTGTTGACATATGTGCAAGATAATTCTTTGTTGTAAGGAGCTATCCTGTGCATTGTGTAACGTTTAGCAGCATGTCTGGCCTCTACCCACTAGATGCCAGTAGGCACGTACCAGTCATGATTATCAAAAACGACTCCAGACATTGTCAAATGTTCCCTGGGGGGAAAAATTGTCCCCAGTTGAGAACTACTGCTGCAGAATAACTTACTGTGTATCAGCCACTAAGTATTCCAAATATATTATTTTTAAAATACAATAATCCCATGACATTGATATTATTTTACAAAAAAGCAAAGAGTAAAAGAAAAGGTAAGAAGCTTGCCCAAGTTTTCATAGTTAATTAGCTATGTAGCTGAGGTTTGAGGCCAGTCTGACTTTGAAACCTATGGTTTCAAATAATATCACAACTGCCTCTGTAAAAGCCATAATTAACAATTCTGCTCTCACGGAGCTGTGATAAGAGTTAATGTCATCTATAAGAACATCACACATGATTCTTAGAATAGAGGAGACATACGGTAAATGCTGGAAGAACCTATATCTGAACCTCCCTCTGACTCCACACCAAGCATGCTCTATTTCCTGTACCCCTTGTAGTATTTACCTTTAGTTCTTGCTTCTGCAAATTTCTTACCTTCTGCCTACAAACAGGCTCAGCTCTTTTCCAACTGAAGAAAGAGAATCTTTGCCTGGATGAGGTTTCTTTTTGCAAGTTATCAAATATTTTAACGTCATATTCATATTTGTTTTCCCTTCCTTATCATTCGCTCATTTCATAATGTTTTAAAACCTTAATCCATTTCTGCCTATGTGCTCCTATTGACCTGATCCAGCAGGTCAGTGTCAGTGATCCCCCTGACACTAGAAGGCGCTAGCACTAGAAGGAACTTGAGCGTAGACACCTCCTTGTACAGATGAGAAAGCCGAAGCAAGAAATGTTTCAGGACTTGCCAAGGATATATAACTATTGTCCACTTAGTTTTTTTTTTTTTTTTCCTAAAAAAGTTGTTGGTCTCTGCTTCACCTGAAGATGCTCAACACTCCCCCTTATCTTGTTTCATTAATCGTATTATCTCCCACGACCACAACAGTCATATCTTAGATCTTTTAGATCAAAGATCTCTTACATCTTTTCTCTGACCTACCCCATACCCTGAGCCACAGATGCACAGCTTTAATTGCCTAGTGAACAATATTACTTAGATGTCCTACAACTATCTGAAACATCTACAAAGTAAAAGTCATCATTTTTACTACTGAAGTATTCCTTTTAACATCCCTATCTTTCTTGATGGGAAATTTATTTTATCATTATCACTTCTATTTTTATCTCCATTATCCTCATGCCAAATCTCTGTTGAACTGTATACATTTTTACCTCTGCAGTCTTTAATGTAGCTCCATTTAATTCCAGCTTTTATGATTCTAGTTTGAACTTTCTTTATTACCTGGAACATTTACATAATTCAGTGAATAGCTTCCTACTTCAGCCTTTCCTTCCCTCATAATTTTGAATTAAATTTCTTAAAACACAACCCTCATAATGTGATAGGCTGCTCAGTATCTCTGCATTACTAAGATCTATGCAGTTTAATGCAGTAGCCACTATCTACCTGTGGCTATTGGGCCCTTGAAACATGGTCATTACAAAGTGAGACAGACTGGAAGTGTAAAATGCACATTGGGGTTTGGAAACAGTACAAAAAATTAAGCATAACATCTTTATACTAATTTTTATAGGGATTAAATGCTGAATTGGTAATATTATGGATATGTTGGGTTAGAGAACATTATTAAAATTAGCTTTACCTTTATTGAGTGATTAACAGAAGTTTAAAATTGCATATGTGGTTCACATTATATTTCTTTGGACAGTGATGGCCTGGATACGTAAACATACATTCAGATTTTCATGCAAAATTTCTACTATAATTCCCCAACTTTCCCAACTTCTTTTCCATTACTACACATCTGTGTGTATGTGTGTCTGCGTCATGCACTCCATTCCGGTGAGATAATTGCTATTCCCTGACCATACCCCCAGGCGTTACCACTGTCGTGCCTTTGCTCATGTGGTTCACTCCTAATACAGCTCCCTGTCTTCCATTTCTGCCTATTAGGACTCTTTCATCATTGAATAACTAAAACCTAATACATGAGAGCATAAGCGAGAAGACATTTTATTGGCTGTGTACTTGAAAAGTCTAGATGTCAGTTTGAGAAACTGTTGGATCCAGGGGCTTGAATAATGTCATCAAGACGTGAGACTCACTTTCATTTGATCTCTACTCTCTCCTGCCCTGCTTCATCTCATACTCTGTCCATCTCTCACCTCTATTTTCCTTTGCGTTGCCTTCGATTTACTTTCATGTAGTAAACTCCTATAGCTCCAACTTTTGCAGCCATAAAAGAGAAAGTTCCTTTTAACTGCACTGGGTCAAATATTTTCAAGGTAGTAATTGTTACCTGACTAGTCAGATTTGGCCCATATGCAACTCATGAAACAAGGATGGGATCAACCTCACCCAAGCCACACAGCCTGAGTGTGGAAGGTGGGTCAGGTAGAAGGAAAGTCAAGGCGATGACCCCAGAAGACAAGGTTTTGGAGCAGACAAAACTAACAGGTGTAACTGACATTGTTAAATGTCTATAGTTCATCAACGTTTATCTCAAACAACTTTTCATAATGGAAATCTTCCACTTCCTAAATTGGATGTGGTTTCTCCCTTTAAATTCCCAATCTCTATTGTCTGTACCTCTCTTGGGGCAATTGCCATATTTATTATATTTATTTCTGTGATCATATTAAGTCCATTGTCTCTAATCCTTGTTTTATAAAATTATCCCTAATAAGGTTCTCATGAGCTATTGAATGCATAATATAAATCACACATTTATTGAATTGAATAGAATTGTTGTTCAGCATGGAATCTTTTTAGGTAGGAACTCTATGCACCTAAAGAGAAATGCAGAGCTATAAGCAAATAAAAGTGACTTAATACAGTTAAGTTTTTTATCAGATAAAAAGTGGTACTTAATTGCTGTATTCATACAGAATGTAAAGAAAATTCTGATTTGTAGTAATAGATTAAAATATTTTAAAACAACTTTTATTTTACATGTGACTATTGAGTTATAGGAGAAAAAGTATTATAGGTGAAAAGAAGTGTTAGAAAATAAGGAAGTCAGAAAGGGAAAGAAAACAGGCAAGGTGAAGAGAGATTCAGGCAGAGTAGGAAGGAGGAAGAAGAGTGTCACTGGGAGGAGAAACCAGCAAAAAGCAGCAGAGTGCAAAACTAAGATTAAAAATCTGTTTTCTGTTTCCTATGCATTAAAGACAAGGGGAAAGAAAAACAGAGGGAAAAAAATTGATCACATGGGGTATAAACAATCATGCACTAAAATTAAAAGGTAAACAGCAATTTGGAGGAAAAAGTGTTAACGAGGATTATAGATAAGAACAGTGTCTGACACATAGTAGATTCATTAAATATGTGAATACACCCTCACATTTTTAATATATAAGGAGCTCCTGCAAACAAAATTATAGTAGAAAAACTGTCAAAGACATGATCAAAAGAAGAAACATAAATAATTAATAAACATGTAAAATTAAAAGTGAAGTTTTAGTAAGCCCAAAATGCAAAATCAAACAATGAGATATTTTGAACTCGCATTGGTAGGTGAATGCAAATTTATACTTTTCTAGAAAGCAATTTAATACTGTATGTTTAGCTACTGCTAACGTTACGAAGGCATACAAAAATAAACATTTATTTCTCACGTACAGGTGTCGGGGACAGGAGGATGGTTCTGCTTCATACTGAAATTCTGGCTGGCGTGGCTGTCTCCTCTGTGGATCTCATCCTTCTCCTGAAACCAGGAGAAAGGTTTGCTTTGGCAGAGGTAGGAGAGGGAAAATGGAAATGTGCTAGACTCCTATGGATCCAGGCTCGGAACTCACCCAGACCAGAAGCCAAAGCGAATCATAAAACCAAATTCTGGGTCAAGGCGTGAGGACACACACTCCACACAGAATGACACCACCGAAGAGTCATGGACTCAGTGGAGGAGGAAGAATTGAGCCAAGCGTTTAATCTCCTACAGGTAGTTTTCTGGAAAGCTTTTACAAAAGTCCAGAAGTTTCAAACTGATGACCCAACTGCAAAATCCTACTGCTGTTTTTGTTTTGGTGGTTGTGTCCTGAGTGCCCTTAAATGGGGCATGCATTCTCCCCTGTCTCTACCGGACCGGGCTGTCTTACACTCGGCTGCTTTTTAGGGACTTGACTTCACCCTGCAGGCATCTGAGCTTGAGTTCTCTGGTTTACAGTTATGCCATTACACCACTATTTCTAATTATGAAAAACTGGAAATTCATCAAAGGTCCAAAAAGAGGAAAATAGACAAGGTCTTGATAGAATATGAATATTATGTAGCCAAAATTATGTAAAATTATATTTCATAACATTTGGAAAGCCTTTCGGGATAGTAATAAAATTAATCAGGATTTATAGTGATATGTAATTATGTTTTACATTTTATAAATGAATAATGTATGTATACATTATATACCTTTATTAAAGAGAGGATGGTAAGGAATATATCAAATATTATGTGACCATCTCTGAATGTTAAGATGACCAACAATTGTTTTCTTCTTTGTATCATTCCATATAATCATAATTCCCTATGATAAATATTGTTGCTTTCATAAAGCAAAAATGTATAAAAAATAAACTGCTCTTTTGCCCACAAATCTGTTAGGATTTAAAAGTAATTTCACATAATACCATCCCTTCCACTTTGCAACTTGAAAACAATATAGTGGTTCCATACTTAATTGACATACAACATTCACTCTTCCCTCTGTATGGTACAGTCCCTTATATTATTTATCAATGCGTTTCCTCCCCAGAATAAATTATACATGACTTTGAGGACAGTAATGGCTTTTATTACACTTCTCATATCACCTAGTGCAATGCTTTACAATCAGTGAACATGATAAAAATAACACACTAAACTGGGGCGCCTGGGTGGCTCAGTCGGTTGGGCGTCAGACTTCGGCTCAGGTCATGATCTCGCGGTCCGTGAGTTTGAGCCCCACGTCGGGCTCTGTGCTGACTGCTCAGAGCCTGGAGCCTGTTTCAGATTCTGTGTCTCCCTCTCTCTCTGACCTTCCCCCATTCATGCTCTGTCTCTCTGTCTCAAAAATAAATAAACGTTAAAAAAAAAAATTAAAAGGGGCGCCTGGGTGGCGCAGTCGGTTAAGCGTCCGACTTCAGCCAGGTCACGATCTCGCGGTCTGTGAGTTCGAGCCCCGCGTCGGGCTCTGGGCTGATGGCTCAGAGCCTGGAGCCTGTTTCCGATTCTGTGTCTCCCTCTCTCTCTGCCCCTCCCCCGTTCATGCTCTGTCTCTCTCTGTCCCCAAAATAAATAAACGTTGAAAAAAAAAAATTAAAAAAAAAATAAAATTAAAAAAAAAAATAACACACTAAACTACATTATTTCATTTAAGACCAGTCTTACAAGTTATATAATATCATTCCTACTTGTTCCTCATTTTACAGATGAGGAAGATGAGACTTTGAGAGACTAGGTAACTTGGCCGAGATTACACAGAGATAAGTGGCAAAGCTAGGATTTGAGCCCAACCAGTTTTGTCCGAGAGCCCACCCCGAACAAAGAAAAGTCAATAAATGTGCAGACCTTGGTTGGTATCTACCGAATTCATTTCTTGTCTTTATCTGCTCTCCTTTACGTTCTGAGGAATCTGACTCCTGCAGCCTGTGTTTCTCAATCACCCTTGTTAACTGGCTTCCTTGTAACGAGAGGCACTAACGGGATCCTGGAAGACGGGAGGATGGCACAAAGCAGATTCACCCCCTCTCTCTGCCTTGAGCAGCGCCTCCACTCAGGAGGCAGCCTTTACCAGTTTCTGCTCTGTGGCCCTGGCACATCCTGGACTTTCTCCTCTTCCCCTCCAGCCAGAAGTTCAACAGCTTCTTGTTGCTAATCGTTGCCTCTGTTTGGTGTCTCTGTCTCCCCTAATCTCTCTCTCTCTCTCTCTTTTTTTAATGTTTATTTTTGAGAGAGACACAGAGAGAGAGAGAGACAGAGTGCCAGCAGGAGAGGGACAGCGAGAGAGGGAGACATAAAATCCAAAGCAGGCTCCAGGCTCTGAGCTGTCAGCACAGAGCCCAACAGAGGGGCTCGAACTCACAAAACATGAGAACCCACAAAACGTGAAAACCCACAAAACCCGAGATCATGACCTGAGCCGAAGTCCGTTCCCTAACCGACTGAGCCACTGAGGCACCTCTCCCCTAATCTCTTTAACCAATTCCATGCATTAAATTCTCTGTTTCAAATATTGACCTCTTCCACTAAACATCTCCTCGGAGAAAACTTGCCCAGAAGAATGCCTGCTGGCTTTTATATCCAAACTTCAGGCTCTGTGAATTTCTCAACACAATGGCTTTTTATTGATATTTATAAAGGATATATTTACATTTATGTCCCAAACCTCTATAGACCATTTTAAACAAACCAAACCTCCCCTGTGTGAGGAGAAAGCTTTGCATAACATTCCAAATACAAATGGTAAAATGTTTTGGACAGTGTGCCAACACCAATCAGGGAGCATCCCTATGTTGCTCTTAGAGCCCTGACCTCATGTTTCTTTACAATTGATCTCCACCAACCTAGCTAGGTAGTCACTTTCTTCGTTTACTGCTATAGCTCCAGCTTTCAGAATAATGTTTGGCATATAGTAGGTGCTCATTAAATATTTTGTTAAATTAATATTAGACTCTTTAGTTATTCCATCTGTAAATTTCAGGATTTTCACTACCTCTGACTGAATTGCAAATTTATCACTTATTGATCCTTTTTGCAATTAATGCTTTAAGTCCTAGATGTTCTCTGATTGAAGAAAGGAAACCATAGAGACCTATGGAAGAATTTATCTCTGGCCCACATGGCCAGATCATATACTACTTTCGTATGTTGTCTAAAAAAACCCAAAGATCCTCAGAGGTCCAAAGAGAGAAGGGGCCTTTCTAAAATCATAAAAAAAAAAAAAAAAAAAAAAAGGCAGAGGATGAAACTGAGTCACATAGAATCTCCTCCCTACCCACTCTAGTACAAGGATCAGGAGACTTTTTTGAGAAAGAACCCAATTTTGGCACAGATAGTGCACAGTTTTGTATAGTCAACCTCCATTTCATCATGTGTGTAATGTGAAAGATAACATTTTATAAACTTTGCAGTTCCATACCATTATCAGGGTGGAAGCAACTATAACATTAAAATATTTTTAAAAAGAAGAAAACTTAATATGCACACCTAATTTATAAACACTTCCATAACATGGTGCATTGTCGTGAAATACAGTCAGCTGTTTTCAAGCCAAAAGCCCTCTCCAAAACCTTATTTATATGGAAGAAAAACTAAAAATTTCTTCTGCATTGCATTCTTTCAACTAGTGGTTCCCAGGTCTGGAACAACAGAGTTTTTTTTTTAAATATTCACTCCATCATTTATATCTGTTTTGTGTTTCATACTGGAAATCAATGCTGGAGCTTAATTACAGCTGGAAATTAACATAAAGATAGGATGATTACTGACCATCAGCGGGGAAGCAGGAACTGAGGAATCCCTGAGTGGTAAACTTCATGATACTTAAACACCCAGAAGAAATAAAGACAATCTAAAAACAACAACAACAACAACAACAAAACAAACAAAAACCACCTAAAGGCCAAAATCAGAGGTATACGAAAGGCTCATACAAGGCAGCCCCAAACACGTAAGCAACCAGCCTGCAAAACCTTTGTTGCCTCCTCTCTCCCAAGCAGGGGGCTATGCTGGAAAAACGCTCCTTCACTGGATTCATCTGGGCTTATCATAAGTGATATTTTTAAAGTGGATCTCTAAGTGACCTTTCTCTTCCTCACTGCCAATTTGATACGGTTCGTTTTTCAGTGGCAGCTATGAGCTGCCTCCGGGCGAGGCTGTGCCTTCCTGCCCGGCAGCCTGGCGTTCAGGTAGTGACACTGTGGAGTTCTAGCTGTGAGGTCCCTGGGAGGTACTTTTGTACTGAGCCAGCGTAGACCCTGGATCCTCCAGGAAAAGGTCGGCATTGTCACTTTGGAGTTCTCTTTTCTCACGGTAGCCTGGCAACCAAACTGCGTCTCTTTGATGGAGGGCGTTCCTACTAGAAAACAGCTTTATGAAAAGTGTCAGGGTCATCTTTAGAAACCCAAAGAAAACAAAACAAAACCCCCCAAAAAAGCCTACCACCAAGAAGGCAAAGAGGAAAAAAAACGTGCACAACTCAATTATTCAGCTGCACACAACTGCGCCTGACAGGCCCTCCTAACAACACTCACTTGAATTTAATTAAGTTTGTCCCTGTAGCCTGTGAACTGCTCGGCCAGACCTGCAGTGGGATGAAAAGCCTGAAGGCAGACCCCGTGAGGCCATTGTTGATAAGCAAGGGCAAGGCATTCTGAAGTTAGGTAAATTCCCATCCCCTTGAACATAAAATGCCCTGGGGGATAACCTTTTGAAGGGAGCATTAGAAGTTGGGTGGCCCGAGGGCAAAGATGGATGAGAACTTTTCCCACCAGCCATAAGTCTGTCTGTCCATCCTTTCTGGAGGCCTGGTGCTGAGGTGTAAAAAAATGCCTGGCCCTCAGAACTGGGAAGTCAAACAATTAGATTCAAATGCCATCTTCCGCCACTCAGCTAGCTCTGTTACTTGAGGGACGTTGGCAAACCTGTCTGGGGCTGTTTCTTCATTTATAAGCTAGGAAAAGTCAAGACCACCAGGAAGACTGATCAAGATTAAATGGGGTAATACCGGTAAAATGCCTGACACTATTGGCTCTCAGTGACTCTCCCTTTCTCTGCTTAAATCTTCTGAGGTGTCTTCCCCTGTAGCAGAAATCATTTCCAAACTTGGTAACATAATAATCTTCAAAATGCAATGCTAGGAGCACATGCCTCTTCCCTCCAAATGCCTCGCAGAAGTGCTCGCCTCTCCCCTGCCTTACCTGTGCACGAGCTTGAGCTTCTCCTCGGGACTGAAGTATCCTTTCCAGTCATTCTTCAAGATCCCATTCTAGTATGTCCAAAACTCTTGTCTTAACTCTGCCAGGGAGTTTATCCATTCCGGACCTGAGGTTCTCACAGCACTTAATTAAAGAGTTCTCTCTCCATTAAAGAGTTCTACCCATTAAATCGAGTGTCTCTTCCCAAACAAATCATGATCTTCTTATGGGCATAGTTGGGTACCATTTGCTTTTATATTATTCTAATATTTAAATGAAGGGGTTGGTAAATATCTAATTAATGAATGGGCAATTTCCAGGACATCTTTATTTGAATCCCTTAGAAATGTACCTTTAAAATATTCTAGGAAGGAACATTTTTTTTGGCACCTCCCCCAAATTATCACAGAGAACCTATACAGAAATCAGTAACCCTAAGGCTTGAAACATGATGAAGAATACTGGAATAAGAACAACAGATGAACACAGGGGAAGGGAAGAAAAAATAAGATAAAAAGAGAGACGGAGGGAGACCGACAGAATAAACTGAGGGTTGCTGGAAAGGTGTTGGGTGGGGGATGGGCTTTAAGGATAAGCACTGGGCGTTATATGTAAGTGATGGATCACCAGATTCTACTCCTGAAACCATTATTACACCATATGCTAACTAACTTGGATTTAAATAAATTTAAAAGTTAAAACAAACAGAAAAAAAGGTTTCATCTGGCAGCTGCTCCTTATAGGATAACATTGAGAGAAATTGTCCAATCTGCTTGGAGGGGTTAACTTTTCTTAAGTATAACTAATTAAATGCTCCTATTATGAGTACAAAGAAAATAAATCAAGATGCAAAAGATGAAGAAGAAGAAGAAGAAGAAGAAGAAGAAGAAGAAGAAGAAGAAGAAGAAGAAAAGAGAAAGTGAATGAATACTAATTTTTGAATCCACAGACAGCTTAACCAAAGTATGCTGGAAACCCTGTCCTAGTAAGGTAAACCCAGAGTGGAGTCAGGATATAGTAATTAGAAGAAATTTCAGCTATTCAAATATTTGCTAGCAGTTTCACTCCCCTAAAATAAAAAAAAAAACAAAAACATTTTTTTGATTTTAGTTTTATTTTGATTAGTTTGATTAAAACAACTCTGATTTGATTAAAAATAATTTGAAATTATTTACATGATTTTAATTTAGCATGTTCTCTTTCGGAAAAATTCATTCTACTGTTGAAAAAAGGTACAATTAGAATCATAGATTTATAAAATTTCAGAATTCAAAAGTACCTTAGATATTAGCTAGTCCTCCACCTTTTTTTTTTTTTTTTTTTACAAGTGAGAAAACTAAGACATGTTAAGAATAACATGACCAAGTGTTGCCATCAGTCAGAGCCAGACTAGAATGGAGTTCTCTTGTCTCCCCGCTTAGATCTCTCTTTCCAGCACATCGCTGAAAGGAAGAACCATCTGGTACTATGGAAATGGTGGGAGCCTTGGAAGAATGTGGACACTTTGCCATTGTGGACATCTTCCACAATGAATCACCCTGCTTAGACCTAAGCTTCTGGGAAGTTTAGGATAAAGATAATCCCATTTCCTTCACAGTTGACCATAAAAACAAATCTTCCTTATTGTCATCATTCTTCATATTATTATTAATTTACTATCTGGTTAGCACTTAGAATTAAATCTTGACTTCTTATGGCCATTTGATCTCTGTCTTTTCCCTAGTAGAGCAATCTTGCAGCCATGCAGAGTGTGGTCTGGGCACCAATTCCATCTGTGGAAGTCAGAGTAACAAACTTGCATAGCAGATTGACATTGCTACATTCACGTGTATGATTGGTGGACATATCTTATTAAACAGGGTATATTGTTTGCCTAGATACACACTTTTAATGAATATGTTACAGCCTTTGTAACTCTTTTTTTCCCAGTTATATTTGTTCTGATATCACTTATTAAACTATAATTTTATGCTGCTGAATCTAAGAAATATGGGCTTGCATTGTGTATGTGCTTTTCTTCATTTCATTTGTATGGTAATTTTTATTGTGTTTTGTAGAATTGGGAATAAAACAAAATTGTCCTTCACCACAGACAGTTTGAGGACAATGTTCTAGAAATCTGCTCTTCATTCATGCTCTAGCACTGTTTGTTTCCTTCCCCACGCCCCAACTCTTCAGCCAGCCAAGCTCTCTCTGCCTCTGCACTTAGAATTCCGTTTACCCTAAATTCTCCCCTTGGGTCTCCTCATAGCCAGCAACTTCTTTCACTCTAGTCCCACAAAATGTGACCACCTCAGGGCGGGCCCTCCGTCATCAATCCTGAGCAGGCTGGCCCTGCTAATGGTCCTTCATGTTTACGCATTTAATGTTTTGCTTAGCTCTTACCATTGTCTAAACCTTCTTTGCTTCTTTGTTTCTTGTTTATCATCAACAGGGACTTTGTCTAGTTCACTCTTACCTCCCCGGTGCCAAGGGGCAGCACCCGGCATGCGTTGCCACTGTAACAATATTAGTGATGTTCCAGAAGGAAGCTCCAGGGGTTGTGTCAGGCCCATTACAAAAATCACAATATTCTCATCCTTGCCACAGGCTTAAAAGGTAGTTATTATTATCCCCATTAACTGTTGCAGCATCTGACATTCAGAGAAATTAAGACACCTAAGATTACATGGTCACGGAGGTGCTTATGACACCTAAGCTTTTCACTAAGGTAGTAAGAAACTCTTTCAAACACTGATATCTGTAGTAAGTTATCAACATTAGAAGACAAGAGGTATTATTCAAGCATTTTGGAATATGTTCTGCGTCTGCTACAGGCAGGGGAGAGGTGTGTGACTCACTGTAAACTGAAAACATGAGAATAGTTGCTACAATCCATGAGTGCCCTTTTATCTTATGAGGGTGGCTTAGATTTAGCAAATAAAAATACAGGATTCCTAGTCAAATTTGAATTTCAAATAAACTAAGGAATTTTTTGGTATGTGAGACATACCTTATCCTAGAAAACTATTCGTTGTTTATCTGAAATTCACATGTAACTGGGCACCCTTTATTTTGTCTGGCAACAGTAACTTAGGGGTAAAAACAATAACGTTAGGTCACAAAAATCAGTGGTCATTACACACACACACACACACACACACAACCTGAATTTAAAATACAGGATATGTGGCAGGAATATACAAATCTCTTTCTTTTTTTTTTTTTTTTTACATTGATTTATTTTTGAGAAACAGACTGAGACAAAGTGTGAGCGGGGGAGGGGCAGAGAGAGAGAGGGAGACACAGAATCTGAAGCAGGCTCCAGGCTCTGAGCAAGCGGTCAGCACAGAGCCTGATGCGGGGCTCGAACCCACAAACTGCGAGAATATGACCTGAGCCGAAGTCGGACGCTCAACCGACAGAGCCACCCAGGTGCCCCTATACAAATCTCTTTCAAAAAGATTTATAGAAAGCTTCTCAACACACCTCTGAACACGTGCATTCCTAACGAGTTATACCACCAGACAGACGTGGGTGGGATTATTTGCCAGAAATGAAAGGAGTGTGTGTTTCCATGTGACAGATTTAAAAAAGAACTAGGATAACTCATCATTTAAAAAGAAACAAGGAAGGAGTGATTTGCTAACAGTAAACAAATATATGAGAACGATTATATAATAGTTATCAGCTGCTTTGAATTTTCACTGAGGTCAGAATAAGAAATGACGGAAGCTAGAGCATGAGGCGTTTAATTTGTTTTGTAGTATCTCATGGAGAGTAAAATCTCTAAAAGTTTGTGTGTGGCATCCTTTGATAAAAAACACTCGATCTGGCTTCAGTCTGTTTCTTTGACAAGCCAAGACTGGTTTCCGCCGTAGGCCAAAGGCACTGTGTCAGGGGCACAAGATGGGGAAAGACTGATGGTGATCTCACAGATGTCAAGAAATAAAAACGTCACGGTAATCAAGATCAGATTGGTACAATCTACTGTAGACTCTCCTAAAACTGTGCATAAACGCTGGTGTATCAAGCTGTTACCAGGGCCCAACATGAACTACCTTTGGGAAATGCCGCGCACCAGAACCCAGGATGAGACTCACGACACATTTACATATCAGACAAAGGAAAGAGCCTGATTATCTGGAGTTCATCAACTTTACAACATCAAGGAACAGCCTCTCCTGTCATGCTTTTAAAGAAATACCTATTAACAGGTCTCAGAAGAGTGGTCTTTTTCATAACAATCTTTTGGAGCCTCTATGTATCTGAATTTTGTATGAAGGCTTGAATGCACCCCCAATCTCTGAAGAAACACCTGGTTGCAATACACACCAGAAGCCAAACCTGCTAAACACTCTGTCATCAGGGCTGAGACTGGGTGTCTCTGCACTGGCCAATGGCCTCCGGACCATGGTTATTCTAGAATCCCAACTAGTAAGAGGTGAGCAGTGGCCATAGCCACGAAACTGCCTTAACCACCAAAATCAATAGGGCTATCCTTTAGGAGTTAGCATACTAACACAGACAACACTCTGGTGCACCTAGAAACACCTAGACCAGTTTAGATGGTTCCTGATTCTGAAATCAAAGTAAACTCCAGCTTACCACTAATGCCTCTCTTATGTGTGTTCGCCTTGTTTCACAACAACCGCTTAAAAGCTGTTTGGTTTTCTTGCTATGTTTGCCTCTTCTCAAAAGCACTTAGCAATTGGTAAGACACAAAGAAACTTTATGAATAAGACCCACCATCCCTGAAATACTGAACCTTCATTAGTAACCGAGGAGACAGTATGGAGGACGTGTTCAACTGCTTATTGTATGACTCCATGATGAGAAGATGTCTTTCATTCCTCTGTGAGTTTCCACTTACTCTCTAGATGGGGTTACAGCACTCTAGATGTCTGTCCTTTCAAAATTCCTTGCACTTTAAAAAAAAAAAATCAATGCCTACGCTTTCTCTTAGACTATAAGCTCTGTTTGGACACAGGTTGTATTTCTTAGTCACTTCTGTCTCCTCAATACTTAAGCCCGAAGTGTGATGCATAATAGCCCTGAAGAAGTTCATTTCTTCATATTATGTTTAGCTTGGTGCCTGGTAGATGGCTACATGAATATACTACTTTACCTTTAATAGAAAAAAATAATGCTAATAAAATATATTGATAATCTAGGAAAAATACATAAATAAGTGGGAAAATGGCCCATTATTTATACTCATGAATGGGGGACATATGACCAACATCAACATTATTAACTGAAATTGTTGAGACCCTTCATGCCAAGCCAGGGATGAAATACAGCTTTTGTGCCTGGAGCCCAGGAATGCATAATCCTGCCTCAGTGAACCCATCCAACCTTATTTCTCATTGTTGACTAATAAGAACTTTGTGATCAAGGCAGGTTGACAGCCCCAGCCCTCATGCATGCACGTCACACACACACACACACACACACACACACACACACACACGCACATGCAAATGAAGCTATTCCCATTTTATACCTTAATTCAAGCACTTTCCTTGTCTGGAATTCTCTCCCTTCCCTTGCCCATATATACATAGACCACCTATCCTTCTAGGGTCTACCCAAGACTTTCCCTCAAAGCTCAGAGCCTCAATGGACTGTATTTCCTTAAATTTCTTTTTAATCCCTGTAGAACAATTAGCACTCCATATGCCATCTTGTCCTCTTATTGCCACTCATAATTCAGCACTTCACTACATCAATGTAATTTTAGGTAATGTCTAATGTCATCTCATTGCCAAATTGTTTATTGTATACCACTTATTCTAGTATACTGAAATATTAAACAGATCAGCTCTTTTATAATCCATAGTATCTATTATGAAATTGCTTGTTTCCTGGTTATGAGTGAATAATGCAAAAACTACTATTGGGGGCCTGTTTGACTTTTTAAAAAATTAATATTCATAAAGCATGAGATTTCTAAGTGCTTTATCATCAGGAGATCAGGCAAAGGAAATAGAAAATGATATATTATGTAAGGAACACTCTGGGTAATATTTTCCTTATATTATCAAATGTGATTCCTAAAATATACTATGAAGGATATTATCATCCTTGCTTTTATGGCTATGTAAATTAAGGCTTAGACACATTAAATAATGTATTTAGGGGTACAAATATATACTATATAGAGAGAGGGAGGGAGAGAGCAAGAGAAAGGGACAGAGAGAAAAAACACTGGTACCTGTTTGACCTTTCTGAAATCTATGACAAATGTAAATTTATCTATTTTTCCTAAGTCTATTGTGACATGTCTATTATGCTCACAACCTTGGTCTGAGAATGAGGGGAAATTTGTTTATTTAAAACAAAGGATATCAGAGTTCTATTTTTCAGCAGCATTCTAATGTTGCTCAGTGTGCCTATGCATTTATACTTGGAATAACTACTCAAACACTTGATCATTATTACAATGACCAGCTGTTACTAAGCAAGTTTTATGGTAACAGAGATAAATTTTATAGCTAAACCTTCCTTAAACATGGATTAGCACCTAACTTATTGGGCTATTGTGGGAGGAAGCTAATACATGGAAAATATACAGCATATCATAAACAGCACTAAACAAAAATTAGCTGCTCTTTCTATTATCGTGTTGTTATTATTATTACCAATCCATTATCAATGAAATTGATACTTTATTCAACAGTAAAGTGTGTTCCATTCTCCATACGTAGCATTGTGTATCAGGATCTGAGATATTAGAAAATCTCCTCTAGGGTGCCTGGGTGGTTCAGTCGGTTAAGCATCCAACTTCGGCTTAGGTCATGATCTCACAGTTCGTGAGTTTGAGCCCTGCATCGGGCTCTGTGCTGACAGCTTGGCACCTGGAGCCTGCTTCAGATTCTGTGTCTCCCTCTCTCTCTGCCCTTATCCCGCTCATACTCTCTCTCTCTCTCTCTCTCTCTCTCTCACTCTCTCAAAAAAATAAATAAAAATTTAAAAAAATTAAAGAAAATAAAATCTTCTCTGCAGGTTGCTTGATTTTCCTAATGAATTTGACGACCTTTATCTTAGTATATGAGGAAGGCAAACTCCAAAGTCTGAGCTCTTTTCCTCACTTCTGTTCTGCCTGAGAAAGCTCTAACGAATGGGGACAGGTAGAAAGTGCTTCAGACACTCTTAAAAACATTAGGTGGAGCTGAAAGGACGTGGCATGGAGCAGAACCAAGCCTCCACCAATCTAATTTCTAGTATCTTATTCCACTTAAAAGCTTTACATTTTTAAAAACAGAATGTACTTGCTATCTAAGGTGTCTTTTAAAAAAAATGTTTATTTTTGAGAGAGAGAGCACAAGCAGAGGAAGGACAAAGAGAGAGGGGGACAGGGGACCTGAAGCAGGCTCTGCACTGACAGCAAAAAGCCCAACACGGGGCTCAAACTCATGAACCGTGAGATCATGACCTGAGATGAAGTTGGACGCTTAACCAACTGAGCCATTCAAGCACTTTTAAGGTGACTTTTTTCTAAAATGGAAATACATAGATGTGAAAAAGCCCATCGTCATTAAAATATTTTACTTTCTGAATTTCAAAATAGAATTTGAAGTACAAATAAGCAAGTATAAGACTTCAATGCATAACTATAAAATATGAGCAAAGTAATCAACTCAAAGATTTAATATTCAAACTTGAGCTCTATTCCTAGAATATTCCTAATATTCTTAAAGAACACATGCTTTTTTTTTTCTCCTTTGAAAAATGCAGTTTTCAGTTGCAGTAACTGGTTTTTGACATATTCACAGAGAAAGCATTTGGTAAATGCTCTTCAATGAGAGATCCAGGAAACAGGACCAATGAGTGTCACTGAACAAATTCAAAACAGAACTGTAGAGAAATCCTGAAGTCTTAAGATGGTAGGACCATCTCTTCCACAAAGGCTTCAACAATACATTTGCTAATGTTACAATTAATCATGATTTTAATGATCCCTGGTGCAGGACAGTGCACCAAATATATGACAGCTGATGAAAGGAAATATCTTTCAAATATTTTTCTTTTCTTTTTTAACAGGAGAAAATCAAACTTAATTCTATATGTATGGGAATCCACATAAACATAAGATTCCTTCAAATATATTTTCTAATGTTAAAAATCATCAGGTGATCAGAAAGGAAAAAAAAATTTAGTAATGGTTTAAAATGTGTCATCCCTGGATTGTAGATATTATGTATGTATTTTATATAATTCCTATAGCTGATCATCTGTATTTAATTCCTTGATCAAAATGAAAGACTAAATATTTGTATGATTTTATTTAAAAAAAACTCACACAAGCTATGACAAGGCTCACTTTTAGTACAAAAGCCTATTGAACTGTAGATTTATTAAATATAATGAAATGAAATTTTGAGTAAACAAAAAATAAACAGGCTTAAAGTCCACTGGGCCATCTCTCTTTTTTTTTTTTTTCCTTCCCAACTAAACTCTGTGGCAGCAGTTGTGTTGATGTTAGTCTGAAGCTATTTTCTTCTAATCTCTCATGGTTCCCAGCACATGCTGCCATGTTTCTCAGAGGGTGAGCTCTCACCCCAAATGCCTGAGCACTGCAATGAAGTCTCCAAGATACCTGGTTGTGGCCCCTGGAGAGCAGAAGACAGGCTCAAGAAAGCCCCTGGGTAAGTTGTATTTTTTCTTTTCAGTATGAGGTAAATTTGCTGGAAGTTTTTAACAAAGAAAACTGTTCTGGGTTCATCTTGTTCGTGTTTAGTTTTTTGTGTGGGTCTCGTCCCTCCTACAATAGAATGACATGTAAGCCACCTAGATTTAATATCTCAGGCCACTCTGATTTTCTCAGTGTCTGCTGAGCTTTTCTAGCAAATCATCACCTTAGACTTAATTTTAAACAATAAAGGCATGAGTTATGAATGACTCCATGTGCTGTTAATCTATTCCCTTTCAGAGAACAAATTCCATAATTGTATAGAATATTTCATGATTGTCCTGACAATGGTCAAATAAAACTTACCTTTGGGGTACTTATTCAATGTATATTCTATGCTACACTTACAATGAATTCCTCACTTTATCAAAAAAAAGTAAAATTTTTCTGAAAATCATATTATGATCCTTTCAGTTTAACCCTAGAAAAACTATAGATATGAATTCAAGAAAACAAACAAAGCATATTACTCAAGTATAAAATTGTACTAAACAAAAGGCAAATAAATCTAATTACAAAACAGCAAACTATAATATATATATATATATATATATATATTACACTAACTCACTAATTACACTTATTAATTGCATTTTATGTAAAATTTGAGCTCTGTTATGCATGTTATTATAAGTGAGATATTATTGGAATAAATGGATAAAGCAGCTTATGGGATCATTTAAAAAAAAATCACAATAAAATACATCTAAGTAGCATAACTAGAAGGAAAAGCAATGGGAAATGTTGAATGCTTGTAACCTCAATAGTATGAATATGAAAAGAAAAAAAGGAAAGCAAAAAAATACTCATGGCCAATTGGAAACATAAAATCTAAAACTGGACAGCCAAAGGAGATATTTAAACATCCCTAAGAAAGTTATCAAATGTCAAAATCATAATTTATAACTTCAATATTAAAGACATAATAAAATAAAAATGTGCAAGTCAGAAAAATTCCAAAGACCCAGAACATGAAACAAATTAATCTAGGCCTGGAAATAATCAGAGTGTAGGTAAATTATAATTTAAAATCTAATTCAACTCAGTATGTTGCCAGTTTGTGGCTATTCTTAAAAGTGCTGCAAACACACATAAAAGAGAAAGGAGACATTTTAGGGTGATTTGTTGAGTCAATATACCACAGGGTTGCTTAGATTATGATCCCTGATCCTCGTGTATGAGATTCATCTAGGTGCTTGTTAAAAATGCAAAAGTGGGTACCTGGATGGCTCAGTCGATTAAGCATCTGACTTCACTTCAGGTCATGATCTCACAGATTGTGAGTTCGAGCCCTGTTTCAGGCTCTGTGCTGACAGCTCAGAGGCTGGAGCCTGCTTCAGATTCTGTGTTTCCTTCTCTACCTGCCCCTCCCTCTCTTTCTCTATGTCTCTCTCTCTCAAAAATAAGTAAACATGAAAAAAAAATTAACAAAATGCAGAAGCTATAGTCTTACCTTGTGGAAGCAGAATAGATATGTAGGCAGAGAATAAGCAATTTTATCAAGCACACCAAAGTATTCTCAACTTTCACTAAAGGTTTCATATCTTCTGGGATTTGATTTAATTGTAAAAGTAGAAGCAGGCCTGCAGTATAGAAGACAAAAAAAAAAAAAAAGATCATCGATAAAGTCATTTACAGACTATTTCCCACCATAATTCAAGACAACAAATTTTTCCTGGTAGCAACAATAATTATTCTAATTTTCAGGTTTATAGAGGAGAGATTGGATTGTTTTAAGTCTGGGAAGAGAAGTTGTGACTAAGTAAATTTACATGTTTATTAAAAGTTATAAGGAAACATTTTAAGTTGTTTTCTAATAAAATCTTTTCACTGTTGATTGCAGCAAACCGATTTTCCGTCTGCTTCTGCCTCCATAATAGAGGATTCATTGTGAAAAAAATATTGCTAAAAGACGTTCTCCCTCTTTGAAGAAATGAACAAATGCAAGATTGTTGTCATACGATAACCTTGCTGGAATGTGAAAGACTTTGGCCGAGTGAGGGAAAAGCTTAGAGATGCAAGATGACTGCCCGGGACCAATAGAAAGAAGTGTTCTATTTAATCTTCAGAGGAAAGTCAAAGCTAGATTAAGAATTAGAACGAAAAACAGTTTAAAAATGTGGGCTGCTACATCAACAGTATGGCTATATCCTAAAATATGCCCCCACTGTAAAACACAAAGACGCTGGGTAAAGAATGACAAAAGTAACACTAAATGAATTGCTGAGTTACAAGACAGTAAAAGAAAGAAATCACCAAATATGACATGGATGCCTCAGCTTTAAAAAATCAACACAAATCAGGGAAAACCAAACCAACCAACCAACCAACCGAAAAAATCAATCCTAAGCCAAAACTCGTATAGTAAGCAAAAGTGGAACACAAGGCCAGCCCGAGGAGACATCACAATACCAGGAACTAATATCATGGGGGACCCACGGCTGCACGTGACAGAACAGTAAACAAAACCTAGGGCCTGCCCAAAGTGGGGTAACTGCACAAAGTGGTACAACCGAATAGGCTACTCCTTCTATGAAAATATTGACTGAGAAAAATTGGCCTACCAGTTCAGGAAACTGAAAGAAAATCGATTTATCTCAGAAGCTCTGGATGGGATGATAATAATAATAATAATAATAATAATAATAATAATAATAATAACAGCAATAATAAGAGTCTCCCCTGAGCATTGAAAATCACAAAGCTTAAAAGTTCTTATCACAAGAAAAATGTCTGTAACTATGTGTGGTGATAAATATTAACTTACTGTGGGGATCATGGCACAAAATACACATATATAAAATCATTATGTTGTACACCTTGGGCTAATACAATGTTATAGGTCAATTATATCTCAATAAAACTGGGAAAAAAGGAAAACAACAACACTGCTCTGACACAAATCTTGGATTCAAATTTACATCACTCATGTGTTCAGGGAAAAACCAAACCGAGAAATTAAATTTACCTGGTTCCTAATTGAAAGCAACCCCCTGGTAATGTCTGAAAAGAAAATGCTTGAGAACTTCCAGGATTATTGACAAATACATATCTGGCTACAGGAAACAAGGATCGGGTCCTAAAATAATAAAAAGTGATCTGCACCTAAACCATCACAGTGAAACTGCAGAACACCAAAGACAAAACAGGTTCCTAAGATCAACTAGAAAGAAAAACCAGATTACATACAAAGATGAGGCCATCACATCCTACAATGGCCCTCTGATGGATAATACCTTTGTATAATCTCCTGCTGAGTTTAGGCTGAACCTGTGACTTTCTTCTACCCAGCAGAATATGACAAAGGTGACTGGATAGTCATTTCTTGATTAGGCTCCATTATAGAAGATTCTGTCTTAGCAGATGGCAGTGAGAGACTCCCCCTTGCTGGCACTGAGGAGGTAAACTCATATGCGGAAGGGCCTCTGAAAGATCCACACAGCAAATAACTGTGGGGCTAGAAGAGCCGAGAGCAGCCTCCACGTGACAGACAGCAGGAAAACGGAGACTTCAAGCCTACACCCAAAAGGGACTGAATTTTACCACTATTTTTACAGTGAGAAAAGGACCTCAAGCTCTGGTAAAGAATGCAGCCTATCTGATACTCTGATTATAGACTTGAGAGACCTGTGGCCCAGCTAAACCATGCCTGGACTTCTGACCCACAGAAACTGAGAGATAACAAATGTGTGCTCTTTTAAGCCACTAGTTGCTGCTCCCTTGTTATATAGTAATAGAAAATGAACACATAATTTGGTGCCAAGAGCAGAATTCAAACCCACTGAGACATATGTCCAGAATCTATGGGACATAGCTAAAGCAGTCCTCCAAAGAAATTCATAGTATTAGATACACACAACAATACAATGAAATCAGTGAAATAAAGCATGCAGCTCAAAAAGAATAGAAAAAGACCAACAAAGTAAAGCAAAATAAAACAAATACAAGAAATTCTAAAGGTAAACATTGAGTTAGAAAACAGAGAACAAAGAGTTGATTCTTTTTCTTAATGTTTATTTTTGAGAGAGACGGAAAGAGATTGTGTGAGCAGGGGAAGGGGCAAAGAGAAAGGAAGAGAGAGAATCCCAAGCAGGCTTTGCACTGTCAGCACAGAGTTCCATGTGGGGCTTGATTTCACAAACCTGAGATCATGACCTGAGCCAAAATCAAGAGTCAAGACACTTAACTGACTGAGCCACCCAGGCACCGCAAAGAGCTGATTCTTAAGAAAGACAACAGGATAGATAAATTATTAGCTAAAAAAAAAAAAAAAAAAAAAAAAGATAGAATGACAAATACACAAAATAAGAAATTAAAAGGCAGCCATACGCACTAAAACACAAAAATTGGGGGGATGCCCGAGTGACTCAGTCAGGCATCTGACTCTTGATTTCAGCTCAGGTCATCATGGTACCCGGAACAGAGCCACAAATCCGGCTCTGTGCTGACAGTGTGGAGACTGCTTGAGATTCTCCCTCCCCCGCTCTCTCTGCCCCTCCCCCACTCTCACCTCTCTCTCTTAAAATAAATAAGTAAACATTTAAAAATAAAACACAAGTTGTTTTTTTTTTTATTTTTTAGAAATGTTTATTTATTTTTGACAGAGAGAGACAGACAGAGCATGAGCGGGGGAGGGGCAGAGAGAGAGAGGCAGACACAGAATCGGAGGCAAGCTCCAGGCTCTGAGCTGTCAGCACAGAACCCAACATGGGGCTTGAACTCACAGACTGCGAGATCATGACCTGAGCCGAAGTCGGAGGCTCAACCGACTGAGCCACCCAGGTGCCCCAAGAAGTTGTTTAAAGTTTGAGATTTTGGGGTGTGTGGGTGGCTCAGTCCGTTAAGCCTCTGACTTCGCTCAGGTCATGATTTTACGGTTCATGAGTTTGAACCTCACATCGAGCTCTGCACTGAAGGCTCAGAGCCTGGAGCCTGCTTCGGATTCTGTGTCTCCCTCTCTTTCTGCCCCTCCCCCACTTGTGCTCTATCTCTCTCTCTCTCTGTCAAAAAATGAATACATGTTAAAAAAAAATTAAAAAAAATAAAGTTGGAGATTTTATTGCATACTTATATGCAAATTAATTTTTGAAAATTAGAGGGAATGTATAGCTTGTTAGGAAGATATAATTTATAAAACTAGCTTCAATAGAAGTATAAAGTTTAAGTAGTCCAGTTTTCATAGAAGAAATAAAAAGTTGTCAAAGAGCCTCCTCATCCCATAAAAGTCACCAGAACAAATGGTATAAAAAAGGAATTCTACAAAACTTTAAAGACCACAAATGCTGAATAACTCAACTTATACATGGAATCTAAAAACAAAACAAAACAAATGAACAAAACAAAAAGAAACAGACTCATAGAACAAACTGATGGGTGCCAGAAGGGAGAGGCTAGGGGGATAGGAGGATTAAGGGGTACGATCTTCTAGTTATAAAATCAATAAGACACAGAGAAGTGATTTACAGAATAGGGAATATAGTCAATAATATTGAAACAACTTTGTATGATGACTAGGCTTATTGTGGTGACCATTTTGTAACATATATAAATATCAAATTGCTATGTCGTACACCTGAAACTAGTACAATATTGAATGTCAATTATTCTTCAGTAAAAACAAACAAAAAAGCTCTTGAAGACCAAATAATTTCAATGCTAATTAAAATATGCCAGGGCACTGATAAAGAAGTACATCTTCCAAATTATTTTCATTAGGTGAATTTTAACATTGACGTAAAAACCACACACACACACATATACATACTAACATGCATACATACATACACATGCATATATATACATAACTGCAGACCAATCTCATTTCTAAATATAGATATTAAATCTTAAATAAAATATTAGCAAACAATCCAATAGTACCTCAAGATCAAGTGGGTATTTCAATTTGAGGAAATCTATAAATAATTCATCTTACTAATGGATCCAAGGGAAACTCTGTATGAAAATGTCCAATATGGCCAGAAAGGCATTTCACATAAATCAACCTCAAATTATAAGAAAATGTTTGATGAAATAGAAATTGGTGAAACCTTTCTTAGTATGATATATTATATATATTCCTCAACCCAAAAGCCAGCATCTTACCTAATGGAAAAATATGAGATGCATTTCTACTATAATAAAGGGCAATACAAGGATGCCCATTATCTTTCTAATGATTTAACATTTTATTGAAGACTTGAGCCACTGTAGTTATTACACAAGAGAAAACAAATCCATACAGTACAGCTTCCTATACAGTGTGCCATAGGTGACAGGTAAGTCAGATACTTTCCTTCAGCCCTTGGAATGCCCAGGAAGGCCAGGGAAATTGCCTTTGACCAGGGCACCCTACTTGACTTGTCTCAGTGAATCAGAGAATGAATATTAGTTCTGAAGTGTGATGGCCCATTAAAAAGTTTGGAAAGCACTGTTTTATAAAAATTCATATACTTGTGCTCTGGGAGGTATGTGCGAGAATATTCATAAGAGCATACACATTGGTGAAAAAAACTGAAAATGACTCAAATGTCCATAGAAAGGCAATTGAATACATTTCTGATACACTATATAGCTATGACATGGATGAATCTCAAAAAGGGGTGTTGGGTGAAAAAAGCAAGTTGCAATAGACTATGTACTACATAATCCCATTTTTAAGTTCAGATATACAGTATTTAGTAAACATTGTACAGGGATACAAACATTTATAAATATATACGAACATACATAGTGTATATGTATTTCCATGTAACAAAAAGCAAGGAAATAATATACACAAAGCTCAGAGTAGTGGTCGCCCTTCTGTGCAATATAGGTTGAGGGAAAAGGGACTTCAAAGCAGTAAGTTTCATCTTTTTCTGTTTTTTAAATTGAGATATAATTGACATATCACATTGTATTAGTTTTAGGTGCGCAACATAATAATTTGACATATCTCTATATAATAGATGATATATATAGATATACCTATTAATATTGATATATAGATATATCAAAATGGTTACAGTAAGTTTAGTTGACCTTCTTCACCAAACAAGTTTTTCCTTGTGATGAGAACTTTTAAGACCTAGTGTCTTGGCAAATTTCAAATATACGATACAATAGCGTTAACTATAGTTACCATGCTGTACATTACTGTCTGTCTTATAACTGGAAGTTTGTACCTTTTGACCCTTTTCACCCATTTTGTGTCCCCCACCCCCACAGGTTCTATTTTTTAAGGTGAATGGTGGACACTTGGGAGTTTGCTTTATCATTGTTTTTTTTTTGGGGGGGGGTAATATGTAAATATTTTCATATTTTAAGAACAGATGGAAAAGTCATAGATATAAATTATCAGAAACTAAGAGTTCTTTTAATCCTCTTCTAATTGTGTTAGCTTAAATAAGAAATATAATTATTGATATTGTATAAATGGCGCACCAACATTTTGTTTTTCAAAGAAGCACCTTTGAAAAGCATGCTGTCTGTCACTCTTTCCAGACAGCTACCCCTTCCTATAGATTGCTTGGGTCATGATGCCATGACCAAAGTATTGTTATTCATCTGTTGCAATCAACTTCTGAATTATAGACAACATTTTGGGAATAAAACAGCCTCTCTAGGGCTGTCTGTTGTGAATTTTGCCCCATGACATAAAAGAAAGCATTTGAAAACATGTAAAATGTTTATATTGGGATAGGGAAATTCAGTTTCTTGTCTCCTGGGAAATGACTAAGATAAGGTTTCTCATTCTTTGCCACTACAGAAACAGCACATTTTAAAATCCTACGATTGGAAAGCAAAACTCCACCACTTTCCCAATGCTTCATTGGGAAAATAAAAATGGCAATAGTTCATGTTTCATATGTGCCTGATGATGAACATGAGTGCAAATAAATTCAAATATTTGTATTGTTTAGATTTAACTCTAGTAGGACCAATTCATTAAATGAAGTGGAATCTGTCAGATACTGGTATGTATCTGCTTTGTTATGATCATATTGATCAGATCCCATATTATATAGTTAGTCAGACTACCTTCTACATTCCTATCTTCTGTGACTGGCTGCTCTTCAGTGATTCTTAGCTGTCTCTCTCAGGCAAGGCTGTAACTGCCATAATGGCCTCCAACGAAGGTGCACTTGACCTCTGCTATTATCCAGAATCCAAAGAAGAAGACAAATAATACATATACCTACAGGGCTACACCCACCAACTTTATCCCTGGTCATGCTTCTCTCTCTCTATGGACTTACAGCATAGTATTAAAATTTTTATCTCCACCAAGAACCGCAGGCTATAGCCACTGTGCTTTTCTATTTGGGACCTCATTTGTTGACCTAGTAAATGTCATAAACAAGTGAGAAGCAGAACTCTGAGCAGGCCAGTTGCTAGAGTGAAATCTGTTTTGTTGCCTGAACACCATGCAATGCATTTCCTTCTAATATGTACAGAATAAATAAAAAATTAAAGCACTCTTTCTGTATAGAATGATTCAATGAATCTTTCCCTTTTCTTTGTTTTATTTTGCTCCTTTTTCCCCCTATTAATTCCTGTTATTTTTTTTTTTTATTTTTTTTTCAACGTTTATTTATTTTTGGGGCAGAGAGAGACAGAGCATGAACGGGGGAGGGGCAGAGAGAGAGGGAGACACAGAATCGGAAACAGGCTCCAGGCTCTGAGCCATCAGCCCAGAGCCCGACGCGGGGCTCGAACTCACGGACCGCGAGATCGTGACCTGGCTGAAGTCGGACGCTTAACCGACTGCGCCACCCAGGCGCCCCAATTCCTGTTCTTTTTTATGCAAGTAGCTTTAAGTTGCTTTGGGATGTGTTCTTCACTTCAGGAAAGTTTTAGGGGCTTAAATAGGGGGGAGAATGATTTAAGATTCCAAAGCTTATTTGGCAGGTGATGTAAAAGATTTTTTAAGTGCAAAGCAATAGCATATCTCCACGGTAACTTTCAAAGTACGGTATGGCACAGAGGTCTTGAAAAGATTAATCGATGCTTGCTTCTCCTACAGAGGTGTGTCTTTATTTTCTGCTCTTTCCTTTACCACCCCTACCCCCACCCACCAGTCTAAAGAAGATAAGCAGTTCAGAAGGTGCCCACTGCGTTCTTAGAGCAGCAGAATCCTCATATCTGCCATTGTTACGCCACCTTTGCCTTTCATGCTTTCCTTTTTCTTGGGTCTGAGGAGTTTAGCAAGAGTAAATAAAGCCTAAAAGTTGCGTTGTCTGAAATAGTGATAGTGAGAAGTTTCGTTCTGAGCATCATCCATTTTAGGGTCAAATAAAATAGCGCAGGTCAAAGGAAAAGAACATGGCACTTCTCACAAAGTCTCATAACACAAGTTCAAGACCATACACCTCTCACGGAAAGGATGATATTCACAGGTACTGAGACATCATAAAGTTCCTCAGCATAGTGAACCGTATCTAATAATTCTGCTGATATATCTTTTTACCTAGCCATTTAAAAACTAAATAAATTTCCACTATCCTTCCTGAGTTCTGAGATTTTAATACCAAGGCGTTTCTTCTATGGCTTCCTCCAGGCTTGAGGCTAATACACTATCCCTCAGGCTCCTTGTCTCCACACTCCATCTGGAATCTCACTTCTCCTGCTTCCAAAACAATAGACTAGAAATAGGAATATATTTTCCAGGCTCTGTCAGGCTATCTTCAGTGCCAAGGCAGTGGCTGGGGGGACATGGATGGACACAAGTCTAAGAAACCAACCAGAAAGACTGCGGCACACTCTAATGACAACCCGGATAACTCAGACGCCCATGCTCTTCAGTTTCCACACCCAATCCTGTATTTTAAGGGGTAGATTAGATTTGGGTTGTGTGGTATCAGGTGTAGAAAATTACCTTTAAGATATTATGTAGTGAGCTCATGCTTGGAGCATTAAATGAGGCATTATCGTGCTAAAGAGACACTGTCCAGAAGCAATGGAGATACCCTAGGAGCCGCTTCCTGTGTTCTTGTCTCCTATTACCTCTGCTGCTTTCTCTACTTACTAATCCTTGGCTTGCTCTCTAGGCTACTCCTCTGGCATCCACCCTGCTCAGCTCCTGGCAAGGGTCCAGTTCTTGGCTCTGCTGGCCTCTCTGCTTGTGGAATGAGTCGGGTGCCTGCTCTGCTCCAGTTTGCTGGACTAACCTGGCAAGATCTGTAGTTTTGACTCTGTCCAGCCCATGTCGCCATCTTGTTTGAATGTCCTTTTCAAGAATAGCTCTAAAACCAGTGATAGAATTTTTTATGTTTCTTTAAAGCTTCCAGTTGCTTTCCTCTTTTTTTCTTTTTAATTTTTTTTAATGTTTATTTATTTTTGACAGAGAGAGACAGGGCATGAGCGGGGGAGGGGCAGAGAGAGGATGGGGACACAGAACCCGAAGCAGGCTCCAGGCTCTGAGCCGTCAGCACAGGTCCCACCGGGCCTCAAACCCACAGACCACGAGATCATGACCTGAGCTTAAGTCGGATGCTCAACCGGCTGAGCCACCCAGGCGCCCCGCCTTTCTTCTTCTAAAGCAGTGTGTCTCCTTTCTTTTTGCCAAATTTTGGAATATATATCCTAACTTTAAATTTAGTAAATCTCTCTTCAAATAAGGATGAGCAGAGGCATCTTTTTAATGAGTTTAGTTCAACATATTTTAATAAATAAATTCAATTTAAATTCAAACATTTTAATATAAGTTTAAAGTTTTAATGAATAAATTCTAGGAAAGTATAACATATATTCCACCTGACATAGAAAAATGAGAAATTTATTAATTCATAAATCATCTACATATTAAAAGGACTTAGACATCAACATCTGTATGGGAAATACTTTAAGTGAGGGACAGCTGTATTGTAGCAAATAAGCATCGAAAATGTGTCCAAACACTTGCATTTCTGTCCTAAATCCGCCCTTTCAAGGTGAGGTGGCTTTTCTAAATCTCAGTCTTTGTTACCTGTAAAATAATATGAATATTTAAAACTACACAATACTTTATTTATAACCAGTACTACTAATGTTATCAGATTGAATGTAATTTCTGGTTTTTTTGGCTCTTGTTCTAGTTCCTTGGAACGATTCCTTCCCCATAGTCTGAGACTCATCAGGGTCAGTCTCGTATGTGCTCATCAACTATGCAGTCACACTGTCTCACTCCACACTCAGAACACCCGGCTGCCTTCACTAGTACTGCTGATAACACGAGCAACATCAACACTGCTGGGCACCATCATCCCTTATGCTGGGTATCGCCACAGTCTACTTGATACAAGGTCTACTTGACTCCAGGTCTACCAAGTATCACTTCTCTTAAAGGGAACAAGAGCCAGACACAAGTTAAAGTCGTAAAATCAGATTTTATTCCTATAGGAACTATTGAAGCAGGGAAAAGAGACCTCAGTATAGACCTAGGATCCGTTAGGAATATAGCATGGACAAATGGGGATTTACAGCCAAGGAGAAAGATGAGTGCCAGTGGATGGAAATTAGTAAGAGGATACCTCAGGATTAAGGGTGATTCTGGCTAAATCAATTTGGTGAGATTCTTGCCGAAGGCAGGCCAGGATGATCAGATGCCAAGGATATGGAATGAGGAATTTTTTTTTTTCAACGTTTATTTATTTTTGGGACAGAGAGAGACAGAACATGAACGGGGGAGGGGCAGAGAGAGAGAGGGAGACACAGAATCGGAAACAGGCACCAGGCTCTGAGCCATCAGCCCAGAGCCTGACGCGGGGCTCGAACTCACGGACCGCGAGATCGTGACCTGGCTGAAGTTGGACACTTAACCGACTGTGCCACCCAGGCGCCCCTGGAATGAGGAATTTTATTAGCCATGTGGGGTGATCAGATATTGAGGGTGGAGATTCTTGTAAAATTTACTTAGCAAGATTCTTGCTACAACTGAGCATTGCAGACCCTACAAGGACAGACACTAAAGCTTAGGTCCAGACCATTTAGAGAAGACTGACTAAAGTTTAACCAAGGAGAGAGTCTAGTCATTTCTCATACTGGAAGTCACTGCATTTACCAGGACCCGCTGCTATTGCCTCTTTGCATCTCTGTGCCTATCGCCACTCCTATTGCTAACCTCTGCAGCTAGTCTTTTTTCGCCCATTAGCCTCTGCTGCCAGGTTCCAGAGTACTGATGTCTCCCAACGGTGATGGTTCTGGACCCTTGAGGGACCAAACATAGAAGAATCTAACATTTTTAGGAGAGACTTAAAGCAGTGCTGCTTCTCTTCATGCTGGAGTTTTAATAAAACAACTTTTCCCCCCTGGTTTTACTTACTCTTCTCCCCAGAAGACTTAGACATGTGTCCATGAGGGCAGAACCAATAACTAATACAAGTGACAAAACGATTATACCCAGAATCACTCTTTCCCTCCAACTCTGCTGTTTCGCTTTGGGGCCCAGCTTGGGAGTATTCCATCTTCTCAGGAGCTTCCCCAGTCACTCTTCTGAGCAGGCTTCTGGCAGGCTGCCCTCCAGTTTCATTGCACATGCTCAGGCATATCGAAATCCCAGCTTATGTGCAAATCAGATCCCTTTAGTGCAGTGCACACAAAAAGTTTTTATAATAATAAAGATTGAAAGAGAGGTCATGACCATTTAGGGGAGAGAAGAGGTTGTACGTGGATTTCCCTTCCTGGTAGCTTCTAGTGATTTTAGGCATTCCGGATGAGATTATTATTATAATTAAGCCATAATCTCAGGCCTAAACTTTCTGGCTGCCAAGATAAACATAATACAATAAACGTGCTTCTGGATATCGTGAGCTTGTAATGCAAAATAAGGTTACATTTCTTTTAACATCCAAATCGATTTCAGGAAGTTCGCTCTTGTGCTGTGTTCCTCCTCCCAAGTGGTTTCTGGGAATCTCTGAGGCATTGTTAGATGTTCTACCCACCCAACCTAGTGGTCTCTTCTCGGGTCTGCCAGGTGTCTGGCCTCCCAACCTCTCTCCAGAGCTCTTGCAGGTCGCATCACGTCATCTCATAAGTGGGTTCTTTGGGCTGCGCTCTCCCCATCCTAGGCTTCTCCAAGCAGGTATATAAATCCCTTGGTTAATTCTCCAAAGGTGGCTAGATCCTGACTTCAGTGTTTTACAAGATTTCACTGGATGTTAAAGGGACATCAGAAGTACACATAGCAGTGTCTCACATGGCTTATAGTACTGGGTATGTTTGAGTTTTTTAGGAATCGGCCACAATTTACGGATCCCCACCTAGGTCCCAAGGAGCTTCCACATAGCAGTTACCAGATTAACCTGCATCAGCTTTAGGCTCCATCGTCTTTGGTTTTAGGACATTTTCATTCTTTAAGTCTAGTCTTGTGACTCTTAACCTTGCAGAATGGAGGGTCCTCTCTTCCCCTTTTGAAAAATCTCTTATCTCCTGCCCTGGTAAAATCATAGGCTGGAATATCCACTTCCACCAAAAGAAGCCACGATCCTTCTCAATTTATGGGTTGTGATCTGTAGGGCCTCGATAGAACAATAATAGAAGCTAATACATAGAATATGCCCTGAGCTCTATATTATTTAATCTTAAACAATACCATATGAAGCATGTCCACAGTTTGATCAAAATCTATGTTTTATGTAATCATTTCATTATACTAATTTTTCAGAGGTAGAGGGAAATGCAGGGGAAAAAATTACATCAACTTTAGCTAGTGAACAAACACAAAACATCTCAATTTGAAGCATCTACATTCAGGGATAAGATGACCTCACGGTACCACCCAGAGGATTGGTACTTCTTTTACGGTGGGGTAACTCAAGAGTCTTACTGGTGATTTTCCTAAAATAAAATGTATCTGTTTTAAAATTTTGCTTCTATACCTCCAGAAACCCCAAACCTACAGAAACCCACAAAGTGCAATTCTCTCTTTTAAAATATTAAAGTTCTGGGTGCGTCTGGATGGCCCGGGTTAAGTGTCTGACTTCGGCTCAAATCATGATCTTGCGGTTCATGAGATCGAACACAGCATTGGGCTCTGTGCTGACAGGTCAGAGCATGGAGCCTGCTTTGGAATTCTGTGTTGCCTTCTCTCTCTACCCTTCCCCCACTCACATTCTGTCTCTGTCTCTGTCTGTGTCTCTGTCTCTGTCTCTGTCTCTCAAAAAAAATAAATAAACATTAAAAAAATTAAAATATTAAATTTCTGGATTTATCAGGTACTCAGGTAAAATACTAGGACTACCCCTATTACTATTGTTATTTATTGAAGCAATGTATAAATATGTGAGCTCCTCCTCATGTCTCAAGAACTGTTATCATTATTTCACTTGATAGCTTACTATTGCAACAGTTACTGAAAGTTAGGGTTTTATGTTCATTTTACAAATGAAGAAACGGGCTCAGAGAGATTAAATAACCTATCCAATTCATGCAACTAACATATGGCAGAGCTGATATTTGAAGCCGAATTGTGTATTAACCATGATACTATGATTATTGAGAACCTCTAGAAATAGAATGTTATTCTGGGACCTTTATATTTTCTTACAAAAACTAATTAGTTGCAGACATCAAATGATTCTGCTCTGGTCAAATTTAGATCATTTGCCCATGATGGCAACAGAGGTAAACTCAACATTGAGTTGTCTCAAATAATCTCTGGACAGGTGTCTACCAATGACCCAAAACATCATAATTATGCACCAAGAGAGTCAAATTGTGTTTGAGATGTGCTAAGTATGTCTCAGGTTCCAGAAAACCCTACTTCTTTATTATTATTATTCATTACCCATTTTTTGCACAGAGTGTGTTTTCCAGCCCTGGCATTCAATTTCTCACATTTCTTATACCTTGCACAATTTTTAAAATTAAATATATAATATATAAATAATTTATACTTTGATATACTTAATATTTATATTATAAGCATTAGATAAAAATATTTTATATATCCAACTGTTTCAGTGTTCAGCAACAGGATTTCTAAAATAGAAGTTTGAAAATATCTTTTTGGGTAGGGTTGACAGACAAAGCAAAAATAATAATAAAAATACAAAGCACCTTGTTAAATTTGAATTTCAGATAAATAACAAATACTTTTTTAATGTTTATTTATTTATTTTGAGAGAGAGAAAGAGAGAGAGAGAGAGAGTGTGTGTGTGTGTGTGTGTGTGTGTGTGTGTGTGATTGGGGGAGGGGCAGAGAGAGAGAGGGAGACAGAATCCGAAGCAGGCTCCATGCTCTGAGCTGTCAGCACAGAGCCCAACATGATGCTTGAACCCACAAACCATGAGATCCGATGACCTGAACTGAAGTTAGACACAACCTACTGAGTCACCTAGGGGCCCCAATAACAAACAATTTCTTAGTGAAATCATGTCCTATACAATATTTGGGACATATTTATACTTAAAAAATTCAATGTTTATCTGAAATTCAAGTGTAACTGGGTGCCCTGCATTTCATCTAGCAGACCCATTCTACGGACACAAGCTTAAATCTCTAAGCTGTACTTTAATTTTATCTAGTGGTCGGTTCAGGGTACTTCATGAGAAATGAACACTTGTTGTTTCAATCTGTTTGGAAGCTCTGGTGTGGACCATTTAAATTGCTAAATGGCTTGGTACGTCCCTGATAGTTATTTGCCATTACAGAGATTTATAGCATATGTGGATCTTGATCTGAACTATAGTCAACTCAAGAAACTGTCTATGATACTCTGTTATTTTCTGCTGTGTCGAAGCCAAAGTAATTATGGATTTCTCTGGAGGAAAACACATCCATTGATTTTAAGTTGTTTTGGGGAAGTTAATTTAATGTAAGTTTCCTTCTTCCATGACTGTGACTTTCATATATTGTACACAACAGTTGAGTCGAAGACAAAATGCCTTTTGTTGAGAAGTCTGGTGTTTTGACGTTTTTTGTTTGTTTTGCTTAAAGGAGGCAATTTGGGGAGAGGGGTTAGTGAAAAGCAGAGGAAGTCGGCAGAGACTTGAAGTAAAGTTCTTCACCTTAGGTCACTGAACTTCTGGGGTACAGGTTAAATTTTGGTTTGGGGAGTCTCATTTGCCTCAAGTAGCCATCTCAGCCAGTCCACCACAGACGAGACAGAAACATGAACGCCCTTCTGTCACTCCGCTGATGTTGGCTTTCAGGACCTCATGAAACCAGCTCCACAGGAAAGCCTAATATTTGAACTTTTCACTCTTGATTCACTTTATTAGACAGCAGTGAAAGTTAGCCTTGTGCTAAATGCTGAAGAGAAAACACAAAACCCCTTATTAATCAGCCTTTCTGTTTCTCCTTTTTCCTCTCTTTAGATAGATTTTTAAAGAAGTTATTTCTTCTTAATTCACTTGTCAGACGCTGGAACAGGTTTGAAAATAAAGGTGATAACGAGAAGGAAAATAAAAAAAAAAAAAGATGAGTAACAGGGAGACCACCCAAGAAAAATGTTTTTATATGCTATTAAATACTTTCCAGTCTTTTAAACTCTTTTTTACTTCTGACCTGAACAGACCAGAACTAAATTTCTCAAATATTAAAAAAAAAAAAGAAAGAAAGAAAGAAAAAGAAAATAACATACACTGTGCCCAAATTCTTGACAAAAGTTGTGGAGGAATCTATAACGTGTTATAGCATTGTAGTTACATCTTAAGAATTTCCTGCGTAAATAAATACCATTTTTTTAAAAATGAGAATTTAGGGGCACCTGGGTGGATCAGTAGGTTAAGCGTCCAACTCTTGGTTCAGCTCAGGTCATGATCTCGCGGGTTCATGAGTTTGAGCCCCGTGTCAGGCTCTGTGTTGAGGGCATGGAGCCTACTTAGGATCCTCTCTCTCTCTCCCTCCCTTTCTCTCTCTCTCTCTCTCTCTTTCTCCCACTCCCCTGCTTGTGTGTGCTCACACATTCTCGTAGTCTCTCTCTCAAAATAAATAAACTTTTTAAAAAAATAAGAATATTTTTAAGATGGAACACTGTAACTGTATCCTCATTCTTTTCTTTCTTGATGTTACAGAGTCAGAGCATTACCCAAATGCCAGAGAACCTCAACACAGAGCAGCCTAGCTGGGGAGTTCTAACCCAAACAAAAATCAAAAGTGGGAAACTGTGGTGGAAGAGAAGAGTCAGAAAGGAGTCTAACCAAATCTTTTATTTAAGTTTCTTATCTCTGATCTCAGTATTGTAGAATTACATGTGTATATACACTTACACACATATGTAATCTCTGAGAGTTTATGCTCATGAAATAAATCCTTTGCTTACCACATTAACACTACATAGCCTCAAGTTCCACATGGCCTACATTTGAAAATAACCTCCACACTAAGATCATAAGCTATAAGCTTCCCAACTGACCACTGTCAAAATGAGCTGATCTTTGACTTCTGTAGAGACAACATAAACACACCCTCTCTCTAGACAGAGGAAATGCTATGCCATTTGGGTGAATGATGATTCATTCAGGACTGAGCAATCAAAAGGATAAATGAGAAGACATTTCAAGCATGTGCTGTTAGGTTTTGGAAGACTCTATTTTCAAATGAAGGCCCAAAGATGTCAAAAGAAGTGTTTGGAAAGCAGTGTGGGTTCATGGTTTGTGTGTGGAAAATAGTAGATTCTAATCCTAGGGAGGGCACTGATTAACTGCATGAAGGCAGCAAATCATGGAGCTCTGTGAGTTGTCTGCAGTACAGAGAATCATGCTACCTCCTATTCCAGGAATATTGGGATCACCTAAGGAAATACATGTTAGGTACTTTTACAATTTAAGAAACCATGTAAAGAAGTCAAAGAAGAAATTCACTACAATGTGAACATTATAAAAACAACAATACTGTTTCTCTTACACCAAGGTTGCTAAGTGTGATGTATGGTCACCCGAATGGACAGGCTTTAGGAGGTCCTGGGCTTTCGTGACCCCATACAACTAGGCAGTTATGAAGCTGTGAGGCAGCCCCATCAGGCATGGCCCAGAAGAAATGCAGCTGAGCCCCTATTAAGAACACCCACCTTTACCTTGCTCAACTTGTTTATTCAAGAAACATTTATTGATCACCTGAGCACAGGGTGCTGTTTGCTCTGTGCCAGGGTTTCAGCACCATTGACATTCTGAGCCAGATAATTCTTCGTGCTGAGGGTTATCCTGCACATTATAGGATGTAGAGCAGCGTCCCTGACTTCTCCCCTCTGATTGCCAGTAGCATCAATCCCCGTTCTCGTTGGAATAAACAAAAATGTTTTCAGGTGGTGCCACATATCCCCTCAGAGGCAAAATCAACTCCCATTGAGAACCAGTGCTTTACACTAAAACACAGCCCGGCACTTTGGTCAACACAAGACTCACTAATGATGCTGGTTTAACTGTGACTCCTTGGGCCCTACCTCCTGAGATTTAATTCGGCACAGCTGAGATGGGGACCAGTAATCCAGACTTTTAACAGACTCTCCAAGTGATTGTGATACGGAGGAAACCTTGAAAACCATGCCGCTTGGGGAAGGTAAAGCTTTAAAAAAAAAGGGTGGTTTCCACTCTGAAAGAGTTTATCTTGCATCAAGGAGGCCGGACACGTGCCTCGTAAAGTTAGAACACTGCAACCAGGGCAAAAAGTAGGTTCTATGTGAGAAATATAAACACGTACTAAAGAGGTTGAGAGAACAAAAGATCAGTTTTCTTAGACTGGGAAAGTTAGAAAAGTCTTCAAGTAGATGCTGAATTGTGACTGTTGAATGATGGATGGGATTTTCAGATAGTTTTGAAACAAAAGGGGATCCAAGCATAGGAAATAGCCTAAGCAAAGGCAGAGAGGCTGGGAAATCTGCAACTAGCATCTAAGATCTATGCCTTCAAAACATATTTTGACACAGGGGCGTCTGGGTGGCTTAGTTGGTTAAGCGTCTAACCCTTGATTTTGCCTGAGGTCATGATCTCAGGGTTTGTGAGTTTGAACCTGCTTGGGATACTCTCTCTATCCTTCTCTCTCTGCCACTCCTCCACTCACTCCCTCTCTCTCTCAAAAGTAAATAAATAAATGTTTAAAAATGTATTTTGAGACAAAAATGACATATATCTAGTACTATGCCTAGGACACAGCAAGCCGTGACTAAATGACAGATCCTTTAAGATTATAATTATTCCAATTATCCCTTCCTTAAAGGTACTATACTAACTCCCTTCAAAGAAGTTACCTAGCATACCCATGTTGATCAGAATCTGGCCATCATTTCCATTTTTAAGGGAAAAATGAGAAAGTTGTTTTGTTCATGGTTCAGTTTTATGAGCTTTAGCAGAGGAGTGGAATAAAGGTGGTGCATTGGGAGGACATAATAGGAAGTAAGTTAATCCTATAACTCAAAGATGGCTTTGACATTCCTTCTATATCTTTCTTAGGGAAGCTAGTTCCACTAAAGTACTTAATAAGAGATGTCTGTCCTCTGTGAGGTGATGGTCCAGATGAGATACACCATAGAGTATATACTCAGCACCAATTCTGTTTTTCTAGGATTATAATTCATAGCTTACTTCAGGGTCTGATGAGCCTCAGGTCTAGAGCTGATCTGGTCACAGGCCACATCTTCCATAGCCATTAGGGCTAAAATTTCCTGTCTATACTGAAGTGAATAAGTATCTTTGCTTTCCCCTTACAACACTCAGGATGAATTTGGGGCAAAAAAAAAATTTATTTATTTCATTTATTTATTTTGAGAGAGAGACAGAGGCAGAAAGAGAGGCAGAGAGAGAATCCCAAGCAGGCTCTGTGTTATCAACATAGAGCCCAGTAGGGGCTCAAAATCACAAACTGTGAGATCATGACCTGGGCCGAAATCAGGAGTCAGAAGCTCAACTGACTGAGCCACCCAGGAACCCTTGGGGAAAATTCTGTTAAGCAACCTTGCAACACTTATTTCTGTCAATGTACCACGGTACATCTAAAGCCCTAAGAGTCCTATATTCAACCCTAACCCACTACTCTATACAAGTCATTGGTTCAAAACCATGTTGACACCCTTGAAGGCAAAGCCTACTTTTGTAAAATGTTTTTTATAATCTCTGTACCTAATAGAGTGCCTGGTGCATAAACGTGTTGGATAAAGGCTATTTTTTGAGTGGATGATTTCATAAATGGATTATTCATTATTCTTCAACCTTGGTTCCCAAGTTCTTGACTCCTTAATTGTTGTTTTAAACTACACTATTCAGGGCCACCTGGGTGACTCAGTCGGTTGAGCATCCGGCTTCGGCTCAGGTCATGATCTCACAGTCTGTGAGTTCGAGCCCCGCGTCGGGCTCTGTGTTGACAGCTCAGAGCCTGGAGCCTGCTTCGGATTCTGTGTCCCCCTCTCTCTCTGCCCCTCCCCATTCATGCTCTGTCTCTGTCTCAGAAATAAACATTAAAAAATAAATAAATAAACTACACTATTCATCAGGAGGTTGGGTTAAGGTGGTGGAGAGGTAGGGGGACTAGGATTTTCCTTGTCCCTCAAACACAACTATATTGAGGTCAGATCACTTGGACCACCCAGGTAATCAATCTGCAGAGTGGCAGAAATCTCGATAGTTGGAGGGAGACAGCTTGGCAGGATTGAGCCTCTGGAGCTGAAACTCAGAGGTATGAAATTGTGTGACTATATCCAAACAGAGTTGGAAGCCTTATGAGTCCTGGGGAGGAGGGAATGGGCCCCAGAATGCATAGCTCCGTGTAGTAATTTCAGGGGAACACTGGGAGAGAACAGTCCCCTTCCCAGAGTACTTTAGTAAGAGAGTTTATTGCCTCCCCAAGGATGCCAGCCAAAAGTCTTTTATCAGCAGGGTAGAATGGCACTACTCCAGAACAGGGTCCTCGTGGTGCAAGGTCCTTTAAGACACTGGGTTTTGAATCCCAGTAGAGCACCTAGGAAGCACAGGAGACTGTGGAGCAGGGCAAACCAACTGCCGGGGCTACTCTGTGAGGGATGCCTGAAAAGCGTGGTTTGAGATACCTGATCTGGGGAGGAGAGATTGGGGTGTCGCCATTTTCCTCCCCATCACCAACATGGTGGAACTTCAGAGAACAGGACAGCGTCCCCCAGTGGAGGCAGGAAAACTTGCACTGAACCCCACCCCTCCGAGCCTGGCAACTGCTTATCTACTGCAGCAAGACTGACACTGAGTGAACCAGATGGCCTCTCCCTCAGTCCAGCACAGCCACGGGTCCCAGGCACCAAGAGGTAGCTGGGTTTTTTTTTTTTTTTTTTTTTTTTATTGTTGTTGTTTTGTTTTTGTTTTAAATTAAATTAAATTTTATTGTTCTTTCTTCCCTTTTCTTTTTTTCTTTTGGAATCAGGGTCATAGCTTCTGATTTATTGTTGGTCAATCTTTATTTTACATATATGTATAAATTTTTTTGGATCAGGTATTTTTATTCTATTCTTTATCCACCTTTTCTCTTTCTTCGTCTTCTTTATTTTCCACTCTCATTATCTGGATTTAGCCTTATAGTTTTTTGATTTCCTGTTTGGTCACCTTTTCTCTCTTTCCTTTTTTCTCTTTTTATGGGATGAGGCTTTCCCCCACCTTATTCCTTTTCTTTTTCCAGGGTTACCTCAACAAACAAATCAAAGCACAACTGTTGAATGTCCAAACACTCACCACTACAAACAAGGAGGAGCTCTGCAGACGACTGACCAGTGGGATAGAGCAGCCAAAATGCAACAACAGAGTGCATGTAACACACTCCTAAAACACTTCCTGAAGTGCCAGGCCTTGGACAGTGTATGACTCCTTTTTAATAGAGTACTACTCACAGGTGCAAGACACATAGCAAACTTTTAAAACATGCAAAAAACAGAAACTTAGCCAAAATGACAAAATGAAGCAATTCTCCCCAAAAGAAAGTTCAAGAAGAAATCACAGCCAGAGAATTGCTCAAAACAGACATAAGCAATATATCTGAACAAGAATTTAGGATAATAGAAGACTAATAGCTGGGCTTGAAAAAAGCATAGAAGATAGCAGAGAAACTCTTGCTGTAGAGATCAAAGACCTAAGAACTAGTCACAGTGAATTAAAAAATGCTATGAGATGCAAAATAAACTAGATACAGTGACAGAGAGAGTGAAGAAGCAGAGGAAAGAATAGGTGAAACAGAAGATAAAATTATGGAAAATAATGAAGCTGAAAATAAGAGGGAAAAGAAATTACTAGATCACACGGGGAGAATTAGAGAACTAAGTATTTCCATGGAATGAAACAATATCCGTATCATATGAGTTCCAAAAGAAGAGGAGTGAGAGACAGGGGCAGGAGGCTTATTTGAACAAATGATGGCTGAGAACTTTCCTAATCTGGGGAAGGAAACAGGCATCCAGGTCCAAAAGGCATAGAGAACTCCCTTTAAAATTAACAAAAACAGGTCAACACCACAACATATCACAGTGAAACTGGCAAAATACAAAGATAAAGAGAAAATTGTGAAAGCAGCTAGGGACAAATGGGCTACACATAAGGGTAGTAGCAGATCTGTCCACTGAAATTTGGCAGGCCTGAAGGGAGTGGCAGGAAATATTCAATGTGCTGAATAGGAAAAATATGCAGCCAAGAATCCTTTATTCAGCAAGGCTGTCATTCAGACTAGAAGGAGAGATAAAGCCTTTCCCAGACAAACAAAATCTGAAGGAGTCCGTGACTACTAAACCAGCCTTACCAGAGATCCTAAGGGGGACTCTGTGAGTGGAAAGCAGCAAAAACTACAAAAGATCAGTGGCATCACCACAAATATGAAATCTACAGATAACACAATGGCACTAAATTCATACCTTTCAGTAATCCCTCTGAACGTAAATGGATTAAACGTCTCAATCAAAAGATAGAGGGTATCAGAAAGAATTAAAAAACAAGGTCCATCTATATGCTGCCTACATAGAGACTCATCTGAGAACGGAGGACACCTGGAGATTGAAAGTGGATAGCCAGATGGCTGACAGATGCATGAAAAGATGCTCAATATCGCTCATCATCAGGGAAACACAAATCAAAACCACAATGAGATACCACCTCACACCTGTCAGAATTGCTAAAATCAACAACTTAGGAAATAACAGATGCTGGCAAGAATGTAGAGAAACAGGAACCCTGTTGCACTGTTGGTGGGAATGTAAACTGGTGCAACCACTCTGGAAAACTGTGGAGGTTCCTCAAAAAATTAAAAATAGAACTACCCTATGACCCAGAAATTGCACTATTAGGTATTTATCCAAAGGATACAAAAATGCTGTTTCAAAGGGGCACATGAACCCTAATGCTTATAGCAGCATTATCAATAATAACCAAATTAAGGAAAGAGCCCAAATGTCCATCAACTAATGAATGGATAAAGAAGATGTGGTACACACACACACACACACACACACACACACACACACACACACACACAATGAAATACTACTCAGCGATGAAAAAGAATGAAATCTTGCCATTTGCAATAACATGGGTGGAACTTGGGGGTATTATGCTAAGCAAAATAAGTCAGAAAAAGACAGGTATCATATGATTTCACTCATATGTGGAATTTGAGAAACTTAACAGATGAACATAGGGGTAGGGAAGAAAAAATAAGATAAAAACTGAGAGGGAGGCAAACCATAAGAGACTCTTAAATACAGAGAACAAAATGAGGATTGATTGGGGGTGGGGGTTAGGGGGTGGATTAAATGGGTGATGGGCATTAAGGAGGACACTTTTCAGGATAAGCACTGGGTGTCATATGTAAGAGATGAATCACTGGGTTCTACTCTTGAAGCCAAGACTACATTACATGTGAACTAACTTGAGAATAAAAAAATAAGTAAAAAAATTTAAAATTAAAATTAAAAATGAAATAAAAAAATAAACGAGGCTACTGGCTTTCCAGGCTTTCCACTTTCCAAGCTCACTTCCCCTCCCCCTTTTAGAAACCTACCAAACCCTGTTTTGGTCACCAGTCCTAACTACTTTCTAAATTTCTCTGTTATTGAAGGATCATGTAGATATTTTCAAGAGAATAGTGGTGCTCCCATCAAGTTTCTTTAATAACATTCATATAAAACATTATATAATAGGGGTGCCTGGGTGGCTCAGTCGGTTAAGTGTCTGACTTCAGCTCAGGTCATGATCCCACAGTTTGTGAGTTCGAGCCCCGCATCGGGCTCTGTGCTGTTGGCTCAGAGCTTGGAGCCTGCTTCGGATTCTGTGTCTCCCTCTCTATCTGCCCCCTCCCACTCGCACTGTCTCTCTCTCTCTCTCTTAAAAAATAAATAAACATTTAAAAAATTAAATTATAAACATTGATTTTATGCAACCATAATTCTCAATCAGAAGACTGTTCCCAAACTCACAATGCCTACTGCGTGGAACCCTCCTGCTGGAAGAATATCTATTTTCCTCATATCTGTTTTCAATGAAAATTTAGAACAGCTTGACAGTCTTGTTTTCTATAAAATTCTACAATATGATTTAAGAGAAATAATTCTAAATATAGAAGATCTTTTCCAAAACGTTATCTTTGTAACTTACCAGCTATCAGATTTCACACTGAACAAAAAAAATCCATTGAAAGACAAATTATTGCTAAATTTGGAGAAACAAGTCATTTCTTTTTGAAAATAATGCCTATTAGCTATAAGTAATAATGTAATATATGTTCGGACTACAAAATATAGATCACAATGCCTAAATGACATGCTTATATTAGTGTATCTTGCCATTCTTCTGTGACTTTTATCTACCCCAATCACAGTATGTGTTTTCTATAAAATCATTTTCCCTCAATTTTTCTTTACGTGAGCAGAGCTGTTTTGTATTCTAGTACCAGTTGCCTTACGTGTTAGCTAGGCAAAATTTTATCAACAGTAAATAATTATATTTTATCATAAAATGTGTGTTTGTATCAATAAACAACAGACAGAGCATTGATATTCCTCTAAGAAATCTGGACTATATGAGTTTATTAGTCTGTTCAGGATGCTATAACAAAACATCAGACACTGAGTGGCTGATAAACAACAGAAAATTATTTCCCGTTAAGTGTTATTACTTCCCAAAGGCCTCACCTCCCAATACTCATGACCTTGTTAGGATTTCAGCCTATTACTTTTCAGGGGACACAAACATTCAGACCATAGCAAAAAGTAATTAAGAATATGGTTTCTGAAGTTGAACAAATATGCTTAGACACCGTTTACCAGCTCTGTGACCGGGGACAAGTTTTTTAGCCTTGTAAATCTCATTTCCCTTCTCTGTACAGTAAGAATAATATTAGTGCCTGCCTCACAAGATCACTGAAGATATTAAATAATATCATGAATCAAATATTTATGAAAGCATGCCTTGAACAAAATAAACAATAACTTAATTGTTAGCTCTCACTGTTTATCTCACTTTTTAATCATGTCTCTGGGTTTGGGACAAAATAAGTTAGATAAACTTTGTTGCCATTTATTTGTGTGAAAATAACATGATGCAACTCAATTCATTTTTAAAAAGCATTTATTTTTAGATCATTCTATAAAACTGCTGAACACGAGAGGTTACAAAAGAAGAACCACAAATGATCCTTGCTCTAACAGCACATAAAATTGTTTTAGGGACAATATTTGGATGTAAAGTGGTTAAATAACCAAACAAGGCAGTCCATAACTTAGTGCCAGAGATAGGAGTTCAGACATAAATTTGGAAAGTCACTCTGAAAACTTAGAAACCAATGTGGACTGGAATAACCATGGAAAAGTTGAGATTTAGGCTAATAAAGGGGAAGATTAGAGAAAAGAGCATGCTAACCAAAGGACAGGATGAAGAGGAAAACAAATCTCAAAAATAGTGTGACTAGTGTGGCACAGTGAAGAGTGTGCACTAATAAAAACTTGAATGAAGGCGGGTCAGCCACTGGGTATACTTAACCAAGAGCACTTGACTGCCAGGCTGTAGAGCAGGCAATGAGGAACCATGTGGTGGTATGAACAGATTAGTAATGGAGAGAGAGTAGTATTTTAAGAATGTTAGTTTGGAACGATTGCAGGTTGTATAGGGAAAAAGGAGGTAGTCTGTAGATCGGATGGGGAAAGAGGAGGCGGAAAGCAGGAAAATCAGTTAGGAAACTCTTACACTAATCCAGGAAGAGGCAGAGAAGTTCTGGAGAAAGCTGGTGACAGAAACAAGCAGATGGTTGTAGCTTTATCAAAGATGAATTGATAGGACTGGGAAAATCCATCGGCTATATAGGGTGAAGTAAAAGGATGAGAAGTTGGCTCCACTTCTGATCACAAAATCGTCGGACAGATGTGTCCTCCTGCAGCCATCTGAGTCCTTTCCATCTACCCTGTCTTCTCGATACTTGTACAAAATAGCTGGCCACCACACTGGAGAATGTAGGTTGTTTTTTAGATTCCCAGGGATATAGAACCTAAAACCTAAGTTCAGCAAAGCTGACAATGTACCTGTTGAGAGGGAAAGTTTAAAATCTGCATAATCAGAATATTTCAGATAATAGTCTATCTGCTTAACATCTTCACCACACGCCTCCTTTGCTCATCGTGCCATTAAAAATGTTCAGTGTTCATTCCTGAAACCAACCCTGGACTTCTGGATCCAACAGTAGAGTCAATTATATGATTGCTGAAACATCAAAGCTTTTCCTCACTAATGTCCTTACCAGGGGACATAAATAGGCAGGTCTTTTCTCTCTGGTTGAGGCAAACGCCTATGTAGTTCAACCCAGCATACTGTACATTCCTGTGTGATTTTATGTGTTTTATCATTGGCAGATGGAATATCTGCTTTTCCCATTGCTATCAATTGAATGTGTGCACTGCACACCCTGTCCAAAGCAGACCTGTTTTGTCGGGCAGAAGTCAGGGCTCATTGCCCTGGGACAGCCCATTTCTTGGAAATGCTCAGAGGATTTTCAGTTTCCCTTTTTGAGGTATACAAGGAAAATATTACCCTGGGGAAATATCAAAGGATTTCCTGACATCAGCCAGAGAAACAGGTGCACACATATTTGATTTGATAAAAACGGGGGATACGAGCACAGTGGATACGGCCCAGGCATCTAATTTGCCCCGTTCAATAATTTCATGGTCCACTCAGAAAACTTCCATCCTCAGTGATCACTGTCTCCATAACAAATTTGAACGCCTTAGTCTGGAATTCAAGTTCCTTCACAATCTGGCCCCAACTGACCTTTCCGACCATATTACGCGCTACACCCATTCAAGATCCTGCCAAACTAAGCCACTTGCTGTTCCCTGAGCCACTACCCAAGCCCTGTGCTTGCCGCTGTCCTTTCTTCAACTCAAAATAATCTTCCTCTACAACCCAGATTTCCAAATTCTTGACATCCTAAAAGTCCTTTTCATTCACCAATCCGTGAAGACTTTCTTCCTCCCCCAGGTGGAAATCAGCTATTCCTCTTTTATCCTCTCGTTGCAAGTTATTTGTATTTCTCTGAAAGTACTTCCAAGTTCCTCCTTGAAATGTGGTCAGTGATCTCGCCTGTGGATTGTATACTTCTTAGGGTGTCTTTGCCTGATTCACCTTTGAATTCTTCATGATAAGGTCTTAAAGCTATAACATGATGGAAAGAGTATTTGGAGGAAGATGACTTTGATTCAAGTCTATCTCTTTCTGGCTGTGTCACTGTGATCAAGACCTTAATCTCTCTATCAAGTCCTAAATTTCAACATATTTCTTAAGATTAGATATGATAATGGTATGGAAGCCATCATTTAAACTGTAAAAGACAAAATAGCTTGATATATTTTATGACATCAACTTAATATTAATATATTATAGATGAAAAAATCGGTAGGGAAATAAAGCTCTTTGTTGACATTGCTATAAAGATGATTTATTCTTCTATATAATGTCACACATCTAACCAATTCATTCCACAATTGGAACACCCCTGAATTGGACCTGCTCATGAGAAGACAAGTTAAAATATGATCCTGTTACTAAAATTGCTAAATCCTCCTCCTCTTGTCTCCTAATCATTGGTCCATCCTCTTGGCGTTTTTCTGGCTATGTTACAGTGATTCACAAAAGCTGCCAGTAAGGTAAAACTGAGGTAGTGCCATCACTGAAATCAAAAAGACTACCATTCATTCGTTCCCTCAACAATTATTTACTGAGTGTTCTTAAAGGGCAGGCGCCCTAGAAAGATGAATAAGAGAAAGTTTCTTCTTGCTTTTGAGACATTTACAGAGTAGTAGAGGAGAAAGTTAGCCTGATATCAATTTCACTGCAGTGTAACATGGTATGTTAGGTTTTGAAGTGAGGTAGAAATAGAGTGGTCAGTAAAGAGCTTGCCTGATGAAACTAATTCCACGGTTTATGATACCCATTCATCATCAAGAAAAATGTATTCCCACTTCAGTGTGTCTTTAAAGTGTATTTAAGTTGAGTCTATTGTGAAAAAATGTGGATGGTGAGGATCTAATTTATGCCTGTTCTCCACACTCCATAGTGGACTTGAGTCTCGAAATTTCCTAGAGAAAGTCTTGTTTATAACTCAAGAGTTACATTAAGTATGTTTTTCATTGTCCCTAACAAAAAGGCAAAGCTGGAAAGTATTGAAAGGGAAAGAGAAATCTGTTAGGGTTCCAGTGACCAAGGGTGAAAGGGGGAGAGCTGAAACAAAGTGGGAGAGTTAGATATTGGTTGGGTTTGGAAAAAGAGGGATTCCACCCTGCCCCATTGAAGCAGGATGCGTGTGTGTGTGTGTGTGTGTGTGTGTGTGTGTGTGTGTGTGTGTGTGTCTGTTGTAGGGAGAGATACTGAACACATAAAGGTTTGGTAATCTAAGGGCTGAGGCACACTCTGCCTTTCCTTCCTGGGAGTGCCCTGAAAAAGGAAGCAAAGTCCTTGGACACCTGTCAACATGGTGGAGTACAGAGCAGGGAGGCTGACATGGTATGTTTAGTCTCAGGGGTCTCAGAAAGGACAAGGAAGAATTCAAAACAGCACTGTTCCCTGGACAAGAAGAACAGTTTCTTTATTAAATAACTGTAATCATATATAATATATAAAGACAAATACTGGTAATAATTCATCTCATCATTTTTTTTGTTGACAATGAATGACAATTTGGTGGGTGTTATTTAACTCACTCTTAAGTTGCCTGGGCTGAGCATAATTTCCAGGTCTGATTTTCTATAATAACTTTTTGAACTAAATTTGAGAAAAATCTAGAAGTTGTAAATGAAGAATGAAAATGCTGGAAACCAGTATTTTATTTAATTTCATTGAAGTTCATGCAAGTTGAAATAACAAATGTACAACTAGGTTATCCATCTTATTTTCATATTCTTGGTCACTTATTTGGCACTTTATTGAGACATTTTCTTGGTTTCTAAATTTATTAATATCTGTGACATATGTCATCTCTGAAGACAGTTCTTCAACAACTGGTTTTATTATTGGAATACATTAATCTAGTAGTTTAAAGCTCATATATGGTGATTAGGTTTGCTCAGTTTCAGGATCATATACCTGGGAATTTCCCTGCTTTGTGCATGTTTAGAAAATAATGAATGAGGGGTGCCCACAAATGCTAGGGAATGATTCACATTGGTTCAGTTCCCATCAACATTTTAACATTTTTGCTTCATCTCAAATTATTGTCTGTTCTGTAGCCCAACACTATGTGGTCTGCGTTCCAATATTTCTAAAATCTTATTTAATTTTCTGTGGTTGATTAACATATTTATTTACTAATATGGTATAGACATTTATTATATCAAAAATAGGTCCTCAATGCTATAGATGCCTATCTGAAGCAATGTCTCTATTAAGCATAATTTTAGTTTTTTTAAGTACCTTTTTCTAAATTTTGAAATATCAGCGAAACATTCCATGGATTTCATTTATCAATCAACATGTGACTCTATTACTTAAACTTGAATATACTGACAACATTACTTGCAATTTTGTACAAATTTGTAAAATTGTACAAATAATTGTATAGATAATACAATACAGACATATATATTGTGTTATATACACCCATATATCTTATCTTTTGTATATATACATCCATATATACATAGATATAGTGTGTGTGTGTGTGTGTATATATATATATATATATATATATATGGCCATATATATATGTATATATGGCCATATATATATGTGGCCATATATATATATACTTATGCAGATAATGTAACACAGCTAACTCACACCTACATGTTATTTTTATAGCACATAGAAAAATTGTTTAGTATTTGCATAGTTTTTACTTTTATGTTTTTTATTATTTTATTATTTATTTATTTTAGAGAGAGAGAGAGCATGAGCAGGGGAGAGAGGTAGAGGGAGAGAGAGAGAATCTTAAGTAGGCTCCGTGCTCAGCATGGAGCCCAACATGGGGTTTGACATGGGCCTCGACCCCACGACCCTGGGATCATGACCTGAGCTGAAATCAAGAATTGGACACTCAACTGACTGAGCCACCCAGGCAGCCCAATAATTTTTAAATACTCATACCCTTTGACTCATTTATTCTACTTCTATGATTTGTTCTAATGAAGTAATTATAAATACACAAGAAATCTTAGCCGCTAAGATATTTAGTGCACCATTATTTGTGCTAGAGAAAAATTCAAAACTGTTTACATTTACAGAATAGGAGAAAGGGTAGATAACTGGTATTATAACTCTTTGAGGGAATATCATACAAAATGATGTTTACAAAGATTTTGTAATAACATGGAAAATGCTCATGTTATAATGGTAATTGAAAAAAATTTAGACACAAAATTGTTCATGTACAGATGGAAACTAAGAAGAAAACAGAGCTCTCAAATTATTCATTCTTTAGACATGTCATCCACTACTTAGCTCTATTTCCATTAGAGGAAGAAAAAGAAGAAAACCCCTAAACATATAGAGGAATACGTATTTGCCTCAATATAAATATCTAGGTACTTTAAAGGCTACAAATTTCAACTAAATAAAAATTAGATTCCTTTAGTTACAACCCAGCGCTTAACAAAATTGCTCTGGATTTTTACACAACCTCTTTAACTTCCCTGAGTCAATTTCATTTATAAAATAGCGGTGATAATATCAACATCTTCATGAGATTTTGGTGAGAACTGAAATATATTATTCTTGTGACTAAATTAAATTAGTGCATGTGTTTTGGTGTTGAGCCACAACTACAGAGTAAGAAACACGTGCTCATACTTATATACACATAACTCTTTAAATCAATAGGGGAAAGATAGAAACTTGGGGAGGGGGGAATCGATCCTTTACAAACAGGCAAATTTTGAAAGAAAAAAATTGTCAGTTTTTGAGAATAAAAATCCACATCTTCCATGCTCTAAGCCGTCTCTCCTAACATTATCATGAAACTCCTTCATAGGCCTTACACGTACAACTTGACAACTAACATACACCTTGAGAAGCTTCTCAGGGATCTTGCCTCGGTTGTTCATTCTCTTTCCTTTATTAATAATTGCTGCCTGAAAATTAGCCAAAGGTGACATTAAAGAAACCAGAGGGCAATACTGCTTTCATTCTCAGAGGCTACTGCCCCCTGAATGATGTTCCCAACTTTCAAGCCAAAAAGCTAGTTAGACGGTAACTGAGATGTTCTCTTCTGTCCAGCGTAATCCCATTAGAAGTCCACGTCAGGCCACATTCTCGACTTCCTCTCCCAGCTGGCAATGTGAAAAAGCCCATGCCTCTGTGGTTTAGCTACCCGTTGTTTTGAGTAATGACTTTTATGATGCCACAGGCTGCTGAGCCAAAATAATATGGGATCGTAAAAGAGGAATGCTTCCGCTGAAAATGGTCTCCATACAAATGGCATTCAGAGACCAGCAGAGGGGAAATGAGGGCATCTACGGTTTTACCGTTAACATCAGGGCCATCGGTAGGAGCCAATCAGGAAAGCTGATCCCCTTTGCCTCCCTTTTAAGTGGATAATCTCAATGCAGAACATGTACTCCTGGGAGTTTCTAACGTCTGACCCTGACACTTTGTGGTGCCACAGTTAAGATTTTAAACTCATTCGGGGTATCTGGGTGGCTCAGTCAGTTGAGCACCCGACTTTGGCTCAGGTCATGATCTCGCGGTTTGTGAGTTCAAGCCCCACGTTGGGCTCTGTGCTGACAGCTCAGAGCCTGGAGCCTGTTTCAGATTCTATGTGTCCCTCTCTCTCTCTGACCCTCCCCCACTCACACTCTGTCTCTCTCTCCTTCCAAAATAAATAAACATTTTAAAAATTAAAAAAGAAATTTAAACTAGTTCTCTCATCTTATGGTATTTCCTTGCCTCATGACACATGCTACCATTCTAGATTTGATAGAAGAAATACAGAAACTAAGACATCAGGTCTAGTGTCTCTTTTATGACACTGCTATGCTGGTAACTAGGTTTTTTTCTTCAGGACAAACTTGGCCTCCAGTTTCACTCCTGCCTATGTACCCTTAATATTTCCTGAGAACTTAGACCACCATGAGGCTGTGTATGGAGAGCCATGCATCACCATGTTCACATAGTCTCACGCGTTATGATCACGCCCATGAGATTTTTGAGACAGGAATCTGCATTATAACATCTTTAAACCTGGATAGACATTTGGTTGCACCTAAGAAGAATTTTGTTCTATTTTGGTTTTTTCCTCACATGGCTCAATTAAAACAGGAGCTGGATGGCAAACACAAGGAGCAGCCTCTATTCTTGGCATGAAAAAACTAGGTAAAGGGCTTAATGATGTCCCTGGTACATAGTTGACACTTTCCGAGCATTCATTCAATAGGGCATTCTGAATCAGAGAGTTGAGGAGATTTCAATGAAAATGCAAACGCATGCCTATTGGATTAATTCATGACTTACTGTGCTTGAATAGTCATTTGTGAATCTTCATATTGTTTGCATTCAGAACTGTAAATACTCAATTTACTGAACTGTGCATGTACTGAAACTATCAAGAAGACCATTGCAGGAATTGCTTGCTAAGGGAATCTGAAGTTTGTAGCATTTCTAGTGTTTATACTAGAAGTTTAAACCCACAGAAATGGATTCTCCCCACCATTAAGAAAGGAAGACAGGCCAGCAAGTAAAGTATTGATAATGTACTGATCTGAGTTTGTAGGAGATGGTGAGGGTGTGAGCCAAGAGTGCCAGGGCCCAAGCACAAACTGGCAGGTGGGGACAAATCTGGTGGAAATAGGTAGTGACAACTGCAGTGGGAGACAGAGGAGAGGCCTCTCAATAGAGTCTGAACATTAGGCTGATAACGTGAAATGTTAAATTTTGACAACTTAAATAACATATTAATATTATATCTTTGTTAAACCAGGATTTGCATGGTGGGCTGGGAAAAGGAATGTTTATGAACACAGGTATGCCTAACCTTTGTAATCACATCTTAAATTAAAGACTGCTCTGGCACAATCTTCATAAAGTCATTATACAATATTTAAGATGCATGCAGGTTTAAAGAATGACATCTCCAGCTTAAAATGAAATATTATTATAATCAAATATTCCACTTACCACTCTCAGATTGAGCCACTCTCTCTCACCCTTAAATGAACTAATATCCTGATTAGGTGTCACTTATTTCCATGCAACTCTTTATTACTATCTGAGCATTAAACAACATATGGTGTCATTTTATGTTTAACTCTTCTTCACTGGATGCCATACTTTCCACTTATCCACCCTACTATCAGTCCTGAAGTCTGTGTTAGAGTCACTTTGATTCTACCTCTGTTTACTCATGTTTAATAGCACCATTCTCTTCTCTCTCAACACCAACACCACGAGCATGAGAACATTGACGAATGGTCCGCTTGCTGAGCAGGACTAAATATCTCACCCTCAGTTTCACATAATACTTTGAAAAATCCAGATGCTTGGGGTTTTGTTAATTTAAGGTGTCCTGTTACAGAGAAGTAACATGAAGTTCAGAACTGAAGTCCCAGCTCTGTTCACCACAGACTAAGTTTGGCAAGCCATTCGTCTTCCTAGAATTCATTTTGGTAACTTATAAAATAGAGGGGCTGAACTACATGTAAATTATCTCCACTGCCCTTCCCAACTCTAATATTCTCCTTTTCTTTCACTCTTTTCTTTCAGCATGGATGAATAGACACACCATCCCCATTATTAAATTGTTTTTCTTTAAAACTCTCTTTTGTCATTTGCTGGAAACATTTACGGGCCAATAGAAAGGAGAATGTTTCTACACATGCTTCTCAAAGTATAAACTAAGCCCATTTTCAAAAAGCATTTTCCGGTCAATTTGGTTCAAGGAACCTGTCTTAGCCTGCTTAGTATTCTGTGGGATGTGTTCAGTAGTCACTAATATTGCTACTGATAATCTGAATATGTAATGTAACACCTTTTGCTAAGGTAGGCTTAATTTGAACCCCATCTAAGGCAATTACTAGTATTTCCAAGTATCTCAAAACTGATACATTCCCACCTGTATGAAGTCTTTCCAAGGAAGGATTCAAGGATAGCATCACACAAATACACCAGTGCGGGGAAGATATGATTTCCATTCTTATAGTTTATACACAGTTGGTTATTACTCCTAAAAAAACAATCCCTTTAAACAGAAACATCCCATGTTTAACGCCTGCCAATTTCATATTGAAAAGTGTGAGGGAAATCAATTAAACAAGCTTTAAGTGCCTGGAAAATGAAAGACTTTTCTCCATTATTAAAATGATAATTTATCATTTCTTTTCTTCCCATGAATGTAAAAAGTCATGTCTAAGAGTCTCTACTTAGGAAAAGTAGACACATGGTTGATGTGAAGGCCAAGTGTGTGTTCTGTTTCCATTCACTAAATGCTGTTTGCTTTATACAGTATATATTTATGATCCCTGAAATTGGGGTACTTACTGAATTTAAAGAGAGAAACTTTGTATTTATATGAACAGACTCCAAGAACGAGGCTGAATTTTTTATATTCCTTGCTAATGCACGTTGAATAACTGTGGCAGGCAACGAAAGGGGTGCTACTCATGGGTCATCATCCATTTATTCATTTAAATAGTACTTCTTGAGTGTAACTACTAATTTCAACTCAACAAACAATTCTGAATGCTTCTTGTGTGCCTGGGACTGCTGGGTGCTTGAAGTACCCATAGGTAAAATATATATAACTAGGAGTCACATGTCATGGAAAAGCCTCCAGTTTCTCCTTTGAAATAGGAAAGGAAGAAGAGTTGTAAGTGGGTATTTGTGTTCACAACCTTTAAAGATACAAACACTACTTAAAAGTTTGCTAAGATATTTTTGAGCCCGCTAATGTTTGTTCATTCAATTTAGAAGTAAACACCAGAAAAGTCTAGAATATATTAGTTCTGTTCTAGTATCCAAGGGAACTTGAATTGAGCAGCATACTTTCTTTTATAATTAAAATCTTGACATCTTATTTTGAATTAACATATTTATGAGGGAACTGTATTTTCTTTCTAATCACCATTTTACCTCTAGCTGATATTTACAATATCAAACTTTTTTTTAAAGATATTTTTCAACGAGTGCTGGTGGAAATGAGCTAATCATTGAATATGAGTAAACCACTTCTCCACAAGGGCACTATTTTCTTTCAAAATCATGAAGCTTTTCATATTTAGCTTCCAAAATCTCATTAGAATGTCTCCTTTTGGCAACGACATTGGTTAACAATAAATAATTCATCAACCTCAAGAGGCTGAGAAAATTTTGAAAGGTGCTCTGGTTTAACAAAAGTGAAATGGTTTAGTTTATACAATGTACCAAGGAATTACAAATAGGTAAAAAGTTCATATTTGTACTTTGGAAGGACTCTTGATGAATAATACAATAGCATTTCAACTGCATTATGCAAAATGTTTGCTGGATCTTCCCCCCCCCCCCCCGCCCCCCATTGAACATGGCTTTTTTTTTTTTTTTGATATATGTACTGTCTAAATTTAATCAGATTAACTTCTCTTTAATACATTTCTTATGTCCCCTAAAACTTGTTCTTGCAGAGTAAAGATTAAATTATATAAAGATCTATGGTCTTCATAACATCTCTGCTCAAATAGCTCATTGCTCTACGGAATATATTATTGGGAAAGATTATGTGATACTCTTTCCTAGAGCTCTTTAAGAAAATAATTTGTCTGCAGTCATTTACAACAGCTATAAAAATAAGCACTGCCCTGCATTTCCCTTCCTCCCTCTTTCTCCCTTCCCTACCTTCCTTTTCAACTTCCTGCCTTCCTGTCCTTTTTCATTCCTTTCTCTTCCTTTTCCATAAGCTTCCTCTTATTTTTCTCTCTTCAAACGTATTGTGTCCCTATTATTTGCAAGATACCATGTTATACGCTGGGAATAAAAGGATGAAGAAGTCATGATCCTGTAATATCAGCCGTGACATATAATAAGTCCAAAATAATCAATGACATAATACAGATAGATAAGAAAACACCACTGAAGAGTAGAGGACTGCAAGACAGATGTGCCTGAGGCCTGGTATTTAATTTTAACTGATTCCAGTTTGTCTGGTTTCCACGAGGATCCGTTAACCCCAAACTGACTGGGAAATCTTGTCAAGATTAATTGGTCCCTCAGGCTATATTGGAAATCAATGGCTGCGATGCTTCTAAAATTTCGTTTTGCAGACTTTTAACAGCCAAATCTCTCCTTTCTCATTCTCACATTACCTCCCACGTTCCTGTGCATTCAATCCCAACCCAGAGGCCACTGTCCCTCTCTCTTTATCCTTTTATTCTTCCCCAAGCTGCACAGCAGGCATGCGGAGGAGGAAGACAGAAAACAGAAAACTTTTCAGTGTGGGCATCAAGCTGTCAGCCTGTTCCTGTCCCATCACTCGGATCTGCTCCTCCCCCGCGAATCCCCACCCTTAGCACCACTTACCCAACAAATGCCAAAGACTGAAAGAAACTGCACAATACAAGATGGTCTCTCCAATTAAAAACAAAACTCCGTAATAGCCATACAATTCACTGAGAACACAAGAGAGTATCTCAGGGCAACTTCCCAGCAGGTTCTCACCTTGACCCTGGGCATCCGGAAGAAAAGGGCATTTAAGGGGAAGACCGAAGAGTGGAGCAGTTGTCTGAGGCGGCCACTCTTCACCTGCGTGCATACATACAGCTCCTTTGATCCTCACTTCCACCTACAAGGGAGGTACGTGGTTACTCCCCATTTTATAGTAAGAAAACGGAGGCACAGACCATCTCAAGTAGCACTGGAGTTTCTAGAGTACTTTAAGCGGACATGCAGGCCATTTTAAGGTAATATGGCAAAGGATATATATTACAGACATGTGCTTAGGGTACTAGCAAACTGAAAAGCTAGAACACACCTTTGTTTTTGTTTTAAATAAGTTTATTTATTTATTTATAGAGGGCGAGTGAGTGTGAGCAGGGGAGGGGCAGAGAGAAGGAGAAGAGAATCCCAAGCAGGCTCCACGCTGTCAGTGCAGAGCCTGGTGTTGGGCTCAACCTCACCAACCATGAGATCATGACCTGAGAGGAAATCAAGAGTGGGACCCTTAAATGACTGAGCCAGGGTTAGACGTCAGAAACCAAACTTCCCCCTCCCTTCTGGTCTAGAGAACTGCTTAGAGAAGCCCATGGAGTCCGCTCCACACACCATACAACTCCATGCCTCCTCCAGGTGAAGAACTATTCTTTATCTTGCAAACGTGACACATAATATCCTTTTATTTGTAGGTGGCCCCACATATTTGGAATTGGATTGCCACTGGACAAAGTTACTTGTCCCTCTAACCTTAAGTCTTTGATAATTATTGCAACTCCTAACTTCCTCATTTCCATCCGATATTCACTCCACTACAACAGCCTCTCCTAGTATTGGCAGAGTGTGAAATCAGCGCTGTGACATCTGTCAGATGCTTTTTACTAATTTTTAAAAATTTTCCTCTGTAAAGGCTGCACCTGCAAGATACCAGAGGATCTTTTAAAGAAGGTACTTAGGATATGTTGTCCTTTTATAAATATACAAAAGGGGGAAGTGGTAAGCATCATCAATATGCCAGGTATAGTTTGGTTCCAAACATTAAGCCAAAATCCTGCTAATTTTTGAGGAAAGAAAATGGTAATGTGAAATAGTAGTAAATGCCAGTTTTAGTAGCTCCCCAACTCTCTGCAGTGACTGGATTTGGGCCATTTGAGAATAATTTCTACTGTTAAATCAACATAGGGATGGAGAGAAAAACTTGATAAGCTATTGCCAGCCTGGTGATTTAGGAGTTAAACTTTAGAGCTGACACCCCAGAATTTGGTAATCTTCCCACCCCATACAGTACTTGGCTGTAAAATCTGTGAAGTAGCCTCCTTCCGGAAGTCAGGTTTCCTGGTAATACCATAACTGGTTAGGTACATATAACGGTGAATTTAACAACTAATCCCCTTGATTTTCGGAACAAATGGCACCCACAGGCTTGCTATTGACCTTCTGAATTGTGAATAAGATATGCTAGGCTGCCATAAGCCACTGGGTGTTCAAATGACTCCCCCCCCCCGCCAAATCTGAGATGCTATCTTCTTTGTAATGAAATGACAAGACAAAATTATATCAGAAAAAGAACACCCACGTATACACCTGAAATCATGCAAACGAACATTTTGAAATTCAGTGGTAATTTGAAATTCAGTGGCCTCCTGTAGACTTCCTTTCCTTGTACAGGCAAAGCTAACTATTTTGTCCCACAACAAAACTGAGGCTTGCTGCCATTGTTCTTGCAACTAGTGAATCACAAGTCAACTATCACTGGTAAAATGGGCACAAATTAGTTCCATCTTGGAGAGAAAGGGCTTTAGAATTCACAAGTAATTGTGGAAATAACTAACATATTATGTTATAATCATGCGAAGAGAGCGTACATTGTAAAAATTACCAACACAGAAAGTTCGCTTGGCTGTACTATGTCTTTAAACACTAAAACTCCAAATATAGGGGCACCTGGGTGGTTCAGTCAGTTAAGGGTCTGACTTCGTCTCGGGTCGTGATCTTGTGGTTCATGGGTTCAAACTTCACATTGGGCTCTGTGTTGACATCTTGAAGTCTGGAGCCTGCTTCGAATTCTGTGTCTCCCTCTTTCTCTCTCTGCCCCTCCCCTGCTCATGTTCTGTCTGTCTCTCTTTTTTTTTTCTCTCAAGAATAAACATTTAAAAATGCTCAGAAAAGTAGATATGTTAGAGTAGATAAACTACAAAAGGCTAGAAACCCCATTAGCCAAATTTGTTCTGTAGAGGACCAGAGGAAACCCCATTTAGCAAAGGCATAAGGAAATCGGTGGTAAGAGGGACATCAGCATTATTGAGAAGCTCAGTAGTGGTGTCCTCTGTAGAACAAGGGCAGGGGAATGAGATGCTGTTACAGAACTAAACTCCCAAAGCAATAGAGGCCAAATGATGGTATTTAACCATCAGAAGCAAAGTGGGTGCAATTATTGCAATGAGTGGCAAGTTGGTAGCCAGGAGTGGCCCACACTATGGAGAAGTATGGGGAGGGTCAAAAATATATGATCTTCCTAGAGGCATGGTGCAAAGGCAGCCAACACAGATATTGCTTAATTTATATAACGGCAAAAAATTGAAGAAGAATGTTTAGGAGGTTTAAGGAAGCTGTCCGATGAAAAAGTCACAATCCCTGGCCCAGTTTCCAGATCTGACTAGGTCTCCAGATGTAGAACCCATTAATTCAGGGAGAGGCCAGATCCCTAGGATGAAAGACCCTGAAATACCAGGGCCTATGTCATTTACTTGGGTCACCATGAATTGGGGAAGGAGTAACAGTAGGTAGTTTCAAAAATTATTGAGTATGGAAAAAAATTATTGAATATGGGGTATCAACTGATGCTGATACCCAGATATCCAATGTGATACCATACCAACATCATTACCTGTAAACTACCTAATGGAGTAGCTTAAGTTCACAGTGCATCCACTGGAGCCACAGAACCACCTGGTGGACATTTCCTTGAAAGCTGTTGACGGGGGGTGAGAGGGAGGGGAAAGTGGGTAATGGGCATTGAGAAGGGCACCTGTTGGGATGAGCAGTGGGTGTTGTATGGACACCAATCTGACAATAAATTTCATATTTAAAAAATAAATAAGCATTTAAAATTTTTTTAAAAAAGCTGTATGCATATTGAAATGGACAAAAAAAATTAAAAAAAAAAGAGAAAGAAGAAGAAAAAAAGAAATGGACATATTTGGAAGTTCACAGAACCCCCACATTAATCCCTTGACCTATGGAGTAAGAATTACCCTAGTGGTTAAGGATAAGTGAAAATGTCCAAAACTGGGTCACTACAACAAAGCTAATACATTTTTTAAATTACCATATTCTGAGGGGAATAGTAGATATCAGTTCCAGTCTTGAATACCTAAAGAAGTGATAGTCCCCATCATATCCATTTAAACCATAAGTCTGATCCTCACAAAAACCACATGGATCATGACAGATGAAAATGGAGCAAAGAAACCTCAATTTTGTTGTGCTGAATGTTTTCTATTTTTAATTTTTTTTTTTTGAGCAACCTCCATACTGTTTTCCACAGTGCACCAATACACACATTCCCACCAACTGTACACGAGGGTTTCTTTTTCTCCACATCCTTGCCAATACTTGTTATTTCTTGTCTTTTTGAGTCTAGCCATTTTGACAGGCATAAAATGATATCTCATTGTGGTTTTGATTTGTAGCTCCCTGATGCTTAGTGATGTTAAGTATCTTTTCATGTATCTATTGGCCATCTGTATGGAAATATGTCTATTCAAATATTCTGCACATTTTTAATTGGATTATTTATAGTTGTTTTGGTGTTGAGTTGCATGAGTTCCTTATATATTTTGAATATTAACCCTTTATTGAATATATCATTTATAAATATCTTCTCCCATTCAGTAGGTTGCCTTTTCATTTTGTTGATGGTTTCCTTCTCTGTGCAAAAGCTTTGCATTTTGATTTAGTCCCAGTAGTTTGTTTTTGCTTTTGTTTCTCTCACCGGAGACATATCTAGAAAAATGTTGCTACAGCTGATGTCAAAAGAAATTACTGCCTGTGTTTTCATCTAGGAATTTTATGGTTTCAGGTTTCACATTTAAGTCTTTAATCCATTTTGAGTTTATTTTTGTGTATTGTGCAAGAAAATGATCCAGTTTCATTATTTTGCATGTACCTGTCCAGTTTTTCCCATACCATCTATTGAAGAGCCTATTATCCATTGTATATTCTTGCCTCCTTTGTCATAGATTAATTGACCATATAACAGGCTTTCTGTTCTATGCCATTTATCTATATGTCTATTTTTGTACCAGTGCCATACTGTTGTGATTAGTATAGCCTTGTAATATGTCTTGAAGTCTGGGATTGTGATACCTCCAAACTTTTTCTTATTTCTCAAGATTTCTTTGGTTATTTGGGGACTTTTGTAGTTCCATACAAATTTCATTTGTTCTAGTTCTGTGAAAAATGCTGTTGGTATTTTGATAGGGATCGCAGTGAATCTGTAGATTTCTTTGTGTAATATAGCCATTTTAACAATATTGGTTCTTCCAACCCATGAGTATGGTATATTTTTTCATTTCTTTGTGTTATCTTTAAATTCTTTCATCAGTGTTTTATAGTTTTTGGAGTATGGGTCTTTCACCTCCTTGGCTAAGTTTATTCCTAGATATTTTATTCTTTTTGGTACAATTGTAAATGGAATTTTCTTAATCTTTCTGCTACTTTGTTATTAGTGTATAGAAACAACTGATTTCTAGGTATTGTTTCCTGCCACTTTAGTGAATTCATTATTACTTCTAAGAGTCTTTTTAGTGGAGTCTTTAGAGTTCTCTATGTAATAGTATCATGTCATCTGCAAATAGTGACAGTTTAAATGTGATATCTTGACAAATTAACACAGCTTTGGCATGTGGCATGCAGCCGTTGATCCAGCAAATTTTCTTTTCTATCCCTACAAGAAAAGAAGATCAGAAGTACTTTGTATTCATGTGAGATGAACAAGAGTATACACCCATGGTCTTACACTAGGGCTCTCTTACCTTCTATCTTAATATAGTCCAAAGGGATCCGACTGTCAGGATGTTCTGTAGAACATTGCATTAATGCATTATCTCAGTGACATTATGTTAGTAGATAATAATAGACCAAGATCTACAAGATATACACCAGAGCATAGGAAATAAACCCACCATATCAATGAACTTTTAGGGTTCATTGGTTAGGACATATCACTGAACATGACGTGGGGATGAGAAGCACAGGATACACAGAATACATCATTTTATAGTATTTCTACCATGTACATATAACTTATATAAATAACTTTTAGAGCATAGAGGAGAATAAAATGTGGCCTAATAATTAGTAGTTAGTGAGGTCTTAGTACTTACTATCTTTGCTCGGAATACAAATTACTTAATTGTTAAGTTTGTTTAAGTTAATTTTTTAAAAATATTTTAGTTCTAAGTAATCTCTACACCTAGGGTGCCTGGGTGGCTCAGTTGGTTAAGCGACTGACTTCGGCTCAGGTCATGATCTCACAGTTTGTGAATTCGAGCCCCATGTTGGGCTCTGTGCTGACAACTCAGAGCCTGGAGCCTGCTTCGGATTCTGTGTCTCCCCCTCTCTTTAGCCCTCCCCTGCTCATGCGCTGTGTCTCTCTGTCTCTCAAAAATAAAAAACGTTAAAAAAAATTGTTTTAAGTAATCTCTACACCCAACGTGGGGCTCAAATTTACAATCCCGAGATCAAGAGTTGCATGCCGACTAAGTCAGCCAGGCACTCCATAGGTTGATTTTTAACAACGACTGCATTTAACACAACTTTGGCTTGCAAAATTCTTGAGACTTTAACAATCAACTTCTGTGAGTTGGTTCAGTTTCACTTTGGATCATTGGCAGAGAGAGAATATTTTACCCTCCTTCTTAACTTTCCATATCTACACTTACTACTCAGGGTAGAAAGCATGAAAGATTTCCATGAAATTAAAAATGCTCTCACAGTCTAAGGTGCTTACCCTGTTGGAGCTAGCCCATATCACAAAGACCCTGATGGTGTACCTTCACCAAGCCATTTTTTTTGTGCTCCACTTCCCTTGACATGTACTTCTTTGATCATTATCATTCACAATAAGTTTTGAAAAAAAAATTTTTTTAATTTCTGAAAAATGTATTTACTATTGAAATATGAACATACTCTGTGTTTACACTGTCAAACATTGCAGATGACAAATCTGTTGAGTAAATACCTCCAGAACCGAAATGGAAAAACTCCAAAGCAATTGCAAATTATTCCAATTTCCTGCACTCTGGAAAAAAGTAAGAGAAGTAAGGGAAAGGATCATAAGGATATGGTAGGCAACAGGTAATGAAGGTCCCTGCTCTGGGTCTGCACTTGAGAGGGCCCCACTCAGGCATGCAGTCATACTCCTCTCACTGAGCAAAGAGTCTACAGGACCAAGGGGGGTGGCCACCAGAATCCATGTATCCTTCTTATAAACCACATTTTATACTCAAACGGCCCTGAGCTGTTTCAGGGCCTGTGAAGGCCTTATCCCCAAATTCTTGCCTCTGAGGTGAACCACTTCTGCACCCCTGGAACAGATGGGTAACCAAGAAGCTACTTGTTGCTTAGTGGGGAGGAGTTGGGATAGAACATGAACTTGCAGCTACATGTTCTAATGTATATATACAAGGTCCTTCACAGTGTGAGACAGACCAAGGTAGGTAGAGAAAAGTCAGGCCATAGGCCAGGCCTCCATCTATAGTTTTGCTAGGACCATCAAATAGTAGAGGTGAGCCTACGGAAGAATATTTTGAGTAGAGAGATCATTAAGTGGAGATGTTTCTCATCCTTGGTGCTAATCTTCTTAGTATCAACACAGAAATCACTAGGCCTTCTCTTGACCCCATAGGTTAGCAATCTTTTCTATTTCTATGACCACTGAGGAAAGATGGTACTACCATGACCAATCCCATTCCCCCCCTCCCCCAGACCTGGGTCCTGTCAAAGCTAATCTTCTAGGAGTTCACATTCAGAATTTTTTGTAACTCAAGTCTCACTGCCTAGGTTTGTTACCTAAGAGACTTGTGACCTGCACATTTTCATGATTAATTAGTTGTTTATTTGGGGTCCCTCATTGGATCCAACAATGCTCCATGTTCAGGTGTATTCCATATTCTTAATAAAGCCTGATTCCTTCAGAAATTCTCAATCCTACTTACCCTGATTTAGTGTTTGTGAGAGTAATCAGTTCCAGGGCACATAAGTACCTTGTCAACATGCAGTGTTCCACACTGACTCTGAAAGGATCCCTGTGGGCATCAGTAACTTCAGAGTCACTGCCATCCAGCGCTGGGCCTGTTTGTCATTGTTTTTAAAAGACCATACTCTAGGGGTGCCTGGGTAGCTCAGTCGGTTAAGCATCTGACTTTGGCTCAGGTCATGATCTCATGGCTCATTGGTTCGAGCCCTGCGTTGGGCTCTGTGTTGACAGCTTGGAACCTGGAGCCTGCTTCAGATTCTGTGTCTCACTCTCTCTCTCTGCCCCTTGCCCACTTGTGCTTTGTCTCTCGCTGTCTCTCAAAAATTAAAAAAAAAAAAGTAAAAAAGACCATATTCTAGTGTCTCATCACCATGTTTAGTGCTCTGCTCTCCAGGGCCACCAATTCCTTGATACAAGAAAAAGAATCAAAACATTTTGTGCATCTACTGTCAAGTGCCATCATTTTTATCTTATTTGAAGTCAGTGAGATGAGTCCAAATAATCTCTTATTTAATCTCACCTTCCTTAGAAAACTTGCAAGGCTTGAGAAGGGAAATGATAGTTTTAAAAAAAGAAAACCTAAGGGGCATTAAACTCTAAGCCATTATAGTCTTTTTGAGAGTAGACTTACTTCCCATATGAATATATAAATATAAATATGTAATTTATTTGTTATGTATCCATGTATATATAATATATATGTATATATGGTCATGTATGTGAACATATTTGAGAGCAATGAAAAAGGGTGGCATGGAATTCCAGAAGAGAGACACTTTGGAGCCAACTAGAATATGACACATTCACATTGTTTCCTAACAAAAAGGGAATGTCTCAAAAATGAAATCAGTCTTCATAAGAACTCTTAGATGTCTCATTCCACTGCCCTCACAATTGCCCTATCTCTTGTGAACTTTATGAACCACTGAGTACCCATCCTCTGAGAAGGCTTCCTCTGTTGTCTAATTCATAGTGTTCAAGTTCTCAGGGTGCCTTTTGACTAGAGTCTTCCTAATGGCCAATTCCTTGAGGAATTAATCCAGCTTCATTTCAGTACCACACAGGGACAGTTGTTCGTCTCTAACTAACTTATTTGAAATCATCCTCTGAATGAGGAAATTCTCTGTAGGACCTCACTGTCTCTAATTGCTTCCCACTTGTAATCATCTTTGAAGAGAAACATCTGCCATTGCCTTCAGGGTGAGTGCTTGGTTTTGTTTTCTTTTTCTGGTCTCTCAAAGCACTCACCTCCCTCTCCTTTATTTGGGATTGTGTAGGTGAGGTATATTGTGATACCTTTTCCCCTGCTGGGAACAAAACTCACATACGTTAATCGATGGACGGTCAGTGTTGATTCACTTCTTAGATTTCTATTTGTCCTGCTGACATTGTAACCATTTATGAGCATTTTGCTTACATTCTCTTTTCTTTCTTGTTTTAAATAGAAATTTTAAGTGGAGAAGAACCAAGTCTTTCCCCTGATTATTTTAAAATCTAAGAAAAATAAACTTGCTACATCTATGTAACCTCATTAGCTGTGGCTGCCAAATGATAAGATGTTAAAAACTTACTCTGTGTGTAATATTGTCATAGAATGGTTAATGTGGAAATAAACAAACCATGGTTATGAAATTCACATTTTGCTGATAGTTTACTGAACCAAATTAAAAAGAGAAAGGTTTATAATATTCGGTATTAATAGTTTGGGTACTTATTGTTGCAAATCAAAGACCAATGAGTTTTAAAGCTATTTCATATAAACTATTTTACATATACAAAAGCCATTTCTTCAAAGATATTAAGCAAAAATAAGAGAAAGTATTTTAAAAAGAGGTAGGAAGATATATATAAAGTGGAGATATGTCTTCAAAATGAAATCATTTTCTCGATCATTTAAACCTTTTTTTTAAGTAATGCTGCTCTTTATGTATGTATAAACTCAGACATACAGATTTTAATTAATTGCAATCTTTGGTTCCTGACACACTCTCACCATTGATCTATGTATGGTCTCCTCTTCATACATATGTATGCACATATTTTTAATAAGTAATAAATTAAGAAGTTAATTAATTTAACAAATTTAATAAATCCCTACACCCATCATGAGAACTAGAATTTTATTTTTAAAAATTTTTTAAAGTGTATTTTTTATTTATTTTGAGAGAGAGATAGGGAGCAAGTTGGGGAGGGGCAGAGAGAGAGAGAGAGAGAGAGAGAGAGAGACAAACTCCCAAGTAGGTTCTGTGGTGTCAGCACAGAGCCTGATGGGGGGCTTGAACTCACAAACCATGAGATCATGACCTGAGCCAAAGTCAAGAGTTGGAGACTTAACTGACTGCATCATCCAAGTGCCTGAGAACTAGAATTTTAACAGTAACTTATATATCCCTATGATTCTCCCCCACCTGTTCCCCTTCAACTTCCATTCAAAGTAACTATTATCCTGGATCCCTTGCATTTCATTCCCTTGTTCTTTTAAAAATAAAGTTTTATTTTATAAGTTTCCTTAAAAATGGTCTATTTTTGTTGTTTTTAATTTTTTAAGTATATCATATTGTATATGATGTTCTGGAACTTTTTTACACTAAATATTATATCACATATTATATGAACATGACTCCATATTGTTAGTTGTAGATGTAAGTTTTTATTTCTGTGTTTTGACTATTTTAAAGAATGCTGCCTTCCTAATAGATCTTGATGGCACTTATAACCAAACCCAAATGATTAACTATCAAAAAGCTGGTCTTTCTTTGAAGGCAAAGAAAGAGGTTTGCTTAGTTTTCAAATGCTCCCAGAAGTGAAGACAGAGCTTTGATATTTAGATGGGTGTTAAGAGTTTGGGGGAAATATTGAGTCTCTTTGAATGCTCATATGCCTCTAACAAAAAGAGTAAGAAAAACAAAAAGATAAATAACCAAATTCAAACAAGTTGAATATTTTTTATCCTTCTATACAAGTCCTCTTTGAAGGTATATATAATCTAAATTTCATGTTAATAACAATGATTTTTAAAAGACTTTATTCTCCTATGAGATTCACCTATTTATGTTTACTAATGCTTAGAGAATATGTCGCATATTTCACAACTATTCATTCTGTCAGTCACATTAACTGCTTGGAATCTGATCCGGTCTTCCTGCTTCCACTCACTCATCCAGGCCCACTGCCTATGAAATTATTTGAGGCTGCCTTAACTTTGAAACTATGGTGGGAAATGGAAAAATTTCTAATGATTGTGCCAGGACTATTATCTTCTGATTCTCCTGATGTTATTAACCTCAGGGTGCTATACTCAAGCAGAGGTCAGGGGAATAGTCTTCTTTCTACTATCTCATATCCGTATTCCTGTGTGCTGCCCAAGAAGCCCTCCTTGTTGTCCCAGTGTCAGGATTTGCTAGAAGTCTCTCTTTCCTTAAGTCTCAGAAACAATTCCATGACATTGTGCTAGGAGACAGATGCTTAAAACAGCTTACTGCCTTCTTCTGTATCCCATTCCATTCTCCTCTTCCTTGACAGTCAACCTTCCCCTTGTTAACCAATTCATGCAACTAGATACCTTCAGACCACCCACCATGTCAGCTCATTACATTTTCCTGTGTTTGCAAGAATCTCAGTGGAGGAAGCAACTTGGGCTCAAGGTAGGGTGGGACCCCTCCTTAATATTGCTTACGAGAGCTTTAATATGCAGTACTATAGACATTACATTAATACCATTCCTTCATCTTCATGCTCTCACCAAATAAAAAGATCATCAGAGAAACAAATAGATCTGAATAATTTCCAATATCTCATTAAACTTTTTAGTCATCATCCCTCTGGGCTTAAAAATGTGAAGAGAGAAAGAAACTCAACCCCCCACATCTCCACTTCCCAGCAAATCTACCACACCTGCATAGTGTCTGGCATGTAGAAAGCACTTAATCCCTAACTGATGAATGAAAGGATGTGCAAACCTCCCTGCCCATCTACAACTTAAGATTCAAGGAACATGAAAGCAGCAGAAGTGGGAAAAAGGGAAGGAAACAAATTTAAACTAGCAAAAATGACTAGTTCACAGTGCCCAGAAATCCTCAAACACTTAAATGCAGGAGAGGGTCTGATAGTTGCCAAAGTAGAAGCAGAATGTCATTGTTCTCTTTTCTTCCCCACCTCAAGCTCTGTATCCCCCTTTGTGCAACCAGTAACTGGTTTGGGAGAGGATGTTTAACAAATAATTATAGGGGCGCCTGGGTGGCTTGGTCGGTTAAGTGTCCGACTTCGGCTCAGGTCATGATCTCACAGTCCGTGAGTTCAAGCCCCACGTCGGGCTCTGTGCTGACCGCTCAGAGCCTGGAGCCTGTTTCAGATTCTGTGTCTCCCTCTCTCTCTGCTCCTCCCCTGTTCATGCTGTGTCTCTCTCTGTCTCAAAAATAAATAAACGTTAAAAAAAATTAAAAAAAAAACAAAGAACAAAAAACAAGTAATTATAACTACAGCCAGCTTTGCCTTTGTTCTAATTTCTCTAAATTCTTATTTATCCTACTCTACTTTGCCTAGTGTTTATTCTCAACATAATGTATTTCACCACAGTATTCATGAACATATTCCCTTTAATAAGCAATGGCAAGATTGCCTTGACAGAGAAAATGAGGAAACATCTCCTTTTCTAGAGCTCAAAATGATGTACTACAGAGTAAAATGACCTCTTATATCTTTATACAATATAAATGCTTAACAACTTTTTTTTTAATATTAGCTGAAGTCTTACAAAAGGGAAGAAAATAGAAACTAATTGGGTCTTGGAGATGACAATAAAGCTGTTCAGACAGCCAACCCAGAGAACATATTCCTGCTTCCTCTGGGATAGCCCAAATCGGCCAAGGTCAAATTTACAAAAGAAAACGCAGGTGATTTACTTGTGACTTCTAGTCAAGTGCTCTTGAAACTCAAACCATTTTGGTTATTTTTATAACATATTAGAAAGCATATTCCATCCCCCCACCCTGCCCCTCACCCAATAAAGCATATTCCAAATGTCTTCAGTTGAAGGTCCTAGCTTGTCTCCCTATACCTATTTTGAAACAATAAAGTTTTACATTTGTAGACTGGATACGGAGAAACCCTCATTTTCATTTTTTGCATTACAAAGCTATGTCATTCCTTGTGAGACACTTGAGCAATTTAAATTTCCTTTTAGAACTTACAGACAGTGGTGGATCAAAGAACCTGACCTTAAGCAAACAACTTCATAAGTTCGATTCTAAAGGGATTAGATGCTAGTTGTAGAAGATTCCAAGAGCTTGCTTTGCCAAGCCTACGAATATTTTTGCTTTCTATTGGGTACACTATCTTCTCCTACATTCCTTGTCCAAATCTTATACCCAAATCACACATTCATTCTTTTAATGGTCTATATTTCACCCATTCTAGGATTTCTCCATCATTTCCAGGCTCATCTATCTTTATGTCACTTCCTACAATAATGAGGTAGGGTTCTTCCCAGTCCCAGATACCACTCTTTTCTATCTCTTACTCCCAGATGGCTGTGGTTAAAAATAACAGTAAACTAACTCCTGAAAAATACAATATCAAAGGATTTGAAGATTGGAAATATTTAAAAAAAAATATTTAGTCCACTATCTCAATTATACTTTGGTCATGAGGTTCGAAGAATCAAGTAGCTCGTTCAGATCATACCTAAAAAGTAGATCCTTTCTACTAAACAACATGACCTTCACATGACTTCACAAAGAGACTACATCTTTGTTTTAAGCTAACTTCAGTTACTGAGTTATACAACTTAACCAATCAAATACTAGATGTTTGCAGAAACTCATAGAATAACTAAATAAATATGAAATAACGCTTCACTTGTTTGTAGACCTCTTCCCAATTTGAATGATGTATACCCAGCAAAACTTAGAAACCAAAAAAGACCCTAATGATATTCAAATAACAATTTTAAACCCTACCATTTATAATGTCTATATACTTCCTATGCCAAATACTTTACATGTCTTGTTTATGAATCCTCATGACATTCTTATGAAATAAGTACAAGTATATTAAATATAAGAAAATTGAGCATTAGAGAGGTTAAAGGATTTGCTTAGGATCACTACCACTAAGTGATAGAGATGGGATTTGAATGATGGTCTCATCAATTCCAGAATCCATAGTCTTAACCACTATGCAAGTAGTTTGCTTACAGCACTCTCCGTGAAATCTTGAGGATTTTTTTTTTACTGTTGATTTACATACAAGCTTATTTTTTGGTCCAGAAAAGATCAGGAACTACAAATTAAAAGAAGTAGGACCCTGTACCATATAATAGCAGAAGAATCGACTGACAGAGCAGATTTTCAGAAGATACTAGCCGAGGTGATTTTGAATTTCTGAAAATCTCCCCATAAAAATATATGGAGCAACAACAATGGCAAAACCAAAAATCCATAGACAGCACCTCCCACAAAACTAGGGACAAGCTATTTTCACATAAGCTGGTAGAGTCAAACCACCTGAACTGCTTTATCGGCATGTATGTAAGAAGAATTAGGGGGAAGGGAATAAGGCATATGATGTTCATAAGATAGGGGAGCCCCTAATCAGCAAAACAACAGTGGGCCATTCTGAGAAAAGTAGCTAAAACAGAGAGCAGTTTGGCAGATTCCACATTATGCATTAGTACAAGGAGACTGCACTACAACAGAAGTTTGTACAGAAGAGAAGGCTGTGGTTCTGTAGTAAAACAAACAACAGAAGAGGGAACTTAGGTCTATGAGCTAGGGAAGCTAACCTGGCCCACTTCTCCTTCCAGAAGTTCAGAAAATCCATTTTACTTGAAGTGAAAAAGATCATAGTGGAATTCAAAACAAAGGTATTATAGGAAAAACAAAGTGGGGTGGAGAAACATTGTCCCTACAGACAAAAAGCAGAGCAGGAAGATACATCAATCAGACCTGGGTATACTGTAATATCGTATTTTGAAACAATTTCCTAATTTCTTACAGAAACCAATAAAATGATGGACAGTATGATAAACAACATAAATCTGAATCAGGAGAACACCAAAACTGGTGATTAAAGAGGTGACTGAAGAGAAGGAAGATTTGAAGAGAGTTGACAAAATTCAGGAAAGAATTAGAATAATAGAAATAATTATTTCAGAAACACAGACTAGATTATGTGGTATACAAGAGTGAATATAAGCAATGATAAATATTTTAAGAGACCTATCAGATGGAAAACTATTCAAACAAAATGGACAGGTTTAGAAGATAGAAAATCTAACACACATGTAAATGTGTATGTTTAAGTGTATATAATAGGAGTTGAAGGAAAAAAAAACCAAAAGCTGAATACAACAAATACTAAAAACCACTAAAACAAGAAAAACTTGTTTTATTATTTCTCTGAAATAATAAAAAAATATTTAAAACTGCATTTTGAAATGGCATGCTTCATATCTGGGAAAAACAACCCAAAACAGTTAATACCACGATGTATTTTACTAAAATTACTGGACTTTCAAGGAAAAGAAAAATTTGCTGGGCATACAGCCAAGGAGACAAGACACCCATAAAGGTAAGAAAATGATACCATCATCATATTTTCCAACAGAAATTCTCTATTCCAGAAGACAATGGAGGAAGAAATTTATGACTTTCAAGGAAAGTGTGAGTAAAGAACTTTATACCAATTGAAACTTTATAAAGGCCTAAAAGCTTTTAGGATAAGCAAGGACTCAGAGAATACTGTTCCCATGAACACTTCCTGAGGAATGTGCTAGAGAATAAACTTCAGATTAATGCATAGTATAAGGAAGTAATATATGGTATGAAGTGCCTACATGCTGTAATGATGTAGATTCACTACAACTATCAAAATGTGAGAGAAGAGGAAAGTATATGAAAAGCAGAACAAGCAGAACAATTTCTTCTAGTAATTGGGTAATTATGTTAATGTAATTGAGAGCCAGGACTTTTGATATGAAAGAAATAAGGCATTTATTTAAGATTAATAAGGTTAGCAAAAACTCTATAGCTTTGTTATGGACTGAATGTTTATATCCCCAAAAATTCATAGGTTGATTCAATGCACAGAGTTTGGAAAGGTAATATTGAAGACTCGATATTATAGTATTTTGAGATGGAGCCTTCGGGAGGTAATTAGGGTTAGATTAGACTAGGGGGTGGGGTCCTCACAATGAGATTCATGGCCTTATTCGGAGAGAAAGAGATTTCCATCCCCTAGCCCCCACTTATGCACCAAGGAGATACCACATAGGAACGTGGCAAAAAGGTAGCAGTATGCAAGCCAGGAAGGGTTGTCACTAGAGCTCAACTACGATGGCACTTCCAGTCTCCAGAACTGTGAGAAAACACATTTCTGTTATTTAAGCCACACAGTCTGTGGTATTTTGTTATGGCAGCCCAGGCTAAGACAACTCCAAAATATGATCTGGATAATATTCTAATGAACTTATAATACATTTTATCTTTAAAATATACGTATATGTAACCTAAGTTCTGCACATTGAATCTGCATAGAAACAATGACAACCCAGTAACAACGAAATGCCTGTTATCCTCATTGTTCTCTGTATTGTTTTCCACTGAAGGAACCAGAGTCCCTTAAAGAAATAGCTAATTGTATATATAAGAAAGAAAAAATGCAATGTGAGTTAGAAGATCTGGCCATGACAGAAAGCAAGGAGGCCATCAGAGGCTCCTAAGATTAAGTCTAAAGAATTCAATAAACAACTTCAAGAGGCTCTCACTGGTGACAGTGGAAATAATTTGAACAGTAGTAAAAATAATAACTAGAAAACATACATACATTCATTTTGTTTATGTTTAAATTCATATATTCATTTTTATCTCTTGAAGAACCCTCATAGGTCCCGAAGGATGTTAGGAGCATTTCATTATTTTGAAAACAGTGAAATAAAGAAAAAGAACAAAGCATTTATCATATCTTCCTACATAAACATCAAGCAAATATTTAATGAGGAAAATGTTCTCTTTAAATAATATTCCAGATAATAAATTAAGAAGAAAAAATAGAAATTTCACTCTCAATAATACTAAAAAATCCAGGTAATGATCATCAGTGGTTGGTAACAACACAAAAACAGAGACAATCAAATATCATGTACCCCCAATTAAAAAAAAAAACAAAAAACAAAAAACACACCACCTAGTAGTTTTGCAAAAAAAAAAAAAAAAAAAAAAAAAAAAAAAAGGATTAAACCTGGATTTTATCAATTTTCTAGATAGAATCAACAAATTTCAGGGGAAACAGGGGACAGAGGAACATGTCAAATGACACTGCAGAGATACAACTAGCAAAATCCAGACTATGGGAAACTACAGAACATAAAATCTGTTACCTTCAATAAAAAGACAAGGGAAGGGGAACTTCTATAAATAAAAGAGACATACTAAAGAATCACGATGTGTGAATATCATTTAAATCCAATTCAAAACTATATATTTATAGTCTCACATGTCTCCACTGAGGTAATAAGCACAATGCAGGCAACTTTGACTAAATTGGGGGGAGCAAACCAAGAAAATACAAGGAAAAAAAAAGTTAAAATTTTAAAATAATGTATAGTAATATATGCTAAGAAGAGTACCTGGCATACAGGTAAATAACTAAGTATTAGTTAATATAATGAAAACAGCTAACAAATATAGCCCTTACTGTATACCAGATGGTGATTGATCTGTAGTTTATAAAAATATTATGACATCTAATCCTCAAGTAACTCTATAAATAGGTACTAATATCAGTTTTATTTTACACATGAGAAAACCAGAGCACACCTGCATTAAGTAGCTTGTTTGGGATGGGCTAGTTAATGGTGAAGCCAGATTGGAGGTCAAGGAACCTGGTATCAGAACCTATACTCTTCACCACTGCATGATACTATTTCTTATAATGATTGTTAGCATGCATTTTCTCAGGGAAGGGACGAGATCAAATTTTTATCTTATATTTTCTATATTATGGTACTTGTTGGATGTAAATGAATTAGATTCAACTCTGATCATCAGCCCCTTATGCTCTGGCCCAAGGGAAAAGTGAAGCAAGAGACCGTTCTTTCTTCTCTCCCCCAACAGTGGAGCTGGAAATCAGAGGACTTTCAAAACTAATTTTTAGCAAAATAGTAAAGGTCAAAGTCAGAGTACTTTTTCCTAAATGGGTTGTTAAAGGAAGAAGTTATATCAGATAGGTCAGGAGCCAAAGTGCACATTTGTATCTTATTTACTATTTTCTGTGATAAAGTTGTTTCATTCGCCAATAAGTATGGGTTGGAATTCTTCGGAATAAATATCAAGTTGAGATATGAAGTAAAGATAGAATGCAATGCCTCCTTCAAATAATCTTCAATGTTTGAAGAAGCACATTGATATGTTTATCCACATCTGCCTTACCTTCTACCAAGGCTGCAAAACTAGGAATTCTATTTAATTTATAAAATACAGTATTTGGTATTTTGTTGCTGTTAATCAAGATTGAATTTATTTTGCCAATAGCTGAAATAGAACCAACTGTATTTATGGAAAATAGAGTAAATACTAATTTTTTAAAGCTTGTCTTCCCAGTAGGGGGAGCTGCAATGCTAGCTGACTAGGACAAGCCAGCCTGACTCCATTTCCTTTCTAAATCCGAATACAGTAATGGCCTTACTCAAGTTTAACCTAGAGATGTGTTGCCCCAATATTTGTTTGGTACATTGGTTCTCAGCCCTCCGTGTGAGTCAAAATCATTTAGGGTTTGTTTTTTGTTTGTTTGTTTGTTTGTTTTAAGTTGTGGAATAGTTCAGGATACCTTAGGTAATGGTTTTTTGGGTTTTTTGTTTGTTTGTTTGTTTTTTGTTTTGTTTTGTTTTTTTTTTTTTAAAGTACTCCCATGACTCTATTTTATAGCCAAGATTAACAAGCCCTGGCCTGGTAGAGGAAAGAAAACACATTCAGAAGGACGTAGAGGAGCAGTAATATCATAAAATAAAAGCCTTTTATAACAAGCATTTGTGAGTTTCAGCATGTAACCCAATAGTATAAAGCTTAACGAACTGCAAACAATGTTTTTCACTTATAAAAACATGGTTCTTTTTTGCCTAATATTCAGAAAGTAAGAAATTTGGGTTTTATATTTTAAAAATATCTTCCTCAGGCCCGAAATGTGTTGAGTTTTCAAGAGCAACCTTGTGTGACAGGTGTGGACCTTCCACCGCCTCTTGCCTTTTCCAATCAATTGAAGTTTGCCAGAGCAGCAAATGAATATAGTCATTTCTAGAACCTCTTTTCAGTAGTCCCATAACATGCACTTTTTACTTTCTGCAGCAGTGAAAAGACAGACCTTTGCCACACAGAGAAAGGTGATATTATTATAAGTGCATGAGATGAAAATGGCAAGAGTGCAGTCACTTCAGAATTAGCCTCAATTTCCACCTTGGTGATGTGGTCATCGTGGTTGTGTAGGAAACACCCCAAATACCGTTCCCATCATGACATTGCCAACAGAGGCTCACTTACTGTGAAGCTGATAAAACATAAACTTCAGGGTCTCTCACTAGCACAGTCCATCCTAAGGCCACATGAGAAGCCTCTAGAAATATGTAAAACAAACAAAAACTGCAAAATGTTAGATATTTTCACTGCAGTTGATTAATACTACTGACTTTTTCCACTCAAATTTCTCATCTATCACACTTCCCCTTATATTGGGTGGTGTTGGAAGAGCCACAAGCATTTGGGGGATCTGGCTGAGATTTGAGGACAGCTCGTTTGGCTTAGTGGGATATATGTATGTTGTTTGCAGGCATTTCCGTGTAAGTCATGGGTAGCAAGGCCTCCTATGTTAGTAAGTAGCAGAGCTAGGATTCACACTTGGCTTTCTCTGACCCTATAAGGGTCTTATCATTTCCATTAGACCACCCTTCATATGGTTAATGATCCACCAGCAGACCTTTTTATGATCGTTTATCTTTAAGCTGCTGTCAGGAAGTGATATTATTTCCCTACTCCTCTCTGGCTCTGAGACTTTTTTTTTCTTCTTTTTTGCCTCTTGGCCCCTCCTGTCTTAACCTGCACACTACACTCTATCCAACAGGACTGCTCACCTTTGCTAGAATATAATTTTGCCCATTCCCTTTCTTTGGCTAATTATTATATTTTACTGGTTCTTGTTGATCTCTTGGTGATTCGATAAAAAAAAAAAAAAAAAACACTGACATTGACAAAGAAAATATAAAGCACATCACTACAATGAGGACATCAATAACACATAGTTAATGAGTACCAATTCAAAGAGCATTTACAAATAATCATTATACACACCAAAAACTCTTGAAATCTTATAGCTCATATAGGAAAGATATATGAAAGAGGTTGTCCCAGATTTGACAACAATCCTAAACATTTACATGACATTTCTAATAAGTTATGAAGTTGAGGGAAATTTTTCTAACTATGAGTCATAAAAATAAATTTTTATTGATTACTCTAGAAGAAAAATTAAATTATCTTTCTATCCTATGTATAAAAGATGTTTCTGCATAATTGCCTTCATATGAAAAGGCAGTATGAATTGTTAGCATGTTATTTTTCTAGATGTTATAACGTTCATGTTATGTGTCAGCTTTGTGAAATTTGTAATTTTTAAGCAAATATTCACTTTTATAACTTGATATTTTACATATAATTATGTATTCCTTTTTTAAAAGGGGGCCCCCTAAATTTTGTAATCATCAGCCTCACGAAACTTAGAATTACCCCTGAATGACAGTAAAGTATTAGTTAATAAAATATGTGGTATCAAGTTAAATGAGTCTGTCCATTCACTTCACAAACCCAAAATTTCATTACTTGATAAATTTTAAATTTTAATTTTTTTGAGGGTGCGAGAAGGGGAGGGGCATGGAGAGAGAGAGGGAGAGAGAGAGAAACCCAATCAGGGTCCATGCTATCAGTGCAGAGACCGATGTGGGCTCAGTCCCACAAACCATGAGATCATGACCTGAGCCGAAATCAAGAGTTGGACACTTAATTGACTGAGCCACCCAGGTGCCCCAAGTTTTAAAATTTAATATCTAATGGAGTGTTTGCCTAGTTGCCTATTGCTATTTCTAAAGCTACATATCTTTATCTACTTCCTATAGTCTCTCTCTTTACACACAAAAAATAATTTCCTGAACAGGTACCATTGCAGGTGAGGTAGGCAGTTATTCCAGATGCACAAACATCTTAGATAATTTTGAGTAACAAGTGGCTACAATCTACCGGAAAAAGAAATCATCATGAATACCAGAATTTGGTACATTAATTGTTCTCTAAAGTAAATACAAGTGCCATAAAAATATATTGCCACTCTTACTACCCTCCCCTTACAACTGACTGATTCTTTGGATGGCCATATACTAATAGTTAATATTATAAGGAAAAAGGAAATACCTTCTTACAGAAACAATAAGAAAATAGGACTAGGTAATAAAAGGAAGAAAATATAAGAAATTAAATATTGTATACATGGGAAAATTGGGAAAAGTGTGTATATATAAAAATACTTACATGCATTCATTATAAATGTATTGATATAAAGGTAGTTTAACAAACAATTTACAAATAATATTAAAATACATTACTTTATGAATGGATAAAGAAGATGTGGTATATATATACAATGGAGTATTAGTCGGCAATCAAAAAGAATGAAATCTTGCCATTTGGTGTGTATATATATATATATATATATATAACCTCAAGAGCACAGATAATAGTAAAATGTGTAGAAACAATTAAGCAGTGATAAGTTTTGAGTATTTATTACCTTTGTGTTTTTTAAGTTTATTTTTATTTGAAAGAAAGAGAGCATATGCATGAGTGGGAAAGGGGTAGAGAGAGAGAGAAAGGGAGAGACAGAATCCCAAGCAGACTCTGCTGTCAGCATAGAGCAGGATGTGGGTCTTGATTTCATGAATCAACTGTGAGATCATGACCTGAGCTGAGATCAAGAGTTGGACACTTAACTGACTGAGTCACTCAGGCGCCCCTTTTAACCTTTGCTTTTAATTTAATTGATTTCATGACATTTATCTGATTTAATTTTTAATATCAACAGTTTGTAAAACTCTTGAAAATTTAACAGTCAGCTTCCACAAGCCAGTATATGCAGCTGCAGTATACCATTGTGATTATTACATAAATAAATGAGGAAGCACAAAAAGAAACTTAATGTTAATGTACTCGATCAGTATATAGTTTGGAAATCTACTCAGTGCCAAGCATTAGAGAAGAATTGTAGAGAAGAATCAGCTCTAATGTTTGCTGTAAATAAAGTCACTGTATCATGTGAGCCATAGAAACTTAAGCAAGAAACTAGGCCACATAATGAAAATTGTTACAATTCTAGTATGTAAAGAATGTTATGGTAATCCCTTGGAGAAAGCAAGTTTCAAGATAGTCCATGGAGTAAATTGGTTATACTGAATTAGAGAAGAACACAAAGTGAAGGAAATAACATGAACAAAGGAGACACATAAGACCATGATAAGTGTAGTGGGGAAAGGCTGGGCTAGTGAAGAAAAAAATAATCTGAAATCAGTGCATGGATTAGACTTTACGGAAAATAAATTCAAGAAAAAATATTTTAAAGTTAACAGAGGTTGAGTGGTTAGAAGAAGATGGCGGCGTAGGAGGACGCTGGGCTCACCGCGCGTCCTGCTGATCACTTAGATTCCACCTACACCTGCCTAAATAACCCAGAAAACCGCCAGAGGATTAGCAGAACGGAGTCGCCGGAGCCAAGCGCAGACGAGAGGCCCACGGAAGAGGGTAGGAAGGGCGGCGAGGCGGTGCGCGCTCCACGGACTGGCGGGAGGGAGCCGGGGCGGAGGGGCGGCTCGCCGGCCAAGCAGAGCCCCGGAGTCTGGCCTGCAAAAGCGGAGGGGCCTGACGGACTGTGTTCCGACAGCAAGCGCGACTTAGCGTCTGGGAGGTCATAAGTTAACAGCTCTGCTCGGAAAGCGGGAAGGCTGGAGGACAAAGGGAGGGAGAGCTGCTGAGCCCCCGGACGACAGAGCTCAGTTTGGTGGGGAACAAAGGCGCTCGCCAGCGCCATCTCCCCCGCCCATCCCCCAGCCAAAATCCCAAAGAGAACCAGTTCCTGCCAGGGAACTTCCTCGCTCCGCGCAAACACCCAACTCTGTGCTTCTGCGGAGCCAAACCTCCGGCAGCGGATCTGACTCCCTCCCGCTGCCACAGGGCCCCTCCTGAAGTGGATCACCTAAGGAGAAGCAAGCTAAGCCTGCCCCTCCAGCCCCTGTGCACCTTGCCTACCCACCCCAGCTAATACGCCAGATCCTCAGCATCACAAGCCTGGCAGTGTGCAAGTAGCCCAGACGGGCCACACCACCCCACAGTGAATCCCGCCCCTAGGAGAGGGGAAGAGAAGGAACACACCAGTTTGACTGTGGCCCCAGCGGTGGGCTGGGGGCAGACATCAGGTCGGACTGCGGCCCCGCCCACCAACTCCAGTTATACACCACAGCACAGGGGAAGTGCCCTGCAGGTCCTCACCACGCCAGGGACTATCCAAAATGACCAAGCAGAAGAATTCCCCTCAGAAGAATCTCCAGGAAATAACAACAGCTAATGAGCTGATCAAAAAGGATTTAAATAATATAACAGAAAGTGAATTTAGAATAATAGTCATAAAATTAATCGCCGGGCTTGAAAACAGTATACAGGACAGCAGAGAATCCCTTGCTACAGAGATCAAGGGACTAAGGAACAGTCATGAGGAGCTGAAAAACGCTTTAAATGAAATGCAAAACAAAATGGAGACCACCACAGCTCGGATTGAAGAGGCAGAGGAGAGAATAGGTGAACTAGAAGATAAAGTTATGGAAAAAGAGGAAGCTGAGAGAAAGAGAGATAAAAAAATCCAGGAGTATGAGGGGAAAATTAGAGAACTAAGTGATACACTAAAAAGAAATAATATACGCATAATTGGTATCCCAGAGGAGGAAGAGAGAGGGAAAGGTGCTGAAGGGGTACTTGAAGAAATAATAGCTGAGAACTTCCCTGAACTGGGGAAGGAAAAAGGCATTGAAATCCAAGAGGCACAGAGAACTCCCTTCAGACGGAACCTGAATCGATCTTCTGCACGACATATCATAGTGAAACTGGCAAAATACAAGGATAAAGAGAAAATTCTGAAAGCAGCAAGGGGTAAACGTGCCCTCACATATAAAGGGAGACCTATAAGACTCGTGACTGATCTCTCTTTTGAAACTTGGCAGGCCAGAAAGAAATGGCACGAGATTTTCAGTGTGCTAGACAGAAAAAATATGCAGCCGAGAATCCTTTATCCAGCAAGTCTGTCATTTAGAATAGAAGGAGAGATAAAGGTCTTCCCAAACAAACAAAAACTGAAGGAATTTGTCACCACTAAACCAGCCCTACAAGAGATCCTAAGGGGGACCCTGTGAGACAAAGTACCAGAGACATCACTACAAGCATAAAACATACAGACATCACAATGACTCTAAACCCATATCTTTCTATAATAACACTGAATGTAAATGGATTAATGCGCCAACCAAAAACAAGACCCATCCATTTGCTGTCTACAAGAGACTCATTTTAGACCTGAGGACACCTTTAGATTGAGAGTGAGGGGATGGAGAACTATTTATCATGCTACTGGAAGCCAAAAGAAAGCTGGAGTAGCCATACTTATATCAGACAAACTAGACTTTCAATTAAAGGCTGTAACAAGAGATGAAGAAGGACATTATATAATAGTTACAGGGTCTATCCATCAGGAAGAGCTAACAATTATAAATGTCTATGCGCCGAATACCGGAGCCCCCAAATATATAAAACAACTACTCATAAACATAAGCAACCTTATTGATAAGAATGTGGTAATTGCAGGGGACTTTAACACCCCACTTACAGAAATGGATAGATCATCTAGACACACGGTCAATAAAGAAACAAGGGCCCTGAATGAGACATTGGATCAGATGGACTTGACAGATATATTTAGAACTCTGCATCCCAAAGCAACAGAATATACGTTCTTCTCGAGTGCACATGGAACATTCTCCAAGATAGATCATATACTGGGTCACAAAACAGCCCTCCATAAGTTTACCAGAATTGAAATTATACCATGCATACTTTCAGACCACAATGCTATGAAGCTTGAAATCAACCACAGAAAAAAGTCTGGAAAACCTCCAAAAGCATGGAGGTTAAAGAACACCCTACTAAAGAATGAGTGGGTCAACCAGGCAATTAGAGAAGAAATTAAAAAATATATGGAAACAAACGAAAATGAAAATACAACAATCCAAACGCTTTGGGACGCAGCGAAGGCAGTCCTGAGAGGAAAATACATTGCAATCCAGGCCTATCTCAAGAAACAAGAAAAATCCCAAATACAAAATCTAACAGCACACCTAAAGGAAATAGAAGCAGAACAGCAAAGGCAGCCTAAACCCAGCAGAAGAAGACAAATAATAAAGATCAGAGCAGAAATAAACAATATAGAGTCTAAAAAAACTGTAGAGCAGATCAACGAAACCAAGAGTTGGTTTTTTGAAAAAATAAACAAAATTGACAAACCTCTAGCCAGGCTTCTCAAAAAGAAAAGGGAGATGACCCAAATAGATAAAATCATGAATGAAAATGGAATGATTACAACCAATCCCTCAGAGATACAAACAATTATCAGGGAATACTATGAAAAATTATATGCCAACAAATTGGACAACCTGGAAGAAATGGACAAATTCCTGAACACCCACACTCTTCCAAAACTCAATCAGGAGGAAATAGAAAGCTTGAACAGACCCATAACCAGCGAAGAAATTGAATCGGTTATCAAAAATCTCCCAACAAATAAGAGTCCAGGACCAGATGGCTTCCCAGGGGAGTTCTACCAGACGTTTAAAGCAGAGATAATACCTATCCTTCTCAAGCTATTCCAAGAAATAGAAAGGGAAGGAAAACTTCCAGACTCATTCTATGAAGCCAGTATTACTTTGATTCCTAAACCAGACAGAGACCCAGTAAAAAAAGAGAACTACCGGCCAATATCCCTGATGAATATGGATGCAAAAATTCTCAATAAGATACTAGCAAATCGAATTCAACGGCATATAAAAAGAATTATTCACCATGATCAAGTGGGATTCATTCCTGGGATGCAGGGCTGGTTCAACATTCGCAAATCAATCAACGTGATACATCACATTAACAAAAAAAAAGGGAAGAACCATATGATCCTGTCAATCGATACAGAAAAGGCCTTTGACAAAATCCAGCACCCTTTCTTAATAAAAACCCTTGAGAAAGTCGGGATAGAAGGAACATACTTAAAGATCATAAAAGCCATTTATGAAAATCCCACAGCTAACATCATCCTCAATGGGGAAAAACTGAGAGCTTTTTCCCTGAGATCAGGAACACGACAGGGATGCCCACTCTCACCGCTGTTGTTTAACATAGTGCTGGAAGTTCTAGCATCAGCAATCAGACAACAAAAGGAAATCAAAGGCATCAAAATTGGCAAAGATGAAGTCAAGCTTTCGCTCTTTGCAGATGACATGATATTATACATGGAAAATCCGATAGACTCCACCAAAAGTCTGCTAGAATTGATACATGAATTCAGCAAAGTTGCAGGATACAAAATCAATGTACAGAAATCAGTTGCATTCTTATACACTAACAATGAAGCAACAGAAAGACAACTAAAGAAACTGATCCCATTCACAATTGCACCAAGAAGCATAAAATACCTAGGAATAAATCTAACCAAAGATGTAAAGGATCTGTATGCTGAAAACTATAGAAAGCTTATGAAGGTAATTGAAGAAGATTTAAAGAAATGGAAAGACATTCCCTGCTCATGGATTGGAAAAATAAATATTGTCAAAATGTCAATACTACCCAAAGCGATCTACACATTCAATGCAATCCCAATCAAAATTGCACCAGCATTCTTCTCGAAACTAGAACAAGCAATCCTAAAATTCATATGGAACCACAAAAGGCCCCGAATAGCCAAAGGAATTTTGAAGAAGAAGACCAAAGCAGGAGGCATCACAATCCCAGACTTTAGCCTCTACTACAAAGCTGTCATCATCAAGACAGCATGGTATTGGCACAAAAACAGACACATAGACCAATGGAATAGAATAGAAACCCCAGAACTAGACCCACAAACGTATGGTCAACTCATCTTTGACAAAGCAGGAAAGAACATCCAATGGAAAAAAGACAGCCTCTTTAACAAATGGTGCTGGGAGAACTGGACAGCAACATGCAGAAGGTTGAAACTAGACCACTTCCTCACACCATTCACAAAAATAAACTCAAAATGGATAAAGGACCTGAATGTGAGACAGGAAACCATCAAAACCTTAGAGGAGAAAGCAGGAAAAGACCTTTCTGACCTCAGCCGTAGCAATCTCTTACTCGACACATCCCCAAAGGCAAGGGAATCAAAAGCAAAAGTGAATTACTGGGACCTTATGAAGATAAAAAGCTTCTGCACAGCAAAGGAAACAACCAACAAAACTAAAAGGCAACCAACGGAATGGGAAAAGATATTTGCAAATGACATATCGGACAAAGGGCTAGTATCCAGAATCTATAAAGAGCTCACCAAACTCCACACCCGAAAAACAAATAACCCAGTGAAGAAATGGGCAGAAAACATGAATAGACACTTCTCTAAAGAAGACATCCGGATGGCCAACAGGCACATGAAAAGATGTTCAGCGTCGCTCCTTATCAGGGAAATACAAATCAAAACCACACTCAGGTATCACCTCACGCCAGTCAGAGTGGCCAAAATGAACAAATCAGGAGACTATAGATGCTGGCGAGGATGTGGAGAAACGGGAACCCTCTTGCACTGTTGGTGGGAATGCAAATTGGTGCAGCCGCTCTGGAAAACAGTGTGGAGGTTCCTCAGAAAATTAAAAATAGACCTACCCTATGACCCAGCAGTAGCACTGCTAGGAATTTACCCAAGGGATACAGGAGTACTGATGCATAGGGGCACTTGTACCCCAATGTTCATAGCAGCACTCTCAACAATAGCCAAATTATGGAAAGAGCCTAAATGTCCATCAACTGATGAATGGATAAAGAAATTGTGGTTTATATACACAATGGAATACTACGTGGCAATGAGAAAAAATGAAATATGGCCTTTTGTAGCAACGTGGATGGAACTGGAGAGTGTGATGCTAAGTGAAATAAGCCATACAGAGAAAGACAGATACCATATGGTTTCACTCTTATGTGGACCCTGAGAAACGTAACAGGAACCCATGGGGGAGGGGGAGGAAAAAAGAAAAAAAAAAAAAGAAAAAAAAGAGGTTAGAGTGGGAGAGAGCCAAAGCATAAGAGACTGTTAAAAACTGAGAACAAACTGAGGGTTAATGGGGGGTGGGAGGGAGGAGAGGGTGGGTGATGGGTATTGAGGAGGGCACCTTTTGGGATGAGCACTGGGTGTTTTATGGAAACCAATTTGGACAATAAATTTCATATATTATAAAAAAAAATAAAGTTAACAGAGGTTACTAAAAATGTTAAATAAATTTCCAATTTTGGAGCATGAGGAGGGAGAGTAATCTAAAGAAGAATAAGATATTCTAGCAAAGAGACCTGAAAAGAGAAAGGAGAAATTCACATGAAGACAAAAGATTCATGGTCAGTTGCAGTAAATAACCAATTACACAGAGAACCCCAACAAATGTTGGATTTAGAGCAATAAATGTTTTGATTATTTTTTTTTTTTTTAATTTTTTTTTTTTCAACGTTTATTTATTTTTGGGACAGAGAGAGACAGAGCATGAACGGGGGAGGGGCAGAGAGAGAGGGAGACACAGAATCGGAAACAGGCTCCAGGCTCTGAGCCATCAGCCCAGAGCCTGATACGGGGCTCGAACTCCCGGACCGCGAGATCGTGACCTGGCTGAAGTCGGACGCTTAACCGACTGCGCCACCCAGGCGCCCCATAAATGTTTTGATTATTAAAGGAAAAATACATTTTCAGAATAAAAGGATTTTATTTATTGGAAGTGTGAAAATATACTAAAACTTTGCCCCAGTTTGCCTTCCTTAGTCTTATTTTCTGTATCTTGGAGACTTTCCTATTGGATCAAAGATGATATAACTTTAAAACAGGTTTTTATGTCTTTTCCTAAACAAAAAAAGGTAAGAATGGCTATAGAAAATTGGAATGCTAAGAACAGATGTCAAAATGAGAGGAAGAAAGGAGAGAGATAGGGAGAGAGGGAGAAGGAGACAGTGGCAGGGAGGGAAGGAAGGACAGGAGAAGGGACAAAAAGAAAAGAATTCTGCTATAAGAACACACTATCAAACAGTTATCAAGAATTGATGACTATTTCAAAGTTCTGAAGTAAACTCAGGTTGTGGAATCTCTGACCTCAGTTTCACATATCAGTCCCTCATGCAGAGGAGCAAATCCGAAGTCGGGATGGAAGCATCTGGTTCAGTGGATGAGTTCAGTTTGCAGCCCTAAGCTGTCTGCTCTCTTTTCTTACTACAGTCTCATAGGTGGCTCACTCACAGTTGACATCTGTCAGGCAGGCCAAATTCATTCAAAACAGTTTAGACATGAGACATGCTCAAAGATGGGAACCAACTATTTATTTTAGCTGTGTTGATTAGACACTAATTGACCATTTTGGTTGGCAACCTTCAACTCAATTCTCCTGAACAGAGTGCCCTGAACAAAACATTTTGTTAAAGCATGTCATTGGGATAATTCATGTTACCACTAACATATGTTATATTCTATTTCACTCTCTTTCCACGTTTTTGGCTTCCTATGGATACCAAGTTGTTACTCGTGGTTCAGTGTCCTAAATGGCAACCTAGGAACTTAGAAACAATGTAACTTCAAGAAATAGCTCATTTTTACAAAGTGTCTCAGATTTCAGATGATGGCAAAATGTGCCTAATCTATGAGTTACAGTGGGTATATGAAGTGTTTAAGACAATGATTCTGTATTAAGGAATATTTAAAAGATGCAAAAGTTATAGTAGCTACAATGTTCTAACTAAGAAATCATGAGGTCCAAATAATTAAGAATTAAGGCCCAAGGTAAGCCATGGTCAACAAGACAGAATAAGAACTAGAATATAAACAGAAATTATTTCTGGCTTGGCCTTCAGAGACTGAGGAGTCATTACATGGGACAAAAAACTCACTTCCCTTTGGAGAATAAATTATATGGCCAAACTTTTACCCTCTATTTTCCAGTGATATATATTTGAAAAAGTCATTTTAATTTCCCCCTAGCTTCATAATAATCTTTATTATTATTCCAACTTTGTTCATTTTGGTGTTTGTAAATTTTTTGAACAAAGTTGAGAAGTGCTAAATGAATCTGTGGCAGCTTATTTCTAGAATATCTAAAGGCAGGAAATGCCTACACACTTGGGGCTCTTCCATCCACTGGATTACTTTCAAAGAGATCAAGAAAAGATGACATAACCTGCTAAATAGACATGTTTAGGAGGTTAGAAAGAGAGCTATTGTCAGATCCTGTCTGATAAAGCAGTTCGAGAGGAAGATTGAACAAAGATAAGAAGCCAAGCCACACCCTTCTTCTAGTCCAAGTATCCTGGAAAGGAAGGATCATCTTCAGGAAACCAGACAACAGGAAGCACCAAACTAAGTGCAGATGCCTTCTGGGGCCAGTCAAGTCAATCCAAGTCAGAGAGGGAAGTAACCCATTTCATCTGTTAGACATTGAAAGAAACAGGCTCCATATGGCTTGGATGGTTGGAATGGAGTCTTTGAATTAATAGTAGATGAAAGACAGGTCTTAAAGGCCTTTTTATTCTTAGAACCACCAAAACTTATATTACACATCCTAATTACACGTCCTAATTGCTTTCCCACTTAGTCAGAGGCCCTGGAACCTTGAAATCTGTGGTTCTGGATTCAGAACGGGGGAGTGACATCAAGGAAGCCTAATTAAAAACAAGGGAAATTTTTCTAGTTTCTCATTCTTCCCCCCAACCCCCTGCTAGCCCTTCCAAATTCCTCTCCCCTTTTTTTGATCCAGCGCAAAGAAGGTTCAAATCAAAAGGATAAATTGTTCAAATAACCTATCAATAATAAGGTAGTAGGCTTAAAAGGAACATCTAGGTTCTAAGCTGAAGGATTCTCGAATGTGAAGTCTGAAGGAGGGTACAAGTTCAGGTCTAAAAGTAGTTAGGTAATGGAATCTGGGTAGCTTCCCTAGTTTTTATTATATCCCATCAGAGTGTGGGTTAGATGGTGTCCTAATGGCTTAACGCCAGTTTCCTGGAGCTACTCTGAGTGACACCTTTATTAGCAAGACTAATAGTATTTAACCCATTTTTGCCTCACAGACCTCTGAAAATATCATGAAAGCCTCTCATCCTCAAGCTGCACAATACACATATTCATTCACGCACACAGTTGTGCATACATTCTCCTTAAAGCTCAAAGGCCATAGCTCATAAAGTGCTATAAACAATACTCATGCAAAAAAAAAAAAAAAAAAAGCCAAAGCAAACATGAGATCAAGAACCAACTCAGTTGAAACAGCAGTGTGGAACTATTAATATCTCAACAGAAAAAGCCATCAAGTGCTACCCTAGCTGCCCTCCAGCTGCCAGCAAGAAGTGGTAGTCACGGCAACATTTGTGTTTGGGGAAGTATTTGATTTATCCACCTATAATTTCCCACAACATATGATGATATGAAGGCCAGGAAGCTAAGGAGAGGAAGGACTTTTTGCTATTTCACCAGGAGAATCAACAGAGAGTCCGCTGTCGGCTTGTACAAGGCAAGAGGCCACAATAACAGCCATAAATACAGTGCAAAGTGAGGAGGTTGAATCCCAGACTGGATGGTGGGCTCCCTCCAGAACTCCCTTCTGCCTTATTGGACATGAAAGGGTAAAGGAAATGAAGAAACACTTCTGCCTTTTGGTCACCTCTGCTGGCAACTCTGAAATTCCCTATTACCTGAGAAGGAAACCCAGCTGGCCAGGTCACACTCCTCTGGACAGTGTCCTCACTGCCTTACCCAACTTTTCCACTTATGGCCTCATTTTGGTTTAATTTGGAACACAAGATCAAGAATATTTTTTACCAAATGATAAAATGTAAGTGGGCAGTTTGGTTTAGAAAATGTCAGTTCACATGAAGATTTTATGGTTGTCGTTGTAAGTGGAGGAGAATTTTCCCTCAAAGGACACAGGGATTGTAGAGAAGTGGGCAGGAGAGATTGGAAAAGCATGCACGAGAGCTCACATTATTTCTTGTTTCTCTTTAAGCACAAACATTAGAACGGACAACTCATGTGTGCTGTGGGTGAAGTCCTAGACTTGGGGAATTATCTGTAATTTTAGTAGACTTTTTTTTTCTTCTGAGAGAGAAAAAAGCATTTAAATTTCACTGTCTGGAACAATTCAAATCCTCTAATACCTCCACAACAGCAAAGAACCTTTAAAGTCTGAATGTATTTTCTGCTACAATGTTAGGACATATTAGCTCAAAATTTAAATATAAGAGCAGACACAGTGGGTCACACTTACTCAGAATTATTCTAACCTGTATTCAGTAAAAATGAAAATTCCCTGGATATGTTAGTAATTATAATATTTGAAGTAAATTAGCAGGAATTTTTGCATTTATAGTACTAATTATATTTCACTAGCAAAGACCTTGACTAGTTTTCAAGTTTAATAATTTTACTTTCCATAGATAGAGTATTTCATACTTTTCGTTAAAGTACTTTAGCATATGAATATACTCAGGATAAACTAAAAAGAAGGTCAGGCAATTATCCCATTTTTCTGGTGGGTAAACAGAAAACTGAGGAAGACTACCACTTGCTCAAGATTATTTAGGGAGACCTTTTAGACACGAGTTATCTTGTCTTACTGACCAAGTGGGCTCTTTTTCTCTTTCCTGCTCTTTCCTTCTTACCACATAATATCTGTCTAGTTCTTGAGCCCTGAAAGTATAGCACCAACAAAACAATTTGGTTTCTTCTCTCCATGCCCCGGCTTGTCCCTTTTATATTTAAAAATTGCCATCAGAAGAGATTCTTCCTAATTTCAAGCTCTGGGTTTCCTTGCCTCCCCTGTGGAAAAAAAGATAATAGTTCTTCTAGATTTGACTCATTACACTATATCAACACTCACACCAGTTGTAAAGCACAGATCTCTACCACAAAACAAATTAATGCCTTTGATTTCACTAATATATTTGCCAAGTTGCTAAGATAGAAATCATAATTTACTATTTTTACTTTTTTTTTTTCTCGATAAACAAGGGAGTGTCTTGGCCACCAACATCTTCCTCCTGAATCACTGCTCCTGAACTGCCTGATACCACTTTTTTTCTATAGTTTATTCTTCAGAAAGTGAAGATCTTTTAAAACAATAATCTTTTTTTTTTTAAACAATAATCTTTTTAAAAACTGAACTCAATTTGTAAAATTTCCTAACTTAAAACCATCTAAATGGCTTTCCATTACACTTTAGAGGAATGTCGGACCTGGTTTTCTTTTTTAGCTGGGAAGGGGCAGAGGGAATCTTAATTGGGCTTCACATTCAGTGCAGAGCCCAATCCGGGGTTCAATGTCACAACTGTGAAATCTTGACCTGAGCTGAAATCAAGAATTGGATACTTAACTGACTGAGCCACCCAGGAGCCCCAGAAATGTCTGGCTTTTTAACAAGGCTCCCAAGATCCTAAATGATCAGGTATCTGTGTTGATTAGCCATTGCCACAGTATGCTGCATGAAAAACAACCACAGAACTCAAAGACTTCAATAATTTATTCTCACAGATCTGTGAGTTGGCTAGTGGATCTGTTTCAGTCAGTCATTCCTGAAGCAGAACTGCTCAGGCTGCAGCAATTTGGAAGGTTCCACCTCCCTCTCTCATCCTTCTCCTAGGACCAGTGAGTTAGCTACAGTAGAAATGGAAATGTGCCAAGCCTCTGAAATTTTCTGCTTAGAATTGCCATCCTATTGTCTCTGCTCACTTGCCATTCACCAAAGAAAACCATGTAATTTCTTTGGACAATCCCAAGGTCAAGGAGCAAGAGATGTATTTTAACCTTGGTGAGACAGTGAGAGGTAAAGAATTGGGCCAGTCATTCAACACATCACATACTTTAACCTTATCTTCTAATACTTTCTTTCTCCTATTTTAACTCCCTCAATCCAGACTGGGTTTTTGTTTGTTTGTTTGTTTGTTTGTTTGTTTGTTTGTTTTGTTTTGTTTTGTTTCTCCAAAAGTGTATGAAGCTCATCTTAACCTCAGGGCCCTGGCCCTCACTTTTCTGTCCTTCTGGAATGGGTTCTTCCTAGATATTCCATGCTTCATTGTCTCATTATATCTAGACATCTCTTAAATGCCAACTCCTTAGGAAGTCCTTCCCTGATTGCATATCTCAAATAGCTGCCACCCCTACCACACACACATATACACACCCTATTATTCTCCATCCTGTTATCTTGCTTTCATTTTCTTTAGAGTTATTATCCAAAACATTCTTTTAAAAAAAATGTATGCTTTTCTGTGTCTGTCTCTATCACTCTATTACAAGTTCCTTGAGGGATCTATTTCATCTGTCTTGCTCACCATTGTTCTCCCAGCACATAAGATGGTGCTTAGTACATAGGAAGTCATTTATAAATATTAGTTGGATGAGTAATGAAAGTCATTCCTACTAGAGTTGGAAATAGGCTATTTAAAAGTAAGCCTGTTCACCACTGGGTCTGATCCTACAGCCTAAGGATCAGAAGTGCCTTCATAAATTTTCCTTTTCAGGAAGATTCAGATACACTGAGGGTCCTATGAAGAATTCTATTTCCCATGAATGCCTTGTTATGTATTTGGCCATAGCATGAGGGAATGTGCATTTTTAATTAAGGAACCATAAATGCATGTGCCACAGGGCAACATCAGGACATTCCGCTTACATGGAAGCAGAAAAACTCTCTCAGTCCTGCCAATAAAGAAGGCCCTTCGTCTGGCTGCTAATTCTCCAGGCAGGGTAGTGCTGTCTTATATTTTTTCTTAGCTGACAGAATCAAGAGAAAGAAATAAGATGTGAATTTTACCTGGACCCAGTAAAGGCCTCAAACAACACAGTTCAGGGAATGATGCCAGCTCGAGGGAGGCATTTTTGGACTCTAAGAAACTATGTGGGCCTTCAGCATCTCCAGATCACACTAATAGGCCTCTCAAGACTATGTTTGGCTTCAAGGAGGCCATTAATGAAGTTCAGATTGAACCTGTGCAGTTTTAGTTCTAAAATGTTTCCTTAAAATTTTACAGAGAGTTTAATTCGTATGACATTTTTATAAATGGGAGCCAGGCTTTTGTTTGAAAACATAGTGAGATGCCTGTAATAATAACAACGGCAATGACCACAGAAATAATAAGAACATTTGGAAAGTGAAAAGATATGAAACTACAGGCTCCACCAGGTTAATTTAACCTGGTATTTATTTATAAGTTTTAAGGACTGCTAAAACACAGTAATGATCAACTCTCTTGGAATGTGCTGCATATTCTCTGTGGGTTCCCCCCCGCCTTGGGGGTGAAAAGGAGGAGAAGACAGAATGAGGCTGAAACTTTCCACCACTGTTTCTTCTTCTGATTCAACATAGCTTTTTCAAAAGCCCAGGTTCCAATAAAAATACCCATGCCAGTATATTCTTCAATGAAAAAGAATTTCCTGCTCTATCTTCATGATCACACTTGCATGTGGGGAAAATCCAGCAGAACACATAGAAGCCAAAACATTAGTAGAAAGAAATTTCCCTTCCTTTCCTTCCCTAGCTCTTGTTTTTCTGAAATATCCTTCATTCAGTGGGAGGGACAGATATGGAATAGGGCCATGAATATATGCCTTTCACTCAAACTTTTTGTATTTTTGGTTTTAAGCAGAACCTGGATATTTAGGGCTGTGTAAATATAATCAGCTTTCCTGGTGGGATGGGAGTGGGATGGAGTGGGGGTACTTGGAGTTTAGGACTGAAAAAGAATAAATGTCAAAAACTCATGAAAAATCTTGGACATTGAACCACTCTCACAAAATAATGTAGCACTGAGTTACACATAAATGAGTCAGAATTTAGAAATCAAGAGGGAAAATATTCTGAATACATTGTGTTTTGGGTTCTATTAAACCCAAAATATTTTTAAAATATTTTGGAAAAAGTATTTTGGGGATATATTTGTTAACTCTAATACCTGGCCATTGTGTTCTTGCTGAGGGTTATCAGACAGAGGCAAAGGTGAACTGTTTTTCAGATTGTGAGAAGACTTCAATGAAAAAACAAAACAGAAACACTATCATGACAGAAACAGACACATAGATCAATAGAACAGAATAGAGTCCCCAGAAATAAACTTGTGGTTTTTTGGTCAATTAACCTATGACAAAGGAGGCAAAAATCTCTTCAACAAGTGGTGTTGAAAAAACTGGATAGCCATATGCATAAGAATGAACCTCACCAGTTTCTTATACCATACACAAAAACAAAATCAAAATGAATTAAAGACCTAAATGTGAGACATGAAACCATAAAATTCCTAGAAGAAAACATAGGCAGTAATCTCTTTGACATCAGCTGTAGAAACATTTTTCTAAATATATCTCCTCTGTCAAGGGAAACAAAAGCAAAGTTGAACTAATGGAACTACACCAAAATAAAAATGTTTTGCACAGCAAAAAGACTATCAACAAAACAAAAAGACAACTCCCTGAACAGGAGAAGATTATTTGCAATTGACATATCCAATAAGGGATTACCATCCAAAATATCTAAAGAACTTATACAACTCAACACCAAAAAAACAAATAATCTGACTTAAAAATGGGCAGAAGACATGAACAGACATTTTTCCAAAGAAGAAATACAGATGGCCAACAGACACATGAAAAGATGCTCAAAATCATTTACTATCAGGGACATGCAAATTAAAACCTCAATGAGATATCACCTTATCCCTGTCAGAATGGCTAAAATCAAAAACACAAGAAACAAGGATGGCAAGGATGTGGAAAGAAAGGAACCCTTGTGCACTATTGGTGGGAATGTAGACTGGTGCAGCCACGTGGAAAAAAGTATGGAAGTTCCTCAAAAAATTAAAAATAGAATTACCATATGATCCAGTAATTCCACTACTATATTTACCCAAAGAGAATTAAAACACTACTTCAAAAGGATATGTGCTCCCCTATGTTTATTGCAGCATTATTTACAATAGCCGGGATATGGAACAACCCAAATGTCCACTGATAGATGAATGGATAAAGAAGATGTTGTATACAAATAGCATAGCTTTGCCTAAGCTTTTAAAAAAACTCACAAAAGTTGCTTTTGTAAGAACATTTTGACTTGCTGAAAATTCCATGTAATTTGTTATGTTGAATCTCCCATATTTTAAATTTGTTTTGCTATCTTCTTATGATTTAGGTCGTTCCTTTATCCTTTATGATTAAACTCAAATTGAATATCCTTACTAACATGAAATAAAGAATATATTATATATATCATATATACAATATGAAATATTATTCATATATATAATATGAAATCTTGCCATTTGCAAAAACATGGATGGATCTAGAGGGTATAATGCTAAGTGAGATAAGTCAAAGAAAGACAAATACCATATGATTTCACTCATACATGGAATTTAAGAAACAAAACAAATGAATAAACAAAGAAGACAAACAAAAAAAGACTTTAATATAGAGAACAAACTAGTTGCCAGAGGGGAGGAAAGTGAGGAGGATAGGTGAAATAGGTAAAGAAAGGGGTTTAAGAGTACGCTTATCATGATGAGCACTGAATAATATATAGAATTGTTGAATCATGATATTGTACACTTGAAACTAATATAACACTGTATGTTAATTATACTGGAATTTTAATTAATTAATTAAAAAAACAGTAGCATGGGCTAGAAATAATGCTAATAATCCAAAGAACTAAATTAGTTGCTTGAATCATGTAAAACAAATAAATATGAATATTATCCCTTTACATCCATAAAATGAGCCTTTTGCTCACTCATATTTCCATTACCAGCATTCAGCACCTACATGAAAAGAATGAATAAAATATTGAATGCATTAGGGAGCAAGTGAATGGATCAATGAAGACTACAAAAGGTATGATTCAAAATAATTTTGTAAAAGTATGCCTCTGTTTTACAATTATGCATTATAATGTTCAGCTAGTAACACTTCTGGGTATGTGCAAGAATTCTTATGTAAAAGAAACAAAACCTATAAATTATCACCAGAAATTAGCTTTAGACCACATGCACTGAAACGGGCCTCAGACCAAACATCAGGTCTACATCCTCAGGCTGGGTTCCTGGAACACTTTCTTTTACTCAAGGACAAATTAAATTATCAGCACTTTGTTTTTCTTATCTGTTCAACAGAGTTATGAGAAATCAACTTCCATGCAATATATAAATTCTTGCATTTTTTATTATCATCATTACTATCACATGAAGTTTAAACCCTAAAGTACTGATTACCTGTTGCTACTACTCTTCAACATTTAACCTTTGCACTAGCCAGTCAGCCTTCCTAATAGTCTGTAAAATCTTCACATTCCTGAATAAAGAATAAAGACCCAGAATGATCAACAATATGTACTTTCAGTAAATGTCCTTCTTCCACAAGTTCAGAAATATTTTTGTCTTTCAGAGCTCTCTCCAAGTCCTCTGTACACCCACAGTACTATAAGACTGGGGCCCATAATTCAATGCTGTATAACCCTGCCCATTAATCACTATTACTTGTATCAGCCTTTTCTCTTCCATTAATTATAGGTTTCTTCAGGGCAGAGTCTTTGTTTCTTGAAGTTCTCTTGTACCTTTCAGAGCACACAAGCAAAGCAGGTACTTGACAAATACTTGATGATTAAGAAACATGCAGTTAAACTAAGAATTACCAAAAGATAGGAGAAAGCTATCAATGGATGATCCCTCATCCATTTCACAGATTTCACAGAACTTTGGAAAATTAAAAGCAGGTGGAAGAGTGGTAACTGATGCAGCACCTCAGAGGAGACATTAGCTTGGATAAATGCTTGGAGAAAGGGCTCAGAAACTTCATAATGTTTACTTTGAGGAAGTATTGTGGTTTTTTTTAAGTTTATTTATTTATTTTTAGAGAGAGATAGAGTGAGAGAGGGAGGGGCAGAGAGAGGGAGAGAGAAAGGGAACCCTACACAGGCTCCACACTGCCAGTGCAGAGCCTGATATATGGCACCCGAACTTACAAACCACGAGATCATGACCTGAGCCAAAACCCAGAGTCAGACGCTTAACCAACTGAGCCATCCAGGTGCCCCTTGGAAGTATTAGTTTATAATTTCAATCTTCTGCCTATAATGGCATTCAGTGCAGCACGGATAAAAGCAAACTAATAACTAAAAAATTAGAATTTCAGAGTCACATTGCCTAGGCAGTGTTTTTGAGTGCTACTAGTGAAGTGTCTCTTGTATGAATCTAGAAATTTCTTGAATATGAGAGGATTCAGGCTTGATCTCCTGGAAAGTAGTGACTATGGCTCATTAACCTTTTCATTCTTGAACATGATGACTATAAGCTCAATAAATATTTACTGAATTGAGTTGAATATGAATAAATATGAATATGAATAAACATGAATAACAAGAGAAAATCTCTATTTTACCTTAATACCTATTTCCTCTTCATTTAACCTTATTTCTTTGAGTCCTAAACATTCTTAAGTTGTCAAACATATATCTACTGTATATTTTAGTGCCTATCCTTGTGAAGCAAGCAGAAACATATTACTGGGTTTGTTTATAGTTTTGGAAATTTATTTTTCTCTATGGCAACAAATGACAAATTTTTACCTTAAAAAATCTCTATGTGTATTTTTTATTTACTACATATGTCCACAATGCAAAATTTAATGGGGAAAATATAAAAACTGTGCTTATAAAACATTGCCTAACATATAGGCATATAGGCAATGTTTCTTTGATGTAGAACCCACTAAAGAGTGATTTAAATATCACTAAAATACTTTCTTGTTTATTTTTCATGTGGTTCAAATTCATTATTAAAAAATTAGAATACAAGTAATAAGTATTTTAAAAGTTTCACATAACCTTGGTATCTATTTTCAATATCTATTCTAGTTAATATTCTTAATGTTTTTGCTGCAAGATATTTCTTTCTGTGTAATAAGTATGTGAAACATATATTTGAAAAAGATCTGTAAATAAAATATGCTTTTCACAAAATTGCTTCATATCCTTCTGTAGCCTTCTTTTTTCAACAGTTTTTTTTAATGTTTATTTATTTTTGACCGGGGATGGGGGGGGGGGGTGGAGAGAGAGAGAGAGAGAGAGAGAGAGAAAGAGAGAATGAATGGGGGAGGGGCAGAGAGAAGGGAACAGAGGACCCAAAGTGGGGCTCTGTGCTGACAGCAGAGAGCCCAATGCAGGGCTTGAATCCACAAACCACAAGATATGACCTGAGCCAAAGTTGGATGCTCAACTGACTAAGCCATCCAGACACCCCTGTAGCCTTCTTTTTTCAAAAGCAAAAGTGTCATGCAAATAATTTGTAACTAAAATAAACATATTAGAAAAAGTCTCATTGTGCATACATATTTGAGTACATATATTTTTATATCCTAAGGATACACTGCCTAGAACTGAAATGGTTGAGTCAAACTATCTGCACATTTTGAAGACTTTCTGTTAGGAAAATTTATCCTAGTTTACACCCCACCAGTAATTACAAAAACGCCCTTTCATTCACATATTTTACTATGCTGGATATCATTATTCTTTTTAATCACTGCCACTCCGTTGGATAAAAATATGTAACTTGCATTTGTTTATTATTGAGTTTGAACTTCATTTTTAGTGTTTATTGGATGTCTTTTGTGAATTGTCTGTTCATGCTCATTGTTATATTATTATTAGGGTGTGAAAAGCTTTTAAAAAAGGTCCAACTTTATGATGAATAACATTTCAGTTTCTTATAATTCTGCATTTTAAACTAGGATTTGGCAAGTTATTATGAACATTCATATGCAGAAGACTCATTAATGTCTTGCATTCACAAGGCTTGCCAATGACAAACTGTTTCTTAGTCTTGTAGTAATAGTACAAAACTATGCTGAAATATTATTTGTTTGCCATAGAAACAGAGGTAGGAAGACAGATCTGTTGTAGATTATGATGATGACTTAATTGCTGTTTCTTTCTGCTAATGCTCTTTTGAAGGGCTTATAATTTTAAAATAGATCATCTCAGTTGCCTTAAAAATTCTTTTCCCCCATTTTTATACAAACACTTAACTATACTTTTCCCAAACAAATCAATAACTTTTTCACTTATTTTAAACTATTCTCAAATAACAAGGATTAAGCTTTGCTAGCAAATATTGAAATATACAGTGGTTTGTAATGGTTACTCTCCCTAGCGGTAACTTTTTCTTCTCATCTCCTCGTATCCTTCCCTCCCTCTCTCCTTCCCTTCCCTCTTGTCACTGTATTTATCCATTAGTTTTTTACCCAAATGATTTTGGTTCACTGTGATCACAAGAAAACTTCATTAACTTAAAAATACAAGATAGCACTGTAGTGGGTTGCATGGTGAGCCCCCAAAAGATGTGTCCATGTCAAATTAAATCCCTGGAAACTGTAAATATTACCTCATTTTTTAAATGGTTAAAGATCTTGAGATGAAAATATAATCCTGGATTATCTGGGCCCTAAATGCAATGAGAAGTGGACTTATAAGATACATAGAAAGGATATGCTCACACAGACAATGTGACCATCAAGGCAGAGATTGGAGTAATGCAGCCAAGGAACACCAAGGAATGCAAAGAGTCACCAGAGACTGGAAAATGCAAAAATATGGGATCTCTTCTAGGGCCTCTGGAGAGATTGTAGCCCTGAGTTCAGACTTCTGGCCTCCAGAACTGTAAGAGAATAAATTTCTGTTGTTTTAAGTGACCCAATTTGTGTCAACTTGTTATGGCAATCACAGAAAACTAATACAAGCACTAAAACTGAAAAATCTCACCAATTAAAATGGAATCTTCCTAAATTCTGGAAAAATAAATAAATAATCCTACAATTTGGCACATTCTCTCTGGACAATGTAATGTTAAAAGTATGGACTCTGTAGGCCAGCTACCAAAATTCAAACTGGATGACTTAGAACAATGTTAGAAATCCCTCTGTGAGCGGGTTTTTACTTCTCAAAGAGGGAATGATAATGTGTTAATATATTTAGATTGTTTAGATATTCCTAATAATGTGATTAAGAAGTGATTAAGTAAATCTTATCTGTAATAAGCATTTTTTATACTTGAGAACAATTCTATATAACCTACATAGGCTTGCTAGGTCTGCTATAACAAAGTACCACAAGGGGTACCTGGGTGTCTCGGTCAGGTAAGCACCAACTTTGACTCAGGTCATGATCTTGCAGTTTGTGGGTTCGAGTATTGCATCAGGCTTTGTGCTGACAGTTCAGAACCTGGAGCCTGCTTTGGGTTCTGTGTCTCCCTCTCTCCCTGCCCCTTCCCCACCTGTGCTCTCTCAAAACTAAATAAACATTAAAAAAAAAATTTTTTTAAGTACCACAAATTGTATGGCTTAAACAACAGAAATTTATTGGCTTACAATTTTGGAGCCCAAAAGCCTGAAATCAAGTCTTATGTCAGCAGTGTTGGTTCCATCTGGGATCTGTGAGGAAAAGATTTTGTTCCAGACCTCTCTCCTTGACTCATAGGTGACCATCTTCTCCCTGTGTCTCTTCATATGGTCTTTTTTTCTATGTGTATCTATCTGTCTCCAAATTTCCCCTTTTAGTAAGAACACCAATCAAACTGGATTAGAACCCACCCTAAAGACATCATTTTAACTTGATTACCTCTGTAAAGGTTAGGTACCACACACTTCAGAGATATGTTGGCAACTGGAACATGTATGGAGTTATGTGTCTCCAGTAGTATATCAACTTGATGCCATGTCATTAAAAAAATAGTTGAAGGGACTTCCAGTTTCCGATATCACACAAATAAGGAACTTGGAAGTCACTACTCCATCCTAACAACAAGTCAAAAGTTGAACAGACAAAAATCGTTAAATCTTCTTGGTTCCATAAGAGAGGGGGAAGACACAGAACAGACTGCTGCCCATAAGGCTGGAGGGACAGACAGGCAAATGCAGGGAGCAGTGGCTTACCTGAATAGACTCACAAGCAGAAACCACCATGGAAAACAGTGAAGGGATAGGAAAACCTGAACTATAACTGATTAATTGCTAGAGGCTCAGTGCAGACAACTCTGAGAGTTAAAGACTCCAGGGAGAACCAGTCATATTGTGAGATTTGCCTTCAGGAGTTTTGCCAGGTTCCCACAGCAAATATTTCAGAAAAATCGTCTCAGCCTTTTAGCAAGTAGGGGATGGGAGTAGAGGGAGGGGATACAATGACTTTGAAATGTGACAGACCATTCTGTTTTTATAATCAAGGCCTGACCTCAGGATAAAGTAGTTAACCAGAGCCTTACCTGCCAAGGTAATATCAGAGGCGAACTGACCTGCAGAAAAGAAATACCCAAGTCCAACCTGCCCTACTCATCCTGTCTCACTTCAGAAGAGAAGGAAAAGCTTAAAAACACATATGAATTTATAGCCCAGAGGCATAGACACACTAAAAGACTGAGACCTAATTGTAGAATATAGAACACTTCCCCTCCCCCCACATCTCACCACTACATTACTAACATTCTATTTAACAGCAGTTTTGTTTACCCAGTACATCATGTCCCATTGTCAAGAAAAAATTAAAAGGCATCAAAACGCAAAATTTGAAGAGACAGAGTAAGCATCAGAACCAGACATGGCAAGGATTTTGGAATTATCAGACTAAAAATATAAAACAATTATAATTAATATGCAAAGCATTCTAATTGATAAAGTAGGCAGCATGTATGAACAGATGGGCAATGTAAACAGAGGGGTGAAAATCTTAAGAAAGAACCATAAAGAAGTGCTAGAGATAAAAAAGCAGTATAACAGAAAAGAAGAAATGCTTTTAAAGACTGGACACAGCTGAGAAAAACAAAAAAAATCTTTGAGTTAGGGAATATATAAGTAGAATCCTTGAAAACCAAAAAGGAAAAACAACTGAACAATAATTATGGAATATCTAAAGATTATGGGAAAACTACAAAGGGTGTAACATATATATAAAGGGAATACCAGAAGGAGAAGAAAAAGAAACAGGAACAGAAGAAATATTTGAAAAAATAATGACAGAGAATTTCTCCCAATTAATGTCAGACACCAAACAACAGATCCAGGAAGTTCAGAGAACACTAAGCAGGATAAATGTACAAAATCAAAAATGAAAAACTATACTTAGGTATATCATTTTCAAATTACAGAAAACCAAAAATGAAAAAACATAAAAGAAGCCAAGGGGGGGGGAGGAACCACATTTTACCTATAGAAGAAGAAAGATTTATATCCGAATTCTCAAAAGTCATGCAAGCTCGAAGAGTGGAGTGCAACATTTAAAGTGTTGAGAGAAAGAAAATCACCAACCTAGAATTCGGTATCCTTCAAAATTATCCTTTAAAAGTGAAGGAAAAATAAAGACAAGCAAAAGTTAAAAAAAAATTGTTGCCATACAATAAATATTAAAAGAATTTCTTTAGATGGAAGGAAAATAATATAGGTCAAAACTCAAATCTATATAAAGAAAGGAAGATCATCAAAGAAGGAATAAAATAAGGTATGGTAAAATAAATAAAGATAAATAAGGTAAAGGTAAAAAATAAGGTAAAATAAAATAAGGTGAAGGTAAAGTATAAAAACTTTTATTTTCTCATTTTTAATTAACCTAACAGATTACAGTTATTCATAATAATAATAGCAACAATGTATTTATGAATCATATGTAAATATCTTATATATATATTCTTGCATATGCTTATATATAAGTAAAATAAATTACAGCAATGATACAAGGCACAGGAGGAAGAAATTAGGATTATTTTGTTACTCTAAGGTACTTACATTACCTGAAAGTGGTATAGTGTTGGTTGAAAGTAAACTTGAATTAGTTATAAATGTATATTGCACACTCTAGGGCAACCACTAAAAAAACCCTGAAAAATGAAGTGTAATTGATATACTAAGAAAGGATAAAAAAATGGAATCATATAAAGTGCCCAATTAAAGCCACAAAAGATATAAAAAGAGTGGAAGATAAAAATAGGAAAAAAGAACAAGGGCAACAAGTTGAAAACAGTAATGAATATGATAAATATCAATCCGACTATATCAAAAATCATTGTGAATATCAATGGTCCAAATGCACCCTCATCTAAAAGACAGATTGTCAGAATGGATCAAAAAACATGACCCAATTATTGGTTGTCTATAAGAAGCCCACTTTATTGTTTTTAAGTTTATTTATTTATTGAGAGAAAGACGGGGGGGGGGGGGGAGAGAGGCAGAGAGAGAAGGGGAGAGAGAATCCCAAGCAGGCTCCACGCTGTCAGCACAGAGCCCAACTCAGGGCTCCGTCTCACCAATCATGATATCACCAAACATGATTGAACCGAAATCAAGAGTCAGTACTTAACCAATTGAGCCACCTAGCTGCACACAAAAAAAAGCCCACTTTAGATATAAAAACACATACAGATTAAAACTAAATTGGGGCGCCTGGGTGGTGCAGTCGGTTAAGCGTCCGACTTCAGCCAGGTCACCATCTCGCGGTCCGTGAGTTCGAGCCCCGCATCAGGCTCTGGGCTGATGGCTCAGAGCCTGGAGCCTGTTTCCGATTCTGTGTCTCCCTCTCTCTCTGCCCCTCCCCCGTTCATGCTCTGTCTCTCTCTGTCCCAAAAATAAATAAACGTTGAAAAAAAAAATTAAAAAAAAAAAGAACTAAATGGATGGATGAAAATATACCATGCTAACACTAATCAAAAGAAAACAGGAGTAGCTGTGTTTATTTCAGACAGAGCAGAGGTCCAAAGGAAGGAAAGTTATCACAGATAAATAAGGGCATTGTATAAAGATAAAAGGGTCAATTCTCCAAGAAGAAAAAACAATTATTTTTTTATGTTTTATTTATTTTTGAGAGACAGAGAGAGACTGAGCATGAGTGGGGGAGGGGCAGAGAGAGAGGGAGACACAGAATCCAAAGCAGGTTCCAGGCTTTGAGCTGTCAGCACAGAGCCCAACAGGGGGCTCAAACCCACAAACCTCGAGATTATGACCTGAGCAAAAGTCAGATGCTCAACCAACTGAGCCACACAGGCACACTGTGGATAAAACAATTCTTAACATATAGGTGCCTCAGTTACTGGGTTCGAGCCCCTCGTCAGGCTCTGTGCTGACAGCTTGCTCAGAGCCTGGAGCCTGCTTCAGATTCTGTGTCTCCTACTCTCTCTGTCCCTCCCCTGCTTGTGCTGTCACTCTGCCTCTCAAATAAATGTAAAAAAAAAAATTTTTTTTTTAATGTACGTGCCTAACTACAGAGCATCAAACTACTTGAGGCAAAAATTGACAGAGCTGCAGAGAGAGAGAGAGAAATCTCTTTCATAGCTGGAGATTTCAATACTGCTCTTTCAGAAATGGATAGGTCTGGCCAGAAGAAAATCACTAAAGGCCTGGTTGAACTTAACAACACCATCAATCAATAGCATATAATTGACATCTACAGACTACTTCATCCTGAATACAACAGAATACACATTTTTCTCAAGCTCAGAACATTTACCAAGATAGACCACTTGAGCCATAAAACACACCTTAAAAATATTTAAAGAATAGAAAACATATAGCGTGTGCTCCCCAACGTTTATTTTTTTATTTTTTATTTATTTTTGGGACAGAGAGAGACAGAGCATGAACGGGGGAGGTGCAGAGAGAGAGGGAGACACAGAATCGGAAACAGGCTCCAGGCTCCGAGCCATCAGCCCAGAGCCCGATGCGGGGCTCTAACTCACGGACCGCGAGATGGTGACCTGGCTGAAGTCGGACGCTTAACCGACTGCGCCACCCAGGCGCCCCTAGCGTGTGCTCTCAAACCACATAGAATTAAACAAAAATTAATAACAGATAACTGAACAATACAAAAATGGAGATTAAACAACACACTTCTAAATAACACATAAGTCAAAAAAAAAGCTAACAGAAATGCTAAAGTATTTTGAACTAAATGAAAATGAAAACAAAGCTTATCAAAATATGTGGGATGAAGTAAAAGCAGCACTTGAAGGGAAATTTATAGCATTGAATGAGTTTCCTAGAAAAGAAGGATCTAAAATCAATAAACTAAGTTTCCACCCTAGGAAAACTAGAAATAGTAAAAATTAGAGCAAATATAAACAAAATTGAAAACAGGAAGTCAATAGAGAATTATCAATGAAACTAAAATCTCGTTCTTTGAAAAGATCAACAAAATTAATAAGCATTTGGCTGGGTTAACTAAGGAAAAAAGAAAGAGGATGCAAATTACTAATATCAAAGAAGATATACAGTGGACAAATAAACATGAAAAGATGCTCCACTCATATGTCCTCTAGGAAATGCAAATGAGAAAATGGCCAAAATCTGGAACATTGACAACATCAAATGCTGGCAAAAATGCAGAACAACAGGAAATCTCATTCATTGCTGGTAAGAATGCAAAATTGTATTCTGTCACTTTGGATGACAGTTTGGTGGTTTATTACTAAAACTAAACATACTCATACCATACAATCCAGCAATGGAGCTCTTTGGTATTTACCCAGAGGAATTAAAAACTTATATCTACACAAAGATCTGCACATGAATGTTTATAGCAGCTTTATTCACAAGTGCCGAAATTGGAAGCAAACAAGATGTTCTTTAGTAAGTGAATGGATAAAAACTATGGCATAAGCAGAAAATGGGTTATTATTCAATACTATAAAGAAATGAGCTACAAAGCCATGGAGAAACTTTAAATTCATATCACTAAGTGAAAGAAGTGAATCTGAGAAGGCTACACACTATATGATTCTAACTACAATGACATTCTGGAAAGACAAAACTATGGATAAAAATTTTTAAATTAGTGATTACCAGGGATAGGGGATGAGAGAGATGAATAGACAGAGCACAAGGGATTTTTAAGGCAGTAAAAATATTCTGTATGATAGTCTAATGATGGATATATGCCATTATACATTTGTTCAGCCCAATTGAATGTATAACACCAAGAATGAATCTTAGGTAAACTATGGACTTTGGGTGATTACGATGTGTCCATGTAGGTTCATCCTTGTAAAAATGTGCCACTCTGGTCGGGGATGTTGCTAATGGAAGAGGTTATACATGTGTGGGAGCAGGGGTGTATGGGCAATCTCTGTACCTCCCTTTGAATTTTATCACAAGCCAAAAACTGCTCTAAAAAATAAAGTGTTTTTTTTTTAAAAGAAACAAAAATTTCAGACAAAAAAAAAATAGTTAAAGGACGTAGGGAGTTTTACTCTGGAGAAGAAAAGATAGTATCAACCTACCTCTGTAAATTTAAGAATTTTTGTAAATTAAGCCACTGGCATTTCTTTGTGTACCCTGAGGAGAAAATTATAAATAAATAGAATTCTATTTAATTTAAAGAAGTACTTTATTTACTTTATATTTATTTATCTTTGAGAGAGAGAGCCTGCATGCAAGGGGGGGAGGAGCAAAGAGAGTGGAAGAGAGAGAATCCCAGGCAGACTCAGTACGTTTAGTGCAGTGCCCAACATGGGTCTCGATTCCATGAACCATGAGATCATGACCTAAGCCGAAATCAAGAGGTAGACACTTAACCAAGTGAGCCACCCTGGCCCCCTCAAGAAGTACTTTTTAGGTGTCAAATCCATCAGCTACCTGAGAGTAGTATCTATTTTTGTCTTGTTATGTTTGTCTGTACAATGCCCACAAAATGCCCGATACATGGAAAGTACTCAGCAAATATTTATTGATTTCTTTTGTTTTGTTTTCATTTACAAATTTATTGATACATATACAATATATATTAAAATAAAGAAAATAAAACATATATAAACAAAATAATAAATCAATAAGTGAAAACAAAAGAAATCAAATGTATATTAATATATCAATATGTCTATATATATTCTAGCTATATTATATATATATTCATATATATATTCATATATATATATTCCATATATATACATATATATATATATATATATATATATATATTCCATATATATATTCTAACATAGAAACCCAACATATAAACCAGGTAAAACCAGAGAAGATTTTGTTGAATTGGCTGTCAGGAAACCCTCTGCCCTTACAATATCTCCAAGGAATAAAAGCCCTTGTCAGTTTTAAAATCACAAGGGGCACCTGGCTGGGTGGCTCAGTTGGTTAAGTATCAGACTTCAGCTCAGGTCATGATCTCATGGTTCATGGGTTTAAGCCTTGTGTCAGGCTCTACACTGACAGCTCAGAGCTTGGAGCCTGCTTTGGATTCTGTGTCTCCCTCTCTCTCTGCCCCTTCCCCACTTGTGTTTTCTCTCTCTCTCTCTCAAAATAAATAAACATTTAATAAAATAAAATCTTAAGAGTTTAGGAATTCTAGATACTAGTTCTGGTGTTAAGACTTAACTTTTTAACATAAGAATATTATACAACCTTTCTTTGTTCAACTTCTTCATATGTAAACTAAAATGAAATAAGCTTATGATAGATTTTTCTTTAAAATCTACAATTACGTGAAGCAAATAAATATTTAAAATATATGTGAGATGTCACATGAAAAATTGAAAAGATGCAAAAAAGCCACATTTAATGAGTGCTTATACAGTATGTCAAACTTCAAGCTAGGTCCTTGAACATAAGTGCAAAATTTATAAGATTTCGAAATTTATAAGTTCAGGAAAAATTACTCTGAATGAGCTAACAAAGAAACCTCAAAAAGCAGAGGGAATTTGAGCTAAACCTAAAAGTTTTCTTTAAAAATTTTTTTAATATACATATATATATATATATATATATATATATATATATATATATTTTGAGACAGGGAGAGACAGCATGAACGGGGGAGAGTCAGAGAGAGAGGGAACACAGAATCTGAAACAGGCTCCAGGCTCTGAGCTCTCAGCACAGAGCCTGACGCGGGGCTGGAACTCACGGACCGCGAGATCATGACCTGAGCTGAAGTCGGATGTTTAACCGACTGAGCCACCCAGGCTCCCCTAAACCTAAAAGTTTTCAATAGGTAGAGAAAAAGAAAGAACACTCCATACAAGAAGCTTAATTTTTTGTTTTTTTAAGAAATAAGACTACAATAAAGTTATCTTGTGAAGAAATTGCAAAACTTACCAGGCCATTACATGATAACCAATTAGAATCATGTTATAAGCATCAAGGAAAAAATTGATATTAGAAACAAATCTCCCAAACCAGCAATGGGACAAATCAATACCATGTGCCTCCTGATATGTTCCATTAAGAAAAACTCATCCCTCTGCACTTCGTGCACACAACCTGAATCTAATCATGAGAAAATACTGACAAACCCAAAATGAGGAGATATTCTACAACATAACTGACCTGCATACTTCAAAATGTCAATGTCATGAAACACAAAGACTAAGGGACCGTTCCAAATGAGAACACATTAAAGAGATATGACAAACTAATGAAATACATGATCTTGGGTTACATTTCTCTAAAAGGACATTCTTGGGCCAATTTGAAAAAATCTGAATAAGGACTGCACATTAGATTATTGTCTAATTTTGATAATTACACTTGCATTATACAAATAAATGTCCTTGTTTTTAGGATATACTCACTGAAGTATTTATGGATAAGGGGCATGATGTCTCCATCTTACCCTCAACTGGTTTAGGAAAAAAAATTATATTCAGAAACACAGAGAAATATAAAACAAGTGTGGTAAACTGTTAATATGTGAGGACACTTAGTGAAGTATATGTAGGAACTTTTTCTACTATTCTTGTAACTTTTCTGAAGATCTGAAATTATACCGAAATGAAAAAATTGTTAAGAAAAAACTAAGGAGAAAAATAAAGTAATATTTCTTCCTGTAGAAGGAAGAAAAATTGCTGAAGCTATGTTAACATACTAGAGGAGTGGCATAATTCCTATCAGGAAAGATAGTTATTTGCTTAAGGAAATCATTTACGGGCCTCTCAGGGGGGAAATGTGTAGCTTTCCATGAGAAAATTTGGAAGAAATGGTATAATAGAAAGAGAGCTGAATTATTCTGCATAATGAAGCAAGAGAAAATCTTAGTTTCCTCAGACAATCTGGGCTTGGAGCTCAACAGCAAAAAGAAGAGAAGAAATGTGCATAAGCAGTAGGGAAGAAAAAAACCAAAAACTTTCAAACTGGGGCCTGTCTTGAGGAATGTCTTGAGAAGGAAGTAGTAAATGAAATTTTGGGACACTGATATCTAATAATGATCTTTAAGTTATTTTTTATACCATGATAGACTATAACCTTCCTCATTACCCCCAAGTATTTAATAAAAATCTGCTATATATAACAGTCTCATTTGAAACACTTTGAAATAGGAATGGAGGTATAGCATATGCTGAGCAAAGTCATCTGAGAAGACAACAATTGTGGGAAAAGAAATATAGAGAAAAGACTGATAAACCAGTTAATTTGTAAAGTTACAAGAAAAGGTAACCAGAATACTATAAAACCTTCTAAATTCTTTGGCTGGTGGGAAGGGAAGAAGTCCAAGTTTTTCACAATATCCCTGTGAGAACAGGAGAGTCAACCATTTGTTTGAAATATTACAGGGCAAAGTGACCTAAGGAGAAGGCTAGAAATCTTGAGAATATAAGACTGTACACATTTGGGTCACATAGGCATACATAGATATTAAATAATATGATCAATAAAATGTGGTTTTTCCCTACTGAAATTACTTGCTAATATGATACCATAATTGTATTTCTAAGAATCCATCTGTGGCAGCCAATTTTTAAGATGGTCCCTAGTAATTTTCATCTCCTGATGTTCATGTGCTCGGACACTTAATGAAGTAACCTGTGTAACTAATGGTATGTTGAAAAAATTAGGGAGCATGGTATCTGAGGTTACTTCATAAAAGACATGTGGCCTCTGCCTTACTTTCTCTTAGGTCATTTGCCCTAAGCAAGACAGCATCCATGTTGTGAGGACACTCAAGCAGTCCATGGAAAGGCCCACAAAGTGAGGAACTAAGGCTCCTATCAACAGACAAGAGCAACTTGCCAGCAATGAGAGTCAGCCATGCTGGAAGGAGCTCCTCCCAGATGTACTCGTTTTCATATGACTGCAGCTCTAGCTAACATCTTGACTGAACATCTTGACTGCAGTCTCATTACAGTCCTTGAGCCAGAACCATACTGCTAAGCTGCTCCCAAATTTGTCACCATAAACACTGAGAGATAATAAATGTTTATAATGTTTAATACACTAAATGTTGGAGTAATTTGTTATGCAGCAAAAGATAACTAATACACTCTACTAAATTAATAATCAGAGAGGTTATCTAAGATTCATGTGCAAATACATTCAACATAGCTTAATTTATGATAGCAAAAATGGAGCAACCTAAGTGTCCAAATAGAAAGGACTGTCTAATGAATTATTGTACAGCAATATCATAATTAAAGTGAAATTTTACTGGGTCTTTTCTCTCTCCTGGCAATGTGCTAGCAGGATATATTCCACAGCCATTAAAAATCATATTTTTGAGGGGCGCCTGGGTGGCTCAGTCAGTTGAGCATCTGACTTCAGCTCAGGTCATGATCTTACAGTTCATAGTTCAAGCCCCACATTGAGCTTTGCGCTGACAGCACAGAGCCCACTCCAGATTCTCTGTCTCCCTCTTTCTCTGCTCCTCCCCTGATCACACTCTTTCCCCCCAAAATAAACATTAAACAATTGTTTTGAAAAATAAAAAATAAAAATAGTATTTTTAAGAATATTTAACAGTACAGTGATAATATAATGTTGAGAGAAATAAATAACATATGAAACTATATATATGATATGATTCCATGTTTTATGAATATATATTTTATTTACCTACAAAGTATATTTATAATTAAACATGTTTATTATAGATTTACAAACTGGAAGTCAAATACACACATGCATATGCAAAAGAAAAACACTGGCAAGCAATACAACAAACATTAACAGTAGTTGTCTCTGGATGGAGTAGGAGTGATTTTGGTATTTAAATTATCTTCTTTTATTTTTCTGTATTATTACAAAATTTTCACAAATTGTATGTATTACTTTATTATCTCTTTTTTAAAAATAGGAATACAAAATTTGCCAAAGCACAAAATGTGCAAAAGGTGATGTGAGATTGTGCCTATTCACAGGATTTGATTTCTGGAAAAGCCATCTAATCCAACACCCTCATTTCACAGATGAAAGAAGTGAGACACAGGAGGGTTAGGTGATTCTTCTGAAGTCTACCTACTTGGTAATGGCAAAACCTCCTAGTTTCTGATCCAATGTCCTCTTTACTATAGTACATTACTGCCAAGAAATCAAGACAAAGGCACCACAAGATCTCAAAAAGGATGAAGGCAAACTTGAAAAAAATGGCCAAAATAAAAATCATGGCCAACTAACTCAGAACAGTCATCACCTGTCAAAGGAAAGTCATGTTTTATGCAATTAGTTACCAACATTCACTACTCAAACAAATCAATATTTAAGGACTTTTATAGAGCCATCACAACAGGTGGCCTTAGACAAAGAGGGCAGGCTAGACCTAGAAAGACTTTGACCTGAACTGATCCATAACTAACCTCTTTATGGGCAAGTGAAAAGGTAAATGCTATTTCATTGCCTGATGAATGGGAATCTTTCTGCTGCTGTCTCAGCCACTCTTCCCACATCAGAGCCACATGTATGTGCCTTCTCTCTACCTCCTCACTCATGTGGCCATGCAGAGTGTTGTAGCCAGCCACAGAACAGATATTTATAACTCCTTTGGAAGGATCTAAATGAAGAATGAAAGAGCCCCTCATATGAAAAGAAAGAAAGAAAGAAAGAAAGAAAAGAAAAGAAAAGAAAAGAAAAGAAAAGAAAAGAGGAAGGAAGGAAGGAAGGAAGGAAGGAAGGAAGGAAGGAAGGAAGGAAGGAAGGAAGAAAGAAAGAAAGAAAGAAAGAAAGAAAGAAAGAAAGAAAGAAAGAAAGAGAAAGAAACCCTCAACAGCTGACTCTTTCCTTACAGAAGATGCCTAACCGGTTAGCAATTTGGACTTTATTTGTGTTTGGGGAAATGGAGATTTTGGAAAAACTTCTGGAGAAACCATAAAAACTATCTCCAAACATTTAGAGGACTCTAAGTTTGTATTACTCTGTTGCCCCTAGCCCTAGTAAAATTATCAAGAAAAAAACAAACAAAACCCATCTGTTTGTTGCCTCTTTCATGGTAAAATGTTTAATCATCAGAAATGACAAAAACTCTACCTGAAAACTTTTCAAACTCTGATATATAATCATGAGGAATTAATATTAAAGCTTTCATATTGTTACAGAATATCCAAGGAAATTCCCAATTTTTGGACTATGGTCAAGTATGGGATACATAGTGCTTGTCAGGAAATAGGAAGCAATGAAATTACTTGAGAAACCTGAAAAGAATCTATCAGATCATCTGTAAGGAGGAAGTACCACTTAGCTCTTTAATTCTAAATATCAAATAAGATTCGGCTTTTGCTTTGGTGTTGAACAAAAATATAATGAATCTACTTCTCTTCTAAGAAAAGCATTTCTTCACCCAAGAGCCAACAAATGAGGAGACTATTGTTTCAAGTGATGATAGGGATGTTTCCAAATATTGTTGACTGAAGGATATGAGTGATCCAAAGGGGAAAGAGAAACTTGGTTGGCCTATCACTTGCTTGGTGACTTTCTGCTAGTTAGAAAAAGAGACTGGAGAAATCCCCATACCATTAGGCAAGGATTTTATGGGTGGCATAACTCCAGTGGATCCCATACTATCTGTCCCCCAAATTAACACAAAAAAGAAAGATGACTTCTCAGGTGATTGAGCACATGACCAATTAATAGATGGGCCCTCTTTCCAATAAATCCATGCATGTGCACACTTTGTATGTATTAGTAGATCTATTTAAATTATTAAAACTCATTTTAGAAGTTTGATCTATATTGATATTTTTCTACATGTGCAAATAAATATGTATTTAAATAAATAAAATACACACTTTCAAAATATATTTATACCGGCCAGCATTCTCTGGTCAGTTGTGGAATTAAGTGACTGCACTTTTGCTCAAAGAGATGAGCACCAAACAGGGGAAATGGAGCGTCTCAGACACTGGAGGGTTACTGTCCGAACACATAGAAGAGTCAGCTTTGCCTCCAGGAAGTAGAGCTACCCTGGTCTACAGCTCCCACCCGGGCCCTCTTGGTTAACAGGGGGCTATATCCAACATCAACCATGCCTGCATTGGTTTCTGAGATCCTACTTGGCTGAAGGTCAGGCAGAACAGGCAAATCGATGCTGGATCACTCTGACCCATCTTGGCCCAACAAAGACCTGTTTGAAGTGTACAAGGTTGAGAAATCTCCTCTTGAGGTCTTCTTAGGGAAGATTTTTATCGTATGAGATGGTTGAGGTGTGGTCTTGCCTTAAGGTAGAAGAGAAATCTCCACAAATCATTATATTTGATGTTCAAAACATTGCCAAATCAAACTCCTCTTGGAATGGTACTTGTTCCATTCATACCTTCCAAACTGTGGACGATAAATTTACCACCCAGTTTCTAAGATGCTGTTTGGGGATTGTTTTTTTCATTTACCGCTACCCACAGTCCTGGATCCTGACCCTGCACCTTAATATGTCAATATTTTCATATAAACCTACCTAGCCTCCTCATCTGTCAATCACTTCTCGGGGACATGCCACTGAGTCTCCCTCATTCTCAAATACTGAGTTTTAAGTTGTTTTCCACTGGTTTCAGTATTGTCCATCAGATTTCCATAAGTTTCCTAACTGAATTTCTTTACCTGCTACTTACTTAGGAAACAGTATTTTAAATTCCTGGTCCCTCAGTTTTTTTATTTGTAATTCAAAGATGGGATAGAGGATGATAGTAACAATTCTTCCAAACTCCAAAGACCTTCCTGAGGACCAAATAAGAAAATGTATAAGTAATTAGATGATAAAACTATACATCATAATAGAAAGCTGAGATAGTATATATTATATATAATAATAAATATATAATTATGAGATTACTACTATGCTGAGATATTATATAGATATATATCTGTCTGTACAGGCTGGGAAAAGCCAGCTTCTTATGTGGTCTGAACACCATACTTTTTCTTCTCATTGTGATTTCCATTGTAATTTCAAATTGTAAATTCCTCTCTTCCTAAATCTGATTATCTTCCAGCCAGCCATATTCCACCAACCCTCACTTGTTCCAACACTAAATACCTGTGTGGCCTTGGACAAGTAAGTTGGGCAAGAAATATTTATTGAGGGTCTTCAAGACTGGATATTAGATTTTAGAGTGAGAAGCTGATTTGCACAAGGTAACACCTTAAATAGCAGACCAGAAGAGAACTCATATCTTTTGTCTTAAAGACCAGCCACCTCCCCTGCCCTATCCCACTTCTCTAGTGTTATGTCAAGGAATTCAAAGATTATTGTCATACCTAACATAGTCTTACGTATGCTGTTTGTTAGTTTATTATGTCAAATGTATCCATAGTTTCCTCTTAGAATTTTTATACAGACACCACAATTTTTTCCATTGGTGAAAAGCCTCAGATACTAGGCTCTGTTAATAAGAGGTATTTTTTATATTTCAATAAACATACTAAACACTAAAATATTATTTTAGTTCTATTTACATTTTTAACTTTTTTCTATTTCAAATATTTTTTCTGATTATAAAATTAATGTCTGCCTCCTTTAGATGATTTCTTGTCTGCATTTCAGATTACTTTTTTATGATCAATATTTTTATATACTACTTGATACTTCCATAAATATGAATACCTGTCTCACCACATTCTTAGCAGCAGTAAATTCTACCCATTTTGCAAATGGTTTAACTATTTTATTTCCATATTCCCTACCATCACCTTTGCATAAAGAACCAACTCATTTGTTTCAATCAATTATCCAATTTTCTAACTAAATAAGATCTTTCATTTGTATAGCTTTTTTCAGTTAAAGAAAGTTTTATTCTAGTTTTTTATTTTTGTCCATGCTCAATTTGTTCTGCTTTTTTTCCCCTTTAAATACTCATCATCTCTGAGTTGGTTCTTTGTTCATTCTCCCTCAGATCTAAATGTCTCATCTTTGTGTTTAGCAAAGTGTCATGATTAACAAACATGCATTGGAGTCTGACAGACTTGAGTTTGAATTCTGTTCCATTGTCTGCTGGCTATTTGCCTGGACACATTAGGTGACCTCACCAATAGGTGACCTCTCTGCTTCTTCCTCTGTAATGTGTAGATGTCCAGTAAGTATTCATTCAACAAGAGCCATCACCGCTCTCTTTTTTTCAATTTTTTTTTGAGTACTTCAATTTAGTCCTCTACCTCACTGATTCTGTTTTCTGCATGTGACTTTGGTTCTTTATGTGCTCTTTTGGTGTTTTAATTCTCTGATTCTTCAGTTGATTCCTTCACTCTTCTCTTACCCTTCTCAACCTGCTTCCCAACTTCTTGGAGAATTTGTTTGTTTTGTTTCTATTTTCTTTCTTTCTTTCTTTCTTTCTTTCTTTCTTTCTTTCTTTCTTTCTTTCTTTTGTTTTCTATCAAAGAGATAATATTTTCTTGGTATTTCATTGGAGGCACAAAGCAGAAACTCCTATGGGTTTCTTCTCTTCTCTGTGGTAGATCTTTGCCAAAGCATGCTTTACCTCAACTCTGTTAAGGCACTATAGCTCTTTTTTATATGGTGGAATATTTCCTTATGTCCTCTGTTGCTTTGATCCTGTCGTGGGTAGGTCTCATGACTTGTCTGCTTGCTTTTTGGTAATGAACATTACAAGTCACTTTAAATGAAAAACATAGTCTTCATTCAGAAATTAGAAGTGTCCTGCCAGGAAATTAATCAGAATTGGGTTCCCAGTATGCTGCAGGCTGGAAACTTCCAGTAGAAATGGGGTGAAATAGGAATCAAGGAATCAATCCCATTGCAGTTGCACCAAAAACAATAAGATACCTAGGAATAAACTTAACTAAAGAAGTAAAAGATCTGTACTCTTAAAACTATAGAACACTTATGAAAGAAATTGAAGACAACACAAAGAAATGAAAAAACATTCCAGGTTCACGGATTGGAAGCATAAACTTTGTTAAAATGTCTATACTACCCAAAGCACTCTACACATTTAATGCAATCCATATCAAAATACCACTAGCATTTTTCACAGAACTAAAACAAACAATCCTAAAATTTGTATCGAACCACAAAAGACCCTGAATAGCCAAAGCAATTCTAAAACAAAAAAATAGAACTGGAAGCATCACAATTACAGATTTCAAGCTATATTACAAAGCTGTAGTCATCAAGACAGTATGGTACTGGCACAAAAACAGACTTATAAATCATGGAACAGAATAGAAAAGCCAGAAATTGACCCACAACTCTGTGGTCAATTAATCTTCAACAAAGCAGGAAAGAATATCCAATGGAAAAGACAGTCTCTTCAACAAATGGTGTTGGGAAAACTGGAAACTGACATACAAAAGAATGATACTGGAGCACTTTCTTAAACCATACACAAAAATAAATTCAAAATAGATGAAAGACCTAAATGTGAGATAGGAAACCATCAAAATCCTAGAGGAGAAAACCGGCAGCAACCTCTTTGACCCCAGCAAGAGCAACTTCTTACTAGACACATCACTAAAGGCAAGGGAAACAAAAGCAAACATGAACTATTAGGACTTCATCAAGATAAAAAGCTTCTGCACAGTGAAGGAAACAATCAACAAAGCTAACGAGCAGCCCATGGAATGGGAGAAGATATTTGCAAACAACATACCCAATAAAGGGTTGGTATCCAAAATCTATAAAGAATTTATCAAACTCAACCCCAAAAAACAAATACAATTAAGAAATGGGCGCAAGACATGAATAGACACTTTTCCAAAGAAGATATCCAATGGCTAACAGACACATGAAAAGATGCTCAACATCACTCATCATCAGGAAAATAGAAATCAAAACCATGAGATACCACCTCACATCTGTCAGAATGGCTAAAATTAAATAACACAAGAAACAACAGATGTTGGTGAGGAAGTGGAGAAAGGTGAACACTCTTGCACTGTTGGTGAGAATGCAAACATGTGCAGCCACTCTGATGAATAATATGGAGGTTCCTCAAAAAACTAAAAATAGAACTACTTTACAATCCAGAGATTGCACTATTAGGCATTTACCCAAAGTATACAAAAATACAGATTTAAAGGGGTACATGTATGCCAATGTTCATAGCAGCATTATAAACAATAGCCAAACTATGGAGAGAGCCCAAATGTCCATGAAATGATGAATACATAAAAAAGATGTGGTATACATACATACATACATACATACATACATACATACAATGGAATATTACCCAGCCATCAAAAAGAATGAAAAATTGCCATTTGCAATGGAGCTAGATGGAGCTAGAATGTATTATCCTGAGTGAAATAAGTCAATCAGAGAAAGGCAAATACCATATGATTTCACTCATATGTGGAATTTAAGAAACAGAACAGTTGAACATATGGGAAGGGGAGGACAAAGAAATAGAAGAGAGGGAAACAAACCACAAGAGATTTTTAATGATAGAGAACAAATTGAGGGTTGATGGATAGAGGTGGGTAGAAGATGGGCTAGAAGGTGATGGGCACTCAGTGTGGTGAGCACTGGGTGTTGTATGTAAGTCGTGAATCACTGAATTCTACATTTGAAACCAATATTGCACTGTATGTTAACTAACAAAAACTTAAATAAAAAAAAATTAGAAAGAAGGAAATGGGGTGTAATAAATGGTCTCCTCCCTACTTCTCTGTACTCAATCTCCACCCTGCCTGGTTTACTGCTTCTGGACATTTTCAGGTGAAATATAGAAAGAATAAAGCATTAAGGGAGAAAGGTCTTATTTAAAGATACTCTCATACACTGCCTTCAGGCTCCTTGTGTCTGGCAGGTATTTGAAGCTTTTTTTTCAGTGGGTGTATTTGAAGGTTCTTTGGTGATCTCTATCACTCAAGCAGTTCTCTTGACTTAGGCAGCTGTGTCTCTTTTTGGGGTTGTCCCTTGCAACTCATTTTGCAGCCCTTAGGAATTCAGGACTCACCTGGAACTTCTTACTACCAGAGTCCTCCTTTCCTCCAGATAGCCTCATTGGACAGGACCTAAGATGATACCACCCTGGCTCTCTCTCCTGTCTGCCTATATCTGCCCCACAGCAAAGTCTACAAGCTTTTTTGAAATAAAATAAACAGGCAACAGAATGCTTTGGTCTTCTCAGACATGGGTCTGGTACCCATCTCCTGTGAACACCCACCACAAGCCCTCAGAGGGATCTTGTAGCAGCTCCCTGCTCTGTGCTTGAGGAGAATAAAGCAGAACCCCTTAACCCTTCCACCTCTTATGTATGCATGTGTGTTGGGGCAAGGGAGCTATCACTTTATAGTAACAGTTTCCTCTCCAAACAAATGTCTTCAAAAGTCACTTCCTGATCTCTTCTATTATCTCTGATTTGGCTGAAGGGTCCAAGGGCCATAGTAGAGGTGAGCAACCATTTCCACTGTAATTGTCATGGTTTTTTTTGTTTGTTTGTTTGTTTGTTTTGTTTTGTTTTGTTTTTCCTCCTGTGGTATGATGTTTTGACTTCCTGGGGAGACTTCAGGACAGGGAAACAAACTGCCCCTTCCAAGCTAGCCAATTCTTAAAAATGGTAAACAGCTTACTTGAAAGTCCATCTTTTATATGCAGACTAACCAATCCAGAGCCTATACCTTCAATCATCTGCTTATCAAACACTCCCACATCAAACCATTATTTCCCCTGTGCTAAATAACCTGGGGTCAGGTATCAGAGAACTAGAGACCACCTCTACAGCCAAGAGCCCACTAACACTATACAAAATAGCCAATTCTGAGCTGTTTACCCAACCCCACTTGGCTTTTCTCACAGAAAACCCAGTAAAGGTTCTGGGCTAGGCTTTCTCCTTGTTCCTGCTTTTGCCTCCTTACTAAAACCTGATGCTTCTCCTGTGGCCCTGTGTGGCATGATGTGCTCCCTTCTCTTGGGAAACATAAATAATAAATTGTCTTTCAATGGCATTGGCCATTCTTTTTCATCCTTCGGTCTTGCCTCTATAAATTAAATCCCAGGTATAATTGTAATAAAATTGTAAGGCTGCATATGGAGATCTGCTTCATAGTCACTTTGATGTCTGACGAAGAGCAATGTCATCTGAGCTGAAGCTTCAATTTTTATCATCTTTTTGTCAATTCATAATTAAGTTTTTTGATAGAATACAGAGCTCAGTCTAAAGTTCTACATATGCCCTCAAACTGCCCCTGGGATATGTTTGTTCATTCAAATGCTGTTCAGTTGACATTATGTCTGCCAGACAGTACACTTGGTGATGGGCATGTGAAAACCTCTGCCACACAGAAGTTTAATGTCTGCTCACACTAGATGCAGTTGATCACATAGAATCAGTGCCCTGGAGTAGATTGTCATTTACATCTGCCACATGACTTCCGGCACTATACTTTTTAGTTAACCAGTAAAGGAACACAGCCTTCAATCAATGTCTAAAGACACATGTAAGCCAAAGACATAGTTACAGTGACAGGGATCTGAGGCTTTTTGTTGGAGGCATTTACCAAAATACCACCTCAAAGGGATATTAAATGAGCCAGCATAACAATCTTAAATCTAGTTACCATTTCAAAGGGGAACTAGGAAAAGTGGGGGAACCTAATGACATCTGAAGAACATGGAGGCTGGTGATGGTTAATGAGAGAGAGATTGGAGGAGATGATGAGGAATGGAGCCAGCAGACAGTTCTGAGTCAAAAAGCAGGTGAACACAGAGCTTTTTATCTGGCTCTGGGGAGGCTGGGCATGTTAAAGAGGGCATCTGGTGGAATAAACATTAGCCCAAGAGATCAGGCATCCACAAAAGCCAGTAGCAGTTCCAGATGCTAACTCTGTCATTGTTCTAATAGTCTTTATAGAGTTCAGGACACTGTTTTCTTCATTTTGTAGAGTCTAAACATATTAATCCAAAACCCCAAATTGGGACTGATGGTGAGGAAATATTTCTAATATCAAATTATGATCTAAAGAAGAAAAGGCAGGTCAAAAAGACCAGAAGGGGACAGGAGTGCAATGGGCTCTAGTCCTTAATAGGGTACTGCCATGTAACTGTAAGGGGTTAGAGTCATATAGTTCTCCCAGAAATTGATGTTCCAGGTTTATTTACTTGTTTCCAAAAACTAGCTGATGTTCCTGAGACCATCATCATCTTGTTCTAAAGCCCACTACCCTTAGTTCTAAATAATGGAACATGATACCTCCTTTGGTACAGAGGGAGACCTAAGGCTTCTTACCTTCCATTGGTAGGTTGAGGAGCTACAGAAGTTGGTACACTGTTCTCAAAAACCAGGGACTCTGTCTCTTCTGAGAATTGAACAGTTAGTGAATGTTGTCTAATCTCCTTCTTCATATCAATGATGTCTGAGGGTTAATATCAGTCAAGACAGAAAGCTTCCTGAGTGACTGCTACAGATTGAGGGAGCAGAGCCCCTTGCCAGCAGTGGAAGTATGTGGAGACAGGGAAAGATTATTTGAAGTACAATTTAAGGGGAAGCCAGGTCAAGGCACCTGGGTTGCCCAGTAGGTTGAGCATCTGACTCTTGGTTTTGGCTCAGGTCCTGATCTCATGGTTTATGAGATTGAGCCCCACATCCTGCTCCATGCTGACAGTACAGAGACTGCTTGGGATTCTCTCCCTTTCCATCTCTTTCTTTCTCTCTCTCTGCCCCTCCACCCTTGCTTGCTTGCATGCTCTCTCTCACACTTTCAAAATAAATAAACTTTAAAAAAAATAAGAGAAATTCAGGTCAAAACAAAGGTTTAAAATCTGATCATGTGACCAAATAGTCTGTATAAGAGGAGAGGAGGAACAAGAAAACGTTTAGTGTTTCATAGAACATGAGGAGGCTGAAGCAGACCTAAAGGAATTCCATATCCAAGAATTAATATAGCCACAGTAGTTCATTGGGTAAAATTCAAAGCCAGGAATATAGGTGATGAAGGGGCCAAAGGGAAGTAGATCCTTCCCTTCCATGACCAAGGCAAAGAGATGAAACTATCTCTCTCCTCTTCCAACAGTCACCCTATCTTAGGCTGACTTTTCCCAGTTTTAACCATTTAAGATTGAGTTTGCTCCTTTTGTTTTTAAACCTGATTTTACCTATTTGAAAATTATTCATGAGAAATGAGCACACACAGTCTACATAAGCCTAGAGGTCATCTCAGATACCATAATCCACTGAAGACAGTTTGTAGACAATCCCTTGATGCAAAGAAAGTATAGCCAAGAAATATTTTAAGACTGACTTTCACTGTTTATAATATTCCAATTCTCATAGCATTAAAGTTGGAGAAATATTGTCATACTCCTACACTGCAGTATAAAAGTTAACACCTCTTTCTTTGGTTAAGAGATGGCTATGTAGTACTCACATTCAGAACAAATTTTGTATCCCAGACACAGAGCTGGAGCGGTTTCTAATTTAAAATTAGATGTTCAAGAAAATAAATCTGGATACTATAAAAAAATTATACCTGTATCAGGCTAAAAAGGATTTTTTAAACAATTGTCAGGCCAACACATCATATTGCCAAACCCATAAACCGCTTCAAGAAACAGATGGAATTTATATCACAGACTCTCAAACCTCATGGGAGGGATCTTTGAATCCAATTAACCCTTTGGCAGCAGTGTTGAATCTGGAGGGATATGCTCAAAGCATCCAAAAATATTTTGTCTAGACTTACCCACTGCAAAATTTTCTATGGTACATTCTCTGGACAGGGCAACGTGGATCTAAGGCAGTGAGCAGGCACTGATGATATCATCCCAGAATGTAGGTTCTCTTTATACATATCCTCAAGTGTATCTCCATAACAAGTTTAGAAGACAGGTATTCCACATCAGTTGGATCTGCCATTCAGTCTTGCTAGGATTGCTATGGCAAGTGCCAAGTCCCAAATTAAAAGAAACTACAAAAACATGTTCACATGTGCTGAGCTACTACCAACAATATTCAAAGATTCAAAGCTGGAGAATCAGAATAGAATGTTTCATATAAAATGTCCTCAGTGCAATTTTTATAGATATTTTCAACCAGTTTTAGAAAGAACTTGGAGTTAAAAACAATCCATCCTCTTTATTATTTTATTGACATTTTGAATATTATCTCTTTCTTCAGTGGGTAAGTGAGGTTAGTTACAAAATAGTTCATTTAATTAAGTTGATTCTTGTGGTTATAGTTTGCTTGCTGCTGCAGTACTGTAAGAACAGAGTCAGGCCTCCTTTTCTGGAGGCCTCAATAACAAGTGTTCAGCCATTGTGTCTGCAATTACTTGGGTGTGGTCCTCTGCAAAGGCAGAGAAGAGGAATGGACAAGCACTTCTCAAAGGTCGATGGCAAGACTCCAGGTTCTAACCTGGTTTGCCCACAAACAGAAGCACTTCATACAGTGATGACCCTGGGAAGGGAAGGGAAGAAGAGAAAAGGGAAAAATTAGGTAAGCAAGGGACAAATTTAAAAAGGGAGAAATGAAAAGGCCAGTAGCAAGTCAAAAAGGGAGGAAAATGAAAGCAGTTGATTAAGCAATCTATTGATCATATTGTTGAGAGGAGCTAAACAATAAGCTTAAGAAATGATGATAGAAGATCAGGATGTCCATTCTCACCACTTTTATTCAACATAGTATTGGAAGTCCTAGCCACAGCAATCAGACAAGAAAAATAAATAAGAAACATAAATGGGTAAGAAAGAAGTAAAACTTCTATTTGCAGATGACATGATACTTTATAGACAACCCTAAAGACTCCACCAAAAACCTCCTAGAACTGATAAATGAATTCAGTAAGGTCACAGAACACAAAACCAATATACAGAAATCCACTACATTTCTATAAACTAATAATGAAGTAGAAGAAAGAGAAATTAAGAAAACAATCCCATTTTTGTACCAAAAAAGAATAAAATAACCAGGAATAAATTTAACCAAGGAGGTGAAAGACCAGCACTTTGAAAACTATAAAACACTGATGAAAGAAATTGAAGATGACACAAACAGACAGGAAGATATTCCATGCTCATGGATTGGGAGAACCAATATTGTTAAAATGTCCACACTACCCAAAGCAACCTACCGACTTAATGCAATCCTTATCAAAATATCAACAGAATTTTCCACAGAATTAGAACAAATAATTCTAAAATTTGTATGGAACTACAAGACTCCAAATAGTCAAAGTAGTCATGAATAAGAACAAAGTTGGAGGTATCACAATCCTAGATTTCAAAATATAGTAGCTGTAGTAATCTAAGCTATAGTAATCAAAACAGTATAGTACTGGCACAAAAATAGACATGTAGATCAATGGAACAAAACAGAGTCCAGAAATCAACCCATGCTTATATGGTCAATTAATTTATGACAAAGGAGACAATAATATACAATGGGGAAAAGATCATCTCTTTAATAAATGGTGCCGGGAAAACTGAAAATTAACATGCAAAAGAATGAAACTGAAATGCTTTCCTACACCATAAACAAAAATAAACTCAAAATGGATTAAAGACCTAAATGCGAGACCTGAAACCATAAAATTCCTAGAAGAAAACGTAAGCAATAATTTCTTTGGCATCAGCCACAGCAACATTTTTCTATATATGCCTCCTCTAGCAAGGGAAACAAAAGCAAAATTAAACCACTGGGCTGGCTACACCAAAATCAAAAGCTTTTCTATGGTAAAGGAAACCATCAACAAAGCAAAAGCAACCTACTGAATGGGAAAAGATATTTGCAAATGGTATATCCAATAAGGGGTTACTATCCGAAATATATAAAGAATTTGTACAACTCAACACTCTAAAAAACAAATAATCCAATTAAGAATTGGGCAAAGAGTACCTAGACAGACATTTTTCTGAAGAAGACATACAGATGGCCAACAGATACGTGAAAAGATGCTCAACATCACTCATCATCAGGAAAATGCAAATTAAAACCACAATGAGGTATCAATTTACACTGTCAGAATCGCTTAAATAAAAAACACAAAAAATGACAAGTGTTGGCAAGGATGTGGAGAAAGGGAACTCTTATGCACTTTTGGTGGGAATGCAAATTGGTGCAGCCACTGTGGAAAACAGTATGGAGGTTCCTTTAAAAATTAAAAATAGGGGCATCCCGGTGACTCAGTCAGTTAAGTTCCGAATCTTGATTTTGGCTCATGTCCTGACCTCATGGTTCATGAGATTAAGCCCTGCGCTGACAGCACAGAGCCTTCTCTGTCTCCCTGTCTCTCTGTCTCTCCCTTACTTGCTCATGCACTATCCCTCTCTCTCTCAAAAAAAAAAAAAATTAAAACAATTAAAAATAGGATTACTATATGATCCAGTAATTCTACTACTGGGTATTTACCCAAAGAAAACTAAAACACTAATTCAAAAAGATATATGCACCCCTATGTTTATTGCAACTTTTCAATAGCCAGGATATGGAAGCAACCCAAGTGTCCATTGATAGATGAATGGATAAAGAATATGTGGTGTATATATACAATAGAATATTACTCAGCCATAAAAAATAATGACATCTTGCCATTTGCAACAACATGGATGGATCTAGAGGGTATAGTAAGTCAGAGAAAGACAAATAACTTATGATTTAAGAAGTAAAACAAATGAACAAGCAAGGAAGAAAAGAGACAAACAAGCAAACAAAAACCAGACTCAAATACAGAAACAGACTCAAACACCACAAACTGATGGTTGCCAGAGTGGGTGAGGGATGAGTGAAATAGGTGAAGAGGTTGAAGAGTGCACTTATCTTGGGGCACCTGGGTGGCTCAGTCGGTTAAGGGTCCGACTCCAGCTCAGGTCATGATCTCATGGTTTATGAGTTCGGGCCCCACATCAGGCTCTGTGCTGACAGCTTGGAGCCCGGAGCCTGCTTCGGTTTCTGTGTCTCCTTCTCTCTCTGCCCCGACCCCACTCATGCTCTCTCTCTCTCTCAAAAATAAATAAACGTTTAAAAAAAAAAGAGTACACTTATCTTGATGAGCACTGAGAAATGTATAGAATTATTGAATCCTAATCCTAATCTACACCTCAACCTAACATAACACTGTGTGCGAATTTTACTTGAATACAAAAATTTTAATTAGAAAAGTTTATAAGTTGATAGAAAAAAGTCTGAAAGGAAAGACATGGAAATCTTATTTGTGCTGGTGATTTTTCTTTCCAGTGCTTCCATCACCATTACTGAATTATTCTACAGTAGTTTCTCAATGTTTTATGCTCATTTCTTTAATAAACCGATCTTCTCTCCTCCTCTGCCTCAGACAGAATTTCCTCTAGAAAGTTCCAGTCATGGTTGAACATGTTCATTATTATTAAAAGTAATCGCTGACATTTGAAACAGCTATATACTTTCCTAAACACACTTCTCAGGTGTATCTCTCAGTTGCCACAACTTTGTACTCCAGATTATCGATATCCTTCCCTCCCCATTTTATAGGTGAGAAAACTGAGATGTAAGGAGGCTAAGGGATTGACCAAAGGTCATGCACTCTGACCACCCTGCAGTGACCTGGCATTCTGCACTGTTCCATCTGTACTACGACTGCTCAGTAGGCAAAGCAAACTTTTGTAATTGGGGGATATGTGAAGAAGGGGGTCTCAGCACCTTTACTGAATGAACAGATCTTTATTACAAAGATGCTTACCAAATGTTTGCAGATAGTGCAGGGAAAAACTTGTTACGAGATTAAATAAACACAATTAAGGCAAATGAACATGGTCTCTCATTTCAACCTTGTTTTAAAAACTTGATTGAAAGCAGTCTGGAAGGAATTTCATGTTAAGTGTGAATAGGGATAAACAAGGGTTAATGGCACAGCCTAGCAGTTAAGGGTTAGACCCTGGAATTAGTCTGCCTGTATTTGAATCCTGGCCATGCCATTGACTAGCCAAATACGCATGGGCAAGTAACTTAACCTGTGCTTCCCTCTACTCATCTCTGTAATGAGGATAATGATAGTATCTATCTCATTAAAGTCAACATGAGAGTCAAAATAATTAATGGAAGTAAAGCATTTAGAACGTTCCTTGTTACATGGTAATACCATATAAGTGTTAGTTATCATCATATTGGGATGATTATTTTTAGGCATTACGTATGATTTTAATTTTCATCTTTATATGTTTTGAAATTTCCAAATTTTTGCTGTGTGCATGTTAATTTAATGATTTTTTTAAGTTTATTTATTTATCTTGAGAGAAAGAACATGAGCAAGGGAGGGGCAGACAGAAAGAGACTGAGAATCCCAAGCAGGCTCTGCACCAGCAGCACGGAGTCTGATGTGGGGCTCGAACTCACCAACTGCGAGATGATGACCTGGGCCGAAATCGAGAGTTGGTCGTTCAACTGACTGAGCCAATTGGGCTCCCCAATTTAAGGATTTAATACAAAAAGATTATGAAAATTAAAAACAAAGTAACCAGCAACAGACAACCTGCCACAGCTACTTTAACTGAAAGTTCTGTCCCTATTAAGATTCAGAGCTCCTTTATAACACTCTCCATTTTTTAGCTCCTTGGAAAATTTGTCTTACTGACAGGTAGGTGCCTTGTTTGCTGAAGGAAAGCTATGTGAATTATAGCTATCCCAAAGTCTCCCTGATGAAACCAGAGCAGATGTTTGAGAAAGTATTCAAGGTATCCAGGATTCCTTAAAGGGACAAGGTCCATCTTGAAATCATCAAGCAAAAGAAACAAACACCAATTTCCAGGTAACCTTGTGCAAATTAGATGGCGGGTAAATTAATCAAGTTTTCCTGACACTGAGTCTTTCACTTATACAACCCTTAGCAACTTGCTTTGGGCTATTAGTCTCACCGTAAATATGTGCTGAAGCAGATGCAAAAGCATTTACCCCAAAAGTTAACAAAACTAGATTCACGAGAAACATGGCACACGCCAGACAGCTGGGAACAAATACAGAAAGCAGGACGTCTTCCAACCAGATGCTTCTCAAAATATGTGGCAAGCGTTTTAAAGAGTCCTGTAAGAATTTCAAGAACCATTCTTCTAGATGAAGAAAAGCACAGAAGGAATACAGACAAAGAGCAGATGGTATGCACAAGCTGTCTAAGACTTTGAAAGGAGAGATATTACAATTTGATAAAGTAGTGGCAGTTTATGTACATTTTTAGGCAGCACCCAGCACGTGTATTGTATTTCCGTAGACTGCCCCCTACCCCTTAAGAGGCTCCATCGCTCAAACAGTGTCTGCGGTGAGCTGGAAACGCTGGATATAACCTGTCTGCATTCAGATTGTAATTTAAGATTCCCAAATCAGCAAATAACCAGGGAATTGGATAATGATTCTGTGATAATTAGCAATATATGTTGAGCTCTTAAATTCGGGCCACTTGGCTTCTCTATGGGATTTTTAAACTATTTCTTTACAGTTGAAAATGTGACGGTGTTCTTCGGGAGAATACATTGAACTATGCTTTATGACTATTTACCACTCATAAAGTCCTATTCTGGGGATACACAGATGTTGGTATTAACCCTGAAGTGATAAAACGACCAAAGCCAAATAACCTCTGTGTTCTAGAACTACTTACCACTACCACCGTTTTAGTAATTAAAAAGAGGAGAAGTGCTAGCATATAAGGCATAGTTTTTGTGCATCTATCAGTAAACAAATATTTCCTGAAAGATTTCCTAATGAGACAAGGATTAGAGAGCAGAATCAGAATAAATTTGCCAATAATTTAAAGTTTCATTTGGAATAGCACTAAAAGATTTGAGAAAAAAATTCAGTGCTTGTGTGTTGTTTTGAATTTTCTCCATCAATTCCTTTTTGCTTATTTTAAAAATATAACAGACCTAGAGACACCTAGGTGGCTCAGTTGATTAACTGTCTGACTTTGGTTCAGGTCATGATCTCACAGTTTGTGAGTTTGAGCCCCGCGTCCGGCTGTGTGCTGACAGCTCAGAGCCTGGAGTCTGCTTCGGACTCTGTGTCCCCCTATCTCTCCATTCTCCCCCTCTCTCCACCCATGCTCTCTCTCAAAAATAAATAAACCTTAATATATATATTTATATATATTATATATATATAATTAAGGGTGAAATAGAATTAATAAGTGAGAAAGAAAAAAAATTATTCTAATCATTTCTCTACTTTTCTAGCCATTAAGAACCTCAGAGATTGATCGAAGGAATGTTAATATATTATACATAGGCTATGCTCTAAATGAGCATTTTCTACTTGCTCTATTGCATTGCTGAAAGTGGGAAAAGACCAATACTGAACAAATCTAATTATGCAACTTCCCCAAATTTATCATGATTTCCACCCATTAGATTCTTGCAGATAGCCTAAGTCTCTTTTCACTCCCAAAGCAGTTACAGAGCTGTGGCCAATCTGTCTATCCAAGAGATATATTAAAGTCTTCGCCATTTGATTAGGACTTTCCATTCCTAAGATTAATCTGCTTGACAAATTACACTGTCTCTCCTGCCAAAATGATATTTTCCTAATACAAATGCAACCTTGTGACAGAGTATGTTTCATTTTCTCCCTCATTTCAAATCCTGCTACCTACCAGAGGACAATTTTCCCTTCTGACTGACAGCAAAAATAAATCACTATGTGAAGGGAGATGGGAAATAAAGCTTTCACATTGGAGGGCACAGATTTGTAATTCATATTCAAAAACTGATACCTAGGTCCTTCTGGGGGGGTTGGCTGTTTTCAGAAAGCCAACTACTATACACACACAAAAAAAATGGATTTTTCAGTATTTCATAAGGAATTGTATTCACTGAGCTAATACCAATTTCTGTCTCAATAGTCTTAGGTACCCAGAGACTAGATGTGAACAGAGTGGTGCCACTTTGTTCTTGAAATGGGTCCAACACTCCTTTCTAGCTATCATCCTATCTCTGCTTCCTTGTACTGGCTGCCTCCATTTCTTGCCTGCCCAACCCTTCCATGCTTTGCATTTGGTTTCTGCACTCCTGTGTTTCCACTCAACATAAGGTGCTCTTTTGATATTACTAGCAACCATTTTCTTGCCAAAAAATAATTATGTTCCCCTGTCTTTCCTACTCTTGAGTTCCCTGCTGCATTTAGAACTCTCTTGATCTCTTCTTTCTCTGACTGCTCTGTTTCTGTCTTCTTAGATCATTCCCACTCCTCAGTGTTGCCCTTTCCTGTTTCTCAAGGATCGGTCCTTTGCTCTCCATCCTTTTCTCTCACACTCTGTCAGTCAGTGAGTTTATAACACCATTGCTTCGCCTATCTCCTGAGAAGGTAATCCCCAAGTCTTTATCTCCATTTATTTTCCCACAAGCCCCTCCTTACAAATAGCCACACAGCAATTCCATTTGGATGAACTACTGTAACCTCAAATTCAACCTGTTAGAAATTGATCTCCTCATCTTTTGTCCAGATTAGCTCTCCTTCCCCAGCACTCCACTTCTCTCCCGGATTTCACCATTAACTAATGGTGCCAACTTACACCAGTTAGCACCAACTGGTGTCAGCTTGCCAACTCACAAAACTTATTTTTATTTAAACCACGTTATTGCACATGTAAAAAGTTGTACTTATTTAATATATATAATTCAATGAGTTTGGAGATAAGGGTACACCCATGAAACCATCACCATCATCAAGGTCAAAGACATACCCATTACCTCCCAAAGTTTCCTCCTGCCCCTTTTATCACCTTCGCGTGTGTGATAAGAACGCTTATCATAAGATGTTTTATTAAAAAAGAAAAACAAAAACATTTTCTAGTACTTATTTAGTCCCAGAATACAAACTTCAGCAGAGCCCAGGCTTTCTTTTGTTCACCGATGAAGGGTGATCCTAGAAGAGTACCTGGCACGAAGTAGGTTCTCCACACTTACTAAATGAATGAATTGTAAGTATTCAAAGTATACTGTATATAAAATGCTTAGCGACACATTGCAGAAATAAGTCCTCAATAAGTGTTACCTATTATATATTAATTATCATTATTATTATTTCCAATAGTTGCAGAATTAAAAAGATGACTGCCTGCATTTTTGTTACTATTGTCTTGCATTGAGACTTTTTTTTTCAGTGCTTTATTTTTTTGCCATTTTAGGAGAGCAGGGACCTGTTTTGTCTTTGTCTTTTTTTCACTGGATCCCCAGCAACTGGAACAATACAAAATAAAATGTCTAATGAATAATCTTTCCTGGTTTTGCAGAGTGGGAGACAAAGACAGAAAGGGAGGCAGAAATCTGGAATAGAAGAATCATTCTTCTTATTCACATGTTGGTTTTTGTAGGCACTATATTTGGAGACATTTTGATAGTCTTTTGAACACTCAACAAGTGACAATTGGTCTAAGGAGAACATTAAAACACTTCCAATTCTAATCTTCACAAAGGTATATGGAAATTATTTTCATTGAATTTGAACTGTTACAAAAACTGATCTGATACAAGAATTGAATTATTTTATGTCTCTGTAAGTTTATTACAACTTGACGGGAATTTTTACTGACTACCATCAGAAAACCAAAATATAATATCACAACACAGGACATTTACCTAAAGAATACAAAAACACAAATGCAAAATGACATATGCACCCCTATATTTATTACAGAATTATTTATAATAGCCAAATTATGGAAGCAACCCAAGTATCCATTAATAGATGAATGGATAAAGAAGAATGTATAAAGAAGATGTGTGTATTATATATATTATGTATATATATATACATATATATATATGTATATATATATAATGGAATATTAGCCACAAAAAAGAATGAGATCTTGCCATTTGCAAGGTGGATAGATTTAGAGGGTACAATGCTAAGTGAAGTAAGTCAGAGAAAGACAAATACCATATGATTTCATTCATATATGGAATTTAATAATCAAATGAAGAAAAAAAAAGGGACAAACCAAAAAACCAACTCTTAACTATAGAGAACAAACTGATTGGTGGTTTCCAGAGGGGAGGTGGGTGGGAGCATGAGTAAAATGGGTGAAGGGAATTAAGAGTAGACTTGTCATGATGAGCCCTGAGCAATGTATAGAATTGTTGAATTGTCACTATATTGTACACCTGGAACTAATATAACACTGTATGTTATACAGTTGTAATACTGGTGGAATTAAAATTTAAAAAAAAGGAAACAAACATAATTCAATTATTTTACTCCTGGTTTGGTTTATCATGATAAAATGAGCTTTTAGGGTTTAGTTTTGTGAATCTGTCTGTTTAGATTCCTTTAATTCATTTTGTTAGCTTATGTTGTTTCATTAATATAACTTATCTTCTTGTTTGTTTTGAGCATTTTATTTGCCTTTTTTTCCCTGTGTATTTATCTTCTCTTTTCCAAAATCTGATTTGGGCATGCTAGAAGGTATCATGTGTTGGAATGCAATGTTAGTATATTTCTGATTGTTAGAGAGAATCTTGCTTTTAATCCTTCAACTCTCATCAGTCTCCAAATTATAGCAAAAACAGCAGAGTCTAGTCTTCCAGTGGGAAAATACCAGTCCAATTCCAGTTGTGGCCCATTCTAGCTGTCTGATATTTGGTTGACTACATATAATATGTGTGAGCCTTAGGATGGTGGTTAAGAAAACTGATTCCAGAGGAGCCTTGGTGGCTCAGTCAGTTAAGCCTCTGAATCTTGATTTTGGCTCAGATCATGATCCCATGGTTTGTGGGATCAAGCCCCATGTGGGACTCTATGCTGACAGCATGGAGCCTGCTTGGGATTCTCTCTCTCTCTCTCTCTCTCTCTCTCCCTCTCTCTCTCTCTCTCTTTCTCTCTCTCTATGTGTCTCTCTCAAAATAAATAAATAAACATTAAGAAAAAGGAAGAAAGGAGAAAGAAAGAAAGAAAGAAAGAAAGAAAGAAAGAAAGAAAGAAAGAAAACCAACTCTAGAGCCAAACATCTCGAAGTACTGCCTTAGTATTCTTACTTATAAAATAGATATGATAACAATGCCCACCATGTAGGTCATAGGCATGAACTGAGTTAATAAATATGAAGCTCTTAGAACACTGACTGTCATGTAGTAAGTAATGTGAGAATTACAAGGAATTAAGTGAGATGATGGTGGGGCTCACAATGATGGTAGCTAACATTTGAGAACTTTCTCTGCATCAGACCGTATACGAATTCATTCAATCATCACAACAACTTATGACGTATGTGTAGTTACTATCCTTATTTTACAAATTAAAAAAATAAAATCCAGAGAAATGAAGTAAATTGAACAAGGTCATGCAACTAGTAAGTGATAGAATCTATTTTCAAAGCCATGAAACATGAAACAGATGAGCCTAGTATATAAGTAGGTCCATAATGTTGTATATGGTACCTTGCCAGGTTCTACCATCTCTATGCAAACTGTTTTATCTTGCAGTCATGTTTGACATTGTCTTGCAAAGTTCTATGCTGAGGGCATTTTCTCCCTGTGTCTCCTCCGCTCCTTAAAAATGTATCAATGTCTCAATAATCCCTTTCAAATGTTAGTCTATACATAACTAACAGATTTAAGGGTAAGATAACTTTCTACCTCCATTTTTGCACCTATATCATGAATGAAACATATATAGCACAATGGTAAACAACCCGAGAGCAGTATCTGTGTTTGATTGAACTTGGTTCTGCCATTTTCCAGCTACGTAACCTTGGGCAAGTTGCTTCAATAACTTTCTCAGCCCCAGTTTCTTCATTCAGAAAATGGAGGTGATCCAAAACCACACTGAGATATCACCTCACACCAGTCAGAGTGGCCAAAACGAACAACTCAGGAAACTACAGATGCTGGTGAGGATGTGGAGAAATGGGAACCCTCTTGCACTGCTGGTGGGAATGCAAACTGGTGCAGCCACTCTGGAAAACAGTGTGGAGGTTCCTCAAAAAATTAAAATTAGAACTACCCTATAGCCCAGCAATAGCACGACTAGGAATTTATCCAAAGGATACAGGAGTGCTGATGCATAGGGTTACTTGTACCCCAGTGTTTATAGCAGCACAATAGCCAAATTATGGAAAGAGCCCAAATGTCCATCAACTGATGAATGGATAAAGAAGATGTGGTTTATATATACAATGGAATACTACTTGGCAATGAGAAAGAATGAAATCTTGCCATTTGCAGCAACGTGGATGGAACTGGAAGGTATTATGCTGAGTGAAATAAGTCAGACAGAGAAAGACAGATATCATATGTTTTCACTCATATGTGGAACTGGAGAAACTTAACAGAAGACCATGGGGGAAGGGAAGGGGGAAAAATAGTTACAGAGAGGGAGGGATTCAAACCATAAGAGACTCTTAAATACAGAGAACAAACTGAGCATTGATGGGGGGGGTGGAGGCAGGGGAGAGGGGAAAATGGTGATGGGCATTGAGGAGGCCACTTGTTGGGGTGAGCACAGGGTGTTTTGTGTAAGTGATGAATCACGGGCATATACCCCCAAAACCAAGAGCACAGTATATACACTGTATGTTATCCAATTTGACAATAAATTATATTAAGAAAAAAAAAGAAAATGGAGGTGATAATAGAGTTGACATCATAAACTTGTTAAATATTAAATGATAAAATGCATCCAAAGCCCTTGCAATAGTAATACAGATAATCGCTAAATAAACATCAAAAGGGAGAGGAAGAAGAATTTTCTCCTTACGACAGTTCCAAACACATGCTTTTCCTATAGAAAGGGTCACAGTCCTAAAGCCAACGAGACTAATTTCCCAGCAATTGACTCACTGATTTCTGCTATACATCTGAAAATAAATACACATTAATACTGAATGTCTGACAGACTGGTCTCTGAACTTAAATATCACATACTATTAGTTTTCCATATTTTTTAGTGAGCTCCATGGTTCATTTATCTCTCAGGATTCTCCATAGATTAGTTTTTTCCTCAATAACTTCTTTCAATCCAGTATGTATTCACTCCATCCATGCCTTTCTCGTTCCTATCACACTTGAGAGCTACACCTCTAATACCTTCCACGTTCTCCTCATACAATACAAAGGGATCTGACCTAACACTCCAGGGCCATCTCAAGGGACTGACTCACACAAAGCAATTCTTACTATTTCAGCATGTCCCCAATGTTGGATGACTGAACCAGCCTTATGGCAAATTCAGCTTCAGTGGAGAGTCTTCCTTAGGGTTGTTTTGTCCACAAAGACTTTTAGTGGCAGAGATATGAAAGTGGAAAATATGAGCTTTGCCTAGTAGACCAATGCCATCAGTTTCACAATAGTGACCAAGCATTCTTTCCTCAGAAAGCATCAGCTGCTTTCTCCAAGAATGACCTGGTGGAGCCTCCCCCAGAGCCTCCTCGGCCTTCAGTTATTGACTCCAAGGCAAAAAGCAGAAGCTGGCATGCTTCCACCCAACCTCCTTCACACTCACTGACAGCTGAACAAGCTCCACACTTCTCTCTCCAAATGACTGGCAACACCAGCAGAAACTTGGAACAGTAGGCAGACAAAGAAAAACAATTTAATTTCTCTCCGACTGGCTGCTGCTTTCCAAATGTGACAGATTTTCTAACCAAATGGTTCATATTCTAGTCAGTTAAGACTGAAGTAGAAACAGGGTGAACAGTGACACCAAACGGTTAGAAAAGGGTGTTTATTAAGAAAGCGTGTTTATATCCCATCTCTCATCAGAAATTATTGGGGTGGCTTCTGGAGATAAATATTATGCAACAAGATAACAAATTACAAGTAGGTAGTAGTTAAGGAAACAAAATGCTTTGGGACCTAATGGAATTCACGGGACTGAAAGGCACAGTGTAGGGAATATAGTCAACGGTACTATAGTAGCATTGTGTGGTGACAGATGGTGGTGACACTTGAGGTGAGCAGAGCATGGAGAAGTTGAATCACTATGTTGTACACCTGAAACTAATGTCACATTGTGTGTTAACTGTACTCAATTAAACAATAATAATAACAAAATAAATAAACTGAGAAAGAGAAGCCAAAAAAATGCTTTTGGGCTTAAAATGTCTTCAGGATAGTGGAGACAGAGAGAGAGAGAGAGAGAGAGAGAGAGAGAGAGAGAGAGAGGAGAATTTGGGCTGCTAATTTGACTTTAGCCTTTATTGCAGTGCATATGAAAAGAGGAAACCTGTTTAGTTTCAAAGAAATACAATTCTTTCTGAATCTACAATGACAGAAATTTCCAATAAAGGGCTCTCTTAAATATCCATTAAAAAGGAAGGACCTTGGAAATGTAGTTCACTCCTTGATTTTTTTTTCTTCATGTGTATCTTCATTTATGTCATATTATATTCTCTAAATCTAATTTTGTTAAATTTTATTTGGCTTTTTGGGGGTACTATTGGATCATACTTAATTACAGTCTATACTCAGTCCCTGTCCAACTAAAACCAGGCAAGTAGACAAGTAGATCAGTTGTTAGTAAGATTTTTTTTTTTTTTAAGAAAATACCTCAGTGGAAACCCCAGTGAGCAAGAAGGAAAAAATGTAGGCATTGCTGTTTGGCATTATTAGCCATTCATGATGATGTTCAGAACATCTTTAATCAATGTATCAAACTATTTTGAGTTGCATAAAAAGTTCAAATATTAATTTTTTATTTTGGATTTACTGGAGAAATGGTTGGCAGAGAGCATGTTAGAGAAAATGGAATTAAGTGATATGGACAGGGAACAACGTAGAAAAATAAAGAGAAATGGTAACTAAGGAGTATATGGAAGCTCCAGTTGAAGAATAAGAAATGGGAAAGATAAACATGGGGGCAGGGGAAAGAGCGAGCCAAATCATAGGAAGCAAAACCATGGCAGCCTATCAGGTTATTGGTGACTGAAGCCAAAAGAAGGAAATGAAAAACAAGATGAAAGAGATAGATAGGAGATGGTGAGGAAAATAAAACTTCAAGTCAGGAAGAGAGGAAGTCTAAGAATGCTTTTAAAATAACAGCTGGAAATTTTAGCATATTCAAAGGTTAAAGTGCCAGAAAGTAAAGAGAATGTGGAAAGAAACAAGTACTTGGCTCATAATGAACTCTTAAGAAACACTTGGTAGGCTTTGGTTGCTGTTGAGACAGAAAAGAGATAGGGAGTGGAAACAAGATTAGAATTTGTAGAGGAAAGAAACAGACTGAAATAAGTTTTTTTAGGTTTCATATTCTCTCCATGATGTGATGTAAAGGGATAATTGGAGAATTACTGGGATAATTGAAATGTGAGAAAATAAGATCTCCGGTAAAAGATTAAATAAAATCCAGTCTTTTCTCCATAAAAGAATAGGTTAACAGTAATTAAGAATGTTTTTGGAAAGTTCTCAAGTCATTCTGCTAGCCATTTATGGAACATCCAATTGAGCTCGTTAAAACTGTTTACCTCTTCATCATAAGGAATGCGATCCTGAAAGCTCCTTCCTCTTCTACTTTGTTCACATCTCCCCCATGGTGGATATAAATTTTTATTGACTTTTTGGATTTGTGTTTCTTGCACGACACTGTGAGCCCTCCAGGACCAGAGACTGTATCTTATTCTTTTTGTATATTCGTGTTTAGCACCCAATATATTTCTCTTGTATATCTATGCCCTGCCATTTCCAGAAAAGACTTAATATGTTACTTGGTTTTTGTTGGAAGAACTTGCTTCTTCCAGTCTTCACTATTTCAATGACTAGCAATCATTCATCCAATTGCTCAATCCAAAAACGTAGGAGTTATCCCTGATTCTCCTCCTTCCCTTTCTCTTCCCAGTTCATCCATTATCAATTCCTGTTAATTCTCTTTTCAGTATAAATCTTGTCCCATCACTTCTCACCACTTCGCCATCACCACCCATCCTGGATTGCAAGAACAGCTTCCCAGTTGGTCTCTCTGCCCCTCTGTTAATTCTATACAGATTAGCCAAAGTCAGATCACACCCTTCCCCAGATTAAAATCATCTAATGTCTTCCCATTGTACTCAGAACACTCCCTACCATTTGGCTTCATTTCTTGCCAATCTTTCCCTTGCTCACCAGGCAACATCTACAATAGCTTTCTTGTTGTGAATTGAAGAAGTCAAACTCTTTCCTGTTCCTTAATCCCATATCCTTGCATAGCAAACCCTTTCTAATTGTTCATTCTCTGAGTAAATGTTAATTCTTTGGGGGAATTTCTGACCACCTTTTCTAAAGGAGCACACACACATGGGGCGCCTGGGTGGCGCAGTCGGTTAAGCGTCCGACTTCAGCCAGGTCACGATCTCGCGGTCCGTGAGTTCGAGCCCCGCGTCGGGCTCTGGGCTGATGGCTCAGAGCCTGGAGCCTGTTTCTGATTCTGTGTCTCCCTCTCTCTCTCTGCCCCTCCCCCGTTCATGCTCTGTCTCTCTCTGTCCCAAAAATAAATAAACGTTGAAAAAAAAATTAAAAAAAATAAAATAAAATAAATAAAGGAGCACACACAGATTGATTCACTCTGTTATTTTCTTGATAGCACCTGTTACTGTCTGAATTTATATATTCATTTGTTTTCTATTTTCCCTGCCCAAATATAAATTCCCATAAAAGCATATACTTTGTCTATTCGGTGTAGCCCTACATTCCCAGGACCCTGAACACATATAAGGTGCTCAATAAATAAACACCAAGTGAACAAATAGATATGTTGGACAATAAGGTCCTGGGTTCATGGAGAGACACTTCCCATTCATTATCTAAAACATGCCAGTTGTGGGGCGCCTGGGTGGCGCAGTCGGTTAAGCGTCCGACTTCAGCCAGGTCACGATCTCGCTGTCCGTGAGTTCGAGCCCCGCGTCAGGCTCTGGGCTGATGGCTCAGAGCCTGGAGCCTGTTTCTGATTCTGTGTCTCCCTCTCTCTCTCTGCCCCTCCCCCGTTCATGCTCTGTCTCTCTCTGTCCCAAAAATAAATAAACGTTGAAAAAAAAAAAAAACGTTAAAACATGCCAGTTGTATGTCTTTATTTCTCACTATAAAAAAATTACTCTTTCTTGAAAAAAGATATTAAATAAATGACAAGAAATTTGTAAAGACTAACACTTCTCAGAAAATGATGCTGTGTTAATAAAGTGAATTAAAGGAGTTTAGAGATGAAAAGAATTTTAAGAGGCCATGTAGCCAAATGTCACACTTATCTCTTGATTCTCATATACCAGACCCTACCTCATGGGTCAGTCTGTTTCACTGTTACAAGGCTAAAGTCGTCATGCTGTGGTCACTATAGTTAATAATATTGTTTTGCATATTTTCAAGTTGCTAATGGAGCAGAACTTAAAAGTTCTCATCACAAAAAAGTTCTGTAACTACATATGGTGATGTATGTCAACTAGACTTACAGGGGTGATTATTTCACAATATATACAAATATCAAATCATTATGTTGTTTACTTGAAACTAATAGAACACTGTATGCCGATTATGCCTCAAAAAATAAAGTTGTCATGCTGAACTAAAATATGCCTTTTTCCCCGAGTCACAAACTCAAAACAACACAGAAACCAGTTAGATAACAGTTATGTGGAGTTGTCCACATTGGGGCATTGGGGCAAACAAGACAGAGCTTACCTCTCTTCTTTAAAGCAGGTAGCTATCATTCCAAAACTGATGGTTGTTGCCATGAGAGGAATCAGGCCCAGTTTTGCCAAAGTGTTCTCAGTTTCCAAGAGAGGCTTAAAGAACAGATTTTTATGTGAAATATCTCCATTTTAAAAACCCTGTATGGCTACATCAAAACTTGAAGACTGTTGGTTGATGAACTTCTAATCTAAAGCATCATAAAAAAGCCTTCTCCATCCTCCTCTGGAGGATCCAGAATTTAAAGATATTTAGGATATCTCCTTTAATTTTCTTTTCTTAATCCATATTTCCTAGGCTAATTTAAACATTTAAAAATTGTGCTATAATTATTTATATAGCAAAAATCAAATAAGCAGATGGCTTTAAGAATCTACTGGATTAACTCAAATAGTTAGGTTATAGTTGAGTTAAAAACAAACAAACAAACAAACAAAAAAGTAAAGTAAATGGATATAAGGATGATTACAAGGCAAACAGCACTGTGGCAACATCTTTCCTTCTGGTATTTCATCTTGTGGCATCTTGTCCAGACCACATTTCAATCCTACCATTTTATGTACCGTTAAGATTACTAGTTTCAAACTTCACACAGCACATCATGTACTTGAGGGAATTGACCCTCAATGAACCACATGACAAGTTTTAGTACAGCAAAATTCAAAGCATTATTTTAACACAAATATTGTAGCTCACCCACATATATTCCGAGCAGCAGCCCTATCTGACCCCAAAAGGAAACTTACATTGTATTACATCGTAAGAAAATCATCATCTTTTTCTTATTTCACTGCCACCCCATTTATCTTTTTTAGAACATTCTTTCTGTGTGGATTAATACTGTGATTTAAGTTGAGGAAGACAATAATTAGCAAAAAATAACTCCCCAAAGCAAAATATCTGGAATTATAAAACTTTCAAAAAATAAGCCATGTATTTATATTGTTTCTAACAAGCATTATTTGCTAATGTTTCTCAAAATTCTTATAAGACAGTAATTGTGCCAAATTGCTTTATGATTACAATACATTGATTAGTGTCTCTTCCTACTTTCATCATACAGATTGCTGATTCTGTTTTGTGATTCTAACTCTAATTTTTCCTGTAAATCACAGAGCCATGGCCTTCTTATCCTATTTTATAAAAGAGCTTCTCCTGTTTGGTTTGACACCTTCTTGTCTTCCTAACTTTCCAATTAGAAGTCATACCTCCCAGCTGGAATGATGATAGATTTTTATAATCCTTATCACTCAACAGATTGTCCTTAAAAAATATAACCTATCATCAGAGCATTAACATTTATCAATAAATCTCCCTGTCCACAACATGTCTTCTTTATGGAAAACTCAAAACGTCTGCCTGACCACCTTGCAGGATTAAGCTCCCTTATATTTGAGGCACAAAGGGCGGTAGACTTCCAGTTGCTTCAGTGAGATGTGGGTAGCATTTGGATTTTGAGGCCACTTGCTCTTATCTTTTCACCCTCTCAGGTGAAGGTATTACTGTTTACCAGTGGAGTTTCTTTAGGTTTGGATGGGCTCAATGATAAAATTGCCATTTTTGTGGACCAGAAATCATTTTGTGATAAAAAAAAAAAATTGTAAATCATAAATGGTTAAATATCAGCAATTTCATATGGCTCAACATAGTAAATTTGAGGGTAAAGTTTAAAGTGACAAATCAGTATGGGGCACCTGGGTGGCTCAGTCAGTTAAGCATCCGACTTCGGCTCAGGTCACGTCAGGCTCTGTGCTGATGGCTCGGAGCCTGGAGCCTGCTTTGGATTCTGTGTCTCCCTTTCTCTTTCTCTGCCCCACCCCCGCTCATGCTCTGTCTCTCTTTCTCAAAAATAAATAAACATTAAAAAAAAATTTTAAGTAACAAATCAGTCGACTTCTATATTATTAGAATAAAATTTTTGAAACTTGATCATCTACAATTCCATACATTTCCACTAAATCATTTCTTAAATAAGACCTAAAATCAGGAAATTAAGTTGTGATTAAAATATGTTGTATTCTATTAATGGCAGATAAAAATGTTCATATATTTTAAAATTATAAATAGACCTCAAAATATTATTATAGAGCTGATTAAGGAAAAGAAGGGAGGGAGGGAGGGAGAGGAAGGAAGGAGGGGGGAGAAAGGAAGGAAGGGAGGGGAAAGGAGGGAGGAAAGGAAGGAAAGAAAAATATAACTATAGTTCCATGTAAGTTAAATAAAATGTGAATCCATAATGCTTCTACTCTCTACGACTTAAGTTGAACAGTAATAAAAGCACAAATAGAGAATGCTACAATGGAGCATGCTACAAATAAATATCAAATTATAACTAAGAAATATATACTTTTAGAGGTCACTATGTGATTGCATTATCAACATTGTTTTCCCTTTTTTTTTTTTTTTTTAATGTTCAATCCACAATGTATTTTTATTTAAGGACAATAGCCCAGATAAACATTTTGGAACATGAAAGACACCAGAGAATACAGCTTTTATGATCCCTACTAGAGGACAGACTTCAGCCAGGCAGAAATTATGGCCCAGTTCCTGGAAGTGAGCTTTGATTCCACACAACTGTAGAACTAAGACTAAAACAAAAGGGGTTATGATTGCTAATCATAAACATTATACTATACATACCCATTAAAAATGTGATATCAACATTGTTTCTAAAAGGTAAAATCTTACTATGTCTTTGAGGAAAGACCAGTCATCGTGAGTAATAGCTAATGTCCATACACTGTATTAGTCAGAGTTCAGAAAACCAGAACCAACAGGATAGAGAGAGAGAAAAAGAGAAAAAGTGATTGATTTAGTTGAAGAAATTGGTTCAGCACATATGGAGGCCGGCAAGCCCGCAGTCGGTCAGGCAGGCTTGAGACCAGGGAAGATCTGATATTGCAGTCTCAACTGCAAAGGCAGTATCAAGGCAGAATTGCTTCTTCTTCATGGGATCTATCTCTATTTGTAAGGCCTTCAACTGATTGGATAAGACCCATCCATATCATAGAGAATAATCTGTTTTGTTCAAAGTCTACTGATTTAAATGTTCATCACATCTAAAAAGTACCTTCACAGCAACATCTAGACTTGTGTTTGACCAAACAACTTGAGTACCACAGTCTAGCCAAGCTGATGTGTAAAACTAATCACCACACAAACTATCCTTGAAATGGGACCTAGGTGTACATTGATTTTCTCTAACAAAATTAGATCACCATTTTGAATAATTATGAATGCTTAGCAACAACCTCCATAATTGTCTGTCATATGGGGCCTAGATAACTAAGTGGAGAATATAGTTTCAGGCTAATAATCAACATTTGTGATGGAGCCTACTCCTGCCTTCCTCTACAAGACTGGCACCAAATAATAGCCAACATATGAGGCCTCCCCAAATTTACGGCAGCCTTATTAAAGACATTTAAGACACCCCCTAATTCCTAGGTTATATAAACTCTCTAAGGGTAGAGATATTTGGTTCCTCTTCTCCTCTAAACCTTAAATATACTTATAACAAATCCTCCTTAATCATAACGTCATTCTAGTTTAATCATAGCTGTATTCAAATGTTTCAGTTAACTGTTCTCAATTCCCTGTCTTTGAACCAATCACCTTTCTGCTTTTTGCACTTAATCATCACTATATGTAAGTACGTATATGTTTTTAGATTATGTTTACTCTTTTTCTAAGTATTTTATCTCTGTATATGATTTGTACTCTATTTGAGGTTGTATACTATGTCTTCTACATTCTTTGTAAACTCCACAGAATTCCCCCCAAAATATTTATCATTGCAATAACTTAATTAACCTTAACTTATTAAAGATAATTTTTTTTAATCTTTAAAGTAACATGTAGGGGTGCCTGGGTGGCTCAGTTGGTTGAGCATCTGACTCTTGATTTTGGCTTAGGTCATGATCCCAGGGTGGTGGGATCGAGCCCCATGTTGGGCACTCCCACTTTAAAATAAAATTAAAAAAAAAAAGGAACTAACATGTGGTAGAATATTATTTATGAAAGAAATAGGAAATTTATATTATTTATGAAATAATTGGAAAATCCTAGTATAGGATAATTCTAAAATAGGATGTAGTAATTGTTTTTTTTAAATTGTGGCTGATTAACAAGTTGTAAAATAAACCTCCTAACAATCCCAATAGTACATTCATACTTACTGTATCACTAATTGGAGAGTACTTTCTTCCTCCAAAATGAAAATGATTATTTAACTTAAATCTTTAAATTAAAAAAATGGATTTGAATTTTTATAATTGCTTATCATCTTGGAGATATACCAACAACTTTCATAACCATATAAAAATTGAGAAAAATAACCCCTGCAACATTAATCATCCTACAATTTGTGTGTGATATGTTTTAGTATAAAGTTCCCAAAGATAACCTTCATTTTAAATGTCATCTGCAGCCCATCTGGGACTCTGACATATGGAACATCCAAGACCTCAGTGGAATGTCTCTGGTTCCCTATGGTAACTAGGACCATATGCACAATCCTCCACTGACAAACTAAAATATGAAAAAAAAAAAAAAAAAAAGAGAGAGAGAGAGAAAGAGAGAACTTTTTGATGCATTTCCATCTGTAAACAAAACACTGTAGAAAAAAACAAAGACACTGAAAAAACTATTATAGCCTTCATATTTAAGCAATAAAAAAATCCCAACCACTGAGAATACAATGTAATTTGTTACAGCCTATGACTAATCACCACAGAATACTTCCACTGGTACCAGATGGGGAGAAAATCCTTAATTACTGAAGATATATGTTGTAAGGTTATCAGCACTTTAAACCACTAAATTTGATTAACGCTAACAATATTATCATAGGAATGATTGCTTTGGGAAAGACTTTTTGTGGTTGATGGCAGACTGTAAAATAAAGTTGAAGCAAGCAATAACATACAATAAAGGATATGAGAGTATACCATTGGTGTCCCAGAGTTTCCAGTGGGAATATATATGCAACAGTCTCTTGACATCCAAAGAGATTTAATTTATTTTTTTAATTTTAGAGAGATAGAGATAGAGAGCATGAAATGGGGAGAGAGGCAGAGAAAGAGAGGGAGAGAGAGACAGGGAGAGAATTTTAAGCAAGCTCCCTGCCCAATGCAGAGCCCAACACAGGGCTCAATCCCACGACCCTGGGATCATGACCTGGGCCCAGATCAAGAGTTGGACACTCAACTGACTGAGCCACCCAGGTGCCCCCAAAAAGATTTAATTTTTATCTCACCAAATTTAATTGTGATTTCTGTAGTTTTCATAAGATACATAAAATGTAGTGCTATAAATGTTCATTTGAGATGCACACTCCACAATTCCCATTATTCATGCTTTGCAATAAGAAAACCTATATTAGACTATTGGCATTAGAAATACCAAGAATGGCTAGGTGCCAGGCACTAATCCAAAAGCTTTGCATGTAATATTTGCTTTATTCCTTACAACTCTATCAGATAAGTACCATTATTATCCCCTTTTTATGAATGAAGAAACTGAGTCACAGAGAAGTTAAGTAACTTACTCAGGGTCCCAACCCTGATGTGGTAGAATATATGTGAAGCCACACAGTCTGGTCCTACTGCTTATATTAGGATGATTTCATTATATAGGCAAAGCTGATATTAAATTTTATGCTCTAGTTAATTTTAATTAATTTCAAAGTCAATACAAAGAAACATACTGCATAGTATCTGACCCAACACAGACTCTCCAGTTAAAAGTTTCCCCTCAACGTGTGGAGTGTAGGTTCCTTTTGGAAGTAACATTGTTGGCAATGAATGAACATGTATGTGTGGACCATCTTAAAGAATCTCCTAAACATTTAGCAGAATGAATGTTTTCTACTCATCACTGCTCACACTTTACTCACACTCAAGGTGTTCAAAACCAGAAGCTATAGATAAGGTGCATGGAGGAGGAAGGTCACACAGTGGAAGAGATCCAGAGAGCCTTCCATTTCCAATGAGTTGCCACGTAAAGGAAAAAGAAGATGGATTTCTAGTATTGGTTCTGCCATTTACTATCTTTGAGATTTTTAAATAAGTTATTTCACTTCTCTAGGCATCAATTTCTTAATTCTAAAATATAGGACCTGGAATAATTGATATTTAAAATCAATCTGTGAGTCTCTAGCATCCTACAAAAGCTGAGAGCCAAGAAATCTTAACACAGTAAAAGCAAATCTGCAGGAACTGAATAATGTAGCCTGGCTGACAACACTGTAACAAGGTAGCTTAGAGACAAAGCTACAGAACAACGCTGGAGAGAGTTAACATGTTCATTAAGCTGCCTCCGTAAAGAGCTTCTGGCAAGAAATATATTGTAATTAATTTGTGACTGAATTATTTAATTGTACCTTATATACTAATAATATTCTAACTTGTCAATTAAGAATAACTTCGCCTCTTTAGATTGCAAGCAGGGCTTCTTAGAGGTCTAGAGGGGCTCAGGGCACTTCTGTTTTTTGAGGTCCTTCATATTTAACCATAAAGAAATACCAAAACATGATTCAAAAGCTATGATATATTTCAAATCCTCATGGTAGACAAAGTAACATCTCTAACACAGAAAAATGCAATGCAATATAACTGTGCTATTAACAAGTGCATTGCAAGTTTCAAGAGAATAGGTTAATATCACCTTAGGCAATGTTTTCTCGTCAAAGGACATTAATGGCACACATCATTCATTTTCATTTAAGTTATGTGTAAAATTATTTAAAGATGACAGCAAAAATCTAAATGTGAAGTCCTCTCTTGGGGCGCCCAGGTGGCTCAGTCGGTTAAGCGTCCAACTTCAGCTCAGGTCATGATCTCTCCGACTGTGAGTTCAGGCCCCTCGGCAGGCTCTGTGCTGACAGCTCAGAGCCTGGAGCCTGTTTCGGGTTCTGTGTCTCCCTCTCTCTCTGCCCCTCCCCCACTCACGCTCTGTCTCTCTGTCTCTGAAAAATGAATAAATCTTAAAAAAAAAATTTTTTTTAATAAAAAAATAAATAAATGTGAAGTCCTCTCAGCACACCTTTCTTGGCCCCTGTTATCAAGTTGTTCAATGAAGGCGCCCTCTAAGTGCTCCTTCAGGAAGAACCAGTTTAATCTCAACCTACCATTAAGAAATGAGCTCTTGGAGTGGAATGAGCCATAGACAAGGATTGGTAGAAACTGGAAAGGATGATTTTTCTCCTGGAACATTTTAAGAGCGTCTACTACCAGTCAATTACATTGGCCAAAATGACCCCAGGAGTGCCTCCTAGAGAATTACCGAATTCAGGTAGCACTTCATCTTTGAAGACTGAAATAATTGCAAAATACACTCTTAACTAGTTGAATAACTTGCTTTTATAGTGGGAATATGTTAGAACAATCACTTAACACATTCATAAATGTCTGTCATCTTCATTTTTCTAGAACTGATGATGAGCTGTTCTTTCTGAACAAAAATAGTTTATGGCATTTGTTCCTAACTGAAAAAAATTAAACCCAGTTGCGCATACAGAGAACATCCCTCATTTTCTTTTGGTTTCAGCTGGAAAACAAGGATGTCTATCTAACAGTTGCACCAACGATGTAAACTTCAGGGCAGGGGGAGAACTAATAGTCTCCTTTCAAAATACTCAGGATTAAAATGTCACCTATTACAAGACTCTTGTCTAGTCTCTTCAAATACAGTTTTAAAGTAATGCTAATACCTAGAATCTTTCACAAATATAGTGCAATAGCATCTTCACCCAAGGGTAGAAATGCAAATTAGCATTTCAAGGCAAAACATGATTAGGGGGGAAATGACCTTTGGATAATCCCTCAAGTAAACTCTAATGTCTGAGAATCCACGATTTTATAACAATCCTATACAATATTTTTAAGCACATTGAAGTGTAAGATAATGATGCCAAAGCAACAAGAAACAAAAGGAAAATCTGTATGCAGACGTGGGAACTCTCAAACAATTTTGCCTTTAAGGAGAAAAAAAGTGGAGGATTCTAAGTTTTCCTGCTTGCCTTCAGGGTTTATACTCCATTATACTTAATATTAAGCCCCTCTAGTCCTAATACACAGTCATAGATTTGGTTGTTGTAGAAGTTCTGTAAAATATCCCTTTTGTTTTTTTTTTTTCCTTTCTTTTGGCAAACAAGTTTAGAAGGTCCGCTATATGCTGGCACCCAACCTGTGGCCCGGCACATAGTAGCTTCTTAGTAAATGCCAATTGTTCATTGAGAAATTGCAGAGGAGAACTTGGCCACCGATTCCCTGTCTTTCCAAGTTGGCTTTTCTTATCATGGCACTGCTGAGCAGTCATCACTCTGACACCCATGGGTATATTAGATTATGAAGCTGATAAGAGATTGGCACTTTATCTAAAGCAGGAGACACACGAGCAAATGTGGGGCCGGGGCAGGTAGAGTAACTGAGGCAAGTGACCCAGGTGGGGACTGGTGTGAGCTGAGGGGCCACATCTGCCTAAGCGTGGCAGGCACTGTGCACGGAGCTCCTCCAGCAGGTTGTCTGCAAAAACACCAGCCCCCCACCTCCACACCAGAGAGCAAAAGGAAATCCTGCTTTTTACCTAACATACCCACCCCTCTTTTTGTCTCAAGTAAAAACGCCCCCAGTCCGGTCTCTCACAGTAATGGTGCGCATTGAGATTTGACTCGAGGCCCAAGACAGAGCACAGGGGTCAGATTTGGCACTGAAGTTGTGAACATGGCAGCTTGGAGACCGCAGGAGTGACGGTACCAGACTCTCAAAACCACAGATCGACAGCTAATGTGGCTGCAGAAAAACATGCTTCTTAGATGTGAATTCCAATGGAGTTCATCAGACTGTTCCTCATGGGGATATTCTACTGATGTCTGAAAAGTTTCCAAGTCAAGACACATCTACCCAAAGGAGAACTGAACTGACAAGAACAGCATGTGCTCCTACCCTGGAGGATGAAGCTACAAGAGTTACTAATCTTGTGCTTTTGGACACCCGCAAACCGGTAGCCAAGATGGCTGAAACACTCTTTTTCTCCAATTATTTCTCACTGAAGAATTGAATGTTAGGTACATAAAGAGAGATCAGGGGTGCCTGAGTGGCTCAGTCGGCTAAGCGTCTGACTCTTGATCTTGGGTCAGACATGATCTCATGGTTTACGAGATCGAGCCCTGAATGGGGCTCTGCATTGGCAGCATGGAGCCTGCTTTGGATTCTCTCTCTCTCTCTCTCTCTCTCTCTCTCTCTCTCTCTCTCTCTCTCTCTCCCTCTATTCCTCTCCCTCTCTCCAGCTCATGCATGCGTGCTCTCTCAAAATAAATAAACTTTAAAGAGAGAGAGACCAATAATAGGGTAGGAATTTTCACTTCTCCCAGAACATCCAGCACCATAGTTGCTTTTAGAACTGGAATTCTTGGAGGCACCTGAGTGGCTCAGTCAGTTGAACGTCCGACTTTGGCTCAGGTCATGGTCACCTGGTTCATGAGTTCAAGCCCCACATTGGTCTGGCTGCTGTCAGCCTGTCGGCGCAGAGCCTGCCTCAGATCCTCTGTCTCACTCTCTCTGACCCCCGTGCTTGTGCTCTCCACTCCCTCCCCCCAAAAATGGAATGCTTGACAAAAGGCTACTTGTTTTGCTGTTGGGATGTTCCTATAGCCTCCAAATAACCAGCTATGTTTCAGGGATGCTACATTCACAACTTATTCCTTACAAATATAGAGCAAACCGTACTTATGGATATAGAGGCAACAGAATATAACCTAAAGAAGAGCCCATCGTTCAGTCTACAACAGCCTTCCCCACTTTCCTCTTCTCATTTTTGTTAGCTTTTTACCTGCTCTTCCCTCTGTCTAGGCTCGTCTCAGCTTGCGAACTTTGCAGACAAGCAATGCTTCTGGAAAGCCTACCCTGGAATGTTTCCTTGAGTCAGGTGGGGTATGCAGAATTTGGCCAGCTCTCATCAGAGCAAGAACTGCCCAAGTGAACTCCAAGGAATGCCTCTCAGCACGCTGTCTGCACTGGCATGTGCCCAGGAGAAACACTATCCCGCCTGCTAACCTTTGAGGCATAACCTTTTATTCTCCCCAGTGGAGCTTTGGTCACTGAAATTGTTGCTTGTGAGTTGTATGGAGGACCATGGTTTTCTTAGGAGAATCACTTACAGTGAGTAAGGATTTTTCTCTCTCCATATCAGTTACTCTTAATAATTTTATCTTTTAAATAGATTCTTTTCTTCCACAAAAAAAAAAGAAAGAAAAGGAAAACATGGAATATCATGCACCAGTCTTGGCAATATCAGTTTACACAGCTCATAAAGACATGGCATGGCATGACTTTGCGAGAAATTCATCCGGCAACTTGAAGCTTTTTGAATTTAAACCATTTTTTAAAATTCTACATTATTTGCCTTTGTTGCAGTGATCAGGAAAGTAGTGAATTTACTCATAGTAAGTTACCCCCACATATGTTTTGAAGACTAGCTTCTGATTAATATTTAAATAAAATCACTTACATAAGCCTGTCATTATCAACTCCATGGAAACTATGTAAAGCAGCACTGTCTAATGACTTTCTATGATGATGGAAATGCTCTCTATTCTGACCAATATGGTGGCCACTAGACTCACATGCCTTTGAGCGCTCAAAATATGCTTGGTACAACTGATTAACTGAGTACTTAATTTCATTCCATTTTAATTACTTTAAAACTGTGGGGGTTTAGGGACTTGCTAGTGAAAGTGTAGCCACCTACAGGAAACATCATCTTTACCTGGGAACTTGTTACAAATGCAACTTTCAGGTCCCACTTCAAGACTAGTGAATTCAAATCTGTATCCAAATACAGATCCCCAGGCAATTTGTGTGCGTGTTAATATTTGAGAAGCACTGATCTAGAATAGTGCTTTTCAACAGTGGATGCACCCTTGAGGATGCCTGACACATTTTCAGGGGCTTAATGAAGTCAAAATATTTTCAAAATAAGACCAAAATCTATTGCCTTTTTCACGGTATTGGCATTTGCACTGATGGTGTAAAAGCCGTGGAAGCTAAAACTATTAAGGCCTGAGCAGGAATCAAGGCACTCACACCAAACTGCTGAAGTAATCATTAATTTCTTCACTGTTAACACCCTTTCAGGGGGAAAAAAAAGTTACATTTAAGAATGTTCTTTATGATGTAGGAAACTGTACTGATTTTCTTGAATCTTGACCACTGAATACGCATATTTTTAATATTTTGTGGGAAGAAATAAACAAGTATGTATAAAGCATTGCTGCTGCAAATGGAAATATAAAGACTGACTGAAGAAAAATCACCTGTGAGACTGAGTTATAAGCTAAACTAGCCTCTTCTCTGTGGAGTGCCATTTGCTTGAAGGACCCAATGACAGACAAACTATAGCTATTCATAATTGGGCATTTGGCAAATATTTTATTCAAAATGAATCAAGTCTGTCACTTCAAGGAAAATAATCAAGAGTATACGTTTCCAATGATAACCTTTCAGATTTAAAGTGGAAATTAGGATTTTAGAAAACTAGTCATTTACTAGGATCTTGACATCTTCCTGCTACTGAAATACTTTTCTGATGAGATTGGTGGTGATCTTGACAAGCGTTGGAAAACCCTAAATAACTCAGGGAACCAGTATTTTTCAAAGTTTATTTACTTTTGAGAGAGAGCATGGGGGAAGGGGTAGAGAAAGGGGGACAGAGGATCCAAAGTGGGCTCTGCGCTGATAGCAGAGAGCCAAATGTGGGGCCTGAACTCACAAACCACAAGATCATGACCTGAACCAAAGTCCGATGCCCAACTGAACCATCCAGGTGTCCCAGGGAATCAGCATTTTTTAAATGCCCAATGTATGAGTAAGAGATCTGTTCAAAAAGCAAAACAGAACAATGAATTTGATATGGTTTCATATTCCATGTTGTACATAACTTTTATGAAAACTACCACTTGTCAAATTTCAACATAGTATCAAAGAAGACTATACACAATTATCTCCAAATTCTATTAAAATACTGTTTTCCTGCTACATATTTGTGTGAGTTCAGTTTTTCTTAATATCGCTCAACCAAAATGACTTACCAAAATACAGAAGCAGATATCAGAATCCAGTTGTCTTTTTTAAATTTTAATTTAATTTTTTTTTTTTTTTTTGCTTTTTTAAAATTTACATTCAAGTTAGTTACCATATAGTGCAACAATGATTTCAGGAGTGGATTCCTTAGTGCCCCTTACCCATTTAGCCCATCCCCTCTCCCACAACCCCTCCAGTAACCCTCGGTTTGTTCTCCATGTTTAAGAGTCTCTTATATTTTTCCCCCTCCTTGTTTTTATATTATTTTTGCTTCCCTTCCCTTGTGTTATCTGTTCTGTGTCTTAAAGTCCTCATATGAGTGAAGTCATATGGTATTTGTCTTTCTCTGACTAATTTCACTTAGCATAATACCCTCTAGTTCCATCCACATAGTTGAAAATGGCAAGATTTCATTCTTTTTGATTGCCGAGTAATACTCCATCATACACACACACACACACACACACACACACACACACACAGACACACACATCTTCTTTATCCATTCATCCATTGATGGACATTTGGGCTCTTTCCATACCTTGGCTATTGTTGATAGTGCTACTATAAACATTGGGGTGCATGTGTCCCTTCAAGATATCCAGCTGTCTTTTATTAAGCTAAATATTAAAGAATGTGCAAAAGAAAAAAAAAAAAAACAATGCCACTCTTCACTTTTTGTCTTGTCAATCTAACTAAATCATATAGACTTTTCATAAAAATATATTATTTATGTTAATATGAGGTATATCTATTAGTTATTTTTAAAGAAAATATAAATATTTTTTAAATTTCTCAGTTTTAATTTCTAGTATGGTAAATATTGATAGATATTTCTCCTATTAACAAAAACAGGTCGATAATGTTCTTATTACTTTTTTAGAGCATAAGAGTCCTAAGACCACCAAGTTTGGGTGCTCTGGGCTTACAGGAGGCCTTGACAAGCTTGGAGAGAGTCAAAGCTGAAAATCACTACTCTCTCCACCTGAAACTGAAGTATTGGCTCCTTCTAAGATCCAGAAGGAAGAAAAACACTGGGCACACTCAAAAGAGAAAATATGGAGTTCCTATACATACACATTGACTCATTCAACCCACTTCTCGGCACCCACTATGACAATCCATACAAAAGCTGTAAGAATTTATAAACAGACACACTTATTATAGCATTTTGCAATGCGACCTGAGAAAAATCTGAAGGTCTATCAGGAGTGGAGTGTTAATTAAATTACAGGGCATTACACTACAGAATAGTATGCAGCATTAAAAAGATTGGATGAAATTTTTATGTGTCCAAACCTGGAATGTTGTCCATGATGTAGTACTAAATGACAATGCAAGTTTCAAAATAATGTGTGAAGCATAGCGCTTTTTAAAAGCAGGGAAACAGCTCTCTATGTATTTACATGGATTTGGTCTTAGAGAAAGGTATGAAAGGGTACACACCAATCTGTTAACATTGGTTTATAGCTCCACAGAGGACGGGGGTGGACATGAGATGAATTATAGTATTACTTTTCCTGTATACTTACTCTTTTCGAAACTTGTAACAATTTCGAATTCCCTGTTTATTCAGCTGTGTCCCCTTCTACATTCAATGGCCCTTGCTTGTTCTTCTTCACAGTTCAACACATAGTAGACATTGAGAAATGCAAGTGAAGCGACCTTTGTATCACTCTCATCCTTCTGAGGAAAGGAGGAAAGGAAGAGTTGTAAGGAGAGAAGAAACAACATTCCGACTGTGGCACATAATTCAGAGCATAAATGTGGTAATCATAACGTACAGTTTTCTCCCAAATTCAATAAAAGTTGATTGCAGCATCAATGTTCCAGAAACAATTAGAGATTTGTGCTGGTGACTAAGATTTTCCTCACTTTGGAGCAGCCAGTTCCAGCTTCCAACAACTATAGATACGTCTTTTATGCCTGCTACTTTCCACTCTCCCTTCTGTTGCCCACCTCTTCAGCCTCATTCAATACAACCACCCACAGCAACCCCAACAACTAAACTCTTTTCAGCTCTCAGCACATGCCCTGGATTTTCATATTTGTATTCCCTGTGTTTGAAACTCTCCTCTCTTCCCTTCCCCACAATCACACATGCCTAATTCAGGTCACAGAATTTCTTTTTCACAGAAAAGAAAATCACCTTCTATGGAAAGCCCTCCTCATCGGAATGAATTGTGTGTCCCTGCTCCACACTCTTCAAACACTCCTCTCTGACCTTCCTCCAGAGGATTATTTACTATACACCCTATTATAATTTTTAGCTAGTTGTTCATCTACTCAACTTTAGCTTCCTGAGGGCTAGAACCAAGTCTATATTGTTCTCTACTGTCACCCTAGCATCAACTTACAGGGCTCATTGTCGTAATAATAACATTTATTGAGGACATACCTTGTGTCAGGCTCCACCCTAAAGACTTCATCTACGTTATCTCATTTAACCTGCTATTGACCCTTAAGCCTATACTACTCTGCTTCCTTGTAGACACTCCATGTTGTTGGATATCATCTGGTTCTCTGGTTTCTCTTCTTCCTCTGAAATATCCTGACCCCATCAAAACAGTCTTTTACCATGTTTATGAGACATTTACTTGAGCTCAGCTATTACTTAGCTTAATTTATTTACCTTACTAGATCCATGGGATCCAATTCCTCATGCTAACATACTAAATCTAGAAAAAAAATGTGTATGAAAACATAACCCCAAGTGATATGCACTTTTATGGGGCACACAAACAGAAATAATGCCTTGACCCAAATAGTGGAAATTTGAGCATCCCAGCTGTACTAGGAGGAAGACATTTTTAGAAAGAAAAATTTACCTCTTGTTTTGTAGGTCATGTCTTTGGGGGACCATCTACTCTGCCTATTTGGAAAGACAGCTCTTGGTTTGGAGCACTTTTGTGGGTGTTCAGCCCTGACCCAGGACTAACAGTTACCCCTGAATGTGTACATATCTTCTAACCATAGCAAATAAAAAAGCAACTGTATTCCTCCATTCATGCTTTGATTGCATTGATTTCCAGTGAGTAGTTTATCTAAAAAACAAACAGTGGAATACTGTGTCTGCAACTGTCCTAATTACACATAAACTACAAAAAGTTTTGGAATCTACTAGAAAGTACTAAACCACCCACACTCCAGTGAGATAAGATTGAATGTGAACTGACTCCCCAGGTTCAGAGAGTATTCTTTACCTTGACACTCAATCTCTCAGGGCTATCCTTGATGTCAGACCTCAAAAAAAAAAAAAAAAAAAAAAAAAAAAAAAAAAAGTCAAGAGCCACGTAGGCATATGTGACAAAGTTTTATGGTATTGGCCCTTAACTTGGCAGGAATGGCAGTGATCCTTCCTGGCTTGAGATGCTTGGCCTCCTTCCTGAGTAGCCAAGGCTAGTGAGCCAACAAAGTATTTGGGGAATAGGGATAGACAATTGCAAATATGTGACTAAAAAACCTTCCTTCGACAGCTTAATAGGAGGGGAACTTCAAAATACACGTCTGGAGGTCTTGTGTGCTAAGGAGCTAGAATCAGAAGAGTGGACAAATGGAGGTGGGAAAAGAAATAGAGTATAGTATACAGTATAGAGTATGGAATAGCTAAGGTCAACCTGGTTCAGTGCAGGATGGACAAACTCGATGCCTCCACTCTGCCATCTAGTGGTAAGAAGTACCTCTAGCTGTATTCAGCTCCTGCTCAAGGCTCCACTTCTATGCATTTCACGAAGGGCTTTTCCACTCAGTACCCCATTTACTTCTTACAGGAAAGCTGTGAGTGAGACAATTTTCTCTGTTTTACTGATAAGGAAACCGAGACCCAGATAGACTGAATGGCTACAAAAAGAGAGAGCTGGTACATATTCCATATTCTGTAAGGTAGTATATACATAGTGTATTGGAAAATTTGGGGTGGTAACTGACTCTCTAACCAAACCCCATTATAGATGAAGTAAAATATAGAAAAATCTTCACATAGTAACTGAAGAATGTACCCCTCACAGAGAAAACACACCTGCCAGAAAATTGAAAACTAGTGAATCAAAGATAAAAAAAAAAATAACTGCCTCTTCAAAATCATGCAAATGAACAGGAAAAGACTGGAAAAATGGTGAAGACATCACCTCAGTGACATTACGACAGCCTAAAGAAAGGACAAACATAAGAATGTAAAAGTTGGGGATAACCTTAGATAACAGCTAACTCAACTCTTTTACTTTATAGTTGAAGAAAGGGAAGACAAGAAATTCAAGTTATTGTGAGAACCAAAAATCTATCTCCTCTTCTTTGAGATTTTTAACAAAAGAAATCAATTACTTGTATTTAAACATTTCCGGAAGGAAGGACAGATGGTGAGAAAGGAGAAAGATGAAAGGGTGTGAGAGAGAAAGAAACTAAAACTAATTTCTCTCAATTTGCACTCTAGGTCACTGTTATGAAAATAACAGTACCATAGTCAGAGTGAACTGGAACACCTTTGAAAAAGATAGGATTTCAGTTTTAAGAGGTCAAGCCTCATTCTTTTAACACTCACACTTTGGAATGTATTTAACCATATTTATTACAATGTAATTACAATGGGAAAAATCTGGAAACATCCATTTGCCGAACAATAAGGAGTTAGTTACATGAATTATGGCATATATCTATTCAATAAAGCTATGTAATCATTTAGATTATACTTTATAAAAATATTTACAGAAAGAGGAAATTATTCACAATAAAACACCAATGGAAAGATAAAAGTAAACTGCATATAATTCTAATTTTGTATTTTAAAAGTAGATATGATGAAAATAAGCCAAAATATGAGAAGTTATTACCTCTGAAATGAGATACTTTAAGTGCTTTTAATTTTCATCTTTATACTTATCTGTATTTTCTAGATTTTTCTGAAATGTACATTTATAAATTCTATTTATAATCCTACAGAGAATAAATTTAGGTTTAAACTACTGTATGACAATATCCACTTTTGTCAAAACATGTAGAAATGATGGTTACTCTTATGCTCTGTTAAGAAAACATAGTACATTTTAGGGTGCAGTTTGACAGTATGGCCCAAAATTTAACAAGCAGTTTCCTGGGATATTATCCTAAGACAATTTGAAAGACATGTGTTAGAGTTGAAAACATTTTCATCTTAGAAAGTAATAGGATACATAGACCACATGTTTCTTAACAATCCCAACTGTCTGGACAGCAAACCCTCATCAAACATCTTAACATTTTTTAGCAATCATAAAGCATTGAAGCAAGTTGGATAAAGTAAGATTATAAATAGCCTATGTGAATTCTAGTCAGATTTTGTACAAAACAAATTTGCACCAAACATTGTAAAATATTTTTGGTTTACATAGCTTTTTGGATTTAAGAAATATAGACTGGAGAATGTGGCCTCAATAGTAAGATGTGTCCATCACTACATTTTTTATTATATCACTAAATGTATATTACTAATGGATTAGTTAAAAGGACACTATGGAGGAGCACCTAAGTGGCTTGGTTGGTTAAGCTTAATTTTGGCTCAGGTCATGATCTCACGGTTCATGAATTCAAGCCCCACATCAGGCTTCACGCTGACAACATGGAGCCTGCTTGGGATTCTCTCTCTGTCCCTCTTTCCCTCTGTCTCTCTCTTTCTCTCTCTCAAAATAAATAAATAAACTTTTTTTAAAAATTTTTTTTTTTTTTTTAACGTTTATTTATTTTTGGGACAGAGAGAGACAGAACATGAACGGGGGAGGGTCAGAGAGAGAGGGAGACACAGAATCGGAAACAGGCTCCAGGCTCTGAGCCATCAGCCCAGAGCCTGACGCGGGGCTCGAACTCACGGACCGCGAGATCGTGACCTGGCTGAAGTCGGACGCTTAACCGACTGCGCCACCCAGGTGCCCCTAAACTTTTTTTAAAAAGGAAACTATGGAATAACATTTGTCTACTGAAAGGATGATATCAATCAGTAGTCATTGGAAGAGAAAGACCTTCACAATATATTTTTGAGTAAAAAGTTGGTTGCAAAAATGGATTTTGCTTTATCGGGATTTATTAGGATTTTTGCCTCTAGGATGATGGAGTAGACATTCTTTCCCTTATTTCTCCTACTAAGTTAAACTAAAAACCCTGTACATTATAGGGCGCCTGGGTGGCGCAGTCGGTTAAGCATCCGACTTCAGCCAGGTCACGATCTCGCGGTCCGTGAGTTCGAGCCCCGCGTCAGGCTCTGGGCTGATGGCTCAGAGCCTGGAGCCTGTTTCCGATTCTGTGTCTCCCTCTCTCTCTGCCCCTCCCCCGTTCATGCTCTGTCTCTCTCTGTCCCAAAAATAAATAAACGTTGAAAAAAAAATTAAAAAAAAAAAACCTGTACATTATAAATAAAACAAACACAAAAAGACTCTGGAAAATGAGAAGAAGCCAGACAACCTGAGGATATCAGGACCCAGAAATGACAGAGTGGTGAGGTCCCTGAATTTTCTTTTTGCCTCATCTCAGATTTGGAGCAGAAAAAGCCAGCAATCCAACGTTAATGGCTGAACGCCAAAAATGCCCTCAACAAATATCTACTGTCTCTAGCCAAAGAACCAGGAAAGGGGGAGCCAATCAAGAATAAAACTTTTAGACAAATACTGCTGTCCTCCAGCCAAACAAAAAAGAAAACCTCTGATCTCACCGCTACTCATGCCAGTAAAAGTGGAATGGGACTGTAGACTTCTAACTTCATGAGGCTGTAATGAAGCTTTCCAATACCCCACCACATATTAGAGAAGGCCAAGTAAGGAGCTGGGACCTTTCCCCTTGCTGGCTGATAATGTGGCCCACCCACTGCAATGACAGTAGATATCATGTGGGGAACCTATCTCCACCTTCCCCCAGCTGTAGTGAGTCACCCCTTACCTCTAGGAGGCCTAGAAGAGATTCAGGACTTTCACAGTCACTCACTCAGCAGTAAGAAGGCTACCCCTACCAAGGAGTCAGTGGAGACCACAGAGGAGCCAGAATTTCCACCCCTACCCAGCATTAAGGAATGGTAGCACCACTGTTGGGTATCAGCATAGATCCAGTGGGGAACTTGAGCTTCTATCTCCACCCAGCATGAGTTGGTAATGAGGTGGAGTCACCCTTCCCCAGCTGAAGCAGTATCCAAAAAGTTAAAACAGAAACTTTAAATAAGACACAGCACACAGAACATAATACTCAAAATATAATATGAAAATGACCAGGTTTCTCAGTAAAAAATTACTCATCATACCAAGAACGAAGAAAATCTCAAACTAAATGAAAAAAACAATAAATCGATGCCAAGACCGATATGACAAAGATGTTACAATTACCTAACAAAGTGACAGAAAAAGAGAGGAAAGAAAGCAGGGTTGAAAAAGTACCTGAAAAAATAATGGCTGAAAATTCCAAAATTTAGCCAGAAATATCAACCTATAGATTTAAGAAGATAAATGAATCCCAAATAGTAAAAAACAAAGAAAATCCACGCCAAGACATAAACGAAGTTCAAACAGAATATATTCCAGTGATGCAAATCTGGTTTAATAGTTAAAAATCAATCAGTATAATCTATGATATTAGCAGACTAAAGAAAATCATATATATTAATTGATTCAGAAGAAGCATTTGACAAAATTTAATACCAGTTAATGATTTAAAAAAAAATCTCAGGAAACTAAGAATAGAGTAACTTCATAAACTTGATAAAGAGTATCTACAAAAATCCTACTGCTAACATGATGCTCAATGGTGAAAGACTGAATGCTTTACCTCTGAGATCAGGTAAAAAGCAAGGATGTCTGCTCCCAGCACTGTCACTTAACATAGTTCTGGAGGTTCTAGTCAGTGCAATAAAACAAGAGAAAAAAATAAAAGGTATGCAGATTGGGAAAGAAGAAATAATGTAAAATAGTACAGTCACTCTGGAAAACAGTTTAGCAATTTCCTTAAAAACTAAACATGTAACGGCCATACTACCTAGCAGTTGCAATCCTGAGTATTTATTCCAGAAAGATGGAGATTCATGTTGACAAAAAAAAAAAAAAAACCTGTACACTAATGTTTATGACAGCTTTATTTGTAATAGCCAGAAACTAGAAACAATCTAGACATTTTTCAACAAGTGATTGATTAAACAAATGGTTATATCCAAATGGTGGAATACTACTTAGTGATAAAAAGGAGTAAATTATGGATACATGCAACAACTTGGGTAAATCTCTACAGAATTATTCTGATGGAACAGCTAACCTTAAAAAGTTATATACTGTAAAATTCCGTTTGTATAACATTGACAAAATTATAGAAATGGAGAACGTATTTAGTGGTTGCCAGGGGTTAAGTAGGAAGTGGAGGGTGGGGGGAAGCTGGTGTAACTATAAACTGGCAATACAAGGTACCCTTGTGGAAACGAAATGTTCTCTATCTTGACCGCAATGTCAATATCATGGCTGTAATATTGTACACATTTACAACATGTTACCATTGAGATAAACAAGGTAAAAGGTACAAGGGATCTCTCTGTAGTACTCCTTACAACTTCATGTCAACCTACAATTATGTCAAAATTAAAAGGCTTAACTAAAAATGGCTTCAGAATGCATTATGTATGCTTTCACTTATGGAAAATTAAATATATCTGCATACTCATTTGTGCAATCAAGTGGTCTGATGTATGATCACCAAACTGTTCATAGTAATTGTCCTTGGGTGTGGGATTTCAAGGAATCTTGCTATTTTCTTTTTGAAATGTTAAAATGTTACATGAGTAATATTCATGATACATAAATATTCTTACTGTAAAATAATGGAAGTGAAAATTAAAAGCAAATCTCCCAAGTAACTCTCCTCCCCAAAGGTAATAATTGTTAACATTTAGGTTTGTATTCTTCCAGACACAGCTCTATAATTGCAAACATATGTGAATATATATATATAATTTTTTTTAGGATCATGTACAATAAATAGAATTTAAGCTGTAATTCTGTTGCTTGTTTGAAAATATATATGATTTGAAGATATTTCTATGTCTACAAATACTCAAAGCTACTTGATCTTTTTCATCAGAACATAATTGTCCATAATTAATCTAATTAGTCCACATAGGTTTAGATTATTTTCCATTTTTTATAATTATGAACAATGCCATATACACATTCTTACAGATATAAAAATACTTCTATAGGATAAATTCTTAGAGAGGAAAGTGCTAGGGCAAAATATATGTTCATTTTAAAAGAAAGAAACCACCAAATTTCCCTCTAAAAAAAACTAGACTAAATATACACCTTCCCACAGTGTATGAGAATATTTCTTTCAAAATATACTAATACAGAATCTTATCAATCCAACTCATTTAATTTTTAAAATTTTACTTAAGAAAATACAAAAAATAAAGTATATTAAGATATTTTTTTCACCCCCAGTAAGACAAAAAATAACTTGGCTACATTTCACTTCCTTCCTACCCTACCCCCACCAGTTCTGCCAGCATCCACATTAGAAATCCTCTGTGATTTAAATATCCAATTGTTATTATTTTTGTCATACCCAGCAAACATTTAGACTTTATTAGATTTACAGGTACTTTTGCTCCCCGATGTTACTTGCATCCTGTGTCTTCCTCTTTTACTTCCTTTTGTTTTTACTAGAAAACAGCCTCAAGTAATTCTTTCAAATGGAATCTGTGGGTGGAAAATTTTCTAAGCATATCCGAAAATAGCCTTAGCCTTGACTCACCAGTGCTACTTTAGGAATAGAATTCTAAGTTTAAAATAATTTTGTCTCAGAATTTTGAAGACCTTATTTCTTTGTTTACAATACCCAGTATTGCTTAAAAAAAGCCTAATGACAATCTGATTGCCACTCACTTGTGTTTAAGCTGCTATCTGTGTAAGCTTTTAGACATCTCTTATCCTTGGAGATCTACCATTTCACTAGTGTCTAGTTGTAGGTCTCTTTTTATACATCCTGCTTAGTATTACATGGTCCTTTCAACCTAAAGATGTATTGCTTTCTCCAGATCTGGACATTTTTTCCTCTTATTTAATTGATCCTTTCTCCCATCTGTTCTCTCCCTCCTTTCCTGGGACATTGCTATTGCATGGACATGGGTATTCAAGGTCTATACTTTATTCCTTTTAATGTTTTTCTCATAGTTTCTGTGGTAGACAGAATAAAGCCCCCTGCCTTCCTACCAAAGAGGTCCAGATAATGCTGGATAATCCAGAGGTCTGGATAATGCTATCCAGAATCTATTAAATATGTGGCCTTACACGGAAAAAGGGACTTCACAGTTGTGATTAACTTAAGAATCTTGAAATGGGAAAATTATCCTCAATTATCTGGGTGGACCCAAGAAGGAAGCAGTAGAGCCAGAACCAGAGAAGAGGTGACAACAGAAGCAGAGATCAGAGACACGGGGAGAGAATCGCTTGAAGATGCTGTGTCGTTGGTGTTGAAGACAGAAGGAGTCAAAGCCAAAGAATGCAGGTGTCCCCTAAAAGCTGGAAAAGATTCTCTCCTAAAGCCCCCAGAAGGATGAGGCAGCCCTTCGAACACCTTGATTTTAAGGCTCTGACCTCCACAACTGTAAGATAATAAATTTGGGCTGTTTTAAGCCTATTAGGCCATTTGTAACGGCAGCAATAGGAAACTAATGCACTTTCTAATTAACCCTTTGTTATTTTGCACTGCATTCTGTATGAACTACCCGCTTCTTATGGTATATTGAGTTGGTTTTCAGCTCCGTCCTTTCAGCCATTTAACCTGTTAATTGAAAAGTCTTGTTTTGGTGAGGGTTGTTTTTATTCGCAAGAACTCTGATTGTACCCCCTCCCCCCCCCCCCCTTCAGGGGACTATTTGCCTTTTACAGATGCATTGTCCGCTCAAATCTAAGAATATTAATTGTGCTTATTGTTGAGTTTTCTTTATTCCTCTATTGTCCCCATTTCCTCAATGTTAGTTTTTCCATTTGTGACTTGGAAGCTCTCGCGGTATTAGTTTCCCATAAACGCACGGCAACTCTCAGTGTTTGCTCTTCATTATATTTGAGAATCTCATTCACTCAGACGATAGTCCTGGTCACTCTGGCCAGTCCCTGATAATTGTAGGAGGGGAACAATAAAGACAACTTGACAGAATGAATATAGCTTACCGTTTGAGTCTAGGGAATTCTTTCCATTGATCACGAGGTGATAGGAAAAATGAAGGCCATGCCACACAGGTGCTAACAATCAGACTAGATGCCAGTCAGTATGCTAGCTCACTGGGGCATGCTCCAGGAGACCAGCCTCCTCCCCTTCCCTACAAAAAGTCCCAAGTTGCCTGGGCTCCCCCTCATCCTCAGAAAGCTACACTTCTGTGTCTATCTTGGGGCAGATGCTAGAGTGTGTGTTTCCCTTTTTCTTATTTTTTAGGTGATGCATGTGTGTGTATATGTCTGCACTTGTATACTTGGGTCTGAGTCTGCCTTTTCTTCTCTCGTAGGCATCCGAGTTAGTTCAGAATTCGCTTCTATTTAGCCTCCTGTTTCTAATGCAAACTCAAAGCTTATGAAATTTGACTTACTTCATCGTGCCCAATGTAAGATATATAAACCACTATTTTATTTCAAGTAAAGAATCTTATATAATGTGGAAGCTTGTACTGAAGATTTATCATTGTTCCCAGTTTCAAAAGGGAATCCTTCACAACCCCAGAGGCATCTCCCTGCCCCATAGATTCATGGAGAAACAAAAGAGTGCATGAGGCTGTTGGCAATGCATATGTGAGAGGAGTACTTTCATATGTACTCTAAAGTCACTTTTAAAAATACTCTGTTGTCGGGGCGCCTGGGTGGCGCAGTCGGTTAAGCGTCCGACTTCAGCCAGGTCACGATCTCGCGGTCCGGGAGTTCGAGCCCCGCGTCGGGCTCTGGGCTGATGGCTCAGAGCCTGGAGCCTGTTTCCGATTCTGTGTCTCCCTCTCTCTCTGCCCCTCCCCCGTTCATGCTCTGTCTCTCTCTGTCCCAAAAATAAATAAACGTTGAAAAAAAAAAAAAATTCTGTTGTCACCTTTAAAAATAATGGTGTCAATAATTAAGTTTGAAAATAAATTAAAAACAAATATCTGTTGTCCTAGGATAAGGCAGAAAGAAAGTGTCATTAATAAATATCACTAGAGGGGTGCTTGCTTGGGTGGCTGAGTAGGTTAAGTGTCCGACTTCGGCTCAGGTCATTATCTCGGGGTATATGAATTCCAGCCCCATGTCGGACTCTGTGCTGACAGCTCAGAGCCTGAAACCTGCTTCAGATTCAGTGTCTCCTTCTCTCGCCCCTCCCCCACTCACTCTCAGTCTCTCTCTCTCTCTCAAAAATAAACATTAAACTTTTTTTTTAAATATATACATACATACATGTCATTAGATTGTAGTGTTCTAATTTGATATAAATCCCAAAACTCCAAATCACAGACCTGGAAAGAACGTTAAAGTCAACTAATTTTAGACCCTCATTTTACAAATGAAGAAACTGAATCCCTTAGAGTTTAAATGATTTTCAAAAGAACAAAGTCTTTGTAGACCCAGAATGGTGAATCCTAAACTACTGTGCTTCTATGATAAATTGTTTAGAGTTTTCTTTAATCTCTTACCACCTAGATATTTGGTAGCACCACCGAAGTAACTCCCTTGTTTATGCTGAATTATCTGATTAGTGATTGCATTCTAAATAGAGAAGACACTGATTTGTTGCACATTCTATCCTCCAAAAGTAATGACCAGCCTCTCCATCTATCTCCCTAAAAAAAAAAAAGGTATTATTTTATAGTAAGCACAATCCAAGCCAATTTCTTTCTAAACAGATTCTTTTAAAAATGAAATGATCAGGGGGCGCCTGGGTGGTTCAGTCGGTTAAGCATCCGACTTCAGGTCAGGTCATGATCTCATGGTTTGTGAGTTCGAGCCCCACTTCGGGCAATGTGCTGACAGCTTGGAGCCTGGAACCTGCTTTGGATTCTGTGTCTCCTTCTCCCTCTCTGCCCCTCCTCCACTTGTGCTCTGTCTCTCTCTGTCTCTCAAAAATAAATAAATGTAAAAAAATAAAAAATAAATGAAACGATCAGGGAAATCCAAACCAAAACCACAATGAGATATCACCTCACACCTGTCAGAATGGCTAACATTAACAACTCAGGCAACAACAGATGTTGGCGAGGATGCAGAGGATCTCTTTTGCATTGTTGGTGGCAATGCAAGCTGGTGCAGCCACTCTGGAAAACAGTGTGGAGGTTCCTCAAAAAACTAAAAATAGAACTACCCTACGACTCAGCAATTGCACTACTAGGTATTTATCCACGGGATACAGGTGTGCTGTTTCGAAGGGACACTTGCACCCCCATGTTTATAGCAGCACTGTCAACAATAGCCAAAGTATGGAAAGAGCCCAAATGTCCATCGATGGATGAATGGATAAAGAAGATGTGGTATATATATATACAATGGAGTATTACTTGGCAATCAAAAAGAATGATATCTTGCCATTTGCAACTATGTGGATGGAACTAGAGGGTATTATGCTAAGTGAAATTAGTCAGAGAAAGACATATATATGACTTCACCCATACGAGAACTTTAAGATACAAAACAGATGAACACAAGGGAAGGGAAGCAAAAATAATATAAAAACAGGGAGGGGACAAAACATAAGAGACTCTTAAATATGGAGAACAAACAGAGGGTTACTGCAAGGGGTGTGGGAAGGGGGATGGGTTAAATGGATAAGGGGCATTAAGGAATCTACTCCTGAAATCATTGTTGCACTATATGCTAAATAACTTGGATGTAAATTTTTAAAAAATAATTAAAAAAATGAAACAAAAGCAGTAAGAAGAAAGAGAGCTGTACAATGGTGGGCTGAAATACTCTAACTAGAGAGGACCTCAGAGTTCACGCACCAGTAAAGAAAAGTAAGGCCTGGCAAGGCTTCCATCTAACATTCTCATTTTGAGGCCCAGCTTTAGTACTAATAAGCTGGATGACCTTGAGTGAGACATGTACCTATACTAGGTTTGGTTTCTCCACAGTTAGTTCTCAGATTTCATTTTTATAATTATCTGATTTCCTCTAAGATTAAGAAAATTTCTTTTAAATTACAGAAAAATGTAATATTTTCAGCCCAATTAGATTCACTTGTAAAATTGGAAAAATATAGTTACCTTTCTAAGCAAGGAAACAAAAGATTGTATACCAAGATGCATAAACTTAATTCACAGATTCATGTTATCATCACTCTCCAAACCCCAGGGCTCAATAGCATTTCCCCAAATAGTCACTCTCACATCAATGTGGAGCTTAGCTGGCTTCAGAATGTTATGGTCCACAGCCAATTTATGTTGAGGAGAAACATCATTACAACTGGTATTTTTCCAAACTAGGATTAAAATTTTTACCGAGAAATGCTGCACACGCTAGCCAGTGTTACCAGATTCTGTTCTGAGTTGCTCAATGCAAATGAGCCCAATTTAGTAATTAAGTATCATTTTAACTTTACATCAAAATACTTTTTAATTTTTTATTTTGCATTACTTGCTAGCTACACTTTCACAGAATATTAGAAATAATTTCCTTCACTTAATCCTGGTAATTTAACTCTTTTGCTGTTTGACAGAAAATTTTCTCTCCATTCTGTTTCAATTGATGTGAAATTTGCATGACTGATGTTGCTTTCAAATTAAACAGCCCGTGCATAACTATTGCTATTACATGGGGTGCAATTATAAGTGTCAAAGCTGCAGCTGGCTTCCTCCTCTTCCTTTTAGCTAAAGAAAAATCACTGAGCAGCACTAGTGGGATAAAGCTTCTGCCAAGGTCTCTGAGACAAAATTATGTATTACATGCAAATCAAGCATGCACTACAATTTTGTGAAATAAATCCTTAGAAAAGTCTTAGTTAGTCCATTTTACCACCCTTATATGTAATGATGCTTTTATTAAAATATGTAATGGCTTAATCAGTCATCATTTATACCTACTGGTTCATGACTTGAAAAGACAATTCTTTCGATAAGACCATGTGGAAATTTAATGATGTGATATTAGTTATTTTGAAGAACAATTTACTGGCAAGTTTGTATTAATAGGCTATTTTTAAATACTCAACTTTTAATAAATAATACATGCTAATGCTAATCTTTATATCTTATATATTTATAAGTTACGAGATTTATAAAATTTCTAATCATTTATGTGTATTATCTTGCTTGTGCCACAAAACAATCCACTGGTGCAGGTAGAGGTGATCTCTATTCTACAAATGTTATATACAAGGTAATATATGACCATTGTCTAAACAACAGCACTGGCCCAGAGGAAGCACTCAATAAACAGTGTTTTATGTCCTCCAAAATCTGCTGGAAGCCAAGTCTTCCAGTTCTCAATCTAATGCTTTAATGCTTTACATCCCCCATCACAGACTCTATAGATAAAATGTTAAACTCCAATAACAAAGTATCAAACAGCCATTCTCATAACTACAGGGCAGAGGACCACTCTGCTGTCTCCTGGGGCTTTATGTAAGGAAAGGAAGCAAACACCATTCTCCCCCAGTCAGTGGGGGAGAAGCACATTTGAGCCTGGAACAGAAGTTAGAAGAAAATGAGTTTTCTCATAACAAGTACCCAGGCTCCCTATGGCTGCATTTTTTTTTTTTTTCTCCACTATGGAAACTTTCACACATACACAAATGCAGGGAAGGGTAGTATACAAACCTTCATGGACCATCACACATCTTCAGTAATTGCCAACATCTTCCTTATCTTTTTTTTTTTTTTTTTTTTCTACCTACTGCTTGTGTGGCCTCACCTGATGTCTCAACTGCTGACCGTGTGATTTCCACAAGGTCAGTGCACTCAGTGGCTGGAGGAGTAGCTGGAGGGGGAGAGATCAACTCTCACACCTCTTATTTCCTGCCCCACCTCCAAACCAGCAGACAAATTAATTCAGGTCTCAAGAACCAAAAAAGGTGCAGAAGATTGTGGCCTAATTCCCTATTAATTCTGATTTGGGTTGATTTTGACTTGCTGGTCCCAAGTATGATCTAACATAAAAATGTCTTCCTCTCAAACATAAATCCATTAACTTGTGGGTTCCACTACTTCTGAATCCCCTTACCAGTCTCTGCACATGGTTGATTTTTCTTCTAGTATTCTGCCTTAAATCCCACTCCTATCTAAATGTGTCTCACCCCTCTCTTTGGAGTTAACAAAATTTTTACCTTCCTTTCACACCTAGAAGGTCACCTTTTACAAAATAAGTGCATATTTATTGATTTTCATCTTAAATTTGAAAGTTTTTATGAAAGTTTGAAAAAAGACTATGATAAATTGAGGCAAAATGGTAGTTCCACAAGTTATATAATTTAAACAACACAGAAGGAAAGTGACTTAAGGACCCAGCAATTAAAATTTTCTTTTAGAGGAAGGGGAGTTAAGATGGCAGAGAAGTGGGGAGACCAGGATTTTCCTCATCCTGTACCTGGAACACCCAGGATATGGATCTACAGATTGGCAGAAGGACCTCCACAGTTGGAGGGAGACAGGTTGGCAGGATTGAGGTGTGTGTATGTGAATTGGGTGAGATAAAACAATGTAGGTACAGAAGGGATAGAACCTTCTGTGCAGAGACAAAATGGAGAGACAGTGACAGGGCTTGTGAAAGTCGACATCAAGTTAGCACAAGAGGAAAACCTCTCTGGAGGATGGAATGGGGAATGAGAATACCCACAGTGCCAGTTTTTATTCTGCAAACAATCTTAGGAGCTGAAACTCAGAGGTTTCAAAAGTGTGAAGCCAGAGCTGTGTATGCATGCCTGGGTAGGAGGGGAGCTGGCCCCAGGGTGTGGTAGGGATCTCAGGGGCGCACTGGGAGAGAATAGTCCCTTTCCTCTGTGGGAAGAGGGTTGATTGCCCCCTGTCCAAGGACAAAAGACCCTGCAGGCACCAGCCAAAGGCCTTTTATCAGCAGGGTGGAGTGGAGCTATACCAGAACAGGATCCAGAGGTGAGGGTTCTTTAAGGCATTGGGTTTTGAATTCCAGCCAAGTGCCTAGGAGGCAGGGGAGGCTCTAGAGCAGGATAAGCCAATTTCCCAGGCTACTCTGTGAAGTTTGCCTGAACAGCATGGTTTGAGACACCCAATCCAGGGAGGAGAGATTGGGTTGTTGCCATTTTTCTCAGCATCAACATGGTGTGGCTTCAGGGAGCAGTATAGCAGCCCCCAGTGGAGGCAGGACCTGCTTACACCAAACAGCGCCCCTCTGAGCCTGGTACCTGCTTACCTACCAGAGTGGAAATTGACACTGACTGGCCAGCGGGCCTCTCCCCCAGACCAGCACAGCCTCCGGTCCCAGGCACCAAAAAACATTGTGTTTTTTGGACTCTTTTTTTTTTCTTTCCTTTTCTTTTCTTTTCTTTTCTTTTCTTTTCTTTTCTTTTCTTTTCTTTTCTTTTCTTTTGTTTTCCACCCTCTTCTTTTTTTCTTTTCGAATTAGGCTCATAGTTTCTGATTTGTTTTTGGTCAATATTGATCAGGCATTTTATTATTCTCTTCTTTATCCACTTTTTCTCTTTCTTCCTCTTTATTTTCCACTCTCTTTCTCTGGAAGTCTTATAGTCTCTTAGTCTCTTATAGTCTTTTGATTCTTGGTATTCTTTTCTCCCCTGTCATTTTTCTTTTTTTATGGGATCAGTCCCCCCCACCCCCCCACTCCCACTTTTCCTATTTGTTCCAGGGTTACCTCAACAAACAAATCAAAGAACACTTGGTTGAAGGTCCAAACACTCCACCACTGTAAGCAAAGAGGAGCTCTGCAGAGGACTGACCAGGGCGGGAAAGAGCAGCCAAAACACAACGACAGAGTGCATGCAACATACACCAAAAACACTCCCTGAAGTAACAAGTCCTGGATAGTGTATGACTCCTTTTTAATATAGTAGTCATTGCAGGTACAAGACACATAACAAGCTTTTAAAACTTGCAAAAGACAGAAACATAGCCAAAACAACAAAACGAAGGAATTTTCCCCAAAGGAAAGTTCAAGAAGAAATCACAGCCAGAGAATTGCTCATAATAGACATAAACAATATATCCGAACAAAAATTTAGAACAACAGTTATAAGACTAATAGCTGGGGTTGAAAAAAGCATAAAAGACAACAGAGAAACTCTTGCTTTAGAGATCAAAGACCTAAGAACTAGTCATGATGAATTTAAAAATGCTGAAACAGAGATGTTAAATAAACCAGATATAGCAAGAAAGAGGACGGAAAAAGCAGAGAAGAGAATAGGTGAAATAGAAGATAAAATTATGGAAAATGATGAAGCTAAAAACAAATAGGGAAAAGAAATTAGTAGATCATGAGGGGAGAATTAGAGAACTAAGTGATTCCATAAATGAAACAATATCATATCATAGGAGCCCCAGAAGAAGAAGAAAGAGAGAAGGGGGCAGAAGGTTTACTTGAACAAATTATAGCTGGGAACTTCCCTAATCTGGGGAAAGAAACAGGCATCCAATTCCAAGAGGCACAGAGAACTCCCTTCAAAAACAGGTCAACACCACTACATATCATAGTGAAACTGACAAAATATAAAGATAAAAAGAGAATTATGAAGGCAGCTAGGGGCAAATGGGCCTTAACCTACAAGGGTAGACACATAATGGTAGTAACAGACCTTTCCACTGAAACTTGGCAGGCCTGAAGGGAGTGGCAAGAAATATTCAATGTGGTGAATAGGAAAAATTATGCAGCCAGGAATCCTTTATCCAGCAAGCCTGTCATACAGAATAGAAGGAGAGATAAAGGCTTTCTCAGACACACAAAATCTAAAGGAGTTTGTAACCACTAAAACCAGCCCTGCAAGAGATCCTAAGGTGACTCTGAGCAGAAAGTAGCAGACTACAAAGGACCAGCGACATCACCACAAACACGAAATCTACAGATAACACAATGGCACTAAAGTCACATCTTTTAATAATCATTCTGAAGGTAAATGGACTAAATGCCCCAATCAAAAGATATAGGGTATAAGAATGGATTAAAAAACAAGATCCATCTATATGCTGCCTATAAGAGATTCATTTTAGATAGGAAGACACCTGCAGATTGAAAATGAGGGGATGGAGAACCGTCTATCATGCTAATGGACATCAAAAGAAAGCTGGAGTAGCCATACTTATATCAGAGAAACTAGATTTTAAAACAAAGACTGCAACAAGAGATGAAGAATATTATGTCATCATTAAAGGGTCAATCCATCAAGAAGAGCTAACAATTATAAATATTCATGCCCCTAACATGAAAGCACCCTAATATATAAATCAATTAAGCACAAAAATATGCAAACTTATTGATAATAACATCATAATTGTAAGCAACTTTAATATACCACTTAACAACGGACAGATCATCTAGGGAGGAAATCAATAAAGAAACAACAGCTCTGAATGACACATTGGACCAGAGGACTTAATAGATATATTCAGAACATTTCATCCTAAAGCAACAGAATACAAATTCTTCATGAGTATACATGGAGCACTCTCCAAAATAGATTACATTTTGGGTCACAAAACAGCCCTCAACAGGCACAAAAAAATTTAGGTCATACCATGCATATTTTCAGATCACAACGCTATGAAATGTGAAATCAACCACAAGAAAAAATTTGGAAAGCCCCCAAATACATGTAGGTTAAAGAACATTCTACTAAACAAGGAATGGGTCAACCAGGAAATTGAAGAAGAAATTAAAAAAATATATATAATATATATACGGAAGCAAATGAAAATGAAAACATGACAGTACAAACACTTTGGGAGGTAGCAAAGGCAGTCCTAGGAGGAAAATACATTGCAATTCAGGCCTATCTCAAGAAGCAAGAAAGGTTCCAAATACACAACCTAACGTTACACCTAAAGGAGCTAAAAAAGCAGCAGCAAATAAAGCCCAAAGACAGCAGAAGAAGGGAATTAATTAATTAGTTAATTAATTCTATAAACAATACAGAATCCAGAAAATCAATAGAACATGTCGATGAAACTAACAGCTGGTTTTTTGAAAGAATTAACAAAATTGATAACCCCCAGCCAGACTTGTCAAAAAGAAAATACAGGGGACACAAACTGATAAAATCAGAAATGAAAAAGGAGAGATCACAACCAATGCCACAGAAATACAAACAATTATAAGAGAATACTATGAATAATTATATCCAACAAACTGGACAATCTGGAAGAAATGGACAAATTCCTAGACACTCACACTCTACCAAAACTCAAATGGGAAGAAATAGAAAATTTGAACAGACCCATAGCCAGCAAAGAAATTGAATCAGTTATCAAAAATCTCCCCAAAAATAAGAGTCCTGGGCCAGATAGCTGCCTAGGGGAATTCTACCAGACATTGAAAGAAGACTCAATACCTATTCTTCTCTAACTGTTCCAAAAAACAGACAGGGAAGGAAAGCTTCCAACTCATTCTATGAAACCAGCATTAACTTGATTCTAAAATTAGACAAACACCCCATGAAAAAGGGGAATTACAAGCCAGTATCCCTAATTAACATGGTTTGAAAAATTCTCAACACGATACTGGCAAGTCAAATTCAACAGTACATTAGAAGAATTATTTATGATGATCTAGTGGGATTCATTCCTGGGCTGCAGGCCTGGTTCAATATTCACAAATCAATCAACGTGATACACCACATTAATAGAAGAAAGGATAAGAACCATATGACCCTGTCAATAGATGCAGAAAAAGCATTTAACAAAATATAGCATCTTTCTTGATAAAAACCCTCAAGAAAGTCGGGATAGAAGGAACATACCTTAACATCATGAAAGCCATATACAAAAGGACCACAGTTAATGTTATCCTCAATGGGGAAAAACTGAGAGCTTTCCCCCTGAGATCAAAAACACAAAAGGGATGTCCACTCTCACCACTGTTGTTCAACATAGTGTTGGAAGTCCTAGCCTCAGCTATCAGACAACAAAATGAAATAAAAGGCATCTAAATGGCAAAGAAGTCAAACTTTCAATCATCACAGATGATGTGATACTCTACATGGAATACCCAAAATATTCCACCAAAAAACTGCTAGAGCTGATACATGACTTTAGCAAAGTCACAGGATATAAAATCAATATATAGAAATAGGTTCATTTCTATATACCAATAATGAAGCATCAGAAAGAGATATCAAGGAATTGATCCAATTTAAAATTTCACCAAAAACCATAAAATGCCTAGGAGTAAATCTAACCAAAGAGGAAAAAAAAAATCTGTACACTGAAAACTATAGAAAGTTTATGAAAGAAATTGAAGACACAAAGAAATGGAAAAACATTCCATGTTCATGGATTGGAAGAACAAATACTGTTAAAATGTCAATACTACCCAAAGCAATCTACACATTCAATACAATTCCTATCAAAATAGCACCAGCATTCTTCACAGAGCTGGAACAAACAATCCTAAAATTTATATGGAACCACAAAAGAACCCAAATATCCAAAGTAATGTCGAAAAAGAAATCTAAAGCTGGAGGCATCACAATTCATTAACCTGTATTACAAAGCTGTAATTATCAAGACAGTATGGTATTGGCACAAAAACAGACATATAGATCAACGCAATAGAATAGAGAACCCAGAAATGGACCCACAAATATATGGCAAATGAATTTTGACAAAGTAGGAAAGAGTATCCAATGGAAAAAAGACAGCCTTTTCAACAAATGGTGCTGGGAGAACTGGACAGCAACATGAGGAAAAATGAAACTGGGCTACTTTCTTACACCATACACAAAAATAAATTCAAAATGGATGAAAGACCTAAATTTGAGACAGGAAGCCATCAAAATCCTACAGGAGAAAACAGGCAGAAACCTCTTTGACCTCAGCCGCAGCAACTTCTTATTTGACATGTCACTGAAGGCAAGGGAAATAAAAGCAAAAATGAACTATTAGGACCTCATCAAGATAAAAAGCTTCTGCACAGCAAGGGAAACGATCAACAAAACTAAAAGGCAACTGACAGAATGGGAGAAGATATTTGCAAATGACATATAAGACAAAGGGTTAGTATCCAAAATCTATAAAGAACTTACCAAACTCAACACTGAAAAACAAATAACCCACTGAAGAATGGGCAGGAGACATGAATAGACACTTTTCCAAAGAAGACATCCAGATGGCAAACAGACACATGAAAAGATGCTCATCATTCATCATCAAGGAAATACAAATCAAAACCATACACCTGTCAGAATGGCTAAAATTAACAACTCAGGAAAGAATACATGTTGGGGAGGACTGGAGAAAGGGAAACCCTATGGCACTGTTGGTGGGAATGCAAACTGGTGCAGCCACTCTGAAAAACAGTATGGAGGTTCCTCAAAAAAATAAAAATAGAACTACCCTATGACCTACCAATTGAACTACTAGGAATTTATCCAAAGGACACAAAAATGTTTATTTGAAGGGACACATGCACCCCAATGCTTACAGCAGCACTTTCAACAATAGCCAAATTATCGAATGAGTCCAAATGTCCATCAACTGATAAATGAATAAAGAAGTGTATATATACAGTAGAACACTACTCGGTGATGAAAAAGAATGAAATCTTGCCATTTGCAACAACATGGATGGAACTGGAGGGTGTTTGCTACGTGGAATAAGTCAGTAAGACTTATTCATATATTAGGAACTTGAATTAGATATTTATTCCCGCCAGTGTAATTGTAGACTTCAAAACAATTTTCAGTTTAAAAGACATTTTTATTTTTATTTATTATTATTTTTTAAATTTATTTTCGAGTTAGTTAACATACAGTATAATCTTGGCTTCAGGAATAGAACGCAGTGATTCATCTTTTACACATGACACCAAATGCTCATCCTGAAGAGTGGAGGTATCATATGATTTCACTCATATATGGAATTTGAGAAACTTGACAGGTGAATATAGGGAAAGGGAAGGAAAAATAAGATAAAAACAAAGAGGGAGGCAAACCATAAGAGCCTCTTAAATACAGAGAACCAGCTGAGGGTTGCTGGAGGGGGGTGGCTGTGGGTTAAATGGGTGATGGGCATTAAAAGAGGGCACTTTTCAGGATAAGCACTGGGTGTCATGTGTAAGAGATAAATCACTGGGTTCTACTCCTGAAGCCAAGATTATACTGTATGTTAACTAACTCAAAATTAAAAAAATTTTTTGAAGTCCACAATTACTTATACTGGCAGGAATACCTACCTCAAGTCCCTAATATATGAATAAACTCGGGGCGCCTGGGTGGCGCAGTCGGTTAAGCGTCCGACTTCAGCCAGGTCACGATCTCGCGGTCCGTGAGTTCGAGCCCCGCGTCGGGCTCTGGGCTGGTGGCTCAGAGCCTGGAGCCTGTTTCCGATTCTGTGTCTCCCTCTGTCTCTGCCCCTCCCCCGTTCATGCTCTGTCTCTCTCTGTCCCAAAAATAAATAAACGTTGAAAAAAAAAAAAATTTAAATGAATAAACTCATCACTGGAACTACATGTGTTTTCTTTCCCCTGCCAAACTTTATGTTCTCATAACAAAATAAAATGGCTGCTACATAAACAGCAAATACTGAAATATAAAGTAAAAGCTGGGATGCCTGGGTGGCTTAGCTGAATAAGCATCCAACTCTTGATTTTGACTCAGGTCATGATCCCAGGGTCATGGGATTGAGCCCCGAATCAGGTTCTACACTGACAGTGTGGAGCCTGCTTGAGATTCTCTCTCTTTCTGTAAATAAATAAATAAATAAATAAATAAATAAATAAATAAATAAATAAATAAAATAAACATAAAAAAAATTATGGGGCACCTGGGTGGCTCAGTTGGTTAAGTGTCCAACTTCAGCTCAGGTCATGAGTTTGAGCTCTACAATGGGCCCTCTGCTGTCAGTACAGCATTCTGGGGGTGCTTTCATCCAACCAGTGAAATTCCTTTCAGTACACTTTCACAGGTCCTTAACGTACTTTGAAAAGTGACATCACCAAAATAGTGATATAGGTTGTTCCTAACTCACATCCCCCTCAAAGAACAACAACTATTCAAGAATAAGACACAAGTGAGAGAATCCTAGAATATGGGGGTAAGACTGAAGCACCCACTCTGCCCCACAGAGACTAAGACAGACTGCATTTGAGGAGTAAGAGAAGTGGCCACACATTGACTGCATTGCCTTCCCTGAGGCCAGTGCTGCACCATGTAGAGAGGTCTCCCCAGAGTGTCTGGTTCCTTCAGTGGGAAGAAAATAACCTGTGAGGACAACCAGCTACCACCCAGCATTATAGGAGCACTTTAGGGGCTTTGCAGGAGCCCCTATTCTGATCTCACACCATAGGGATAGCAGGGGAATCTATGGGACTCAACCACTGAGAATCTGGCTGTGACAGAGAAGTGGGGAGGAGCTTGCAACAATCATCACATGTATCTTGGCAGCCCAAATTCATACCTGCAGTGCCCAAGTAGAAATCCCAACCTGAAGCTTTGCTCATCTCCAGAACCAAATCAGTGGTACACTCTCTCCAGGGAACTTGGCAGGGTTCAGATCTGCCTATTCAGATCCTCAAACAAGCAATTTACCGGCCCAAGAACCCAGCTTGCTCACATCCAGGCAAGAAGCTGAATCACAGACCCACCCACTGTGGAGAGTGTCTTCCAGCCCCATCTGACTGAAAAGGCTGTAGACAACTTCTGGAAGCTACGTGGTCCAGCAGAACTTGAGCAGAGAGGTGGGCAGAGCCAGCAATCTACAGAGCAAAGCCATTGGCCCTATGTAGTCAGTGTAGTTGGGATGAGAGTTGGCTTCAATTAAGACAAGAAACAAAGAGCATTACTGGCTTTAGAGCTGCTTCCCCTGCTGTTCCCAGGCAGGGAATCTAATACATAGCCCTGCTCATCCTTGAATACAGACTTCAGCCTGTCCAACGAGGGAACCTAACCAGAGCACATGGAAAGCTTCATCACCTATTTAACAGTTTTACATACAGTGGCACTTGAACAGAGAGCACAGCCTGTAGTTTCCTTCATCAGCAGAACAAAGTTGGTGGCCTCATCTGACCAGAGAATTCAGTGCACACTCTGGACTGATTTGAGTGCTGAAAGAATGAGTTATACAGGCCCTGGGTTCTGTCCTGCTTCCCAGGACAGGGAAGCTAATTCATAACCCCAGATACTGAATATAGTACCCAGTGCCAGGTATTTACTAAGCCTGACCAAGAATCTAGGCAACCACAGAGCCCATCCTAGAGTCTTACTTGGGTAGGGAACCACAACAGCAATCCTATTCAACTGTTCTCAGTCAGTAGCACAACCTCCATCCCTTTCCTCAGAGTTTGAACAGTTGCCTCACCCAAAAATAGACCTTAATAACAGATCCCTACCTGCCCAAGAATATTACCAACAGACACACCCAAAATCCCAAAACTAGGATGACTGGTGAAAAACTTTCTCTGCCAAATCAAACAGGAAAGTCTGGAAGAGGAGCCTGTTTACCAAAATGAACATATATCAACACAAGAAATCAAGGATCACAAAAAAATCAGGTAAACATGAGACCATATAGGAAACTAATAAAGCTCCAGTAATGGCTGAAAACTTCCCAAACCTAGGAAGAGAAATGTACACCCAGATCCATGAGGCCCAAAAGACCTCAAATAGGTTGAATTCAAGTAGGGTGCATTGAGTTACATTATAATTAATTGTCAAAACTTAAAGACCAAGGAAGAATTTGAAGAGCAGCAAGAGAAAAGCGAGAAGTTACATACATAGGAACCCCCATAAGATTATTGGTGGATTTCTCAACAGAAACTTTTTGCATCAGGAGACAGTGAGATGACATGTTGAAAATACAGAAAGAGGGGCGCCTGGGTGGCTCAGTCGGTTAAGTGGCCGACTTCGGCTCAGGTCATGATCTCGCAGTCCGTGAGTTCAAGCCCCGCGTCGGGCTCTGTGCTGACAGCTCAGAGCCTGGAGTCTGTTTCAGATTCTGTGTCTCCCTCCCTCTGACCCTCCCCTGTTAATGCTCTGTCTCTCTCTGTCTCAAAAAAATAAATAAACGTTAAAAAAAAATTTAAAAAAAAAAAGGAAAATACAGAAAGAAAATAACTATCAACCAATAACTCTAAACCTAGTGAAGCCATCCTTTAGAAATGAAATAGGGATAAAGACTTTTCCAAACAAAAATCTGCAGGAGTTCATTACCACCATGTCTGACTTACATGAAATGTTAAAGGGAATTCTTCAAGTGAAAGTAGAAGAACTCTAATTAACATCATAAAAACATCAAAAGATAGTGTAAATCTCACTGGGTAATGGTAAATATATTGTCATAGAGATTCTGCAGTGTGATAATAGTGCTACATAATTTACTTAAAATTCACTTAATTCACCTAAAACTCTAATTAAAAGTTAAAAAATGAACGTAGTAAAAATAACCATTATAATACTTTTTATTAGTTATACAATATAAAAAAAAAAAACATGTAAATTGTAACACCTGTAGCCTAAAATGTGATTCGTGGGGAGAGGGGATAAAAGTATATAAAGTTTATGAATTCTATTGGAGGTAAGCTGTTATCAGTTTAAAATAGGGTGCAATAAGTTTACGGTTATTATATAATGATAAAGGAGTTCATACATCAAGAAGATATAACAACTGTAAATATTTATGTACCTAATATCAGCACACCTAAATATATAAACAAAAACTAATAGAGCTAAAAGAAGAAATAAATAGTAATACAGTAATAGTGGGAAATTTTAATACCTCACTCTCAACAATGGATAGATCATTCAGATAGAGAATCAATAAGGAAACAGTGGATTTGAACTATATAGAACAAATGAACCTAACAGAAATATACAGAAAATTCTATCCAACAATAGCAAAATACACATTCTTCTCAAGTACACATGGAATATTTTCTAGGATGGACCATATATTAGGCCACAAAACCAGTCTTAGCAAACTCAAGAAGACTGAAATCATACCAAGTATCTGCTATGACCACAATGGCATGAAACTAGAAATCAACAATAGGAAAACTGGAAAATTCACAAACACATGGAAATTAAGCAACACTCTCCTGAACAACAAATGGACCAAAGAAGAAATTAAAAGAGAATAAAAAAAGTTTCTTAAGACAAATGAAAGTGGAATCTTAACATACAAATGGATACATTTGCCATGTGATACAGCAAAAGCAATTCTAAGACAGAAGTTCACAGCAATAAATATCTACATTAAGAAGCAAAAAAGACCTTAAATAAACAACTCTATGCCTTAAGGAACTAGAAAACAAAGAGCAAACTGGGTCCAAAGTTACCAGAAGAAAGGAAATAATAACAATTAGAGTAGAAATAAATGAAGTAGAGAACAGCAAAGCAATAGAAAAGATTAACCAAACTAAGAGTTAGCTCTTTGAAAAAATAAACAAAATTGACCAACCCTTGGCTAGACTAACCAAGGAAGAAAAGTGAACGGACCCAAGTCAACAAAGTTACAAATGAAAAATGAGACATTGTAACTAATACCACACAAATTCAAAGGATCATAAGAAGCTACTATGAACAACTATATGCCAACAAACTGGACAACCTAGAAGAAATAGAAGAATTCTTAGAAACATACAACTTACTGAGACTGAATCAGAAAGAAATAGTAAATATGAATAGACCAATTACTAGTAAGACTATTGAATCAGTAATCTAAGATCTCCCAATGAAGAAAATCCCAGGACCAAATGTCAAACATTTAAAGAATTAACCCCAATATTCCTCAAATTATTCCAAATAATTGAAAAGGAGAGAACACTCCCAAACTCATTTTATGAAACCAGCATTATCCTGATATGGATACTTCTAAAAAAAAAAAAAAAAAAAGAAGAAGAAGAAAAGGATGCCACTAAAAAAGAAAACTAGAGGCCAATATCTCTGGTGAATATAGATGGAAAAGTTCTCAATAAAAAAACAGCAAACCAAATTCAACAGCACATTAAAAGGATCATTAATTATGAACAAGTGGTATTTATCCCTGGAGTGCAAGGACAATTGAACATATGCAAATCAATGTGATATACCATGTTAACAGAATAAAACAGAAGAACCATATTATCTCAATAGATACAGAAAAAGCATTTGATAAAATTCACCATTCATTTAAAATAAAAACCCTTAAAATTAGGCAAGGAATAAACAAACCTGTAATGTAATAAAGACCATATATGATAAGCCCACAGCTAACATCATACTCAAAGGTGAAAGGTTGAAAGCTTTTCCTCTGTGATCAGAAACTAGACAACAGTGTCCACTCTCATTACTTACATAGTATTAAATGTCTTAGCTAGACAAAACCGGCAAGAAAAAGAAATAAAATGTATCAGAATTGGAAAAGAAGAAGTAAAATTGTCTCTACTTGCAGATGATATGATTTTATATATAGAATAGATATGTTACACATATGAAACATACAGATACAGATAGTTAGAATATATGTAAGTTAAGGATACAAACCCTATGTGTCTAACTATTCTGCCTAGTTTGGGAAAGTCTCCATTGAGTTGGGATGCCTATCCAAAGCCTGTCCCAAAGAAGGGACAGATTTCTGTATTTCTGGCAGATGACAGAGAAGGGATCCCCTTGCTGTCATCTTATTTCTCTTACAATGATGCTATACAAATGGGGGTTCAGGGCTGTTTTCTTGCTTTGCAGTGGAAAAAAATTCAGGCACTGGAAGGTCAAGTGGTTCACAAAAGATCATACAATTTGTTAATCCCAGAGAAGGCAATTGATCTGAACCCGCTAAGTCTCATGCTCAGTGTCCTTTGCATTTGATGGCTCCATATGTCTCCACCCACCCCAACTCAGTCAATAATATGTTAAACACTCCTTGTTCTATGAGAACTATGCATCCCTTATTTCAAGACAAAGTTAGGAGACTATAGGCTTAAAATTTCCCTCTTATCTAATCCATGATGTAGGTAGGGAGAAAATAATGCTTTGCATTCCTAAAACCTAATTCTTTTACTTATATAAAAACCGTTGTTCTATGCCTTCTTGGCCTTTTCCTTTCTATATTAAATGACTATAAATCATTTATGCTTTCCTCTTTAACTGTAGCTCTAGGTGGTTTAATTCTTTTCACCACCTCCTTCTGAAGTCTTTCGAAGGTTTCCACATCTTTCTGAGATTGTGGGCTCCGAAACAAAATTGTGATAAAGGCCTGACTAGTGTTGAGTCTAGAAGGATCAGTGAGCTTTTTTTATGAAACTGTTTTCTTATTGACAAAAACCAGTAACTTGCCTTAATATTATAAAAATATGTGAAAATTTATATATTATTGATTCATGTTTAGTTCATCATCAGTTATGAGCTTTTTCTTCTATTTTCAAATACAACCAATGTACACTAACCAATGAATATGGATTTAGTTTTTCTTTTTTATAGTCTTCTGTCCTTTGCCTCTCCTTCCAACTAGTTGTATGTTTGTTTCTGCTTCTTGACATTATTGTCCAAGTATCCAGTGACCCGTGCTGTCAGTGAATTTAGTGCATGTGCACTGCATACACTTGGCCATCATTCAGATGACTAACAAAAATATTAAATGTGTCTGCCCATCAATCGTGTTGACATAACTACTCACATAAGTCTAACATATGTGCATATCCACAGATATATGGGCTACTGCCAAATGTACAAGTAGTGTTGAGAAAATACAGGACAATAAATATCAGCCTTTACAAACAGTGTTGTTAAGGAAGTAAATGTTTGTCATCAAGACTGGATAGAAAATCTCTTTATTCATAAATATGAGCATGTCTGAAAAGTACTGTGAAACTTCCCATTAAATTTGATGGATAAACCCATGCTGACTCATAAAACTTCACGAAAGAGGAAGTAAAGTGATAAACTAAAAATCTATAAGGACCAAGAGAATAGAAGAGGAGTCTATAGTGAAATTAAAAAAAAAAAAAAAATAGATAAGTGGAAACTGCCTTAATGGATCCAAGAACATAGACCCCAGAAGGAAAACATGACCCCTAAAATACTACAACTTTGTGGGGTGCCTGGGTGGCTCAGTCAGTTAAGCATCCAACTCTTGATTTTGGCTCAGGTGATCATCTCACGGTGTGAGTTTGAGCCCCATGTCAGACTCTGCACTGACAGAGCACAGCCTGACTGGGATTATCTCTCTCTCTCTCTCTCTCTCTCTCTCTCTCTCTCAAAATAAATAAATAGGCTTTGTTTGTTTAAAAAATAAAAACAAGATACTATAACTTTGAGACATGCAGATACTGCTAGATGAGAAAGAAGTAGAACTAAATATTTTTATCTTTTCAAATTATTTTTAGAAAGAGAGCATGAGTGGGGATAAGAACAGATGGAGAGAGAGAAAATCTCAAGCAGGCTCCATGCTCTGCACAGAGCCTGATGTAAGGCCTGATCCCATGATGCTGGGATCATGAACTGAGACAAAATCAAGAGTTGGCTGCTCAACCATCTCAGCCACCCAGGCACCCCAGAACTAAATATTTGCTGAAGATATAAGAAGCAATTAAACCACTAGGGGTGCCTGGGTGGCTCAGTTCCTTGAGCGGCCAACTCTTAATTTCATCTCAGGTCATGATCTCATAGTTCTTTTTTTTTTTTTTTTTTTAATTTTTTTTTTTTCAACGTTTATTTATTTTTGGGACAGAGAGAGACAGAGCATGAACGGGGGAGGGGCAGAGAGAGAGGGAGACACAGAATCGGAAACAGGCTCCAGGCTCTGAGCCATCAGCCCAGAGCCCGACGCGGGGCTCGAACTCACGGACCGCGAGATCGTGACCTGGCTGAAGTCGGACGCTTAACCGACTGCGCCACCCAGGCGCCCCTCATAGTTCTTAAGTTCAAAGCCTGTATAGAGCTCTGTGCTGTCAGCACAGAGCCTGCTTGGGATTCTCCCTCTCTCTCTCTCTGCCCCTCCCCTACTCTCTCTCTCAAAATAAATAAACATTTAAAAATACATTTTAAAAAATGATAGCATAACTGAAAACTCAAGAGAGGAGGAGTTGGAGGATAAAATAGAGGAAATTTTCCAGAAAGGAAATAAAAAAGACAAAGAATAGAAAAGAGAGGAAAAACACATGAAATTAAGTGATGAATAGAAAAAGATTCAATATTTAATTGTGAGAGGTCAAGAAAGAGAGAAGAGTGAAAATAATAGGATTAAATTATTAATGAAATAATTCAAGGAAATTTCCCATATAAATTTCTAGATCAAAATGATCTAGTAAATTCCCCAGACAGTGGATGAAAATAAACCTACATCATGACATATTTTTATAATGTATTAGACAGGACAAACTTCCAATTATAACAAGTCAAAACTTTCCAAAATATTCAGATAACTTTTTAAATTAATAAATTAAATTCTTAACTATATTAGTTCCTATTCCAATGTTTTTTTAAAAAAATATTCATTCTCTTACACTTTAAAGCTTAAAATCACAAAGTTATTGTATCAGATTCTCTTAAACACAGCAAATACCTTTAAATAATAAACAGATTATCTTGAGTTTAACACAAAAGCACTAATATTTAGGTTTGTTTGATTTTATCATCTGTGTTTTTAAATCAAAATTGTACTAGGGTTAAATCACTTACCCAATTTAGGTGGAGAATATTATTGTCTCACAAAGGCTAAAGTTTTGGGTTGAAATTATAGACCATGATGCCCTATGGAGCAGAGAAATAATGATTCCTGGATGATTCTACCCAAGACCACCCATGTTGCTGCTAACTCCTTCCAAAATTAATTGGATTCAACAAATCTCATTGCTCTCTAATTGGATTCTGGATTCTTTTCATGCTTTGACCAATTTTTATGACATCTTACTAGATTCTACATCCATCTAGCTATTATTATCATTGTATCAGCCACATTCTCTAGTCATTCTTCAGAAAGAAACCATAGTATTAATTCATTTTGGTTTATGAAGAGGATTCAAATCCTGGTTCTATCAGTTTCTAGCTCCACGACATGGACAGGTTGTCTAATCTCTCTGAATCTTAGCTTGCTCTTCAAATGGAAAACCTTTACAGGGTTTCATTAGTACTTTATGAGCTGTAAAAAAGCTATCGTAGTAAAGCAGGAACTGTTTGTATTCCCCAAGAGAAGCAGGAAGGAATAAAACAAAAGTAAGTTTTCCTCCCATATTATTTAGGGATAGGACACATGGAAAAGAAGTCGTTGTATTATTGCCCAAATAGGTGATACACTATAAAATAAAGAGAATTACTTTTAATTCTACACATACCATAATGTATATATCCAAATTATTATTATATTCTTCCAAGTACCCTTATACTATTACCATTTTCCATAATTGTTTGGCTCACTGATTTCAGAGTCCGTGATACATTTTTGTTAATATCCACAGTCCTGATCATTCTTGTCCCTTAAAGGTGAATTTGGTTTTAAAAATAAGTCACTTGCATACAAAGTTATTCATTGCCAACTGTTCCTTAACTGGGGACTGATTTATACACTGGAGGACTCTACAGCTGTGAAAAAAATAAGTGTGGAAACTATGTATAGATAAGAGATGACCTCCAAGATTTTCCTTAATAAGTTGAAGAGTTGTTCATGAGTATGTTGTTATTTATGTTGAAAAATACAAGAGAAGTGAAAACACATATGTATTTGTATTTACTTAAAATATGTCTGAAAGTATTCATGAAAGGAAAAGTTTGGTACCTTCTGGGTCATAGAATCATGTAAATATATTTAATATTAAAGATATTAAGGTTTTTTTACAAATCAAGTAAAGTCTGATGAATAAAGTGAAAGAGCAAGCTGAATAACATCTATGAATGAGGCTGAAAATAAGGAAATGAGAGTGATTTTCTTATGAAACCTACCAATTAATTTTTCATAGACAATTTAAAATTTCTTTTCCAGAAAATAGTTGATTTCTTCCTTAGGTAGATGAATGAACAACACTTATTTTGAGGTATACATTCTAGGATGTTTGTTGTTTTTAAAAAGTACAATATTCTCATTACTTTAGATTCATAACATATATGTTAACATACAAAAATAAAAGCTAATAGAAGAAAATAGCCTTTTGCTTTTCTATAATTTTGCAAATTATTGTTACATGTACATAGAAACATATATTCTCCAAGTAAACAAGTTATTTCTAGTATCAGAATTATTCTACTTTTAAAATTCATTCTGTCATTAATTATGAATAGTGGATAAACTTCTAATAAATAAATAAGAATTCCTTCAAAATTATATCCATTTTCTGCTACACTCAGCATTATAGATTACCTTTATCAATTTAGCTTTTTGTTTGAGTGTGTATGTGTGTGTTTTTAAAAGACCCATGTAATGATTAACAGTTTTCTGTTCCTTTCCACCTGTGGCTGTGTGTGTATTGACACAGCAACTAACATTTGTAGGTATGCATGTTGTCTATATATACATTCCCAAGCACACAGCCTCCATATTTAAAACATTAAGACTTGCTGTTGGTAGTAAATAAATAAATAAATAAATAAATAAATAAATAAAGTGTCATATTAGACTTGGTATAATAGATTTATCATTATCTTTTTAAAAATATAACATTAGTAAGGACAAAAACACAAGAATGGTAAATCACTCTTGCTTTCAAGGTCTGAACGTCCTTTCAAATAGTTAACTGCAAAATGCATAAAACTGTGAGACACATAAAAATGGTATGTAACAAATAGTAAAACATAATGGAAGTTTAACTGTTAAAAGAATAAAACCTGCTAAATGAATAATAGCAGTAGCCAAGCCGGCTATGATTTCATGCTTTTCCATTGTAAAATGTAGGAATCCATTCACATACAATTCCAGAGGGAAAGTTCCACAGTTTTAAGATATTTGTGGAGTAACAAGTCAGCTTCACTAGAATCCTCCCCATTTTAAAGACAAACAAAACCTGCTGATGCTGCACATTCCTGAGAGAAGTAAAGATTAAACCTCCCAAGAATTAGAACTGCTTAGTTACCTGCTTTTCAAAGTAACGTGCTCTATGCCCATACAAAAGATGGCCAAATAAGAAAGCACAATATAAGCAATTGTTATCATAAAAGGGCACATATTGTAAGAATTCAGTCTGCTCACTTGTACGATGGCTGGTAAGCTCCATTCTCTGCTTCTCTGGTTTCCTATATTGTACATACTCCCTCAACAAGACAGAATTAGTGTATTTTACAAAAGGCTGTTCCTTTCTTTTCTAATTCAACACAAATGGGAACTCATATTTGACAGAAACAACTGAACTGGAAAAAGTATAATTACTTCCTCCCTAATTCCTTTTAGTAGATTGATTGCACTGCTGACCTTAATCCTTTACTTTCTGTATTATGTGAGTTTGGAGTTCCTCCATTAAAGCAAAGTATATTTCCATACCAGTGTGACTTGCTTTGGCCAGAAGAATGAGGTAGAAGTTATGGTGCCCAGTTCCAAGCCTAAGCCTCAAGAGGCTTTGCATGTTTCCAATTACTCTCTTACATCTCTTCCATCATCCTTAGAAGCATCTTGGGGCTATCTGTTGGTCATAGGAAGAGGACAAGGAGAGATACATGGAGCAGAGCCACCTCCAGCCAACTACAGACATGAAAGTGAACCCAGCCAAGACTGGCCGAACTGTCCAGCTGACCTCAGCCTGGATAAGCTGATTGGCAGAGTGATAAAAAAATAGTAAGTAATTACTGTTTTAAGTTTTTGTATAGATTGTTATGGAACATCTAGTGATATATTCCTCCAACCCCGCCTTTTTCTTTTGCATTATTTCTTTCTACTTGAATGCTTCTCTGATCATTTTGTAGACTCATAAGCCACAGAAGTGTATCAATAATATATGAAGTATTTCCTTGGACTAGGAGTTCCAGTTTTATTTTAGGTTTTAAAATCTCTTCTACTCTCTTGGGGCACCAAGAGAGTGACTCAGTGACTGGGTGGGTCAGTCAGTTAGGCATCCAACTCTGACGTGGGTTAAGTGTCTGACTTCAGTTCAGGTCATGATCTCATGGTTCATGAGTTTGAGCCCCACATCCGGCTCTGTGTTGACAGCTCAGAGCCTGGAGCCTGCTTCGAATTCTGTGTCTCCCTCTCTCTGCCCCTCTCCCTGCCCCTCTCCCATGCTCACTCACACTCTCTCTCTCTCTCTCAAAAATAAACATTAAAAAATAAACAAAAAAAATTAAAAAATAAAATAAATAAAATAAAATCTCTTCTATTCTCTAAAAATTTTCTTTTTCAATTTTAGAGAGACAGCGTGCAAGTGAGGAAAAGGGACAGAAGTGGGGAGAGAGAGAATCATAAGCAGGCTCCATGCTCAGCACATAGCCTGATACAGGGCTCGATCCCACATCCCTGGGATCATGACCTGAACTGAAATCAAGAGTCGGACGCCCAACTGATTAAGCCACCCAATTTTAAAACTCTTTAAAAAGCACATGACAGGAAATAATCTGATTTTCCATACTCAACTATATCTTTAATCAAGTTAATTAATCTCAATAACATCAGATTATTCAAGGGAAAATGACATCATGCAAGATATTTGAAGTATTAAATGCTTACATAACCTCACTTAATAAGACATATTATTAAATGTTTATATATTCTCAGTCTTTACAAAAATCTTCTACATATCAGTTTATTGGTGATTGACTATCTTGGAAGAAGCCAAGTGAATATACTTTACAATGAACCTGCACCTACAAGAACTGACGAATCAATGAGAATGGGACTACCAAAAAAGTAAAAGGAGGAAAATCAATAAGGACTAGAGATGGATAACATCTAGAAAACAGCATGAAGATTTTCATAGATATAACCCTCAGCAAAACAATCATAACTGGCAAAAAAAAAAAAAAAAGAAAGAAAGAAAGAAAAGAAAAGAAAGAAAGAGAAGAAGAAACAGAAAAAGAAAAAGAAAAAATCAATACCACTTAAACTCTCTAGAAATTGTCATACGGACATACAGCAAGTGAAGACATATTTATTGAAAAAAAAATCTGCTAAATCTCACTAACAGCAATGAGAGTCTATAGCATTCAAACCACAATCTGTTCCATTCTTACCTCCCTCTAGTCAGTGTGACAGAAAATCCACTCTGGATGAAAGCAGCCAAGAACAGAGGGTTTTCTTCCCAGTCAAGCTCCCAAACAAGGGCTACAGTATTTCCCAGGAAAGACAGGCCACCAGCATTTCTCATCCCCATCTCCCTCAACTCCATGCTGCAAAAGCCCTATCTTAGGCAAAAATAGCTGAGGGGTATGAGGCTCTCTTCCTCTATCCAATGTTTATTCACAGGGCAGAAGTTCTACCTCACATGCAGCAGGCCAAGAATATTACTCCAGTTCACTCACAGGGCAAAGTCTCCAAGCCAGGAAAGCCTGAGAAGATCTGGAGGCCCAGCCCATGTACAGTATGCCACTTGTAAATCAGGGGTGTCATTCCTAGAGAATGAAGCCACTGTCTCCTTTCCCAAGTCTGGGGCAATGGTGCAGAGGCTTTTCCCAGGAGAGGGTCCAGATATAAGAACAGACAGTTCCTAATTGTTCTCTAAGGGAACTGACTTTTCTAGGAACAGAGAGTGGAATTTCAGGCCTAAGGGCACTCTCGGAAGCAATAGGGATTCTGGCGGTAAGTAATTAAGAGTAGGCTAGTAGCTGCATAGAGCAACAAATGAAACCATAGATCAGCCAGAAGTTAACCAGGGAAAAACAGAGCTAGGAAGACTCTTCCTGGGGTCAAAACAAACTTTAAAGAATAACCTCAAAAACTTCCCCTTCAAAGGGGCCCAAATTTAATTGGTTCAGATTGTGGAGTAATTCATGTTCCAGGGCATTGTCAAAAGCAAGAATGTAATCAATGAAGCTTAACTGCTAGGTGTGATACCAACATAGGCAGACAGGTTAACAGAACGGTCATGGAAAGAGACAAATAGTGCCCTGTGGTAAGAAAAATGCTGCATTGAAATACTCCAGTAAAGTCATAAACAAATAAAGAAGCAATAACAAACTCCATAGAGTAGGAGGCAGGGGAAGAAAAGGAATCTGTATACAGAGGTGCTACAATATATTATCTAAAATGTTTGTTTTTTAGTGAAAATATGTGAGCTTTCAAGGAAACAGAAAAGTATGACTCATACACAGGAGGGAAAAAGTAGGCAACTGCAAGTGCCTTGAGAAGAGGCCAGCTGTCAATGTACCAAAAAGACTTTAAAGCAACTATCATTAAGTAAAGAGGTAATGGAAGGTATGATGATAATGTCTGATTAAATTGGGAATATCAATTAAGATATAAAAATTATATTTCTAAAAAGAACCAAATTGGGATGCCTAGATGGCTCAGTTGGTTCAGCATCCAACTCTTGATTTCAGTTCAGATCATGATCCCAGGGTCATGGGATTGAGCCTTGTGTTGGGCTCCATGCTGAGTGTGGAACCTTCTTGAGATTCCCGCTTGTGCATTCTCTCTCTCTAAATTAAAAATTATAAAAATTAAAATAAAATAAATAAAAAACAAATTGAAATCCTAGAATTGAAAATTCAATAATTGAAATGAAATACTCATTAGAGGGGCACAACAATAGATTTGACCCGGCAGAGGAAACAATCAGCAATCTTGAAGACCGAGCAATAGAAATTATGCAATCTGAAGAATAGAAAGAAAAGAGAATGAAGAAAATAAACAGAGCTTCAGAGAAAAATGTGAAATGCCATTAAGCACACCAGCATACACATAACAGGAGTGCCAGAAGGAGAGGAGAGACATATGAAGTAGCAAAATTATATATAGAGAGATATATACATTTGAAGAAATAATGGCTTAAACTTCCCAAATATGATGTTTTAAACAATCTATGTATCCAAGAAGCTTTTTAAACTCTAAGTAGGATAAAAACAAAGAGATCCGCACTCAGATATGTCATAGTAAAAATGTTGAAAGCTAAAGACAAAGAAAAAATCTTGAAAGCAGCAAGAGAAAAAACCGGAGCAAGGAAACCACCAAAAAATTAATATCTGACATCGCATCAAAAATAATGAAGGCCAGAAGTGCCATGGGGTGGTATTTCTCAAAGTGTTGAAAAGCAGAAAAAACTGTGAACTAAAAAAACTAAAACTCTTATAACATGTAAAACTCTTTCCAAAATTAAAATAAAATAAAGACATTCCCAAAACAGAAAATTCATTGCTAGGAGACTCAGCTTACAATAAATACTAAAGAAAGTTCTTTACGCTGAGAGCAAGTAATCCCAGACAATAATTCAAAGTAGTTGTATAACTATCAGACATAATCAGCTTAAAACAAAAAAAAAAATGTCACTAGAGACATTTTATACTGGTAACAAGGTGAAACCATCAGGAAGATATAACCATTACAAATATATGCTATCTAATAACAGAGCCCAAGAACACATGAAGCAAAAACGGACAGAACTGAAGAGGGAAAATACATAAACATGAATAGTTGAACACTGTCAGTAATGGATGCAGCAGTAAGACAGAAGACCAACAATGAGAGAGAAGACTTGAACAACAGTATAAATAATTCAACCTAACAGACTCCACCTTCAACAGCAGAAAAGTACAGATTAATACCTTATAAATATAGATGCAAAATTTTCTGACAAAATACCAGAAAACTGAATCCAGCAGCATATAAAAATAAGTATATATTATGATCAAATGGAAATTACCCCAGGAATGTAAGGTTTGCTTCATATCTAGAAATCAATCAGTGTAATAAAACCTATGAATAAAATAAAGGACAAAAAATACATGATTATCTCCATAGATGCAGAAAAAGCATTTGACAAAATCCAATTGTCTTTCATGATTTAAAAAACCTCAACCAGGAAAAGAAGGAAACTTTCTTAACCTGATAAGGGATTTTTAAAAAAATAGAGTTAACATCATATTTAATTGTGAAAGACAGAATGTTTCACCCTACATTCAGGAACAATACAAGCATGTCTACTTTTATTACTTGTATGAAACATTCTACTGATGGTTCTAGCCAGGGCTAGAAAAAGAAAAAAGAAGCAAGAAAAAGAAAAAAAGCATCCAGAATTGAAATGAAAAGGACAGCTATCTCTATTTACTGATCTATTTACTCTATTTACATGATCATTTATATTAAAAATTTCTAAGGAATCCACCAAAATAACCAATTAGAACTAATTAACAAGATCATCAAAGTTGCAGGGTAAAGGATTAATATACATAAATTGATTGGATTTCTATATCTAGCAATGAATAACCCTAAAGTAAAATTAGGAAAATAATTTTATTTATAATAGCATCAAAAGAACAAAACTTGTTAGAATAAATTTACCAAGGTAAGTCCAAAACTTAGCTATGAAAACTATAAAGCATTGCTGATAAAAAATTAATTAAAACAAAAATAAATTGAAAGATGTCCCATGTTCATGGATCAGAAGACTTAATATTTTTTTTAATGTTTATTTATTTACTTTTGAGAGAAAGAGAGCAAGCAAGGGAGGGGCAGAGAGAGGGAGAGAGAGAAAATCCTAAGCAGACTCTGCCCTGTCAGCACAGAGCCCAATGAGGGGCTCAAACCCATGAACTGTGAAATCATGACCTGAGAGGAAATCAAAAGTCAGACACTTAACCAACTGAGTCCCCAAGATACCCCAGAAGACTTAATATTGTTAAGATGTCAATATTCACCAAATTGATCTACAGATTCAATACAATCTCTGTTAAAACTTAACCTAGGTTTTGTTCTTTTTCAGGAAACTGACAAGCTGACTCTAAAAGTTATATGGGTGGATGCCTGGGTGGCTCAGTTGGTCGAGTGTCCGACCTCAGCTCAGGTCGCGATCTCACGCTTTGTGAGTTCAAGCCCCGCATTGGGCTTGCTGATCAGTCATTGCAGAGTCCTCTTCAGATCTTCTGTCTCCCCCCACCATGCCCCTCCCCTGCTCATGCTCTTTCTCTCAAAAATAAATAAACATTTAAAAATAAATAAATAAAAGGTATATGGAAAATTCAAGAGACACAGAATAGCCAAAAGAATAAAAAATTTTTCAATGACAGAAATAATTTGGAGGGCACACATGTCCCAATTTCAAAACTTATCACAAAGTTATAGTAATCAAACAAGTGTGGTACCAGATCAAGTTTAGACATACAGATTAGTGGAATACATTTGTGGAATAAAAGCTCACATTTACCATCAATTCATTGATTTTTCAGCTAGGGTACCAAGACAATTCAGTGAGGAAAAATAGTCTTTTCATCAAATGCTGCTGGATATCCACATGCAAAAAAATTGAAACCCTTCCTAAAAACATACACAAAATTAACTGAAAATGTATCATAGATATAAATGTAAAAGATAAAACTGTAAAACCTTTAGAAAAGAACATAAGAGTAAATATGAGTCAGCAGTCCTGCAGAGAGTGGTTTGGCTTCCTGCGCTGGTTGCTACAGGCTGTGGGTCAGAGTTCACTTGTTATATATAGTTCGGCTGTTGTCCATTGGTATAGTCAGTCTCTCAGAATCAAACACTAGCTATGGTATCTCTAGCAATTTACTCAATCATTCTTAGCCTTGGTGCCTTCATTTGAAAAATGTGATTAGTAGTAGGCTGTACTGCCTAAGACAGTAATTTATACCCCATACAAATGTTTTCTAAACTGAAAAAAATAGATCCAATGATGCTAATACGTCAGCTATTTGTGAGAAATATAACAGGTCTTTTATACCAAAGATACACTGAAATAGAAGATTAGAAGATAAAAACACAAAGTAGGTGGACGATTGTTAGACTTTTTAAAAATTTCTTTCACTTTCCTTGGTTTTTCACTATAAGATCATCCTTGTTATCCTGTTTTGGTAGCGTGTATACAAAGCGAGAATATACGTTTGTATGTGGTAAAGTACAGCGTTGCAACGCCATATGACCACGAAAAGACACGTTTTCCCTTCTGGTGCATACGGCTTTACTAAAGAAACCTGGAAAACATTCCCACTGGCTTGCTGAGAATAAGCAGGAGTCCTGAAGCGGTTTCTCCATTTATTGAATCACATACTCTAGGCTTCCATCCCTTTGTAGATGAGTCTATTCAGACTGAAGCTGTCAATGTTTCACACAAGTTTTGTGTATGCAATTAAATAGTTCAGCATTGAAGGAAAAGTCTTCATTCTTCTGTTCTGTCTACTGAAGAACACACACAAACAATCCGATCAGCAGGGTGCCTTCTCCATTACACATTCCATTTGGTTCAGCTTAGTCCTCCTCTCTCCTTTCAAGAATAATGTTGTTTATGGAACATTAGTTTAGATGGTGTGAATGGTTTCTTAGTTTCTCTCTTCTCCAAATTAGCATATGCACCCCACACCCATAAGATGGCAACAGTTAAAATGTGAAAAGACACAACAATAGTGGGGCCTGGAAAAGAAGTCTTTAAGCCATCCCAGGAGGGCGTGCAGAATACATTCCAAGTCTGGTACTTCCCGCAAAGGACCAGCCCACTCTCACCTCCAATATATGGCTCAAAATTGTCACAGAAATCACTTCACTTTTGCATTTCAGATGCTTTCCTATAATCCGGCAAGGAGCTCTAAATTCGCAATTCATATAAAGAATTATTTCTGGGAAATTCAAGTAAACAGGAGTTGTAACCCCCACCTGAGTATTGGGGTGACTTCCTCACACATGAGAAAAATCAGTATGTTCACCAAGATCCAAAGATTCTAATAAGTTACATGTGGCAAGCATTTTAGTAAAAGTCATAGAAGTATAATAAAGCAAGAATTCTATAAAAGTTTATTATTTTCAATACTTTCTATTAGTAGTCTGAATTTTCGGGGGACTTGGCCAACTTTTTCAGAATCCACTTGTGGCATATGAAACCTTTCTTGTTCTTTTTCATTCATTCATTCATCCATTCATTCATTCATTCATTTAGCAACCATTTGTAAATGTTAATGAATAACAGATAAAATATGCAACATTTAAGACTGAGTCTGAAGTTTTAAAGTGGACTGATTACCAATGCACAAAATATGGGACACTGAAGTCTTTTTTAGTATAGTCGCTTCTAATCCACTTTTAATTAAGGGATTTAACAGACAAACATGCCTAGTGTATTTCTCAGAGACTGCTGACAAATACTAGCACTAATGGAAGTGTATTTTTCCAGGACGGTTCAGAGAACACTTTTAAGGCCTATACATTATTACCATCATCTAAGCCAAAATATCTTTGAGCTCAAAATGCCTGCCTGTCCAGTGGGATAGAGACTAAAATATTAAAGCTGGAGGCAACTCTAGAAGCAGCCTAGCCACGGGCAGGAGTGTGACATGAGACAAACTGCATTTTCCCGAAGTTATCTTACTTTGCCATTTCACATACACTGATTCGATTCTGTTCTGTCTTCTTATAGAACTTTAGGGGAGGGATTGTGCCCTTTTAATTGTATCATAAGCACTCACTGGTAATTTATTCATGTGTAAACTTATCTATAGAACATCAACTATCATGTCAATTTAATTGGTTGAGTATTGATAGCTGGTATAAAAATGACTCACGAATAAATTCTTATTGGTTGAAGTCACTTATGGACTTATGCAAACAGCAACTAATGCAAACAGCAATCCATCATACACATTCTCAAGAATACAACAATTGCTAACATTTACAAGGGCTTACTACGTAGCAGGCCCTGTGCTCAGGCTTTTTTATATATTTCCTGGCTTAATCTTCATAATAACTGCATGATATTGTTGCTGTTATTATCCTTATCTTACACATGAAGAAACTAAGTCACAGAGGTTAAATGACGATGTCACTATCACATATCCAGCAAGTGTCAGGTGGTCTTTAAGCCTAAGCATCCAGTCATATCACCTTTTATTATTTACCATTCAACATCTCTTTTTAAGGGAGTTGTGATAGTCACTCTTATTGTACTGTTTTGCACAATTTCTAATTCACATCGTTTACGAAAGTTTTCCTTTGTTCTAACCAAATACCTAACAATGTCTATAACATAATCTGAAGATAAATATCCCTAGAATACAATCTCCCTCTGAAAACTATCATGCATATTTGTGTTGTGCTTTATGCAAAATCCACACTTGTGTGAACAAAGCAGGAATCTGCTAATGTGCAAAGATTGAATGTTTTGATTCTCTGAGTTCAGCCAGGGGGGCATGTTTACTGTGGCCCAGTACCAGATGTGAGGTCCAGCCAAGCGTTAGTCATTTGAGCCTCCATACAGTTGCTTAGTTCACCATAGAGTACAAACCACCTGATTTCATATCTTTGAAACAAAGTACAGGAGCTATAAACACACTTAAGTCAGTCTTCTTTATTTATTCAGAAGACTGAAAATAAAATAGATTTAAAAGGCAATTATTTTTTTATCAATTAACTCACTCAAGCAAAGTAATGTGTTGTTGTGGTGGTGGTTGTTTTCCACTAAAAGCAAAAGTTATTTGTAGCATAATGATTGAGAGCCCAGAGTGTCTGAATTCAAGCTTCCTTAACCCCACTGGGTCTTCAGGAATTTACTTAAAAACTCTGGCCTTCAGTTCCCTCATCTGAAAACTGGGAGTTATAAATTGGAGTTAGGGTTGATATAGGAATGAATTAATGAATATACAGTTCTTCCAACAATGTGTCATCTGATCCTGCTTACTGAAACGTGGGTAAGACGTTACCCACGCAGGACCCATCTGATCCTGCTTACTGAAACGTGGTAAGACACTGCGGGTCTTACCAAGTGCTTTGGTGCCTTGATTCCTATTTCTCTTTCTCTTTATCAGTTTCTCTTAGGAGATAGAAATGATAGCTGCCCTAAGAAGGAGAAAAGAAAGACTGGCCGGAATATATCATTTATTAAATGTAAGGTACCATGGATCATTGAGAGCAATTTTCACCTGTGGCTGCTGCAAACAGAGAGATGCAAACAGAGAGATATGGAATCTCATTACAATCATGCAGGGTAAACAAAAATGTGCTTAGAGATAATGAGGATGGAAGGACTGAAAAAGACCTCACATAAACATTTTTGTGGCTGATATCACCAAGGCAGTGCACTAACATCTTTTCCAGAGCAAAAGCGACTCATAAATATTGTTACATACTGGGTTCCCATCTCAGCTAGTACATTTAGAGCAAAGATGTTCACATGCAAGTGTGTTAGCTGATCTACTTTACTGACCACCCAAAATATTAACTATATTCCATTTTATAACAAACATTGAATAGTAAGCTTTCCATTCTTTTCTCCTTAGCAACATCCAATGACCTGCACGCTTATGTGGAGAATTTCCATTTCAACAGGAAGGTAGAGAGAAATCTTAGGGCTGGGAAAGATCTTTAAAAACAAATTTAAACGAGAACAACAAACTCACTGTACAAAGAAAACCAAAACAGTACCAAGTCCCAGCTTCCTCTGCTCCTTGGGTTCCTCAGTCTATCCAAGAGAGCTGAGGGCTAGTGGCCACACAAATCTCCAGAGTGGTCAGTTGAGAACAAGAACGAGCACTCATTTACCCAAGTTCCCCTATTCTAATTCAACAATCATTCATGGCAATAAGGCCAAACATGCTGTTGGCTTGACCACAGAGTCATCGAACATCTCGCCCCTTCACTTTTGGCTCACCCAGTCCTTGTTCTTGGCCACATCAGAGGTTTTGGTCTGGCTGTTCACACTCAGTGCATAATCCTGGAAGAAGGAAAGAAAAAATCAAAGATACGGTCAAACCAAGATTATACCGGTCATGTTGTCCCTGTTCAATAATATATGCACAACCAAAGGAATTTTTAGGCCTTGAAGTAATTTTAAATTAGAACTTTATAAACAAACTTCATGTGAAAAACAAGTATCCAAGCAAAAATATGAAACTATCTTTAGCTGACTTGATTTTGCAATGTTTCCCTGGATAAAAACCATTTTTCTCCCCTCTTTTGCTCCAGGGATCTCACTCTACTGGGGAGAAAATCTGTCATTCACATTCAATGTTTATAAATTTCTAAATTAAATACTTGTTTATTCCCAAAGAAATAATACTATGGCAGGCTAAATAATTACATGTTCCCTTAGCACATTTTCCTTTCCTTAGCTTCCCCCTTCCACCTGGGAAGCTCCATTTACGTAGTCAAAGACAAGATCAAAATATTCCATTTCCCCTTCTCATCCCAAGGCAGGTGCCTTGCCTATGTACCTTTGGACATATCTCTGTTAATTCACACATCAAATCATCCTGTCACAGCTGGTTTCTCTGTTTCCCTCACAGATAGTTGGTATCTCAAAGTCAAGGACCATACATTACTCATCTTACTAACTCTAGTGCTCATGCACAAAGATACTCAATAAATACTATTGAATGAAGGAAGGAAGAAATAAGTAAATTGTTCAGCATATATGTGTAATGGATTTCCTGGGAAAAGAACGGGAAAGAGGTATTGTACAACGAGTGTGGCATCCAGCAATTGAGTGAAAGACAGACTTTGACTTTTGGTCAGGCACTGGAAAGTCAAATTTAGTCCTAATGATTGTAGATATTTTTTCCAAATAAGAGAGTAAAAGAGACACTAAGTGGGTTATCTGTTCTTATGGCTCATCCAGAAAGCATCTATGAATCTAGAACAGGAAATCCTGAATACTACAAGAAATGGAGTGTGTGTTGCAGATTGGGTAGATGACACATCTTTTCCAGGAATTAGTACATTAACCCACATCTGAAAATATTACTGGACAGACTAACAAATACAGTGACTTATAAGAATTTCTCCTCTTACATAAATTTTCAATCAGAAAACAGGCATATGACAAGAAGAGAATGTGAAGAGAGTATTCTGTATTCCCCACAGGGTTTGAAGCATTCTCTGCACACAAGTGAAGCTCATTTAATGTTGATTCAGCCACTCAGTAATTTCCTGCCTTCCAGACCTGAACTGCCATAAAGTGCTCATTGCCTCTTGATTTTTGCCCAGTGCAAAGTAGGTCTCTATCTTGCTGCATGTCAAGAAAAGGATCTCACACTGGGAAGGCCATTTCCAACATGGAGGAAATAGCTCAAGTCCTACACATGCATGGATGTACTCTGGTTTGGAGTCTAAAAAAAGAAAAAAAAAGAAGCCTTATAAACAAAAAGGTCAAAACTTAATTCAGTTTCTCAGTCTTGAAGAAAAAGGTCATTCAGAACCCTTTCCTCAACTCAGTTGACACTCATTTGGGAATACTAAAAAATATCCTAGTTTTATCAGACTTTTTACTCAGAAACATAAATCTTTCCAGATTTCAGAATATTCTTCCCAAACTAAGTCTCAGATTCATGTAAAATACAAGGCCCCATCAGTGCCAATATTCTGGGGCCTGATGAGATTCTATTGCTATTAGAAACCCTAGCACAGGGGCGCCTGGGTGGCTCAGTTTGTTGAGCGACGCACTCTTGATTATGGCTCACATCAGGATCCCAGGTTATTGGGATACAGCCCTGCATCAGGCTCTAGGCTGAGCATGGAACCTACTTTGGATTCTCTCTCTCCCTCCCTCCCTCCCTCTCTCTCTCTCTCTCTCTCTCCCTTTGCCCCTCTTCCCCACTGGGACTCTCTTTCTAAAACAAAAGAAAAAAAAAAGAGAGAGAGAGACAGAAACCCTAGCACATAGATCCCTAGGAAAGTATGGCATAATTTCACAAGAAAACATCCTCATTATTACACCTCAAAGTATATGTGCAACTTTAGAGAATGCATGCTCCCTAAGTTTAAGAAATAGTCTCATGAGGTATCTGCTTTCCAAGTCTAAAAAATATTTTTATAGAATGAGTCTTTGTAAACATCATCTTTGCCAAAAGGCTTATGCCATGTGAGTAAAATCTAGAATGAGAACTACATAAATATGAAAGATCTAAAGGAACAATCATCAAGGCTTAGATGTAAACATGAGGCGTTAGGGTTGGGGTAGTCACCATCATTAGGAGTGTATGAAGAAATCATGATGTATTTATTTGTGGAATAAAAAGATATTAATTAATCAGATATTTGGAGGATATCTGCATATCAGGCTACACAGCCTACAAAGTTAAAAATATATTTCTCACATACTTTCAGAAAGGTCTTCAAGGAAGGAATAGTGATTTCTCAGATTAAGAAAAAAAATTGCACAAGTGTGGCCCAAGGTCCCAAGGTCCTATCTTCTATCACCTTCAGACTAGTTGGTGTATAGTGTGGGTACATATTCTTACTTCTCCTGTCAGAAGATGCAGAGGCAGGCTTTGCCTTGCAAGGGGAAGCCTGAGGGTTTCCTGCTTCACTGCCTAGAACTGGGTGAAAAGGTCGATCCAATTCTGTCAAAAGACTGAGTCACGCAACTGTGGTTTCTGGCTGCATTTGCCAATTCAGCCTTATCCAAATAAAACTGGTATGTTGATCTCCATCTGTGTCCTGTATCTACCTCTCCAGTGGTTCAGAAGCCACATTGGAAAAGAGACATGATTATCACCACCACCCCCCCTCAAACCCCAACAACCACCAATGTTTAAGAAAGGAGACATGCGCAGAAAAAAAGAGCTCTACTCTTGAGTAGTGTACCACGAGAGTATCGTGCCATGGAAACCAGGAGAGTCAGTCATAAGGAGGGGATGATTAACCATCAAGTTAACAGAGATTTCCATTTCAGTTGGGACAATAAATGTCCAAGCAGAGGTGTAGGGAGTGAAACAAAAGTTGGTCCTTACTAAAGTTGTCAGCTAACAAGCATTCAGCCGCTGGATTTCAGCCAAGAGAGGAATACAAAGGCAGATTTAAAGGGTTATAGTCTCCAATTCTAATGTATGGGAGTGGAGTTTCCCCACCATACCACCAAGCAAGTAATGCTCCCACACCAGCTGGGTATCCAATTTTATTCAGTTCTGACACTATCTACATGGAAATAGCATCAGAACCCACAAGCGAAGAACTCAGTCCTACATGACTATTTCCCCACCCTTTAGATGCCAAACACAAGCCTAGGTTATAACTTATACTTCTGACTGACCAGCTATAGATTGGAGGTTCCAAAGACCTCTTTCCTTGGACTTCAGATGCCAGTCACACATCCAGGTTGTTACCTGTACTTTTTTTTTTAATATGAAATTTATTGGCAAATTGGATTCCATGCAACACTGAGTGCTCATCCCAACAGGTGCCCTCCTCAATTCCCATCACCCACCCTCCTCTCCCTCCCACCCCTATCAACCCTCAGTTTGTTCTCAGTTTTTAAGAGTCTCTTATGTTTTGGCTCCCTCCCTCTCTATCCTCTTTTTTTGTTTTTTCCTTCCCCTCCCCCATGGTCTTCTGTTAAGTTTCTCAGGATCCACATAAGAGTGAAAACATATGGTATCTGTCTTTCTCTGTATAACTCACTTCACTTAGCACAACACTCTCCAGTTCCATTCACGTTGCTACAAAGAGCCATATTTCATTCTCTCTCGTTGCCACGTAGTATTTCATTGTGTATATAGACCACAATTTCTTTATCCATTCATCAGTTGATGGACATTTAGGCTCTTTCCATAATTTGGCTATTGTTGAAAGTGGTGCTATAAACATTGGGGTACAAGTGCCCCTATGCATCAGTACTTCTGTATCCCTTGGGTAAATTCCTAGCAGTGCTATTGCTGGGTCATAGCGTAGATCTATTTTTAATATTTTGAGGAACCTCTGCACTGTTTTCCAGAGCGGCTGTACCAGTTTGCATTCCCACCAACAGTGCAAGAGGGTTCCCGTTTCTCCACATCCTCGCCAGCATCTATAGTCTCCTGATTTGTTCATTTTAGCCACTCTCGTGTGTGAGGTGGTATCTCAGTGTGGTTTTGATTTGTATTTCCCTGATGAGGAGCGACATTGAGCATCTTTTCATGTGCCTGTTGGCCATCTGGATGTCTTCTTTAGAGAAGTGTCTATTCATGTTTTCTGCCCATTTCTTCACTGGATTATTTGTTTTTCGGGTGTGGAGTTTGGTGAGCTCTTTATAGATTTTGGATACTAGCCCTTTGTCCGATATGTCATTTGCAAATATCTTTTCCCATTCTGTTGGTTGCCTTTTAGTTCTGTTGATTGTTTCCTTTGCAGTGCAGAAGCTTTTTATCTTTATGAGGTCCCAATAGTTCATTTTTGCTTTTAATTCCCTTGCCTTTGGGGATGTGTCAAGTAAGAAATTGCTGCGGCTGACATCAGAGAGGTTTTTTCCTGCTTTCTCCTCTAAGGTTTTGATGGTTTCCTGTCTCACATTCAGGTCCTTTACCCATTTTGAGTTTATTTTTGTGAATGGTACAAGAAAGTGGTCTAGTTTCATCTTTCTGCATGTTGCTGTCCAGTTCTCCCAGCACAATTTGTTAAAGAGACTGTTTTTTTCCATTGGATATTCTTTCCTTCTTTGTCAAAGATTAGTTGGCCATACTTTTGTGGGTCTAATTCTGGGGTTTCTATTCTATTCCATTGGTCTATGTGTCTGTTTTTGTGCCATGTTATCTGTACTTCTGAACAACTGGCTATATAAATCAGAGATTCCCAGGACCCCCTGTGGGACCCAAGAAATTTAACAAAAATCCCCTACCCCTGGACAAACAGAGCAAGACTAACTCCATTTTGTGCTATACCCACCATCTCATGTATAACCCCCACATGACCTACTTATTGCTTAAGACACTCCCCCACCCTAGTCAAGCTGCTGAGCACACCCTTACTGGAAACTGGCTCATATAGGAATGCGAACCCCTAACCACCAAAGAATGTAAACCCCGCCTTTTGCCCGCCAAACTTGCACACCAATTCTGACCAGAGTGATAGGCTAGTTCAAACAGTTACTATAGGGTAAATTGTAATTCAATTGGCCACCTGCGTGTGGACTGACATGACTATGCAACTTTCTGTGTGTGTTACAATCTCATTGGCCACTGGCCCCTATAAAACTGCTATACCTCTTAACCTAGGGGTCCAAGTCCCTGCTCCGCTGTGTTGGGTATACTTGGGCCCAAGCTCGAGCTTGCAAATAAACCCTCGTGCGTTTGCATCGGTATCGGCTCCTTGGTGGTCTCTCGGATTCGAAATCAGGGGCATTACACCCCTTCCTAAGGTTTAATTAATTAACCACTAGAGTTGTTCACAGAATTCAGAGAAACATTTTACTTATCAGTGAAAGGGCAGGCCTACACTGGCCAACTCCATCTTGTTCTGTGTCCTTCACCTTGACCACCCCTCCTCCCCTTGAGTAACCTCCCGCTCACCTGCCTAACAGGACTTGGACCCTTCCCCAGCCAATCGGCTGAGGCCACAGCCATTACCTCACCAACTGCCCCTAGGCCCCAATAAAACCTTTGTCCTTTTGAAACTCGCTCTCTCTCCCCAGCATCTCACCACTGCATCCGTGCAGGTAGGGGATTGAGCTCGAGCTAGCTCGAATAAAGGCTCTTTTGGTTTTACATCGGACTCGGCTCCCTGGCGGTCTTTAGGGATCACAAATTCTGGGCATAACAATCAGATCACCAGCTAATTATAAAAGGATAAAACTCAGGGACAGCTAGATTGAAGAAGTACGTAGGACAAAGTTTGGGGAGTGGCACAGAACTTCCCTGCCCTGAGTGCCACTCTCCCAACACCTCCATGTGTTCACCAACCTGGAAGCTGTCTGAAACCTGTCCTTTTGAGTTTTTATGGAGGCTTTATTATGTAGGCATGGTTGATTGAATCATCAGTCACTGGCAATGGATTCAGCCTCTAGTCCCTTTCCCCTCCACAGATGTTGAAGGTGGGACTGAAAGTTGCAACTTTCTAATCATGTGGTTGGCTCCTCTGACCACCAGCCCCCAGCCCTAGGTCCTTTCTAAATGTCACCTCATTAACATAATAAAAGATACCTTTATTGCTCTCAACACTTAGGGAATTCCAAGGGTTTTAGAAGCTCTGCCAGAAATGAGGACAAAGACCAAATATATATTTCTTATAAATCACAATATCACACAGATGCACTTAAGTAAGATGACATAAGGAGAATAAGTTCCCAAGTATAATCATGGTGTGTGTTCTGGGGGGTGGAGGGGGAGTGTAATGTATAGAACTGGTCTCTGGCCACTTTTATTGGTCAGTCCAAGCCAGTGTCCTTATAACTGCTAACTAACACATAAATAAATAATGGTGGACTTGGGCCTTTAGCAATACTTAAGATACTAGAGAAAGTTAATACTGTTCCCAAGGCTACACTGCACACTAACCAGTGCCATAAGAAGGGACTAAAGTAGATAAGAATGTAGCATTTAAATCAGAAGTGTATGAAAGAATCATATGACCTGAGTATCCTTTTAATATCTCTTTATCTGAGAAACAGGTCAATTTATCTGATTATAAAAGCTCACTCATTACAGAAATAATTAGAGTGGATGCACCATCCCATAAGTTCCTAAATGACTAACATGAAGCTTGTGTGTATGTATAAGATATGTGTTTGAAACAACCATTTGATTATTAAAGAATTAAAGCAAGAAAATAAAAGAACTTTCCTCTTTCTAGCACTCAGAGAAGAGGTTGCATATAGATGAGAATTTGCTATTAAGAAATAGTGCTTCCAGAATGTACAATTGTGTGGGAATTAGGAGAATAGCCACTTGGGAAGAAAAAGCATAAACTAATATGAAGAGGAACAAAGAGAAGAAAAGAGCTAACAGAGGAGATTACATTTTAGGTAATGAGCAAGAAAATGCAGGGATGTCAGGCATCATTGAAGTAGCTAGTGCCAAGCATCTGAGGGGAGCTAACTAACTCTCAGGTCAAATTTGGAAAAAAAAAAAAAAAAAAAAAAAAAAAAAAAACATTGTGGAGTCAGTCCCATGGCCCTTGAGAAAGGGCAAGGAACAATTAACTGTTGGATGGATATGGAAGGTTTTTTTTTTGTAAGCCCAGGGTTCGTAGATTTAAATTCAATTACACTATAAGTCAAGGGTGGCATTTTTTTAGAAGAAAATTATATAAATCTATGCCATTCAGATGAACTAAACCTAGAGGTTTCTTTCAGGAAAAAAGTTCAGGTCAGAAATAGAGGGGCACTTGGGTGGCTCAGTCAATTAAGCGTCCAACTCTCAATTTCAGCTCAGTCATGAGATCGTGAGATTGAGCCCTGTGTTGGGGTTCTGCCTTGGGTGAAAAGTCTGCTTAGGATTCTCTCTCTCCCTGTCTCTCTGCCCCTCCCCAGCTTGTGTGCAAGCATGCTCTCTCTCTCTCTCAAAATAAATAAATGAACTTTATAGAACTAGAAATAGTGAAAATGTTTTAAACTTTTGAAGACACCTGAACAATAATGGCATTTCACTAATAGCCCCTATTCAAATGTCCAGTAAAATACCTAAAACCATATAGTAAATATTCACTGCCCCAGTGAAGTGTAAGGAAAGAGACACTAACCCAGAAGCTGGGATAAATTTCTAACTACAAGACTGGTGTATCAAGGTTGAGAAACACAATAAATGGCTTATGCATGCTTCACAGACTGAAAATGTAGAGACTAGCTATCCTAAAATTGGGTTGAAGGAAGCTTTAACAAGCTCACATCTCTCACGTAAACCCCACCATCGCCCTCCTTCCACCATCTAATCACAACGCTCAATGCTGGGTCTGTTCCAAACAGAAAAATGAAGAGCCATTACCTTACTGTAGAAAACTACACTAGTGGGGCATTCAGTGACATATTCCTTTTCTTTTCCATGCGCTTTCAGAGTCTCTTTTTTTATATACATTCAGAAACTGCATTCCTGACATCATTGACCAGAAGTGGAGGAATACGATGGGTGATACCATTCTGCTAATCTGTAATCCCCACATGGAACACAAAGTGGCCTGGGGAATAGATTAGAAGAGGACTTACGGCAATGCATGCTGCAGACTGAGGTATTTAACATATTCCATCCACTCACAGATTCAGAGAACTGTACAGTGGGAATTAGAGAGGTTATATATCTCAGTCCTGAAGATCTGCAAAGGCTGACTCTTTGATGGGGGGAAAAAGGCATGGAATCTATACCCATTATTCAGACAGTGGGCCATTTGAAATAGCTACAAACTGTGTTAACAAACAAACACTGAGTCTGTGTAAACCTTTCCTCATTCATGGGCAATTGAGTGAGTGTACAGAACAATCTGCCATGGGTTGAAAGTAAGGTAAGAAGGTTCAGAGTAAAAAAGACTACTTTTGAAAATGATTTGTTATAAAACCCAGAAATTAGTTTTGAGAAACTAACTGCTTCATATTTAACCAAGGAAAAGGAAAGCATGCCTCCCCCAAAGTAGAAATTTCTTATATGGAAAAATCAAGATGAGAAGAAGACACCATTGGCTCAGATGCAAAGATAGAAACAGACATGAAAAAGAAGATGGGAGACATAAATTCCACAAGGAGATAAGAGTACACTTGAGAATTAAAATCTTCATGACACAAACTGACAGGAAATTATATATGGCAAAAGTCAAAGGTACTGTCAATGTATAGCTAATAAAGTTCTTCCAGGACAGAGAAGACAAAGGTAAAGAGAAAAAATTGTCTGAGAGAGAAGATGAGAGAAAAGGGAAAAGGAGAGCAAAGACCCCACCTGTGAGGTACTACTGAGTCCTAAGGAAGGCCCCAGAAATTAATGAAATAGAATAATTAAAGTCATTATAGGTTTATAAAAAACAAAACAACTTTTCTAAGAAGAGGCCAGATTAGGAATGCTCTCCATTTATCAGACAAAACTGATGATAAAAAGTGACCTATCCCTAGATAAATTCTAACAAAATCATTTATATAAAAATTTACAAGGATAAATCTCTCTCTCCCTCCCTCTCTCTCCCTATTTCTCTCCCACCCCCCACCTCACCCCTCACTGTTCTCTCTCTCTACCCTCCCCCTCTTCTGTCTCTCATACACACACACATTCCCCAGACAGCCAGATGGAAAAGACAACAAAATTAATCTCACTCTAGACTAGGTAACACTATGTCTCCTAAACATTTCAGAAGTCAACCAAGTTGCATTTGCAGACCTGCCAAAAAGATATATTCGGGTAAGAAATCAATCATGTGAAGCCAATACAGAAAAACTCCTTTTACTTTCATAAATGGACTGGATATGTACCATTCTTAAATAAATTACTCAAAAATGTCCTTTCAGCCAATCAAGGGATGAATTAAATGAAAACTCAAAAATAGGGAATTCAGGTTCCAAGGAGCTAGTTGTGAACAATAAAGTCTTAGTCATAAAGTTAGTTTAAAATAGTTGTGTTATTATAGTTAAAATAGTTACATAATGAATGAAAATGTGAAATAATATACTTTTAAAGATAATATGCATCAAATAAAATATTAGATTACTAACAATAATCTAGATTTATATTTACTGATTATCTTAATGACCAGAAAACAGAGAGAAAAAGAAAGTTGAAAGAGAGGTGCATGGGGTGAATAAATATCCTGTCCTATAGGGATGTTTATTTTATTTTTAGAAAAATGGAAGCTTAATTATATTTTTGGAAACTTCATGATAACCATAGACACAACTATGAGTAGACATCTTCCATATCACTCAAAAATAAAGAAGCAAACTCTTATACCTACATAAAAAGATGGAAAGTTGGCAATCAATGGCAATATAGAAGAGAAAACATATCAAGTACAAAGAGAAAAAAACTTTAAGCTGTAAATTTTGATAATAAATATAAATATAATAACAAAGAGCTTCAACTCCTAGGTAAGTGGCATAGGCTTTGAGAGAAAAGTAAGAATAAGATCCAAATACATGTGTTTATAAGAAATAGGCACAAACCAAATGATACTTACTGGTTGAAATATATGTATTATTATCAGGTGAAAAAGAAGCCATGCAGAAAGCAAGACATTAGATTACAAAATAAAATTGATAAATAAAAAGAAATGAATTTTAATCAGATATTTGAACCTATCACTCTCCTTTATGGATTATATTAACAAGATAAGACCATATTTAAGGTCACAAGGAAGTTTAATAATATAAGTGATAATGTCAAATTCAAAATGATCAGATTCAAATATATATCCTAGAAACAGAATTATACCTCCTTTGCAAACATCCAGAGAACATACATAACTATTATGTACTTGGTCAGAAAAATTACTGACAAAATTCAAAGAGTAAAAACTATACAGGCCTTATTGTGTGATCACATTATATATCCACATATATAAAGGTACATATATATATATAAACGTAAAGGAACTAGAATAGCCCAAACATTTTGAAAATGAATAAAGTGTGACAAATCACATTACTTGATAAAACTTAATATATAGCCACATTAATTAAAATAATTAAGACAATGAAGAGGAGGGGAAAAATGTTAAGAGGTGAAGTCATGGAGTGTTAGCCAGCATGCCTCAAGCAGGGGCTTTAAAGGGCATTCGTGGTTTGTCTTGGCCTCTAGTGCCCCTGACATCTGCCATAAAAAGATCAGGCCCTGGGAAGCTGCTGGTCCCAGAATGTGCAACAGGTGGAGCAAAGCCAAACTCACCCTGAAGTTTGCAAAAGAGCTGCCTCAAGCTGACCTGCAGACCTGTTAAGGTGAATAAGGAATGTATATTGCTGAGCTACCTACATTTGGGGGTTGTACTGGTTCTTAGCCAGAGAAATGGAAGTGATTCTCCATGACCTCTATCCTGAAACTACATAGGACAGAATAAACTTTTGCCATGAAAAGAAGGTTCAATTTGAAAAGAATAGTGTTTTACTGAAATATCAATTTGCCCCAACACCAAAGCTTGTCTTGAAGCAACCTACAAGGCTACTGATCACACACACACACACACACACACACACATTGTTGAGTTGATTTGTGGACCAAAAAATTAAAATCAAAAGTGTGTTGCTGTAAAGTCCTATTATCTAATACGAAATCACTGACATTTCTTCTAATGTTTTGAGTCAAATCATGATGGAAAAACCTTTTTCTTTCATCACTCAACCAGATAAAACTACTTTACCTCTGTAAGGACAAAAGAACTCCTGTAAGAATTCGTATTTTGAGGGCCCCTTTTAGAAACTCCAAGGACTGTCAACATAATTTTTGACAACATAATTTTTTTTTTTTGCCAAGAAACACTTAAACTGAAAGAAAATTCGGGAATTTAGTGCAAAATGGAGCACCTGTGATGCTTGGAAATGTATCTAGTTTTGTTGTTTGGTAAAGAGAAGGGCAATCCATGACACTGGAATGCATTGCTATACAGATTAGCTTGCTCTGCTATCACAGACTTGGCCAATAACATTGAAAGAGGTCTTTTCTGCCACTATAAAAGCTGTCAACTTCATTAGAGCCAGATCCCTGAAGCATCACTTTTTTAAGAAATTTGGTCAAGGGACACCCAGGACTCCAAGATGGCGTCACCCATACCAGTGAAAGAGAAGAAGCTCATGGATGTGAAGCTAGGAGAGCTGCCAGGCTGGATACTGATGCGAGATTTCACCCCTAGAGGCATTGCTGGCGCATTTCAAAGAGGTTACTACCCATATTACAACAAGTATGTCAATGTGAAGAAAGGGAACGTTGCTGGGATTTCTATGGTACTGGCAGCTTATGTGCTTTTCAACTATTGTCGGTGTTACAAGGAACTCAAACATGAGCGGCTACGCAAGTACCACTGATGAGGGCCCAGTGTGGAGGCACATTTGGCATTCCTGACCATGACCTTTGAATCCTTTCATAGCCTAATTCAGAATTAATGTCCAATAAAAGATGACTGATACTCAAAAAAAAAAAAAAAAATTTTTGTCAAAATGTAGAATAAGATTATATATATTTTTAAAGTGTACATTCATTGGCATTCCAGGGGACAAGTCAATGGACAAGATTAAAGTCCAGTGTAAAAGAGAAAAATAAAACCCCACTCAGAACAATTTGAAAGAGAGATACTCATTCATTGCCTGGCTTCCTTGGCAAGTATTTTGGCCATGTGCATGAGGTAAATCTTCTCACCCAGGGTCATGCTTGCTGAAAAATCATGAGTAATTTTTGACCAAGATGCCAAAGAAAGTGCTTCACAGGATGAAGCTGAGACTGACAAATCATTGCCAAGTTCTCAGCAGGCAGAGTTGGAACCCCCCCACCCCCACCCCAAGAACTTCTCCGAGGATTTCTTCAGTTTCTTGGACTTTAATACTGATATGGTAATCCCTTATCAGTAATTCATTGCTTGCTGACAGGGCATTAGCAGTGCAAATGGTATCAAAGACAACGCCATTGCCTTGAGAACTAAGTAAATGAAGTGACCAAATTCAACCTGAGCTGCCTTGTTCTTATGTTCCAACAGCAGCTTACTCTAACCAAGTAAAGCAAAGTTTAGGAGCTTTAATTCTCTTTGCTTTTATATACATCTATGAGTCAGGACTTTCAGAAATTTTCACTTATAAAAAAACACTATCGAGCCCTGCGTCGGGCTCTGGGCTGATGGCTCAGAGCCTAGAGCCTGTTTCCGATTCTGTGTCTCCCTCTCTCTCTGCCCCTCCCCCGTTCATGCTCTGTCTCTCTCTGTCCCAAAAATAAATAAACGTTGAAAAAAAAATTAAAAAAAAAAACACTAATATTCACCATCAATTCAAGGCAAAGGATGACTTATATGTTGCTACGTCAAAGTCCACTACGCTACAGCAAACAATGTCAACCTTATTTTGGGAATGTACTACTCAGAATGAAAATTCACTTTTGGTTTTATTTACACAATTCAAATTTGTTTGCAAGTTTTTCTACTCAGAAGTCATCAATTTTTGCATGATATCCTTTCATTTCCAAAAGAATGCAAATGGGACTCCTGGGTGGCTCAGTCAGGTAAGCACTGACTCTTTGTATCTGCTCAGGACATGATCTTGCAGTCTTGAGATCGAGCCCCACATCGTGCTCTGCACTGACCATCAAGCCTGCTTGAGATTCTCTCTCTCCCTTTCTCTGCCCCTCCACTTGGGTACTCTCTCTCTCAAAATAAAAAAATAAACATTAAAAAAAAAGAATGCATATGAACATATACTCACACAAATTACTCCCACTCTATAGAGTGGAAATTTGAGAACAATCCATTTGCATCGAACTTGATGAGTCACTGGATTTCCCTAAAATACCATGTTTGCAGAGATAACACAGAGAATGAGTAAGTCCTGAGCACGTAGGTCGTGTTCCAGTTTCAGGATTTGTTAGCAAATATCCCAGAGCTTAAAAATCCTCAGGATGGTCTAGACATAAAAAATTACAGAGGGAGTACATATACATCTTACTATCATTACCTTAATCAAACTAGTTGTGGTGATTAATTTTATATGTCAAACTGGCTGGGTCACAGAGTACCCAAATATTTGGTTAAACATATTTTGGGGTATGTCTATGAGGGTGTTTCTAAATGAGATCAGAATTTGAAATGGTAGACTGAGTAAAGCAGATTGCCATCTCCAGGATGGGTGGGGAATCACACAATCAACTGAGGGCCTGAATAAAACAAGAAAGACAAGGAAAGGAGAATTTGGTGTTTTAGTCTGACTGATTGAGCTGAGATGTCCATCTTCTCCTACCCTCACTGAAACTTACACCTATAGCACTTCTGGGTCTTAAACCTTCAGACCCAGACTAGAACTACACTGCCAGTTTCCTGGGGTTCCAGCTGGCATATGACAGATCATGGGACTTCATAGCCTCCATAACCCTGTGAGCCGATTCTCCATAATAAATCTCTTTACACCTGTATCCTATTGGTTCTGTTTCTCTGAAGAACCCTTACTAACATACCATCTTAAACCAAATGGGAAGGACTTCACTGAAGTATCAGAAATTGTTTAAAGCTAAAGGTCTGATCTGTGACCTGATTGTATAATAATATTTTTTAAATCTTCTTATAAGTTTAAAGAGAGTGTTTTGTATACTCTTTTGAGGAACACTGACTTTTTAACTCACTATATTACAGGGCTAATTTGTATGACACTAGGGAATATATGACTACCCCTGACAACATCTACATCTAGACACTCTGAAGAAAACAATTCTGTCTTCTAGCATACAGACAGTATTTTCAACAACTACAAAAACTTCAAATTTGCCTGCCTGTGAAAAGCTTATATTGTGATTAAAAGGACATACATAGCTGATAGGTCTGAGATGGTCATCAAAGACTACCTACCCACTAAGTCCAAAGTCACAGTAGTGATCATGTTACCTCTAAAAGGGGAAGAGAGCAATGAGAAACATCACAGCAAAGAAAGAAATTCACATTCTTTACTATAAGTTTGTATTGCTGTTTTCACAAAAAATAGCAAGCCATAAACCAAACAACTCATCAGAACTAGATTTGGGTTTATTCCCCTATATTTAGGTTTATTATTTATTATCCCTATAATCCAGCTCTCCAAAGTAATGAGATATTACTATAAAATTAGGTTCAAGTTAATTGGTATAGATATTTCTAAATTTTTTTAATGTTTATTTATTTTTAAGAGAGAGAGGAAGAGATAGAGTGTAATCGGGGTAGGGGCAGACAGTGAGGGAGACTCAGAATCGGAAGCAGGCTCCAGGCTCTGTGCTGTCAACACAGAGCCCGATGTGGGGCTTGAACTCAGGAATCATGAGATCATGACCTGAGCTGAAGTCGGACTCTCAACTGACTGAGCCACCCAGGCGCCCTTTGGTATAGATTTTTCAAACAGACACAGTGACGGTACTTACAAAACAGTAGTTTGCTGATAGTGATGAAAGAATTTCTACAGAGATGATGGATTATCAAGTTTGTGATTGAAACTATATACGATTTTGAAGATTACTGTATTCTAGGTTTTGAGTATAATTAAAATCCTGTGTTTCCATTTTTGTTACATAGTATTTTCATTGAACACAAATTTCCATTAGAATTCTTACATTTTTCCTCTTTTGGCTGCATATGAATATCGAATGAAACATTCTCTTTTTTAAATATTTATTTATTTATTTTGAGAGACAGAGCAAGCAGGAGAGGGGCAGAGAGAGAGAGAGAGAGAAGCCCAAGCAGGTTCCACACTCAGTGTGGAGGCCCACACAGGGCTTTGTGTCACAACTGTGAGATCACAACCTGATTGGATAGCAAGAATCAGTTGCTTAACAGACTGAGCTACCCAGGTACTCCACAAAATATCCTGATATATATTAGAATATTTGTGTTAAGTGTATGGAAGACAATGGCACTGGAATTCATTCAAAATTATTTTTTGCTTTATATTTTGTACTAGTTATTTCAAAAAATAATTTGTTTTCACATACTTTTGCTAATTGTATAAGAATTCGTGTAAATGTACTTTATTTTGCTCTTTAATGTGCGTCAAAGTTTACTGAGATATTTCATTGCCTGCATAATCTATGTAGACTTTTAAACGTTTATTGTATCTTGTGGATTGCTTTTTAGTCACCAAATTCATTGAGATAAAGTGCTAGAATGTGTACTATGTGTCCATTCATCGGACTCAATTTATCAGTAAATCCTTTCTATTTTATTGGCTGTTATGTGTCACTACAAATACATTTCTTTTGAACTGTGTGATTCTGTATTTTTGTACAATTTATCTAAAATTACTGCACACTCAGAATTTATGACTTACTACTGGACTCTGGTATACTGTACCATGTGCAATGTAATTCATTTCCAACAGGCCATATCCAAAGAACCCAGGAGTCAATATGGAGCGGCTCCCATTAACCAACTGGAACAATCTGAGCATTGCAAAAACTTTGAAGGCTATTGGCGAAAATCCATGAACTATATACAAACTAATAAGAGAGAGAGAAATCCACTCCTTCTCCCCCCAAAAATAATTAAAAAAAGAGGGGCGCCTGGGTGGCGCAGTCAGTTAAGCGTCCGACTTCAGCCAGGTCACGATCTCGCGGTCCGGGAGTTCGAGCCCCGCGTCGGGCTCTGGGCTGATGGCTCAGAGCCTGGAGCCTGCTTCCAATTCTGTGTCTCCCTCTCTCTCTGCCCCTCCCCCGTTCATGCTCTGTCTCTCTCTGTCTCAAAAATGAATAAAACATTAAAAAAAATGCTTTATAAAATAAAAAAAAAAGAACAAGCAATCCTACAATTTATACAGAATCACAAAAGATCTGAATAGCTAAGTAATCTTGAGAAAGAAGAACAAAGCTAGAGGCATCACACTTCCTAATTTCAAACTATATTACAAAGCTATAGTAATCAAAACAGTATGGTATTGGCATAAAAACAGATGCATAGGTTAACAGAATAAGATAGAAGAGACCAGAAATACACCCATATGGTCAATTAATTTATGACAAAGGAGCCACAAATAGACAATGGGGAAAGGACAGTCTCTTCTTCATTTCAGTAGAGTTGGGAAAACTGCACAGCCACATGCAAAGAGTGAAACTGCACCACTTTCTTACACCATACACAAAAATTAACTCAAAATGGATTAAAGATGTAAATATAAAAAGTCCTAAAACCATAAAACTACTACCTAGAAAAAAACATAGGCAGTGACCTCCTCAACATTGATCTTGATGATGATTTTTTTTGGATTTAATACAATAGGAAAGGAAAGGCAATAAAAGCAAATAAAAGGCAATAAAAGCAAAAACAAAGTGGGAGTACAACAAACTAAAAAGCTTCTGCACAGCAAAGGACACAATCAACAAAATGAAAAGGCAACTTATATAATGTGAGAAAACTTGCAAATCATATATCTGATAAGGGGTTAATATTCAAATGTATTCTTAAAAAAACTCATACAACTCAACAGCAAAGAAACAAACAATCCAATTTAAAAATACACAGAGGATCTGAATAGATGTTTTTCCAAAGCAAACATATAAATGACCAACAGGTATATAAAAATTATGCAATATCACTAATCATCAAAGAAATGCAAATCAAAACTGTGATGAGATATCACCTCACACCTGCCAGAAGAGTTAAAATTAACAACACAAGAAACAACAGGTGTTGGTGAGGATGTGGAGAGAGGGAAACCCTCTTGCCCTGTTGGTGGGAATGCAAACCGAGGAAGCCACTGTGGAAAACAACATGGCGGCTCCTCAAAAAGTTAAAGAATAGAACTACTCTATGATCCAGCAATTGCAATACTAGGTATTTACCCAAGGGGTAAAAAGCCACAGATTCGAAGGGGGTGCATGCATCCTGATGTTTATAGCAGCATTATCAACAATAGCCAAACTATGGAGAAAGCCCAAATATTCATCGATTGATGAATGGATAAAGAAGATATGCATATATACACAATGGAATATTACTCAGCCACCAAAAGAATGAAATTATATATATATATATATATATATATATATATATATATATATATATGACTAAACATAATTGGAAAACAAAACAAAAACCAGGAAAGAAAGTATAAAAGTTTATTGAGTGATTTGTTATTTGCCTTGCAAATAAATTCCTCTCTATATCCTACCAAAAAAAGAAGAAAAAAAAAAAACAATAAACAGACAACAAACAAAACCTACTGGACACCATTGAAAACAAGTAGGATACCAACTCCTTATTCTGAATATCTGAATGTTAGTTATTAAATAAAATGCAGAACAGTTATTTTGCCTTTTTTCTGGCTTTTCTGTATATTAGAGTAGCCAAGTAGCTGTAAACGATAAGAAATTTCAACTATTAAACGTGCAAGAAAACACAGAATTAGAAAAATCACCATTTTGTACCTCTTAAGTAATACCTAAGTCAGGAAAAAGTCACCAGTGAATTAAACAATTAGATAAAAGTGTTCATAAGAATTATAATGGAGGCATCAGACTGTCACCACTTGAAATCAATGATCAATCTGAGCGTTATAAAAGTGGGATAACCAGATGTATGCTTTCTGCCATGATGCAACATGAAGCCTTCAGTTCCACTTCTGAAATATCCTTATCAAAAAGTTAAACATGTATCTATGAAAACTTCTAGAGCTAACTTCCAATCAAATGTCATATATTAATTTAACTTAGATAAAACAAATACAGCAAAATTTGGGTAGTTATTAAAATCTGGGTGAAAATTAGTGATTCAATGAACTAGTTTTTCTAATTTTGTGTATATTTGAACATTTCATAATTAAAAATGTCGTATAGAATTGAGATACATCTTATATTCCTATATATCTTATACCCCCCAAAGTATGGCCCCATGGTGGTATGAAGAAGCTACAGAGACCTTAATACATTATGAGAGAAGTGATTTTTGAATATGATATCTATTGCAATTGTCACCAGCTTCTCACAATAAGAACTGCATCTCTCATTGATATTTAATAGGCCAAAGTAGATGAGCAAAAACAGTAGTCCAGCTGCAGCAGAAAGAAACAGAACCCATAATGATTGTAACTTATAAATGATAACATTTATTAAGTGCATATTCTGTGCCAAGCACTGTGCTATGATGCACTTTACCCTCATTTCAGTTATAATCATCACAACATAGTGGATATTGAGATCTCCAGTTAACAGGTGGACTAAGTCTAATAGAGATGTTAATTTGGTTAAGATCACAGAGCTAGTATATGACAAATATAAAATTAAAAGCCAGCAGTTATAACACAAAGATCCTATTTTGAACTCTTCACCAGGGGTAGTATATATTCATACCCATGGTCCCATTCCCTACAACCCAATATTCCCCACAAACAAAAACAAAAGTGTATTGTAAATATGGTTAATGTATTTCATGGTGTAGTTGTCTTTAGTCTCAAGAAAGAAAACTACAGTTGACTCTTTTACAATGCAGGGGTTAGGGATGCCAACCCATGTGCAGTCAAAAATCCATGTGTAACTTCAGGCTCCCCTAAAACTCAACTACTAATAGCCTACTGTTGACTGGAAGCATTATTAATAGTATAAACAGTTGATTAACACATATTTTGTTACATGTATTATATACCATATTCTTACAATAAAGCTAGAGAAAAGAAAATATTAAGAAAAACATAAGGAAAATAACATGTACATTACTGTTCTATATTGAAAAAAAATCCATGTATAAGTGGATCCACACAGTTAAACCCATGTTGTTCAAAAGTCAACTGTATATACTTTCAGCACCTGCATCTTTCCACCATATGAGAGTTGGAGACAGGAAAAAACTTTCTCCTGCTATTGTGAGTGAAAATGTAGATGTTTACTAATTTCCCCAGCTAAGGTATGACCTATGCCCAGACTCTAGTAGATAATAAACATACTTGCCCTAGATTTTGAATGGAGGACCGGTTACACCAAAGAAACATGTGTTTCAGTCAGAGTAGCAATTAGCACTCAGAAAGAACAGATATGAAGCATAGTGTTGGACTATGCTATCTGCATAGCTTCCACACTGGTTCTCTGAATCTCTTGGTAACTCTGTGATTTGTCCAATGTCCGTTAATAAATTCCTTTTCTGCTTAAACACTCAGAGTGAATTTCCTGCAACTAAATACATTAGCTGATTGGCCAAAAGAGAATCAATTTAGATCCTAATGTCAAAGCATGTACCAAATGCCAAATAGATGAATGGATTAACTGTTTAAAAAATAATATATTTAAGGGGCGCCTGGGTGGCTCAGTCAGTTAAGCGTCCGACTTCGGCTCAGGTCATGATCTCACGGTTTCTGAGTTCAAGCCCCGCGTCGGGCTCTGTGCTGACAACTCAGAGCCTGGAACCTGCTTCAGATTCTGTGTCTCCCTCTCTCTCTCTGCCCCTCCCCTGCTCACTCTTTCTCTATCAAAAATAAATAAATGCATAAAAAATTTAAAAAAATAATGTATTTAAAATGAGAAAAATATTGGGTGAATATCTGATCTCTGATTAGGGAAAATCTTTCTCGGATATAAAGCAAAAATTTTTACATGAGTAAAAGAGTTCTATAATTTAAAAAATAATAACATAAACTAAGCTTAATATTTGCAACATTTGTGGTAGAGTTTTACTATTTTATGTGTGTGTGTGTGTGTGTGTGTGTGTGTGTGCACGCGCGTGCGCCTGTGTGTTTTACAGGTTGTAGTCTTTTGGGTTTTCCATGTAGAGTATCATATATTCTGTGAAGAGTGAAAGTTTGACTTCTTCTTTGCCAATTTGGATGCCTTTTATTTCATTTTGTTGTCTGAATGCTGTGGCTAGGACTTCTAACACTATGTTCAGAACAACAGTGGTGAGGGTGGACACCCCTCTTGTGTTCCTGATCTCAGGGGGAAAGCTCCCCTTTTTCCCTTCCCCACTGAGGATGAAATTAGCTGTGGGCCTTTCATGTATTCCTTTTATGATGCTAAGGTATGTTCTTTCTATTCTGACTTTCTTGAGGGTTTTTATCAAGAAAGATGCTGTATTTAGGCAAATGGGTTTTTTTTTCATCTATTGACAGAATCATATGGTTCTTATCCTTTCTTCTATTACTGTGGTGTATCATGTTCTTTGATTTGCAAATATTGAACCAGGATGCAACCCAAGAATGAATCCCACTTGATCATGTTGAATAATTCTTTTAATGTACTATTGAATTCAATATGCTAAGTATCTTGTTGAGAATTTTTGCATCCAGTTTCATCAGGGATATTGGCCTGTAATTCTCCCTTTTAGTGGGGTCTTGGTTTGGTTTTAAAATCAAGTAATTCTGGCTTCATGGAATTAGTTTGGAAGCTTTCTTTCTGTTTCTATTTTTTCGAACAGTTTGAGAAGAATAGGTATTAACTACTTTAAATGCCTAAGAGAATTCCCCTGGGAAGCGATCTGGCCCAGGATTCTTATTTGTTGGGAGATTTTTGATAACTGATTCAATTTCTTTACTGGTTATGGTCTGTTCAAAGTTTCTATTTCTTCCCATTTGAGTTTTGTAGTGTGTGAGTGTCTAGGAATTTGTCTATTTCTCCCAGATTGTTCCAGTAGTTTTCATAGTATTCTCTAATAGTTGTTTCTGTTTCTGTGGTGTTGGTTGTAATCTCTCCTCTTTCACCCATGATTTTATCTGTTTGGGTCCTCTCTCTTTTCTTTTTGAGAAGTCTGGCTAGGGGGTTATCAATTTTGTTTATTCTTATAAAAAATGAGCTTTTAATCTGTTCTACTGGTTTTTTGGATCCGTATTGTTCATTTCTGCTCTAATCTTATTATTTCCCTTCTGCTTGCTTTGGGCTTTATTTGCTGGCAAAATACAAGGATAAAGAGAAAATTCTGAAAGCAGCTAGGGACAAATGGGCCTTAACCTACAAGGGTAGACACATAAGGGACTGTGTTGACCTGGTTTTGTTGATAAAAGGGATTTCTCTATGCCTCATGGAATTGGATGCCTATTTCTTTCCCCAGATTAGGAAAGTTCTAAGCTATAATTTGTTCAAATAAACCTTCTGCCCCTTTCTCACTTTCTTCTTAGTCTGGGACTCCTATGATATGGATATTGTCTCATTTCATGGAATCACTTAGTTCTCTTATTCTCCCTGCATGATCTTGTAATTTCCTTTCCCTTTTATTTTCAGCTTCATTATTTTCCATAATTTTATCTTCTGTTTCACCTATTCTTTCCTCTGCTTCTTCCATCCTTGCTATCACTGTATCTAGTTTTGGTTTTTTGTGGGTTTTTTTCTTCTTTTTTTTTTTGCATCTCTGTTACAACATTTTTTAATTCATCATGACTAGTTCTTAGGTCTTGGATCCCTGCTGCAAGAGTTTCTCTGCTGTCTTCTATGCTTTTTTCAAACCCAGCTATTAGTCTTCTGTTATTCTAAATTCTTGTTCAGATACATTATTTATGTATATTTTGAGCAATTCTCTGGCTGTGATTTCTTCTTTAAACTTCTTTTGGGGAGACTCCTTCGTTTTGTTATTTTGGCCAAGTTTCTGTCTTTTGCATGTTTTAAAACCTTGTTATATGTCCTGCACCTGTGATGACTATTATATTAAAAGGGGGTCATACACTGTCCAGGGCCTAGCACTTCAAGAAGTGGTTTTGGTGTATGTTGTATGCACCCTGTTGTTGTGTTTGGTGGCTCTTTCCTCCTGGTCAGTCCTCTGCAGAGCTCCTCCTTGCTTGTAGTGGTGAATGTTTGGACCTTCAACCAGGTGTGCTTTGATTTGTTTCTTGAAGTAACCCTGGAACAAATAAGGAAAAGCGGGGGGTGGGGGGGGGTGGAGTCGGATCCCATAAAAAGAGAAAAATAAAAGAGGAGAAAATAAGACCAGACAATCAAAAAACTATAAGGCTAAATCCAGAGAAAGAGAGTGAAAAATAAAGAAGATGAAGAAAGAGAAAAGATGGAAAAAGAAGAGAATAAAAATGCCTGATCAAACATATACATACATACATATATATATATATATATATATATATATATATATATATATGAAAAACAGATCAAAAACTATGAGCCTGATTCCAAAAGAAAAAAAAAGAAGAGGGTAGAAAGAAAAAGAAAAGAAAAAAGGAAGAAACAAACAAACAAAAAAACCCAACCAGTTGTCTATTGGTGTTCTGGGACCAGTGGCTGTGCTGGTCTGGTGGGGAGAGGCCATTTGCTTGCCTGGTTCTGTCAGAGTCAGTCCTGCTCCCGTAGATAAGCAGTTGCCAGGCATGGAGGGGCGGGGTTTGGTGTAAGCAGGTCTCCCTGCCATTGGGGCAGCTGTGCTGCTAACGTCTCACCCTGTTGCTGTTGGGGAGAAAAATGGTGACACCCCAATCTCTCCTCCCCAGACTGGCTATCTCAAACCATGCTGTTCAGGCAGCCCTCACAGAGTAAGGCAGGTGATCACTCTGTCCTGCTCCAGTCTCCTGCGCCTCCTAGGTGCTCAGCTGGGATTTAGAACCCGGTGTCTTAATGGGCCCTGCACTGCGTGGATTGTGTTCTGGGGTAGTGTCACTCTACTCTGCTGATAAAAGGCCTTTGGCTGGCGCCTGTAGGGTCTTTTATCCTGGGGCGGGGAGGGGGGGGCAGTACTGGAGGAAGGGGACTGCTTTCTCGAGTGGGCCCCTGACATCTCAGGCTACCAAGCCCCCGGCAGGCTCCTTCCTCCCCAGGAATGCACACCGGCTCTGGCTTCACTCCAGAGAAAGTTGCGCACTTTTGATACCTTTGAGTTTCAGCTCCTAATATTGTTTGCAGAATAGATACTGGCACTGTCTGTATTTCTCATTCCCCAGTCCATGGTCCAGAGAGGTTTTCCTCTTGTGCTGACTGGATACTGCACTTTCACAGCCTTTCTCTCCCTTTTGTCTCTCCACAGAAGGGGTTCCTTCCTCTTTGTGCCCACACCATTTTACCTCCTCCACACCTTGATCCTGCCAACCTATCTCCCTTCAACTGTGGGGATCCTTCTGCCACTCCGCAGATTGATTTCCTGGGCGTTCCAAGTGATCTGACCTCAATACAGCTGTGTTTGAGGGACGAGGGAAATCCTGCTCTTCCTACTTCTCCACCATCTTAACTGTGCCTTGCTATGTTTGACAGGTTAATAGTAAAAACATTAATCAGTAACAGGACAAAAGATGTTAATAGAAAATTCACAAAAAAAGAAAATATACATATAAGCCGATACATATCTGAGAAACTATTCAAGCTCAATGATGAAAATAAAGCCCAAAATTAGCCCAGATTCCCATTGATTTGTGCAATAAATACCATTTGCTTTGTATGTGCTATGTTAGATGATAATAAAACATCAGTGAACAAAAGTAAGCCAATAATATCATCACTCTGCTATCCCAAACCTCTCCTAGAGTTGTCATTAATCCTCATAATAGTTATATTTTTTACTCTCATTTTTTTTTTATTCTTGCCTGAAATCTGGTGAGAAAAGCTTATTAGGAAAGTCCTCAAATGCAGAGTATGAAAAATGAGCAATTATGCATAATAATCCACAAAGTAGATAAACATGGGAATAGTTAACAGAAATTTGTCAACTTTACGAGTAAGTGAACAATGATCAGGAAGTGAAAAAATCAGTACTCCCAAATATAAACCAAAAAATAAGTCATTTTCTAGGAAAAATGAGACATACATGTTATTTTGATAAATGTCTATGATTTGTCTACTCAGACTCCCAAATTATTCAGAGGAAATTGCAGATGTGACAAAAACTCAAATAGTCCCCAGAGTCCTGCAAATTTTGCCTTTGACCTCATCTATCTCCTCTGTAGTAGTGATTTATACCAGAAATAAAAGTGCTCCTTGATCATTGGTTTTCATCTCTGAAACTAAAAATTTATCCTTAACTTGGTATTGTCAGTCAACCACTTAGGAGGGGCCAATTTAATCCTCATAGCTGTAATATATTATAGAAGGAAATGCTTGAAAAGCTACAGGTCATAGGTGATACACCTCATGGGATGCCTGCTGAACCAGTCCTAGGATCCTGATTTGTGGGCCCTGGGAAAGAAACCCCAGGATGTGTTTTTAATCTATCCAGTAATCTGTGATTTTCTAAATTACATATGTAAAAGTAATGATTTTGAGAAGAATTAAAATATGCTGAATAACAGAGAGTTAAACATTAATTTAGCAATCATCTAGGACCAATCTCTACCAACTGTAGCCACTGACTCTTTCTGCCTCAAATCCTCACTTACTTCAATTCAACTTAGATTCAGGCTTAGTATCACCACCTTCCATTAGAAGCCTGAGCATAAGCTTGGTTTACAACAATGAAGACTGCTAAGGGTATTCCCTTTGTTCTCACCATAGAGAAAAATGTCAACATGTTTTTGAATTTGAACAAGCCTAAAATGAGCTAAGTTTCTACCTGAAGTAAATAATGTATTTTATTGACATTTTCAAGATTTAAAAATCTTAAAGTATAATTCTAAAATATTTAAATGGCACATTCATGAATTAATAATTTAGGATATTGTATTAGTTTTATATTGCTGCATAACAAGTTACCACAAATTGAGTGACTTAAAATATCTGTTTATTATCTCACACTTCTATAGGCCAGAAGTCCAGATGGTCTCCTCTAGGTTCTCTGTTCATGGTCTCCCAAGATTAAAAGGACGGTGGGAGAAAATCCATTTCCAAGTTTAGTAGAGCTGCAATAACAAAGCTTCACAGACTAAGTGGCTTAAACAGAAATTTATTTTCTCACTGTTCTGGAAGCTAGAAGTCCAACATCACAGTGCTGTCAGGCGTGGCTTGCAGATGGCCATCTTCTACTGTCTTCGTTTGGTCTTTCCGGTGTGCATGTCGGCGTCCTAATTTCCTCTTATAAGAGCACCATATTGGATTGGGACCCCCCCCAATGATCTCATTTTAATTACCTTTTTAAAGACCCTATCTCTAAATACAGTCACATTCTGACTGTAGGAAATAAGACTTCAGCCTATACTTTTAGGGGACATAATTCAGGCCATAGTAAAGCTAATTCAGGTCACTGGTAGAATCCAGTCTTTTGTAGTTGTATGTCTGAGGCTCCCTTTTCCTTGGTGGCTGTCAATAGGGGGCCACTCACTCTTCCTAGGGGCCACTCACATTCCTTCTTATGTAGTTTCTTTCATCTTCAAACCAGCAATGGGTCCTTGAATACATACCTGTCATACATCAAATTCCCCTGGCTTTTCCTTCTGCTATCAGCTGGAGAAAACTCTCTGCTTTTAAGGCTTCATGTGATTATATTAGGTCCAGAAAGACACTCTTCCTATCTTAACATCAATTATGCCACATAGATAATATAGTCATGGGGGTGAAAATTTCTAGGCATAGATTCCAGGGATTAGAGCAGGACATCTTTGGAATGTCATTTTACAAATTCTGCTTACCTCAAGTATGCAGCTATGTTTTCATCAAATGGGACATTTTGGCATGGCAAGAATTGAAAATATAATCAGACATGAATTGACCTAAAAGATTTTGGGTATGAGGACTATTGCCTATGTGGTTCTCATAACCTTGATTGGATATTCTTTGGAGTTAGCAGAAGGAAAGACAGTTTCTGTGTTTTATGCTCTACATACTGTTTTACCAATGCCCCAGCTACTCTATAAATCGGAAGACAGTTTTAAATTTAGAATAGCAATAGATTCACTGCCTAAACTTAGAGACAAGAACTTAACAGGAAATAACTTATTTAAAGGTGGTTTTTAAAATATTCCAAAAATTCCCTAGTCAATTTTATTTTCCTTATTGTCTAAATTACTCTCATTACTTGCTTAGGTGGTTATACAAGAATACTCTTTCCTTCATACTAATTGAACACATGGGTAACCATACAGACTTTGATAAAAAAAAAACAAAAAAAAAACCCTAATCACCTAGCCCCTAAAGAGTTAACATTCTAATGGGAGTGGGAGCTGGGTGATAGGTTTATAGAGAAAGAAAAATGCATGAAAACTATGTTTTAAATTTAATTTTTTTAATGTTTATTTTATTTTTTGAGAGACAGAGAGAGAGAGAGCAGAGAATGAGTCTGGGAGGGGCAGAGAAAGAGGGGGGAGACAGAATGTGAAGCAGGCTGCAGGCTCCAGGCTCTGAGCTGTCAGCACAGAGCCCGACATGGAGCTGGAACTCAGGAACCCTGAGTTCATGACCTGAGCCAAAGTCGGGAGCTTAACCCACTGAGCCACCCAGGCGCCCCACCAAAATTATGTTTATATGTCATATGACTCAAAAATGAAACAAAATATTGCTGGATCCTTCATCATCTCTTAATCCGATTACTGCAATACCCTTCCTACTGATCTCTGTTACTCATCTTATTCTGTTTCCCTCCAATCCATTCTCCACTGCTGCCAGAATGATCTTCCCAAAATACTCCTCACTACCTAGAGGGGGAAATCCAAGCTCCTTAGCATGGCATATAATATCCATGAGTCACTAATGGGTCTTGACCATTTTTCCAGGCCCATATCCTCTTAGGGCATTCGGCTACACATACCTCAGCCAAGTGATCTATCAATGAGTATTTTTGTAAACACATTGTTTTTCACTATTTACTTTCAAGATGTAATGGCTATTACTAAAATGTGTTAAATGAGTGAATAAATCGTGCTCTGGCATGCCTCTGTACATTTCTATATGTTGCTATTTAACAAAAATTCCCTCTCTATTCTCTACTGTTCCTCTTTGAATTCTCATTCATGCTACCAAATCCTGCTTAGGTATCATCCTTTCCTGAAGCTTTTCCTGATCAACACCCCTCTCCTACAATGGATTTAGGCATTCTTTCATTTATCTCACCTTGTGTATCCTTGTGATTTTTCAAGCATACAAATCACATTTTATCATATGTTTTTCTGTTCTTTTCATGATTTGTAGATCAATATCATCAGCATCACTGGAGAACTTTTAGATATGCAATTTTGGGTTCCCACCTTAGAGCTACTGGATTAGAAACTCTGGGGATGGAGCTTAGCAAGCTCTCCAGGTGACTTTGATAAAGGCTAAAATTTGAGCACATACTGTCCTAAGAACTTGCTTTATTCATCTTATATTCCAAATGTTTACTGAACTGAACTTTAGCTTACAAGCCTTTAATTCAATAGAAACATCACTAGTCTCCTCAGTGACTTCCCCAGATAAGATTCCCAAATGCTTAAAAACAAAACAAAAAAAAAACCCAAAAACCAAAAAACAAAAAACCCAGAGACTGAAAAACAGTTATTGGCCCTGGGCTAGTTTATTTTGGCAATGAAACTAGTAAGAAATATATATAAAGTTGTGAAGAACTTTTCCAAATAATCTTTGTAAGAATGTTTACAGAGTATGTCCAAGAAACGAGAAGCCAATACCAGAGTTTAGTACCAATTTATTTTTCCCTTCGAAAAAATTATCTCAAACCATAAATTTAAGCTATGTGAGGGTCATGAAGTTACTGGCAGGAAATATCCTCTCATTGAAACTTAGGAGAATTTTGTTGTCATAGTTGTTGTTTCTCTTTACACAAGAAATTATGTGCTGGGCTATGAATCTTGAACATCTTGGAAATTAATAGATGCATCTCTCTGGCCCTTTACCTCCAAAATAGCATCCTGTTTTATCAAGAATGACACTATTAAATGGAAGAAATTAATCCTCTTCTGCTTAGAATCACCATCGCCTAGTTATCTGACTTTGTGTTCTTCCAAAGGAGCACAAAGAAATAAGAAGCAATCAAAAGTAGAGCCTGGCAGCAAATGGTCTCAACCCAATCCATGGGATTACAATAAACAACAGTAAATAAAGAGATTATTTGGCCAAGTGGTAACCTGGTGTTCTTAAACATTCTTTCTGGCACTTTCATGGTTTAAGATTAGCACATATATCCAAAAACTCTGAGCAACTCATTATTGATAACATTCCTATGGAATAAATAATTTTAATATTTCTCCTTGTGAAAGAGAAGATCAGAGCAGGAGAAAGATCTTTCATATCTATGATGAGCCTCCTTCCTACAATGTATTACACCCAACAGCACCAGTCAGCCCACTAACACTCCTACCCATTTTTTAAAAAGAGCTGTTCCTTATTCCATGAAAATTAAAGATCAATGCAGAAGAACCTGAAGTACGTTTTCTGAGCTGACAAGAGGGATATATAGAGGCCTCCATGTTCTTTTCCTCTGTTCTTTTGCTTATCAACCAAAAAAAAAAAAATCGTTGTGCAATTTCAGCTGAGGAGAAGGATTGCAACAATTTTGAGAAGGAAAGAGCTACAACCTAATAAATTTTTGTCTAAAGCATTCAAGCCCTTAGAAGTGATCTAAGAAAAAGATTTACTCCCAGCATTCAAAGGAACAAGATTCCAGAAACTTCCCCCTTCCCCCATTTAGACATATTATGGTCTAAATGTTTGTTTACCCCCAAAATCTATATTGAAATACTAATGCCCAATGTGATAGTATTAGGAGGTAGGGCCTTTCAGAGGTGCTTAGGTCAGAAGGGTTTAGCCTTCATGAATGGGATCAGCGCTTTTATTAAAGAAACCCAAGAGAGCTCCCTAGCCCTTTCCATCATGTGAGGACACAGTGAGAAGCCATTGGCTATGAGCCAGGAATAAGTTCCTCACTAGAACATGACCATACAGGCATTCTGACTTGGACTTCCTAGCTTTCCAGAATTGTGTGAAACAAATTTCTGTTGTTTATAAGCCATCCAGTCTGTGGCATTTTGTTACAACAGCCCAAACGGACTAAGGCACATATTATGTACCTGCTACGTGTAGATAAAAACTCAAAGGGGGGCGCCTGGGTGGCTCAGTCGGTTGAGCGGCCGACTTCGGCTCAGGTCATGTTCTCGCAGTCCGTGAGTTCGAGCTCCGCGTCGGGCTCTGTGCTGACAGCTCAGAGCCTGGAGCCTGTTTCAGATTCTGTGTCTTCCTCTCTCTGACCCTCCCCTGTTCATGCTCTGTCTCTCTCTGTCTCAAAAATAAATAAAAAACGTTAAAAAAAATTAAAAAAAAAAAACCTCAAAGGTGTATGCTTATCTATCCAGATTGCTAAACTCACAAAATATCCTACTGTAAACATCAAGGTCTATGTTAGGTAAACCAACAGAAAGACATGAAGTGTTTGGAAGAGATAAAAAAACAAAAATGGGTCCTTGAGACAACCCAGAAACTAGTAGCAGAAGGAATCTGTGATCACCTTTAGGTCTAGAGGGACTAGAAGAAGAAGAGATGAGGAGACCATCCTAAAAGCCAAGCTGTGCAGTAAGAGTTAGTTCCACCAGTTGACTTCCCAGGGTTAGCTGGAACAATGATCAGTGGCCATCCTGCAAAAGCTATAACCATGATGAGACACAACCACTGCCCGAGAGGACTCTCCCCATCTCAAGCAAATGAGGGGTGTGGAAATACCTTGTCCTCCAATCTCCCACCAGTATCTTCCATTGGCCAAAACTATCCAGAAAATGTCTGCAAGAAAAAAAGATATAGTAGGTGGAGGAAGGTTGGAAAATGGATCTGAGAACTAATAGACTGCACTGAGCAGCTCATTATTGATAACACTCCCATGGTATAAGTCATCTCACTTACCATTCTAGTTTTTGTTTTTGACCCTTTGGGGGACATTAAAATGCAATGGGATACATAGAGCTATAATTTAACTTGTAAAGATTAATGAATGAATCACCAGTTCTTATATATGAACTATTCCTATCTTAGAAACAAAAACAGTTTTAAAGCTACTCCTAGAGTGCAGCCATGGGAAAATATACCCTAGCATTTTTTTTATTTATATAGGATCATAAATGTACCCATATGTTATAGCAATTATGCTTTTCTGAAATGAATCCTTGCATTCCATAATAGCCTGGGAGAATGTATTACCTATGAAAGCACTGGGTACTAACTTCATAAAACTCACATGGAAACACATGGTATTAAGTGAGGTTGTACATATCTTGCAGAATGTAAAAAGGACTGATGAAGATTTAGGTAAGAGCAACTTTTTTTTTAAGTACTAATTATGATAATAATAATTAAAATATATTTAATTAAAAGACATTGAATACCAACTCAAATTTTAATTTAGTAATCTTCTCTTACAAATCTCTATCTACTACAGCCATTGGCTATTTCTCTCCCAAATTCTGATTTATTGGAATTCGACCTGGATTATTTGCCTCCCATCCACAGGGAGGGAAGTAGGGAATCAGGTGCTCATGATGCTACAGGCGAAACTAAAAATAGGTATCATTTGTTGAGCACTTGCCATATGCAAAATATTGTGAAAAACTCATTAGATACTTTATCACATTTAGTCCTTCACAAAACCTACAAATGGGTACTGTCAATACCCCCATTTCACAGATGAAGAAATTGAGGCATAGAGAGATTAAGTAATTTGCCCAAAGTTACTCAGCAGATTACCCAAGCAGATTTTTAGTCTGACAGTGTGCCTTTGCCACTAAAATACACTGATTCTCTCAGATGAAAGAAGAGCAAAACTTAATGTTGGAGATAAAGTAAATAGAAATGACAGTGACCCAAAAATGAGTAAAATAAATGCTACCAAAAAAATGGTACACTGTTACAGGGCAGGCTCAGTTCAGTTCAGTCCATCAAAAGTTCATTCAGCCCCTATTACATCCCAGGATTTATGTCAGGTTCTAGGAATTTAAAGATAAAAGAAGACATGGTGCCTGCCTAGAAGAATGCACAGGCTAGCAGAGGAAAGGAATCTGTGTATATTCTAATGGCAATAAGATGCACTATACAATTTTGTACAATTACAAAATGGGCAAGGTATAAAATAGGCACTATCGTTTTAAAACTCAGATTACAAATAAAGGCAATAAAATATTATAGACATTTTACTGATCAGTTCCTGAAAAACTTCCCAAGAATTACAAATTCTAATTCACAAAATGCCTTCTAAATAGAAGTTTTTATTTCCCTGTTACCCAACACCATGCATTCCTTTGCAAAAATTAGTCAATTTTAGGATTGGATAGACTTTGAGAGATCATCTCCATTGTCTTGCAGCCTCATCCCATATCTGTTTTAACATACCAGACAGATGAGAAAATATTCTACTTCTTCAGGCAGCCAGAAGATGGGATTTCATAACCTCAGTAGTAGCTCACTCCAAAGCTTACAGTCCATTGGGTCAGCCACTTTTCTCTCCCATGTTTATTTTAGGGGCCAGCATTTTGTTCTTTCTAGAGAAGAAATGTCTAGGCTCTTGGACATCATTCATATATATATATATATATATATATATATATATATATATATACACATACACATATATATACACACACACACACACACACACTTATAAACTATGGAGATTGAAATATCCTCAGAAACCTCAAAGCTTCACTCAAAACCTTGGTCCCCAGACATTCTAACTCCTTGCTGCCATCACCTTTACCTGCAGAACATAGACTAATGGCCTTAAATCGATGCATTAAAGACAAAACAACATAAGCACACTACTGGGAACTGACCCCCCAAAATACAAAAGCACCAATTCAAACGGATACAGGTACCCCTATGTTTACTGCAACATTACTTACAACGGCCAAATTATGAAAGAAACTCGAGTGTCAATCAACAGTTAAATGGATAAAGATGTAGTATATACATACAATGGAATATTATTCAGCCATAAAAAAGAATGAAATCTTGCCATTTGCAACAACATAGATGGATCTAGAGCATATAATGCTAAATGAAATGTCAGAGAAAGACAAATACCATACGATTTCACTCATATGTGGAATTTAAGAAAAAAATAATGAGCAAAGGGAAAAAAAAGCGAGAGTAGGAGAGAGAGAGGCCAACCAAGAAAAAGACTCTTAATTATAGAGAACTGATGGTTACCAGAGGGGAGGTGGGTGGGGGATGGGTGAAATAGGGGATGGGGATTAAAGAGTATATTAATCACGATGAGCACTGAGTAATGTACAGAATTGTTGAATCACTATATTGAACACATGAAACTAATATAACACCATATGTTAATGATACTGGAATTAAAATTAGAAACTTAATAAAAAAAAACCTGGTACCTCCAAAGTTTTAGGACTTACACTAGACATTTTCACGTAGAGCATCCCACTTAATTCATACAACCTAATGAGAAAAAATATTATTATATACGTACTTTGGAGGGTGTCTTCCTATTCCACAAAGAATATCTTTTTCTATAGAATAGGTGTAATAATTTATTTTTATGAATAAGATTAATAACATTATTTTTTTACACAATGACTTCATTTTCCCCACAGACAGAAATGTCAAAGAGATTTGAGAGTCCCCATGAAAAGTTATATATTGTGACACTGGTGATAAGAAAAGAAACTTAATATTTTCTATTACCCAACTGAGAAATTCTTCCTGGAGCTCATTTTCCCAGGTAAATGCCTGGAAAAACACTTTCTTCTCCTTCTTGCATCAGAGACCAATCTATCTTTTTGCTGTTTGAGGCAAAAATAAACCCAGCACTCTATAGTTTGTTCTTGAATAGGATCTTATAAGATGTGCACCACAATTTATTTCTCAGTGCTTTATACAATGTTCTTTAAATGTGTATTTTAAACACATTTTTTGTTTGATGTTTAAATTTTTAAAATAAAGTCAGGCTTTTTCCAACAGACAGTAAATCCAATTTGGTTAATTAATTTGAACATAAGGACAACTTTGCAAATTAGGCTTTTGGCAAATTTCTTCTTTAAATTAAATGAGCTAAATTTGCAATTTTAATATTTGGGGGAGAATATATTTAAGGCAATGTGAAAGATTAAAATATTATATCAAGTCCTAAAACCATAAAATTCCTAAAAGAAACATGGGCAGTAACCTCTTGGACATCAGCCTTGACAATATTTTTCTAGATATGTCTCCTCAGGCAAAGGAAACAAAAGCAAAGATAAACCATTGGGATCACATCAAAATAAAAAGCTTTTACACAGTGAAGGAAACCATCAACAAACCAAAAAGGCAACCTACTGAATCAAAAAGATATTTGCAAATGATATATCTGCGAAGGGTTTGACATCCAAAATATGTAAAGAACTTAAACAACTAAACACCAAAAAAAGCACAAATAATCCAATTAAAAGGTGGGCAGAGAACCAGAAGAGGCATTTTTCCAAAGACATATAGATGGCAAATAGACATGGGAAATGATGCTCAACCTCACTAATAATCAGGAAATTACAAATCAAAACCACAATGAGATAACCCCTCACACCAATCAAGACGGCTAATATCAAAAAGATAAGAAATAACAAATGTTGGCAAGGATGTGGAGAAAAAGGAACCCTCATGCACTGTTGGTAGGAATGTAAGTTGTGCAGCCACTGCGGAAAAAAGTATGGAGGTCCCTCAAAAAATAAAAAATAGAAATAACATGTGATCTACCAATTTCACTACTGGGTATTTACCCAAAGAAGATGAAAGCACTGATTCAAAAAGATGTATGCACCTCTATGTTTATTGCAGCATTATTTACAATAGCCAAAATGTAAAAGCAACCCAAGTGTCCATTGTTAGATGAATGAAGATGTAATATATATATATATATATATATATATATATATATATATATATATAAATTGAATATATTTATATTCAAATTGAATATTACTCAGCCATAAAAAAAGAATGAAATCTTGCCATTTGCAGCAAAACAGGTACACAAAAAGAATATTATGCTAGGTGAAATAAGTGAGACAGAAAAAGAGAAATACCATATAATTCCACTTATATGTGGAACCTAAAAAACAAAACAAATGAACAAACAAAATAGATATAGACTCATAGGGGCACCTGGGTGGCTCAGTCAGTTAAGTGTCCAACTTCAGCTCAGGGCATGATCTTGCAGTCCATGAGTTCAAGCCCCGCGTCAGTCTTTATGCTGGCAGCTCAGAGTCTGGAGACTGCTTCAGATTCTATGTCTCCCTCTCTCTGCCCCTCCCCTTGGTCACACTTTGTGTCTCTCTCAAAAATAAATAAACATTAAAAAAAAAAAAGAAAAAGAAAAAAGAAATAGGCTCATAAATGCAGACAACAAACTTGAGGTTGCCAGAGGGAAAGGGGTGGGAGAATGAGCTAAATAGGTAAAGGGGACCAAGAGGTACAAACTTCCAATCATAAAATAAAGAAGTCATGGGGATGATAAGTACAGCACAGGGAATATGCTCAAAATATTGTAATAACTTAGTATGGTGATAGATGGTAACTACACTCAGTGGGATGAGCATTTTGTAATGTATGTAATTGTCAAATCACCATCTTGTACACTTACACCTAATGCACTAGTGTATGTCAACTCTACTTCAATTTAAAAAGATGTTATATTGGCAAAGATGCATAAAGTCAACGTTTCAAATCTCCCAACTTTTTAGTGTATTGTATTAAACAAGGAGCTTTTAACTTAGAAAGCACCTTATATTACCGATAATTATTTGTTAAATCTTGGTAGAGTCTTTTGCAGTATGACTCCCAGAAACCAAGAAAGCAAATGATTCTAATGACTGGGTAACAAATCCTTTTGTCAGTCAAACGATTTCTTACTCTTTGCTTTTAACTAAAGTTGAAAGAGATGTCAGCTAATAAATTATTAAATATAATTTTTCATGATATATTTAGAATGTATATTAGTTATCTATTGCTGAATGATAATTTCCCCCAAAACATAGGGGTTTGAGACAGCACACAGTAGCTCAAAGTTTCTCTGGATCTTGAGCCCAAGCATGGCTTAGCTAAGTCCTCCAGCTGAGGGCATCTCAAGAGACTGCAATCAAGGTGTCAGCAATGCTAATGTCATCTCAAGAGTCAACTGGGGCGAATCCACTTTAGTGCTCATTGAGTGGTTGTTGGCAGGATTTAGTACCTTGGAGGCTGTTGGACTAAGGGCCTCTGTTCTTCCCTGGCTGTCGGCCAGGGACTGCTGTAGTTTCCTGCCATGTGAGCCTCTCTATAGGACAGCTCTTAGCACGGCAACAGGCTTCCTCAGAATGAGCAGGCGACAGAGTGAGAGAGTGCCAGATGGAAGTCAGTCTTTTATAACCTAATCTCAGAAGTGATCCACATTACTTTTGTCATTCCATTCACTAGAAGCAAGTCTCTATGTTTAGCCTGCACTCAAGAGGAAGAGACCACACAAGGTGTGAACGCTGGGAGGTGGGAGTCAATGGGACTACCTTAAAAGCTGCCTACCACAGATTGGTTTCTGTTGCTTTTAACAATAACAACAAAAAAGGTCCAATTTAGTTTGCTGTGGAGTTTTGATGATATTAAGTTGGCATCATGACCACGAAAATGCAGAAATACCAGATTCTAACAGAGCTACCCCTTTCCTGAGGTTCCAAATGGAATTTTAAGCTTCAGGGACAATAACAAAAACAACAAAAAGGCAATGTAAAATTTTTTCTTAACTAAACTTTAAACGGAAACCCCTACACATACACACACACAGTCTCACTCACTCTCTCTCTCTCTCTCTCTCTCTTTCTCTAGTAAGTTTAAGCTTACGGTTTTGCCTCAAAATAATTCCTAATTCAAAACCCTAACATTACTAAGAGCTGGCCACGTAGGAAGTTTAATTGAAGAGACAAAAGTGTCTGAGCATACTCATGAACATGCCCAAATTTGTACAGTAGTTCCCCTCATTCGCTGGGGACATGTTCCAAGACCCCCCCCCCCCAGTGGATGCCTAAAACCACAGAGAGTACCAAATCCTATAAATACTGGGTTTTGTCTGTGCCTACATACTTGTAATAAAATTTAATTTATACATTAGGCACAGTAAGAGATGAATAACAACTAATAAAATATACAATAAGAATAACATAGTGTAATAATGTTATTATATACTGCTATGTAAATGTGGTCTCACTCTCTCAAAATCTTACTGTACTGTACTGACCCTTCTTGTGATGGTGAGATGATAAAATGCCTACGTGATTGGATAATGTAAGGTGAATGACATATGTTGTGACATGGTGTTAGACTTCTGGTGATAAATCATAAGGAGGATCATCTACTTCTAGACTATGATAACTAAATGGATAACTGAAACCTTGGACAACAAAACTGAAACCACAGCCCAGAAGCAAAGGATCCTTCTTCTGACAAATAGAAGGCCAGTAGTAACTTAACACCACAATACTTTTGTCATCTACCTCACTTATTCAGATGTCATTTATCCAGCAACTTGAAGTCATTGAAACTCAACTAAACACGAGAAACAGAAATACTACAGAACAGCCTCAATAAATATACAAGGTCCATGTACTTTACTAAGAAAGATTCTTGATTTGTTATTTTAAAACTGTTTACCCTAATATTATGCTAAGCGAAATTCATCAGAGAAAGACAAATAGCATATGACTTCACTCATATGAGGACTTTAAGATACAAAACATAAGGGAAGGGAAGCAAAAATAATACAAAAGCAGGAAAGGGGACAAAAACATAAGAGACTCTTAAATATGGAGAACAAACCGAGGGTTACTGGAGGGGTTGTGTGGGGGGGGATGGGCTAAATGGGTAAAGGGCATTAAGGAGTCTACTCCTGAAATCATTGTTGCACTAACTTGGAAGTAAGTTAAAAAAACAAATTAAAAAGAATCTATTTACCCTAAGTACACAGATTAGAAAATAAGATGATGGAGAGAGAGTAAAAGCATGCACCTTTATAATACTCATAAGAAAAAGCAGAGATAGAAAATTAACAATCCACAATTTACATGGAGATATTTTTAAAATTTTTTTAATGTTTACTTATTTTTGAGAGAGTGGGAGAGACAGAGCATGAGCAGGGGAGGGCCAGAGAGAGACGGAGACACAGAATCCGAAGCAGGCTCCAGGCTTTGAGCTATCAGCACAGAGCCCGACATGGGGCTCAAACCATGAACCGTGAGATCATGACCTGAGCCAAAGTCAGATGCCTAACCAAGCCCACCCAGGCTCCCCTACATGGGCATATTTAATGAAGGAAAAACTCAGTCCCTGAGGTCACCACCCTAGTTTGTATGGCATCATAATTGAGGTCCTCATTAAAAAAATATTTATTGAGAAACTACCTTGTGTTAGTACTGGGAACTGTGGATACAACAAAGAAGAAAACGCATTCCTATCTTGGAACTCGTATTCTAACAAAGAGAGACATTACATAAAGAAAGAATAGATCAGAAAGTGGTAAGTATGGATATTTTCAAGCATGGGTAGCTCCCTCTCCTCTAGTTTTGAGGAATTGGAAAAATAAAACAAAAGTGAGAGATTGATAATAGGTCAAATATCACTTTTATTATGGACAAAGACTAAGTTGAAGGATATGACTGGTCAACTAAGTAGACCATTAATACTGAGCCCCCAATTTGGACAGGCTTTCCCACCCAGTCACAGGCAAGCCTAGACAAGGGAAGATGTGCTCTTATCAGGAACTGCCTAGGCTAAGACTTAAAGTATATAGAGCCAGGAGGAAGCTGCCTGCTTAGTAGGAATCTCTGTCCCAAGAGAGAAGTAGAGAAGTGAACCCCAAGCATGCAGTTATTTCTTTCCAAATGTTCAAATAAGGTAAGTCATTTGTTCTTCCTTAGCTGTGCTCTGAGCAAAAGATGGGAGACACACTGTAAGTATTCCACTCATTTAACTCCCTCAACATGGAAGGAGACACCAGCATTTAAAGAAGGCACCAGGTTTTTGATCTTTTAAGTGAACCTAACCAATAAGTCTATGGTCCACCCTGGGTTTTGCTATCTTTCTCAGAGTAGAGGTAAGAAATTTATTAGAACAATCCTGCTGTTGCCTTCTTGAGGCAACACCTTCCATACCAGCCACTTCTTTTTTGAAGATATTTTTGGGAGGCTTAGAATTTTCTCTTGGAAAACCCTAAAATGAGTTAGAACAGTTTAATACTTAAACTAATTCCAGCGTCATTCTCTCCCAAGGTTGGCATCTCACTCCTTATTCAATGTCTCATACCCAACTGTGATAAGCATATCCAAGAAAGCTTATCAGAGATTTTTTGGTAAAAGTAAACAATTTAAGGTACTCTATAATACCCTGCCAACACAGAGATGCCCCACAATTAGATATAAACTCCCATCTGTTATGTAATTTCAGAGAAAAATGCAAAGTTCAGAGACTAAATCTCTGTGATTTAATGTCCAAAAGTATTAAAATTCAATGGAATCAAATACTCTTGCCCATGTAAGTTAAAGGTCAACAAAATTCAGACCCAAAGTTTTTCTTCCAAAATTTCTTACTCTACTTTAAAGGGGTTCTTGTTGCCTGGGTGAAGTGGGGGGTCCTTTAATCAGCTGCAGCGTGTGCTGTCTCTTACGGGAAGAGAGCGGTTGCCTCAGGGCTACGCAGTGCAATGCCAAGTCTTTGATGTACTTCCCTTATTATAGAGTCCAAAAAGTTAATTGGACACATAAGTATATCACAGCACCAGCCAGCACCCACTAAATTAGAAAATAAACAAATCCCTACCCCACCCCCAAAACTGTTATCTTAGAAAAAATTATGTCTCTGAAACTAAATATTTAGTGTTGCAAAGACTCAATGTTATCTTTAAAAAATGAGGACAGTTTTGCCAGAATGTTAGTCAGCCTAAACCTGGTGCCCAAAACCCAAGATCTGGAAACTTACCTTAAGTGGGGAGAACTGAATTTTGGTTCATTTTGGCATTAAACATTTAGCATGAAGAGGAGGAGGGAGGGACTTGCTTGTGTATTTTGTCTCTTTTCTAGGTGTGTACATTGAGAAGTTACTGTCTTCTTACAAGGCTGGAATTTTACATTGATGAGGGCACCAATCACCAGTTCTTCAGCAAAGAGCCTTACTTTCCCTTCTTACTTACCTAATTTCCATTTCCCCTGGAACCCCCAATTATGATGCCCCATTATTAAAGGGAGTGTGGGCTCTAGCCAGGATTATATTGTTCACACTCCCCCGAAATCAGATATTTTTGGTCCTAGGCCACCATGCTGTTTCCTCTACTTCTCATCAAGGGGCTGTTAGGCCTGAAAAACCTGCCTCCTATCGAGTAGCTCTCCGTTAGAAAAAAAAATTAACCAATCAAGAACCAACTTGAGACCACGTGGAGGGAACTCTTCACCTATGGAAAGAACACATAAATCCCAACTTAACCTTCCACATCCCTTCCTTGGGAATGGAATTTGGGGCCCTGAGTGTAGTGCTGTCTGCCAGGCCTGGCACTAACAATGAAAACTACACCCTCCTCCCCTCCTCTAGTAAATGCTCTGTAGTGTCCATGGGCCTTGGTTGTTTTGCTCTGTCAAGGTAGTAAATAGGCTTCCTTCCCCTAATGTCACAAAGGACTGCCACGTGGAAAACCACTTTAGCCTATTGTCAGATCTTCACCTCAGCAATATGCAAGGCCGAGCTGCACCTGTGTAGTGAGCCGCAGCAGCCCTTCCTTGGAGCCCCACCGATCTGCCTCTGCCGAGGTCCGTACGCTTGCCGAGGCCTGCACATGAGGAGAGCCCGCACCTCCTGCACTTTCGCTTGCTGCTTTTGTGACGGCTGCATTCACACGCAGCCAGTGCCATGACCCAAGAGACCCCTGTGCCCTTGCTGAGGCCCAGGCAGCCCTGGCTCTCAGACACCTAGAAGGCACAGCCTTGGCTCTGTAGAAAGATATTGGACTCTGGAAATACCTCTCTACAATGCAGTCATCCACCAAAGGTAAAATATTGCATCGCCCAAGGCTGAAAGCCTCTTGCCCCAGCCACAGTAGTTAAAAACTGCCCAAGTACAATCCTCTACAAGTAGCAAAGGTCAGTATACCCTATCCACACAACAAAATCCCCAACGAAAGCTACATACTACTTTGATCACACCAGAATCTTGTTGTTTACATGTTAGGGTGCTTCCCCCAGCTTCCAGTCCTTTCTTTATGTCTCTCTCTTTTTCTTTAAAGTTTATTTATTTACTTTTGAGAAAGAGAGAGAGAGAGAATCCTAAACAGGCTCCACATGATCCGCACAGAGCCCGATGTGGGGCTTAAACTCACAAACCATGAGCTCATGACCTGAACGAAAATCAAGGGTCAGATGCTTAGACAACTGAACCACCCAGGTGCCCCCCTTTATTTCTCGATGCCTCAGATATTAGAGTCTCAAAGGGTCTGATAAATATCACTCCTTTTCCCCTAAATTCTGAACAAATTAAGATATGTGATGACAAAGTATATAGAGCTAGAAATAGCACCTTTGTTACTGATAAAGGCTAAATAAGAGGGTGTGGCTAAAAAGGCGAAAAAGTTATGGAACCTCAGATTGAGGCAAACTTACCCATGCAGTCACAGACAGCGTTAAACACAGCAGATTCCCTCACTTGCTCTTGGGGAGAAACACACCTCCAACACAAAAAGAAAATGAGAACTGAGCCCCAAACGCCCAGTTTGTTCTTACCAAATATGCCAATCAGTTAAATCCTCCCACTTCCCTGGGGTGGAGCGAACAGAGAGGACAAGAGTTTTACCCTAATTGTGCTCCTTTCACGTTAAAGGAAACACCTGGATAGAGTAAGTGGCTAAAATAAGGCAACAGTAAATGGAACAGAAGAGAATAAAGCATGTAAGCTTGGCAAGGAATGAGAGTGGGATGGCTAGTTTATGTTAACATGGTATTTGAAACGGAGACCTGGCCAAGTAGGAGAGCACACTGTGTGGTATCTAGAAGAAGGCAGAGAGAACAGACAATGCGAAGGTCTTGAGGAAGAGAGGAAGAAGCTCATTTGAGCTTTGTTTTGTTAAAGCAGTGGTTCTCCATCAGGATCCATCCCCCACCCCACGCCAACCCCTGGAGGACATTCAGCAACGTCTGCAGGTATTTTCTCTTGTCACAATGCAGGGGTATTGCTGTCATCTACTGAATAGAGGCCGGGATGCTAGCAAACATCTTATAATGTACAGGACAACCCCTCCAGAACAAAGCATAGGCTAACAGCGCTAAGACTGAGAGACCCTGTGTTAAGCACGCAGAAGAAGCCCACGGAAGAGAGACTGAAGATGAAGTCAGAGAGGAGGCAGAGACCAAGGCCATGCAGAACCTTGTAGATCATGGTAAGGACTTTGGATTTTACTCTGCAACAGTTGTAAAGCCATTGCAGGGTTTTGACGACAAAGGTGGCATAATCAGATGACATTCTTAAAGGATCCATATAAAAATGTTGAGAATGGGTTCTAGGGAGGCAAGGGTGGCAGCAGGGAGAGGTTGTTGAGCTCCAGCTAAGAGAGAATGATGGTCCTGGTGGAGGGGGTGAGAAGCGGTGGGGTTCTGAATATATTTTGCAGATAGGATGGAAAGAACTTACTGATGGTTTGGATATGAGGGGGTGAGAAACACAGTGGTGTCAAAGATGACTCCAGATGTTTTGGCCTGCACAACTGGAAGAATGGAAATGTCATTGCTGAAACAAAACTGATTTGGGGAGGAAACGTTTTTAGAAGGAAAATGAGGGGCTCAGTTGGAGAGGTCAGGTAAGAAGGTGTTCATCAGGTATCCAAGTGAAGGAGACAACTGTATAACTGGATGTAAGAGAGAAGTTCAGAGGGAGGTTCTGGCTGGTGGTGTTCAAGGTATTTAAAACCCATGAAGTTAGGGAGCTTACCTGAGCACCAAGAGAAGATGACACAGAAGGACTGAGCTTGGGGCACCTGAAAGTTTAGGGCCTTGGCGAAATGACAGTGAACGCTGAGAGGAGACAAGAAAAGCCACTAAACTAGGAGTAAAGCAAAGAGAGTGGTGTCTTGGAAACCAATGTTATTCATAATCATGACCTTAAGCCACTGATAAAAAGATGGAATGCTATTCAGTATGCCCATTTTAAGATAAAGCAGTAGGGTTAGTTGAAATGCATAATACATTTTAACAAGATATCCACTAAGATATAATTTAAAGAGGCTTCATAAGTTATCCCAGTTATTTTGAAAATGCATATATGGTGAATACTGGAGTTTCTGAAGGGCACTCTGATGTAATATAGGCATTCAGTACAGAAGTCCCTTATTTTTATTTGGTTGCCAGCTTACATGGTTGTTTTGTTGTTGTTGTTGTTGTTGTCATCGTCGTCGTCGTTGTTTTTTAGGATGCTGTATTTCATTGATTTTTAAGATTCATACTTTTAACCTTTTGACAGCTCTAAAATCAGGATGTGTCTCACAACCGAGGTGATCGGAAGCATTGTGTTTCAATTAGCAGTGGTTTTTTTGTTGTTGTTGTTTCTTTTGTAGTGGGGAAAAAATAACGGTGACTTATATAATCAAAGGATCATAAATTTGGTAAAATATTTAGATAATACCTTAGGAATGTAACTTAGGTTCAGATCTCCATATACTAAATTGGCATAAAGACAAGAAACCAAGTCAACATCAGCTTACTCCCTTTTTATTAGGCAGGCAACCACCACCCCCTACAAGCTAAGAAGATAGTCTTCACTCCGACCAGAATTTGCAGGCACAGAGGCAGGAGGGATGTTACTAGCAACTCCTCACATTCTCTCTTTAGTTTCTTCAAGGCACCTTAGAAGCTCAAGAGAAAGCTTAGGTATGAAATGAGACAGATCAATAGATTTGCCATGTAAAAAAAGTAGCAGGCACTATCTCCCTGCTGTACACACACCCTTTAACAGCTACACATGGCCAGCTTTTTGCATAAAACCCATAAGCCACACCTTAGTTCAGGCCTGCATCACCCCTCATCTGGAATACCTAACTGCTTTCTAACTGGCCCTCTCACTCCCAGACTTTTACTGCTTATAATCCCGCATGCAAACCATAAATAAATCCTGTAAATGTTTATCTTCAGAATGCCTCCAGAATCCCATTGTTTCTCACTTTCATGCTATCATTCTCTGTTGCAATAATCCCTCACCTGTTCTCCCCCTCCTATCTTTGTTTACTACAGTCGATTGTCAACACAGACTCAGAAGGATCCTTTTCAAATGTAAGATTATGTCACCTTTCTGCCCTGAAACCTCTAATAGAATCTTCTGTCCTCGGAGTAAAAGCCAAAGTCCCCTACAATGGCTATATCAGGGGTCAGCAAATTAGAATGCACCTGCTTTTTTTTGGACACAGCCATAACCCATTCATTTACATATTGTCTAGGGCTCCTTTCGCCACAATGGCAGAGTCATGCATTGATTATTCACTTAATAATAATGTTATTACTACTATTCAGTAAGATGTCACATTTCATTCATCACAATTTCAAGGGAAATAACACTTTTCAGAAAATAAATCGAAATGAGAGAAAACCTAAGCTTCTCAGAGGCTGTACCTAGTAGAGATGGTCACATTTTGGGGTGCGAGCAGTGCCTGAGCATGGGAAGTGTGAGCATGAACATGCTCACATGACCAGTGAGTTGGCTCTTTAGGGAAGGGGGCTGGGGAAGCTAATGAGGAGACAAATTTAGCTGAGAGAGTGAGAGAGGTTCTCAGCAGCTGTCACGAATGGCATGGAATTTAGAAAGACAATGGAACAAATGACTGGAAATACTCTAGAGTATTTCTTAGAAGCTTCTTTATGTGTTAGACCCTCTAAAATCTCTGGGACTGCTTCTTTCAGAAAACGACACCAAATTCCTACATTATTTATCAAGGCTTCCAGAGTTGGATTTCTATTGCCTTTGATTTAATTCCAGGTGAAGATTGAGCCACGTGGTACATCAATTTTTATTTACATATATTTGCCAACATTCTTTGAGAGCTTACTTTGTGCCAGGAACTGTACTAAGTGCTTTGCATGAATTATCCAATTAAATCCTCCCCTCAAAATAAGCAATTTAGAGGTTTTCATTTCCTCATTTTCACAGATGAGGAAATTGAGGCTTGAGGAGGTACATAAACGTGCTCAAGATTATAGTCGGTCAGTTGTATAGCCAAGGTTTGAACTGTCAGATTGGCTGTTTGACTGCAAGTACCAAAAGTGTGAACCCAAGTAACATTTGTTCCCTAAGCAAAGACCCCCCCCCCAGTATAATGTGGAGGATGAAGTGTAGGGTGCAATAGTAAACACAGGAGTGATTAGCATGTCCCACACCATTTCATAACTCTTTCCTCTAACTTAGATGCTTCATCTTCTTACCGCTAATGACTTCCTCCCAACTTGGGGACTCTAAGACCATGCACAGAAGACTATAACATTTCTTTCCAGTAAAATCTTCAGGGGCTCACTGAGGGCAAGGGTTGTATTTTACTCACCTTTGTTTTTGTATGACTAGAATAGTCTCTGGCAAATAGTAGGTTTTATTCAATATGTGTTGAATTAATTCTAAGACCCAAAAGAATATTTTAATCTGTCTGCTTTTCAGGATCAAGGTGTTGTATTTAGAATAACACTACAAACGAGCTCAAACTGCTCAGCTCATCCCTCAGGGATAGGGATGCAGAAAACTATTGTTTAAATTGCAGATATTACCTAGGAAGGGCAACACACTGAATAATAATTGATCACTGACACTTTCACCAAAATAGAATTTTTAGTTTTATCATTAGATTCTGGAAGAGCCTCAGGGGAAATGACACAGAAAGAGTAATTATGATGAAGGACAAAGCCTCTGGGTAACAAGAAAGAAGAGGAGAGCTTTGTAAAAGAGGAAGGAAGAAGCTGGGGAAAATTACTTGATGTATTCACTGTTTTACCCATGATTTTAATTATTCCTTGTTCCATATAATTATCATGATGTCTTTAAAAACAGGGCATAAATTCTGCAACAAATTAAATTGCAAGCCCTAGTTTTTCCTTCCCCGTGAGGGTCAGATTAACTCTATGAAACACTTCAGTCTTTGACTTAAAGTATATTAGCTGACCTTCCTCTCTTAGCCCCCACCAAGAAACCAGAGTAGCTCTCAGGGCTGTGCATTTCCACTGGCACTGGCACTTTGTAGTTACCTATTTGGGGAAAATAGCAACAATCTCCCCCATACTCCACTTCTCTGGATTTATTTTCCTTATTATTCAAGAGGAATGTAATGTATCAGCAATCAGATCAGCTGGACGCTGCCAATCTGTAAGTAAAAAGACATTGTAAGCTACATATTACCCAGAACTCGTTTGCCAAGAAGTCTGACTTGATTGTTAGGAATAACAATTTTATTGTCAGGCAGCCTATTCCTACACATGCATGTCTAATTCTTCCTCAAGAGACCACTGTTCTCATATAGACACTGTCTCACAAGTAGCATCTAGTGCATTGCTATTGCCTTTTGGTTAAATTAAAAGTCATGTTATCCAACCCCAAGACAGTCACATAAATAACACCTTACGAGAGAGAAAGTCCATAAGGAATATACTCTGGATTCGGTATTGGGATATTTGGCAAGAGCTTGGACTTGTGGTAAAGCTGGGGATGAAATACAAACACTATTTGGCTTTTGGCTATGTGAAGCACAGGAAATCGATCCCAGAATCTCCAGCTATCACAAGCATACCTGAGATGGTGGAAGAGCCCAGGCAAGTACCGGTAAAGTTGGAGTTGGGTTTAGTGCCCACATGATCAATTTCGCTGATACTATTGTCTGGTTGCTTATCAAGGCACCTACCCAAATTATTTCAAAGGCCACAGTAACAGAAAAAGTGCAGCATGCCCCATTTGTGAGTTATTAAATCTGTGCTTTTTTTCACTCAAATTATTAAAATGCATCTTTTCCCTTCTCTCTCTAACTCTAAACGTTCTTGAGGTTCAGTCCAAGCAAACATTTTCTGAGGTTTCAGGGGAACATTTTTTCACTAAACCCAGACCATTTTGCACATAGGAAAAGAGGTAAAATTCAAAACACTGGGTCTCATCTTTGCTTTATTTGGTTTCATGACTGCCTAGGGAATAATAACAGACATGCTATAATGTTTATTTCCTGCACTGCCAAATCACAGTGCCATACCATTAAATGAATACTGAAATCCATATTAATTAATGGTTAAAGGACAAAGCCAAATAGAAAATACTCAATAATATTCTTAATGTTCAACTCCATAAAATGCATTAAAAATATAAGGTGTGATTCTGAAGAGTAGTCTGTCTTATTAAAAGATGAAGTTATTCACTTTTTATATACATACAGATTCCGTTTAAGCTTGACTTACATTTCTTTCCTCTATTTATCAATATAATATATAATAATTTAAGCAGCCATATGCTGTTTTTCACACAAAGATGTGTTATTTAGCATAAAAAGTAGTATTTTGGAATGCCTTGTATTCTTGATTCAGACCTATTTTTGTTTGTTTTTCAGATCTCTACACTAAATTAAGTTTCTTAAGTATATCTTGCCTAAGCCAGTATGTGGGCCATTTTTATTCATTCTAATACTACCGGAACATATTAGAATGAAAATAATTATTTTTTTTAGAATAATCATTCTTAATGCTATTGACATTTGTTTTAGAGATTTAATAGAAACAAAACCAATATAATATATACATATATATTATATATACATGTTTTATTATATGAAGAGGCTTATTATAAGCAATTGAATCACATAATTATGGAGGCTAAGAGGCCTCAGGACCTGCAGTCAGCTACAGACCCAAGATAGCTGATGGCGTTGGTTCCAGTCTGAAAGCTGGCAGACTTGAGACCCAACAAGAGCTTATTTTTCAATTTAAGTTCAAAGGTAGGAAAAAGACTAATGTCCCAGCTCAACAGTCAGGCAGGAGGAGTTCCATGTTATTCTTGGGAAGACCAATCTTTTTGTTCTATTCAGGCCTTCAGATTGGATGAGGGCCACCCACACTAGGGAAGGCAATCTGCTTTATTCAGTCTACTGATTCAGCTGTTAATCTCATCAAAAACACCCTCTTGGACATACTCAGAATAATGTTTGACCAAATATCTGGGAACCCTGTGGCTCAGTCAAGTTGACACACAAAATTGACCATTACAACATTTGAGTACATCCTTCAATTTGGCTATTCTTCCCAAGAAATCAAATTCTGGTTTTCCACACATAACAGAAAGAAGAGAGAAGAAAGAAGAAGGGGCCACACAAGGACAACAACTCAGGATTGCTTCCTGATCCTTAATCTTAGGAAACCATGTAAAAAACAGTTTCTACCATTTTCCAAATTCTCAATATCAGTTCTACTGAGTTTTTGCCTTTTCTGCAAAACATGAAATGTTTTGTGCCACAATGGCACAGGCACCCAGGGGGTTTAGCACGCACTGGTTCCCCTTACCTGACTGGGAATTACCTGCTCTGGTTCCCAACCAGACAGAACAAACTCTGAACAATCCGACCCATTCCGGTCCTCCTACTAATTACAATTATGTGCACACGTTCTATCTTTGAGGTCTGTTTTCATCTTTCAAGGCACCAAATTAAAGATTTCATCATAGAGCTGATGCCTGATATAATCAGTCTGATGCAGAGATTAATGTGATTGCATTCTTTTCCAGTTTCCTTGCATTAGGTGAAATGCCTTAAAATATACCTCAAATAAAGAGAATATAAATAACAAATAGAAAAAGAAAAGAATTTAGAAAAATCATTAAGAGCCAAAATCAAGAGTTCTTATCCTAAGTTTATGTGAAAAAAATAATGTGTTGCTTTTTCTACATATTAATGGTACTAAAAATCCTTTCTGCCCTCACTGAAACTAAATGATGTAATCCATATTATTCCATTAAAGGAAGTGCATCTGAATGGCAATATATTACATAATGCTGAAAGTGAACAAATGAGGGAATGCACCACCATCAGCTCCTCTGTGCTGTTGAACTTGCCTGCTTCTCTCAGGATCAAAGTTTTTTCTAACACTCACATAATACTTATATGTATCAGCGACTTTTCCAAGTACAGTAAAACCTTGGATTGAGAGTAACTTGTTCTGCAAGTGTTCTGCAAGATGAGCAAACATTTCTAATAAATTTTAACTCGATAAATGAGCCATGTCTTGCAATAGGAATAGTGTGTGATGCCGAATGTGACATGATCACAGCTGAGCCAATGGTTCTTCTCTCTCTCTTTTTCTCTCTCAACCTTGCTGCAGGATTGTAGGTGATCATCTCCCATGCTCGGCTGCTTGGGCTCAGGCTACAGAGTTTGGCAGAAATCAGTGATTTTTCCAAATGTTGGAAGGTACCCACAACTGTCACTCGTGTGTTTTTTGTCACTTCAAAGCACCTATGAATACTCCTTTGCTTTTCCATACAAGAGTAAGCTCAGGACCGTTTTGCTTCATTCTAGGTCAGGCTGCCCACATATAGAGACCCTTTCCTCAGCTGTTTTATTGCCAGTTACATTAAATACCGTATATGACAAGTTTATTAATACTGTACTGTAGTCAACATCCGTTAGTGATAGTGAAAGTCGTCCTACACAAGAACCCTCCTCTCTCTTGTCTCCCTCATACTAGCCACAAAAGTTTTCAAAGATAAATGCAGGTTAGTTTATTTTTCTTTATATTTTGTATTTTCTTTATTATTTAACATTATATTACAGTATTGGAATCATTTTTATATGAGTATTTTTGGGTTGTAGAACGAATCACCTGAGTTTCCATTATTTCTTATGGGGAAATTTGCTTTGATATACCAGTGCTTTGGATTATAAGCATGTTTCTGGAACAAATTATGCTTGCAAACCAAGGTTTTACTGTACTTTACATGGATCAGATCATTTACTCTCAGAACAATTCTATGAATCAAATACTATTATTTTGATTCCTCTTTTATAGGTGAGGCAAAAGAAACACAGAGAGTTACAGAATTCACGTAAGGTCACATAAATAGTCAGTCTAATAGGTGGGACCAAAACCCAGACATGAGGTTTCAGAGTCTGTGATCCTAACCATGACGCATATTGTCTTCTCCCTCATGTGTCAGACATGGTACCTCAAGTCTAACATGCAATACAGGTTAGGCTATCAATTTTTATCTACATATCAGCAAAGCTTCATTTATTTCTAAATTTTTAGGTAGAGAGTAAGTATAAATAGAAATGAAGTCTTTTCTTCCCGTATCCCAGCATTTTATCCTTCAGGGTCTGTGCCCATTTTGCAGCCCTCTGGCCAAGATGTCAGGCTTATCTTCAGCTTCACAACACTCTTGCTGCCTTTAAGATTCCTTGAATTCCTTTCTTGGAAACTCTGAAGCCTTTTAATTCTCTCCTTTTTTTTTTAAATTTTATTTTTATTGTTTTTTTTACTATCCATATAACCAATAACCCTTATACCATTTATATATTTCCCTTAAGACTAGCCAAATTAGGGGGCACCTGGGTGGCTCAGTCAGTTGAGCATCCGACTGCAGCTAGGGTCATGATCTTACACTCCATGAGTTTGAGCCCAGCCTGGAGCCCGCTTCAGATTCTGTGTCTCCCCCTCTCTCCGCCCTCCCCTGCTCATGCTCTGTCTCTGTCTCAAAAATAAATAAGAACATTAAAAATTAATTTAAAAAATTTAAAAAAAGACTAGCCAAGTTAGAGTGTGAGAGGAAGAGTAAAACTAAGGAATGCTTTCTCTGTGACATGCATTTTGTTTATTCTAGCTCATTAAATTAATAAACATTTAGCTAATCAAAATAAGCCTCTATAAGCAAAATTTATCATGTATCTCACCCTCTGCTCCTATATTTAATAATCAATAATTCAATTCTCTTGATTCTTAAACTATTCCTGTTTTAAGATTTTTCATTTTTTCTAGATAAGCTTTGGTGAATTTTACCTATCAACTCTTTGATTTGCTCTTTGATTTTGCTCACGGATCTCACGGTCCGTGAGTTCGAGCCCCGCGTCGGAATCTGTGCTGACAGATCAGAGCCCGGAGCCTGTTTTGGATTCTGTGTCTCCCTCTCTCTGACCCTCCCCCGTTCATGCTCTGTCTCTCTCTGTCTCAAAAATAAATAAACGTTAAAAAAAATTTAAAAAAAAGATTTTTAATTTTTTCTAGATAAGCTTTGGTGAATTTTACCTATCAACTCTTTGATTTGCTCTTTTTGTTTTTTAAGTTTATTTGTTTTGAGAGAGAGAGAGAGAGAGAGAGAGAGAAGGGGAAGGGCAGAGAGAAAGACAGAATCTCAAGCAGATTCTGCACTCCTAGTGCAGAGCCCAACACAGGGCTCGAACCCATGAACCATGAGATCATGACCTGAGCCAAAATCAAGAGTTGGATGCTCAACTGACTGAGCCATCCAGGTGCCCCAACTCTGTGATTTGCTGTTGAGACTGTTTCTCATATCTCAAATGGCTGAAAATAACTTCAGGGTCTCTGCTCACTTCACAATGATTTGATTTCTTTAAGAAATCCACTACACACACACACACACACACACACACACACACACTCTTCTGACCCTATGTTGGCCAATTATACTTTTCTTAGGAGTTTGGAATAAAGGCTCAGATACAGTTAATTAACTTCCACCATATGATTAGAACCAAGATAATGCAAACTTGAGACTGGGGTGTAGCCATCTACCCCCATGCACACAAAGAAGCAGATAATTCCAGTTAATAGAAAAGAATAAAGCAGAATGATGAGCAGATCAGAGACCAGAGACTGAAGAGAAAGAGTGTTGCCTGGATTCAAGATTTATCTTTTCAATTCCTGCTCCAGTAGGCCAGAGGCTCAGATGTTCTTGGGGTTCTGTGAGATAGAAAAATATCTTCCCAATATATTCTTTCTCTTAATGTTGTTGATATTTTAAACTATCTCAAATTGGCTTTATTCATTAAAAATGCTTGTTATACTGTGTTTCCCATCCACCCCTATGAACTATTTGTGTAAGTTCATGGCCTCACAAAGCCACTTCTATAGCAGTTAAGAAAAATATATAATTTGATAAAAATTTCACCCAATATATGCTGACATGCTATAATTACCCCAATCCATTAGCACAATCACAGTGACTATCAGTGTACAAATGATGACACTCAGTTACCCTCAAAGCTGCCAAGATATGCAGCAGCTTAAGGAGAAAAGAACATTTAACAGATAAAAATCCATGTGACTGAACTGTGATAAAGATGGAGAGTGACAGGTATGTTCAGAATCATTCCCTGCTTCATCAGTAATTCAGGATGGCATCCTTTAACCAATGAGAATGTAGCACAGACTGAATTATGCTGGGGTAACTCCCAAATCCCAGTGGCTTAAAGGAAAAAAAACAGGTATTTTATAATTCACGCTGTATGTCCACTGTGAGTTGGTGGGGACTCTTGTCCAGAGAGTCACTCAGAAACCAAGGCTAAAAGAAAAACTGTTTTATAGCTTTACCATTGGGGATGTGCCAACACCACAGTCCTCACAGCAGAGGAAAGGCATTTGGTGAGTCCAACTCCAGGTTTCCTATACTTCTGCATAAAACCAACACATGTCATTCTGCCCACAGTCAATTGGCCAGGATTGGCTTTGTGACCTGCCTAACGCAGGGGGATGGTAAATGTTAAAGAGCAGATGGAAGCTTTGGTGAGCATCTCTCTCTCTTGCAAAAGTCACATGAACAGATTTGAATTTTCTTATTTTAAGTGCTACACTGAGCTTAGTTCCTAATTTCTTAAAGCTAATGTTAGCATTTTCATCAAAGTAATTGTACTTCACTCAGATTAGAGACTAGTGACAAAGGGCCAAAGTAACTTTGTGAGATTCAACACTTCCATGAGAAGGTAGTGTCCAGTAGCTCGGCTGTGTTCACACACATGGAAAACCTCATTGTGATGTAGGACTGCACCAGGAGTCAAGAGATCCAAGTTTTCGCCTTGGCCATGTTGCTAACCATTTATCACTTTCTCATTAATTTATCTGAATCTCAGTGCCTTTTCTGTTAAATAGGAAAAGGAAGGCATGGCCTGGATCAGTGGCTCCTGACCAAAACCCAACAGATTAAAGCTGGTTCATAAGTAAACTCTACTCATATGTGACAAGGAGAAAATGAATAATGTAAAATTTTCATGAACCACATTTATTTAATAGAAGGAATTATCCTATATACCGAGAGTAGATATTTCTTAAATTTTTACTGTTAAATAGCTTTTCTTCTATGAAATGTGGGCGAGTCTAAATTTTCCTTTTGTTAATCAGCAAATTCAACGTTCTTAATCCTATTACAGCCATCAAATTTTTAAATGATACTAGTATATGAACCTCTGTTTTGAGCCATGAAGAAGTAATCGTGACTGGATTTATCCTCCCACACTATACACGTAGAAAACCAGACAAAACATATCAACAACTGCTTTCAGACATCGGACAGCAGATAGTACAGGGCTGTGGTCTCTCATAATAGGAAAATGAATGATAAACCCTAGTTTCCTGCCTGGAAAACAGGCAGGGAGAGGGAGCACAGAGCACTGTCCTCTCACTGAGTTGAGGAGATAGCACAATAGGGGAAGGTGAAAGCATCTAGAATTTGTGGGGCAGAAAACCTGAGAGGAGACAGTTCTTCTTGAATCTTTCACTCAATACCAATCTGAGCTTGCAAAGGTTCATACTCCACAAGGTGGGATTAAGAAACATCAAACAGCAGTGCACCAAACAATTCACAGAGTTCATTCAGCACTACAAAGAGTTTCTGTCCCACAAGTTACATTGAAAAGATTTCACAATCTAGGAGATGGTAGATAGAGTCCTCAGAAGTATACTTCATTACCCTTAGCTTAAAGACTACTCCAGACGTGCCCAAACAAAGCTTAAATGCAAGCCTCAACTAGGTCAAACAGATTCCAAGTAGCTTACTTGCCTGCCAGAATAAAGCCCAAGAATATTTAAAAGAATACAACAAAATCCAGCAATAAACAACATAAAATTCATACCAGCTGGAATCAAAACAAAAATTAACAGGCATGAAAAGAAACTGGAAAATATGACCCATAAGCAAGAAAAAGACCAATCAATAGAAACAAATCCAGAAGTAACAGAGTTAGTGGAATTAGAAGACAAGGACGTTTTAGCAGCTATTTTAAATATGCTCCATATGTTCAAGAAGATAAAGGGAAGCATAAATATGATAAGGACAAGTACAGAAGATATATAAAGGACCCAAATGGTATTTATAGAAATTTTGTAGTCTTCACCCCCCAAAAGACATGAGCTGCCAATGACCATATGAAAAGGTGCTCAACATCATTGGTTGTCAGGGTAATGCAAATTAAAACTCTGAAATGGGATACCACTGCACACCCACTGGAATGTATAAAATTTGAAAACCTAACAATATCAGGGATTTGTTGATGATATAGAACAACCAGTACTCCCATATATCATTAGTGGGGATTTAAAATGGTACCACCATTATGGAAAATTGTTTATCAGTTTCTCATAAAGTTTAATATATACTTATCATATGGTTCAGTAATTCTACTCCTCGATTTTTAACAGACAGAAATAAAATGTAACACTATGCAAAGACTTGTACATTTATGTTCATAACAGCTTTGTTCCTAATAGTCCCAAACTGAAAACAACTCAAATGTCCATCAGCAAGTGAATGAATAGTATAAAAACTTAGTATATACATGCAATGTAATGTATGTAATGAATGATCTCCTGATACATGCAACAGCATGAATTAATATCAAAAACAATATGATGGGAGAAAGAAGACAGAACAATCCATTCACATAAATATCTAGAAAAAGGAAATCTAATCTATAATGACAGAAAGCAGATTGGTGGTCACCTAGGGTTAGGGCTGTCTGCAAAGGGGCACTAGGGAACTTCTAGGAGTGACAGAGCTATTCTATATTTTGACAGTGGTGATCTCTACACAAAGGAATATAGTTGTCAAACTCATCAACTGTGAATTTAAATGTGTAAATTGAACTGAATGTAAATTACACTTCAGTAAAGTATTTTTGTAAACAGACATCAAGAAGTCACAGAATACCTAGGAGGATTAAAGAGACAATATATAAGAATACACATCCAAGAAGAATGATTTGCATTTGAAGTCATGCAAACCACAGTTAAATACCAAAGTGGAGTCCATTCAAAGATTACAAGTCATTCATTCCTTCCATTGCACTCCAGGGCACATGCATGCACACGTGCGCACACTAACACACACACCACTTCTGACAGTGAAGTTAGTGGAAGATCAAAGAGAGGCACGCACAAGTTATCAGAAACTCTGTAGGGTGGGCAAAGTGATGAATGCTTAGGAAGTGAGGACTGAGACTAAATTTGCTGTTTCCTGTTCTACATGGCGATTAACACTCCAGCCCCATAACCCCAAAACCACCAGCAAAACAATTGCTAATCTGTTATTCATAACACTGATGTGTGAATGGTGCTTTGGAGGAAAGGGGGGATGTTTATACTAGAGAGGGAAAACACAGCAACTTTGGGAACAAGGGTAGAGAAGGAAGAGTAGCTAAAGTTAAAGCTTGGTGCAGAGATTTCAATTATCAGACAGAAGAAGAATCTGAGCTCCTCCCAAACCTTTAAGAATCCACAGAAATATTAGGAAGACATTGGGTTTGCCACTTTATCTGATACAAGTCTGAGGGTTTTTTATTTGATTATTAATGGAAGCAATGACTCCAAATACCTGGAAAAGGAGGTGAAAAGAAGTATCTTATTCAAACACTATATCATTTGATCTTTACAACACTCCTGTGAGGAAAGGTATTATCTTTTCCACTATAGGTGAGGAAACTGAGATGCTCAGAGGTTGAGCAATGAATCAAACGGCATAGAGACAGGATGTGGCCATGGCACAATCCCAGGCTGCCTAACACTGGCCGCTTAATGATTCTCTATTGAGTAAAACCGGTAAGTAAATAAATATAAGTAATAAAAACATAAAACTAAGAACTACAATAGACATAGAATAAGAAATGACAGTAGGAGGGGCGCCTGGGTGGCTCAGTCGGTTGAGCCTCTGACTTTGGCTCAGGTCATGATCTCACCGTCTGTGAGTTCGAGCCCCGTGTCAGGCTCTGTGCCAACAGACAGCTCAGAGCCTGGACCCTGCTTCAGATTCTGTGTCTCCCTCTCTCTCTGCCCCTCCCCCGCTCACGCTCTGTCTCTGTGTCAAAAATAAATAAAACATTAAAAAAAAAAAAAGAAAGAAATGAGAGTAGGAAAGATGCTCAGTTTTGCTAAACCAGTCATAGAGGAAGACTATGGTCATTTGATTTTATTATTTTGCCAAATATTTTTTGAGCACTTAATAATTACTCTACTAATAAGGAAATACTAACTCCTAAGCATATGCTCTTTTTATAATCAGTAATGGCTTTCCTTATTATTAAATAAATATTAAACATCAAAACAAATACTACTTCCGGTAAAACATTTAATGCAAATTCTATGATAAATGTAGACCCATTCATTCTATGAGCATTATTTAACACCTACTTTAAGGTACTATGTAGATGGACTAAACCGATCTGATAAGATATTGTTCTTAATTCAAAATAAACTTAAAGTTTATCATATGCCAACTGATAAGTTGGCTGGAACCAATAATCATTCTGAAACTACACATCGTTCTCTAAAGCCAGTTTCACACTATGGTCTGCAAGTTTATTTTCAACTCAGTTCACTTAGGAAAGTATTTCTGTAACTATCTTTTTTCTTAGCCTGCTATTGAAGTCATTCTACACAGATTTCAACTCCACTCAATTATTTTAGTTCTAAATTGACTTATATAAGGAAAAGTTAAAAAAAAAAAAAAACTAGCATCAAGAGAAAAAAAATTAGCATACCTATTATAAGCCAGGCACTGGGCCAGTAGTTGGCATTATAAAGATGAAAAGATGGAGTTTCCCCTCAAGGAGATCACAATTTGACAGAGGCAGTAAAAATGGAAGCAGATAGCTGTCAAATAGGATGATGCATGCTATACTGAAAGGGAGTATGATGTTCTATGGGAGAAGGATAAATGTGCAGTTAATTTGGTCAGAGATCTACAAACTACAGAAAAAAATCAACTTTTTTCAGATGATAACATTTTATTGCTTATGTTATTTCAAAAGGTAGTTACATGGTGCTTGGCACACAGCTGGTACTCAAAATATGCTTGTTGATGACAATGTAACCAGGATGATTTTTATGTTTTTTTTATTCTTCAGTTTGGCTTGAAAACAAACAGCTTTCATAATTATCATTTGATGAATAACCTTCCATACTTTTATGCTTATATAAATGAATGTGTGTGTGAATAACGTGTGTATGTGTGCATAACCTCAAGAAGCTGCCATTTTATTTATTTTTATTTTATTTTATTTTATTTTATTTTATTTTATTTTATTTTATTTTTGTTTATTTTTAAAGGAGAGAGAGACAGAGCATGGCAGGGAGCAGAGAGGGAGGGTGACACAGAATCCAAAATGCGCTCCAGGCTCTGAGCTATCAGCACAGAGCCTGATGTGGGGCTTGAACTCATGTACTGCGAGATCATGACCTGAGCCAAAGTTGGACACTTTACTGACTGAGCCACCCAGGCACCCCAAGAAGCTGACATTTTAAAGTTATGAGCTGATTAGAAGTCTCTCAGTGATGATGACTGGCATTTCACCTTGAACAGCTCTTCATTCTTTTTTTTTTTTTTTAATGTTTATTCATCTATTTTTGAGGGGGAGAGGGCAAGGAGAGAGGTTAGAGAAAGAATCCCAAGCAGGCTCTGCACTGCCATCACAGAGCCTGATGTGGGGCTCAATCCACGAGCCATGAGATCACGACCTGAGCCAGAATCAAGAGCCCGATGTTCAACCAACTGAACCACTCAGGCACCCAGAACAGATCTTCATTCTTAGCTGAGTCTTATCAGTGAACTATTTTGATCATTTGAAACATTTTGATGTAAGATAGAAGGTAGAACTGGAGTTTTCAGGCTTGGCCAAGTAATACTGCCTGTTATGCTGAATCTGAGAATACCAGAGAAAGACGCTTGAATTCACATTAGGAGACTGAGAGCATCCCTGTATGAAAGACATTGAGACTGATCTTAGAATTTGATGTAAATAGAATACCTCTGCATACTGAGGAGGTCCCAGCTAAGGCCAGCAACTGCAATTAGACCAAGGGCTCTGAAGAAGTCATTCAAGGTGACAAGACATGGTCAAGGATTGGTGTCCTTAGCTCAATGCCAGGACCTTGATTCTCATGAGGGAGACTAGATTTGAGCATGTCAAGAAGCCAAAACTAGAATCCCTTCCCTCTCTCAATTACCCTGTCACTTTAGGTTGAGTGAACTGTAAGGAGGGTGATCATATAATTTATTATCCAAATCAAGACATTTTGAGAGTGAAAGGGAATACTATTAATAATTTTTGCTTTGTTAAAAATGGTATTGTGTGTGGCTATCAATTAAAGGGATTTAATGCTGGGAACTCAGAACAATATGGTTGTGTCTCACTTTAATTGTTTATAGCACTGACCATGAGTGAGATGAATTTTTCCTCCCAACATCTGGAAGAATCACTGCAAGTTTCTTGTCTTTTTTTTTCTGTCAACCACTGGGCGATGCATTTTTATTTGTGTATGTATGTATGTATGTATTTAGGCCCTGGAAAGCTTAAAATAATTTACTCTCTGCCTCTTTACAGAACAAGTTGGCAACCCTTGATCTATATCATTCAGGGTATATAGTAATACTTCTTTGCATGAACATTTAAAATTTCTTGCTCTTTTGTTTGCATTCTATATTAGAATCACTGCAGTTGAATGAATGGCCTGCATGAATGGAAATAGAAGATGAAGTCAGAGTCAAGCCCAGGGACACTGCTTCACCAAATCAGAGAGAATGGGTCTTCAATATAGGAAGAGACAGCAGCAGTAAGTGATGAATTTACTTGGAATGCCATGTTTCAGATACCTCATGCTTGGTAGCCGACTTACCTTGTTAGAACTAATTTCCTATAGTGGTCATTCAGACCTCTGGCCTCTGGAGGTCAGGCCCATACTTATTCTGAAAGTTTCAGCCCTTAATGTTACTCTTCAAAGAGCATCTCCCTGGTCTTTCAGTATAAATTGAAAGCCCTACTAAAATGTCAGCTCACAGGGAATAGACAAAACCAGAGAGTAGATTATATTGCTTAAAAAAATATATGTAAAGTATGACATGAGAGATAGAGAGAAACCCTGGAAAACACCAGTATTTCAAAGGATAGAGAGGAGGAGGGAAGTTACAGATTGGTGGCTAAGATTATAATAGCTAACATTTTCAAGTGATGGCCATGTGCCAGGAATTCCATTAAGTGTTTCTTCACATAATGTATTTTATCTATTCATGGAATGTTTATTTCCATAAGGTAAAATGCCGCATGCTGATTATTTCTTGTTAACCAGACAGACACTTTAGGTGTCCTGGAGTCTGTACTACCTGGGGTAGAAAATACCAAATAACTAGTTATACAATCCTAACTGTGATAACAGTATAACAGAGAAATACTGAACCCTGTGAACAGTGAAATAGGGAGCTCAGCCTAGCCTAAAATTAGAAAACTCAAGGTTCTGGAATATTAGATTTCTGGAATATTAAAAAACTCGAGGAAGTCAGGGTTTGGTAAGGAAAGAGAACACCCTGAGTTTCATTTGAGGCACATAGAGTTTGTGGATGCCTGTGAACACAAGTAGGTGCGTAGATAGATGGCTGGCTGTGTAGCTCAGAGGACAAGTCTAGCTAGAAAAACTAGTGTAGGAGTCACCAGTGCAGACGTAAGAACCGAATCCATGGACATGGACGAAATGACCCAGGGAAAGAATGAAACATGAGAAGAGGGTTTCAAGAAACCACAGCCACTTAAATACTAAATAAAAAAGGATGAGCCAGAGAAGGTGACTGACAGGGGGAGGAGGGCCAGAGAGATAGGTGAAAAAAACATGGCAATATGGTGTCCAGGAAACCAAGAGAAGCAAGCATTTTCAAGATAGATTGGTCAAAATTATTGAATGTTGTGAGTTCAAAAAGATGAGAAGGAACAATGCATGGGATTTCATGACACAGAATTGCAAACTACGGGGCAAGTCATTTCAGGAGAACCTAGGACTGAAGACTATGCCTCCAACTAGGGTAAAGAGCTTAGCATGTACCGTTCTCTATTTTATTCTCACACCTGCCCTGTGATGAGGATACTGTTAGTACTGTTGTCTTACAAGTGGTGAAACTGAGGTTTTGAAAGGTTAAGAATCTTGTGTGAAGCCTCACAGTGAGGAAGTGGTAGAGGCAGAATGCAAACCTTCATCTCGATTCCAGAGACTGCACTATGGAGTAGTTTCAGGAAATCCAAGAAATAATCTCAAGGAGTTGGTTAACCTCTTAAGTGACGCAGGGAGGAAAACTGAATGATAAATGAACAAGATTCATTGGATTTCATAATTAAGAAGGCAACAGAAATCGTTATCAAAACAAATCCGTTAGACTGGTGGGATGGGAGCCTGACTGTAAGGAGTTAGGAAAAAATGGAACTGAGAGAGTAGTGAGTAGAGACTACTCTTCAAAGATATCTGTTTCTGAAGAGAAGAAAAGAGGGATAATGGCAAATGATGGAGACAGTGTAATGAGAAAGGTTTCCAAGATGAGAATACCCAAGCATGCTTATGGGTAGAAAAGGGCAGCAGGAAAGGAAACAGATGACTCAACAGAGAACGTGCTGACAGATGGAACAACACCTTGCATGTGCCTTGAAAGCATGAGATGACAAGCTGTGTAGGGGAGCCTGGGTGGCTCACTTGGTTAAGCATCCGACTCTTGGTTTCAGCTCAGATCATGATCTCATGGTTAATGAGTTCAAGCCCCATGTGGAGTTCGAGCTCCACATCGGGCTCTGCACTGATGGCTTGGAGTCTGCTTGGGATTCTCCTCTCTCCCTTCTCTCTCTGCCCCTCCCCTGCTCATGTATGCACTCTCTCTCACAAAATAAATAAATAAGTAAACTTAAAAAAAAAAAAAGTGATGTAAAGTGGTTGCTCCAAGAGTGAAGTACATCCTTCTTTGGAGACTAAAGGGGAAGGCAGGAAGGAGGTTCATGACTTAGGCAAAGGAACAGACAACTGGCTTAATTTTCCCTGTGAAGCAGGAGGTTAGATTGTCTTCTGAGACTGATAGGTGCAAGGGTCAGGCTTTAGGGATTTAGGATATTGGTTAAAATGGAAACATGACATTGGTGGGGAGGGGCGATGTGCTTTTTAAAACAATGTGGTTTGGGGGCACCTGGGTGGCTCAGTCGGTTGAGGATCCGACTTCGGCTCAGGTCATGATCTCGTGGTTCATGAGTTTGAGCCCCGTGTCAGGCTCTGTGCTGATAGCTCGGAGCCTGGAGCCTGCTTCAGATTCTGTGTGTCTCCCTCTCTCTCTGCCCCTTCCCTGCTCATGCTCTGTCTCTATATCTCTCAAAAATAAACAAATATTAAAAATTTTTTTAAAACGATGTGGTTTAGAGGTGCTTGGGTGGCTCAGTCATTAAGCATCCAACTCTTGATTTTGGCTCAGGTCATGTTCTCATGGTTCATGAGTTCAAGCCTCGAGTTGGGCTCTGCACTGACAGTGCAGATCCTGCTTGGGATTATCTCTCTCCCCATCTCTCTCTGCTCCTCCCCCACTTGTGCTCTCTCCTTTCTTTCTGTTTCAAAATAAGTAAATACACATTAAAACAGATGGGGGTTGAGGAAACCAACAAATAGCCCCAATAGGACTGAAAATAACTGACAGATTGGCCTGTGAAAGTCAAACTGAGGTCAGAGTGTTCCCTTTATTACTTTGGGAGCTGAGAACATACCACAGGTGAGTAGAGTAAAAAAAAAAGAAAAAGGTGAGGCGGGAGCACCTGCCCCTTAAAATGAACATCAGGGAATAGCAGAGCAGATGTGCACGCCCTTGAGGCAGGCACACACCAAAGCACAGGAGCAGGAAGGATATGGGCCACATGCGCCCACTCTCTTGTCCCAGATTTGCCAAAGGACAGAACAAAGGGACAAGGAGAGGCCAGATGTGTTAGCCTAATGAATGTCCTGGAAAAAAGAAACCCAGGGGATAAGAATACCACATTAACAAAAATGAATGATACTGACTATAGCCTTCTACCTTCCTAAGGAGGAGAAAGCCATCCCCAAGAATGTGAGTTGGCCTAAGAAAAAGGAAAAACTGTCATTTCAACACTTCTGAGGATGCTTCATGCTGCTAACAGAGCACAGAGACTGTTTAACAAGCTTTTTTTAATTTTTTTGAGTATGCAAAAGTATTTCTGGGGTTAAGTTTACTGTCATGGCTGCAGAAAGTTGAATTGCTCTGAATAATAGAATAGGATAAATTTTTGTTTTGGGGAGAGTCAGCAAGGAATGGAGTGGAAAGGAGCAAAACGCAGAGCAGACAGGGCTCAGCAGAGGCAGAGGTGGGAATTCAGAGCCAGAGAGGAAGTCAGAGAAATCATAATCTATACTTTCCAACCCTGGCACCAAAAAAAAATTTTTTTTTGCCCCAAATATGGGGACGGCTCTTGAGTTCCCACCAAACATGTGATGCAAGATTAGAGGAAAGAAGTTGCATCAACTTCAGTTAAATATCACGGTCAGAGAATCCCAGAAAGCTGGAGCACTTGGAGAGTTTCCAAGCATGGGACACTCTCCCCCTCCCACTGCTGAAATCACAAGTGTGCAGGGGGGCAGCAGAAAGAGAAGGATCAGGGATGCTACAAAGTTCTGGGACAAGGTGAGGCTGCAAGATCCCCGGGGGGTCAGAGATGGCACAGAGTTTGATAACCACAAAATTGTTGTTATATTTTGACCTTGAACATCCTTGGGGACCTTGGAAAGCTTGTTTTCCAGGGTGCTGTCAGCAAAGGAATAAAACATATCGGCCACTGTAGCTGAAATCTCTGAAACTGCCCCTTCCCATCTGTTCCTCTAGGCACGCAGCCTGTTTCACTTAATTTACACATAACGGCTTTCTAATTACCGATTTAAGCGCCTCGCCTGAGAGGTTTCCTTAGAAACTGCTTCAGAAACAGTTTAATGTTACAAAAATCTAAACTTAGAACAGAAAATTGAGTAGAAAATTAAAGGAAAATAAGTTGGTGTCACTATTAGAATAAATGGTGTAATTGGACCTATCAACAGTTTCTGGCAGCCACATCTGAGCCCCTGCCTCACGTTGCTGAGTTTTCTTCCTGTGTATTCAAAAGGCTTTTCAAGAGACAATAAAGATTTTTAAGATTTTTTTTCTCCCTCTACCATTTGGAAATATTTGTATTAAAAAAAAAAAAAAGTCTCCTGCCCAAAGCAGAGCTAAGAGCATTCATACATCCATTTAAAATCTTTTGGGAACATTTTAGGCAACATTTGCTGCACTGGGACCTCAAAACCACTGGGTCTCGGGGCACCTGGGCGGCTCAGTCAGTTAAGTGTCCGCCTCTAGATCTCAGGTCATCTCATGACTCGGGCTCAGGCCCCAAGTACTGCCCTGCGCTGACAGTGCAAAGCCTGCTTGGGATTCTTTCTCTCCCTCTCTCTCTGCCCCTCCCCTTCTCACTCACTCACTCTAGAGATAAATAAACATTTAAAAAAACAAACAAACAAACTAGTGGGTCTCAAGAGCACTCTCCCTGCAAATCTTGAGCTTCTCCCCTCCTTCTAAAATAGTTTAGGTGTTCATGGGGCGCCTGGGTGGCGCAGTCGGTTAAGCGTCCGACTTCAGCCAGGTCACGATCTCACGGTCCGTGAGTTCGAGCCCCGCGTCAGGCTCTGGGCTGACGCTCAGAGCCTGGAGCCTGTTTCCGATTCTGTGTCTCCCTCTCTCTCTGCCCCTCCCCCGTTCATGCTCTGTCTCTCTCTCTGTCCCAAAAATAAATAAAACGTTGAAAAAAAAAATAAAAAAAATAAAATAGTTTAGGTGTTCAAAACTCTGTGGCAAAAGCAAGTTAGTGTAGCAAAAGGTTAAAGAATTTGCCTCCAAATTTCAGCTCCACCACATCGTGTTATGTGGCTTTGGGCAAGCTACAAAAACTCACCAGTCATTAAGTTGTTAAATTCATGAATAAAATGGATAAAAATGGTACCTACTTGAGGGGTTTGAGGATTAAATGAGATGATGCATTGTATATGTCAATCACAGAATTTATGCAATCTTCTTTTCCAGTTATTCAGACTAAACCAGGAGGTATTAACCTCCTGCTGTCTATACGCCAATACCATACCAGGTGCTAGGAATACAATGACAAAAGTGATGTGGACGGTGGTCTCTCTGGGAGCTCACAGTTTTGTGCTCTCCTCTATAACCATTATTAAACTGGTTGGTATCTTCTTCATTTTTTTTAATCTTTATTTTATTTATTTTGAGAGGGAGAGAGAGCAGGGGAGGGGCACAGAAAGAGGGAGAGAGAGAATCCCAAGCAGGCTCCATGCTGTCGGCACAGAACTCTATGCAGGGCTCGAACTCAGAAACTACGAGATCATGACCTGAGCCAAAATCAAGAGCTGGACACTTAATCGACTGAGCCACCCAAATGCCCCGAAACTGGTTGGTATCTTGATACCAACCAAGCTCTTTAATAGAACCTTTTAAATATCACATAATAATAATAATCCCACAAATGACTGCCAATTGTGTTTATGTGCTAGAAGTTTTTAGTATTTGAATAAAGTTATGATTTGAAAAAGGGGTATACTTAGGACAGTAACAAAATTTAGAATATTAGGACGCTGACTGGGCTTAATCTAAAGATGAACTGAGAATTCTCTCGAAATTTTGGGACTCTGCATCTTCATATTTTAAAAGATAAAAATAACTGGTACCCTATGAATTATTTTTCCTGCTTAGTTAATGGATATATTTTATTTTTTTTTAATGTTTTTAATTTTTTTTTTAATTTTATATTAGAGAGAGAGTGTGAGCAGGGGAGGGGCAAAGAGATAGAAACAGTATCTAAAGCAGGCTCCAGGCTCTGAGCTGTCAGCACAGAGCCCGACATGGGCCTTGAACTCACAAGCAGTGAGATCATGACCCGAGCCGAAGTCAGACGCTTAACCAACTGAGCCACCCAGGCACCCCAAGTTAATGAATATATTTTAAAATGCATACCACATTCCTTCTGACTCTTTGTCTAGAGGGAGAATTCAAAGTACAGAGTACTTTCTGGCTAGTGCTAGAAAGAGAGAATTTTGAGACCTATTTTGTCCCTTTCACCCCTCAGCCTCACCCCACCCATGGTTAAACCTTTAACTGGAAAACTTTCAAAACTGATAAAACATACTGTTAACATCCCTGAAATAAAAAACAATAAAACGTTTCTCAAATAAAGGCAATGTGCCCTACTGCTATCATGTAATTAAGAATAGTAACTCATTTTTCCTCTTTGTAGGCAGAAAATCACTAGTAGAACAAGCCCCAGCTTCAGATTTACTGAAAGATAACACATGAATGAGGTATCTAAATGTGTTTGGCTCCTTGAATGATTAACACATTTTATGACATTCCTTCTAACGATGGAGAAGTACTACCCCGCATCTTATTGACTTCTGTAGTTCCTGCCCATAAAATATCCCTTTCCCTGACACGGAACCTTTCCCTCTTTTTTTCCCCTGCTCTTTTGCCAGTTGTCTTTTTATACATGTTCCTAATCACATTTATGTCTCAGTGGGAGTGCTGTTGCATGAGTAGGCAAAGAAAAGAAACACTAAGGTGGATACAATTTGAGTATGTGAAGGGAGAGCTCTTGACAGAAGAAAAGAGCATCCATAACAGTTGCATGTAGGGGGATGACTATATGTGTATTGTGTGTAATGAGCACATGAATATACAGAATGTAACCTTTAATTTATGTCTACAGAAAGAGTAAGTACTTGTTTGATATAAATTTTACACAAAGAAAAAATCATCATTCTCTTTTTAAACATCAAAAGAATGAATCCTTACTAAGCTGAAAGCCTGCATGTGAGACAAAATCATAAGTGTTAAAGGAAATGGCTCAGATATTCACAAATCCTTCCACCTGTCTCTTTCTAGTCCCGCGTATACTATTACTGTCACATTAAACGCCATTTATTCTGCTATAATGTGATCCTTATGTTCCTTAGAAACCTTAGTTATCTAAAATCATGCTATAAAAACAATTGTTTCAGTGGAGGGAAAAAGAGATTGGGGGCTAGAGAGTTCCAGAGTCTTAATAACAAATTTAGTTTTCCTGTAGGGCTCTCAGTAATAAGTTGACTTCTTAATGGCTCCAAGTATATAGCTTTAAATGGAACTTCCAATTCTTGATAATTACCAACTCAAGAGAAAGACGGTGCTTTTATACTTTTGTACTAACACAGTATTTCTTAGATTTTTATAATTGTCTTGCCTATTGTTATTAAGAATAAATCTCAAAGCCAGTCAAGTAAGCTGCTGCAAGCCAAGAGGTTTTTTTTTTTAACCTGATACATTCATTTTCATTATGATTTATTGCATTGTGACCATATATTCTATGTAATAGAAATCATATTCCCTTATTAATCATTACTTTTTAAGTTAAGAAAACTGGCATGTGTTTCCTCTCAAAATGAGTATCAGCAAAAGAATTAAACTATAATAACCACCAACTCACTGATAGAGTCTCAACTTTCTCCATATGACAGATATCTATACACATGGATATTTTAAGTGAAACTCCTGCTTTGGACTAGGAGACAGATCATATGATATCGATTCTCTTTCTCAACAGGTCAACATTATCACTACAAATCATTATCACTAGCAATCTGGAAATGTGTTAAGATATTTATAATTTACTTTTAAATAATTCAGCAGAGACAATATATAATTATAGATATGTCAGTTAGCTTAAGTTTCAACTCTAAGGCAAGCAATCACTCTATAAAATTCAGACTACAGCTGCACCCTTATGCGTAATGCTCAGGCTTGATCCTTAAATGTCTTGCTCTGAGCCCTTGGATTAGGAGGAATTCAGCTGCCTTATTGCTGCCTCTGTACTGATGGATGTGTGCCTTGAGCAAATTGCTCTTGTAATGAGGCAGCCAAAGCTTCTAAAAGGACACAGAGCTGGGACTTCATCAAGCCTACCAAGCAAAGAATATAAACTGTTTTGCACCTATTTTTAAAGAACATTTATTTAAAAAGTACCTGAATGTGTGGCATTTTTGTTCTGCAAATTGTTTTCATTATAACCTAGTTGTCAGGTTATAGGGGATCAACTTAGAACAAGTCCCAAGAAAAAGTGGCCGTATGTAGTCTAAAAATTTGTGTCCTGGTTTCCAGCTAAAATTTCTGTGTGGTATTGAATAAAATATCATTAAAATAAGAAAAAAAATATTTATTCCTTTAATTTAGGTAAGAGTAGTTTAGGAGAAAGGGATGAGTGAGGTTAGAAAAAGTACACAATCTGGGGGTGCCTGGCTGGCTTCAGTTGGTTAAGCAACCAACTCTTAATTTCGGCTCAGGCCATGATCTCAGAGTCATGAGGTTGAGTCCCATGTTAAGATCCTCTCTCTTTGCTCCTCCCCTGCTCTCAAGAAAGAAAGAAAGAAAGAAAGAAAAAGAAAGAAAGATGAATGAGAGAAAGAAAGAAAGAAAGAAAGAAAGAAAGAAAGAAAGAAAGAAGAAAAGAAAAGAAAAGAAAAGAAAAGAAAAGAAAAGAAAAGAAAAGAAAAGAAAAGAGGGGCTCCTGGGTGGCTCAGTCGGTTAAGCATCCATCTTTGGCTCAGGTCATGATCTTGTGATTCGTGGGTTTGAGCCCCGTGTCAGGCTCTGTACTGACATCCTGGAGCCTGCTTTGAATTCTGCATCTCCCTCTCTTTGCCCCTTCCCTGCTTATGCTCTGTCTCTCTCTGTCTCTCAAAAATAAATGTTAAAAAAAATTTTTTTAAGAAAGAAAGAAAGAAAAAGAAAGAAAGAAAAGAAAAGAAAAGAGAAGAGTAGATGATCTATAATTACTTTGTTGCAGTCACTGGACTAAAAAATTTTGAAAACTTGTTCCACAGTAATCTGGGGTTTTTAATTTGGATAATGATGATATTCTCAGAAATAACTATCCCACGAGTTAAGGAACGAAATGGTGAACAAAGTGTCATAGGAAAAACAACTTCAGGAGACACATGACAAATTCCGTAGGTAAAAGAATGATCTTTTTTTTTTTTTCATTCTGAATCTTCAGCAAATCTCTTAGTTTCCAAGCCAGCTATAATTTAATGCTTATAAGAGATGAACAAGTCATGTAATTGAGTGAAACAAACTGGATATAATATTGAAGGACTATGGTAAGCTGAAAAGAACATGACTTACCTAAAGTAAAAATAGCTGCTCAGCTCCTATCAGTGGTGGCCAGGTTGACACATGGGCCACTTTGTCCAGTTTTTTAAGAGAATCCTAAATCCATATGTAATGTGAAATGTCTTAAACCTCATAGGTTTACTATTAATAATATGCAGTAAAGGATTCACTCAACAGGTCAAGGTTGACTACCCTCTGCACATTCCAAAGAAAGGTTTGGCCTTTGCCTGGTTCCTGGAAGTTAACCTCCAAACCCTTGGAATACCCTGCCTGATAAGGGTGTTTTGCATACCTAAGGGCCTTAGACCATGTCACATAGTCTATGCCAACAGTGTGATTTATAGTACAGATGTAGGGTCCTGTGATATCAGCCTGACCTCTGGACAGAATGGAGGATAGGGTCAGTTACACAGGCAGGCAGTCATACCAGTGTGACTAACCAAGAAAAACACTGGACACCAAGGTTCAGGTGAATGTCTCTGGTTGGCAATACTCCATGCATGCTGTCAAATATCACTGCTGGAAGAATTAAGCACCGTCTCCATGACAACTTGGATAGGACAGCTGGAAACTTCTGCCTTGTGTCTACTAGACATTGCACTATGCACCTTTTTCCATTGCTAATTCTAATCTCTATCCTTTTGATGTAATAAACTGTAACCATGAGTAACAGTTTTTCTTTGTTCTGTAAGTCCTTTTAGCAAATCATTGAACCCAAAGATGGTTTTAAGGACCCCCAAATAGAAACACTAATTTTTAAAATACCAAACAAAATCAATTATGTGAGCCATATCTGGGTGCAGACAATCAGTCTGCAACTTCAGATTCTAGTTCTAACCCCTAACAAATTAGAAATAACCAAATGTAGGTGGTCAAGTGGAACACTAACGTATGAGTAGGCACAGAGGGGCATGGCTCATATTTGCTTTCGGCAAATTAGGGATTGGTTGCCTTCAGGAGAAGGTTTAGGGAAAAAAATTCTGAGGAATTTAAATTGGATTGAACTCACTGCAAATCAACATTTTCTCTTCTTTGGGTAGGTGCTGGAAGTATGGCAGTTTAACTTAATATAGAGATGGACATTCTGGGTTCAAACCTGAAATTTGCCTTTAAGTCTTCTTTTGTATGTTGATTCATAAAAACAAATGATGTTACTACTATGTCACTGCTACTTAATTGCTTCTACTGGGCTTTAAAAGAATATCAATCATAGTAATTCTAAGATCTCATAATACAGCAGCATAAGCAAAAGCTAGAATAAATGGCATATTAATAGTGAGAAATTAGTTAGCTCAATTTAACAAATATTTCTTTAGTATGCAATCTTACCAAAGACCAGTGTGAGGTTCCAGAGACACAGCAATAAATAAAACAGTCCTTGTCTAAATGAAGCTGGAGAAGCAGGAGGGTAGAACATGTTCCTGTGGAGAGAGAAACGCTAACTATAGAACACTACATTCAAAATTTTAAAGTCTGCTCCTCTGTCCTCCTTCAACCTCTGGCAATGGGTAAGTGCTTTTTTTCTAGAACAATCTCAAAGATAACTGTGAACATACCATTCTCATTTCTAAAGTAACCTCAAATCCAGGATAGTTAACTGGTGTTGGCATCTTTCTCAAAAGCTGGTGATGTTTTGAGTTGGCTCCTTGGCCACTTCCTGAAAATTGGAAGATCACTCTTGCTCATCAGATTGTTGTCTTCACAGCTCACCCTGACCAACTCCTTTTTCCTTGCACTTACTTACTTTCAAAGCGTGAAAAAGTTGTATTCTCTATTCCAGAGTTTTATGTCCAATCTTTTCAGTCTTTAAAAAATATTGAAAGTCTTATTCATCACCTTTTTTTTTTCAGGAAATAAAAAAGCTTCTTCATGAGGCTGCAAAATAGAAAAATCAGTTATAACCTTGACCCAACACAAGGAAGCAGCATAGAAGCAAGGAATCATGTTGAAAGAATACAAATGAGTTGTTAAGAGGGCCTGAGAAACTTTGCTGTTGCTGCTTTGGGAATTTGGCTGTATGGTGTCATTGTAAGCAAATATGTCATGTGCATCATTTCATAATGAAACTCTTCTTTTTTAAAAGGATATTTAACATCTGGATAGCTCTAGAACTCTTAAGGTACAAAGAAGAGAATAATTAAATTAGCAATAAAATGCCATTCTGTGGGGGAAATCTACCTCAAGGGGAGCTACAGCACTGCACAAACTATTTTTATTCTATGATATACATTGCTAAATTATGTAAATTTCATTTAGTCTTCAGAGAAAAGGGAACCTTAATTATTCATTATGTTCATCACTAAATTTGAACGAATGCTTAATTTCTCTATTGTTCTGTAAGATGAATGTACCTTGCCCCTTCCTCTTGCATCAATTACCAAATGAAGAAATATAAAAAAGATACATACATTCTTTATATAGAGCAATCTACTAAGAATATGTTCATTTTATTTTTGCAAAATGCCATGATTTACTGAAAAGTTACTGAAGACAATAGCAACAAATGAACAAAGATGGAAGGAACAACAAAGGGAAACAGCAAGCAGATGCAAGAAGCAAAGACTTAGGAAGGAACAGACATTAAGTAAAGATTGGGACATCATGAATCCACGGGCTCTAAGAACTATGGAGATACTTCTTCAATGAAAGAAACAGCTATCATTTAGAAGGAGATACTTATTTATAAATCTAGGCCCAACATTTACTCAAAGAGGAGAAATTTCTTGTCCAAGCAATTTAACTTATGCTCTACTTATTAAAATGAACGTTGACTTTTCTAATTCTGTCATTTTCCATAAATAAAACCCAGTGACTATTTTATCTTTCTTTCTTTATTGTTTGTTTGATTGTTTGCGTTTTTTAGTATTGGTTTCAGGAGTAAAATTTAGTGATTTATCACTTACATAGAACACCAAGTGCTCATCACAGGTGTCTCCCCTTAATTCCTATCACCCATCTAGCCCATCTACCCCACCCCCCTCCCCTCCAACAACCCTCAGTTTGCTCTCTATAGTTAAGAGTCTCTTATGGAGTGCCTCTCTGTTTTTATCTTATTTTAGTTTTGCTTCCCTCCCCTTATGTTCATCTGTTTTGTGTCTTAAATTCCACATGAGTGAAATCATATGGTATTTTTCTCTTATTTTGTTTAGCATAATACACTCTAGTTCCATCCACATCGTCGCAAATGGCAAGATTTCGTTCTTTCTGATGGCTGAGTAATATTCCATTGTATATATATACCACTTCTTTTTCCATTCATTAGTTGATGGACATTTGGGCTCCTTCCATAATTTGGCTATTGCTGATAGTGCTGCTATAAACATTAGGGTGCATGTGCCCCTTTGAATCAGTATTTTTGTATCTTTTGTAGTGCAATTGCTGGGTGGTAGGGTAATTCTATCTTTAACTTTATGAGGAACCTCCACACAGTTTTCCAGAGTGGCCACATCAGTTTGCTTTCCCACCAACAGTGTAAAAGGGCTCCCCTTTCTCCACATCCTTGCCAACATCTGTTGTTTCCTGAGTTGTTAATATTAGCCATCCTGACAGGTGTGAGGTAGTATCTCATTGTGGTTTTGATTTGTATCTCCCTGATGATGAGTGATGTTGAACACTTTTTCATGTATCAGTTAGTCATTTATATGTCTTTTTTGGAAAAGGGTCTTACACCATACACAAAAATAAATTCAAAATGGATGAAAGACCGAAATGTGAGACAAAAAACCATCAAATCCTAGAGGAAAACAGGCAGCAACCTCTTTGACCTCAGCTGTAGCAACTTCTTACTAGACATGTCTCCTGAGGCAAGGGAAACAAAGGCAAAAATGAACTATTGGGACTTCATCAAGATAAAAAGCTTCTGCACAGTGAAGGAAACAATTAATAAAACTAAAAGGCAACCTACAGAATGGGAGAAGATATTTGCAAATGATATATCTGATAAATGGCTAGTATCAAAAAATCTATAAAGAATTTATCAAATTCAACACCCAAAAAATAAATAATCCGTTTAAGAAATGGGCAGAAGATATTTTATCTTTTATTAGTGCATATTCTTGTCTATTGGCAAAAGACCAATTATATAGCTATAATATCCTATTATTTTTCCTTCATAGTATGTGAGATTTAATTTTTAAAATAATTTTTTTAATGTTTATTTATTTTTGAGCGAGAAAGAGAGATGGAGTGAGAATGGGGGAGGGGCAGGGAGAGAGGGAGGCACAGAATCCAAAGCAGATTCCAGGTTCTGAGCTGTCAGCACACAGCCTCAGCACAGAGCCTGATGCGGGGCTCAACTCACCAACCATGAGGTCATGACTTAAGCCAAAGTCAGAAGCTTAACCGACTGAGCCACCCAAGCACCTGATAGTATGTGATGGTTAATTGTATGTAAACTTGGTTCGCCCACAGTGCCCTGAAATTGATCAAACATTCTTCTGGATGTTTCTGTGAAGGTGTTTGTTTGGCTAAGATTAACATTTAAATTGGTGGACTTTAGGTAAGGCAGATTACCACCCAAAATGTGGATGTGCCTCATCCAATCAAAGACAGACAAGACCATCAGCACCATCCTGTCCCAACCAAGAGGGAATTCTGTCAGCAGACTGTCTGGACTCAAAGCAAAGCTCAAAGTGCAGTCTCTAGCCTACTGGCCTACCCTGATGATTTTTTGGACTTATAAAGCCTCCATAACCACATGAGTCAATTCATTAAAATAAACACATCCTGTCGGTTCTGTTTCTGTGAAGTATAATACATAGTATATAATGTATATACCTTGCTATCTATTCAGTTACTGAATTCAGAAAAGAAAATTCAAGTGGAAAAAGGAACTTATATTTAAACCAGGATAAATCTTAGAAATCATCTAGTATTCTGGTGTTCATTTTTAAAAAACTATATAGCTATTTCTTGAAATGAAATATGATACAGAAGCCACTATATGAAACAGATAAAAGAACTACACCAATTAAAACAGTAGTAGGCATCCAAAAGCCACCCCACTGGCTCTCACTTATTTCTAGAGCAAACATGGGGACCCCAAAGAAGAGCCTAGGGTTCTGCAGTGTGGAAACCACTCCTTTGAATTACAAATGTTAAAAAATAGAGCCCAAGAAGGATGAGAAGAGATTCGCCAAAGATGGCAATACTTAGCCAATGGAAGTCTGAAGACTGAACTCAATTCTCCAGCTTCTAATATAATACAACATTCTTTCTACTATTTCATACTGCCTCTTGAGCTTTGGATAATTTTTAAATGTCTTTTAATTAAGAAGCTATGAGATTAGGTGAACCTAGAAACTGTATATTAGTTATTTAAGAAATACTATACTCCATATTCTACAGATAGAAATAATAATAAGGTTGATTTGCATTTGTAAAAGTTGAGGAGGATATAAACCATTAGAGTGAAAACAAAGCTGAATATGCTAAGAGAAAGGATGAAAATTTACGTAAAGTATATACTTAAATATAAAAGACTACAGTAATAAGGCATGAGAAAAATCTATTAACCAAGCAAATCTCTGTAAAAAGCATATAACATTTGTTTGTGTTAATTATAGGTTTGCCATGAAAACACTTCATATTAACTTAAAGATCACTTTCCATTTGAGTTAACACACTTAATGTTAATAAGTGTCACACTGAGGAAAAAGAGTCAACAAACTAAAGATTAGTACTCTGTATGCATTTCCTAAAGTTCTGTATATGCTTCTATACAGTGTATACCACTCTATGGTCTACAAAGGGCTTCCAAATACATTACTTTCCTTATTATTTTTTTCAATTTAGATATTTGTTATCAAATTATTCTAAGCTAATTATTTGTCATTAAGTTTAAGTTATAAAATTATTATTAATCAAAAGCATCAAGATGATGTAATAAAAGTCAAGTATCAGTCACTACTTTCACAACCTGACATATTAGTTTTGTATTGCTGCATTACAAATCACCACAAACTCACCAGTGTAAAACAAAACCCATTTATTAGCTCACAGTTCTGTATGTCAGAAGTCTGGACACCCAGAAACTCTGCTTAGAGTTTGACAGGCAGAAATCAAGGTGAATGGCCATGGTGGGATCTTATCTGGAAGGTCTGAGGAGAATCTGCCTCCAGGTTCATTCACATTGTTGGTAGACTTGAGTTCCTTGTATGTGTGGGACTGTCTTCATTTATTTGCTGGCTGTTGGCCAGAAGTTATTCTCAGCAAGTAGAAGCCACCCTCAAGTTCCTGCATGTGGCCCCTTCCATCTTCCAAGCCACCAATGGTGCATCAAATCCTTCTTGTGCTTTGAATCTATCTGATTTCCTCTTCTGCCATCAGCTGGAGAAAACACTCTGCTTTTAAAGTGCTCATGTGATTACATTAGGTCTACCCTGATGATCTCTCTTTTGATTAACTCAGTTGACTGACTAGTAACCTTAATTGCCTCTGCAAAATGCCTTTGCCATGTAAGATAACATAATCACATGCGTGATATTCACAGTCCTAGGGATTAAGGCAAGAGATGTTGGGGAGTCATCTTCAGATTTTTACCTACCACAGCTGACATCTGCAATTAAAACAACTGCTTTGCCACTCTTCCCAATAGCAAAAGTTCTTTAGAATATTTTTAATGTCACCTTCCCAACCCCCAACATTTCCCTCCTCCCCCACGCCCCTCCCCCCCCCCCCGTTAGGATTTCAGAATGCATTCATTCTTCCTCGCCCCCTTCTTTTAGGCTTTGTGGGAATTTTTTTAGTATTTATTTTAAAATCCCTTACAATGTATTCCCTGTTTTTCAGCCATCCTTAGTTACCATTATGTTCTTTATTCTCAGATTAGATTCATCCATTAAGATCTAATTCTTGTTTATCTTATTCACTACAGTATCCCTGTTGTCAACAACTATGTTCGCATGTATCAGGCACACAACAAATATTTTTTTGATTGAATTAATGAATCTGTTCATATGGTGAGGCTCCCTGTTTATCATTTATTCCTGTCCTCTTCGTCTTGCCTCTGGCTTGAGTTCTTCATTTGGGTTTCACTTACATCTTAGCTAGACTATCTCAAGTATTTATCCCAGAGGAGTTACTTGGATAACTCTATTTTGTCACCTATCCTTGAATGTCTTTATTCAGGTAAACAATACAGCATTCTTGAGGTGTTATTCTTTTTCTCTGATGTTATTCCATTGTCTTTTAGTTTCCTTTGTTTACAGATGGGTATTCTAGTGGCATTATGATTCTTTTTGCTCAAGAGGCAATTTGATCTTTCTTCCTGGAAGACTGTAAAAAGTTTTTCTTTATCCACTAAAGTTTAAGAATTTTACCAGAAAATAACTGGGTGAATATCTTTTCTTAACAGTTCAGCCTAGAGCCCTGAGAGTGCTGTAAATCTGCAGACTCAAGTCAGCTCGGGCTTGAAAAATGCTCCCCTAGAATTTGTTTAAGTAGTTTCTCCTCCATCTGTTCTCTTTTCCCCTTCAGAATACCTACTACCCATATGTTCAGTTTCCTGGATTTACCCACCAATCTTTTATCTTTCCAACATCATTTCCATCTAGCTGATTAGAAGCCAGGCCCTCGGGCAGCAGCTTTTAAAGTATGCAAATATATACAGTCCTGTGGTCCCCGATAGCCACCAGTGTCAGGCAATGTACAGATGTCCCCTGGTGGCGAGTTGCAAAGCTCAGGGTGCCATACAAGCATTAAGCTCATTTGGGGGAGATACGGTGAGTGGTAGTAGCTAGGCAGAGGGAGACTGCAAAGTTCTCCAGCCTCCATTCCCCGAGGGCACTTCTGTTGGTTTCTAGTTGTGTGCCAAACCCCTTGCCAGCATTAGCAAGCAGGCCTCTTTGACAGAAAGACTGGGGTGTGTCTCAGTCTGCTGTCTGTGCAGTGCCCCAGGAGCGGTAGCCTGCCAAGAACTGTCTCTCTGATTGTTACAGTCCCATGAAACTCAGGATCACAAGCACCCCTGGCCCACAGAGCCAGATGATCAAGGGGGCGCCAGGCACGTGCAACAGCTCCCCTCCAGGAGATAGTGATGCTCTGCAGTGCAACAGAGGGAGGGCACCAAGATGGTGCCCACTGGCTGGAATCAGGCAGAGGGAGAACATATAAGTGGTGCCTCCTGGGGGAAAGGGGTACAACAGAAGATGGCACCTGCCAATCAGAATGAGACACAGGGCAAGCATATAGATGGTGCCTGCAGGGGTTGGGGGTGGGGGGTGGGGGAAGAGAAAAGAAAGAAAAAGACACCACCTGCTGGCCAGAGGGAGGCAGAGGGAGAGTGTGAAGAGGGTACTCACCAGCCAGCAGGCCCCTAGATGTGTGCGGAATTAGATGCCTGTCCCTCAGACCCAGGCTTTGAAATCGGCAAATGAGCCTCATTCACACAAAGTCTGAGCATGTCTCTATCTGCCACCTCTGCACTGAACCCCCAGGCAAGTAAGTCCAAGGGTGCAAACCCCTTAAGAGCTTTTTTTTCTTAGATCCTCACAGCCTTGGGGGCCCCACTGAGATGAGCCCTGTTATTTTTCAAAGCTAGATGTTTTGGGGGATTGTCTCTCGGGTCTTAAAAGTTGATATGCCTGGTGTGGGGTTCAAACCCTTCCTCCTCCAGGGGAAGCTCGGGGTTTTGTGTTCCCTCCCAATTGCGGGTCACGGCACTGGGAATAGGGCTTATGGCAAGGTTGTGTCCCAGCCTCTCCTACCTGCTTCAAAGTAGGACTTCTCTCGCTCACCAGATGCACAGGAGTTGCTCGGACAATTTTTCTCTGAAGACTTTGTGCCGTATGTAGCTGCAGACTGGGTTTGTCCGTGGGAAGAAGACATGAGCCCGGGAACCTCCTGCGTCGCCATCTTGAACGTAATCTTGTCCCCAGCGCTTCTATTTCTGTATTTCTGTGACATACGTTCTGATAGCTCAACTTGTTCCTTCTCTCTTGGGTGGCTGGACCCTCTCGGCTGGGCTGCTATCTTTTTTTGTAGCTTCTTTGGAACTTGGATTTTATTGTTGAGAAAGCGTAAAGGGCAGTGACAGGCAAAATATTCTCAGGACCTGGGGCATGTGATGAAAACCCAGCGTACCAGTCCTGCAGAACTTCCCTGTCTTCTCCTACCCTGAATGGCAGGGTAGATGCCACTTAGTCTCTCAGCTCTCTCCTGATCTGTGGACAGTTAGGGAGGGGGACACTCACCTGAAACGGAGGTGGAGAATTTCCCAGGATTAGGTGCCTTGGGTTTCAAAGTGCTTACAAAGTACCCTCTAATCCAAGGAAGCTCTGGACCACTCCTCACCAAAAGGACCCAACAGTGCCTAAAGCCTCCCCCGCACCCCAGGTCCTCAGGCTCAACAGATACATGGCTCAGGAGAGTCAAGTAGTTTCAAATTGAAAGTGGAAGAAAGGAAGCTGTGTCACCACATTCCCAGAATCACTCAAATTTATTTAATCACAGAAAGAACACTTTCACTGAACAGCTGTTACCATCCTCACAACCAGTGTTTAGAATTAGAGGTTTGTAGAACACACTTTGGGAAATGCAGGTAAACATCCCCTTAGGAAGCATCTTTAATGCAAACTGACCTGTTTGGTAAAAGATATTTTCACAATGCAGGCTTTGGTTATGATCAATGTTTCAAAGCAGTGCTTTTGATAGACCAACAAGGAAAATCACTGAAAAGGAAATAAAATTAAAACAAATGCTCTAACTTGACATGATGTTATCTGCATATTTTGAAAACAATTTCACTCTTTGGTAGGAATTTAGATGCAGACGTACACAAATTTAATACTCAAAAGAGGGGAAAACTGGCATCAGGGTATTCTCTGCTCGCCAAGCTGAAAGAATGTTATTGAAGATTCCTTACATAAATGTTCCTTGACCTTTGAGTGAACCAGCAGGTCTTAAACATTGCATTAGCCAAAGCAAATTCCCATAGCAAATAAAGTTTTTAGATGAATGCATTAGATTTTTCCCTCTTCAGTCTAAAGAGGAATAACCATCAACCATCATCAGGAGCAGCAAGTTAACATTTTCAGGTTGATTCTCAAAGATCACTGGGATTCTGATACAGAGTAAACATTGTGCCAGTTCTAAAAGAAAGACAGGGGTCTAGTAGTTGATGAAAAAAATGACTTAAATGCTTATTTTAAGATTGCTACCTGAAATAATCACTGTTCAAAATGCCAAGTCCCCATATGCTATGATCTTATAATGGTGGTGTGCCAGTTTTTAGGGCATCTGATGATGTGGGTCTCTTAAAATCCATTACAGAAATGGGTTGTTTCAAATAATTTTTTATTTGAAAAAAATTTTTACAGTGCACTATTGTGAGACTTCTGATAAAAATAAGATTATCAGTCTAGCAGAAGATTAATAATTGATTATTCTGCAATTTACGGATCTTTTCTTTTATTCATTCACTCATTCATTCATTCATTTCTTTATTTTGAGAGACTGAGAGACAGAGAGAGAGGGAGAGAATCCCAAGCAGGTTGGCTGACAGTGCAGAGCCTGATGTACGGCTCGATCCCATGACCCTGAGCTGAAATCAAGAGTCAGTGCTTAACCGACTAAGCCACCCAGGTGCCCCTACAGAGCTTTTTAGTTAAGACTTCAGTTACATGTGTAAAAGGTACTTTGACATTTTCTAGATTGTCTCTGTACTTCTTCCCTCTTCAGGGTAGCATGATAATGTACAGTGATTAAAATTTTCCAAACCATTCAAATGTCTGGTTTTCATTATTTATTTATGAGAACATCTGATCCACTTTATATTTCTTATCTATCTACATTTCAGAATTCCGTTTGTAGAAAAAGATTTAAAAGCCACACTAATTAGACCCCACTTTCTCAAATGTTAAATGACAGCTCAATGACAAACTTTTTCGTTCAAGTAACTGGGTTCTTCAGACAAATGTTAAAGTTCAAAAAAACTAAGTAGTTCAAAAATGTTGGGAGTGTAGCAGAAAAGCTATAATTTTGTTTACTTAAGCCTTTTACAAACGAAAAGGTCAGCGTTGAGGTGTTACAGAATTATGATAGTGCTATATGAGGGCTCTTAAAGAAAATGGTTCACCAAAGGCCAACAGTCACTTGAGTGCTGTGAATTCACTGTGTGAATTAAGTAATTTTTTTATTCTCTTGTCCTCTGTTGAATGCCTTTTAGCAGTTGCTAAGGATGAATCTGATGAAAAAGCAAGTACTCCAAATCCAAAATATCTTCTGGAGACTTCACCAAAGTAAATACCAAAACAAATGACTTCCAACATGATGGCTGCTCCTTCTGGTTTCTTCTGATTTTTGTGGCTCCATAAGCAGAACTCAGTGCACTTAGCTGTCACCCAATCCAGGAAAGGCGACCACAGCAGCTGCTGTCCACTCCACATTTGCTTCTTCCAAAAGAGAAGTAGTATAATGTAGTGGTTAAGGGCTTTTTAAGCAGGCAGTCATGATTCCAAATCTTACAATTTTCTAGACCTCTTCTAAGCCTCAATGTCTTCACGAGCAAAACAGTTGAACAGTCCTCCCTCACTGGCTTACCGTGAGGATGAAATGGGATAAGGTTTGGAAAGAACTAGTATGGTGTCTGGCATGTGATCATCAATGATGGATGTACCTGAAGATACACAGCCTCGCTCCTGAGTCTCTTCTCCTCTCCCTTTTCTCCTTGCACCAGAGACATGCAGAAAAGGAAGTGACGGACAAGGCATTGCACTTGCATTTTCTGATGCATCAAGACCTTCCTCCTCCTATCATCTGTTCTACAGTTGAAGGAGACAAGACTTTTTATAATCAGATGTTTCACGTCCTCTCAGCCTTATCTCCTGCCTCTTCTCCACCCCACGATGAACTTTTCTCCAGCTGTCCACCCAAACACTCCATGTAACTTCAAACATTATGCAGGTTGTTTTCTCTGTCTAGAAGGCTCTTCTCAACTTGGGTCCACCAAAGTCCTATTCATCCTTTACTACAGATATACTTCCTTTGTGAATTTGGAGTACATCTTCATCAGCCTTCCAAGCTTCTCTCTCATCAGTACTCCGATTACACATTGCTCTCAGCTTTCTTAAGTCATGAATCATCTTGGAATTTACTGATGAATTGCTAGGAGTGTCTTTCCTGGAACAGTGTGACTCTCTCCAGGACAGCACCCATCTCTTATGCTGGCAGGGTTTAGCCCAGTGTCTGGCACTTAGTGTTCAATAAGATGTCTGTAATTATAATAAATGGACTCTCCTCTTGTGAATTCCCCCATAAATCTCATCCTTTCCCATTCACATCAAGTCTCCCATAATCTCTATTTTGATGTTCGCTGCTCTGAAAACATAAAAGATACAATATATGTGTGCATCAAATCAACACTTTGTACACCTTAAACTTACACAATTATGTGCCGACTGTATCTCAATAAAGCTGGAAAAAATAAATCAACAAATCATGAAAGACAGCCACTCACACCCTGCCTCAGTTTGGCTCTCCCAAAAGCAGACTCTGAAACAAGGATTTTTAATGCAAGCAATTTATTTGAGGTAATTGAAGTAATCCCTGAAACACCAAAGGGAAAGTGGGGGAAGTGAGAAAAGGAAAAGGAAGCAGCAAATAAAAGTGAATCCCACTCGGTGCCAGGTGTGAACTCCTATGAGAAAACAGTGTGAAAGAGAATTTTCTTACCTGAGCTCAAGAATTCACCCACCACCTCTACCAGTCACTTGGGAAGACTGCTCCTGGAGAATGTCAATTCCTTGGTCCTTCCACTTGCCACATGCCATTGCAGGGTAGTCACCCTTGGCTTGGAAGAAAAGATGGGGCAGATTTGGCCTGTCTAACTGAAGTGGGGAGGCTTGCCTGAGAAATAAGAGCAGGGCACCAATAGCAGCATACCTCTCAGGCACTGGCTCCCCCTTGGAAGCTTTGGTTTAGCCCCATCAGCAGTAAGGCCCCTATTTCAACCCACAAGCATAGTGACCAATGTGGAGTTTAAATAGCAAAAATTTTCTTCCCAAAGATAGCAAACCGACATGAAAGAGGAAAAAGGATTTTTACAACAGCTGCTCCTTATTTATACGTTGCTGCTAGGATTGTGAACTAGAAAAATACATAAATGGATCATCTGGTGAAGAATGTTTCTTGCAGACAGAGAAGACCCTCTCACATTCTCTCTGCTCTCAAGGGAAGAATCTATTCCTTTGATGATCTAGTCCAGTATTTAAATGTCCTTGACTCTGAGCAATAAAAATAGCTTACATTTACTGGATGTTTACTGTGCATCAGGGTGCAAAGCTGAGCTCATTTAATCCTCCCAACAACCTCATAATTACTGTTATATCTGAAATTTTTCACATCAGAAAACCAAAGTCAGATATGTTAAGGAATCTGTCCAAAGTTATAGACTGCAGGTAAGTGTTTGGAGATGGGACTCTAACCCAAGTCCTTTTGAATCCAGTATTCATATCCTTCACATATATTCATTAAGTTCATTATCCCATGTCCTTAACAAAGAGAAAGATCCAGTTAGTCAGCATTTTCCATATAACTCTTCTTCAAATACCCCCTCTTTAAGCTAAATTATATTCATTTATTTAGCTGTTCCTAATATAACTTATCTTTTTAAATGTATTTATTTATTTTGAGGGGGTTGGGGCAGAGGGAGAGAGAGAATCCCAAGCAGTCTCTGTGCTGCCAGCACAGAGCCCGATGTGGGGCTAGATCCCACAAACCGTGAGATCATGACCTGAGCTGAAATCAAGAATCGAACGCTTCACTGACTGAGTCACCCAGTCACCCCCCCAATATAACTTATTTCCCTGTCTTTTACTCATGTATGTTTCTGTCTCCCAACCTCTTAATTTTATATATTCTTCAATAAAATATGTCAAAGTGCTGTGTGTACAGACCTCATCTAATTCCTGGCAAGTCCATAAATCACAAAACTATTATTGAAAATTATCTATAAGCATTTATGTTTAAATCTTAAATTATGCTATCCAAATAAAAGCATCATGAAATTACTCCCAGATAAAAAATTACAGCATGTGGGACATAAAGCAATTCTGAAGCAGAGTAAATTCATTACAATCTTGAGAATAAATGGCGCTTTGGGTGGTGAAAGTGTTCTGATTATGCTCATAACCAGGCTTCATTCTTCAACTAGCACATTCAAGGAAAATTTTGTCTTAAATTTGATTTATGTTTGCAAACATGTGGTGAGCTCTTTCAGCAAGTATATTTCCCCAGATTCCTTAAACTGGCACAGTTTCTATGAAGTTTATTTTGCTTCTTTGCAGTCACCATCTAGGGCATATGATATATATAGTGTGGCAAGTCTCAATTTTTCTTCAAGTTTACCTTTATTACCGTCATTCTGTGGGCCTTAAATTTCAGCAGTTTCCAAAATTGTAACTGTATACTAATCAAAACCATTAATTTTTATATATTACTTTTTTAACTCCCTGTATTAGAACCAGAATGTAAGGCTTAATGGAGGAAAGCACGAGCATGGGTATCTGTGTATGGTACTCATCACTCATTCTTCTATGGCCCTGAATAAGATGAGAGGTGCAGTCACCTGCCCCTTTCTGACCTGAGTGACTTTTGGTCCATATGTTGGCTTTCTCAGTTTGCCCTTCCAGATTTGCCTTTCTCCATAGTGCCCTGTGCCCATATGGCTGACCTGCATAGACTCTAGCAGTGAGCTCCCTTACTCTCTGCCTTTCAGTTGAGTTGGTGCAATGGGGAACACTGATTCCATCTGTAAGTCAGTTTCTAACATCATCATTCATGCAAGTTTATTCAATTCATTCACGTGTCACATTCTGTACTTGTCATTGGAGAGTCAACAGTTGCTAGGTAAATGTACCATTTATGTCTCATGATCCTAACATTTTCCTTTTGGAAGCCCATATTGAAAGTATTTTTCTACTGGGCTGTATTTATTAAGTAATTTTACACTTGTAAAAAGTAATCAAAGGCCACCAATAGATGAATGGATAAACAAAATATTGCCTATATACACAACAGAATATGACTCAGCCATAAAAAGGAATTAAGTACTGATAATTGCTACAGTGTGGATGAACCTCAAAAATATTAGGCTAAGTGAAAGACATAAAAGCTCACATATTATGTGACTCCATCTACATGAAATATCTAAAGTAAATAAATCCAAAAAGACAAAAAGTAGATTGGTGGTTGCCTTGGGTTAGCAGGATCAGGAAGTGACAAGTGACTACTTAATGGGTATGAGATTTTGTTTGGGGTGATAAAAACATGTTTTGTAACTACTAGGAGGAAGTGTTTCCACAACATTATGAATGTAGTACGTGCCAATAAATTATACACTTTAAAATGGTTAATTTTATGTTATGTGAATTCACCTCAATCAAAAGAATTAATCAACAGTAAATTTAGTGGCCAATCATCATTCTATCAGCAGAGATAACCAGAAGTTACTCTCTTAATATGAGTTGATACCAGCTAAAAGCAAAACAAAACAAACAAAAAAACTTGTTTCAATTTGTCCATAAACTAATCTTTTATCCTTATTAATCAGACAGCTTTCTAACTACTGGTTTCTATATTTAAATGATCTTTAAACCAATAAATGAAGTACTATTGAGAGGTAACTCAAGTATTCCAGGTACTATACTATGTTTTATTATAAATTCATTATATTAACTTTTTGCCTCATATAATAAAACCAGCCATGATAATAATAAAATGATGAAAATCCACAACATAACATCACTATCAACATCTAATACTTACTGAGCCTTTAAGTATTGCCAGGAATGGGTGAAGTGCTTAACAAGCATCATTTCATTCATACCTCACATTTTACTCACATTATTTCATTACAATAGTAACATAGGAGGTACTTATTACCCTCATTTTCAGATGATGACACAGATGCAGAGGTCAGATAACTTGATCAAGATCAAAATCCAGTAAAAAGCAAAGCCAAGGTCTAATCGAGCAGTCTGTCTCCTGCAACCCATGTGGTTAATCCATGTTGTTCTACACAAAGCTTTGGTAGATTTACTAAGCTATGTTTAGTTTCCCTGATGGCAGGCAATTCAAGCGTTAACAAAACTGAATACCTCGGCCAAAAAATAAAGGCTGGACCACATTCAATGGTAAACCAGACATCTAGAAAAGCCCAGACTTGGTATGTTGACGACTTGATATACCCAGATAATGTTTCCTTTTTTTTTAAATTAAAATGTAGTTGACACACAAGTTTATGTTAGTTTTAGGTGTCCAACATAATTGTTCAAAAGTCTATACCTTATGCTATTCTCAACACAAGTCTAGCTACCATCTGTTACCATCCAATGCCATTACAACGCCACTGACTATATCCCCTCCTATGCTGTACCTTTTCTTCCCATGATTTATTCATTTCATAACTGGAAGCCTGTACCTTTTACTCTTCCTTATGCATTTTGCCCTTCCTCCCAACCTCCTCCCCTCTGGCAACCATCAATTTGTTTTCTGTATTTATGTGTCTGCTATGCTTTGTTTTGTTTTTCAGATTCCACATGTAAGTGAAATTACATAGTCCTTGTCTTTCTTTTATTTCTCTTAGCATAATACCTTCTAGATCCACTCATGTTGTTACAAATGGTAAGATTTCATTCTTTTTTATGCTGAACAATATTCCTTTGTATATATATACCACATCTTCTTTATGCATTCTTCTATTGGTGGACACTTGGGTTGCTTCCATCTCTTGGCTACTGTAAATAATGCTACAGTAAACACAGGGGTGCATATATCTTTTTGATTTAGTGTTTTATTTTCTTTGGGTAAATACCCAGTAGTAGAACTAGTGGAGCATATGGTATTTCTATTTTTACTTTTTTGAGGAGCTTCCATTCTATTTTCTATGGTGGCTGCATCAATTTACATTCCCACCAATAGTGCATGAGAGGGTTCCCTTTTCTCCACCCCCTTGCCAACACTTATCTTTTGTCTTTCTTATTCTAGCCATTCTGACAGGTATTGGGTGATATCATGGTTTTGATTTGCATTTCCCTGATGATTAATGATGTTGAGCATCTTTTCATGTGTCTACTGGCCATCTGTATATCTTCTTTGGAAAAATACCTATTCAGGTCCTCTGCCCATTTTTTAAAAATTGAAGTATAATGAGCCCTGCCCATTTTTTAATTGGATTTTTTATGTTTGCTTAGTTGTAGAAGTTAACTATCTATTTATTGGTTCTTTTCATAAGTTCTTTATATCCCTATCAGATATATCATTTGCAAATATCATCTCCCATTCAGTAGCTTACTTTTTAATTTTGTTGATGGTTTCCTTCACTGTGCAAAAGCTTTTTATTTTGGTGTAGTCCCAGTAGTTTATTTTTGCTTTTGTTTCCTTGGCCTGAGGAGACTTATCTAGAAAAAAAAAGCAGAACAGATTACTACCTATGTTTTCTTCTAGGAGTTTTATAGTTTCAGGTCATACATTTAAGTCTTTAATCCATTTTGAGTTTATTTTAATGTGTGGTGTGAGAAACAGGTCCAGTTTCATTCTTTTGCATATAGCTGCCCAGCGTTTCCAGCACCATTTATTGAAAAGACTGTCTTTTCCTCAATGTATATTCTTGCCTCTTTTGTCACAGACTAATTGACCATATAAGCATGGATTTATTTCTGGGCTCTTATTCTGTTCCATGGATCTATGTGTTGTGCCAGTGCCAATACCATACTGTTTTGGTTATTATTGTAGTATATCTTCAAACCTGGGATTGTGATATCTCCAGCTTTGCTCCTCTTTCTCAAAATTTGTTTTGGTTATTCAGTGTCTTTTGTGGTTCCGTACAAATTTTAGTATTATTTGTTCTGCAAAAAATGCTGTTGGTATTTTGATAGGGATTGCATTGACTCTATAGATTTCTTTGGGTAGTATGGACATTTTATGTACAGTTGTTCTTTTTTTAGTGTTTATTTATTTTGAAAGAAAGAGAGGGAGAGAGGGAGAGAGAGAATCCCAAACAGGCTCTGTGCTTTAGGCGCAGAGTCTGACATGGGGCTTGATCTCAGGAACTATGAGATCATGACCTAAGCTGAAATCAAGAGTTGGATGCTAAACCAACTGAACCATCCAGGCTCCCCTATGTAGCTGTTCTTTAGTCTTAAACATGCAAGCCTTTAAAATATTGAGAATAATATACCCAAACTAGGAAATCTATTAAAAATGGCCCCTTAAGAAATATGTTTTTTTAATTTTAATATTTATTTATTTTTGAGAGAGACAGAGCATGAGCAGGGAAAGGGCAGAGACAAAGGGAGACACAGAATCTGAAGCAGAGAATCTGAAGCAGGTTCTAGGCTCTGAGCTGTCAGCACAGAGCCCGACGTGGGGGTTGAACTCATGAACAGTGAGATCATGACCTGAGCCAAAGTCAGACACTTAACTGACTGAGCCACCCAGGCACCCCTAAATATTAAATACACAAAAATAAACTCAAAATGGATTAAAGACTTAAATGTGAGACATAAAACCATAAAATCCTATAAGAAAGCACAAGCAGCAATTTCTCTGATATCAGCCATAGCAACATCTTTCTAGATATGTCTCCTGAGGCAAGGGAAATAAAAGCAAAAATAAACTATTGGGAATACATCAAAAAAAGTCTTCTGCATAGCAAACACCAACAAAACTAAAAGACAACCTATGGGATGGGAGAAGATATTTGCAAACAATGTGTCCTATAAAGGGTTGGTATCCAAAATATATAAAGAACATACAAAACTCAATACCAAAACCCCCCAAAAATCCAATAAAAAAAACTGACAGAAAACATGAACAGACATTTCTCCAAAGAAAACATACACATGGCTAACAGACACATGAAAAGATGCTCAACATCACTCATCATCAGGGAAATGCAAACCAAAACTACAATAAAACTACCTTACATCTGTCAGAATGACTCAAATCAAAAACACAAGAAATAATAAGTGTTGGCAAGGATGTGAAAGAAAAGGAACACCGTGTACTGTTGGTGGGAATACAAACTGGTACAGCCACTGTGGAAAGAAGTATGGAAAAAAGTTCCTCAAGAGATTAAAAATAGAACTACCTTGTGATCCAGCAATTGCACTCCCCAAAAATACAAAACACTAATTCAAAGGGATACATACATTCCTATGTTTATTGCAGCATTATTTGCAATAGCCAAGATATGGAAGCAGCCCAAGTGTCCATCAATAGACGAATGGCTAAAGATGTGGCATGTATGTGGTATGTATGTATGTATACATACAATGGAATATTACTCAGCCATAAAAAGAATGAAATCTTGCCATTTACAACAACATGGATGGAGCTAGAGCGTATAATGTTAAACAAGATAAGTCAGTCAAAGACAAATACCATATGATTTCACTCATATGTGAAATTTAAGAAATAATCAAATATAAAAAAGAGACAGAGAGAGACAAACCAAGAAACAGACTCTTAACTATAGAGAACAAACTGATGGTTGCCAGAGGGTAAGTGGGTGGAGGGATGGGTGAAATAGGTGATGGGGATTAAGAGTACACTTATTATGGGGTGCCTGGGTGGCTCAGTTGGTTAAGCATCCAAGTTCGGCTCAGGTCATGATCTCATGGTTTGTGGGTTTGAGCCCCGCATTGGGCTCTGTGCTCACAGCTCAGAGACTGGAGCCTGCTTTGGATACTGTGTCTCCTTCTCTCTCTCTGCCCCCCGCCCCCCCCCCGCCCCCGCTTATCCTCTTTCTCAGTCTCTCAAAGACAAATAAACATTAAAAAGAGTACACTTACCATGATAAGCACTGGGTGATTTATAGAACTGTTGAGTCACTATATTACAAACCTGAAACTAATATAATACAGTATGTTAACTATACTGGAATTAAAATTCAAAAATAAATAGATAAGTAAATAAATAAATATTTAAAAAACAACAACAACAAAAATATGTCAACCCTTTGGAGATGCTCTTGATGCTGGTGAGTAAAGAACTGTGATAGATGTTGCTCCCAGGATAGTCCCTGGAGTTCACTGACTGTTCTTGTGCTGGGAAGGAGTCTATGAAATTCTAAGTTCCTGTTTTGCTCACAAGCCCCTTCTAAGAGACACCTTTTGCAAACAGTTGCTGTGATTCACACCATATATGCTGAATGAAACCTGGTACTTTGGCCTCAGACAAGAGTGTTCAAGTTAAAGGCTAAGTTACCACACAGTTTGATGTGGAGGAGGCCACGCCTCTGAAGTGGCTTGCATGAACCTTGCCAGGTCAGGAAATTCACTGTGGTTACTGACAAATAGACCACAACATATTATTTTTCTCTCAGAAGTACTAATTCTAGTTGGGGAAATTTGGGGACCCAGAGTGACTATATAGTTGGTCCCTTATATTCTTGCAATAAAGTCTCATTCCCTATTTTAACTTTTAGATATATTTATTCCCCAACTAAAGAAAAATTAAAAAACAAACACAAGAACAGGTACAATTAAAAGAAGAATCCTGAAGTAGACAAAAAAATTGGGGGAATGGAGAAAAGGAGATAAGAGACCTTTAAATGGTAATAATTATTACTTTTTGAATATTAATATTGAACTCCTTGTTCATTTTATAAGGGATACTTAAAATCAGATCAAACTTTCCAAGTCTAACAAAAGGAATTCAGAGTGGGAAAATAGTCTCTGTTGTTCTATCCTTTTCCAGAAGAATCTAAGAAAATCAGAGAACTCAAGACATGACCAAAGAATATGACATCTTAAAAACTTTATTTCCCCCCAACTTCATCAAACTTTTTATAAGCTCACCTTGGTGTCAGCTAAAACATCCCTATTTTGTCTGAACAGGCCCATCCAATTCCCCCATCTGTAAATTCAGCTCATGTTCTCAGAACAGGATTTCTCCTCCCTTCAGCCTTCACCTTCCATTGAATACCCTCTACTACTTTTCTCCAAAATCCCTACAACAAATATTAGCTCACATACAAGGAAAGCAAGCAGAGTTTCAAAATGGGCCAGGGGCGGCATCCGTAAAAATAGCTCTGAGGAACAACACTCCTTTATCCAATAAAAACACAAGCAGAATTCAGAATAGTTATACTGTGGGATTTGTACATCTATCTGCTCTTTGAAAAGGTAAAATAAACATGAAAAATTCCATAAAATCTTAACTGAAAGTCACCTGCCCATCACCACCACTCTCCTTTCCAATAAACACTTGCTGGCAGAAGCAGGAGAGAAATCGAAGTTTCTTGCCTCTGAAGTGACAAGTACATTCTTTCCTCATTCGCCAAGCTGCTTTTCTCCCTCTGAAGCTCCAGCTGTTCTCAAAACCCAGACATTGTTCCCTTCACTGGCTGGCCTCTGGCTCTAACCCTCAGCCAGGGCTGCATCTCCCTGAAATCTCTTGGGGATACTAACAGCCAGGACTTGGAAGAGGGTGCCTATTTAAAGTGAGTTGGGTTTTTGGCGGGGAGAGAAAGAGGGAGAGAAAGGGGGAGAGATGAATGGGAAACACTGTGTGTCAGCACAAGAACTCAAACAATTGTGTTTGGACAATGCCTGATGCTCTGATGCTGCCAAGTGATGGCTGATGATTCTCATAGTGCTTTCCAGACTTTGACTGTGGGATTCTTTTTCACTGTTGTTCACACCCTGGGACCCCCAAGTTCTGGTGTGGAAAATAAAAAGTGCTCAGAAGATAGGTATATCTATTGTGATTACATTTTCTTTCAGTTATATGAATGAGAAGATCCATAGGACCATGGGATACTTTGGGGGGTGGGGGTGGGAGATTTTAAACCCATTCATTTATATAAATAAGCTCCACAAAGGACACTATGAATTAATTCTTCCTCAGATATTATAAAGAGTGTATTGTTTATGTGTCTCTCAATTAACAATATTCCACTCTTGGCCATAAGTATGATAGAGGTGGGGGAAAATGGATACAAAAGCACATTTGTTCACTTCCAAATTGCAGGAAATCAATAATCAGAAGAAAAGGCAAATACCTGCCATTTTTTAGAAATTCTGGTTTTTTAATAAAGTCAAAGCTATCCTATGTCCAGACTATTCTGACTTGATAAGTAACCAAGAATTCTTTTTTTAACTCCACATATAGCTGTTAACCACTGTCTGCAGTGATTCTTGAAAGTACAACACAATGTCAACCTGGCATTACATTAAGAAATGGTAGCTAACCACTAACCAGCTGAATCACTTAGAGCTCACATTTGGTGACGTGTGAAGAGGGATCTAAAACCAGACAGGTTTAAACATGATTGTAGTCTATTTCTTACCCTTATAAAAGTATGACTGCACACGATCCAAAACTAGGAATTCTGGCTCTGTTTGTTCCACCACCCCAAGGACATTTCTGTCATCTACATGGTCCAGGATGTTCTTCACTTTAGCCAGTGAGAAAGGGGGATTAAGGGGGTGGTGGGGGTGGGGGAGTCCACTACTTCTCTTTAATAGCATGACTCAGAATTTGCACATACCCTTTCCATCTACATCCCATTAACCATAATATGGTCACATGGCTATTGTCTGAAAAATGTCTTTATTTTGGGCATTCATGACAGTTAAATATCAAGAATTCTATTAACTTAATACAGGAATCAGCAAACTATACCTGTAGGCCAAATCTGGCCCACTGCCTGGTTTTAAGTGACCTACAAGCTAAGAAAGATTTTTGCATTTTAAAATGGTTGGGGGAAAAAATCAAAATTAGAATAATACTTCATGATGTGAAGATTCTGTGAAATTCAAATTTCAGTGTCCACAAATAAACTTTTATTAGAAAACAGCCATACTCACTCATGTAAGTATTGTCTACAGCTGCTTTCATGCTGCAAGAGTAGAGTTGAGTAGTTGTGACAAAGACCACATGGCCCACAAGGCCTAAAGTATTTACTATCTGGCCTTTTTTTTTAACAGAGTTTTCTTACCCCTGCTTTAGAAAAAACAAACAAACAAACAAACAGGAATTGGTGGATAACTAGCTAATTTGGCCATACCAAAGTAATAAAATTGGAAGTAGAGGAGGGTGGGTTTTTAAAGGGGCTGTAAATGAGTCCTATTTCTTTAAAAGTTCTTAAAATTGTTGGAGCACCTAGGTGGTTCAGTTGTTTAATCATCTGACTTTGGCTCAGGTCATGGTCTCGCGGTTTGTGAGTTTGAGTCCCAAGTGGGGCTCTGTGCTGACAGCTCAGAACCTAGAGCCTACTTCAGATTCTGTGTCTCCCTCTCTCCCTGCCCCTTTCCCACTTTCACTCTGTCTCTCTCCCAAAAATAAACATTAAAAAAAGTTCCTAAAATTGTTGAATTAGTTATCCATTTATATTTTAAATATTATCCCCAAACTTAGTGGTTTAAATAGTAATCATGTATTATTTAGTTTCTATGGGTCAGGAATTCAGAAGTTGCTCACCTGGGTGGCGCTGGCTCAGAGATGCTCATAAGGTTGTAGTTAGGGTACTAGCAGACACTGCAGTTTCATCTGATGGCCCGACTGGGGCTGAAGGTACCACTTCCAGATTGCTCACTCGTATGGCTGTTGGTGAGTGAGGTCTCAGTTCCTCACCACATGGGCTTCTAACCTGGATGCTAGCTTCCTCCACACTGAATTATCTGAGAGAGAGAAAACAAGAAATAGAGATAGAGGAGGGGAAAAAAACTAGCAGGTAGTCACAGTATTTTTTATATCTAGTCTTCAAAGTTTCACATGTCACTTCCATTAAATTCTTTTCATTAGAAGAGATTCACTAAATCCACTCCAGCCCACACTTAGTAGACAAGGAATTAGTTTCCATCTATTGAAGAGAAACATCAAATAATTTGTGGTCATTTTAAAACAATCACAATAGCATCTGAGAGAAAAAAGTAAATAATTCATCTTCAGATAATGCTAGGGACATGAGACTAATGATTATGAGATAAGTATAAACTATTTAAGCAGGAAAAAATAATATTAAGCCTTACATTAGAGATGGAAATTGTTATGTTAGAGATGGTTTTCGCTCTCTTCCTTATGCTAATCAGCTGGTAGTAGTTGCCTGGAGTACTATGTTGAGAAAATTCTGATTGATAGATATCAAGTCCACATATTTTCTATCATTAGAGTAAAACTCAAAAGTTTTAGACAATGACAATTTGGAGAAAAAGCAGTATGTGAGGCACATTCAAGTCTTCAGAAAGGTTATCAAACCATACCTGTTAGGCAACTTTCTCAGGATGTTTCTCTAGAATACTGGAGCCCATGAGATCCTTATCTCTCCATCAATCCTTCCTTCCACCAAGCCTTCCTTCCACCAACAAGTAACACTTACGTGTTACTCTGGCCACTGGAGCTAAAATAGGGAACAAAATAAATGCCTCACCTTCATGGTAAACTAGGTATTTCTGTCTTCTGCAAAAAGTCTTCATTTTTCTACTCTTTTCCAAAAGTCATATGTTTTATTTCTCATTACTATCTAGTTACACTAACTAATGTAGATCAATACCATGTAATAGCGATGATTTTTCAGGTTTCTGGTCACTGAATTGCAGGGTTTTTCAGAGTATGTGTCACAGAAGTATCTCCCCTGATCATTATTAATAGGTGTAACTTGAATAGAAGGGCTTGATGATCACATAAGATTGGAAAATTCCAGATTACACAGAGTTAAACAGTTTTCTCTACTGTAGGCAACTTTAATGGACCCATGAATCACCAGGATAAAGACGGTGTAACATGCTGCATTTCCAAAAGTTACTTGAGTTTAAAATCCTGCATGTTTGTTTTGTTTTGTTTTTACAGAATGCTTATGGCCTGACAAATGCAGCTGGAGATCCAAAGTCACTGTTTATCTCCCTTTCAGCCACATCAGTTCTCTTATGTTTCCCTAAGACCTTAGCATTCAATGAGACACATAAATGTCCACTATTACAGTAATACACAAATCCTAACTGGAAAAGAAATAGTGACAATTATTCTCATAGAATAATTCTTTAATATCTGAGTACTTCAAAGCAATACAAGTATTTTAAAACACATAACATAAATATATAGAATGTTTGTGCATCCATGTATTTATGTAAAGATGGGTGTGTGTGTGTGTGTGTGTGTGTGCGCATGCGTGTGTATTTTGGAGTCAAAACAGCTTTCCAAATTACCTGGAAATATAATTTATTAAGTTCACATGGTATGTCAGATACTTGTAGGCATTAAATACAATGATGAACAAGAGAGGATGTTTTACAAATGTTGTCATTAATGTAGTTAATAGCTCAGAAGATTTGAGGACAAAAATCATTAAACACATTATTATCATAGCAGACACTTTGTAAATAGAAGTACAAGATACAAAAAGAGGCTATATCAAGGGCTCTGCCTCATGTAGCATTTGTGTGTACTGTATGTAGCAAAAAACTGATGCCAGTGGCTTAACCATAGAGCCTCACATAATTCGCCTCACATAAAAAGAAGTGCAGAGACAAGCAGCCCAGTGGTTAGTTCCATGTGTCATCAGTGTCCCTGGATCCCACTTCCTTTTCATTCCTCATTCTCATTATATAGCTAATTCCTCATCCTTGCTGTGGGGTGTCCCAAGTTGGATGTTACTTTCAACCTAACTACCTGTTTTCCAGGCAAGAACAAGAAGGAAAGAAGAGTAAAGGAGTTGAATCTAGCATTTTTGTCAATTATTTCATCAGCCGAAAATGTCATGTAGCTACTCCAAACTGTAAGCAAGTCTGGGAAAGTATTTTAGCTGAATCTGTGGAACTCACTGAGGAATTTGGTTTCTGTTAAACATGAAAAAAGAATGAATATTTGGTAGTCCACTCACCGTGTCTTTTTTCAGACTCTTACATAGTCTGTGAGGGTCAAAGAAGGAAGAAGCTAATAATAATGTTTTTAAAATAGATACTCTTGTTTCTTTCTAAATCATCTCCATTTATCATACTTCTAACCTCCAAATAACTTTACATTAGCAATTTACTTTTGTCATAAACACAAACTTTTATGGAATTCCTACTACTTCCTTTGAATACCAATGAAATAAATGTGAAAATAATTTCCATTAAATGTTTGAAATTTTCAACTTTACTATGTTAAGAAATGGTGGCTGACTTCTGTTTTTGTTTGAACTGTTTTGGGCCAGCAAAAATAATTGTTCACATTGGCAGAAGTAGAACATTTGCCAGCATGAAAAAGCACTAGTTAGAATAGCATTTAGCATACCATAACATATATTTTCTTACTTTCATAAATCTAGTTTAAAACCTTAATTTTTTATAGCTGTGGCCTCAATACTTCAGAATTTTAACTTTTTTTTCAACTTTGTAGCATATAAAAGTACACGTGTGAGCTTATAATGCCAAGAAAAGTTTTCTTAACGTTATTGCATTTCTACTTGGAATTCTGGCTTCATTTTGGGCAGGCCATGCCGAATGCCTTCTTATCCAGAACACAGAAATACATTATTATAGTCACTAATCTCTCTGCTAATGCCTCAAAATTCTCTTTGACTTTCTTTGACACCCAAAGAGTACTTTTTTTTTTTTTTTTCCAACGTTTATTTATTTTTTGGGACAGAGAGAGACAGAGCATGAACGGGGGAGGGGCAGAGAGAGAGGGAGACACAGAATCGGAAACAGGCTCCAGGCTCTGAGCCATCAGCCCAGAGCCCGACGCGGGGCTCGAACTCACGGACCGCGAGATCGTGACCTGGCTGAAGTCGGACGCTTAACTGACTGCACCACCCAGGCGCCCCTCAAAGAGTACTTTTCATTCCTTTCTTTTTTCTTTCTTTCTTTTTTTTTTTTTTTTTTAAGAGTACCAATTCCATGTTACCAACATTCTAATACTCATCTCCTACAAATGGCTGGTGGTACAGGTACTGGGTAATTCTCACTTTTTATTAAATTCGGGTACTGGTATCAAATTCTTATGTCTAATGAACCCAATATGGTTCCTGGAAAATGTATTCGCCCCAAATGCAATGAAGCAAAACACCATCTACGAAGACTATAATTCAAGTTACTCATAAAAGTACATGTTTCCCAATATCCCACCATAGGAAAATGGTTTAACATACATAACACAATGAACTAGTATATTGTGGTGTAAAATGATAATGATAAAGACTGTGACATGGGAAAATGTTTATGATTTAATATTAAGCAGATTGCAACTCAAGGAAAATGAATGCGTTAGACAAAAACTAGAAGGTAATATGTAATAATGAAAATAATTGTGGTAGAAGGTCTATAGTATATATTTTTTTCAGTTCCTTAATTTGTTTCCATACAGTCTGATTATTCTTCAATGTGCATGTATTATTTTCATAATTAAAAAATGGGGGATAAAAATAATTTTTTAATGAAGAGATATTATGAGAGTGTGTGGTGCTCTCTACATCTGAACATCCCCTAAGTGCTCAGTGCTAACCTGGATGACTTAGTAGTACAGCTGTATGCTTAGAAAAAAAAAAAAAAAATCCCTTCTTTGTTCTTCTTCACTGCTATTTACCTCTGCCAGATAATCTCATAGCTCCATGGACATTTGACCACCCACAACACAAGAATAACTTCCTTTCTGCCTTTGGCTGGTAGCACACATGAATTGCTAATCCTTTCTTAAACCTCTAGGTGAACTTCAAATTCTCATGGGACTCATATTTCCTCCAAAGGGCTCACTCCATAAAGAGCCATTCCCTCCATAGAGCTCTTTTCTGATTGTCCCTCACAAACAGTTAAGTGTGAAAAATGATGACCACTCCCCCTCTTTGTTACCTCTGTCTATCCTTTGGCCTGACTTTTAAGGTAAGGGTACCACCAGGTTTTTTTTTTTTTGTTTGTTTGTTTTTTTTTCCAACCTTTTGTAGCAAGACTGAGAGGGAAGGGGTGAGTTTTACTGGACACTAGTGGAAGGTTCCTATAACACCCACATAAAGAGGTAATGTGGGAAAGCCAAAGCAAGCAGAGTGATTTAAAACCAACTGGAATACAGCCAGGAAAGAAGTTAACACCCTAGGCTTTCCATGAACTTTTCTACTGTGAGTCCTAAGCCAGAGGATCCTTCATGATCAGAAATTATTGGAAACCCAGTTTCAAACTCACTGGAAAAATGATACAAGAAATGCCTAACAGGGAAGGTTTTACTTAGATTACTTGATTAATTAATGACCACATTTCAACAACTCAAGGTTACTTTGTGGATGTAAATGTATGAGTAATACCCAAAACCACAAACCCAGGAGCAATAAAAGGCCTTAAGTTGAAAGTTCTACTGTCAGAATTATCCTGATTTTCCTCCGAGCAACTAGAGAGATGAAAATAAAGAAACCAACAGGAAAATTCATAAATCTGTGACTCTGGAAGGAGAAGGTCACATTCTATTGAGAAGGCGCTTTCCCTGGGTCCAGTAGGAACTGCTTTCTGCAATGCCCTGGGAAGTGAGTCCAGAGTAGAAAGGTTCTTTTCAACTTGTGTCTGGACTTGTCTACCTCTCCTGCTGGCTCACCCACACATTACCACAGTCTTTACCCCTGGTGAGCTCCATATGCCAAACCATCTCTGGAATAGAACTACGCTTCCAATGAACCTACCCAGCCTCCAAACAGCTCTCTAACCAGTGACGAATACCCAAGAGCCCAGTTAAACCCCCAATTTTTATTGACTCGGGACTGAAAGAAAACAGAATACACAAAATTATCAAGGTTCTTGTTAGTTCTTTCCTTTTATTTTTTTAGTGTTTGTTTATTTATTTTGAGAGAGAGAAAGAGAGAGAGACAGAGCATGAGCAGGAGAGGGACAGAAAAAGAGAGGGAGACACAGAATCCAAAGCAGGCTCCAGGCTCCAAGCTGTTGGCACAGAGCCCGACGCATACTCACGGACTGCAAGATCATGACCTGAGCCGAAGTGGACACTTAGTTGACTGAGCCACCCAGGTGTCCCAAAGTTGTTGGTTAGTCCTCTGGCTATGAATTAGCCTTTCTCCTTGTTATGGGTTGAATTGTGTTCCCACCCCACCCTCCCCCTCCTCTACAAATTCATATGTTGAAGTTTTCACTCCCAGTACCTTAGAATGTGACCTATTTGGGAATGGGTTGTTGCACGTGTAATTGGGTAAAATGAGGTCATGCTGGAACAGGATGTGCCCTTTATCCAGTATGACCAGTGTCTTTATAAAAAGGGGAAATTTGGACACAAACACTCACAGAAGGAAGACAAGGTAAAGACACACAGGGAGAAGACAGCCATCTGATTATAGAGATTGGAGTGATTCACCTGCAAGCCAAGGAGTGCCCGGAATCACTGATACACAGCAGAAGCTAGAAGAGGTAAGGAAAGATTCTCCACTACAGATTTAAGAGAGAATATGGCCCTGCTGACACCTTGGTTTCAGACTTCCAGCCTCTAGAACTATGAGACAATAAATTTCTGTTGTTTAAGCCACCCAGTTTGTGGTACTTTGTTATAGCAGCTCGGGGAAATTACTACCATGATCTATCGCCAAAATTTGTTTAATGATCTCTCCGCTGATTTGTTAAAGAACTGGATACTACCTCCCTCTGAGAGACATTTGTTACTCACTTTAGCGTCATTCGTTCACTTTCTCATGTTCTGGGAGGAATTCCACTGGAGGATTTACCAAAACTTCTCAATTAACTTTACTTTTTATTCTCATTTAGAGCCTCCTTATTTATAGAGCTAAAGTTAGATAAAACTAGGGTAAAATAACCCTAAATATTGGAAATTAAGTGGTTTCTTTCCCCCTCTTTACTGTTATGCATATTGAACCATCTAAACTTTCTCACAATAATGCAGAAAGTCTTATCTCTTTTAAATAAATGAGAGAGACTCCATTTAGTATCTTGCCTAAGTGAAAAACAAAACTAGGATGTGAAGCAGTTCAATAATCAGTCATGTTCTTTCCCCGAAACTGTACTGTACTGGCTTCTTTGTTTACTATGTCTCCATTTTAGAGGTCTTCAAGGTGATAAATGAGCATAGAGGGAAACTGTAGCCTAGAATATACTAAGGTGGTTATATATACTAAGTGGCTAGAAGCAGACCAGAAGTTCTACTTGAAACTGTTCTATATCTTTGATTAATTAAAAATGAGAAACTACTATCTTAAAACAAGTTCTCCCTGCTGATAGACATTATTACTCAAAACACGGTAGGAAGAAATAACTAGATTTGGTGACCAAAAAAAGGGGGGAAGGAATTGCTTTAAATCAGTGTTAAATCAAGGTACATGAATTTTATGAATGGAAAATAATAGCCAAGAATTGAAAAGCAAAGGGTAGCATCTGTCAGATTTAAAAAAAAAAAAAAAAAAAAAGTGAGGACATGAGGAATGCCACTGGAGTCCTGAAATCACCTGAGGCAGGCCGACTCAAGTTTCTCAGCTTGTCAACACCATTAAGAGTCATAGAGGCTGATTTTATCCCATAAGGGCCTCTGTTTAATAGTCGTGGGTGAACCCATTACACATGATTACCATAGCCTTATGATTCTTGTTTCCTTGTGAAAGTGTGTTTCCTGCTCTGAATCATCCTGTAATTTGCTCCATGGGGTTTCCATCTGTTTAGACCAAGTATGAAAAAGAACTGCCTGGATCACATTCTTAATTTGGTGCAATGACAATACATATGGCAATGTAGCAAGGTCATGTCACCAACTTTACACACATATATGCACGGGGGAAATGCAGTGTCTTCTTATTTGAAAACTGATCTAATCTCCTATGCCAGTTAAAGACATCTCTTCCTGCTTAACAACTTCTTTCAGGTTAACTCTCTTTGGGGTAAGTTACCAATCTTTTTAGCACACCTCCTCTTCCCCTTTCTCCTTTCCAATATGTTGTCTGTGGGTATGTGAGAAATCATGTGATTTTAACTATCCGAGGAAGGAGTGTTTACATTCCTCACCTGTAGGTCTTTATGCCTTTTCTTAGTATGTGGGCTTATGAAGCAGTTGGATACAGTTTGGTCCCTGGGAATTCTATGATGACATCTACTGAAATGTGGCTGATCACTCCTAGCCCTACGGAGCATCATGCAGACACCCACTGCTGGAGTCAGTAGATACAGCCATTGGTTCTCAGGAAGTCCCCACACATTGCTGCCTCCTTACTGCGGGTCCATATCTCCAGTGCACTCATTGCCCTCACATGACCTGCAGTGTGGAATCAGGCACAAGACCTCAGGTTCATTCCTCTAGGCACCTTCCTCCATCTGTGTTTATTTCCTTCTCTCACCATGTTAGATATGACTCATGCCAAAGGCAAGGCTTTGCATAAAAATATGCACAAATAGCCCAGTCACTGTGCTTCCCCCATCCCTATCCAGATGGTTTTATAGACTGTCCTCAAAACTCAAACCCAAAAGAAAAAATAACGAACTTGTGGACATCCCACCAACCTGCTGCCCTACTTTTTCTTCTCTTCAAATATCTCATGCTTTCATCAGGTCTAACATACACATTATTTCATATTTTAACATTTACTTATATGGATCTTCATAGATATGTGCAAGAAATTCTCTGGGATAAACAACCAAGAGCCTGCCAGACCATAGGGTGTAACAGCAATGAACATACCACTGCATGCATCCACAGGAGAACATTAGAGTATCTATCATTATATATCCTGACCTCTACTTGGTATGCACATTTCTAACGTCTGCCGTTCTGATAGCTTTAATAGGGCATCTCACTGTTGGCTTTAATTTCTTTGATTACATTTGAGATCTCTTTGGGAATTTGGTAGCCATTCAGACTTCCCGCTTTATACTGCCTTTTCATATCCTTAATGCATTTTTCATTGGGTTTGTGTTTTGTCATTGATGTTGTTGTTTTTTAATAAATATTTTATTATATTTAGAATTTTTAACCTTCACAATGATGTCTCTAATTTATGCAGAACTGCCTCCTATACAGTGTAAAATAGGGGTCCAAATTTCTTCTTGTATGAGGAATGTTCCAGTGACACTAAAATAATCTGTTCTTACATCTTTTTTTTTATTATGTCACTGTCAGCTGTATGTTTCCCATATTCAAAGTTCAATTTATGAGTCTTTATTCCATTCCACTCTTTGTTCCATAACCAATAATTTTTTAACAACTTTAAACCACATAATTGTCAAGTGTCTTAATATCTGATGTAGTAAATCCTCTTTTCTTTTTTAATGTGGCTTAGCTATTCATAGACTTTTATTTTCCTAGATTTTGTACAGTTTTTCAAGTTCTTCAAAAAAATATAAATGGAATTTTGACTGGAATTGTATTGAGTTTGTAGATTTGTTTGAGGAAAAGTGACATCTGTACTACATTAAATCAGCCTATCCATTTATTCAAAATGTCTTTTATGTTTTTAATGGAGCTTTGAATATTTCTCCACAAAGATATTGGCTTTCTTTTCTAGATTGATTTGTAGAAATTTATTCATTTGGGGTGATATTATAAATAACATCTCATTTCAGTTACATTTTCTAGTTGTTAATTGCATAGAGAAATACTAGTGATTTTTATAAATGGGTCATATATCTAAAACTTTGCTAAACTCTTTTTAGTTCTAATAGCTTTCTCCTATTTCTGCTAGAATTGCTATGCATACAGTCATTTCACCACCAAAATGACACTATGTAACACTAACATTTAGCACTATGTTGGTTGGCATGTCATAGGTTTGGAGGAAAACTGCATATTCTCCCTTTTTCTTAAACCCATAAACTCAAAAACATTCACAATTGATAGTGAAACATTTTCAAATTAAAATAAAATAAGAGCCAGGGTGCCTGTGTGGCTCAGTTGGTCAAGCATCCGACTTTGGTTCAGGTCATGATCTCAGTTTGTGAGTTTGAGCCCCACTTCAGGTGAGCTTGGACTCCGCACTCTCTCTCCCTCTTTCTCTCCCTCTCTCACTGCACATCATGGGATTCTCTCTCTATTTCTGCTCCTCACTCACTTGCAGCTCTCTCATAAATAAATAGTAGGTAGGTAGGTAGATAGATAGATAGATCAGAGCCAATAGGGGCAATATGAAAAAATTCCCGATAATTCTTTTTTTTCTATTCTCTTGCTTGGCTTAAGTTTGATCTTTTTTTGTTTTCAGATTTTGAGTTATTTGAATTTTATATATTCTATAACTTGAACGGTTACCCTTATAATTTTCACATGCATAATTTGACTTAAAATCTGAAACAATTTAACTCTCTTCTTCCTGAATAAGTAAAAGTTCTGCTGAACTTTTCACTCTACTCACATTCCTGTTTTATACATTATTGTCAGTATTTTACCCCCATATATGTTTTATCTCCAAGCTAATCAGTTCTATTTTTATTATTTACAGAGTTAGTGATTAGATATTGCCATGTATACCCATTTCTTTTTATCACATTGCCTCTTGCTTCTCATTCTTTCCTTCTGTACATTCAAAAGTTTTATTCCTAAAGTGTGTCCTTAATTTTTTCCATGAGAATCTATAACTAGTAAATTCTTTCAGGATTACTCTTCAATGTTTTCATTTTATCTTTGCCCTTGAATCATAGTTTAGTTGGGTATACTAGATTGGCAACTATGTTTCCTTTAAAGATATTTCCCTTCTTTCTTAGGTCTTCTATTGTTGCCACTAAGAAGCCTGTTGCCAATCTAATTACCTACCCTTGTAGTTAATGTTTTCTCTTCTCTGTTAGTGTTTTAGGTTTTCTTTTTATTTTCTGTATTTCGTACTCTGAAGTTTGATTCTGATGTGTAAAGTAGATTTATTCATTTATTCATTTTGTCTTTCTTGGAGCTTATTTACCACAAAATTCAACTCTGAGCTGATTATTAACCTGCTCTACAGAAGTCCAATTTAGACACAGACCTATCAGAAGCTACTTAATGGATTTACTATAAATCATCCCAGTCTGGAAAATTGTCCATTTAGACTTCATTAGCTTCCTCCAATGCAAAATCTTATGAATTGAGTTGACATGCTTTGGCTTTTGTCAAGGTTCAACATTAGCCATACACATAATGTTTCTGTATAGTCTATAAATCATACTTGAAAACATTAGTTACAAAAGTAGGATGTGAACAGTTCCAAATTTCTCTACCTCCACCCCCAACTATTAATCATTCTCTCCTTCCATCCTGGCTCTGGGAAACAGAAGTATCTTTTTCCCTTTTCAAGATTCACCCATCTTTCCTTCCACTGTCTCTGACATTTGGCTCAGTAATTACACCTTTACTCCAAGGCCATTTAAGTCTTTTCAACTCCACCCACTCCTACTTACAGGTAAAGAATATTCAGGGTCTACACTTTTTTTAATTTTTAATTTTATTTATTTATTTTTAAATTTACATCCAAATTAGTTAGCATATAGTGCAACAATGATTTCAGGAGTAGATTCCTTAGTGCCCCTTACCCATTTAGCCCATCCCCCTCCCACAACTCCTCCAGTAACCCTCTGTTTGTTCTCCATATTTATGGGTCTCTTATGTTTTGTCCCCCTCCCTGTTTTTATATTATTTTATTTCCCTTCCCTTATGTTCATCTGTTTTGTCTCTTAAAGTCCTCATATGAGTGAAGTCATGTGATATTTGTCTTTCTCTGACTGATTTCACTTAGCATAATACCCTCCAGTTCCATCCACCTAGTTGCAAATGGCAAGATTTCATTCTTTTTGATTGTCGAGTAATACTCCATTGTATATGTATACCACATCTTCTTTATCCAGTCATCCATTGAAGGACATTTGGGCTCTTTCCATACTTTGGCTATTGTTGATAGTGCTGCTATAAACATGGGGGTGCATGTGTCCCTTTGAAACAGCATACCTGTATCCCTTGGATAAATACCTAGTAGTGCAATTGCTGGGTTGTAGGGTAGTTCTATTTTTAGCTTTTTGAGGAAACTCCATACTGTTTTCCAGATTGGCTGCACCAGCTTGCATTCCCACCAACAATGCAAAAGAGATCCTCTTTCTCTGCATCCTCACCAACATCTGTTGTTGCCTGAGTTGTTAATGTTAGCCATTCTGACAGGTATAAGGTGGTATCTTATTGTGGTTTTGATTTGTATTTCCCTGATAATAAGTGAAGTTGAGCATTTTTTCATGTGTTGGTTGGCCATCTGGATGTCTTTGGAGAAGTGTCTATTCATGTCTTTTGCCCATTTCTTCACTGGATTATTCATTTTTTGGGTGTTGAGTTTGATCAGTTCTTTATAGATTTTGGATACTAACCCTTTATCCAATATGTCATTTGCAAATATCTTCTCCCATTCTGTCAGTTGCCTTTTAGTTTTGCTGATTGTTTCCTTCCCTGTGCAGAAGCTTATTATTTTGATGAGGTCCCAGTAGTTCATTTTTGCTTTTGTTTCCCTTGCCTCCAGAGACATGTTTAGTGAGAAATTGCTGCAGGCAAAATCAAAGAGATTTTTGCCTGCTTTCTCCTCGAGGATTTTGATGGCTTCCTGTCTTACATTGAGGTCTTTCATCCACTTTGAGTTTGTTTTTGTGTATGGTGTAAGAAAGTGGTCCAGGTTCATTCTTCTGCATGTCGCTGTCCAGTTTTCCCCGCTACAAGGTTTACACTTTCTATAAAATAATTTTTTTTTTTTTCCTTATCCTTTCCTGTCCCTTAGGCTAATTACCTCTCTTTGCCATCCTCACAGCTGAACTTCCAGAAGAAAGGGAGAGCCTTTCTCTCCTATACCACTCCTGCCACCACCCCCCACCCCCCCCCCCACACACACACACATCAATTCCATTCCAGCTTTGCTGAAATCTAGCTTCTTCTCCCAGTGGTTTCTCATGGAAACCACTGAAGGCAAGATTACTAACGACTTACTGACCTCCAAAACCAGAGGAATCTTTTAAGGACAAATCCTATTTGGATGCTCTAAGGCTTTGGATATTTTTGCCTAATTTGTCATTACTAACTTTATCACTCTATCAGAATTCTTCTCTGGGCTTTTCAGATTGCTCTTCTTTGGATCACTTTTCATACTGTACTACTATTTCTCTGCTTCCCTTTAAGTGAGGAAGATCTATGGGGTATTCCTGGTCCTCTTCTCATACCACTTCCATGGCTTCAGCCTGTAAGTTGAAGACTCTGATATCTATCTGTTTCTAAACTTGCCTCTCCTGAGTACCAGATCTAATAACTGGCTTGCTTGACATTTTCACCTGGATGTCCAACAGTATCTCAGACACATTGTATCCAAATGGAAGTCCTTTTTTTCCCTTTCAAACTTTCTTATATTCCCTATTTTGATAAGTGCCATTGTCATTCACTACCCAAACTTAAAACAGAGTGATATTTTAGTCCTGTGTTGTCCAATAGAAATTTCTACTAAACAAACAAAAAAAAGAACTTTCCGTAATTATGGTAACGTTCTGTGTCTGTGCTGTCCAATATTGTGTCCAAGACACTCATGATCATAGAGCACTTGGAATGTGGCTAGTGGCTGAGGAGATGAATTTTCACTGCATTTAATGTAATTTAAATTTAAAAAGCCTTATGAGGCTATCCTATGGGAAAGCACAGCTCCAGTCCTTCCTCTCACCTAAATAATTTTTGCTATCAGTTCTATCTCTGATAAGATAATTTCTATCTCCTAAATTTTTCTTGAAAAGACATTTCTCAAAGCAATTCTTCTTTCCTATCTCCACTGTTACCATTTGAAAACACCAATATGTTTATGTCCTTTCCCTGTCTTAAATGTCTTCATTAACCTCACATTTCGTATTTTACATAAGATAATATCTTAACTTCTAGTCCTGTAATAGTCTACAAAGCTTTCCATGATTTAGTCTACCTTTCCCCCAGCCACTCTCACCACTGCCACACTCCTAGTATCCTCTATAACAAGCAAACTGAACTCTCTGCTCTTTTCCTATGTTCCCTGTAATATCTCCAAGCTCTTGCACACTATGTACTTCTTCCCTGTATATACTTTCTCTCTCTCTCTGTTTCATGAATTTCTACTCAAACCAAGGGGACAATGTCACCTCCTCAGACTGTTCCTGACCATCCATGGAAATATAGCTACCACCTTCTATACATGTTCATAATATGTAACAGCTGCTCTATCATAGAAATCAGTATTTTTCCTATATTTGCTTGTGTATCTCTTTCATTCTCCTCCAGAGCAAGGACAGTGTCCCTATGGAACATTTTTACTCCCATATGTGAATGAATGAATGAATGAATGATCACAAAATTCCAATTTCTTCTACAATCAAAGGCCAGAAATGTACCACCTGAAAAATCTGAGTACTTCCTTTTTCAAATAGCTAAAATTATAAACCTATGTATTTTCTTCTGTCTGTATAAGCCATATATATATATATATATATATACATATATATATATATATATATATATATATATATATATGAAAACAGAGCTTTCTTTACTTTTCATACCTGAATTTAGGCAAATCACATCACACCTCTGGACATAGCACTTGTTATCTCACTAATCCCCAAGTCTCTATCTGAAAAATGGGGATGATTGTATGGAAACAGTGGAAAAAAAGAAAAGAAAGGTGAGGGGAAAAAACATGCAGTAAACCCTCACCAGGAGGTATACTTTCTCAGGCTTCCCTAAGAGCTCACAGGAATACATTAGATGCCCATGATTTGAAGTTGAAATTTCACCAGATCTAAGAAGCATCTCACTTTTTAATTTCTTCTGTGAGGAAGAGCAAGTTGTAGATCAATACCATGATCAGAGCTTGGTACAAGGCATGGCCAAAAACTAATTCCCCAAGCCATGCCTGATGGCACTTTCAGGTAGATGGTTCTGATTTTGAGTTTGGTCTAGAGACCATAATTATAAATTCATTCTCTGTAATAATAGTCTATAACTGATAGGGTTTTCCTGAGAATTCAAGAAGATCTTAATGTGATCATCTTTTTGAAGTGCCTCACCCATAAAAAAAGCTCAATATGTGATAGGTCTGATTAATATTTATAGGATTCAATAATTTTACATGTTTTCAAACTGCAATAATTGTGAGTGCCAAATCATAAATTTCTTGTACTCAAGTGCTGAGAAGTCAGACTGGAACGTTATTAATGGCTGATATATGCATATGTACAGCATTTACCAAGGTTGTACATTTTTTGTTTGATTATTTGATTGATGTCTGTCTCCTCCACTAGACTGTGATCTCCATGAAGGCAGAGGCCTTGTCATTTTTTGGATCCCCAGCACTTAAAGGGCCTGACACATGTGAAGCACTCAATAAATAGCACTGAAATAATTTGCTTACTTATTTGAAAACATTTCAGGTACTCTGGTAGAAACTAGGGATACAAAGATGTCTCAAAGAAAGTCTTCTGCCATCAATGAACTCTAGGTCAGTTGACAGGTCCCTAAATCAAACCAATGATTACAACAGAGGAGAGTAAGTCTTAGTAGAACAGATGGAGTGCTGTGGGAAACTATAAGATAAATATTTAGTCAGGAGAGTGGGAGAATTAAGAAAGGCTTTCCACAGGTGAGAGTTGAGATCATCTAAAACTAGGCAGGAAAAAGAGAAAGCAGTTCAGGGAGAGCAAGAAACACAGAAATGAGAATGTTAGAGGAAAGGCAAGTTTTTCTGTTTCATTGGAGAATTATCTGCAAAATAAAGAGTAGCAAGAAACACTATGGAGAAGTAGGGAGAAATCAGAACATGTTTTGTGAACCATGTTAAGGATTTTGAATTTAATTGTGAAGGCAATCTGGAGACACGGAAGGATTAACAGAGAAAGATGATAACCTGAAAAATGAACTAAGTGAACTAAATTTAATACTCAGATATAGTAACTGTATGTACTAGTTAGACTAAACTACTATAAAATGACAGGTCCAAAATACAATGACAGCAGAGGTTCATTAGACACTCAGAGAGCAGCCTAGGGCAGGTATTTCTGGTTGCCTTTGGAGAAGAGAAAGGGTCTATCTGCTGCTCACAGTTGTTCTAGGCTAACAGATCTGTGTTATATGCAATATATGGCTTCCGAAATCACTCTGGTATTCGGGTCACCATTCCACCCTTTGTGAATGGGTTATGGCATAAAGAAACACCATGGAAGGCTTTATGAGTCAGATCAGGAAGTGGCACAGATCACTTCCATTCACTAGGACCCACTGGCTAGAACCAAATCATATGACCACATCTGACTACAAAGAAAACTGGGAATTGTAGTCTGGGTGTTTGCTAAGGCAGTTTCTACCACACTATTTTAGTTTAGGATTTGAGGCATATTTGTGTTCTCTTTCCCCTAGATGATTTTGTACTTTATTTTCTATTTTAATTATCTGTATTTCATTATGTCTCAAATATATTTTAAATGAATGCAGAGTGCAAATTATAAATAAAACAATAATCATGAATTTAGTTTATGTCAACAAAAGTGTATAGTATTTTATAGTTCATAGTGGGCTTTCACACTATTTTTTTTTAAAGCAACTCTTTGATGCAAGCAGGAAACTGCTGTTACCACCATTTTTAAGATATGTAACTCAGGTAAATGACTTATCTGAAGTTGTCCAATTATACTCATTCTAACAGATATTTAATGTGGGAAACATTTAATTCCTTGAAATCCATCTAAAGTGTAAAAGTATTTTTTTTTTCAAATCATTTTAAGAACTTTTTTTCTTGATTCAAAAATAAAGGACATCCAGAGTTCATGTGGAGGTCCATTTTGAAACACTTTGATTCATAAAACTCAGCAAAGTTCACCTCAACCACAAACACCGAGTGCACACAGAAACATAACCACTGGGAACGATACTCTAAACAGACTCCATCTGAGCTAGTATCTTCACACGCTAGGAAGAAACATTTGCAAAAGAGGCAGTGAGAGAAGGCACTAGAAGCATAGATTCTCACACTCAATTTGTTCAAGGGGCTCAGATGGTGTGTTAGTCTCCTAGGGCTGCTGTAACAAAGTATCTCAAAATGAATGGCTTAAACACCAAAAATGTATTGTCTCACAGTTCTGGAGACTAGAAGTTTGAGACAAAGGTGTCAGTGGAGTCATGTTTCCTCTGAAGGTGTTGGGGATCTGTTCCTGGCCTCTTTCCTCCCTTCCGGTAGTTTTCTGGCTTGTGGCAGTGTAAGTCCAATCTTCACAGAATTGTGAGATAATAAATATCTCATTTGCTTAACTTTGGCTTGGATTTAGTCAATGAGACAAAGACCTACATATTAGGAAATTAATAGCCTGCAAGGGAATGAAGAGAGCTTTCGTATGCCCAAAGAGTTGGAAAATATAGCAGTTTAAAGAAGCCAACAAAAAATTCCAAATGCTCAGGCCATGTAAGGTTTGCCCTTCAGAACATTTTTACCAGCATTTGGCATGCTGCCCCTGACCAACCCTTCTCTGGAAAGCGAACAATGTGTCAGCCCCCCACATCTATGTAAGTTTCCCACTTGTCTCCGCTGAGCGACATTCTTCCCATGAGGTCATGTTCAGCTCCTATCCTTATTCCAAATGACTTTTCAATCCTTTTGGCACCTAGCTTTTGTGTATTTCAATTGTGGACCCATAAAAACCAAACTAAACACAAGATACGGTACAGAGACCTCATCTGTTCTACAGAAAAACACCTTTGTGGTTCTTCCCCAGTCCAACCCAACTTTCCCCCTCAGCCCTTCTCTAACCCTCCAAAGAAAAAAGGAGGAGAGGGGGTAAAATGTTTTGACTATTGACCATTGCACTGGGAAGGTACCGCTTCCTTGAAAACTCATGCCCTGGTACCTGGCACACTGAACCTTCTGCTGCTTCACTTTTCTGACTGCGTGGACACACTTGCCAAGCCAACATCTGTGGATTGCATGACTTTACAATTAGAGGAGATGGAGAGTATGTGTTAAAATAGAAGAAAAATCTTCTTCAGAGAAGAACATCATCTCTAGAGAGATTATCTGATAGGACTTGCCCCTCAAACTTCCACACAACTTTCTCTTCCCCACCACCCAGGGCTCTTGTCCCCAAAATTAGCCTAAGGGATGGAATCACATCTAGTCCAGATCAAGGCAAGTTTGGCAGATTTAGGGGTTGAATGGTGACAAGTTAGTAACAATCTGCTTTTCTCTGCAAATTGCTGAGGCAATGGCGTTCCTTGGCTAATTCAAAAATCAGGTGATGCCCAAATAAACTACAGCACATTCTTGTCTAGGGTTCTTATCCAAGAGCCAAAGCAAGGTGCTGCCAGAGGCTACAGGTCAAGTCTCCTGCTGAAACTCAATCCCACCATGAGATTGGCATTCCAGGGCTGTTCCTTTTAAAGTGATGAGAGTTGGGACAAAAATTTAGAGGGTTATCAGGTAAAAGGCAGAGGAGGAAGACAAGAAGAGAGGATAGCTGTCTATTAGACATGCTGCTTCTATGAATGTGGTCATCATGAAGACCAAGTTGGGCAGTGGTTTTATAGGGTTGCCAAACCCAGATGTGATGTGAACAGTGTGTGTTCCATATTAACCTACAAAGAGGATCTTCTCTGTGATCTTTATTTCAATCCCCCTATTCCCTCCCATTATGTTAAATGGTATCATTAGCTTCCAACACCAGTCTGTAACAAGTCCTGTCAATGAAAGCTACTACATAACTCTTTCTCAGACACATCTGTTTTTCTTCATAACCATTGCCATCCGAGTAGCTCTAGCCATCGGCATCTTCTTTCACTTGAATTAATGACAATGGTCCCTTCTCTCCCCATCCCCTCCCTCCCCCCACACTCTTGTTTCTTTCTAATCTATTCTATTATCAGGATGGCCTTTCTCAAATGCAAACATAAACATATCATTCCACTGCTTAAAACCCCAGCAAGGTTCCCTGATATTTTTATAATAAACTAGAAACTCACCATGGCCTTTAAGACCCTACCTCTATGGCTTCTGCCTAACTCTCTAGCTTCTTCTCTTCTTCCCAAATGCATTCTATGACTCATCCATGCCAAAATCCTTGTAGTTCCTCTAATGAGTCTTCATTCTTCCCGGACCCACTAGTCAACTCCCAACCCCACTCTTTAAGCTCTCTTCTTGTTGTTCGAGATTGTCCTCTCCTCCTCCTCCTCTTCCCTCTCCTCCTCTTCTGTCTTCTCATGATTTGCTAACTTCTATTTACCCTGCTGGGCCTCAATTCCAATTTCACTTCATCTGGAAAGCCTTATCTGCCCCTTGCTTTGTAAATCTGGGTTAAGTGTTCCTCCCATGCTCTTTCTCAGAACCCTTACTTTCTCTCTGCATAGAGGACAAGGCTAAGGAGTTTGAATCATCTCACTACCTTTGAGCCTTGATGGAGCCCCTACTCCTGGTGAGGGGCTTGAACCATATGGAAGATTCAAGGATTCCTTCCCTGCCTCTGGCCTAAGGCCTGCAGATGGGTAGACTGAGGCTTCTCTTACCCTTTTTCTTAGGTTTTTACAGAGATTGTCAGCAACCTACCAAAGGTAACCAGAATTTGCCACCTTAAAATATGCTGCTTTAATTAAAGGCAATTTGAATAAAAGGCAATTAAGCAGTAAACATAGGGAAAAAACTCCCTGTTTTCTACCTAAAGGCAGAAAATAAATTATTTTACTAAAGACAAACTCTCATTAGCTCATAGATAGCACCAGAGGAATCTGCAAACAAATCTTATTAAATTAACCCTACTTAAGGAAGATAAGACCTACTAGCCCCAGTACCACTACCCTAAGCCCAAACTCCTTTGCCTTGTCAATCCTTCGCCAATTAAAAAAAAATTTTTTTTAAATGTTTATTCATTTTTGAGATAGAATGTGAGAGGGGGAGGGCAGAGAGAGAGGGAGACACAGAATCCGAAGCAGGCTCCAGGCTTTGAGCTGTCATCACAAAGCCCAGTGCAAGGCTCAAATGCACGAGCCGTGAGATCATGACCTGAGCCGAAGTTGACGCTCAACTGACTGAGCCACCCAGGTGCCCCAATCCTTCACCAATTTATTGCTTCTTTGTCTCAAAGGTGTAAAAGCCTCCTGCTTTCGTGGTTTCTTCCAGGCCTCAGCCTCTTGTGAAGGCTGTCATATACATGTAAAAAGTTAATAAATGTGTATGCATTTTTCCTATTAATCTGTCTGTATCAGTTTACTTTTCAGACTCAGCCAGTTATCCTAAGAGGATAGGGAAAAACTTTTTCCTCCCCTATACCCCTTTACCTCACCAGCTGCCAAAATAAAATTGCTTCCATTAGTAGAAATATCTAACAACTAATTCAATACTCTAATCATTTGGCTCTTTATATGCAAACAAAATTATATTAAATAACACTTCTCTCCTTAGATGGGCCCAGGGCTCCAGGTCAGGAGTACATCCATCCACACACACTACTACTAGCCATTACCATGAGGTGAACCAGGCCACAGCCTCTCTAGTCTGTGGGCCTGAGGCAAGATCCAAAAACACCCTCTGAACCTAACTGGAAAATACAGAATGTGAAGACACATACTTCATTCACAGAAGGGAAGTGGGCATAAAATACAAAATATAAGCTTGCTCATATTTTCAAACATGTAAGGGAGCCACTGTGTGCAGGAAGAATGTATTCTTCTGGGAGAAGTTTATTAAAATGTAAATGTTCAGAGATCCATCTAGAAAAAAATAGAATCTAATAAGTTATAAAATATGCAAACATTGCTTCACTGTAAGATTGGTTACTAAAATCTGCACTCTAAAAAGTTGCATCAGGGATGATATTTGGACTGACTGAGTCACAAAGTCAACCAATCAGAATACAGAAATCCCCTGGCCACTTAGAATCCACAAATAGAGTATTGTTTGCTTATATAACTAAGCTGTTGCAGTATCTGATTTTGCATTTTGTAGGCAACATACCAGATAAAAATTTGAATATACTCATGACTAGAGCCTACTAATAATGCTATTATAAATATTACAAAAATGCCCAAAAGCAAATAAGTATAAGAACAGAGGAAAATAGGGAAAGATCATGTTCCTACTATGGTCAAAAACTTGCAATGAGTCCTCATCCCCTTCAGCACAAAAGCCCAGGTCTTTACAATAGCCTACACCCACCCCACCCTCCATCTGGCCCACAGTACCACTCTGAACTCCTCTCCCCTGGCTCTCTCTGCTCTGGGCACTCAACTCCTCACTGTTCCTCAAGTATGCCAAGCATACTCCTGCCTCAGGACCTTTGCAATGAGTGCTCTTGCTGTCTGGAAGTCTCTCCCTCAAGGTTTCCTCTGGGATACTTCCTCATCTCCTTCAAGTCTTAGTTCTAAAGTCACCTTTTCATTGAAGGAGGCTTATGCCCAAATAAGTGAACAACATCATCTACCTAATACACTTATTGTTTATTGTCTATCTCCTTCTGCTAGAACTCAGATAAAGGGCAAGGACTTTTACCAGTTGGCTCATAGATGGTTCCAAAGCACCTAGTACAGAACTGCTACACAGGAGATGCTGAATGATTATTTGTTGAATGATTGAAAAAGAAACAATAATTTAACGATACAACAAGACAAAGTGAGTATTTCTGGGAAAAATTCAAGAAACACTGCTGGGATTTAATAATTTTTGAAAGTGACAGAGAACTTAAATATATCTGATTAATATTTCAATACAAGAAAGTGCTTTTCCAAACTGACATTTTAGAAAACTTCAGGAAGAGAGTCTGTATCTAGAAGGATCATCTACATCAGCTACTGAACACATTAAATATAACCTGATTTAAAAATTAATTGTACTATAGATTATTTTAGTATGTTAATATGTATTAAAATTATAATTAGAATCTTAGCTTTAAAACAAATAATGACAATTCTTCTATAATGCTGAGTTTAACTTGTATGGTTTTTACTCAGGGACTCCCCGGCTGCAGAGTTAATGAAAAAAATCTGGCTAGCACCTGACATTTCCTCCTCTTTATCTCCAGCTTCTGGGAGTCTCCTTTCTGCCACAGATCAATTTGGCAAGTACAAAATCACAGCATTTGGTTGAAAAGGAAGAATACAAGCATGAAGGAAGCTGATTTTGCAGAGCTGAAAAGATACATTTCAACCTTCAAGAACCAATTTAACCACTCCATTCCAAAGACGCTTTGGGGTAGGATTCTTAAATGTTGAGCTCCCCCCTGTGCCTGGGAGAAGCCATCCAACAATTTCTAGAAAAGCAGACTGCTGTTTGGAAGCATTCAGGAATACAGAACAAGTCTCTTATTACTGTGCTTCCCCACAGAGAGAATTCTCAAAACACTACTTTCTAAGAAGGACATCTCCCCTCTGATTTGAAAGAACAAAGATATTGATCAGCAGATTTCAAGTGCAGCACCTAAAGAGAAAGGGCTGCCCAAACCCAACAAAAGCTACATGAGAGTGGTGTTTAAGGCTTATGTGTGTGTATGCTTGCTTTGTGAAAGAAAGAATTATGTTTGTCTTCTTCATCCCTGATCCTCATGATGCATACATGCTAAGCTCCCATTAAATAGTTGCTGAATGAATGGTAAAAAAAAGAAAAGAAAAGAAATAAAGAAGGAAAGAAAGAAAGAAAGAAAGAACGAAAGAACGAAAGAAAGGAAGGACGAACGAACCAGTCACTGCTCCCTAGGTTTAGTTGAAGGGTGGGACAACAGCTAAGTGCTGAGCACCTTTTTCTTATAATTCTAAGCGTACATTTACTTAAAAAAAAATTATTAAACCCCATAAATGTTTCTTACAATTTCTTCATTGCTTACTTTTGCCTTTTTTCATAACTTAATTCTTTTATCTTTTTAATTAATTCAACAAGTATTTGTTCCTTAGCTAAACTTCCTACTTCAGAGATAATAGAAGAATAAATGCCTTGGAAACAGACATGCAGATCTAAACACTTCTTCCACTGATCTCTAGCTAGTGTCCTTGAACAAGCTGCCTACCCTCTCCCAGCCTCAGCAACTACATATGTAACCCAGAACCATACCCATCTCAGTAGATTGGTTAAGGGCTAATTGATTTCATGTATATGTACAGTAGATATTTGATAAGTGTTGTCTTCCCTGCTTCTATTTCCTATTAAAAGGTGGGAAATTTAATGGCTGAAGAGAAAATCCAATTCAAGCTCTCAGAAATTAGAAAAAATAAGCCTGAGAGATCCCTTCTGATGGCACAAGACTATGTTGTATGCCATCTAGACCCACTTTGTTTCCCTCTGGGAATGCAGAAAGACGGCATTTCTCAGACCTCCTTGTCATCAGTGGGTCGTGAGGCCATTAGAATGAAGTGAAGTGACATTCAGGCTTAGACTGTATAAAAATCTTCCAGGCCTGACCCTAACGGAAGCTCAGATGCAGAGGATCCCATAGAAGACTCCAAGGCCCTTTGTGATGTAAGAGGCATGGAATAGAAAGAGTGTAAATGATCCTTTCACCTCCACTGACCTGCAATAAAATATGACATGTAAGTAGCTCAATCTGGGAATTGTTTTGTTTTGTTTTTACACCAGTTAGCCTATCTTGAATAATTTACCACACGAACCACCACCCAATGCTAGATGTGAAAATCTGGAAACAGATGACTACTTATCAGTTCTTTCACTAGATTTCTTGTGAGAGAAGACTGGGTCTTAACTTCTTGGTACTCCACTCAACACTTAGCACAATACCCTAAATAAATACATTAAATTATAAATATATTTATTAAACATGTACATATTTTAAATAAAGTCCACCCCACCCACTCTGGCTATTTTAATTTAAAATATAAACCTTATTTTCTGAAATCATTCCAATCAGGAAACAACCAAGATTTGATGACAATCAAAATGGCAACTGGAATATAATCCCTGTTTTCCCAGGTCACTTGTAGGAGAAGGGCTATTATGAGGAGGAGGAAGTTACAGGGACAATCAAGTGTGTAGGTAAGAATCCTAGTGGCATTTGAATATTGAGCTCTGAATTATTCTTTCAAATCCTGAAAGCTTCTCTGTCTCACTGAGTCCTGCAGGGATCATTTTCTCCTCGGATTATATCCTCTGTGTTTGCTGCCGTCACTTCCATTCTCTTCTCCTGGCAGCCATGCTTCTACTATTGCTGGCCCACTTTTTAACTAATTCTGATATCTCACCTTTGATAAATTTCTCTTTCCAGCACACAAGGAACCATTCCCACACGTAAAAGTATTTGTTTGGCAACTAAAGAGCCAATTGCTATTTCAGTGTTTACAGTCCCCTTCCTGGTGTTATGTGGGACACATTCACACAGAGCAGTGTTGGAGAATATTTATAAGTGATGTTCTCAAAACTATTTCTCCCCAGTAGCAAACCAGATCCCAAGCTTTAGGACCAGTTGTCAGCTATCTCCACCTGAGTTGCCTACCTATTTTCACCAGACACTAGCAGTCAATAATTGTCTTTCTCAATTAAGTGCCTTAATCCAAGTGGCCTAGGTGCCTGTTAATCCCAAAGCACTCACCACTATTTTTTAATGTAAACTTTGTTAAGTATAACATATATTTAGGAGGTTACTCACAGCACAATTGTCCAGTTCAGCGAATCCCTTCACTGCTGTTAGTTAGTTGGAGAGTTAGTTAGCTAGCTTTCCCCCAAAGTCTTGGAGACTCCTTTTCAAAAAGGAATCCTGATAACAGTCCCTGGTATCCTAACACCTTTGATGTGAACAGGAAGATTCTCCCCACTTCTCTACTGCTGCTCACACATACTCCCACATGCTTTTGCTATATAAATAATGAATTAGAGTCAGAATTGGTAATCTCTTTCATGAAGACGCTTTGAAGGTTTGATATTTAGTTTGTACCCTTGCACACACTGATTTTTATTAAGTAGCACTTCTTATTTGCACAAAAGCATCTCAGGGATAGACTACATGTTAACACTGTGCATAACACTCCAAAGGAGATATTTGTATGGTTCACTAGAGTCATATTTATAATGGACTCAAGACAACTCCAGAAACAGAGTGTGGTGGGGGAGGAACTGGCTTCACATCAGACCAAGAAATCCTTTCATGTCTTCATTCATAATTCACCACATGCTGTGCTCCCTTTCACCACTGCCTTTAAAAATCAAGAGGTAAAGATACTGGATTTATAGCTGGATATAAATTTCAATACAGCCAAATTTTTCCTGCCTTCTCAAGCATAGCCCAAACATGTCTTTATTTAAACACCTTTACCAAAAAATGGAAATTATTCTAAAAGGTGGCATTCCAATGTTCTGAAGAAGACATTCATATATTTAATTCATAGGAAGTAGATGGTAGATAGACAAAAGAAAAAGCATTCTTAGAATTATTCTTTCTTGCAGCAAAACACAACCAATCATTTCCTTTTTTAATCTTCCAATTTTGTATTTATTTAAAATATCATCTTTTTATTTTCCAAAACTATCCCTGAACATGATCTATCTCAGCTGTAACCTTACAAGTATCTACATCTATCTTCAGAAAAAGTTATCGTTGCCATTTAAAGAATACTATGGAAATCCCTTTTTGTCCCATTCATAACTGAACAATATTTTATTTCTTATTTTTATTCATTTGCTCCAACCAGGATACTCCCAGAATTAAAAGGAACAAAAGATGATGAGAGTCATCTAGTTTATTTAGATTATTAGGTGTTTTTTCCTAGAATGTTTTTTCCCTGCACCATTTTTTCTCTTTAAATGTTTCAATTTTTTTCCCTGCCATGTAGGTAACTGTACTTTTTTAAAGTCACAGAACCTGATTCTTCACATATACAACCCATGCCCCAATACCACCCTATCACTACCATAACTGCTTTGCAGAGAACAGGTGTGCTGGATTTTAACACCTTCACACTGCTGCTATAGGGTCTGAGAGTATGGGAGATATCAGAGTCTGGGACTCTAAATGACTGCCCTCCCCCAACACCAAAATGAATATGTTGAAATTATTTAGATGTTCTTAACATGTTTATTTCACTGCTCTTGGATTAAATGAAGCCTCTTCCCCCACATATTTTAATGAATTGTAAACATTCATGAAAAACTGGAACTGTCTCCTGTCACAAGTAATCCTGTTTCGCTGTTATTTAGGCCTAATGATAAAACATGCCCAATGGGCCTAGAGTGATCTAGTAAATGGCCAGATCGTAGGAAAGGACATTAGTATGTCCTGTGGCCAAGCAAGAAATATGAATCTATAAGTGAGCAGGAAATCTGAATCAGCACTCTTAAAACATGCTGCTCAATTTAGTTCCAATCTTTCGTACATATATATCATATATGTCTTTAAAATGTTATGATTATTATATAAAAGTGTTAAAAAGCACAAAAGATTTTTAGGGCAGTGAAACTATTCTGTAATAAACTATAATAGTAGGTACATGTCATTGTACATTTGTCAAAATCCACAGAATGTGCAACACCAAGAGGGAACCCTAATGTGGACTACAAAGCTTTGAGGGAAAATAACGCGTCAGTGTAGGTTCGTCAACTACAAGAAATGTACCACTCTAATGTGGGATGCTGGTACTGTGGGAGGCTATGATTATGTGAGGGCAGAGAGTATGTTTACTTAAAAAAATTTTATATCTTTTTTCATTTAACATTACATCATATGGAATAAATACACAATACGGATATGTCTTCTCACTGCTCTCTCACTCTTCTCTAGCTGGCTAAAGGATCATTTTGTGATGGCTTCCAAACATCCCTACAACCTTGGACAAATCACTGTTTCTGAATGTCTTGTTTTAAAGAGATTTTTAGTCTTTCCTCACACAATTCCTGCACCTGCACTTCCCCTTCTCATTGCATGCAACTTCATTTTATCTCTATTTATTGTCATCTCACCTATCAGAGATAAAATCAGCTTTTCTAAAACCTTCTTTTATTTTTAGCAACTTTTGAGTTTGAATGAAAAAAAAAAAAGGTTACAGAATTAGATAACACTGGTCCCCCTCTCTCTAATCTTCTCACACCACCCACCACCCAATTGATTCTACAAGCTCTTGTCAGAGATATCTTTTTAAAGAGCCCAAACCCAATCAATGATTTCTCGGTTTAAAACCTTGGCTAGCTCCCAGGTTCATGCTGGCATGCCATAAGTGCCCTTCTTGGTCGAACCTGCACTTACCTTTTTTCTTTGCCATTTCCTCAACAGATCATGGCACTCTCCCATTTCCAACCATCGCCTTGCCATCGCTTTTCTCCTTCCACTTTTCCACTTCCAAGTTAATACATCCTTGCATTACAACTTATCTTCTCAGTGAAACCCTCTGTAGCCCCCTGCAGTAACAACAATTAACAGAATCTCTCTTCTCATTTGTACCACCAGCATAAAACTTTGTTGTGTTATACTATGGTTAGTTATTCATGTACTTGTCTTTCCAATGGACTGTAAGAAACTTGAGGCACAACTGACCTTAGCTATTTTTATATTCCCAACTTCTATCTGAGTGGCTGGCACTGAAGTAGGTATCCTGAGAAGTCCAGGATTATTTGATAAAGGCATTCACATAATACCTATGAATAGTTCACCTGACCAAAGAGAAAAGTCAGAATTCTCTAATCTCACCTATGAAAGGAAGCAATAAGGATTTTTCCTTATTTCTACCTGGTTGGTTAGAGTGTGTACATTTCACTTGTATTATATTTTTTAAGGGACATAGTATTATCTCTTTTTGTCAACTTAGCTTAGAATAGCAAATTTTCCCTTATTCATGAAAATGGTTATGTAAATTTGATTAATGATTATCCACAAAGATCCATCCATCCAATCACTCAAATATATTTTGTATCTTCCATGTGGAAAAAATGAAATTCTTCTTTTTATCCATGCTTTTATCTGGGAGACAGAGAACAAAAGTATTTATATCAATCTCATAAGCAGAGTACAAAATGTCTCTGAAAATTCAAAATCTGATGAAAATTTTGACATCAGCCAAACCTAACTCTCATGAGTTCCACAAGAATCAGCCCCTGCAGTACTCCCTGAATAATGCTTTCCTTCAGCAGCTTAAAGCCAAAACCAGACTAATGGGTTTCAGGAAAAAGTAGTGGTTTCAGAAAATGGGGAAAAAAATAATCTGTTGAATGCTACCCACCACCACCACCACTCACCATTTCCCTACTTCACCTGCTGTCACACACACACACACACACACACACCCTCACGTCTCCCCTTGTGAGCAAAGCTACTGAAAGAGGCATATATAGACACACAATTACTCTTACAGTGGTTTTTCAGGTATCCTTATACGGCATGAAAACCAGGTTAAGTGAGGTCAGTCAGGTTCCAAAGATGTTCCTGACTTACAGAAACCTTAGTTTCCAGGAACACATGTGGAAAAGATATCACGTTGAAACATATGTCTGAGTTTGATGAGAAGCTCACTGGGCTGAAAGCCATTAGACTTGAATTCTCATGTTGATTCTACCATGGTGATCTTAAGCAAATTTCTACATTTCTAGGTCTCAGTTTACTCACCTACCATAGGATATAATTGTCCAGTCTGTATTTTTTGTATTGGGGTTTACAATCTCCTCAAGGTATAAAGATACGTGCTAGATACTACACAAAGGTGAAGGAAAAACAGGGACCACTATACTTAATGGTAAGTAATTCTAGAACTACTTTTATTAGAAAACAAGTAAAGGTATAATTTAGTATCAACTTCAAAGTTGCAGAAAATTTTAAAGCTAAAATAGTGAACTTCAAAGACATTATATATTATATTCATTCTGACTGGAACTTTCTCTGTGCCTCCAGACATCTGCTGAATTGGCTCTTTTTCCTCTGCAGAAGTCCTCTAGTGAAAAATGATGGCAAAATACTGATAAATATTCTCCAAGTTCCCTCTATATCTTTTCATCCTATGATTCTGTGTATTAAATGGCAAACAGCCAATTTGCCAGTTTGATTTAAACCTTAGTTATATTATAGCTCACTATTAAAACATAATGCTTTGCAAGAAGAAAAGTGAAAATTCCAGATTGAGGTTTATCACAATTCTGAGTCAAAAGTCCTTTGTTTGTGGTGGGGAAAGGAAAAAGTAGAGGTATGATGAGGGGAGATTCTGGCAAGTGTGCCCCTCATAGGTGAGGGATGAAAGCAGGAGTGAAAAGTAAAGAAAATATGTAGAACCAGCCCGGAAATGTGGCTGGTACTCTGTGTCTCAGAGAGGAGAAGCAGAGATGGAGTGCTCCTGTAAGGTGGGAAAAAGCAACTTCTCCCTTCAGGAATGTTAAGAAAACTAGACTCTAATAAATACAGTCTAGGTAGCTTGATTACTTGGTTCTGGATGTCTATGAGAAGTAAAGGCCTTGTAAGGTTTAATAAGTATTTCATAGAGAGCTTCTTCAAATTATACCATTCCCTCCCTCCATATTTCATGTGCACAAATTAATCATAAATCTTGGCATAAACATATCCAGTCTTTATTTCATTACTTCACGGTGAATATGATGCTTTTGATTACTTCAACTAACCTTAACATATACACTTGACTCTAAAATGTCCCTTGAAACCAAGGATGCAAATCCCCACAGACAAATGTAGTATGTTCAGAGATTTTATCTTGACAATCTGCACTAGTCAGGAAGAAAATGCTCCTTTGTCATTCACCAGGACTTTAATAAAATGGGAGCTTGTCAGAAGAAACAAGTCCAAATCAAGCTCCACAAAATAAAAACAAAATGCACTCTTGGGAAGACACGTTCATGGGAATATATTTTCTTCCACTTTAATTTCTGCTCAGGTTGTAATAATGGGATTTGTATCGAAATACTAAACAAAGAATCAGTGTAAGGATGACACTTAATGTGAGAAAATACTACTGTAGGTCAAAATGTTCTTTACAGGTAGAACTGTGGTTTAGCTGTGTGTGCATCTGGCAACATGGGTGTTTGTATATAGGAAGAAGAGTGTGTGGGGAAAAATAACACACTGAATAGATTATCCATGGTTTATGAAAATAAATCAATCTCTGCCACCAAATTTATAGGCTCAGCATATTTTGTGTGTCTTATTGCTTTATTTATTTATTAAAATAAAAAATTTTTAAAACCACAGTAAAAAAATCATCTCATTCCTGTTAGAATGGCTATGCTCGAGAAAATAAGAGGTAACAACTGTTGGTGAGGATGTGAAAAAAAGAAAATCCTTGTGTACTGCTGGTGGGAATGTAAATTGGTACAATCACTACGGAAAACAGTGTGGAGGTTCCTCAGAAAATTAAAAATAGAACTACCATATGATCCAGCAATCCCACTTCTGGGTATACATCCAAAGGAAATGAAAATAGGATCTTGAAGTGGTATCGACACTTCCGTATTCATCACAGCATTAATGGAAGATGACAATTCTCTTTATGGCAGAGAAGGATGTTGTAAAATAGCTGGTAAAATAATTAGAACAGATAAATTCATGAGCAAACTACAAATTTCTATTTTATACACATAGTTCTAATGCACCTGGAGAAGAAAGCATTTCAAATTCTTGGCTGTAGTGTTTTCTGTGGAGAACGATAAAGTTCTGAAACCTTCATTGGGCTCTCCAAACAATTCAGGGTGTTGCCTTTGATCTTCACAGCCCCAGTATCATTTGGGTTCAGGTTTCCATAGAAACTGCCTTTATGTACCACCATGCCTGCTTCCGCTGGCCAAAGAACAGCTGCCAACACGCCTTAGGTGTGAATACCAAGGGCTGGAAACAACATATTTTCCATGGAGAAATTCCATTTTTGGAATTCAGTCTTTCAGTTGGTTGCACCAAGAATATTGGCCTTCAGGCCATAGAATAAAGCCCAATTATCTGATACTTATGGGAATATTTACTGGTAAAATAACATCAAGCCACAACATTATTAAGATGAAATAAGTATCTTGGCTTAAATTCTCAAAATTCTTTGACTTCCTTTTGGATACTTCCAAGCATGCCAATGTGTGTTGAAACTATAATTAAGTCCTCCTACTTCTCTATGAAAAATTCATGTCTGCCTAAATCATAAAAGTTCCTTTGCAAATGGAAGGGGTTTTAGAACAATTGGCAACGAGTTATTAAAAAATAAAGTTCTTAGAACTAGAACACTTGTCTGTATAGCATATCTGGAGAGCTAAAGTAGGAACACAGAAATTCCCATCAAGTGCATTGGTGTGTGGAGATGCCCAGGGAAGATCAACCCCCCTTCTCCAACCCATGGAGGCAGAGTCTGCAATTCAGTTGGAGAATAACCCATCACCTTTGGAAACCAGATTTTATTATGACCTAGTCTCAACTCAAATGTCATTTAAGAGGACTTCCATATGTGTTATAAAGAAGTGCCCACCCCAAAGTTACTCCCAACTACTTTTTCATGGCAGAACTGGTAGAAGAATCAGAAAACGTGGAAACAGGTCAATTGAGATTATACAGAAAGGAAAATGAATGAAGAAAATGAACAGAGCTTCTGGCAGCTGTGGGAAACTACAAGCTACCAAAGTATGTACAATAGGAGTCACAGAGGAAAGAACAGAGAGGAAGGGGCAGAAAAAAAATGTGAAGAAATAGTGACCAATAACTTCAAATTTGATTTTAAAAAAAAGGTTGAGGGGTGCCCAGGTGGCTCCGTTGGTTGAGTGTCCAACTCTTGATTTTGGCTCAAGCCATGATCTGTGGACCCTTTCTCTCTCTCTCCCAAAATAAAAAATAAATAAAAATTAAAAAAAAATTAAAAAACACAGTAAGAGATCACCTCATTCCTGTTAGAATGAATAGCTATCCTTGAGAATTAGAGGTAACAACTGTTGGTGAGGATATGAAGAAAAGAAAATCCTTGTGTACTGCTGGTGGGAATGTAAATTGGTACAATCACTATGGAAAACAGTGTGGAGGTTCCTCAAAAATTAAAAATAGAACTACCATATGATCCAGCAATCCCACTTCTGGGTACACATCCAAAGGATATGAAAATAGGATCTTGAAGTTGTATGGGCACTTCCATGTTCATATCAGCATTATTTACAATAGCCAAGATATAGAAACAACCTAAATGAACACTGATCGATGAATGGATAAAGTAGATGTATTAAATATATATATTTACATACACATAAATATGTACATATAAATATTATATTTCTACATAATAAAATATTAGTCAGCCATGAGAAAGAAGGAAATCCTTCCATTTATAACAACATGGATGGTCCCTGAGGACATTAGCTAAGTGAAATAAGTCAGACACAGAAAGAAAAATATTATATGATATAAGTGGAATCTATAAAAGCTGAGCTTATAGAGACAGAGAGCAGAATGGTAGTTAACAGGCTGGGAGACAGGGAAAATGGGGAGGTGCTCATCAAAGGGTACAAACTTCTAGTTAGAAAATGAATACATTCTGGGGATCTAATGTACAGCACTGTGATTAATCAATAACAATCCTATGATATACACTTCAAAGTTGCTAAAACAGTAAATCTTAAATATTCTCACCACAAAAAAGAAATGGCAATTATGTGAAATGATGGGGTGTTAGCTAACACTGTGATGATAATCATATTGCAATATGTAAGTACATCAAATCAGCACATTATACATCTTAGAGTTACACAACGTTATGTGCCAGTTATATCTCAATGAAGGGGGGAAATTAATCTGTATATCTAAGAGGCTCAAGAACTCCAAGTAGGATACACTCAAAGATCAAGTACTTTTTTTACTGAGGCACTTGCAGATCTTAAAGCAGTGCCTAACACATAGGAGGCTCTCAATAAATATAATATTTGTTGAATCAGCAAATGAATTAATCTTCATTTCACAAATGAAAAACCTAGAGCACAGGGAAGCACAGCAATTTTCCCAAGGTCAAACAGTTAGTCAGTGATGGAGTCTGGTTTTAAACCTAGGTGGTCTAGGGGCGCCTGGGTGGCGCAGTCGGTTAAGCGTCCGACTTCAGCCAGGTCACGATCTCGCGGTCCGTGAGTTCGAGCCCCGCGTCAGGCTCTGGGCTGATGGCTCAGAGCCTGGAGCCTGTTTCCGATTCTGTGTCTCCCTCTCTCTCTGCCCCTCCCCCGTTCATACTCTGTCTCTCTCTGTCCCAAAAATAAATAAACGTTGAAAAAAAAAAATAAATAAATAAATAAACCTAGGTGGTCTGCCAACAAAACCCTCTGTATCAATCTACACCAGTCTACATCATGTACCAGCCCTTGTGTTGTTAAAGTATTCAGAATATGCATCTTTTTGAAATCCATGTTCAATAATTAAACATCTCCTTCTGCCTCCCTTTGCTTCCATCTGAATATATTTGTTCATAGATAATGAGATAAGGACAAATGAGTGGAGCCCAATGTCAGTCTCTCATATCACCCCAGTCCTGCCTCTATGGTCTCAAATCTAAATTACGGGGACAAGAAGGGCCTTACGATGAAAAGAGATTTTCCTGAAATTAAGTAATTACTAAGTCTGTGCTGACAAATCCCCAAATCTCAATGAAATAAAAGGTTGAGAGGGAAAATATATGGAATCAAAACTGACTTGAAAAATATCAAACAAGAGAAGATCGATAAGCTTTGAAGAAATTGAAGGTTATCATCTAATTATATGCAGTAAAAGACTTTAGGACCAGACATTTTTACTGGTAGGTGATCCAGTTAATTTCATAACCAAAATAGCAAAGGTGACCAAAGTGAGTCCAAAATACAAAAGTTATAAATTGGTCTTACTTATGTGAATTTGACAAGGACCAAATAAAATAAGAACAAAGTAAATTTATCAGTAGACTAGAGCAAACATCTACCATAATTGAATGGCATTGATTTAAATTTTTTTTAACGTTTATTTATTTTTGAGACAAAGAAAGAGCATGAACAGGGGAGGGTCAGAGAGAGAGAGACACAGAATCTGAAGCAGGCTCCGGGTTCCGAGCTGTCAGCACGGAGTTCGACACGGGGCTTGAACTCATGGACTGTGGGATCATGACCTGAGTCGAAGTCAGATGCTTAGCCGAATGAGCCACCCAGGAGCCCCTGAACAGCATTGATTTAAAGAGTCCAATAATTGGGGTGCCTGGGTGGTGCAGTCGGTTAAGCGTCCGACTTCAGCCAGGTCACGATCTCACGGTCAGTGAGCTCGAGCCCCGCGTCAGGCTCTGGGCTGATGGCTCAGAGCCTGGAGCCTGTTTCCGATTCTGTGTCTCCCTCTCTCTCTGCCCCTCCCCCATTCATGCTCTGTCTCTCTCTGTCCCAAAAATAAATAAACGTTGAAAAAAAAAAAAAGTCCAATAATTGTTTAATATTAGGAAATCTACAAATCTTTTTTTTTCTAGAAATCTTTCCTTAAATCTACAAGTCAAAGAACAAAAGCCATACAATCATCAAAAGATGCTAACAAGGAATCTGAAAGTCAGTAAATCATTCTTACGGGGAAAAAAGTAACTTTTAAGAGCTAGAACTAGAAGGAAATTGTTTAATGTGCAAATAAATATTCTAAAATAATAACCTTATATTAAAAATAAATCTAGAGTCATTTACATAAATAATAAATAGGCAAAGATATCTATCCAATATCACTCTTGATCTGGTAGAGCTATGTAAATGGAGAGGACATACTGTCATTATGATGGAAGATGAAATTAAAACTGTTTACACAAAACTGGTAAAGAATTAATCGAAAATTTCAAATTTAGTACTCAAGTGTAAGATATACAATGTATATCCACATTTTCTTGTATACCAGAAAGTATGTTAGAAAATACAATAGAGGGGCGCCTGGGTGGCGCAGTCGGTTAAGCGTCCGACTTCAGCCAGGTCACGATCTTGCGGTCCGTGAGTTCGAGCCCCGCGTCAGGCTCTGGGCTGATGGCTCAGAGCCTGGAGCCTGTTTCTGATTCTGTGTCTCCCTCTCTCTCTCTGCCCCTCCCCCGTTCATGCTCTGTCTCTCTCTGTCCCAAAAATAAATAAACGTTGAAAAAAAAAAAAAGAAAGAAAATACAATAGAATACATATTCCACTGACAGTACCATGAAGCATATATAAAATATCTAGAAATGACCTAAAAACATGTGAGGAACCTACATAAACAAAATGACATATTTTTACTATAAAGTGTAAAGTAGAAGGAGGTGGAGGGATAAAAGGAAACGAAAACATGGTAAGAGACTACTTTCTTCAAAGGAAAAATGGAATTCTGAAAATATATCAACTCTTTCCCAAAGTAAGTTATAAATGTTTCATAATCTTAATCAAAACACTTGGCCAAAACCCCAAAGTATTCTTCAGGCCCTACAGGGCTGCACATGATCTGGCCCTTGACTCCATTCCTGACCTCATCCCTATAATCCCTCACTCCTTCGGATCACACAAGCCTTCCTCCCGCTCCTCTGGCACCAGGAACCCATGATCCCTCTGCCTGTGACTACTCTTTTCCACTCACTCTCTCATGGCCTCCTCATAGAAATATTCTTAAACAACATTCTCTAACACCATCTCCATCATCCTCTGCTGTTGCCCTGCTTTTTTGTTTGTCACACCAATGCCACCTGATACTGCGCCATACAGCCATTCCTTATTTGTCTACCGTCTGTCTCCTCTGAGAGATCATGAACCCCACGACAGCAGTGATTGTCTATCTTGGACACAAGTGCATTCCATTCCCCAGCACCTAGAATAAGGAATGCCTGGCACGGTGAAGGACTCCATAAACACTTTTTGAATGGAATAATGAGAAATCCCAACTGGATAAAATTATTCTAAATTTGGCCTAGAACTATAAATAGACAAGAGTGCAGAGTAACTTCTTAATGCAATAATAAAGGAGTCTTGCTTTACCAAATATTAGCATTTATTGTAAAATCATACTGGAGCACCTGGGTGGCTCAGTCAGTTAAGCGTCCGACTCTTGGTTTCGGCTCAGGTCATGATCTCATGGTTTGGTGAGTTTGAGCCCCACATCAGGCTCTGGGCTGGCAGTGTGAAGTCTGCTTAGGATTCTCTCTCTCTCTCTCTCTCTCTCTGCCTCTCCCCACTCATGCTGTTTCTATCTCTCTCTAAATAAATAAATAAACTTAAAAACAAAATCATAGTAATTAAGTCAATGTTGTACTGGGAGACAGGCAGATTACTAAAACAAAACTGACAAACTCAGAATAACCATCGTTCATAAAAGAACATATCATAAAGTCAACATCATAACAAGAGGGAAAATTAATTATTCAACAAAGAATGTAAGGTACACTAGATCAATCTTTGAGGAAAAAGAGGTTATTCTATAAAATCTAGTAAACTTCACGTTTTTAAAATGGCTTTAAAATAAAACAATTAAATAAAAAAATATGTGAATATTTTGCTGATATTTGGATGTAAATTATACTTGTCAGGAAAGCACAAAAAATATGAAAAAATTTGGACATATAAAAATTTTAAGTTTATACATATCAAAAATGCTATAACCAAAATGAAAAGGCAACATAATGGAGAAAGAACTCTTGGCACAACTATGACAAAGGGCCATTGTATTTTTACCATATAAAGCAAGCTCATAAATCATCACGAAAAGCATTAAAAACTAACAGAAATATAAAAGCCAACAAACATATTAAAATGTACATTCTTAGTGGTAACCAAAAAATATAAATTAAAACAATGCCTCTATCAAAATGACAAAATAATACATGCTAAAAGTTAATAAAGATGCAGTGGGATAGTTCTCATACATTGCTGGCAGAAAGAAAAATTGGTGAAAAATTATGGAAAAAAGTTTCCTGTTTAATAAGTAACTCTACTCTTAGAAGTTATTCCTAAAGAAATACGTGTGGACTGAGATTTATATCTGAAGTTTCTCATCACAAGATTTTTTATATAACAGCAAAAATTTACAAACAAAACACAAACTCCCCAATCATATGGTGAAATCATTTATGGGACATTCACACAATGGGTGATTACGCAGGTTTTAAAATATGTTTTCAAGAATCTTTAATAGTATCTGCTAGCATTTATTATATATAAAGTTAAGTTAGGAGGAAGAAGAGGAGGAGAAAAAGAATTCAAAATTATATACACAGTTATTACAAGATATTACATCTGAATCAGGGCTCAGATTCTGTAGATTAAAAGAATTATGTCTCTCTCAACACAGCAACTGAATTTAGAGCCCAGGTCTTTTTGGTAGAATAGAACCATTTGCTTTTATAAATGTGTATGAAGTAAAAGGGCGTCCTGGTAAAAAATGAAATGAATCCCAAAGCCATACTCTTGAGAGAGTCAAAGATATAAAAACATGTCTGATGAGCTAGGGTGGGAGAATATGGAGATATCCAAACCCAAGCCAGATGTCAACAAGATAAGGTGTTGTCCACAAGGAAACTCACATAAGAAAGGTTAGGCCACGGATCACCCAAACTGAGACCTAAGGCCAAAGTCATTGAAAGGAAAGTGGGTTTCAGGACCAGTGTGTATCTAATGCTGGAACCTGTTCCAACACAGCCTCTTACCACCACCACCCCCAGGTCCTCTGAGGACACCAGATGGGCAATGTCTATTCAGCTCTTTAGCACTGTCCCTGACATGGAGTTCATGCTCATTGAACATTTTTCTTGAATGAAAGAAAAAAACATGTGAGTCAATGAATCAATAAGTGAATCAAAAATTATTTAGCCTGAGGCATGTATTTTTACTGTGGGCACCTCAATGAAGCATGATGCTGAGAAGTATCCTCTTTCAAACCTCAAAGTGTGGATCCATAGATATTTTCACCAGGAGCAGTAGGCCATTAGGAACACCATGACAGTGGTGCCTCCACATTGAGGAAATGCCTGGGTGCAGTAGAGTTCATAGCAGAATTCTCCTGGGGCTTAGGGATGCAACCCATGGCCCTCAGGGCTGTATTCAGTTTCAGAAGGCAGCTGCGGGTAAGCAACTAGGGAATGGAATTGAGGTAAGAGTATAAGAGACCTTGGCAAGTTTCAAGATACTTGGAAAAAAACACCCAGGGAAAAGCGTGAATTTTTTGCTCCTGTGTCTGGTTGGTGCCCAAGCCATTGTTATTTGAATGTTTCATAGAAAGACTGTTTTACTTTATGGACACAGGCTTTTGTGAAATAAATTATTTAAAGTATACAGTAATATACCTGTTTCATAAAAACAAAAAGTCTTAGGTAAACACACACACATATACACACGTACACATACACTAATGCCTCAACACAGAGAAAAACATTTCTGTATTTAAAACTTTTTGTTAAGGGCCTTGGATTTTGTAAACTGGAGAAAAAAAGAGAGATAGCTGTTCATTAAAAAAAAAAAAAAAAAGTGTAAATAAAGGTCAATAAGCACTAAAATCTTGTTCTGCAGGAGGAACCGGAGAGAAGGCCAGCTTGCTGGTTAGCACTGCAGATGCAACAGCAGGGACTCTAGATGCTTCTAGTGGCCCCAGCAACAGCATCCCTGAAGGAGAGAGGAGCCAGAACTAGCTCCTCCTGACAGCGACCAACAGGTGAAGTAAGCTCAGGCAGACCTGTAGAGCTAGTTTGGACACATCTGGGGGAGCTGGAGTTCTCACACAGTGGGTGAGGATGAAGCCTGAAAATATGTCTTGCCATGGTCATTGAGACCACATTTTCACTCCTACACTGTTGTGGCCTGAGGAAAAGGTTTTGCAGGGCTTTTCCTCCAGGAGTTCTTAACCTTCTAGAGGAAAGAAAGAAACACTGCAGAAGCTAATGGTGTTAGACAATACAGGACTATGTGGAGAATTAGGAACTGTAGGAGTTTAGAAGAAAGTTCTCTAGAATCAAACAGCCAGAAAATATTTTATTAATAAGAAAGGAATTTAAATGTGGATGTAAAGGATGGCCTGGAACCAAATAAAATAAAATGAGAAAATTAAAGGTGAGAGGCAGAGGGCCTTCTAGTGGCATGTTTATCCTCCATCATTTCATGGAGGGTTCTAGAATGGTTAAGGTAACTAGTAAGTCTAAGAAGCAATGGTCAAGGTAACTAGTAAATTCAAAATTTCATGTATAATATATAGTCTAATCTCATAAAAGGACTACTTATTTTCTATGGAATATTATTAAAGCTCCAAAAGTCAAGGAATAGTAAAGATAAAACATCTGCCTCATGGTCCCATTCTAAAGCAGAAAGGATGGACAGAGAGAAAAGACATAATTACAGAAAACTTGTGCTGTGATTTTGCTGGAGATAGAACCACCAGAATCTGACAGTATTGAACACCCCCTGGTGGTCATATTAGTGAAGACTGGTTACTTGGGAACTTTCACCCATTTTGCTACATGGGGAATGATTCCCAAAGAGGAAATGGCATTCATAGACTTGATTCTCCTTCCCCTTCATTAATTTGCATACAAATGCAGCTCATCTTGATTTATTTCCCTCCACCAGCACTGTCTGGTAATTCTAAAAAGCCCCTCCTTTGACCACAGCTGTAGTAAAATGAAGACCGACGGAGAATGTGTAGATATATAGGCAATAATACAATTAATTCCAGATGGCAAGAAGATACTGTTCTGTATTTCTAAAGAAAATACCGAACAGGAGGAAAATCAATGGTGTGGGAAATTTTGGCAGTTAATGTTATTCATCCAGATCTCAAATGTTGCTGTGAGACAGGCAAAGATGAAATAACTATGCAAAACACCTAGCAAAATCCCTGTAATTGAGCAAGTACTCAGTAAACATTATTCCTTTCTCTTAAATACGTACTGATATATTTCTAAACGGGATTCAGAAACAAAATGGACACACTCAAAAAATGGTATCTATGTGAGGTGATGGATGTGTTAATTATCTTGATTGTGATAAGCATTTCACATTGTATATGCTTATCACATCATCATGTTGTTCACCTTATATATACGCACTTCTATTTTTCAATTATACCTCTGTAAATCTGGGGGGAAACATGGAAAAGAAGGAAATAGACGACAAAGGAAAAAAAGAAACAAGTTAGATTTCATAGAAAATAAAAATACCATTATGACATAGGATTGAGTAGAACTGAATACCATTATGACATAGAATTTCATTATGGGATCTATTTTCTGCCTGACATAAACTGCCTCTTCTTAGCTTTTGTATGTGTCCTTCGCTCAGCAACAGCAGAAAAAAAAGAGAAAAATGGGGAGAGGGCCATCCAATTTTCTAACTATTGAACCAATAAGGAAAACTCATTTCTCTGCTACTTGCAGACATATGACCTTAAACAAGTCAATTTATTTGGGTCTCAGTTTCTCCATCCAAAAAATGAAGAGACTGTCCTAGATAGTTCTCTCCTGCTGCTCATGGATTACCAATAAACTAAGAGGAGCTCATTTGTCCTTGGTGAAATGAACATTGTAGAGTTTTACATAAATTGTTAAATCGAAAGACTGTCATCAATTCTGAGATTAAATCCTTCTTACCCACATGGTGTTAAAATATCTCTTCTCTTGTGAAGTAGTGGTGACATGATATTAGGGGTGGCTTTAATGTCCTAAGTAAAACACTGCCAATCCTAAACTGACCTCCCAAATTTTTGGTCTATGAAATCACTGAAAATCCACTGAAATTCACTGAAAGAGTGGATATGGTAGAATGATAGTGAAATCTGTAAACAGTTGAGAGGCTCTGTTAATTCAATCCAGGCTCTGTTAATTACAGACTTATGCGACCTTTTTATTTGTTTGTTTTATTTAATTATTCTAAACCCAAGATATGATTAGGCAATCTGTGCTTGAAATGTTATTGATCACACAAACGGAGAATTTGAAAACTCCTTTCCTTGCTGATCTCTAAAGGTCCTTCCAGCTCTGCTTTCTAGACTAATACATGGACATACACCTTAGTTACACTGTAACACTAACAGAACCTCCAGATCACACAGGAGGTCAACTCAGAAAAAACACCTGAGTGATCAAATCAACCTTCCCAAGCTGCAAACAGTAGAGAGGGCTAAAACAAAGGGAGAGAAAAAGACTGGCTATACAGACACATCACAGAAAAAGAGTAGCATGCTAACAGAATGCCTTCAGCATATGCTTATTAGACAAATATTAGATGCAATATATACATGAGTCATTTTTTTCACCCCTAAAAACATAAACTGTTAGTCATAAGTTTTAAAAATTCCAAATTTCTTCCTTGGGTTTCACCTCCTTCTTTATGTCAACTTCGTGAATTCTCCTTCTCAGGAGGGAAAAAACAAAGGATATTGGAAAAATAAAAACTGAGTAACCACAAAGGGTCCCCAAGCTCACTCTTTGGTCTTTAACACTGTTTCCCTACAGAGCTTGTAAAGTGGAACACACACACACACACACACACACACACACACACACACACACACTCCTCTATAGTATTCTTCCTGTATCTGATAAGCTACTGAATCCAAATACAGGTCACAGGCACCACCTAGAGGCATTAATCATAAGTCTGACTCTCATTTCAGTGAACTCTATCTACAAGTCAGTTCAAAATGCAGCTGAGTTTCCCTCTAATCACAGACTTGAAAATTAATCAAGTGCTCCCATATCTAAATGCAGTCGGGGGAGGAAGTAAGACCAAATCAAGAGGAGATATGCAAATATACACATCCTGTCAAATTGTTAGACTTGCTGTATCACCATCTCACTTGTTAACACCTTTGTGGTTTCTTCACTTGTGCCTCTTCCACAAGAAAATGCACAACATAAAGGCCACAATTCTACTTGTGGGTGTCAAGGAGATTAAGAAACTGAAACCATAATAATTCCACACAAGCCTTAACTCAACAAACAACATGCCCTTTTAACAATGAAAATATGTCTGCAATAAGTGTTATTAGACTCTGCCAGTTACCATTGCTATCAGGGACAAAGAGTGCATTTCCAGAAAGTTTAGCCTTCCTGTGCTGGCTTTATCTCATCAGCAATAACCAAATATCTGGGTGATGTTTTATTTTTTTTTTTAAATTTTTTTTTTTCAACATTTATTTATTTTTGGGACAGAGAGAGACAGAGCATGAACGGGGGAGGGGCAGAGAGAGAGGGAGACACAGAATCGGAAACAGGCTCCAGGCTCTGAGCCATCAGCCCAGAGCCTGACGCGGGGCTCGAACTCACGGACCGCGAGATCGTGACCTGGCTGAAGTCGGACGCTTAACCGACTGCGCCACCCAGGCGCCCCTGGGTGATGTTTTAAATTAACCATCTGCACATCTCATCTATGTAACATTAACCTGAATAAATAAATAGGTCCCCAAAATTCAAAGGTCTATCTATATCCAAAGTATCACAAATCACCAGGCAAAGTTAAGGGATGGCTGAAAATAATGAGGAGCCATGAACTTCCTGTGCATAATTGAGTCTACAACTCAGGACTATGTTTGACAAATACCTTGGACTTCTAAGAGATCAACCAACTAATTTAAAGCTAAGGTAGCTCAGATTGGCAAAAATTACGTTGGCTAGGGACAATGGAGTCCCAGGTTCCACTCCCATCTTTATTACGATGTAGCTGTGGGATCTAAGGCTATTCATTTAACTTCTCAGTTTTCTCATCTATAAAATAAGGAGGCTGTTTATTATGAATTTCAAAACTCTATAAGCATAAACAACTTTTCATTCTAATTTAAAAGTCCTAGGTATAAGAAAACTTACGCAAACACCTGCCCTTTATTGGCATTGATGCTTTGTTTCTACAAACCACTAGTGGGCAGTGTTGGGCTACTGACTAAGACACAGCCTGCAGGGTGAGCAATGAGCTTCTGCTGGCAATGAAGAACCACTTCTGCAATATTTTTCTCAGAACTGTGCCCACCTACCCACTGCTGCAATTGCTATCTTGCTATTGCTATAAGATACAAAAACGAAAATTTAAAGAATAAAAGGCTCAACATTAGACATTGTTTTCTTGTTTTTACCATAAGTTGATCATGAGTCTCCTAAGTCGTATAATTTTAGCTCAATCTTTAATTAATCACCTAAATTATTATAGCAACTCATTAAAACTACAATTGTGCATGAAAGAATTAGGATGTTATTTAATGATCCAGAACAATTATATAGGTTTTTGATTTATCCAAATAGATAGATTTCTGAAAATGTGTGTATAACAACACTTTTTATGATGACAAAAGTAATACATTTCACTAAATAAATTTTAGCTTCACAGAAAAGGCTATATAAATCCCCCAAATCTTAACATCTTGAAAATATCACTTTATATTTTGTGGCTTATCCTTTCTATAAGCATTTAACTTTTCTTTTTTTTTTTTTTTTCAAGTTTATTTACTTAAATGAGACAGTGTGAGCATAGGCATGGGAGGGACAGAGAGAGAAGAAGAGAGAATCCCAAGTAGGCTCTGCACTGTCAGCACAGAGACCGACACAGGGCTCAATCTCACAAACCATGAGATCTTGATCTGAGATGAAATCAAAAGTCAGACATTTAACCGACTGAGCCACCCAGGTGCCCCTAGCTTTTCCTTTTAAATTTTTTTTTTTCAACGTTTATTTATTTTTGGGACAGAGAGAGACAGAGCATGAACGGGGGAGGGGCAGAGAGAGAGGGAGACACAGAATCGGAAACAGGCTCCAGGCTCTGAGCCATCAGCCCAGAGCCTGACGCGGGGCTCGAACTCCCGGACCGCGAGATCGTGACCTGGCTGAAGTCGGACGCTTAACCGACTGCGCCACCCAGGCGCCCCATAGCTTTTCCTTTTAAAGAATCTCTGCACATATTGTTTTATAATGTGATTTTCTCTCATTAATTTTGTCATGAATATTTCAATGACATTATCTTCTCCATCAGCCTCATTCATTTCCACTGTATTGCATTATAAAGACAGGAAAAAATTGAGTCAAGTGTCTTTTTTGGAAACTTAAGATTCTTCCTTTTTTTTTTTTTAATGTTTATTTATTTTTGATAGAGTGTGAGCAGAGGAGGGACAGAGAGAAAGGGACACACAGAATCCCAAGCAGGTTCCCAGGCTCTGAGCTATCAGCACAGAGCCCAACACTGGGATCAAACTCATGAACTGCACGATCATGACCTGAGCTGACGTCAGATGCTTAACCACCCAGGTGCCCTATAAGATTATTTCTAATTTCACACAGAAATGAATACCCTTAGTGAGAAGTCTCTGATATGCTATCTGAGCATAACTGAAGGTTGAAAACCTGGGCAACAATTCCAGTCGTTTCAAAGTTCAGATGTCTTTGTCTCAGACAGTTTTAAATAGATTCCTGAATACTTGAAGAAGGCTGGTGGTGAGTTTTCTAATCTTGACTTATACCAACTCAGATGCTGTCTTAATCTGCCCCAGCTGCTATAACAGAATACATAGACTGGGTGGCTTGTAAACAGTAGAAATTTATTTCTCACAGTTCTGGTGACTGGGAAATTCAAGATCAGATGAGATGCCAGAAGATTTGGTGTCTGCTGAGAACCTACTTCCTGGTTCCCAGACAGCTGTCCTCTTGCCGTGCCCTCACACAAAGCAAAGCTATGTCCTGAATGGCTAGCTATACCCAAGAGTTACAAGGAGCACTCTCCATAGAAGACCTGGTATCTTTTCCTCATAATTACTGGAAGATGCTACAATAACAGAAGCTAGCAGAGAAAGTTAAGTCAAAGACAAAAACACAACCAAGAATCACCAAATAGTTAAGCAAAAATCACACCCTGAAACATAAGCATAAATCCAAATACGCAGAACTAACTCCTGAGGAAATAAAATAAATACAACAAACTGAGAGTGATTTTTCTTTCTTTTTTTTTTTTTAATGTTTATTTTTGGGAGAAAGAGAGACAGAGCATGAGCAGGGGAGGGGCAAAGAGGGAGGGAGACATAGAATCTGAAGCAGGCTCCAGGCTCTGAGCTGTCAGCACAGAGCCCAACGTGGGGCTCGAACTCATGAACCATGAGATCATGACCTGAGCTGAAGTTAGACACTGAACCAACTGAGCCACCCAGGTGCCCCGAGAGTGATTTTTAAAGTATAATTAATATCTTTAGAAGCTTTAATAAAAAAGATACCATATTCTTGTAGCAAAATAGGCTGGTGCAAAAATTTATAAGAATAGTTATAATTTAAAATTCTATAACTGAAATAAAACTCAGTAGATGAACTGAGTAGACACACCTGAAGGACAGAGACAGCTGAAGAACAAATTAGTGAACTAGAGCAGAAATCAAAAGATCAAAGTGATGAAAACTGGGGGGAAATGAAGAATGAGAGAGTGGAGACAGCTAGTATGAATGACTTATAAATAAAATGAGTATGAATGGGAGAAGAGAGATAGGAGGGAGAGAGAGAATAACATGGAATACTGAAAGATACAGATTAAGCAATGCTGGATGATGGAGGAGAACCATTAAGTTAAGCATGGCAGTGAGGTCCCTGCTGGAGGGATCATCAAAAAAAGAGTAACAATTGATACATAATAATAAATAATAAAAAAGACATGTGTTTTATAGTACCAGGAGAGAAAGTGGGGGTAAAGATAGTGGATGTGAAATTTGTAAATTGGTGTCAGGAAGCTGACCAAGCTAACATTTGCCACCTTATTTTTTGTTTGACATAGTGAGGTGAGTTTTTCTTTCACCCATCCCTATTTCCTGGAAGCTGAAAGCTTCTACACCTAGGTGATAGAATGCAGGCTGTCTGTGCTGGGCAGAGGACATAAGGAAGATATAAAAGGATAAGGTAAGATATAAAAGGAAAGGGATATGTTGATAGGAAATAAACATCTATAATATAAAGTGTCAGATCTTTTTAAAATTTATATTCTACTTTCCAGCCAGACTAGCACTTTTACCCTCCTCCATCTTCTAGACCTGTCCAGCACAGAAATCTTGGGGAACAGAAAAGGAGACCTACTTCAGGAGCACCCACAACAGAGTAGGTTGGGATTAGGATGAAAGAGAAGTAGTTAAGAGGATCAAGGACCATGGGAATAGCTCAAGGAGAGTCCAGGATGCCTGGGTGGCTCAGTCGGTTAAGTGTCCAACCCTTGATTTTGGCTCAGGTTATGATCTCACAGTTCATGGGTTCGAGCCCTGTGTCAGGCTCCAAGCTGACAGTGCAGCGCCTACTTGGGATTTTCTCTCTCACTCTCTCTGCCCCTCTCTCTTGCTTTCTCTCCCAAGATAAACTTAAAAAGAGTGTCTAGATGAGATTCTGTGATGAAGGGGATGGACTTATGCCACCACCCTCCCTGCCCCCATTGGAGGCTATAAGTGAAAGCTCACCTACATGAATGGAGAATGAAATGGGTAAAATAAAGAAAGCCATTCTTAAGTTCTCACCCCCAATGGATGTTATATGGGTTAAATTATAGTGCAAACCTGAACTGAGAGCTGAATGAACCTCATTTGCAACTCTGTTGTGTTTTTTGTTTTTTCGTGTTTTTTTTTTTTTTTTTCAGCTGAGAAAGAGGTAGGGCATGCTTTCCCTCATCAATTAACAGCAGACACCTGCATTTCTCCAGTGGGGGGGAAAAAAAGCCATGTTGGAACAAGTGCCCAACTTTCCTTTAACAATTTCTCCTTATCATCAGTTTTCTATCTCTAAGATAATAGGCAGAGTGACCAAGTTATAGTTCACAGCTTCCCACAGGAGTGTCCCCAGGGGCATGTGAGTATCAAGTTGTGCCTGAAGCAAATCATAAAAAAGAACTGAGCTAAGAGACAATCCACCTTGGCAACCAAAATTATTAGCAAAATGGTACCGAGAGAAGTGGATCCAAAATAAGGTGGTTTTGGGGTTTGGAATCTTCATAAAGAGAGAGAAATAGTGTTTCATTTTGTGATTTGGTCACTGAAGTCAGTGACTGAGTATATAAACTGAGAAGACTGGAACCATGCCTTCTTCAAACCCAATAGGTCAATTCCTTTACCGAGCTTCTTTGTAATATAGGAAAAGTGGTATATACATCCTTATTATCAGACTGATGATTTCTTTTTGAAATCTGGATCACTTCTAGAAAGGGAAGATACATTCACAGAATTTGACCAGGGGAATAGATATGCAGTGATTACATCAGAACCAATGTGATGGCCTATGATGGTCAGGGCAAGAGCTAAGGTAGCTCATGTTGTATGTTACTAGATAGAGAAAGCTAAAGGTATCTGTCAGAGCACAAAATGGTTCCCAGATGGGCTGAATCTGGACTATAGGTTGTGGTAAGAATAAGGAATAAGAATAAAATGTATCAGAACTATAAACAGGGGAGAGTTATGAAACATTTGTAGCCTCTGCCTTCAAGGTGATATGTGGGTTAAATGCCACAAATGCATTGGCCTTGATACATGACGGATTGGTGGCCTTCATATAAGACTAAAAAATACTGAGAAATTTCATACCAGTGTTTGATCACTCAACAAGAGGCCAAAGAGACTGCTAATTGGATCATGAGAATACAAATGTATATAAATACACACACATATGGATATGCATGCTGCGGAGTAGTTAAGAACAGGATGGATTCATTCCTTCACTCCACACATGTGAGTTAGGTTGGACTTACCTCAACCCTGTTCTGGGAGTGCACATAACCCATATCTGAGCAGTGTACTACACCTAAACTCTTACACTAAGGTTTGACCAGTTGGTTCGGGGATGGGCAATCATTAAAAGCTGTATTTGTTTCCTATTACTGTTGTAAGAAATTACCACAAATTTAGTGACTTAAAATAATTTATTATATATTTATTATCTATTATGGATCTTCAGGGCTGTGCTCCTTCTGGAGTCTCTAGAAAGGAGTGTGTTTCCTTGCCTTTTCTAGCTTCTGGAGGCCACCTCATTCCTTGATTCATGGCCCCCTTCCACCATCTTCAAAGACACTAGCACAGCATCTTTTCTCTTCTCTGACTTCCTGCCTTCCTCCTGTGACTACTTCAGACCCACCTGGATACTCCAGGATGATCACCCTGTCTTTTTTTTTTTTTTAATGTTTATTTATTTTTTAAAGAGAGAGAGACAGAGCATGAGCAGGGGAGGGGCAGAGAGAGAGGGAGACACAGAATCCAAAGCAGGATCCAGGCTCCAAACTGTCAGCACAGAGCTCAATGTGGGGCTCGAACTCACAAACTGTGAGATCATGACCTGAGCTGAAGTCGGATGCTTAACTGACTGAGACACCCAGGCACCCCTGATCACCCCATCTTAAGAGCCACAACTTAATCACATTTTCAAAGTTCCTTTTGCCATGTAAGGTAACATATTCACAGGTTCTAAAAATTGGGACATGGATATCTTTGGGAAGCCATTAATCCACCTACCACATAAGCCAATCAAGGTCTTTCCTGGAACATTTTCTAGAAATATAAAAAACACTAACTGAAGAAATATCATGAGCCTAGAACTACTAGTGGCCATATCTGCCACTTGAGACAAGAATCAGGGCATCCCAAAGGAAAACAAAGTTGAAAGATAAAGGAAAATGGTCTTGATAATATTTTTTAAGCTCCAGGACCACCCATGCCTAAAACCAACATTACCTAGACTACATAAGGTAGTCTTCTAGCTTATAGCTATATATAGCTAGCTACATAAATTGATTCCCCTTTTTTTTTTTTAATGTTTTATTCATTTTTGAGACAGAGAGAGACAGAGCATGAACGGGGGAGGGTCAGAGAGAGAGGGAGACACAGAATCTGAAACAGCCTCCAGGCTCTGAGCTGTCAGCACAGAGCCCGACACGGGGCTCAAACTCACGGACCGTGAGATCATGACCTGAGCCGAAGTCAGATGCTCAACCTAATGAGCCACCCAGGTGCCCCTGATTCCCCTTCTAATAGAAGTTAGATTGAATTAGGCTGCTATCCATTATAATAAAAAGAGGCCTAGTAATGAAACTAAGCAATGGAAAAGCAAATGATCAATTGGAATTTAGGTGTTATCCATCACTGAATCAGATAGAAAATGTGTTAAAGAGAAATAACATTAGCAATATGAGGCCCTCCACTTTTTAAGGAGTATCCTAGAAAAATAATTGTTTCATTAGAGAAAATTACCAACTTACAAAACCATATTACTGATGTATTAATACCAGAGTATTTGGATTTTGGAGTCCTGCAAAATTAGGATACATATGGAATATGGCATGGGAAAAATTGGCTAAAATAGATCAGTATTCTGTTGGGAATTCAAAATGCCCCAACTGTTGAGCCAAGTGCTCAGTGGTGGTGGTGGTGGCGGTGGCAGTTTTAAATTTAAGAAATGGCTATTTTCCCAGAGGACTCATACTGTTATTATGGGAAACACCGGGACTCTCAACTATTACCAAAGAACAGTTCTTCCTTCTCCTGTAAATTATATGAGTTGGTAGACTGTGAATACTGTTTCTTGTTCTTCCACAACATACTGCGAGGATCTGTTATGTCTCAGCCAGAGGTACATAATGCTACAAGGAAAGTGAATATATGATGCTTACAAAATATTATGAAATAGCCTCCTTTTTATGTGCAAAAACATTCTTGCTTTCCTATGTGTTAAAAATAGTGGAAGAGGCCCTGAGGAACTGAGAAGCTTCCAGAGTTCCTGCAACCATTCTTATCTATTCTCTCCTACACAATGACCTTAGCCCCTCACTGCTCTCCACTCTTCTTGATAAAATCCAAATTGCCCAAACCATAGCTACTAATCTGAAAACTATTCCTCCCTCTCAGGAGAACACCCTTGCCTAATTCTCCAAACTACCTAATTGTCAAGTGCCCCTTCTTGCTAAACCTCAAGAAAAAGTTTATACCTCTCTCCCGGCCCCCAAGTTAGAATGTTCTTCTCAGGCCCAGCATTTTCGGATCAAGATTTATGCTGATGGTGCTCTGGATGGTTACTGTCTACAACAGAAAGAGAGGAGGAAAACCTTTTCTCTTCAGTATACTGAATGAGAGAAGAAAATTTTGATTTAATACCTCCCCAGGCCCATTATTTTTTCTTGAAAGAAAGCAAGAAAGAACACCTTCTTCCAGAAGTGGGCAAAGGATTGACTGATGGTGGCAGGCCTGAGATCTGACCCCTCAGACAAACCAAACTGACTCCATTTTAGACCTGTTTGAAGACCCTTGCCTCAGACAAAGGGCAGTATGCATGTAATATCTGAATATACCTGGGACTAAAAGAATAACCCTATAAAACAGTCAATAGCAGTCTTACGGCAAGTAAAGAAAATTGAAATAAAATAAAGGTCTAGCTCAGAAAAAAAGAGCTAACACTACTTGAGGTGGAACAAAAACACTAAATCTGGAAGAAATTGTATCTGTCCCTTAGAAGACTTCAGCTGAAACCCTGGCCCTGTCCCATTTACTTTAGAGAACTAGAGATATTACTCCTGGGAGTTACAGGTGGGTTTGTTTTTTTTTTTTTTTTCCTTCAAGAATTCAGATTTCGAATTTCTCTATTTTCACTTGAGGTTACTCTTTCACTAGGTAACCACTTTGTCTTTTCTTTCCTGATGACCGCTGGTGGCCATGGGCACTGGAAGAAGAGTGGAGTCACTCCCTCCTGGTCCTACTGGGGGGGAAGAAGTCTGCAGGTAAGCATTCTGTGTGTAAGTGGGGAACAAATGAACTCTGAGAGCTCATATAGGAATTCCTCTTCAGGCCAAAGAGAACTGACCATTTTGACTGAAATGTGACTCCTGTGGCCAATACATTCGTTTGAACATATTACCCACCACAGTGGTAACCTGATTTTAACTACCAAACCCATAGAATTTGTATCCAGGGACATTTTTCATAAAATCCGAGAATAAAATCTGCATACACAGTTTTGCTGATGGATCATTTTATGCCAACTTTCTGGTAGAGAAAAATAGGGAAAAATATTTTTGCTTTTATTCTATGTGATCAAAGGAAAAATTGAAAGGTAAAAAGTGGCCATATGAAACGTCCCATTTAGAAGGACTTTGTGTGTGTGTGTGTCTATTCCCTTTTATCCTCAGGGGAACCCAAGGATTTTAACAAAACTTCACTAACGATGTCAGCAACTCTGCATACAGAACAAAAATAACAATAGAGTCAATGTGTGGGTTGCCATGCCGACAAGGCCACAAGGAATTACCAGCTGCATGACTGCCTCGTCATTTTTGATCTTTGAGTGTGTGCCCTGCTTCCATTAAACAATGTTAGGATCAGTGACAAGGTGTCAGCGATATTAAGCTGGGGGTGGGGTGGGGGAAATGAACGTCTTATCCCTCAGCACATCACTGAGATATAGAAGACATCTGTCACTCTGGTGTAGCACCAGGTATGGCAAGACAGGTAAAAGTCCCAAAATGGCATTTGTGCACTTCAGACATAAAAAACAACTGACCACTGTAAGCTCATTTATGTAGTGGTAGAATGGGCAGTCTCCCTGAGTTGGACGGCATTAGAAGCCAAGGTCAGGATTTTCTTGGTAAGGCATTTTAATAACCTCCTGCCCAAGGGAGGATGGAAGAGAACACATCCTGCCTAAGGCACTGACATCAGCTAACACAAAAATTGGAGGGATTACTCTAATTAAGAGTAAAAAAAGCTGCCCTGCTCTCCCTACCACCACCCTTGTAAGCAAACAGGGGGCTACAGATAGGAAGACAAAGGGAGCAGATGGAGACGGAATGACTCCTTGCACGTAGAGAGTGCAGGACTATCTACCACTGTGGCATGAGAGATAAAGATGCATGTTCACCTCCACAGATCTTAATCAAGATGTGCTTGGACCTGAGGAACGAGATCAAAAATGTGACTAAGTTAAGCATTTTGAGATGGGAAGACTTTTTTTTTTTTTAAGTTTATGTATTTATTTTAAGAGAGAGAGCGTGCGTGTGCGCATGTGAGTGAGAACAGGGGAGGGGTAGAAAGAAAATCCCAAGCAGGCTCTGCACTGCCAAGGCAGAGCCCAATGTGGCTCAAACTCAGAAACCGCAAAATCATGATCTGAGCCAAAGTCAAGAGTTGGATGCCCAACTAACTGAGCCACCCAGGCACCCTGAGATGGGAAGATTTTATTTATTTTGAGAGAAAGAGTGCACACAGGGAAGGGGCAGAGAAAGAGGGGGAGAGAGAATCCCAAGCAGGCTCCATGCTGTCAGCACTGAGCCCAATGTGGGGCTCAAACTCACCGACTGTGAGGTCATAACCTGAGCCGAGATTAAGAGTCAGATGCTTAACAGACTGAGCCACTCAGGTGCCCCTTGAGACGGGAAGATTATCCTGGATTATCAGGGTGGCCAAATATAATAATCCCAAGGGTCCTTATAAGAGGGGGTCAGGAGGGTGAGAGTGAAAGGGGATCCAACAATTGAAAGAGTGAGGCAGGTCATAAGCTGGAACCTTTAAAAGCTGGAAAACATAAGAAACCAGATTCTCGCTGACAGTTTCTATAAGGAACACACCTCTGTGGAACCAATATCAGACATCTGACCTCTAGAACTTGTAAGATAATGTTTGTGTGGTTTTAAGTCACTAAGTTTATGGTAATTTGCTACAGCAGCAATAGGAAAGCAATAGGAAAGTACGTGGCTGCAATTTCAAATTTTGGAATTTTGGCCACCCACTCTAAGCTTTCTCTGCTACCCTTGTCTTCTATGCAAAGTCTTAGCTGTAGCATGCCTGTGGGTTTGGGCTGGTGTGATGGCTGGTCTAGCATGAACCAATTACCCAATTGACTTGGTGTCTTCATAGCTCTTAGATTAAATTTCCTAGAGATTTGATGGTCCTGCTTGGGCTACATGAATAACCCAGATCCCATAATCTATGGCCTGCAGGGTACACATTGTCATCACCTGGTGAAATACTTAGTCCTGAAGACTGGAAAGGAATTACTAACATATCTCAGGTTGCAGGTGAAATGACTAGGTGACAAAGTTGTCAGATGAGACTGTTGCCAGGTGAGCTGGGGAGTCCCTGGGTCCTGGAGCCTCGACCCAGCCAGACCCAAAGGAGTTGCCAAAGGTTCTTGGTCTTGTCACAAGAATGAATTCGAGGACAGACACACAGCATAGCAGACGAGTAACACAAGCAGCAAAGTTTATTAAAGCGAAAAGTATGCTTTTGAGATAGGAGACAGCCGAGCTGAAGGGCGGGAAAAGGGGGAAGGGAGGGACACAGAGAAAGAAGGAAAGAGGGAAAGACAGAGAGAGAGAAGGGGAGGTTAAGCTGGCCAGTGAGGGAGCTGTGTACGCGGGCGGTCAGGTTTCTATCTTTTATTGACAGTGAAGTAGGTGGCAGAATATTTGTTACTTGGGTAGTGGTGGGGAAGCAGGGTTTCTGAGCTTTTTCTTCCTGATTTGGCCAAGGGTCTCCTTTCATGGCATCTGCCATCTTGGGCCTGTCTGGTTTGATCCTGCTTCTTGTGGAGTGCTGCCAGGACAGGCCTCTGACCTTCCCCATGCTGGCCATGACTTCTTCATTAGTGACCTCCAGGTATCCTGTTAGGAACCTAACAAACTGCCTAACCTAACAAGACGTCCACTTAGCTACTGAAGTCATCCACTGTGATGGCAGCCCTGAAGATAGAGAGGAAGCCAGTAAATGACAGGGGTGACCAGACAGCCGATAGATGCCAGAAATAAGCGTAGGTAGTGGTAGATCCAGTCGGCGTGTATACAGAAAGGTTTTCTTACATATGAGTAGGGAAATAATGATCTACTAATAAAAATTAAAGGTCTTTCACCTTCCATCATCCTGAGTTGCAAGGAGAATTTTGCTTACTGTATAATGGACGTAAGAACAGAGGAAAGGTTTGGGAGAGTAGAGGTACAGTGGAAGATTTAGTTAAGAAAAAGGAAGCCTAGATGAGAAGAAGAAAAATTCTGGAGAATACATGACAGAAAGAGCTGGTGATCAGGCTGGATATAGCCAGAGACGTTTTATTAGGAAAGTCAAGCACAACAGAAGCTTCTATAATAAAACTTTATGAGGGTTCCTACCTGTAGCAACATATAGGATAAATTTTAAATAGCATGGAATATGAAGCTGTTAGCTCTCTCATAGATAAAGAATTTACATTTTTAATACTCCTTACCCTCAGAAGCAGCCATCACTTACAGAAGATCCAGGAGGCTTGAGGTTGTAATTAGAAGAAATCCCTCAAATTATTTGTACTACGGTTGGAACATGCAGAAATGCAGCTGCAATGAAAGGAATAGAGTTAGGTGTATTTCATAATGCATTTTTAAATTTCCCTGGAGAGCTACAATTTAGCCAGAAGACAAAAATCAAAGGTAAATTAAATACAGTGCTGCTTTCCTAACCAAGGCAAAACAAGTGTAAACTGCCTTATCAGGGATGCAAAGGGAGAGAAGTGTGCTTGTGATATTTCCTAGAAATGGAAAAGATAGAAATTGGGCACTTTCCCCGGAGGCCTCTTTTTTCATGAAATTCTTGGCCCTCTGGAGTCTAGCAGAGACTTTCAAGGATAGAAATGTCTTGTTACCTTAGATTGAATACCTCAGTAAAAGTGATGTTTTCTAGGAGTACTTTTAGTTTTATTTCAGGTCTTTCCATCAGTGCTTTTGTTCCCCAACACCCAGAAGTCCTCATTTTATTAAACAAAACCAGCGGTATAGGACTAGGTAATTAAAGGTAAGACTTTGTAAAACTTACCAAAACACAGGGCGTTCAAGAAGGCAGTCTGTGATCGAACGCAAGGGGCCAGGGTTCTCTCTGCAATTCCTTTGGGGCAATTGTATCAGGATCTCCCTCACGTTCAAGTTACAGAAGAGCATAAGGTTATGGCTCTAAGAACTAGGCAAGGCCTCTGTATGAAAGCACTTTCTTGGTTTAGCTGATTCGTGGGAATTTTGCTGCCATTGCCAAGCTGGTAACTTTTTTCCCTTTGTGGTATTGGCTGGGTCTTATGTTCCTATGGATGGAAATCAACCAGGACCAAAATGCTTTTATGTATAGTTCCTAACTGAGATTGTGGAAGGTCTTAAGTCAAACAGGTATGAAGGCTAGGCTTTCTGAGTATGGTGGTGGTGAACTGCAGGGAGGCAGGACCCTCTTTGTGGGACCACTTTCTTTCTCAGGGGTGATCCCTGAAGCTATCTTAAAAGAAAAAGTTGAAAAGAATTTATCTTATGTATCTCCACTGTGCTGCAATATCATGAAACTAATATGATACTGTACATCAACTATACTTCACTTACAAATTTTTAAAATAAATCTCCAACAAATATAGTCAATAACATCTTCCTCTTAGTTGCCTTAAGTGCCATAAAGGAATGTGTTACAGCATCCAAAGAAAACTTAAGATACCTAATAGACGTTATATATTTTACCTAACAATAAGAGTTCCAAAATAACAATGCAACATTAGAGCAACACAATTACTGAATAAAGATTTTTTCATCATTCCTTTTGTTTTTGTTCAAGAGTCACCATTCCTCTCCGTGACAATGTCTGTCCTTATCTGATGACGTTTGGTTCATTTATTTCAATAGTTTGCTTTGTCGGCATTGCAGCCACTGATAGTTCAAAGCTCTTACGAGGTGGCTTTCTTTTGTGGCTGTCACCTGCCAGAACAGAGAAAAGTCTACTGTACTTTGAGATGATGTAAAATACTCAAAACCCCAGTCTCCAGAATTCTGCACAACAATCTAATTTCACAATTATATGATCTACTTACATTCTCTAAGGACTGAATACATGATTACAAATACATAATTCCTATGCACACTCTCTGGCTGAATAAGCTAATTCTTCACCCATCATTTAATTTTAGTAATATTAAAACTAATGTACTTTTATATACTGTCATTATTTTAAACATTTGCTAAGTACTACCCTGATTTTTCAAGCTTTTTAAACTTATTTTGCTTTTTGCAAGCTACGATACCATAAATCTTGAAATATATAAGATACTTATACCAACTTAATGTAATGTATCATCATACCAAGGTTTACAGGTTTAAAGGTTTTCCCCAATTCAGTTCAGAATACATTTGTCATGTGGAGTACTAAAAAATGTACAAAACTGCTAAATCACTATACTATATGCCTGAAACTAATTGAATACTGTATGTTAATTATATTCAAATTAAAATTTAAAAGTATATATATGGGTACAGAAACACCTTAAGTAATAAAATAATTATATAAACAAAAACTCTGATCAACATTATGAAAAAACAAAACCTGATGAAAAACAAAGAATGCCCCCAATTAGCACTAGCTTGACCACAGTACCAGTTTTTCATTTTTTCAAAAGATTTTGAGAGAGTACCTTTGTACTTCATATAATTAGCAAAGAATAAGGTAAATTCAAAGTCTTTGGTTTTCTCTTTAAATTTTTTTTTAATGTTTATTTATTTTTGAGAGGGAGAGAGAGAGAGAGAGAGACAGACAGAGACAGAGTGTGAGCAGGGAAGGGGAGAAAGAGAGGGAGACACAGAATCCGAAGCAGGCTCCAGTCTGAGCTGTAAGCACAGAGCCCCACACAGGGCTCGAATTCACAAACCGTGAGATCATGACCTGAGCCGAAGTCAGATGTTCAACCGACTGAGCCACCCAGGTACCCCCAAAGTCTTTAGGTTTTGCCTGAAATGTTCATGAACGAAAATTCATACATATTATATATATGAATATATTACAAATATATATGAATATACTTATTTTACTTGCTTAAACACAGAGGTCCAAAATTTCAGAAATATCTATGGTTTTAATACTACACAAATTCAAATGTCCCAAAGCTAAATACTGATTTCATAAAATACAGAATATATAAAAAGAAAAGATAATAAAAATAATTAGAAAATATCAGTTATTACAACTTTAAACTATATATATCCATAAGTTCATTCAGAACATTTTCTATAGATTCGTAGCATTTCCAGATAATCTGTGTTCTGGTAGAATCAGCTCACAAAAACAGACAAGTGTTGGTAATGATCTGTTATAACTACGGTCTCATGTTTTATATCACATTTGCATATTTAGCTTTAATACAGAAACCCAAATTCTTGTGCGGATTCACAGGTCATACTTGAAATTTAAAATTCTGCATTCTGTCGTAACTTCACTTATCATCCCAGGAGAAAAACAAGCTACATGCTTTAGTTTTTTTTCTAGGATCTGAGTTCCTACTGCTTTCAGGGCTTACTCTGGTATTGAAGCAATTTAACAGGTTGAGTCTCAAAAAAAAAAAAAAAAAAAAAAAAGGCGGGGGGATTCTTGGGATCCTCAGAGGAGAAACCTATGACGACACACGGAATGAATGAAGCATACATGCACAACAGAGAAATTACTAAGGTTTATGTGGGCCCTCATTTTCCCACTTTTCCTCAGAAACTACAATCTCCCCAATATAGTCTAGAACTAGCTGTACCTCTTCTGAGAGGGGAGGGTTTGGTCTTTAGCTCTTGAGCACCTAGAAAGGTTAAATGTACCTAGAGCACCTTAAATGTACCTAGAAAGGTTTGCTCTCCATCCTCTCCTGGGTTATCTGTGAAGGTGGCAATCAAGGATTTTGCCTTTAACTTAAGTGAGCCTCCTCTTCCCACCTATGTCATCTGGCCAAGATGGGACTGTTCAGGTTTTCTCTTACAGAGGTTCCAGGGAAAACTAATTTAGTTATTTGGGTATGACAGTTCCATCTCCTAACATACTTCCGAGCTCCAGTATCATCATGGTATAATATAAACAGATCCGGGACTTCTTTCCTAACTCTTGGGCTGAGTCATACCCAGAAAAAAAAGTGAATCTGGGCGAGAGACAAAAACAAGGCCCACCTGAAACAAACAAACAAACAAAAAGACTGACTTCCAGAAATGAGGAAGGGTAACACACACAAATAGATTATGCTCTCCATCTGAAAAGACAGAAAGATTTCCTGAACTCTGCAGTGTCCAGGACAGAGCTCTGCCAGTCCCTCAGCGGCAGAGGACAGAGAAGCATCCAACAGGAAGTTGTCAAGGGATCTTAACAGCATGTGTGTCCTCTGTGTGCATCCAGTACCCACCTCCCCTGACCCCAGGCTCTGGAAACACTCCAGACTGTGACAAACTGATGGGGAAGTAAGAGCAAAGACCACAGATGAAATTTTCTGAACTAGGACTTGCCATTTACTAACAACTCTGCCTAGAGAAAGAAATGAGAGGAATATTTACCAGCCTGAAGTCAGGTGACTGATTCAACTCTGTTCATAATGTATCAGGTTTCTTTATTCATGAGTATTTTCCAAGATCCCAGCTACCTCCAACCCTATCAGAAATTATTTTGAGATCTGGGAGAAATATTCTTAAATAAACTTACATACATTGTAACAGCAATTCAAGAAGTCTGAAAATGGGAGCGCAATAGGAAATTAGGTACACTATCTATATGAAAAAAGATGTTAAGTATATATTTAGAAATCAAGAGGAATCAGAGTAAACAAGGAAAAGCATGCTCATGAAAGCAGATTCACCTACTGGAAAAGGGAGTTACGGCATTCCTTTATTTCTTACTTTCAGAAAGTGACAACTTCTTAGAGTAAGATGGGGAAAGAGGGCTGAATTCCTTCATCCCATTATGAGAAAAATGTATGTATCAGTACACAATGATACACATGGCAAGAGTCAACTTGTTCCAATATTTCAAACTCCCTTTCCTCTTTTTGCTATAATACAACTAGCATACCCATTTCTGCCTCTGCTTCCTTGATTGCACATTACAGAAAGTCAATTCTTGTTATATTCTACAAAGTTACCACAAAAACTGACTTAGTGAACATAAACCATTGCTCCAAGAGAAAAAAAAGGGTCATGTTCCCGCAAGCCTCTTGTCACGTTTTCGTCAACTCAATAAAATATATTGCTGATTCATGAACAGTAAACTCATGGCTAAAGCACCGTAATTCATGCCTGAACGAAGTTTATTTAATGTAGGTATTTTCCCCTTAAGGAACATCACAGCATTCTTGTGCTTGGGAAAACCAGCCAGCACTTCATTGATTGACTGACTTGTTTTTAAATATCTATTTATTTTTGAGAGAGGTGAAGGAGGGAGGGAGGGAGAGGGAAAGAGAGAGGGAGAGAGAGCGAGCGCACAAGATGGGGAGGGGCAGAGAGAGAGGGAGACAAGAGGATCTGAAACAGGCTCCTGCTAACTGCAGAGAGCCTGACATGGGGCTCGACCTCATGAACTGCGAGATCATGACCCGAGTAAAAGTCAGACGCTTAACCGACTGAGCCACCCAGGCGCCCCTAGACAGCACTTCAGTATGACAACACTTGGAGGCCATTTTAAATAGCGAAATCACCAACAAAAAGCACAAAAATGAGAAAAAACATGGCACTAAATAGACCAAGTAAAGGACACTTGGTTACATAGTATGAAAGCTGAAACAAGAAGGCACGGTGTTGCCTTATTTGACCTAGCTGGGAACATGTACCTCGAATGACTCAATTTTTTTGCCACTCTGTGTCCACTCAAGAATGACATCAAAAGCATTGTACTGATTTGAGAGTCACAAATAAATTTTAGCGAGTAGGCAAATTGGCAAATACAAAATCTGCGAATAATGAGGACTGACTGTACATATGTTTCAATTCCTTCACTATGATTAGAAAGACAGTTCCATCAATAGGGCAGTCACAACCCAGGACTGGGAAATCAAGAAAAGAAAACCAGATCCTAAATGCTACCTCTAAATTCTCAATTAGGTGGCAACCAAAATGGCTAAGATGTAATAGACATTATTTAAGAAAGAATTGATTTTGCTTTAGTTTTTACTTTATTGTAAAACATGAGCTGGGATGGCAGGACATCTCGGATTGTATTCGCATGCCAACTTAATGAAAACTTACAATTTATCACCTTCTTAAGTAACTGTCAAATTATTCCACAATTAGTTTTATCATCTTTTCAAATCAAACAACTGGATCTACCATTTATATTACCTGTTAATTTCCCCTATATGTCTACCATAATAAACCCATTGGAGTACTTAATCTTCCAAATAAAAAAGTTTATAAAATCACATCCACAATAGGTAGCCACCATTCCAGTTTTCTTCCTTTGACTAAATAAACTTAATGCTTAAGATTTTCCACTTTGGGCTCTAGCAATACTTAGTGCTGTACTCTATTCCAGACATCTTAAATTATAGAAAAAGGAATGTACCCGTTTCGTATTCTTTCAGAGCAGGTCGTAAGGCAAGATCACCTACCATATTAGGTACTTTCTTGTATGGACTACTCTACTGCATGTATCTTAAGTGCATTTTTTAAAAGTCACACATTAACTCATCATTGTATGTTCCATGAGATTAAGAGTTCTCAACCAGGAAATCACCAGAGAGCCTTGGTGTAGGGCAGAGGGGTTGTCAATGAAGGCCCCCATATTGTGAGTTCCAGGATTTCTCTGAAAAGAAAACCATAGCTTTAGCAGATGTGCAAACGGGTCTATGATCCTCCACACCACCAAAGTTTTAAGAATCACCTCACTGGATTCTCTTACTTTAAAAAACTTTAATGTATGAGATTGGTCAGTGTAATTTAACAACATTCAGTATCTAATCCTGTTTTCCAAAGTTTTGGCATCTCTAGCAAGTTGTAGTTTTATAAGCAGAACCAGACACTTTGATTCTACTTTTGTATTATATCTTAACCCACAGTACTTCACACAATTCATGATTTTAAATAAAGGCAAATTAAATCACATCTGAATTTCTAAACTTAAATGTAGTGTGATAGTTATACTTCCAATTGTTTCAAAATTACTGGAAAGCCTATCATGTTCTTGAAATGAACTTGGCGTAAAAGGCAGCAAAGAGGTCCTTATAAGGAGTGTCTGAATCTGACTTGGTCAATGGTATTCGGCAAAGTCGGCGAAACCTAGGAGAACGCAGCAGCAAGTTCTGTGAAAGGCCCATGAAGCTGGAGCACAACCAGTAGAGGACAATGGACTGTAAAGAGAAGAAAGGATGTGAATGTTAGTGCTTCTCCATTCTCCAAGGACACTGACGTCCAGAGACAGACAGGCAATAAAAAAGGAAAATTACAATCTCTGTAAATAGCAGTGCACCAGACTGAGCAAGACCTGTAGCGGCTATTAGATACCTGTCATGAATCTAGTAAGTAAGAAAGGAGGCTGAAAGGACCAAAAAGTGAAAAGAAAGCAAAAGGAGAAGTATTCATGATAGAAAGTGGGTGACAGAGAGCATCTCCCAGGCAGAGACTCAAGACAGATGTCACCTCCCTTCTTTGGCAATACAGCACACTTTTCCCCCAACAAGAGTCCTGACAAGCTGCTGTACTGGAGGTAGGGTACCGTGGGGCACAGCCATTCAGGCTCCCTGGATCCCATTTCCCTCCACACAGTGATCTATCATCTATAATGTCCCCAGTAGTCAGTTTCTTAGTCAGGAATGTAGTATCTTAGCCTTTGTCAGAGACAGTCTCTCTTCCACTTTCTCTTGTACTTCCATCCAGGGTGACTTATTTAGGTCAAGGACTAAGTTCTGTAGCCTCTCAAAATATTCCCATACATACATCCCTGTTCCAAACTTTTCTTTGGCATCAGAATGTGATCAGGCTCCAGGGGCATGACCCCATGGTGGTTTAGTCCAGGTCCTGGAGTAGAACTGCCTGAATCTGAATTCCATTTATTTGACTTTGGGGAAGTTATTTTCCTTCTGTTTCAGTTTCCTCATCTATAAAATGGGAAATGAACTATACCTACTTCAGAAGGTTGCTGGGGGAAAAAAATGTGATAACTTACAGAGACTGGTAAGCACAGTAGGTGACCTACCTGCCTTTGTTCCAAAGTAAATTCTTAGGGGCAGAACGTAATACATCCTCAAAGGAGATTAGCATAGTAGTTATGAGCAGGAGCCAAACTGCCTGGATGTGCCTTAGATACTTAAGAGATGTTAAGTATCACTTAATAAATGAGTGACCTTGGGTGAGTTACTTACCCTCTCTGTGCACGTTTCCTCATCACTAAAGTGGAAATTATAATGGCACCCACTTCAGTGCACACTGGGTGAATTATATGAGCTAAAATATGTAAGCCATTTAAAACAGTGCCTGGCACAAAGTCAGTATCAAATAAATACTGGCCATCATCATCATCTGAACTTACCCAGGACACAAAAACTACCCTGAAATTGCCTACTAAGAGTAATTCTTCCTTAGTAATAAACTTCTCTTTTTTAGCTGGGTATACTGCTATCTTAAAAAAAAAAAAAAAAAAAAAAAAGACTACTTGCCAGCCTCTTCTGCAATTAGATTATGACCCACGTAAGTCAGACGTAAGCACAAGTGTTTGGTGTGACTTTTGGCAAGGCTCCTTAAAGAGGATAACTGCACTTGAAGCACCCTTTTACCAATCCTGCAAGATAAGCTCCAGCAGCCATCATGACCATCCCATGGCCTTACAGATAGAAATTACAGGCTGTGGATGATGGAACACAGGGAGAGAAGGCGGATGGGTTTCTCCTATCTTCACACAGCTGCTATACCAGCTCTACCCCAAACTGCCTAACTCTGAATTTCCTATATTGGAGAGAATAAACTTTTGGGTACTTAAGACATTGCTTTGTAGATCTCTGTCACCCATTTCAAACCCAATCCCTCACGGAAAACTCATTGCTCCTATCTTATTTGACCAGGGAGTTTCCTTAGTTATAACTGGTATTATTTTCCCCCAGAAATGCGATGACTCTGTACTATTCTATTTTCACAGGGTATTTTACAACATTACTATTACATGAAAGGTACCATAATAAGCACGTGTTGCTATTTCATTACTTCTCACAGACATTACGATGTGTGTTTTAGAAATGTGGAGACTTACTTATTTTACACAGGATTAGTGACAGTATTATGGCCAAGGGACAGCTTTAAAAATACATTTTTGATGCTAAAAACATACCGGTTCAGATTCTTAGGATAATGAAGTACTTTCATATATGCAGATATAACTTTACATACCACCAACAAATGACTTCTACTTCATGGTCTATGTGTTGGCCCTCAGCAAAGACAGAGATAATGCCAAATACAGCTTTTGCCCTCTTTGCACTAAAGTTCCATTGGGAAATAAACAAAGGCTGAAAATAGGAAATAACTGCAAACGTTATTATTTTTTTCCATTTCTATCAGAGTGTAATGACATGTAAATGGGGACAGATGTACCTATCCCACTGAATTTTTATGAGGTTAAGCGATATTATATATAAGCCATTATGGACTCAGCATGAAATTTTGTTTCTTTTTTAAGAGCTAAATTCCTTGGCCCAGTCTATGTAGACAGAAGGAATTCAATATTTCAACTAATTAAACAGAGCAAATACTATGTTCACAGCGCTGTGTAAGACTGAAAAAAAAAAAAAAAAAAAAAAAAAAAGAAACAGAGTTGACAGCTAACTCACTTTCACACAGAGGAAGATTAACCAACCCAAGAAATATTCGAGTGTCACTTGGTGATAGATTAATTACTACAGAAACCTGGAAACCAGTAAGGGACTTAGTCAAATGAAGCTCAATAGAAGAGGCTGAATCCTGGGGCACCTGGATGGCTCAATCAGTTAAGCGTCAGACTTCGGCTCAGGTCATGATCTCATGGTTCATGAGTCCGAGCCCTATGTGGAGCTCTCTGCTGTCGGAGCAGAGCCCATTTCAGATCTCTCTTCCTCTCCTCAAAAATAAGTAAACATTAAAAAAAAGAGACAGCATGGGCGCCTGGGTGGCTCAGTCAGTTAAGCGTCCGACTTCGGCTCAGATCATGATCTCACGGTCCGTGGGTTCGAGCCCCGCGTCAGGCTCTGTGCTGACAGCTCAGAGCCTGGAGCCTGCTTCGGATTCGGTGTCTCCCTCTCTCTCTGACCCTCCCCCGTTCATGCTCTGTCTCTCTCTGTCTCAAAAATAAATAAACATTAAAAAAAAAATTTTTTTTTTAAATAAAAAATAAAAAAAATTAAAAAAAAAAAAGAGGCAGAATCCTAGCCAGTGTAAGCTATGCACAGAGAGGATTTAGCACACTACACACAATGCCGGTGCTTACTCACTGAAGGTACTGTCGCAGCAACTGGAATCATCAACACTGATACTGCACGAACGAAGTACGTAATATACGTCTGAAAACGAGACATTCCAGTTTTTTGCAGAGCAAAAATCTGAGAGAGTAGAATATAAACACACACAATGAGTATTAAGCATATTAAATTAGACAAGCTTTAAAATACAACCTGATTTTTGATTGACCTCCACCTACATATATTTTAATAGAAGCAAAAAAGTTAAAAATAAAACACTGATAAATGTATATGGTTGATCATCTGTGTTTTTTTTTTTAAAGATTGTAAGACTGAAAGTCCTTTCAAGATAGGTACTATGTATGAATCACTACCCTTGTTTTGGCACCTACATACAGTGCCTGGCATAAAGAAGGAACTTAACAGGTACTTCAAAGGTTTGTGATCTGACTCCATGGAATAAGGGGAGAACCAGGCTAGGAAAAGCAGTTATGATTATGAATTACTTAAGAGGCAGCATAGTGTAATAATTGCGAACACAGAATCTACATCCAAACTGTGAACAGCCCTGCATTTATTGGTTATGTGACTTTGTACAAGTTACTTAACCTTTCTGTACCTCATTTTCTCTAACTTAAAACAGGGGTAATATTAGTAGCTACATCACAGGATTATTCTAAGAATTAAATAAGTTAATTCATGTAAATTGCTTACAACAGTGCCTGCCACATGGTGTATATTAAGTAAGAATAAATTTTCTTGGGGTGTCTGGGTGTCTCAGTTGGTTGAGCATCCGACTCATGACTTCAGCTCAGGTCATGGTCCCAGGGTCATGAGATCATTGCATTGGGCTCCTCATGGAGCGTTGACCTGCGTAAGACTCTCTTTTCTCCCTCTGCCCCTCTCCTCGGTTCGCATTCTCCCTCCCTCTCTCTAAAATTAAAAAAATAAAAAATAAGTTTTTTTAAACTTATATATACTGGGTCATTAGTCACTAAAAGGAAAGACTAAGGATTGACATTAACTCACTATGACCTTGTGTTTACCACTTCCTTCGTTCTAACAAATATTCACTAAGTACCAACCATATTCATAGGATTGTGCTAGGTGATCTTAGGAAAACACTTAGACTACACATGGAGTCTTTTCTCAAGAAACTTTAACCCAAGACATTAGAGTACCATCATTTTAGGATGGTATTTTAGATTCCCCAAACAGAGACCAGTGACAGGTCTGTGAGATCTCAACTGAAGTTCTAAAGATCATTTCTAAGGTTTCTTCCAGTTCAAAGAGACTATGTTCTACTCAAAGTCTGAGAACAGCTCCTCATACAACTAACTAAAAGCTTGCTTTCCCTAAACTGCTGAGTAACACAGCATGGGATAAAGGTAAGACATAGTTGACAATTCATATTTTGTATGTATTTTTCCACTCCATCATATAAAGTTAAGTTCTAACTTTTCTAGGGTCATACAGCTAAAAAATGACAATCAGATATGGTGTTTCCTGCTTACAAATTTACATTTTAAATATATACACAAATTGCCAACCTACTGGAAGAATAAAACCAGATTGATAACCATCTTAATTACTCTCTTTACCAAAAACAAATCACAAAATTGTATGCATTAGATTCATATCATTGTAAAGGTGAAAGAGACTTTGGAAGTGTTCTAATTCAGCTCCTCCATTTTAATTATAAGCATGTGGCCCCCAGAGAGATTAAGGAACTGGCTTAAAACAGACAGAGTTTGCCAATGTCTGATCTATGACCAGAAACCAAGGAATCTCAATTCTAGCTCAGAGCTATCACCACCTATTTAAACGTTGCAACAGCAACAAAAATCTCAATGATTCCAATGGCAAACAAATCTCATTTAAAACCACTGACCTCCACTATTAGTAAATTGATGACACCAACAGAGATAGGCAGAATCCAAGTGGAATCCAGTGCAGTGAGGTCACGAAACCACAGGATCCCATCATTAGCCAACTGTTCCTGAACAGAAAAACCTGCTAAAACAGTTTCATAAATAAAACATAGCAGGAAGAAATACACAAGACATAAGTAGTCTAATTCAAATAATGGGTCTTTCACACTGAAGACATGTATTGCTTTCATTCGTTTTCATTCCACAACATAAACTAGTCCTTCCTGTGCTGAGAAAGAGGCAAGAAGCTCTCTGTAGCAAACAGTTGTAGGAGCATAGAGTAGCAGCACTCTTTCAGACTTGTATTTGTATAATTATTTGTCCATAGGCTACTTTCTTTCTGTTCAGATTACTTTCTGGTTAGAAATGCCTTTAAATGAAAGTAAAAAATACATGCTTTAGTTCATACTGTTTCTTAATTAATGTTTACATTCATAACTGTGAAAACTTTTCTGATCTCTTAATTTTATAAACAGAAGAAATTCTTGGCCAGAAAACTTAATCATGGAATTATAACACTAAATTTATTATGACTTTCATGAAGAAGTACAGTTGACCCTTAAACAACTCAGGGCTTAGGGGTGCCGACCCTCCGAGCAGCTGAAAATCTGTGTAAAACTTTTGGCTCTCCAAGAACTTAACTACTGAAAGCCTATTGTTGTCTGGAAGCCTTACCTATAACCCAAGTATCATATACTGAATTCTTACAATAAAGCTAGAGAAAAGAAAACATTATTAAGAAAATCATAATGAAAAGAAAATACATCTACAGTGCCGTACTGTAAAAAACCCACCTATAAGTGGATCTGCCCAGTTCAAACCTGTGTTGTTCAAGGGTCAACTCTATTACTACTGTCCTTTCTATATTCATTTGTTTTCTCAACATGGCTAGTTAGCTAATACGTGATATTTTAAAACCTATACCCTTGTAAGAAAGATGGTGACAATATACTAATTATAAAAAGTATAGAGATTTTTCACATTTTGTTTTTGATTTTGAGTACAAAAACATTGTTAGAGAACTTACTTGGGGGAAAGAGACTTCTATAATAACTACCTTCTGAATGTGTTGCTCCTGTGCTAAAATTCCGGAGGGCAATGGACATGAAGATCCACATTGGAAACTGAATCCAGACCAACACAGTGGCTTTGAAAGGGTGGCAGTTGTCCCGAACATACAGCTCTGAAACAAGCCTCCGCATATTCTTTAGATAAGTGAGTCTAGTTTGAAGGAAGAGGGAAAAAAAGGGAAAGGAGAAAATGTCATTTGATTAACAGTGCTTCATACCCATAGTACAAACACACCCATGTTGTGGTTATTAGCTAAAGTTTTGTGCAGGATTTTTAGTTCTCATAGGCTATATTAAGGGGTTGCCTAACAAAAGGCAAATGAAGCCTTTTACTGAAAATTCTCTAGCAATGTACACAAATTATATAACAATCTGATAAATCTGACATTGTCGGATTATAAGCTTTGTCTCTGATGGTCTTTGGCCAATTAGGTTTTAACAAGTGAAATTTCACTACTGACATGGTCTGACCAGTCTGTACCAGAAATTCCAAAGGTGAAAGAACATTTAACTAAAATCCCTCCATTCCAGGCAAGCTCAATTACTTGATCTCTGAATATACCTTTTATAGCAATGTGGTTCTGTAATATGTATGTTCTTGACCTATTAAAATGGTCTCCATTCTTCAATCCTTTTTCTTTTTAATTTTTTATTAACGTTTATTTATTATTGAGAGACAGAGAGACAGAGCATGAACATGGGAGGGGCAGAGAGAGGAGACACAGAATCCAAGGCAGGCTCCAGGTTCTGAGCTGTCAGCACACAGCCTGACGCAGGGCTCAAATTCACAAACTGTGAGATCATGACCTGAGCCGAAGTCGGACGCTTAACTGACTGAGCCACCCAGGTGCCCCTCAATTCTTTCATGAAGATTTTCTTCATGTTTCTCTGTTAATCCTATTAGTTATTCCTGCTCTTGCCTTAAGTCCCACTTTCTAGATCAAAGTCTCCTTGAAGGTCAACTGTTGGGTCTTACTCATCTCTAATTCTCTTATAGCAGGTTTTTGTACAAGGTAGACATTTAATACGCTTGAAGGTAACACAATTATAGTGTAGTATTACATTAAGACAGTACACAGATATCCCAAGCTTTGTAATTTAGACTCTGCCAACTGTTTGAACTTTATTTTTTGTTACTCTTTTACACACACCTATATATTCTGGTGCCTAAATGACATAGGTTATCCAATAAATCAGACTTCTACATCAGCATGCTTTTGGAAGTCATTAAATCATCTACGTGGACAGTCCACTTACCTGGCTATCCACCTGACAAACTCACTTTTACCCTTCAAGACTCAGTTCCATTGAAAATGCAGGAAACCCTCAGATGTGTCTTTCTAGAAAGTCATCTATCTGTGTGAGGATGTATCTGGAACATCATTCTGCCAGTACTGCATAAGCAAGGTATCGGGCTTGTCTAGGCTGCATTTATAACTCAGATGAGCAGCTATGAATCTGTTATTTTGGCCTAGATTTGTTGTCCTTAGATTTCTCTGATCAATAAAACTTAAACACTGTTAAGTTTATCAAGTAAAGATAGTAAGCTACCACAATGATTTTTTTAAATGTCAGGTCTTTCTGTGGCACCTGGGTGGCTCAGTCGGTTGAACATCTGGCTCTTGATTTCAATTCAAGTCATGACCCCAGGGTTGCAGGATCCAGTCCCGAGTCAGACTCTGCACTGCGTGTGGAGCCTGCTTGAGACTCTCTCTCTCCCTCTGCCCCTCTCCCCTGCTTGCTCTCTCTCTCTCTGAAATAAAAATAAATGGCAGGTCTTTCCAAATTTTCAACACTAAGTGAAGAGGGAAGCAATTTCATGTTGAAAATAGTAGGCAAATGTCTACCCATATAGGTAAAAATATATGAACAACCATATATACATCATATACTCATAATAAAAACCCTTATTTTTCTCATTGCTGTGAACTGGTGAACACTTAGTCTAGTAAGGACCAGAATTTGACTAGTAACTTAGGCTGACTGAAGCAGGACTTAGAAGTTCCCAGTGGCTGAGTGCAGGCATAGAATTGCAGCCCATTCAAGCACTTTCTAAGGGCTAAGAGCCCAGGCAGACAACTACACAGGGGAACCACAGTGGACAGACAGCACCTTGGCTATCTAATTTCTTCTACCCTGGCATTCACACATTCACATTTTCTACCTCCCTCTTCTTGTGGGTTATTGTCTGCTGTACCTTTCTTTCCAAAACAGTCAAGTGTATAAATATTCTGTATCATTTGCTGACTAAAATTCCAACAGACTGGCACGGTACCTTCATCCTGTGAAGCCTTTCCCTGACTTTCCATGATGACCGAACTTGTACATAACCTTTTTTATAATTGTTACGTCATTATTTGATTATAGGTCTTTTTCAGGAGGCTGGAGTCCCTCAAGAAGGAACTTGCTCTTTGTTTTTCTACTTCTTGCTTTCAGTCCACTACATAAAACTGTCATACCACACAAACGCATTAAAATATTAAAGAGTGAAAGAACTACTTTGCTGCTACAGCTACAGAATACTCAAACCTCTAATTAACATAATCACAGACACAATTTGGGTATGTATGTAAGTGTACGTATATATATACATACATATGTAGGTCTATATGCACAGAATTAGCTCACCTTGCAGCTCTTTTGGACCATTTCAACTGATTTGCACGAATTGCAATTTCTTGGTTAAGATGCCTTGCAATGTTTTTTATTTCTGGCTGCAAATTTTCCACCTAGCTAAAGAAAACGTAGAATTTGTTATGAGTACATAAAGGATCTTATCCATAACCACTCATAATATTCCTCTCACTCAGAAATGTGGTTTACTGATCATCTCAAGAAAATTTAAGTCTAAGCAGAAGATGTTAATTTGCTTAAGAAATCTTCAGTTACAACCAAATTTCAAATTCCAGCTCATACTCTTAGCCATGTGATTTCAGGCAAGTTACTTAAGCTGTAAAACCCTGTTTCCTCATAATATAAAATGTTTAACAACACCTACCTCACAGAATTATTATAAGGATTAAATAAGAACTGAATCCTAGAATGTTTCACCCCTGGATTTTCCAATAATGTAAACTGAGAAAACAGAAGTCTATTAATTAAGAGTCTTTAATACGCTCTGTGCCAGCGACAGAGCCACAAAAAGTTTGTATTTATTTCTGTTCTGTGTTAATTCTGCACAGCACGTCACTGTCTTAATGGTGATAATTTCCTTTGTTTCCGGGTCTCCGCATCCTCAATAATTATTTGAAAACACGTTAAGACATTATTTTTGAAGTTTCCCATTTGAATAATATTTTGCTTTCAAAGCACTTTAACCTACAGTATTTGATTTGATATCATAACACTGTGAAATAGGCCAGGAAGGCATTACTACCTGATTCCACAGAAAAAATAACGAAACACTGAAGGTCAAGTGGCTGAGACTAACCCGAGTTGTAGGCAGCACGGCCTGAATAAGGAACCAAGTTTGCAAATCGCTAGTTTAGTAGTTGTTTTCAATAAGGTGAACTGGAATACTCGGGGACAAAAGATGCTGCAGGCATACAGGCTACTACAACCTTTAAGACGGAAATTTTACAGGTTTCTCCACACAACTTCTTCTGCTAATTCTTTTACTTCTCTCATTCTCTAGCAGCAAGCAGCAGCAACCACTTGGGCTTGGAGCACAAACCCAGCAGGGTAAACGACATGACAAGTACACATATCACCAGACATCTCTCAATTCCATATCCAGTGCTAGTTAAATTTCTTAGCAAAGAAGGCGGTCACGATGATTTACATTAAGCACTCCGGCGGCAGCCAGGGATTTTAAGCCCCCGGTAGACGTCTACCACCCTTCACCGCCGAAGCTGATGCGCAGGGTGCAGGTGGCCCTCACCTTGGCCAGGATGTAGTGCTGGTAGGCGGCCAGGGGTAGAGTGACGGCGCCGCGCAGAGCCACGGTGGTGAGGCCGATGCAGGCCCACCAGGGCAGACCCGTGGCGGTGTGCACGCCGAGTAGCACCTCCTCCGCGCCCTGCACCGGCGCCGACGTGGCCAGGGCCTCGTACCAGCTGCCAGGGCCGCCGGAGCCCACTGCAGACACTGACGCCAACGCCCAAGCGGGCAGAGCAGAGTGCTTAATGCCGCCCGTCGAGGTTGGCGCAAGAGGCGGGACCCGGACTCCTAACTGCAGTGCAGGCCGCAGCCACCTACCGCCAAGCCGGCACAGCATGTGGGCGCCGGGGCCGAGCTAAAACACGGGCATCAAAGGTTAGAATCGGGCTACGATCCGCGGCACCTAGACCGCCAAGCGCACTCGCCGGAAACCCAAAGCGAAAAACGGGCGCTCGCTCTACTACTATTGACCTTCCCGTTCAAGCCAGTGACGTCTTGCGTCGCACTGGCGATGACGCAGGAGGTAGGAAAGTCCCGCCTTTCCCACGCGGCACCCGGCAGGCCTACTGCGCAGACACAAAACTTTCCCGCTGCTGGCTTGGAGCGCCTCGAACGCTGGACCGGAATTGTAGAGCCGGGGGCGGGGCCTGCTGCCGGGGGCGGGGCCTGCTGCCCTGGGCGGGACCGGGCTGTCTCTAGGAGCCCTCGCCTTTTAAGTCGGTGTGAGGCGTGAGCCTTTCCATTCCTTTACACTTTAGTAGGTTTTTGTTTTTTTAATGTTTATTCACTTTTTTGAGAGACAGAGTGCGAGCAGGGCAGGGGCAGAGAGAGAGGGGTACACAGAATCCGAAGCAGGCTCCAGGCTCTGAGCTGTCAGCACAGAGCCCGATGGGAGGCTTGAACTCACAAACCGGGAGATCACGACCTGAGCCCCGTTGGACGCTTAACGGACTGAGCCACCCAGGCGCCCCTATTCTTTTTCACTTTCAAACTGATTGTGTGATTTTAGTGGAAAGACTGGGTGGGTGGTTTTTGTGACCAGAGAGGGTAGTCCCCCACCTCTTTCCGTGCAACCTGATTGCTTCTGCTACTTACTGAGATAGGTTATACTGCCGAAATGCCTGCTTGGAGAAAGGCATGTGTTTCTCTGGCTGACCCTGAGTTTTAATGAGCATCCATTACGTACTAGGCATAGTTCTATCTACAGTATAAAGATTTAATTGGTTTACCTGTTCCAATTAACATTTTCAAGCCCAACTGCAAACTGAGTGTCATTTTATCTTCCATTATAAAGAGCAAAACTTTATTAAGATAGTCTCATTACTTAAGAGGGGTTATCACTGGCAGCACGGTGTATTCTTTACTAGTTTACATGTATCCTATAGAAACGTTCAAGAGCCTCAACAGTAACATTTTGTCTTCGGGTTAAAAGGGATAGGCTAAATCTACACGGACTAGTTTTTAGTTTTGTGTTCCTGACAACAGTACACACAAACTGGAATGACGTGAAGGAGTTTACTCACATAGGGGTTACTCCTAGTCCTAGTCCCCAAATTGTGTTGTGCAGAGTAAAATGTTGGTTAAAACAAGCCTCCAACAAATGTTGGGGTAATGTCAAACTGCAGTTACAAATTTTGCACCTACATGAATTTTGAAATGTTTCAACACACAAATCCCAACTTATGCTATATGTACATGTTCCTTTTTAAAATTTTTTAAAACTTAAGTTTATTTATTTAGACAGAGAGAGGGAGTGCGAATGGGGCAGAGAGGAGAGAGAGAATCCCAAGCAGGCTCCACACTGTCAGCACAGAGCCGATGCGGGGCTCAAACTCACAAACTGGGAGATCATGACCTGAGCCAAAGTTGGATGCTTAACCGACTGAGCCACCCAGGCGCCCCTAAGATGTTCCTTTTTAAAAGGAAAAACAAAAACAAAAACAAAAAACGAAGAAGGTACCACTCTACTTAAGGTAAATAAGAAACAACTGGTTGCTACTCACTACTGATTTTAAGTGGAAACGAATTTTAAATGGAAGTATCTTCACCTAAAGATTGTGGGAATAAAGAAGCAAATTCTATGATGCTGCGTTCCTCTCCTTCCAGAGAACTGGTGTCATTGGAAATTGGTCCTTCCACAGTAGCACTTAAGCTAGGTACTCTGACCTTTTAATATGCAGGAGACACGGAGTTGATGAGGTCCACCTTTTCGGATACATATTGGTGTCACATATTCTCACTTTAAAGTGTTGCTACTGTAAGCTTCAATATTGTGATCTAAATAAAATTTATGGATATTTTTCTACTAATTTCACATATATTAACATTCATTTATTAGAGGTGATCGAAACTGATCTACTTGGTAAAGCATGTTGGGGCGGGGGAAGTATCTGTCAATTATAAAGCCCAATACAGGAGTTCCTGCTGGCTCAGTCCCTGGAGTGTGCAACTCTTGATTTCCGGGTTGTAAATTCAAGCCCCACGTTGGATGTAGAGATTACGTAAAAAATAAAATCTTAAAAAAAAAAAATTAAAAAGCCCAATACAAAAGTAGAGTGTTAGCACTGATGTGTATGTATGTACTGGTTATCCAACATTGTGGTAACTTGTATCTTTTGAGTTGCAGAATACAGTATGAAATGACCATACAAACACCTAGCAAACCAAATGAAATCTTGTCAACTCTAATACTGCAAATGAACTTGCACAACATACCAGAACACTTCTTTAAAGTTCAACATTTATAATTAGCTTATAATTAGCCTATAATATTCTTGTCTTCACTATGTCACACACTATTTTTTTTAGCTTTAAGCTCCTTAAAAACAGACTTTCATTTTCTTTCTGCAGTTTCTGAAATTCTTACCCATCAGTGCTGAACACAGGAGTGGGGTCAAAATTTGAATACAGGCTGTTTACACATGTAAACTGTATATTTGTACTTTTAATTTCTCATTTTCCAAATATGCCTTTTGAAATGTTTGACACCTTTAAAAGGTATTTTCATAAGAAATTGTTAAAGTGGCCTCTTGGAATCAGATTTAGGTTGCATTTGTTTTTTTCCTCTACTTACTTAATGCATTGCTTTTCAAAACCAAAGCTACATAATGTAAAATTAGCTTCTCTCTCTCTGTCAAAAAACATCTTTGGGGCACCTGGGTGGCTCAATCGGTTAAGCGTCCAACTTTGGCTTAAGTCATGATCTCACAACTTGTGAGTTCAAGCCCTGCGTCAGCCTCTGTGCTGACAACTCAAAGCCTGGAGCCTGCTTTGGATTCTATGTCTCCCTCTCTCTCTGCCCCTCCCCCGTTCGTGCTCACCCTCTTTCAAAAATAAACAAACATTAAAAAAATTTTTTTAAAGAAAAGCATCTCTCATCTTTCTTATCATGGTTCTTAAGTACTGAGTATGCAAAATTGGCTTTCAGCTTTCAAAAGTGTGAATGCATTTAAAGGTAGAAGTCTAATATGAAACCTCTTATAACACATCTATTAGTCATGTATTCTGTCACATTACAGAACTCTTATTTATGTCAAGCCATAGTTGCACACTCTTTACTCACCCAAAATACAAGTGGCAGTAGTTTTGCAATCAAGGTATATAAGTAACACAGTTAAGTCATATTAAAGCACTAATGAAGCTCTCATCCTAAATTGATCCCCTGGAAATAACACCAGTTACTTGAGTGTTGGGACTTGTTGAAGCAAGCATTGATCAGTGGGATGTATACAGGTTTCCCTGCTATCTCCTACCACATCTTTCATAGGCCAAAATGGTGGACAGCAGAGTGGCCTCTGCTTTCTGAGGGTGTGCGTTACACTACTTGGCATTGCAAAAGTTCTGTACTGGCAGATCTGCAGGAATGAGAGTGTTTCTGAAAAACTCAATGTGAAAAATAGATGAAATAAAACAGAGGCTCTGAAGAAGCTTTGTGATTTTGAATTTCCCTCTTTAGTCTATCACTTTGTATTGTTTGAAAGATGAAGTGAATAATATAGTGTGCAAAATAATTTTTATCAAATGTGTATTTAGGTCATTTGAGTCAAAAGAAAGATGGTGTAATATTTTCATGAAAAACAAGACAGAATCAGTCAGTGAACTACTGACCCCACCACCATTTTTTTCCTGAGAAGAAAAATCCCAATAAGTATAGTAATTTAACAAAAAGTTAATTTTCAACTACTAACAAAATGACTTAGTTTTACAACAACAGTAAACAGAAGGGGAAAATATCTTTCACATGAATAGTAAAATCAGTTTTTCTGAATATGTTGATATATGTTGAGAACTTATGAAAAGGGGATTCTGTTGGCACTGGTAAACAAAATCAGCTCTAAAATGGAATGCTTGGTATAAAAAGATTACACAATTGAGATATTAATTATTTCAGTATTTGAAGTGTAATCTAACCCAAATATTATTTCCAAGAGTTAAGTCACTTCTTAAAAGAATGAAAGAAATACATTATGTAGTCTGCAATTACACAAACCATATACTTTCAAAAAGGGGGAAAAAAAGACCTGCATGGTCTCAAAGGATTATGGGTTATTTTTTATTGTTCAAATAAAAATGCAGTGCATTACATCTGAAATATAAAAAATGTATTTGAAAAATGTTCCTAGTACAGACTTCTAAAATCATGGTATTGTACTCAACAAGACTGATCTCTAAAACTAAATATGGAGCATACAATCTATATCCCTCTGTCCCATAGGTTTAAAGTCAAGAAAATATAGGTCCTTTCTTAGTAAGACACCCCCCATCTTAACAAATTGTTTGGTGAATGAACACAACTCATGTGTTGTAATAATTATTGGGTGGTATCTATTACCTAGCAGGATTATTTTAGTTATAAAATAATCCTAGTTAACACAGGAAAAAAAAATAAGCAAAAAATTATAGGATAGTGGCAAAAGTCACAGATAAAATACTGTTAAATAGCATTACACACCTTTCTTAGTAAAGTGCTGTAGTTTTATTTCATAGCTATGTTTGCAGGATATCATTTAGCTTTTCCCTTAAATTTGGCCATATCAATCATAAATTTATATATTTTAAGACCACTTCCTAAATTAAAAGATATAAATGTGTTGTTTACAAACTTCTAGACATTTTTGAGAAATCTTTTTACTCCTTATTCAAGCTACTAGCATAAAGAAATCATTTCATTTACTTTACAGCCAAGGAACCATATTACTATTGTCAACTCTGAGTCATTTATCTAAATTTTAGTTTTACCACTGTGGAATCTGTTTAATTAAAAAAAAAAAAAAAAAGATTGATGCATTCATTACTTCACTTTTATGCTTACTTTCTTTTATATTTCAACCATATGATTTATTTTTCCGTATGAGACAGGGTAGGACACATATTCTTCTTGAATACGTTATTGTTTATTGTTTTAAGTGAATGGAATAGATAAATCCCATTGAGTAGTTTAGTGTGGCTCTGAATCTTATATAAACAGGTAAAATGAAGACGTTATTTTGTATTCTGTGTAGTCACGTATACCATAAACTGTCTTAGTGACAAATGCAAAATTACCCTTATTACTTGCCCCAAGTTAGCTGTTGATCCCTTTCACTGATAATATACAAGTGTAGAGAATAAGAAGCCTTTAAAATTGGGGGGGCGGGCGGGGAAAGATACTTTCCACTAGATTACTGAAAATTGGAATTTTTATGTTGACTCTTGATGACTGGAAAGCCAATGTTAAGAATCAATATTTTCCAATATAAAATAGTACATTGAATTGTTTAATAATAAACAGTATATTAAGAGCCTATATATGCTGACTGGGAACCAGTGGTGGCTTTTTAAATTCTCAGAATGACTAAACATTTTATGGTTAGAAGCAACCACAAGTGATGATGAAGGTGCTCCATTTCTCTGTAGCAGCCATTACAATAAAAATCTTTACAAAATTACTTCACGATCAGCAAGAGAATTTTACTGGTATTAGCGGTAAAAGTGAAGAGAGAAGAGTGAAGAGAAGTGTGTATTAGTTTTAAAAGTGTGAGAAGGTAATAAAAAAACATGAAAAAGTGATAGATTTCTTCTATATGTGCCCTGCTGCAAACAAACTCTAAAGAGAGCAAGATGGGTATTTTAAAAGCCAGCATCGGGAAACATCCACTGATAATGCCCATTGTTTTACTTTATACTTAAATTACACAAGCAGAAAAGTTATGCTTATTAATAGTTTAATGTATGAAGGAAACATCCAGATTTCTGAATATGAAGGTACATATCTCACATTAATTTAAGTCTACATAAAGTAGAGCCTCTATACTGACATATTGAAATTTACTTTCTGCTTAGCCTTTTCTGTTATGTAAACAATTGTACATTTATTTGCCATTCTAAAACTTCAGGATCAAGTTTACATAATTTTGCTAAATTTCCGTGTTTGCTCAGAAGCAGTTTACAGTACTAAAACCAACCAGCCAAAGAACAGCTTCAACAGAAAGTTATGTCCAAAGGGGAAGAGGGAAAGAAAAAAAGAAAAATGATAAGAAAAATGCTAACTAAGGTAAAACGGATGGTGGTGGGGAATGGGCAGTCACAAATGTTCACAGAAAATAGGTCAGTTAGTAACTTCTTCTGCAAAAAGCCTACACACTTCAGTCAAGCACATCAGTAGAATGATTTGGGAGCATGAATTTTTTTCGGCCACTTGTGATTTCCTCTGAATGAAAAGGAATCTGCAGGCTAACAAGCCGATCCTCATCAGCCGAGCTGGTTCATATGCACACTGTTCATGTGAGGTGCCCAGGGTCCAGTCCACACCTATGAAAATCGAGCATACATTTTATTAAGTGTTACATCTGTAACACATATTTGATAAAAACAAAAATTAAGTGCTCTTAATATCTATAAGCTAAAATAGCTAAATCTCACTCAATCTGCAACACGCTTAGAAACAATGAAGAAAAGCAATGATAAGCCCTTAATTCTCAAACAGGATCTGATTTATCATTTTTTAAAAACCATTACCTGAATACAGATAGACTGATGATTAAAGAAGGAAAATGAAACAAAGATATTATATATACACCAAAATAAACTAAAATACACTAATAATTTCTGTAAATTTTCAGAGTTCTACATTGTTTTGCAATTTAAAATACTTAAAAGAAGTAACCTCTAGATGACCCTTTTCACACCATTAGTAAATTTGATGTATAAAATTATAACACTTTGCCACTTAAAATCTTTTGCCTACCATCTGCTACCCAATGAAATATATTATGCCTTTGGTACCATTTTCCACATCTCTCTACTGTATTTCAGCTCTATTAAATTTCCCTCAATTTCCTCAACTTCCCATATTCACCATACTCCCTCACTACCATGATTTACCTGTATCCTGTTTGTCTTGGCATCTCATAAACACTAACTAAATGTTCACTGAATGATCAGCCTTACCGTTTGAGGGCCATTATTTTCTGTGGAGCTCGAAACCATCTTTATCAGGGAGTTCCAAGAGGGGTCTGCAGCATGAGGGCCATTAAATATGGGTCCTCCAGCACCATCAGGAATAGGTGCTACTGGAGGAATCATTGCGTTCCCATACACAGAAAAAGGCATACCCTTAAAAAAGAAGAAAGCAAAAATTATGCACATTAGTCATATCTTCAAGTCACTGCTTATTTTTCCCAATAAAACCAATGGCATTAAAATTGATATTTGAAACTTCATCTTATTTTGAAAATATACATTATCTAGGTAATCTAAAAATTATTTTCCATCATATGATTTCTTCTAGCATTAGATTATATATAAGCCTAATACAGCCAAAATGTTTTGTCAAAGAACATTTCTCTAAATAACTGGGACAATATCAGGATATAAATATTTATATTTTAGCCAGATTTTGACATATAATTACAGTCTGAAGCCCACATATCATCTCATAAATACTTACCCACTTGGAAGTAAAATAAGGCTAATAATAAGAAAAACATTTAGAAATATAAAAATGCTTATTTAAGTCACCATTACCCCAACTTTAGGAAAGTCCATGTATCCTGCAGGAACATGCTGATGGAATGTACCAGAAGGAGTTACAATTCCTGTATTCTCTCGCTCCATTGCTTGATGCTGTGAAAACACTCCTGGATCGGACATTGGCCTATGAATCATGGGATTTCCCATCCCAGGGTTACACCAGTCTACTTTATCTGAGGGAAAACAAGGAGGCAGAAAAAAATAGTTGGTGATATTTAACATCAAAAGACAGCAAAATAAAGTCTTTTCTGTATTTTTTTTCTAGAATTTTCCACATTGAATTGTGCTTCCCTTTAGAATAATGACCTACTTTTATATATTTACTGCAGTATTTCCGTGTTGGTAGGTAGTGATATAATAGGCTAATAAAATAACCTAAACACTGGTTATTACAAAAGAAAAACTGCTAAGGTAAGATAAGAGCTGGAGTCCCAGGAAAATACTAGCTTCTCCTTAATACAGTGAAATGGAGAAAACAATATGCTTGTATTAGACAATTTCCAGAATGCAATGATAAATTCAATGGGAGATCACATGGGAATAAAAAAATGGTGTGAACTCTTAAAATTGATTAGTCAAAACGAAGAGATATGAACACAGATCTTTTAAGAATGACTGTAAAAGTTACATATTACTTGTGATATTTTAGTTAAATGCATAAACTTAATTTCTAGTAGGCAGGATAGCAGGTCTTACCTTGATTGCCACCAATCCCTTCAAAAGACCAGATTCCACTATGCCCTACTGATGTAGATAAATTACTCCCAATAACAGATGGAGCTGAAGTTCCAGTTTGCCTGATACGTGCAGAACGTTCAGTCCCAATAGGGACTGGAACTTTTCTGTCCTGAGAGACGTTGCTGGGCTTCTCTGACCCTAAAGGTACTGATGATGGGGCAGGCGAAGGTGCACGAACTCCAGAGGATACTGACTGTGCAGGAGAATCTAGAGAGAAGATATTTTGAAATAGTATACATGCCATCTATAGAGTATACATGTAATTTTGTAAAATCAAATCTTAAATCCTGAAGACACCATAAGTATGTGTTCTCTGAGGAAAATGAAGCATGAAAATAATGCTAGAAAATTATGTATACTGAAATTTGGTTAAGGTCCAGGACTTTGCAATAATTTTTAAAAATTTGATTCACAATTTTTCCATTTAGTTACATGACAGAATGTAAAGATGTCCAACTACACATGTGATATAACCCATTAAACTAATTAATATTTAAATAAATTAATGTTTGACACTGAGTAAAATAAACACCAGAGCAATAAGAAGACAATGTTTAAAGTAAAAAAGGTAAACACCACCAAAATAGAGGTGGGGAAAATCATGCCTGTATTGGCAATTTCCAAACTGTACTCCTTGAGAACACGTGTCCATTGGTATACAATGACAAAAACAAAGGGATTCAGGTATCCAACAAAGTTGGAAAATCTAACATAAAAAAATTAGTTTCTTTCAATCAGGACTTCAAGAAACCTTAACATGCTAATAAAATTCCAACAGAAAGCTATGCCTCATTGCCCAACTTTGTTCTATTGTATCACATGGTATTCCACAGAGCAAGCTTTCTGAAATGACAATTTAAGCTTTATGTATCAAAACAAGGTGAGTTCTTAATATAGTCAATGTGGGAGTATTCTTTAGTGATTCAATCTCTTCATGTACTACAGAGAAGAAAAAAATAAGAAAACCAAAACTTTATTTCTTGTGAAAAGTTTAAGTATCAAGCACACTTAAATTTAAAGAGGGTATAAATGGTGGAGCTTGAAGCTTAAAAGTTCAAACAGTTACCTGCCTGCCTATCTACAATTTACTCATAACTGCCTGACTGTATGCCCTAGAGATAGTCATTTAATACTATTTTTCCATTTAACCATCTTTTTTACATTTACGTTTTCCGTGTGTGTGTGTGTGTGTGTGTATGTGTGTGTGTGTGTGTATGTGTGTGTGTGTGTGTCTATATTCCTCCAAAAGGATTTGGGTAGCTAATAAATTTGCAAAATCAATCAATCCATCTATCTATCTATCTACATACAAATACACATACCCAAAAGCATATTGCTTCTACTTCCCAAGCTATGAGAATCTGGAGGACAAAGAAAATTCAGTGATATTATTAGCCTAAATATGCTTAAAAATGATTTGCTATACATATTTTAGAATCATATAGACTTGGAAAGTACTATATTGTGGAGATCAATGTTGTCTTACTAGTGCTTACAGAGGTCCACTTAGGCTAAATCAATAGTACCACCTCTCTCAATGAGTTGTGGTGATATTATTAACCAAAAAAAGAAAAAAAAAAAAAAAAAGAATGTGAAAGTACCTTATAAATTGTAATTTATTATAAAGATATAGATCATGGGAAACAAAAACATGAAACTTCTGAGCTTATCTGTAAAAGTAAATCAAGAAAACTTTTACCATTTAATAAAAAATTAAAATATATCTCCTGTGGGGGCAGCACCTGGGTGGCTCAGTCAGTTGAGCATCCGACTTTGGCTCAGGTCATGATCTCCTGGTTTGTTAGTTCAAGCCCCACATCGGGCTCTCTGCTGACAGCGCGGGACCTGCTTCAGATCCTCTGTCCCTCTCTCTTTCTGCCCCCTCCCTGCTCACGCTCTCTCTCTCAAAAGTAAATAAAACATTACAAATATGTGTGTGTGTGTGTGTATATATATATATATGTATATATATGTGTATGTGTGTGTGTGTGTATATATATATGTGTATGTGTGTGTGTGTATATATATATATATATATATATATATATTTCCTGTGGTCATGGATCCATTAGCATTTTTTGACAGCATTACTTTTAACAAATCATAACAAAATAGAAAAGCCAACTATGTGTCTTTGAAGCAACTAAAAATATTTTAAAATTCACCTTAAAATTACACTGGTATAAGAGGGAATTCTAAGAAGATGGAGGTTCAGCAAGCAGCAAGTTTTGATTCTTCACAAATCCTTCCATAAAACAATCTACCAAGTAAACAAAGCCAAAAACCCATGGATAACATCTATAACAAACCTAACAAAGTATCCAAATGAATTGAATAATACAAGTGAATAGGACAAATCACCAACAGCTACAAGACCTCTGTGTTGTCAGCATCTGTGTGAAAAGAAGCAATTCTCCAGACATAAGAACAGAATAGGAGAACAACAAAACAGTCAAAGGTAGTCAGAGGAAAAGCAGAAAAGGCCAATCAGAACAGCAGGTGAAAGTGGGATACTTCTGCCTATGCTGGGTAACTACAAGGGATTTACAATGAAGTCTGAAGAAGTCAGAGCAATAGTGGCCCTATGAACTCTCAAAAATATCTGCTGAAATCTCATTCCAGAATAAAGCGCCACACTGATAGGAAACTTCTGGAAACAGATTCCAAATTGAGCAGGAAAGAGACAACAGAGCAAATCAAACACAAGATCATTTAAGAGAAGGCAGAGGTGAGGGTGGTGGGAGGGTAAGGATAACAAAGCCAGGAAATATAATGAAGTACAAGGCCATATTTGCGCATACTTACCTAAAAGACAAAATTCTAGAGCTTTTAAGCTAGAAAAGATATCTGATCCACTTATCCTTTCTAAATATTCAGGAAAACTCATTTCATTTAAAAATGTGAAACAGAATAGAACTGAAGCCAAATTCTATACAAAGCTATTTATGTGAACTAACAGAGATATGAACCCATAACATCTTACAGACAATAAAAACATGCCAGAAAGAAAGCTCTAATATTCCAAAGGTGTATCAGAAAGAAAGCTGTATTCTAAAATTCTAATGTGGGCTAAGAGAAATGAAAGAAAAACATATGAAAAACAGCATAATTCAGTAAAGCTGGAAACAATGACAAAACTCGGGAAAGTATTGGAAATAAGAGAATATTCCAGAAGGTGTAAACACAAGGGATAAAGTTTTAGGTTTTGTTTTTTAAACTATGTACCAAAAGGGCATAATTACATACCTGAGAAAAATCAACCCATTATAACTAAGGTCAAGACAAAGTCAAAGGTAGTAGGCAGGCAAGAAGGATGGATGGATGGAATGATGGACAAATGAGTTCTACCTCTCCTAGAATCACCCCCAGAAGCCTGCCCAATCCTCAGTGTTAGATCTAGTCTCTCTTTCCTTTCCTGAATCCTTCCGAAAACAAAAGCAAAACAAAGCAAAATAACAGCAACCCTCCATGTTCTGTTTAAATGGACAGAATAATGAGGCCTGCCTGCTGACTTGCCCCATTTAAGAAATCTGTCCTCTCCACAGATTCTGCCAATCTCATAGCCATATTTTTATCAGATGACTGTTTACTGCTTCCTCCCTGCAGGCTTACTGGACTAATGATGGCATCTGAGTGAAGAATGATCCATTTCAGGCCTGGAGAACCTTCTTTAGAAAAAGAATATAAAATTACAAACACAAAACTAGGTATACGGCTTTGGCAGGGTCCCTTGGCAAATAAGGTACCCTGAAGCTTAAACTTCATTGGCTTCGTGGTCAATCCATTTCGGTTTTGAAATGACAACAGGTCCTGAAAGAGCAAAGTGACTTACACATTTAAAAAAAAAAAAAAAAAATGTTCCTTCAAGAAAATTACTCTGTTTCTTCATGCTTCTGTTCAGTGTTTACTGAACTACCATTGATAATGAGATTAATGTGGCTGGTCATGACTAGCTTACAAAAATGTTTTTAAAGGAGAAAGAAAACAGAATAGAAAATACCAGCATGCAACATACATTGTAAGGATAACAACCGTTTTGTAAATATATTATTTCAACTACACACACACACGTACATTGTGTCACAATGTAAAATCAGTTTCTTCCTTTCAAAATTATGTTTTACTGCTTTTTGATCTGACAACAGTTTTATAAGACTGAATGTCAACACGGCCCATTGACTAAATTTGCCAAGGACTGAAATGCACAGACTAGAGCCAGTGATCAGTACCAATGCATGAGCTGACTGAGTGTTGGTAAAACAGATCTTAGTAGTTTGAGTGGAATAAGGGCTCAGGTGATCTCTACCCAGCCTTTGTATGCAGAAGGTTCTTGGATATCACCAATCTATTATTCTGGGGCCTCAAGAAAGGGTTCTTTGCTTTCTAACAAAAAATTTACAGGAAGGGTCTTGTATCCGCCACATCCCAACTTAACTTGCAAGGTCCTAATATCTGGTGTCCTAAAGGAGAGGGAGTGAGAAGATGTATAAACTATATGGAGAAATATGACAGAACCTGTTCAAGTACATAAAACCAGACAAATACATTATGAAAAATAAGTCACATGCTTCTGTGGTTAGTTCTACAACAGCATCCAGAACGGCAACTTTTAAAAGTATGTAGATAAATAAAAGGATGTAGATAAATACTGAAAACAAAATCTTGAAAGACTAGAAGAAATGAAAATACAAAATTACATTCCTATGAACAGATTAACAAACTAAATGGTCATTAAAAAATAACAGTATTAAGATCTATACTAAGTGAAGAAAGTGCAGACTGGTTAAAAATTCAGTATTAGAGGTAAAAGTGAGAGTCTTGCCTGAATCACTTTAATGGTTGCAAAACAATGACTCAAATCGTAACTCCCACATGTATGAGTTGTCCTTATACTGTAAGGAAGAGAGTTCCCATGTAAAATTTTAATTTCTTAAAAAAAAAAAAAAACTAATTAAATTAAATTCTAAAATCTTATTCATAATCATTATGAACTTATGGATTCTTATTTTATCCCATGAGCTGCCATTATTCATTATGGTAGTCAAATTTTCCTGAATTTGGCCAGTGGGAGTCCCTTTAGTAAAGCTGCTTTCTGTGTGTTGCCATGTCCCCATCATTTTAAACAATTACTAACACCAGAAGACTTTGCAGGCTCCCCTTATGCTTTCCCTCCCCCAACTCTAGAATCAGCTAAGAAAGCCTAGTTTCTGGGGCACCTGGGTGTTTCAGTCCTCTGAGCATCCAACTCTTGATTTCGACTCAGGCATTATCCCAGGGTCATGGGATCAAGCCCCATGTCGGGCTCTGCACTGAGCATGGAGTCTACTCAAGATTCTCTCTCTCTCCCTTCCTCTGCCCCCCTCCCCCAATTGTGCTCATGCGCTCCGTCTCTTTAAAAAAAAAAAAAAAAAAAAGCATAGTTTCTTTCAGTGGACAAAAATATTTAACAGATAGATAGAAACACTGGATGTGCTCACTGCTATTAAAGATTAATTGTTTCTAGGCCCTTTCAGTAGATAGCGCTAGAGGGAAAATTGCAATTTTATATGATTCACTCCAATATATAGATAACTGAAAAATCATGAGTTCACAGTGATCCTCTAATTCTAATCCAATTCCATAGGGTTCTTCCTTGCCTTACCCCATTTTACACCTCTCTTTTCTCACAGTGAGGACCATGCATCCCAGCATCATCAATATACTTATTAACCCAATCCTATAATAAACCCCATAATTTTAGAACTGCTTATCTGTAACATTATAAAAATCACATGTCCTAAGCAGAATTGAAGATTTGTCTGAAATCTCGTCATCTTTAGAGTGAAGGGTATATAAAGTACTATGTTCACAAGTTTTTTGAATTGTTCTATTTTTTTTTAAATTTTTTATGCTCATTTATTTTTGAGAGAGAGACAGAACATGAGCAGGGAAGGGGCAGAGAAAGAAGAAGACAGAGAATCTCAAGCAGTCTCTGCGCTGACAGTGCAGAGCCCAACGCAGGCCTTGATCCCATGAACTGTGAATCGCGAATCATGACTTGAGCTGAAATCAAGAGCTGGACACCCACTGAGTGAGTCACCTAGGCTCCCCTGGATTATTTTTTTAGTAGGTTTATGTTAATAATTTGCAATACAGATAAGTTTGTTTCTATTTATGTTTAATTTTAGCATTTTTCCTTCAACAAAATTGGGTGTGGTGTTTTTGGAATTTATAAACATTAACATCATTTCAAAAGTAAAATTTTTAGGGGAGCCTGGGTGGCGCAGTCGGTTAAGCGTCCGACTTCAGCCAGGTCGCGATCTCACGGTCCGTGAGTTCGAGCCCCGCGTCGGGCTCTGGGCTGATGGCTCAGAGCCTGGAGCCTGTTTCCGATTCTGTGTCTCCCTCTCTCTCTGCCCCTCCCCCGTTCATGCTCTGTCTCTCTCTGTCCCAAAAATAAATAAACGTTGAAAAAAAAAAATTTTTTTAAAAAAAGTAAAATTTTTATATTACTCAGACAAGTGCTACTTCTTCCCCCTGAAAGGATGATGAGGAATAAGAACACAGTCTCACAGAAACTCTACACAGATTACGTACTAATTACAAAGGGAAAAATTATAATTTGACAGTACAGAAACCTGGTATTCATGATCTTAACAAAATGATTCAAAGTTAACAGTGCCCATAATGGCACAAACTTAACATTTTATACTTTCTAATGCAATATACTGAGATAAGGACACAACATTGACTACATACTAATATTCCTGTCAAAAACACTTAGCCTAAATTTAATCATGAAGAAATATCAGAATAACAAATGAAGGGGAATTTTATCATCAACTGACCTGTACTCTTCAAAATGTCTTTCTTTGGAAGACAAAGAAAGACTGAGGGAACAGTTCCAGAATATTTCACACTAAAAAGACATGGAATTCAATGTAATCTGTGATCTTGATTTGAATCTTGGATGAGAGGAAATAATATTTATTATTATTTAAACTATATAATTTAAACTATATAATTATTATTATTTATAATTATAATATTTATAATTACTAGGTGTTATTGGGACACCTAGTAAATGTAAATATGGACTATATATTAGCTAATACTGTCCAACATAAAATTTGCTGAATTTGCTAATTGTACCATAGTTGTAGCAGAGAATATTCTTATTTTTAAGAAATATAATCCTTTAGAGTATTCAGGGGAAAATAGCTTGATACCTGTAACTAACTCTAAAATCGTTCAGAAAAAAAATTCTATACACCTACACACCCAGAAAATGAAAGAATGTGGCAACATGTTAACAACTGGTGAATCTGAGAAAAATATATAAGGGTTCTTTGTACTATGCTTACAAGTTTAAAATTATTTTTTTAAGATAGACCTGAGAGACATAGTCTAATGTGATACATTTACCCTGAGTGATTCATGGTTCAAAGGGAAAAAAAAATGTATAAAAAATGTTTTAGGGCAATTGGGGATATCTGAATAGGAAGTACATATGATGTGACATTACTAATATTAACGTTTATTTGATAATGGTATTGTGGCTGTGTAAGAAAATGTCCTTATTTTTAAGATGGACACTAAAGTTTTTAGGTCACAAGTGTCATATCTAAACCTTACTTTCAAATGTTTCAACAATAAAAAACTGGAGATTACATAAAATGGAGCAAAATGTTTAAAAAATTGGTAATTTTAAGGAGTTAACAATTGAAAGGAATATGGATGCTTCTTAAAGTATTCTTTCAATTTTTCTGTAAGTTTGAAAATATCTGAAACTTTTAGAAAATTAAAAAAAAATTTTTTAATGTTTATTTCTGAGAGAGAGCGAGAGCGAGAGCAAGAGAGAGAGCAAGAGAGCGCATGAGCAGGGGAGGGGCAGAAAGAGAGGGAGACACAGAATCCGAAGCAGGATCCAGGCTCTGAGCTGTCAGCACAGAGCTCGATGCAGGGCTCAAACTCGTGAACTGCGAGATCATGACCTGAGCTGAGGTCAGATGCCCAACCGACTAAGCCATTCAGGCACCCCTAAAACTTTTTGAAACTTCAAAAAATGTTGGAATGCATCAATGAAAACAATTTTAATAGCTTCAGTGATATTCTGTATCAATCAGCAATGTATTAGAAAACTTAACCTATATTGGTTGCATTGTTACAAAAAGCACAATGTTTTTTCAACCAAAACAAAAATCAAATAAACATAAAACCAAACCAAAAAACAAAAAATAAAAAAAAACAATGAAAAGCCCACACAGTGAAACAAACTATAGGGCAAAACAACCTATCATACTTTCTGAATTTCATCACAAAATCCCTGAATTTATTTCCTAAATAAATATTAATAAGTATGTTTTTGTTATGCATAAAAACAGCCTCTGCTTCTGAGAACCCATTCTAAAGATTAGCTACCAAAAATTTCAGAGTAATACTTACGCACATGAGCAGGGAAGGGGCAGAGAGCGAGAGAGAAAGAGAGAGAAGATCCTAAATTCACCCCAAGCTAACAGCATAGAGCCCAACGTGAGGCTCAATGCCACAAACTGTGAGATCATGACCTGAGCAAAAATCAACTGATTGACCCACCCACGCACCTACCCCTCAGGTTAACCCTTTTCAATGAGCAGTCATATTGCAATTTTAACTCCTTTTCTCCCAATTCCTATTTTTTCATGAACATGAAAATCAAAAATTATCCATACACACACACACACACACACACACACACACACACACACACACGAATATGAATCACCTATATGTCTATATGTAGACATCTTAAGGAATATGTTTATTCCTATGATGGTTTAGTTTCAGCTCAACATAGAAGACACTGATCCAGATCTGTTATATATTTAGGTATAAAAATTAATGTTAAGAGGAGTATAAGAAAAAACTAAGCAGGTGAAATCACTCAAAAATTATAATGTATTTCAGACTTTTTAATCATCTGCTATTTATAAAAATGTTTGTTCCTCTGTTCCCATTTCATTAGTCTTGATATATTCAAGACTTGTTCACAGCTCGTAAGTCATCTTTTGTCTTTGCCCACTTAAAACCTCTTGCTCTTAAGGAAACATATACAAACTCTTCTTATGGAATTATAATGTATAATACTCACCATTCGATGCTGATGAACATGGAGTCAACAAACTAAGTGGGGAAAAATGTTGTCTGTTAAAGTTAGCAGCTGCGGGTGCTCCTCCAAGGGGTGCCCCAGGTCCATACATTTGACCTCCTGAAAGGTTTGAGGCGAAGTTTCCCAAATGTGTAGAAGAAGGTGTTACAGAACCATATGGCGAGTCCATGTTGACAATACCTGAAAGACAGAAAATAATTTATAATAGTTACCTGTAGGAGAAAAAAATAAAAAAAAAAAAAAAACTAAATTAAAATTAAGAGACCTCTAAAATACCCCCAAATATTTTAGATTTCTCCTTGCTATTTCTTCCAGTCCATTGACTCATTTTCCCTTCTATAAAGAGAACTATAAAAAAAGGAACAATTATCAAGGAAAATTATTTTTATATTTAATTTTAATATATGATACTTTAATTATAGAATACATGTAGATTTAATATCAACATTGGAATTTCAACTGGCCTAATGGCCAAGGAATTACATAAAAACTTATCTTTAAAAAACTCAGGAGGGAGAGAGGGATGACTAGGCAAAGCAGAGACTATTTCTATGACACTGAAAATATTCTGTATGATACTATACTGATGGATACATGTCATTAAACATTTGTTCAAACCCACAGAATGTAGAACACCAAAAGTGATGAAAACCACAGACTTTGATAAGGATGTGTTGATAGAGGTTCATCAATTCTAACAAATGCACAAACCTGGTCAGGGATACTGATAATGGAAGAGGCTCTGCCTGCTGGGGGCAGGAGATATGTGGGAAATTCTGTACTTTCCTCTCAATTTTCTCTATGCTTTTCTGTGAACCTAAAAGTGCTATTTAAAAAATAAAGTCTAGGAGCTAAGGTTCCCAGCAGCTGGCTCTGGAGAGTATGGGGTCCTGCAGAGTAAAGATTTAAATCCCAAGGTCATGGCAAAACATCTGAAGTTCATTGCCAGGACTGTGATGGTACAGGAAGGAAATGTGGAAGGTACCCACAGGACCTTAAACAGAATCCTCACCATGGATGGGCTCATTGAGGACATTAAGCGATGGCGGCGGTACTATGAAAAGCCTTGTCGCCGATGACAGAGGGGAAGCTATGAAACCTGCCAGTGGATCTACAACATGGAAATGACTCGCAAGATCAACTTCTTGATGTGAAAGAACAGGTAGATCAGTGGCAGTGCTGTTGAGGCCTATCCACCTGTATCCTTCCTATCTCAAACCCCATTTTTTCTTACCTTTTTTATAATAAACTCAATCATGTATATGCAAAAAAAAAAAAAAAAAGTCTAAAAAAACTATAGGGGGAGAAAAACATAGCTATACTTCTACAATGGACAGATCTGATGATCAGCATCTTAACTAAGTGGCCATCCTTTCTATAGCAAATAGTGAAACAATCTTCAGTGAATGCCTCCTGATGTAATGCAGTGTGAGGTTCAAAACATCACCCGTTTGAAGTTCCTGCCAAAAATGTTTGACTTGAATGTAATCATGGACTAAGGAAACAGATGAATCTAATCAATCATGGACTAAGGAAACAGATGAATCTAATCTAAAATGTGGGACATTCTTCAGAACAACTGGACTCTTCAAAGGATTCATGTCAAGAAAAACAAAGGAAGGTAGTGAGATTTTAGACTGGGGGAGACCACAGAAACATGGCAGCCAAAAGCAATGTGTGAACCTTGATTGAATCTTGGATGAAAAGAAAAAGAAAGAAAGAAAGAAAGAAAGAAAGAAAGAAAGAAAGAAAGAAAGAAAGAAAGACAGACACAGGCACAATGGTTATATATGGGAGGATGGTACTGCATATTGGTTGGTATTGTCTAATTAATGTTAATTCTCTTGAGTGTGGTAATAGTGGTAGAACTGTGAAGGCAAACATGCCTGTTTTGCTGACCTGAATTGAGTAGTATTCCCAACAGACTCTCAAATTAAACTTCATGCTAACTTTGGCTCTAATCAACTATACACCCCCAAAAACCTCAGTTCCTTTATAAAGCTGGCCTTTTTTCCCTACCCTTCCACAAAATAAGAATTTGTTTCCTTTTTCTCTAAATCTTAATTTTAGTCTTTCTCAACACACTACCTAGAATTCACCTTGTTTTGAAAAGTGAAGTATTTTCAATAAATTCCAACTATCATAAATATGAAATATAAAAACATTTCCAATGCATTGGCATATGATGATCTCTTAATTCTAACATTTCAGTACTCAAGAGGAATTGTATTATTTTGTAAGTACACATAAATACTTCCATCAGTCCCCAGCAAAGAAACATTTACTGACCATGTTCATTACATTGTATTCACATGTCATAGGAATAGGTAAAAATTACATCCAGTTCCCATTAAATTTAGAAATTTTTAGTCCCAGAATGTCATCACTTCAATAACACAGATCAGGTTAGCAACATTTCTGCAAAAGGCTGAATAATAAATATTTTCAGGCTATCATTAAAGCATGAAAGTAGCTATAACACAATATGTAAATGAATGGGCATGGCTGTGTTCCAATAAAACTTTACTTATGAACACTGAAATTCAAATTCCTATTTTTTTGTGTCACACAGTATTATTTAAAAAATATTTTTAATCATTAAAAAAATCTTACACTATTATTAAATCTCAATTTTAAAACGTAACAAATGTAAAAATAGGCAGCAGGCCATTTTTGGCCCATGGACAATAGTTTGTCTATCTCTGGTATGGCTTATCTTTAATTACTTGAAATGTTCACATTAAAATACATAGCTCTAGAGGCAACTTGGTATCCCAGATTGGACAATGCAACAGAAAAAGAACATTATTGGAAAAACTGGTGAAATGTGAATAAAGTCTGTAGTCAATTGTACTGTACCAATATTAACTTCTTAGTTTTAAAAAATAAAGGATTATATAAAATATTTATACTAGGGGAAGATGGGGTAATTACAGAAGAATTCTTCTATAAATTTAAAACATTTCAAAGTAAAAAGTTAATAAAAAAAGCAATCACTTACAACTCGGAGATCTTTCTTTAAGTTCTCTATAAATATCAGCATCATATTAAATGATAATAGAGCTTTCCAAGAAAACAGATATATTTGATATTGTACTTTCTATTACGGTAGCCACTAGCCATATGTGCTTATTAAATATTGAAATAAGGCCAGCTTAGAGTCACAATGAAAAACAGTATGGAGACTGCACAAAAAATTAAAAATAGAACTGCTATATATAAACCAGCAATTCCACTTCTGGAAATATAGCAAAGGAAACAAAATCATTAACTCAAAAAGATATCTGCATTCCCATGTTCACAGCAGCATTATTACAATAGCCAAGACATGGAAACAACCAAGGTGTCCATCAACAGATGAATGGATAAAGATGTCGTGGGTGCACATGCATACATATGTGCGCGTGCATGCGCGCGTGCGCGCGCGCACACACACACACACACACACACACACACACACAGGAATATTATTCAGCCATAAAAAGGAAGGAAATCCTGCCATTTGCAACAACATGGATGGACCTGGAGGGAATTACGGTAATTGAAGTCAGTCAGACAGAGAAAGGCAAATACTGTATGATCTCAATATGTGGAATCTAAAAACAAACAAATGCATAGAAAAAGATCAGATTTGTGGTTACCAGAGGTGGGAGAAAGGGGAACTGGAAGAAGGTGATGAAAAGGTATTTATAGGATAAATGAGTACCATAAGGATGTAATGTACAACATGATGACTATAGTTAACACTGCCGCAGGATATATATGAAAGTTGTTAAGAGAGTAAAATCCTAAGAGGAAAAAAAAAATCACAAGGAAAAATAATTTTTCCCTCTTTTTTATTGTATCTATATGATGATGGATGCTAATTAAACTTATTTCAGTAATCGTTTCACAATAGAAGTCAAATCATTATGCTGTACACCTTAAACCTACACAGTGATGTATGTCAGTTTTATACAGTTTTCAATAAACGGCTAGTTTGACCAAGAGGAATTTCTAATTTTATTCAATTTTAATTTGAAGAGCACATACGATTAGGAGCTACCTTATTAAAACTATGTGGCTCTGTATTTTTCTCATTTTTTTTATTTTCTTTTTTTTATATTTATTTATTTTTGAGAAAGAGACAGAGCATGAGTGGGGGAGGGACAGAGAGAGAGGGAGACACAGAATCTGAAACAGGCTCCAGGCTCCGAGCTGTCAGCACAGAGCCAGACGCATGGATGGTGAGATCATGACCTGAGCCAAAGTGAGACGCTCAACTGACTGAGCCACCCAGATGCCCCTGTTTTTCTCATTATTTTAAAAACAAAAAAGACAGAAATGAAATCAAATTTTAAAAAGCTTTATTACTTTTTGAAATAAACCTTTTTTAATTTTAACTTATTAAAACAAAAAAGACTGCTTTATTTTGAGAGAGAAAAATATATCTGACGAAGAAATTTATCTGTGGGAAATTCAAGATAAAGTCCACTGTGGCTTCTAAAAAGACTTTTTTAAAAAACGTCATACTTGGAGCACCTGTGTGGCTCAGTCGGTTGAGCGTCTTACTCTTGGTTTCAGCTCAGGTCATAATCTCAAGGTTTTGTGGGTTCGAGCCCCGCGCTGCCAGCACAGAGCCTGCCTGGGATTCATTCTCTCTCTCTCTCTCTCTCTGCCCCTTCCCCACTTGCACTGTTTCTGTCTCTCTCAAAATAAATAAAAAACTTAAAAAAAATAAGAATTAAAATATAAAAACCCATACTCAACACATCTAATACTCAAAACAGCATTTGAGAGAACTAAATACAACAATCTCTATCTGGCCCATTCATGGAATAAAAATATTAGAAAATGACCAAGAGTTTTCCTATCACTTGTATAAAGGAACAGCTGCAGAATGTTAGAAAATACAAACTCACCTGAGGGACTTGGAGCGGGTCTCTGTAATGGTGGTCTAAAACCTGGAGCTTTGGAAGTATCAGACTGATGTAAAGGATCTGAATTTGGCAAATATGAAGATTTTCCTGATAGCATAGATTCTGGCGTTGACTGAGATGAAACAACAGATCCTCCCCAGAAGGCATGAGCAGAAGTAGGGCTGTTTTCGAACAATGTGCTAAAGGGCCCAAATGGTAAGGGGGCACTGAAATTGGGAGCAATAGGCTTATTTGCTGGATGTACTGAATTTTGACAAGCACTTTGTGTACTTAAGGTTGAAGGTAGCTGGACAGAAGAGGGAACACTGTGAGGTCTTTTAATGTGATTGACACTTAGGACTGCAACAGATGAACTCTGCACTGGAGCTGGATTCTTGTGAGGGGCCGTTGTGCCATGAGAGGGTGGTCTAATAGCAGGGGTTTCCATTTTAGGAGCAGGCTGGGAGCATCCCATTTGTGTCTGAGGCATAGGGTAAGTCACTGGGGCAGTAGAAGGCACCGCCACTGGAGCAGAACTTGTTGTTGCTAAAGGAGGAACAGTCATTCTAACTTCCGGGGGAGGAACCTGAGACTGCTGAAGAGGTGGTCTTGGCTCCTGAGAAACAGATCCCGGAGGTTGTTGCTGAGTAGAATGAACTGATGAACTCCCAGAAGAACTGCTGCTGTTTGAAAGTCTACTGTTTGCTGTTTCTACTACTGGTGGACTGCCTGCTTCCTGTTCAGAGGAAGATGCCCCTTTATTTGGAGATGCTGTTCCACAATCCAAAGGGCTGTTTCTAGAAACCCCTCCTGACTGGGCTGGTGGTGATGGGGAAGATGGGGATGATACTGGGTAGTGTTCTTTGGCAGTAGGCATAGGATATGTGGCATTTGTGGGTGCAGTGCTGTTGTTGCTTGCTGTGGTTGTGACTGTTGTGGTGGTGGCATTGGATGTCTTCACAACTGTGACAAAAAGCTGCCTTCTGACAGAAGGTGAACTTGGACTGCCATTTGTAGATGTACCAGGCACCGTTGAAGCTGATGAACTGGTTGTAGTTGTTGGACTTGAAGTTAAAGAACCTGCTGAATTCACCTGAGAACCACTGCTATTCTGATTGCTATGGCGAGGCACCATGTGAGGCTTAGGCGAGTTAGTAGCTCTGGCAGGGCTCAAAGGCCTGACAGGAAAAGGACCCCAAGTGGATTGAGCTGGTGGAAAAGTACCTCCAAAGTGGGTCATGGGCAACCTTGGTGGACGGATCTGCTGGAAAGTCTGAGCAGCAAGCAAAGCATGTGCAAACTGTGGAGGAGGGTATGCTAATGGAAGAGAAACTGGAAAACCAGGCCTCACATTATTCACTGGGTTCTTAATGGTTTTATGAGTAGATGCAGAAGAAATTGCAGGCACCGTGAGTGCTGTGGCAGTTTGAGATGTTGATGACAGAGCTACAGTCGTCATTTTAATTCCCATTAAGGAACTGTTAGCAGCAGTGGTGGTAGGTGCTGATGACCCTATTTTGGAATTTGCTGAGGAGCTTTTCAAACGATTCTTTGGAATAAGTTCATCAATTTCTTTGTCTGGATCCTTGATCAGAGCATTGATCAACTGAGTTGCCTGTCTTGTTGATTCAGTGCCACCCCTGTAAGTTGACCAAGAAGAAAAAGTTAGGTCCAATTTCCCCTCCTTTTTAATAGGTATAGCCTAAATTCATTTGTGTGAGTGTACACATACATACAGAGAACAAATAACAAAGGTTAGGCAGCAATTTTCTGACTATTCTTGAGGTATTCTGCAAACAGAGCAATAAACTGGCCTGGTATGCCGTTATAGTTTTCAAAGGAATAGTAAACGACTTTTCAAAAATGCATTTTGCTATTGTTTCCTTAGATTAAGAAGTCATTTTCCCATCGTAAAATGCATTACAGTTAGAAAAACCACTGCACTTAAAAGCCTATGTAATCCATAACACTATAATTAAACAGTTGGTCAATGTTAAAAGCAATATAAGTAAACAAAGAACAACAACAACAAAACTGAGTAAAAAAATAGTGTTTTATTTTAAGTCCCGGTACCTAAGATGACCCCATCTATGACCCCCACCTCTGACTAAACTCTATTAGAATGATTCTCATACTTCCTCTGAAAAGATGTCTCAGAAGGAGAGAGGAATCCTGACAGGGCCAACAATGGGCATCAGGTCAAACCCTAGTGTTAAATCTTCAGGAAAACATTTGATTGCAAGGAAAGCCTTATGGAAACCTTAAGGGGGAAATTACTCATAGAAGGTATCTGCTTCCCTCTTGTCTAGATAAAGCAGGTTGGGACTACCCACCTATCCCAGGAAAGGGAAAAACAAGATAGGAGAATAAATACAAAATAGAGATGGCTAATTGCCTCCCTTAAAGGTAGACTATATAACTATCAGCTCCTAAGGGGCACCTGCCTTTCATAACCAAACTTATCATCTTAGAATATCCTATCTTTATTTAAAGGGGATTAAGGTACAGACATCTTCAATGTAAGACAAATACCCATTTCAGAGTTAAATCTATTACTGACCTCATAGTCTAAGGATGCAACCTCAGAATAATAAATCTCAAAAGTTAATTTAAGGGCAAAAGGGAAACCTACTGCTTAAAATGGGTAAGAAACCTATTCCTTCTTAAAAAGTCTCAGAATAAAATTTTAAGAATGTTGTACGAACAGTTTATGTAAGGAAAAGATTATCTAAGCCTCTGTCACACAGTCACAAAAGAAAAATTCTTTAGAGCCCTTTGAAATATTTCACAAGAGCATATGAATTAGAGAAAAAAACTGTAAAGGTTTTCTTCTCAAACACTAATCAAATTCCCATTTAAAAAAAGTATGCTATTAAACACAAAGTTCCAGTGAAAACTCAAATGCTTGTATGTCATTAAAGTATAATGCAGTAAAACACAAAGGGAGAAAACAAAAGAGACAAAGTTTTGCCTTATGGTTATTATCCGGTCTCCTGTCTTGTCTTTCTGCTTATCAATATCTATGTGTGCACCAGTGAACTCCCGAATGGCATTAATATTACAGCCTCCTCTTCCAATCACTCTGGATATCACAGTTGATGGAACAGATACTTTCTTTGACCTGTTTAAAAGTTGCAAAGGTAAATTAAGATATATCACTAATATCAGTGGTTATGATTAAAATATTGAGGAGAGAGGATTACTAAAATACATTTCTGTAAACACAGAATAGATTATTGTTGAGTTAGCCTCTTCTATCTATTCTTACTCTAGGTGATAAAAGACAACTAAGTGACAGGAGAGAGAAAAAATGAGAGAGGTCACGTAAGCAAGCGCTTTTATCATAGCTTCTCATCTCATTACCAAAGATGGTTTGGTTTTTTGACTTTCATCATTTGTTAATATCTATAAAGTACATACTATGTAGACATGCACTGTGTTAGTGCAAATACTAATGGCAAATAAGACAGACATAGGTTCCTGCCCACATAGACTGACTATGTAGATACCAAGTAGGAAAAGAACATCATGCCATGAGTGCTCCAATAAGGTATCATGAAGATACACTGGTTGGGGCACCTAATCCAGCCTGAAGAAACAAGTAACGCTTCTTGTGGGCACTTCTGGGTGTTTGACTCACATTCTTTTTATTCTCTAATATATAACTGAAAGGATGATATTAAAAATGCATTGTTACCTTGTATTATTTTAGAGGCATCAGAAGATGAGCCAACCATGCTTTATTGAAGAAGCAAATTATTTATTTAGAATGGTAGATTAGATATTAAATTAAAATGTTGTATTTTTTAAAAGGTAAGGTATGACCCCTGTACTTTTATATACATAACTAAGTTACTTAATAATTCCTTCGAAGGGAATAATAATAAGTCAGTGATCATTACTTTCAAATTAGTTAAGAATTTCTTAGTATACCACAATATAAAATACATGGAGAAAAACTGAGTTACCATACTTTTGTATAGACAATACTCTAATGTTGTGATTTTGGTTAGTACAAAAGAAGTGTGTGTATGTGAATGAGTGCGTGTGCGATGTGCACGAATGTGAGAGAGAGACAGAGACAGAGATGAAGGTAGAGATGGTGGTGTGGGGAGGCTTTGGTCAAAAATATGAAAAAAAAAAAAAAACTATACAGTGCATTGTGGGATTAATAGGAATAAGTTTGGTTCATCACAGCTCTTAGTTCAAATACTCAAAACTTTAATTTTTTGTTGGAATTTGTGGGAAGTTCTTTAAAATAGGTTATCAAATATTTACAATACATCCTCTGTGGGATCTTATGACCTTTTAGTTTCTGGGATACTGTTTTACTTGTTTGATATACATAACATTAAAAATTTCAAGCAAACTATAAACAAATATTTTAGTCCTAAAATTCTTAAAATAAAGATATCCTGTGGTTTACAAACAACAATAGTTTAAAACCAATACTTATTCATTCTTCAAATACTTACAAGTATGTAAAAGATACCACATACTGGGCTCTGAGATTACCAAGTTATGTACTCAAAACACAATTTATCACCTTAAAGTATTTACATTAGTTTTCTACCAGACAGCAAATACCTAGGGTCAAGCAGATACTGCAATTATGTAACTTTTTAATGTAAAATCTCCTAATTTTAAAAGCATTTATATCCAATTGTTTTTCTCATCTATAGTACGGTATAGGCTATCTCTGTTGGCTAGATTCAGATTCAGCCTAGGGCCACCAGTTTGTTTGCAACCTTTGGAATAGTTGGAGGAATCTAACTGTAAGGTAAACAACATCTCACATATAGAGAATGAGAAAAACAAGGAACAGTCACTCACCTTCTTACAACTTCCTTCCATCCTTCTTCCCTCTTTTGTCCACGCTTAGGACTTGCTACTGTTAACTTCCCATTTGGAGAGGAAAGGGGAGACGGACCAGATTTTGTGCAAGTAGACAGAGAATTACTGGTCACTTCATTGATAGTCTCTGACAATCTTTAACAGAGGGGAAAAAATACATTAAATACAGAATATAGAGTTTTAAATAATAGAGGCAATCTATTACATAATTTTATTCTTTTATTTTGGAATAAGTATGGTAAACAAATGAAGAACTTATTTTTCACTTTTCAATACATAGCATAATATGAACAGACAATTTTTAAGAAGATACTATCATGAGGTCAAAATTAGCAGAGATGAATTACAGTAATAACCCCTGAGAAACCATAGTCAATACTTTTCATGGGCTAAATTTAACAACTAAAATAAAGAAGTTACATAGTAAAAATAATTTTATCTTTCATTAACACAAAACTTAAAAAATAGCTTATTCTTCAATTAAAATGAAACTGTGACTTCTTTAGCACAAAGACAAACCCTTATTTTGCCAATTAATTTGCTTGCTTCACTAAAAAATTCAGCAACAAAGCATTTCATGATGATACTATAAATAATAAAAGTGAAAAGTGGGACTTACTTTATTGAAGCCTTTCCAGAAACAGATTTTCTCTCCTCTTTTGGAAATGTAACCAGAACTGATGGCTGCTTCTTGCTGGTCATCGTGGTAGTCACCACAGCAGGTGAATGATTGTCACTCTTTCGGCTGCTGTTGCTGTTACTACTTTCATCACTGCAGCTGGAAATCCTCATGTTATCACTGTCCCCACTCTCGCTGGTACTGCTGCTTTTGGACTCTCCATTTACCTTCTCTGGCTGACTATATGAGATTGGTAGTGGATCATCAAATATAATCTGAACATTTTCTGGAGTAATTTTATTTTTCCTGTTTTTCCTCTTTGAACTGGTTGTGGTTATGGTATTATTTCTTTTACCATGGGAACCTGCCAAAGTTGTCCAGGTTGCAGATATACCTATGGTAGTAGTGGTTGTGGCACTTGGAGGCTCTGTCAAGACTTCAGGCTCATCTGTAAAAGTAGTAATACCAAGTTAGACAGTTCTAAGTGATTCAAAATATATTTAGCTTTTTTTTTCTTTTTTTAAATGTTTATTTACTTTTGAGAGAGAGACACAGCACGAGCCAGGGAAGGGCAGAGAGGGAGACACAGAATCCAAAGCAGGATCCAGGCTCTGAGCTGTCAACACAGAGACTGATGCGGGGCTTGAACCCGCAAACCGTGAGACCATGACCTGAGCCAAAGTTGGACGCTTAACTGACTGACCCACCAAGGAGCCCCATAGAATATATTTAGCTTTAAGCACTTGAAGAACAATAAAATCAGGAGTTACTTTGCGACTATTAGATGACAATTAGATGTAAAGTCATCAATCATTCCAGCATTCATTAGTAATGAAATAGATATGATTGATCTCCTCTCTGTGCTAAGTCCTAAACAATACATAGTAGGCAGTTATAAAAAATATTTGGGGGACAATTTGGGAAATGTGAATAATTACTGTATATCACATATTATATAATTATTAAATTTCTCAGGTATAATAATGTTATTGTGGTTATATAAAATAATGTTCTTTTTCTGGGAAATACATATTCAAGTATTTAGTGATGATTCTGCATGGGGTGCCCAGTTTACATGTAATCTATTCAAGAAGAAAGGAAAAAAAACAAATTGAACTAATGTGCCAAAAATGTTATAAGAATCCAGGTGACATACAGGTGTTCATCATACTAATCCATAAACCTTTCTGTAGTTTGAAATTTTTCAAAATAAAAGGCTGGAGGAGAGAGAAATTACACACACACACACACACACACACACACACACACACACACACACCCACCACACACACACTATGTATATATTTGGTGGCTTACTGGCAGTGGTTTCTCCTCACAATATTTTCAATATCAAATAATCTTTTCGTTAGAATCCAGTTAAAATAACTCCCTCAGTTTGAGAAAATTCTAAATATGTTTAGGATTATCAATATTATGGAATTACACTTAATTTTGTAGGTATAATAAATGGTATTGTGATTATGTAAGCAAATGTCATCCCTAGGATAAGTGTTGAAGTTTTATAGGTACAATGTCAAGATGTTTGCAACTTACATTCAGATAGCTTAGAAAAAATATACACATATGTTTAGAAAGAAAAAAAATAAAGCAAATATGGTAAAATGTTTATTTTTAATATCTAGGTAGAAGGTACTCAGGTGTTCATTTTATCATTCTTTCAATTTGTAGCTCTGAAATTCTTCACAATAAAAAGCTAGGGAGAAGTCAATAAATGAAAATAGCACACAATACTTAAGGGCTAATGACAGAAATCTACTTTTACCTTAAGTTATTGATATTTAAGGAAATATCATTTTGAATACAATGTATTACATAAATCAAATTAGATGGTAAGTTAGAGAAAATACCTTCAACTTTATGCTTTTCTTTTTCTTGAGCAGCTTGGAGTTCAAAGTTCTCTTTATTTTTGGCTTCGATTTCTTCTAGTTTTCTTCTTTGCTCTTCCTTTTTCTTTCGTCTCTTCTCCTTTCTCTTTTCTCTTTTGGCAGCCAAGGCCAGCCTCCGGCTTTCTTCTCTTAACTATTAAAGGATAAATAAAACAGATTTACTTTGTAAAAAAAGTTGTCACACAATGTCATTTTATCATAAGAGAACTAGAATACCATAAAATTCAAAGTCATCTAGTTCAATTTACTGTTTAATCAAGATTATAGTCGAATCGCTGTAAAGAGAAAATAATATTTTTAAATGTCAAGATCAAATTAATGATATAAGATAATCTAATTTTAAAATGGATAAATGACAGATACATAGCTTTCACAATCACTAAAAAATGTAAATTAAAATAAGTTACCATGTTTTATTCATTAATTTTGCAAAATTAAAAAAGATATCATGGATCAACACAAGTTTGGGAAAATGAGTTCCTTCCTATACTGCTGTGGGTATAAATAGTTGTATTTTAGGAAAGGTAATTCAAAAGCCTCCTGTTAAAATTACAAACTGCTTATCCAAAGAATTTATTCTATAAAATAACCATAGTGAAAAAATAATTTCTATTGCAGAGCTGATTATAGTGGCAATAAATGGAAACAAGGTAAATCCATCAATGCCAAGAATGGGGGGAATAAATTAATAACAGTACACATTCACAAAATACTAGGCAGCCATTAATGGGGCAGCTGAGTGTCTCAGTCAGTTAAGTGTTTGACTCTTGATTTTGCCTCACGTCATGATCTCATGGTTCACGGGTTTAAGCCCCGCATTGGGCTCTATGCTATATCAGCACCGAGCCTGCTTGGGAATCTCTCTCGGCCCCTCCCCTGCTTGCACATTTTCTCGAAATAAAAAAAAACGTGAAAACAATTTTTTTAAGTGTTCTATACTTGGTAATATGCTCCCAAATTACACTGGTTAGAAGAAAAGAATGCACATGGCAGTCCAATGATCTCACTTACTGGGAAGGGAACCTGTTATGCGGCTCTGTTTGTAGAAATAGAGAAAAAGGCAAAGAGGATACAAATGAAAGCTAATGACTACTCTAAAGTGAGCCTGGAGGAGGGGTGGCAGAAAGATGGTGGCTTTCAATTTTATTTTATATAACTGTACCCTGTTTCTATTTGAGAAAGTGGGCACTTAATGGTGTTACTTTCATAGTCAAAACAATGAGTAAGAATAAAAGTATAACATCTCTTAATAAGTGACATTAACAATTAAATTTTCCTCTTTGATTCATAAAGTGAGAAAATCATCTTCAAACTGTTTTCTTTCCTTGTCCTCTAAAAGATGTTTTCAAACTGTGTACTCCCTGCCCATAATCTAGTGTTTTGTGTATTATGTGTACATTTAAATATATGTGTCAAAACAATGACACTCAATTTATGGAAAATGTCACAATATGCTAACTAATGAAACCAGAGCTCAAATATAAGCCCAAAAGACAAATCATTTCATTTTTGTTAATTTTTTTAAGGTTTTTGCTTTTGCTGGACTTTACTGTCGTTTCAAATTATGTCTGTTAGGTACCTGAAAGTTTCTGCCCACCTTGAAAGTTTTTACACCCTGGGGCAGTGCACCATAATTACATTCTCTCTGGTGAAGAGAAATCTTTTGCTCCTGAAAAGGGAAATAATTAAGGAGACTCTGTAGAACACTGCTACTTTCTCAGGTAGAGGGATTTCAGGAAAGAATACAAATGGAAGTTAAAGATACAAAAGTTGTCTGCATGGTAGCCCTAGGAAGTTTTGCTAGGCCTCCAGAAGCACACAAACTTCAGTCTGAAGACAAGTGAAAGAGGAGCTTTTGACCTTGCAGAAGGACTGGAAAGAAAAAATTGCTGACCTTCATTCCTTAGATCATTACATGGGAGGAGGAATAGTATCTGACTGGAGAGTTTGAAAGAAGGAAGTAAGCATGTGTGACTCTGCTCACTGAATCCTTGCTTTAATGGAGCTAGCTGCCTGCCCTTGGGAAAACGTGCATTCTCCCCGCTGAACTCTAGTGAGGTTAGCATGCCTAGCTGACTTTGTCAGATAAGCTTAAGTTAAAGAGGAAAAGGAGGAGTAGAAAGTGGCGTGAAGGATGTGCCAAAATAACTTTTCAAAGCAACCGTTTCCATAAATATGTATTAAGCCTCTTCTGCGCTCTCTCTCACTCTCAAAAATAAACATTAAAAAAAATTTAAAAAATATATTAAAACTCCAATTCAGAATTAGGAATAATAAAACATACTTTATCTGTGTCATGGCTGTATGTACAGAAAAGCCTTGAGAAAGGCTTATGAGCGACCAAAATAACAAGCGAAACCCACTGGTTAAGCCAAGGATGGATTTTTGGTTTTGCTGGATTTTTTATTGGTCTAGTGGTAGGAGATCATTGTGACTGGTATCAAGGGGGAAAGAACTACCTTAAGAATAGAAAACTTTAGGGGCACCTGGGTGGCTCAGTCGGTTAAGCGTCCGACTTCGGCTCAGGTCATGATCTCGCAGTCCGTGAGTTGGAGCCCTGCGTCGGGCTCTGTGCTGACAGCTCAGAGCCTGGAGCCTGTTTCAGATTCTGTGTCTCCCTCTCTCTGACCCTCCCCTGTTCATGCTCTGTCTCTCCCTGTCTCAAAAATAAATAAAACGTTAAAAAAAAAAAAAAATTAAAAAAAAAAAAAAAAGAATAGAGAGCTTTAAATCAGAAAGCAGTCATCTAAACCTATTTGGCCTAGATGTAGGTAGGGGTGATGGGCTGAGGTAGACTAGTTTGTAGGTGTAGCTGGGTCTTGGGTATGCAAGTGCCCTTAGGGCTTACAGAATTCAGTCAGTGGAGACTGGCCCTTTGACAACAGTATGTCTAGCCTTTGACAACAGTAAGTCTAGATTATCAGACTCACAGTAGAGTTCAGCCCTAAAGGCAAGGTACTCGTTTCTACATCTTATAAATTCTAAGTATTATCTAGTATTTTGATAATCTCATAGATTCTACTAACCCTTTCGACTCACTAAAAAGTGGGGCACAAATTCAGAGGTCCTAGGGAAACTCTGAAGGACAGATCTCAGACTATGGCTGTGAAAGAACCAATAAAGGCATGAAGCTCTAAAAAATTAAGCAGAATTAGATAAGATAGATACATATGTATTAAGAGGCATCATAAGTTTGCAGGAGGTATATGAAACTAGTGGATCACCAAAGGGAAAAAGTTATTAACTATATGAATATGTATTTATGTGTGTGTATGTGTGTGTATGTGTGTGTACATATATATATATATATATATATATATATGGGATATCCAATATTTAAAAGGAAGAGCAAATGAGACTTTAGGAAGGCATAATCAGGCAGAGGAAGACAATCAAGAGAAAAATGGCTTCAGTGAGAAGAGTTTTATGAAGGAAGGTAATCAACATTGGTAAGTATCACAAGTATCAATAAGAACTGAAAATAAGTAATAGGATTTGGCAGTTGAGATGCCACTGGTAACCCTGCTATAGTTAGTTCATTGCAGTAGTGAGGGAGTAGGTAAATGGTTCTGAGGATTAAAAATTTTAAAAGTAGAGGGTGCCAGGGTGGCTCAGTTGGTTAGGCATCCGACCTCGGCTCAGGTCATGATCTCGCGGTTCGTGAGTTCAAGCCCTGCGTCGGTCTCTGTGCTGACAGCTCAGAGCCTGGAGCCTGCTTCGGATTCTATGTCTCCCTCTCTGTCTGCCCCACCCCAACTTGTGCTTTCTCTCCCTTTCTCAAATATAAGTAAACATTAAAAAAATTATTTAAAAAAATTTAAAAAGTAGAGTGAACAAGACATAGATCATTCTCTTAAAATATCTGGAAAACAAAATGCTAAATTTGAGGTAAAGTTTCATTATAATAATTACCTTAAGTTGCAGGCAGAGGGTAGGAGTTAAACAGTAGACACTAAAGATAAAAAAGTATGGGGGAGGTGGTAACAATTGATGCAAGGTCCCAAAGAGAACAGATGAAAACAGAATAAGCCATGAAGACTTAAGAAAGTCTGGAGGGGGCGCCTGGGTGGCTCAGTCGGTTAAGCGTCCGACTTCGGCTCAGGTCGCGATCTTGAGGTCCGCGAGTTCGAGCCCTGCGTCGGGCTCTGGGCTGATGGCTCAGAGCCTGGAGCCTGCTTCGGATTCTGTGTCTCCCTCTCTCTCTGCCCCTCCCCCGTTCATGCTGTGTCTCTCTCTGTCTCAAAAATAAATAAACGTTAAAAAAAATAAAAAAAAAAAGAAAGTCTGGAGGTACAGAAAACAGGGTTAGAAATTCAGCCTACATCCTCTATTTTCTCACAAGGTACAAACCTGCACCTCACTTCACTTACTGGGGAACTGCTGTATGTTTTTCAGTATATGTGGGGGAAGGGTAGAGGCTTTGAAGAAAAGAGTCAAGTTGTAGAATAACCTTATTGTGGTAAAGGAAAGGGCACTACTAACTGGTGATTTCTAATTGAGGTTTAGGAAACAAAGTGATATTTGAGAGTTAAGCTTTTTAAGGTAAAAATTTAAGAATTGAAGAAGAAGTAGTCCAGACTAAAGAGAAACCATCTGCAAATTTGGATATATGAAAGTGAACAAGTTATGTGAGCAGTAGAAAACCACAGCGAGCGATGAGCCTGGAGGAGTAAGCTAGGAGGACCCGAATGTTTGGATTTTCCCAAGCAGACAACTAAGACAGACAGAAAGTTTTTGAGAAGGGTGTAATGCAATTCCACCTGTGTGTTAGAAAACTATGGAAACTGTGGAAAAGTTACATTGGAAAGGAGAAAGACTAAAATGAAGGCAAAAGGTGACGGAGGCAAAACTATTTATTTATATAGGGAGACTATTAAGCCTACTGCGATACTTCAGGTATCAGGAGTGATAACTGAGAGGAAAGGAAGAAACAGAGACTGACAAAGCTTAGTTAAAGGTGATGATGATATGTAGAGGGTTTAAATGTGCCAGGTGCTGGATTAAGTTAATTTACTACATGAATTCATTTGATGGATGTAGTGAACGGGAAGCAAGGGTAAGTGAGCAGCTGAAGTGATATCAAGATTTCATTACTGACTCATAGGTACTGACACCAATAACGGAAAAAGAGATCAAGGAGTATTCAAGGGAAGGGAAGGGAAGGATCCAAGGAAAATCTATTGATAATCTGCTATATACTAAGCATAGTTCTAATCTTTTAGGACTAGTCAGTAAACCAGACAAAATATCCCTATCCTCATGAAGCTTATAAAACTAACATTTAGTTGGGGGGAGGCACATAGATGACAATATGTTAGTTTTCAAAAAGGTGTTAAGTACAATGTATAATACTGGAGAAGGGGAAGAGAAGTATGTATATGGGGACGGGTAAGGGGGTTTGACTTTAAATAGGTAATCAGTGTTAAGTCTCACAAAGGTAAAGTTTAAGTGAATATCTAAAAGATTTGAAATATTTCAGGCAAAGAGAACAGCCAATACATAAGCTGTATGTTCAAGCAGGCCCCTGTGGTTGAAAATACTAGAAAAATGACTTTGCAACAGAATATCAGAGGGTCTGTCTGATCACCTTGGTGTCTCAAAGACTTTATCTTTTAGTATGAAATAGTGCTGTAAGGTTTTGAGCAAGAGTGTCAGATTTGATTTAAATGATTTAAGAGGATGGAGAATAGACTGCTGAGCAATGGGAATCAGGGAGGTCAGTTAAATAACTACTGGGTAATACAGGTAAGAGATGATATTAATGACTTGAACCAGGGTGAGAAGTGATGAAAAGAGACTAGGATTCTAGATACAGTTATAAGGCAAAGGTAACAAGATTTTCTAAGACAATGGAGGATAGAGAGGAATCAATAATGACCTCAAGGCTTTTAGCATAAGCAGTTCCAAGACAGAGTTGTGGCTCTAGGGTGGGCAAAGATTAGGAGTTGACATTGGAAACAAGTATGAGATGTCTAATTGGTATCCAAATGGACATGTTGAGTAACTAGCAGGAGATGAGACGAGTTTAGGGAAGATATCTGTGCTAAAGATATATTTTTGGGATCAGCTGTTATTTATTTAAATTTAAGAAGCAGGATGAGGTAACCAGTGGAAAAAGATGATAATGTAATGAGCCAAGGGGCTTGCCAACTAAGAGAGGAAAAGAGGAGGAAGTAGCAAAGAAGACACAGAAGGAACATCCAGGGAGGTAAGAGAAAAACCAAGAGTGTGTAGTGCAATGGAGGTCAAGTGAAGAAGTAGGTCAGGTATTATTAGGCTCCATGAGATGAGGATAGAGCACTGAGCACTGGGTTTGGCTACATGAAAGTCACTAGAGACCATAAAAGCATAGTTTTGGTGGAGTTGTGAGAGTGCGAGCCTGACAGGAGTACGTTCAAAACGAAGGAAGAACTGGAAAGAGCCAAAATAGATGAGTTTGCTGTTATTGTTTGGCTGCAAAGGGAAGCAAAGGGATGAGTTTGTAGCTGAAAACTGGAGACAGGGAGTGGAGGAATCAAAAGGTTTTTGAGACTGGAGAAATAAGCTTGCATGAAGATGAGAATGATCCACAAGAAGAGGAAAAATGATATAGGACAAAGAGAAAGAAATTGCCACAATGTTTTTGAGTAAGGGTGACCAGATCTAGTTCAACAGATGGGGCTGGTTACAAAAAAGTTTATTTAGTAACTGGGAGGAAGAATATGGGTAGAAATTGGTGGATGGGGAAATGGGTAGGGAAAAGTCTGACAGTTTACTTTTGATGCTCAGTTTTCTCACTGTAAAATGTAAGGTCATTAGTTGAGGATAAAGGAACAGATGTATTGGAAGTGAGGATAAAGGAGAGAAAGTAATAGTGGTCTTGGTAAGTGGGAGAATGAATGAAATTAGGGAAACACAGTATACTAGGTAGCATTAAAGGGTTCACTGTCACCCATTTAAAGTAAAATTCGTCATCAAGTGAATGTTTTTTTTCCTACACGTTTAGTTACTAGGCTACAGGTGGAGTGAAATAAAAGAAAGAGTAAAGAACAGTGAAGGGTGGTAGAAGTGGATCCTAAATTTTTTGGTAGGCAGGGCTGTCAGGATTGTTGGAGGTAGAATTCTAGAGGGAGTAAAGCTGAAAAGATAATCACAGAATGAAATGTATAAAATTAAGATTATGGGATGGGCATATTAAAAGCTTCAGGTATAGGCAAAAAAGCCCAATGGAAAATATCTAATAGGAATATTGTAAAACTACACCCTACATAGGTAATGCAAGTTTATAAGGAAAAAGATAGGGGGAGAAACAATAAGTAATAAAGTGCAAGGGTGAAAGAAATATATCAAAAATGCAGATCAACAGTATCCACTAGGATACCAACAGCCATGAGTATAACCTAGTTGTTAATTTCCTAAGAGAGCAAGCAATTAACTGCAAGAGAAGTCCTCAGTTTGACCAGCTAAACTGCTCCAAAGCAGGGACTCTTCCACATAATAAATGCTGAGTAAATATATGTTCACTGAACAAGGATAAGAGAATCTGATAAATATAATGGGCAGTATTTTCAGCAGCAGTTTTTACAAACCTATTAACCAAAATTTTCAAATTAGAAAGGCTGATCAGAGAAGCACTATTATACAAGCAATAAATTACCTATATAGAACATTCAACTTGGACCAGACAAGACCAACTCCAAGATGTTCTTAAATCAGAAATGGTGGAGCCAGAATATACTGTGTCTCAAAAGGCAAAAGAATAAAAAAAGAAAAAGGTATTTTCCCAGAGATAAACAATAAGTGAAAAAAGTGAACCAAACCCTATCAGATACCAATCTGATAATTTTTCAAACAGAAATACTGGGGTAGAGTTTAGGAGAGACGTACCTCCTGTGTAATCTAGAATTTTATCTCTACACCACCCCCATTCAAAATTGTTTATAAAGTATCAGTGCATGCAGCAGAATCAATTTACATCTAATTAACTTACGATTAAGAATTATTTATTAGTTTGAGTTTTAATATTATGGAAAAATATGCAGTGACATTTGAAAGCAGTTCCTTTTGACTTACTTTAAATCTGAGACTCTTGGAACATCAAGGTTAAGAAATGTTGGAAAGAAATCAAGAAAATGACACCTGTGTTGCTGATAACAGTAGGAAAATATTTTGGAAGTATATCAAATTTAAAATATATTGACCCAAGTGAAGAAAGTTTATAAAAATAAAAGCACCAAAATATAAGGAAATATGTATAAGGATTTTATCGTAACATTACCTGTAGTGACAAAAAACTGGCGACAAACTTACTATGGCATATATTCTACAGTTATTTAAATCACTAACAACAGACAATATCCATCAATTACTGAGACAGGAAAAAGCAAGTATTAGAGCAATGCATTCACATGACCCTTTTTCATAAAAAGTATCACCATCTCCATATGTGTGAATATTCATTCGCTCAAGAAATATTTATTGAGTGCCTATGACATGCCACGCACCATTTTGTGATGCATACATTGTAGTGGTAGAGAGAGTCCAATAAGATAACTAAATAAAATACATTTCAAACGTTACAGAGTGAAAATAAAGAAGGGAAGAAAAGTAGCAAGAGTGTTTGTGGAAGGGAGACTAAAATAAGAGGCAAATGAAGGGACATTCAAGGCAGAAGTCATAGGAAGAGCAGAAGAGGATGGTCTGTATGGATGGAGCAAAGTGACCAAAAGTAATAAAAAAATAAGATTAGAGGTGTAAGAAATATTATAGGTGGGCATATCACATACAGTCTTAAAAGACTTTGTAAGTAATTGCAGAGGTGCAGACTTTGTTACCATGCCAGGTTTTTAGCTTTAGTTATCTTACAATGGTGACATGTTTTTCTTTATGCATATTTCAGTTTAAATTGAACACATTATTGTAATAAGGAAAAAAAACTGAAGTTGACTGAGAACAGATATCTTTAAAAAGATATCTCCTATAAATGGTCTCCTGTCTCTATAATCTACAGGTATGCACTAAGTCCCTAGATGTATTTAATGTAACGTGTAAGTACCAAAGGCATGAAGAAATTAAAGATTTTATTTAAAAACAGATTTTTATGTCTCAGTTGTAGAAAGGATGCTTTCTAGATTTCATAAAAATGCAAAAAGAAACAGTAAGTATCATAATATAACTTAGAAGAATTCTAGTGCAAAAATAGGAGAGTAATGCAAAAACAGGATATTATAATACTTTGGGAAGAAAGAACTAAAAAGAACTAAGAGGTATGCTATGGTCAGTTAAGGAATGAGTGGGACCCTGGGAATTCAGAAGGAAAAAACTGGGTTCGAATCCTACCCTAGCTTAATCAAGTTATTTAACTTCCCATAGATTTAATTTCTCCGTCTGTAAGAGGAAGGGAGTAATACTTTTTTTAGTGAGAAGACCAAAATAATACATTTTATCATACAAATTGGCCCTATTATTTTGCTCAGTATTTAAGAGGCATTAAATATTAGATAAAACTGAATATGAAAACAGGTCAAGTAATAGTTATAATAACTATCTACCTCTCAATGTGCTCATGTTGTTTTAAAATTTCAAAATGGATGGGGCGCCTGGGTGGCTCAGTCGGTTAAGCGTCCGACTTCGGCTCAGGTCATGATCTTGCAGTTCATGAGTTCGAGCCCCGGTGGGCTCTGGGTGTGATTCTGTGTCTCCCTCTCTCTGGCCCTCCCCTGCTCACACTCTGTGTCTCTTTCTCTCTCTCAAAAATAAATAAACATTAAAAAAAAATTAAAATTTCAAAATGACCAAAAAAGTGAATTTGTTTGATCAGAAATTAAACCAGAGTTTAAAAAATGAAGAACCTCCAGTATTAAGTATATTTTCTGAAAAATAATAGTGTATTTTCACATTTAAATTAGAACAAAATGGGGGTGCCTGGGTGGCTCAGTCAGTTAAGCATCTGGCTCTTGGTTTTAGCTCAGGTCGTGGCCTCACAGTTTGTGAGATTGAGCCCTGAGTCCAGCTCTGTGGTAACAGCACAGAGCCTGCTTAGGATTCTCTCTCTCTCCCGCTCTCTCTCTGCCTCTCCCTGCTCGTGCATGCACAGTCTCGCTCTCTCTCTCTCAAAATAAATAAACTTAAAAAATATAAATAAATTAGAATAAAATGTTGAGAATAATTCATATTTTGTTTATGTAAGCTGAAATACACAATTTAACAAAGTCAGCAAGTATAATAAAAAAGGAGCTGACTCAAATCAAAAAGATTAAAATTATCACTCTATATCCTTTATAAATTTAAACAGTAATATTAAATCTGAAGCACTTTTAACCTTTTTAAAAAAGATGAAATATGGAAGAATATGTATTCCATAATATTCAATGTCAACCAACTCTTTTCTTGCTGTGATTACTATTTGCATTACATTCCAGAATGCAGAGTTATTGACAGGAAGGGGGAGAAAGAAGGAACTATGGGACTGTCAAAACCAAATGTTGTTTGGAGTATTTTACTGCCCGTGAGAATAGGTGGGAATGATGTTGTTCTGCCTGAAAGAGAAAAGTACAAAAGAAATCATCCATTTAAAAAATGAACTCATTAAACATTCTACCAAGTGGCGGTAACTCACTGGTTGGTTATGTGTTGGTAATGCATTTGGTACTCTGATAAATCTGCTGGCAACAAATTACAAGGTGTAGGATCAGTGAAAGATCAATTTGGATGGGGATTAAGAGATCATTCATTCGTTAAGACTCAACTTGATTATTAGAGGCTAGGTTTTCTGACTTCCAGATGAATTCAATCCCTATAATAAAATTTAGTTAATTTGATTACAAAGAAAATTATTTTAATGATATTGAAGATAGTCATAATTCAATTTGAACCAAACTTGAGGGAAAAACATGTACATAATTTAAACCAAAAACAAAAGACAAAATGGAAGAAAAATAAAAGATAACAGATTACAAATTAGGGAGAAGGAAAAGGAAAAAAGTTGCTATTTTTCACATGTAAAGGTTATCATTACCTTTTCCAAGTCTAACTCTTCTAATAAAATGCTGGCATTTTTGTTTGCTTCAGCAGCCTGTCTATCTTTGGCTTGTACTATTGATTCCATACAAAGATGACACTTCTTCAGCATCTCCTAAAATAAAAAATTAAGATGTTTGCAGCCTCAAAACACAATTCACATTTAGAGAGACTCCTGAAAACACAAAGATATTTAATTAAGGTACCTGAATGAACATAAGCAATAAACATCAGTGGTAGGGCAAAAAAGGGTAAAAACAAAACCATAATCTAAATGGTGTATGTTTTTTAAGTTACACAAGCAAAGAGCCTCTACTGTCCTTCAAAACAACATCCATGTGACTGGTATTTTGGAAACTAAAATTACTCATTCCTAAAATTTCAATGTAAGAAATCATATAGCAAACACAGCTTCAATAATTTATGCCAGCTGGTTAATGGGCTGAAGGGAAAGGTCAACGTCAACAAAGAAAATGGGTTTAAAAAATTAAAGAACTTAATTGACGGGAACTGTTTCAAATATTTAAGCTTTGTTGCTACAACTTCCTGTGCAAGAATCACACTTAAAGAAATCATAGACATGGGTACTTACATACTTTTCTCAGTGATTTCATTCTTGGGACATACTATTTAACAGGAAAGGGCTATTTCCCTATTCAACGAAAGCCTTATTTTTAATCTCCCCACCCCTCCAAAAAAAATCCCACAAAAAACAAGAAACAGTGGTATCCAGGAATGTTAATTATCATAGAGAAATGTACAGGCGGGCGAGACCATGAATTAGCTATGTTAAATAAAACTCATGAAAAAAAAGTGATCACTATTATGTAATGACTGCTGAGAAAGACATTTTTAGATTTATTGACCTCTTTGCATTTTCAGACACATGTCTTAGGATTTTAGTCAAATGTTAGTATAAACCCCAAATTAAAACATCACCAGGGGAACATCTCAATTAGATCTCTAATAGGATTTATTTCACTTTCTCTACTTTTTCGGCAAAAATCCTAGCCAATTCATTCTTAAGCTGATAATTACTCCAACTTTTATATTATATTGAAAACATAAAGTTTCCTTGCCCATGACTATAAAAAGTACTATGCTCAGTTTTAGTTAGGTCTTAGAGAATGTTTTATTGCTTCATTAGGTAACTGAATAATCTGAAGCACCTTTTAAATACAATACTGCATTCCCAAATACTAGATAAATGAAAACTATTACATACCACACATTATTGCTTAGACTAAGACTTTTTTCTTAGCGTGAGATACACACACACACACACACACACACACACACACACACACTTACAAAAAAACCAAATGAGATCCCTAGCTCATATACTGGGATGAACTTAATCACTATTATTACCTTATCAGTGATGGTTGCTATGTATCTCATACATTCAGAATCTGATGGAAACTGATTGACTTCTTTGACTAAGTAGCGCACCACTTTCACATGACCCTAAAAAACAGATACCAGTATCAGATTGAAAACAGACTCTTAACAGGATTCAGTAAATCTATAGTCTTGTCTTAATTAAGAGTACTTTGACATCAGTGCCACAAAATAAAGTCTTAGATATCATTTGCACTGTAAATGAAAAAGAGACAAACTTTGGTTCTGATAAGTTAAATCTACACTGTTCATTCTCATCTCACCCCTCCGAAAGAGTACAGAATAACCTGATCTAAAATTCTAAACAACACTGAATGAAAAGCCAACAAGTCAAAAATTAGTATGAAGAAATGGGGATATGTCTGAAAGAAAAAAAAAAAAAATTCATTTGTTTCTAGCTAATTCATAAGTGAGCATCCTATTTCAATTCTAAGCCCTGAAAGAATAGAAATAACAATTTTGTTCTTTCAGATAAAAACTAAAAGCATAACACTATACTAGTAGTACAAAAGAAATAAGATACACTTTCCTAAAGCATGAGCTACGATTATATTATTCACTGTAACCCAGTTCACTAAGTAAAGCTCAAAACTTTTAGACCAGGACTCAAGAGACTCTTTCTCCAATCTATACTATTGCTCTCTGAACACAATTCCTATGAATTAGCTAGTTTTGATAAACAGACTATTTATATTTAGTATATTTCCCTATCTCTTCCTTTTCATCTACATCTTTTTAAACTATTCCTATTCCTATCTTTTAATGAATAGTTCAATGCCATTTACATCATTTCTTGATAACTTGCCCACACTTCTATGGTATTTAAATTATATGGGACACCTCACAGTTAACTGACTTTGTATGTGGATCTTACTTCCTCTTATTAAATCATATATTTCTTTAAAAACAAACAAAAAAAGGGGCGCCTGGGTGGCGCAGTCGGTTAAGCGTCCGACTTCAGCCAGGTCACGATCTCGCGGTCTGTGAGTTCGAGCCCCGCGTCGGGCTCTGGGCTGATGGCTCAGAGCCTGGAGCCTGTTTCTGATTCTGTGTCTCCCTCTCTCTCTGCCCCTCCCCCGTTCGTGCTCTGTCTCTCTCTGTCCCAAAAATAAATAAACGTTGAAAAAAAAAAATTAAAAAAAAAAAAAACAAACAAAAAAAAAGTGCAACTGCTGTACTCTGTACAATGTAATAGGCCAACCATTACAGTAACACATGGTAGATACTAAAAAATAAATAAATAATGGGATGAATACAAAAGAATATAAAAGATAAACACTGTTCTTAAGGAATTAAGTCTATTTGGAAAGAGAAGACATATGCGTGATAGAGTAGTAACAAGATAATTTTTGTCAAAATGAATGATAAAAATAACAGATTGTAGAACTTCTACAATGTTTAGAGGATTAAATGTCCTGCTGTGAGCTCAAATAGGATTGGAAGTGTTTTTGTAGAATGGGAGATTTAAACGATACCCAAAGAATGAATAAGTCTGGAAAAATAATGAAGAATATGGGTATTTCTGAGATGAGAACAATGGTGACGTAAGAGACGGTAACAAACAAAAGACCAAGCAAGGAGAAGACTCCACATCAGAAATTCAAAATAGGGGATGAGCTCTAAGGGCACCAGATTATGTTGGCTTTGACTAACAAACTAAGATTGGGTTTCAAAGGATGACAGAGACTGAAGGGAGGAAAAAGTTCTACAAGAGGATACTAACATAGTGGAGTGGTTAGGAAGATGAATGATATGTTACCTTGCTTGGAGAAGAGGTAGTGAGAAAGAGGAAGAGAAAGAGAAAAAAAGAGGAAATAACAAGAGATTCAGTGTCTAGGTAGTCTAGAATACCTAGGGACAAGGTGGTACAAAGCACAGACAGAGAGAATAATAAGAAAAAAAAGAAGATATATGATTTCTTGCAATTTATATATTAAAATCTTCAATACAACAAAATAATTTGGAACCTACCAAGGGATTTTACCTACCTGTCTCAAAATGACAAAACTTGAATTTTAAACACTGAACAGTAATCCAGTTTTCCTAGTAACAAATTAAAGCTGAATTTAAGAGACCAACCAAACTATTAAATCACTCTGTGCTATGCATTATAGGAAGAGAAACAAAGTTTCTCTTTTCACAAAATTTATTTCTACTTCTGAATGTAGTTCATTTGATTTTCAGGCCTTTCAAAATATTGGTGGCTGGGTTTTCATTATATAATTCTCTTGTTCCTAGTAATTAAAGCAAATGATTAAAAATAAAACCAATTTAAGTTAATTTTTTCCCTGCTGTGCTAATACAAGAAAACATTCATCCATAAGTAATTAGTTACTTTTAATTGGATTTACATTTTGTGTGAAAGATTAAGATTGCAACTAGATTTTGGAAATACTACTTAGAACTACTTTTTAAAAGTTTACTTAGCTTAACTTATCAATATGGGTAATATTAATGGTTTTTCTGGGATACCTGTGTCTACCTTTCAGTGTTGCCATGAGTGATTATTTGCTTATTATTTTACTGCTTTCATCACTACCGCTAAATCCTAAAATGAGAGTCTTTAGTAATCACTACACTATACATATCCAGAAAAGTTGAAAAACATCCAAGTGAATGAGGATGAAAGACTTCTACCTTCCTAAATGCTGCCATCAGAGGAGTTATCTTGCGGTTGTCTGCTGCATCCACATCTGCACCTGCTTGTACTAGTAACTGAACCACATCAAGGTGTCCGCCATTTGCTGCTAGCCACAATGGAGTGTTCCCCTTCTTATTACGTACATCAATGTGAGCTCCCCTAAACGAATGACACAGGTATTGTTTAAAATAAATGGAATGACACAGATAACGATAAAAATCAACTATTAACATATGAAAAATATTCTGTAAAAGTGATATATTAGATATAATATTCAAGGACTTAAATACATTTTTCTCTCAAAATTACAAGGAATTTCTAACCATCAAATTTAAAAGTCTTCAAATTAAAAAACAACTGTATACTAATAATTGCTTTCCTTATTTTAATGACTGCATAATTCTGGGTTTCAATCCTGAGAAAATGTGAAGTTTTATTTAGTGAAAAATATAAGTACATCCTGTTAATAGCATAATCAATACATTAAACAAACAGTATGCAAGAGACATAAACAGTATCTTACAAGGCACTTGAATCTATTTCAGATTACTTGTATTTATGTATTTTTTATTATGTGGCTTCAGAAAAGAATGAATCTAAAAATAACATGCAGATTTAGCACTCAGTGGGCATCATGGTAAGACTCATGGTGAATAACAGGTGATAGCAGCCACTACTAAATACTACTGCTTAGGACACCATGCAAATGTCTTTAAGACTGTTAAAGCAAGAAATCCAATTCAGCTGGCAAGCATCTTTGGAAGACTGGCAGGAACTTCTAAGTGACTGAAAGCAGGGATTCCCCTGGATCCTGTCTGATACCTTGAACAATTCTGTAACTGTCACTTAAAAGCCCTAATTGCTATTAAAAACAAAAACAAAAACAAAATATAAACAAATTTAAAAACAACAACAACAACAAAATCAACAACAAAATCTTAGATTGCTGCTAGACTTTTAAGATTTCCAGCGATAACTCTCTGGAAAACTCAAACTGTGTCGGAGATGTGAATATGCAGGCCAACAGCTGGATGTTCAAATAGTGTATTATAGTACTTTAAAAGTGTATACACACCCAAGAAAGGAAGAAGAGAAGTATTTCTAGGTTGCACTGAAATAAATCAGACAACGTAGCATAGCTCTAGATAGGTGGGAAATAACAGAAGTAGGTGTAAAAAATAAAACAAAACATGCAATTGTAGTTTACAGAAGTAACCACATTTGATATTTTAATAGTACAATTTGCCCAGAGAGAATAGTAATCACTAGTAACACCATAGTCACATATGAAGGGCATGATAACATCATACCTGCCAATGAGAAGCTCACAGAATTTATAATGCCCTTTATCTGCTGCTATGGTTAAAGCTGTATCTCTCGAAGAGGGCACTGGAGGGGCATTAACATCAGCACCTTTATCCAAAAGAACTCGGCCCACCTCTGCATATCCACCAGAGGCAGCTTCCATGAGTGGTGTGAGGCCAGTCTAGGTTTAGCGAAAAATAAAAGCAACACATGAGAGACTGAAAAGAGCGAAAATGTTTAAAGAACCACCTGGGGAGCAACTTGATATAGTTGCTACAAAGAGTCACAACTAAATTTCAGCACTGACACTACAGCCTGAGTTACAGTGTGATCCAGAAAGATGATTCTACGTAAATGTCAATTTATTGTGAAAAAAACTTGTGAGAAAAACTTGCCAAGATGCAAGCACTTGGCATATAACTGGCACTAATAAATGTTTCCTCTCTTCTCTTTCACAAAGTACGTATTTTCTAGCTGATAACCCTAGTATGTCATTCTTACCTATAAAAATTTGGTGTTAAAGTATTTTCAAGAGTTAATGCTTGATTGAGTACACAGAATGATTTCTGATTAAATACATATGTAAGATATATGCTACTAGAAAATACTAAAATTATAATTAGCGTAATGCTACTGTACACCTTAAATATCGAAGCAATAAATAAATCCATGTATAAATCTCAGATTTTTCTTACCTTAGCTCTGTGTTCCACATTTGCTTTTCTATCAAGCAGAAGACTAACCACTTCAGTTCTTCCTTGGAAGCAGGCTAAGGTAAGGGCAGTGTTCCGATTGGTTTCTATTTGAGCATTTATGTCAGAGCCCATGTCTAACAGGAGCTTAACAGCAGCTGTATGCCCATTCATAGCTGCTAACATCAGAGGAGAAATGCCCAATTTGCTACCAGTTCTGGGGGTGGAGGTATGGGGAGAACAAAAGGAAAAGATATAAAATTTAAATGTCCCAGAAAAAATTGGATGAATTTTATAGAATTCTATTTCAGGATTTGATTCTTTAGTTTGCAGGACTATTTAAAATAATAATTTTTCTCAGCCCTAGTAAGTCTATGAGATACTACCAAGACTCCATTAGAAATCTTTTACCACCTAGACCTAGACTACTTTCTGTAGCTCATCCAACATAATGACTTGGGCTGAAAAGTAACTATTAAATTATTAAGTGATTATTAAGATGGGCTTTCCATCCTAAAGCATAAAAACTGTGTTTACTTTTAGTACCACAAGAAATAGTGATGGTTTCTCAAGTTCTTTATCAATAGAATAGTTTTAAATACTTAAATAAAATTAATCTTAAAAATCTCTAACAATTTGGATTCTAAACTCGTAATGAAGGCATTTTCTAAATAGGGCATAAGAAATACAAGTGTTCTACAAATAGCTTTGTCATAACACTCTTAAGGGGCTTATAGAGAGAGAATAAAACTTGCCTAGAATTAATCTCAGCTCCTGCATTTAGTAATATTTTGATAATGTTCACATAGCCACCAGAAGCAGCCAGGCTTAGAGGTGTGTAATCAGAAACATTCCTGTGCTCTTTATTTGCCCCTCGAGCTAACAACAGCTCCACCACCTGAAAAGAAAAGAGGAAAAGTTGTGTTTTCTTCTTATGGTGAAACAATTTGCAAAGTGTGTATTTCTGATTTCTTTATTTTTCTGGTATATCGTATAAGAAAACAGAGGAAAGTCCTTCTTTTAATCCTTTGCACAAAATCAGCTTCAAATGATAGCAAGAGCTCTTACAAGCCAACAGAAAGCAGGCTTTTCAATTAAAATCCATTTTGGGAAAAAAAAAAAATCCATTTTGGAATTTGTTAAAATGGCACAGTGTGTTCATGAAAGACCAGGGTCTCAGATCTGTTGGATCTCAGTGTGTTGTTGTGCAATGCTATCTTAGCAATTAGCATTTCTCTGTTATTTCATCACATAGTGGTAAAACGGAATAAGATTTTTTCATTTATAATGATTTAAAAATATTTTTTTAAACTTATAATCAATAACAATGTTTAAAAACTTGGAATAAAAGTAATATTTATTTTTTCCCAATATTTTATGAAAAATTTTAAACATATGGAAAAGCTTAAGAAATTTACATATACTTGCTACCTAGATTTTACCATTAATATTCTACTACACTTACTTTATTACATCTTTCATCTGTCCATTTTCTGATGCATCTCATTTCAAAGTAAAATGGACACCTGCAATTTCCCTTAAGTGCATTAGCATGTGTATCATTATCTAGAATATTACTTGCTTTAAATTTTTGGGGGTAAAATATATAACTTACAACCAATGCACAAAACTTGGGTGTATATTCACTGACAAATGCATAAAACTAATTTAATTTATTTTTTTTTAATTTTAATACTTTGTTTTTAACGGTTATTTTTGAGAGAGAAGGCGTGAGCTGGGGAGAGGCAAAGAGTGGGGGGGGGACAGAAGATCTAAAGAGGACTCTGCACGGACAGGAGCAAGCCCAATGCAGGGCTCGAACTCACAAAACCTGAGTTCATGACCTGAGACAAAGTCAGACGCTCAACAGACTGAGCTACCCAGGGGCCCCTAATAATTTTTTTTTTTTTTTTTTTTTTAATGGACAAAGAGAAAGGGCATGAGTAGGAGAGGGACAGAGAGAGGGAGAGAGAGAATCTTGAGCCCTACATGGGCTCAATCTCACAACCATGAGATCATGACCTGAGGCAAAATCAAGAGTTAGACACTTGACTGAGCCACCTAGGCACCCCAAAACTAATGTAATTTAAATCCTGTTATTTATTCATGCCCCTTTCCCAGTCAATCTCACCTATAGACTAATTTCATCTATCTTAAATCCTCATATAGATGAAATCGGTGTTTGAAAGTCATATGCGGGTATTGCATACCATTCCATTATATGAATATACTATAGGTGATCTATTCTCCTACTGATGAACAGCTTTGCTGTCTCTAGTTTTTGGTAAATTTGAATAAAGTTGTTATGAACATTCTTCCAGAAATACATTTTCATTGCTCATGGGTTCCACCTAGTAGAATTTCTGGGTGTATGTTCAGTTTTATAAGAAATTGCCAGACTTTTTCCTAAAGTGGTTATACCAATTATACTCCCACCAATAATAAGTGAGTCCTGGTTGCTCCACATCCTTGGCAAAATTGGTATTGCCAGTCTTTATAATTTTAGCCATTCTAGTTGGGTGTGTGGTGGTAACCCACTGGGGTTTTAATTTACATTCCCTGATAGCTGAAAAACATTTACCCTTTATTTAAGTACTTATTGGCGTCTTTTGTCCATTATGCCATTTAATGCACAAAACAACTCTTTGACACAAGTGCTAGTATTTTCACCTTCATTTTACAAATGAGGCAGAGAAAAGTTAAGGACTGTCCAAGATCATAGCTCTTACCTTGCACTTAGTATTGTTTTTTCATTTTTTTTTTAACGTTTATTCATTTTTGAGAGACAGAGACAGAGCATGAGCGACGAAGGGGCAGAGAGAGGGAGACACAGACAGAATATGAAACAGCTTCCAGGCTCTGAGCTGTCAGCACAGAGCCCGACACAGGGCTCGAACTCACAAACTGCGAGATCCTGACCTGAGCTGAAGTCAGACGCTCTAACGACTGAGCCACCCAGGAGCCCCTACCTTGCACTTAGTATTAGTAAAATATCCTACAATATTAACTAGGAAATAACAAATAAATGTTAATGAACAGTGCTTTATCTTAACATACAAGCTAAAACTTTACTCATAGGAATAAAGCTATGACTAATTTTAGATTATGACTTTCTGTCCATCACTTTTTTGCTTTTAGAGCCAGAAACAGTAGGTGGCTTATGTGACAAGGTTATAAACACAAGACCAAAAAATGGTATTAGGCTAAATTTTACAGAGGCCCTTAAGCAAGAAAGTAGAAAACCCTAATCAAATTTCTAAAGTTATTAATTCCATTACACAAAGATAACTGAGCTTAGTTATCTCTCAAAGGGAATGGTCTATTCCCAGAAAGAAATAAATACTCAAAGATTATAGTATGCTATAGGCTTTAATACTGCTTTGAAAGGAAGGAAATCAACTGATTCTTTTTTGATGCAACACTGAAAAAATTGTTATTTTATGAAGCAAGTATTATTTCAAGCTATACAATGACTGAAAATTTCAGTTATATCAAAATTTTACCTTCATCATATTCCAAAACAGAACCATTTTCATTCCCAACTAAGTTTTTCAATTAAATGTTGTTATTAATTGCAAAATTTTCTGCCATACCATTTCAACTTGAGATTAATAGGAATCTCTACATTTTCTGATGCGGTGGAGACAATTTATCAAATTAAGTAGCTTATTTTTTCACTATTTACTTCCTATTATTTGGGTTAAAATCCTTTTAATATACCAATCACCTCTACTATGGAATGCAGGAAGGGAGACAATACAAATGTATTCACATTATCAACCAGAAGGAACAGCACAGTAGAGACACATTCTTTGTTGTCTCCTACGCAAAACATCTCTAGAAAGTGCGTCTAACTATCCACACACCTATAATCTATTCCAAATATAAAGGAGCAAAAATTATAAATTTAAAAATTATAAGTTGGCCAAAGCAACAATTGTATTAAAAAAAAAAAAAAAAAAAACTATTATCACTAGGCTCCAATTCTTTTTAATCCACAAGATAAAGGATCACTAATTCCTATCTTTCTATATACATGTACCATTTTATTAGATTTCCCATTCTTTCTGCACAAGAATTATTCTACCTCTTAAAAACCTTTATCTTCTGGTTTACTAAAAACTCCAGTGGGTTTAGCTGACTAGAGTTCAATATAACCTGATGTGTTATGACAGGCAAAGGGTGGGAGGTAGTTTGGTTTTGCACAAATAGGGAAGTAATAACCTACCACCTCCCTGGCCAGAGTAATTTTAGATAGAGTATTTCAGGAGGTATACTGACATAATGGATAGAACAGCCAGTTGAAGGATTTGGAAAAGATATCCTCAAACCAATAATCAAAAGAATAGGGTACACTTCAAATACAGAACAGGTAACTGGCAAATACAGCCTCAAATATCTGTACATATAAGAGAGTATAAACCTCTTTCAATTAATCAAAGAACAGAATTAAGAATAGTGGGGAAACTTAGGGAAGGCATAATTCAGGTTTGATAATTAGGAGAACTTTATAATAGGATGGCAAAAAAAAAAAAAAAAAAAAGTAAAAGATTTCTAAACTGAGTAAGACACTGACCTGGTTAACCCAGGGTACTTCCTAAATCTGAGATTCAACAACTCCCTAATTGAAAAGTTGTCAGTCCACAGAGACAGCACAACTGGCTAATCAAAATCCTTACAACTGGATTTAAAAAACAGATTTAAAACATTAGGTTGCCCAGCTGTTCGTTAAATGCCAGAAAACACACATGGGTGTAAAGCTATAACTTCTTGCGCCTATACCTGATCACACCAGCTGTTCTACTTTCCTTAAAAAAAAATGAAAAGATCATACAATCTTATCCGAGAACCTTTCTTCCAGATTTGAGGAGTGGGGGAAGATGAAAAGAACAACTAAAAACTGAATGCTCTTAATTCCCTACTAATCTTATACATAGAGAGCAAAAGAAGCTGAGCTTAAGTACCTTTCATGCTAGGTACTCTAGGATAGGAAAAGATGAATGATTATAGGCCCTGCTTATGAGTTTACAGATTTGATTGGGAATGCCTTAATCATTTCCTTAGCCTGAATGCAACACACAGGGATTCCTACGGCAGATACTACTTTCAGATGAACAGAATAATAAACATGATTTTTCTGACACGATAGCTTATGCTAACACTGATACTTGAAATTATTATCTATTAGCAAAAGGACAGTTACTGTGATACATCCAGATGCCAATCCTCTATTACCATCAAATCATAAAAGTTAAAACATATATTTGCTAAACAGATGGACAATTATTACAATGGAGAAAATGTTACCTCCTGCCTTCCCCCAGAGCAAGCCAAAGATAGCGGTGTGTCCTTGGTTCTCTCTGACTGGGCTTCAATGTCTGCACCATTGTCCAGCAATATTTCCACAACACCAACATGACCAGCTGTAGCAGCCAAGATAAGTGGAGTAAAACCTAAAGGAAAAATAATGATCTTCTCACTACATGCTAAGCAAAAGAACAATAGTGTTTTCCATTATATCTATCACAATAGGACTAGAAGCAGTATTTCTTCACAAAATACAAATATTCCAGAAAAAAAAAATTAACAGAAGTAAGCCCTACCTTTCTTGTCTCGGTGCTCAATACTAGCTCCTCTCTCTAGCAGTGTTTGTACCAGTTCCTCATGACCACCAGCACAGGCAAGTGTTAGCGCCGTATCATGATTACTTTCAGTCTATAAAAAAAATTATTTTTTGATTAGCTTATTAGATAATTTTCAAATGACAGCATCAATTATATAATATATACTTATACCAAATACAGATACAGATGTACCATTCTACTGTATCAAACATTCGGGTATTAAGTCGTTCTTTTTCCATCAGCGGCTAACGTGTGATTTTGTAAAGGTTACAAAATAACATTTGAACTTTATGGGCAATTCTTAAAGCAGGCATGAAGGAAAAAAAAGTATGATTTTCCAACCATATGCTATTTACAACTACATGATTAAATTAAACACTGTTGGACTCACTTTTACTTCTAGCCATTAATGGAGTAGCATAGACAACAGCACAGACAAGATTTGTTTTCCTATCTCAAAGAACCAAAAAAAAAAAAAGGGGGGGGGGAGGGGGCAAACTATTTGAAATGATGGTGTTTAGAAAGGCAGTGCATGGATGGCAGTGATCTCGGAGGACAGAAATGATTAACTCAACTTATTGCCTAGAGAGTTTCAAGGCTTCAGGGCAGACTGGGTACCCAAACACAGCCTGTCAATCTCCCTGAGTTGAAAAGGCAGAGTTTGGAGAGGTCAGGATGGCTGGAATTCATGGGGCAGACTACTAGAGAGGAAAGTACTACAAGAGTACTCTAGATTAGCAACACTAAGTGATGCTTTGCCTAGGAAACAATAAATGACAGTTAAGTTAAATGAATGACAACAGCTATACGGGATTACAGATTCAAAGACTATTTCTAATAAAACAAACGACTACATATATGAAATATATATTTATTATGTTTACATATTTATATAACATTTATTATATTTATGTAATAAATACAAAAAGAAACGGCATTTTCTCCCAGAAGGTCAATAACTCTAAAAACCAAACTCTGTCATAAAAAAAAGAATAACAAGAGACAAAAGGCAAAATCGATAGAGTCAAGAAATAAGAAAAAGCCTACTAGTCAGTGATGAAGAGGGAGACCGCAAAAGCTGCTCTGCAGAAGAGGCTGGCAGAGAGCAGAGCTACTGACTGCAGAGATCAGGGATGGCCACAAGGGAGAGATGCACCAACTACAACAATGAAGAAGGACATGAATACTTAAATGAGTGACCGCTCTGACTGTGTAATAGTATTTGATCTTCATTTCAGGTTTATAAGGAAGGAATTATTATGTTTGATTTCAGAAAAAAAGAGACAAAGCCTCAGAGAAATAACCTTCCAATGGTCACACAAGCTATAACTGATAAGGATCGGCTTAAAAAACCAAGGAGATCCTGGATATCAAAATCCTCCTTTCCCCATCATAAAGCAGTCCTACGGCATGGCCAATGGAGGTCAATATAATGTTAAGTCTCTCTGCCTTATATGCTCTCTCTGTTAGTGTACAGACCATTAGAAGAGTCAACTTTATGATGAAGAGTCCACTTTATGATGAAGTTTATTAGGTTTCTAAGAGTTTCTGGGGGTTAAAAGAGTAATTTAGGAAAGTGGTGCCAATTTTAAATAGAAACTGAACAAACAAAATTTGAAAAAGATCAGCATGGGAAATTTTAGTGGATTAGTAAAATATTGGTTTTTTCCCACATTATAAAACATCAGCTCAACTGACATTTATTAAGCACCTTTTATGTTCAAAGTACTCTGTTAGGTACTTCAGGGTTGACAAAGATAAATAAATACAGTCCCTGCTCACCAGGAGCTTAGTGATTACAGCAAAGGGAAAATTTAAGTTCAAACTATGAAAGAAATAAACAAGGTATTATGAGAGTTGAAGGAAAAATATTTAAAGCTAAGAAAAGAGGGCTTGTCAAATTCCTTGGGGAACTTAAGAGTGGGCAACTTCATTAATATCTTACGATAATCTTCTAAAGACAATAATGAAAGAATTTAAAGATTCTGAAGTGAGGTTTCCACCTTCCTAATACACACCTACACAATCCCCAAACGGTAAGAAACACTATCCTGATTTGTAATACCTCAAGAAACAAATTAACTGAAGCAAAAGTCTGGGTTAAAATTAACAACGATTGATAAGGCACAGAAAAAAAAATAGGTGTTTTCAAGATTACTAATCAAGGAAATAATGATAACAATATAGGTTGATGACTTTCTGAAAGGCAATGTATCACTAAAGTCATGTTATATTACACTGGCTAAGAAGTCACACACATTGTCATGTATCTATATCTAAGAGAAACCTGAAAGGGAGAGAGATGCCCAAAGCTTTGTTAAAAGCTCATTCAGGTCTACATTCTAAAGAAAATTTCCATTTAGCCTATGATACCATAAAATATACAATTTTGTATGTAACAGATGTTGTTATGATGACTCTATTCTTATAAAAATGCTAAAATTATATTCAATGTAAAAATATTATGTAAATTATCAACATGACTATTCAATTATGTAGGAATGAAAAATAAGAAGGAATCATAAGACAGATGCAATACTAACGGAAAAAGCAACTTTTAATGAGCTGGGATATAGGTGAAAAATATACCTGAACGGTCTGTAAAAATAAACAAAAAATAAAAAAGGAAACATATCTATTAATTATACCTACATAATTAAATTACTTTGAAAATTATTAGGACTTCAAGGGCTAAGCTTTTTTTAGACTTCCATAACCTTCATAGTCCCAAATCTCTCATTCTCTAAACATGTCAGAGGTAGCACATAAAATACAAAAAAGATTTAAAAAAAAAAAAAGCATTTTAGGAAGAATGAGAATTATCAGGGAATAATGACAATAATCAGTTAAATAATAAATAACTTGCTTAAAACTTCACATGAACAAGTAGAATGCATGCATTTGAAAGAAGAATGCTTTAATGGCAGCATACTGCATACCACTATTAACTCATTTTTCCTGGTCTCTTTAATATTTCTCATTAAATCATTGTGATGAAACTGTTCTCCATACTGTAAAACCAACAAGGGAAAAATATCCAAAAGATATTTATATTTATCCATTAAAGGCAAAACATAATTTTACATACTTTATAATTTCAGTCCTGACATTTAAGTTAAATTTAATGTCTACCCTCTTTAAAAGATAATCATGGATTTATGTTATTTCACAATATAAATACAGAAAATATTTAATTTACCAGTATTCAACTCTAACCTTCAACCAGATGTACTGTTTCATATAAAACCTATAGTTCTTAAAAGTTTCTACATGATTACTAATTTCTGTATCTAACAGTACCCAGATACAAATTTTGTTATGCCATTCCAGCAAAATAAAGATTAGAGCTACGTTATGAAAAAAGATACAGTAAAAGTCTCAAATAATTCCTTCAAACTATCATTTATTGATGTTTCCTAAAGTAAATGTTGATAACAGCACAGTATATGCTATTAAAATATATTAAATGTTATTATATATATTTTATATATAAATAAATTATATCTATAAATTATATATATAAGTAGATAGATATAACTTAATATAAATATATTAAAAGTATTCAGGAAAGGGGCACATGGCTGGCTTAGTCACTAGAGCATGCAACTCATGATCTTGGCGTCGTGAGTTCAAGCTTCATGATGGGCACAGAACTTACTTAAAACAAGACAAAACAAAACAAAAAAACCAAAACCAAAACCAAACAAAACGAATAAAAACAAATATATCCTGACAAACTTGATTCAGTAAAATCATTATGTGAGAGGTAGAGAGCCTGTGGCACATACTTACACACCAAAGGTAATTTTTAGTTATAGAATGTAAGATTTGGGGAACCTTATAAAGAGTGAAAACTCTCATCTTCAGCAGTCTTCAAGTTCCAGAAATTAAACATGATTCCTGTTCATCCTTGTTAAAAATATTAGTTTCTGCATATAATGATCAATTAAATGAGTTTAAAGTATGATCATGTGAAGACTCATTAGCATATTTTAAAAGACATTTATACGCTGAAGGTTTAAAAAAATTAACATTTGTTTTGTTTTTCTTTAAATTAAGAATTGACGTAAATATGCCCTATGGCCAAGGAAACATGCTGAAAAGATGCAAAGATGAAAGAAAGAAAAGATGCCATCTAGGTGGTGGACCTATTTTCTATAATCTAATTTACCAGGTTAATATAATTAAAATCAGTGTTCATACTTAAGATAAAAAGTTGAAAAGGAGGTAGCATAGTGCAGTGGTTAAGAGCATAGATTCTAGACCTAGATTGATGGGGTGGTTTGAAAGACGGCTCCACCATAAATTAGCTGTTGGGTGAATAGTTAGTATCTCTAAGCAGGAACTTTGTAAACTCTATGACAAGCAGTGTAACTCATGATAGACTATCCCAACTGAAAAACCTCAATATAGAGACCACATATTTAAGAAGAACACAATCTTTTTACATAAGCATGTCAACTACAATTAACATATTAGATTTTTTAATTTAAAAAAATTAGAAATATTTCTATGTAACTTCTTAGAAATTAACTTATAACACAGCAATAGCTGGTTGAGTAGTATAGTCAGGTAAAATTTCACCACCACTATAACAATTTCAAACTCAATAAAATCATGATCATATGAGGAATTTTTTCTGTGGCTATTTTATTCAAAAGAATTTTTTTAAAAATCCTTTTATATTTGGTGAGGTTTTTAGTTTTCCTTATGGATCAATTCTTAATTCCATATAAAAACTAGCAATTAGATCTCTGGTTAAAACATAACAGCTATAGGTTACAACATAACAGCCTCAGAGGGAAAAAAGCCTGGAGGAAAATAATGCAAATTCAATACCAAGTTCAACCCAGTTCTATATTGCTATATATTATTAAATATAAACCATGTGGTTCATAAATGAATATTTCATAGGTTTTTTAATTTGACAAAATTTAAAAAACATACTATAGAGTACGGTAGTTAAGGAGGGTGTCTTTGAAGTCAAACCCACCTAAGTATGACTCTCAACCCCATCACTTAGCTAAATGAACTGATCCTCAGCGATATGTTTAATCTCTCTCTTAGCCTTGGTTTCTTCATCAGGAAAATGGTTATTTAAAAGTAGTTACTTCATATATGTGGTCTGAAACTCAGACAATTCCTTAAAATAGCCCTGACAACTTTAAGTGCTTAAAAAAAAAAAGTACATATAACTTAACATTTGGAAAGCAAGTAAGAATAGAAATGTTAATTCCTTTTTCACAGTATTACCAAGAAACATTTTAATGAAAAGGAAGCATTATTTTCTTAAACATTCTAAAAAATTTTATTTATTTATTTTGAGAGAGAGACAGAGTGAGTGAGCAGGAATCCTAAGCAGGCTCTGCACTGTCAGCCTGGAGCCCGAGTGGGGCTCGAACTCACAAACCATGAGATCGTGACTTGAGCTGAAATCAAGAGTCGGATGCTCAACCAACTGAGCCACCCTGAAGCCCCAGAAGCTTTATTTTCAATAGGTTGAGAGTACAGACCCTTAATGGTAACACACACACACACACACACACACACACACACACACACTTTAGGCAATTCAGGGTTACAAAGAACTGATCATTTACAAAATAAAAAGTTTTATTATGTATACTGCCACCTTCACCCATGTCATGCCTTCCCCACCCCAGATATATATTTTTTTAATTAAAAAAAATTTTTTTTTAATTTTTATTTTAAGTAGGCTCCATGTCCAAGTGGGGCTTGAACTCACGATCCTGAGAGTAAGAGTCATGTGCTCTACCAGCTGAGCTAGCCAGGGACTCCCCAACCCCAGGTAAAAATCAAAATACAAAACTAAATAAACCAAACAGTTCTCAGTACTGAATAAGGCCATATACCCTTTACCTTATTCAGCAGTCTTCTAAGCGAGGCCTTATCTTAAGCTTTTTTCCAGGACAAAACACAAGCTATCCTCCCCTCTCCAACTTCACTCTGACCTGAGATTTCATGGTAAACTAATTTTCTAATTGGGTTTTTTGTTTTGTTTTGTTTTGACTTAGTCCTAAGACACAGACAGTCACTACATGTTTTAGTTGGCGAGATCAGAACTTTCAAAGACAATATAAATGCAATTAAGTATAGACGATACATAAATGGAAGAATCTTTTATGTGTAACCCATCATAAATTGGAAGCATAGCTTCTAATTTAAGATTAGAAGAAAATACATACTAATTATAAATAAGTTATTTCTTTTAACAACCTCTTCTAGACTACAGTTAAAAAAAAAGTTACTGATGACCTTGAAAACCAGACCATCACATAATTATCAGTAATAATCTGTATTTGGTATTTTATTTTTTAAAATGTGGATTCGCATTCCTAACTGTGGCTCAGATCTCTGGCTGGAGACAAAACAGTCTAAGATGACTTAAGTCTAAGATGATTAATGTTTTTACTGATGATATAATTTTAGTTAAAAACCATCCATCCTGAATTTAGAGCTTACCTGTGCATCAATATCAATGGCAGGGTAGATAGGAAGCATGGCTGAAGGAGAGATGATAGGACTTGGAGTTGGAGTCTGAGGTTGGGAAATGGAAGCAGCGATACTGTGTGTAGGAGTGTTTGACATTGCAGATGCTCTTCCACTGACTGCTGTTGAACAAAATAACTGCACTTAATATGGATGAAACATTGTTAGGTAACAGTAAGAAATAATTATTAGAAAATATTTAAAGACTTCTTAAAACAAAAGGTCTATAGGTAAACTGTCACAGCACTAATAACCCACTTTTCTGGTTATTTCTGACTTGGGATAACAATCTAAAAATAAAAAGTATATTGAGAATAACCCATTTTCTAAATAATAATCCATGTGAAAACCAAATTCCTCTCTTACAGTATGTATTCATAAAACCTCAATTCAAAATAACCCTGAAAACAAAAATATTCTTATGAATTAAAATTGAATATAAATGCAAATGGATAGTTGTCCATTATAGCTTCTTTTTTTTTTTTTTCATTATAGCTTCTTAATCAGAAAACGAATAAAAGGTAAAACAGTCAAGTTCAGACGGAGGAAAGTGTGAGTTTTAACCTGCCAATGTCACACCTTATATTCCAATGAAAGTAATATCACTGGGGAGAACCTCACTATAGAATCATTTAAAACACTTCCTACTCTTTTACTAACTGCAGACTGGGGGATGGTAACTTTCTGAATGGTAGTCCTCAGTAGGACCGTATAGTAAAATATAAAAATTTGATCCTCACACAGAAATATAGTTTCCCACATGTAGAATTATTCTGAGGGGGTTAAAATGTCCACCAGTCAAACCAGCAATCACACTGACGAGGACAAAATTAAAAGATTAAGGTAGAAATAAATGTATGCACAATCATCCTTCAAATATAGATTATTGTTAGTTCTAAGTATAATTTTTCCATGATATTATTTTCACCAAAATATGCAAATTAATAAGGGGCTAATTAGATCAGTACTTGAGGTGGGAGGACTCCAGAAGTGGTGGCAACTGAGGGTATTTATATTCCCTCATGGATTCACTTCTGGAGCTGATATGTGAACACCAACCCTTTTTCCCCCCTATTAAAAATGCTATAGCACTGAAGTGTGGGCATAAATCTTTGAATGGTCAACAGTAGCGTGGATGTGTGTTACCAACATACTTATCAACTACATCAGACAGAAAACAATCATGATTCACAACTGGATCTGAAACCAGGCAAAAGAGGTTATGATCCTGCCAAGAATAAAACTGAAATTGACCTTATTATAACAATTATAAACATGATTGTCAAGTAAGAAATCTATTTTACATGAAATCCTTAGTTCAGGCACAAACATACACTATACATTATAGCAACACACATTCTATGATTATACATTTTTAAGTCCACTTAAAAGCTAAAGAAAAAACAAAGAAAGGAAACAAAACAAAACAAAACAAAACACTGTTTGAATCCTTAGGGATCCAGATAAATAGAAAAGGGCATGTACTAATATATTAAATTGATCATCTAATGACCTTGATATTGTTATTCCATATTGATAGTTTTATGTTAAAAAAATCAAGTTAATTTAAATGTACACATTCTAGATATAAAATCTCAAAACCATATAAAATCTATGGCTCTTAAAACAGATTCCATAATCTCCTCTGATTTGACTGATTTTCACAAATAAAAATGCTAAATACAAAAATCAGCTTAAATAGAATGAACACCAATCTGTCCAAAGAACTGATTTTTATTTCACAATAGTAAAAAAAATCTAAGCTTTACTATTAAATGACTATGTTATTTACATTTTAACTGGAATAAGTTCTTTTAAAGAACACACTAAAATTAGTTTTCTTATTTTGGGTCAAATTGCTTGTTCTTGCCACCTCATCTAAAAGGAGAGGAAACACCAATTCCCTCCTTTCATTTCATTTCATTTCGGGTAGTTATGAAATTGGTTTATTAGAACTAAATACCTGCCTGTCACTCAATCATTCCCTACAGTTAAAAGTAACAACTTATAAATATGCAGGTACCTGAAGGAACTCTGGTATAGATCTTTACATGTGGTACTTCATTTTAGGGTCTGATTTTAGAGAAGGAGCACCAGATGCTCTAGAAAAGTTTTAACATTAGGCAAGGAAAGAAAGAACTTGAGAGCACAGCAAAGGCAAGGTGTTAAGACTGGCTAAATAAGGAACTGATTTTGCTCTGACAAGGATGGAGAACAGGCAAGACAGAAGATTTGGGTCAGCCAAGTACTACAGAAAATGATACTGAATCTTACAAGAGGAGTCTAATAAACTGGAATAAAGAACAAGTTTATTTAGGTTCTTTAAAGAAAAAGAAGAGGTTATGCTTAAGTGGGGAAGGAATACGGCACCTAATGAGGTTACAAAATATTAAGAAACCCAAAGAAAGAAATGGAAATGATCATTAGTCAACTGAAAGAACAAATACTACCAAAGAAGTTGTCTAAAGAAAAAAGTCGTAGAAGTGAGTGCATTAGTATATGTGTATGTTTATGCATTTGCACATGCATGATGACAGGGATGGACTGCAGGTAAGTGGTTGGATGTTTTTAATCCTGCTCTTCCGTCTGGTCATCTCTCCTCTCTCCATATAAATGGGCATAATAAAGAGAAAGAGTATTTTTATAATGGGAAGTATTTATCCTATTTCCTAAAAACTTGTGTGCTTTTGAAATTTTTTTTATATGAAAACACCTGGAACACAAAGGCAGAATTTAATTGTTTTTGTTTGGTAAACCAATTAACAGAAAAACTACTTTACAAACCTCTGATAATTCTGATCAGCATAAAAACTGTACAACTGGCAAATCAAGGTTGATAACTATGCCCAAGAACATCATGTAAATTCTGATAGCATATCAAAAAAAAAATTTTTTTTAAGTATTCCCTGGTAGGAATGTCCATTCTTCATTTAAATAACTTGATACATTTTTTGGTAGTTCAACCAACATAATAGAAAGAAGACCATTATGACCTAGATTAATGGCCACGTAAGTAACACCAAATTTGGGACTTTTGGCTACTGTGCTCCAATCTTCATAAGATACCAATGTTTCTTTAATTGTATTCCCAATTATTATAACCAGCTAATGGTGATTAATAGTAATTTTCAAATCTATAGAAAAATTTTATGTACAATTTTCATAAGATACTAACATTTCTTTAATTGCAATCCCAATTATTGCAAGCAGCTAATGGTGATTAATAGTAATTTTCAAATATATAGAAATATTTTATATTTATCACTATAAGAATCTTCACAGTTCTTACTAATGATTATTAGACTATTGCACCCTCTAAGATTAGCAAAGAATTTCATTCCACATATTGTTGCTGGGGTGATACTAAAAGAGAACTAGGAAACTTTAGTGCAATTTGTAGGAACAAAATCTGTCTCATTAGCTGGTGTCTTAATTTCTGAATGTTAGCTAAATATCTCAACACTATACAATTTAATTTTCTTTTATGTTTTTGAAAGATGAAAGATAAATTATATATAACCTCATCATACTATATAATGCTGCCAAAACAGTTTCAAAATTAGAAAAACTTAATCATATAGAAGTATAGAACAAAGAATAAAAAAAGGGGGAAGAGAACAGATAAATACTATCAAATTTCAACTACTTGCTGCCTTTTTCTCTTTTTCTTCCTTTTCAAATTTTCTTTTTTATCTTTTTCTTAAATCAAGAAAATTATCCTTCGCAGTATAGCATTCTTATGGCTTATAAAATCCTGTAGAATCTCATTCTACTACTTTGTTACAGAACTCACAAAAAGTAAGTACCAAAAACTAGAATCATTAAAACAACCTTCTAAAATATTTCTTCTTGCAATGAAACTAATTATAATGGAATATAATTTCTCTGGCTACACACTGAAAGATATATCATTTATGATACTGTCAGGGGACCACAACTTCCCATAATACAATTAGAAAGAGACTACACATTAACATTCACAGGGGATAAAATCACTGACATACAATCAAACCCTATTTGGTTTGGTACTTTATTATCGTTGTAAAAGTGTTTAATTTTTTTTTTTTTTTTAATATCCATCAGGTTTGAAGTCTGATCCATTAGGATATAAAGTATTTCTGTTCACAAATAAGCTTCCTGATGTGTCCTACTAGTTTTGCACTTCAACTTCTATCAATTTCCCAGTTTAATGGTGTGAATACAGAAGCACAAAAGCCAAAATTCAATCTTAGTATTCTGAACTTAAAGAGAAAAAACAAAATCAAAAACAAAAACTCAAACATCAACCCCACTACTGAAAAAACCTAGATCCCCAGCCTACCCAGCTAAGCCAAAAAGTTTCAGTCACTTGTATTGCATGAGCTAATCTTTAATTCGACCTGTATCCGTCTGAGAACTTCTGAGATTGAACTAATACTTCTAAGGATATACATGGGTCAAGAGTCCAAAAATAGTTCTCAAGTTGGGTAATGGCAAAAAATTCTGGCACACTCTTACTCGCCTTAAGCAAATCATATTTGATACCTGCTCATAACAATATAAACCCACCTGCCATGATGTCATCCAGCGTGTCATTGAGGGTCTGAGCAGGGCTGGCTACCATTAACCCTTGTTGTGTTTCTGTCAGAATTCCTTGCCCCAGCCCTGCCAACTGTGCTTGGCCCAGTACTGGCTGTCCAACTATCACTCCTTGCAGTTCTGTAAGATTTGCGATGGACCCTGGAGGCAAGGGACCTGCCGCCAGAGGCAAAGCTTGAGGCATGGCCAGAGGCTGGATTGGTGCAAAACCCATCTGAGCAGCAGTCTGCTGAGGTTCATCTTTAAGCAAAACGGGATCCACTTGCTGTAACCGTGCATAGTCTCCCTCGGAAAGCTGTTCTCCAACCCCAACAGGAGTTAGCAGTCCCAGATGTTGGCAAGACTGTTGCTGCTGCTGCTGAAGTTGAATTCTTTGAGCTTTAACCTCTAGATACTGCTTTTTTAGCTGCTGCTGAGTTTTCAGTTGTAACTCTCGTTCTACTTTCTGTAGCTCCTCCAAAATCTTTTGTTTCTTCTGAATTTGTTCCTCCCTTGTTTTGTTCAGCTCCTCGATCTTCTCCTTGGTAAGTTGGTCAGCGTGAGCCAGTTCCAAGGACTGCAGCTGTGCATTCTTTTCTATGGCTTCTTTTATCCTCTGTTCCAGTTCTGTTAACTTTCCCTGAGCCTCTTCTACAATGCTCTCTGGAGACTGATTGGTGATGTAACCCTGTACATCCTGGCTGTTTGCTGGCAAATGGCTGCTGGACTTTTGTTTAGAAGCAGCTGTGTGAAAAAGAAACCCCCTCAGAAGTGCACATGAATGGCATCCTCATTACAGAGTTACTGTTGGGAGGTTTAGTGCCAACAGTTATGCACCAAGTTATCATATCCACAGAAGGTGAAAATGCACTGTTAAGAAGTTTAAAAACAAATCCACCTTCTTTATCATAAATATAAAATGTATGTATTTTATGTGCATAGAGAAATCTCTGGGAAATTAATTTTAAAAATATCACATGGCTAAAATTAGACAATAGAGGGATGCAGGTCTGTGAGATCTAAGTGGTGCAATTAAAGTAAAATCTAAGGCTATGTGTAGATACTTCATCTGGTCATAGAGATGTAAAAACTTATCATCAGAACAGAAAAATAACGCTAGATTATTAAGATGTAAGGAAAACTTAGACCTCTAAGTCAAGGTTTTTCCACATTTGATAGTCTATGTCTTTTAAACACACACACATACACACAAAGAGTACCCAAACCACTGAGAAGTACTGGGAAATCTAAATCCAGCTAAAATTTGTCTTTGTTGGGGGACTACCATCTTCAAGACTGATAAAGGCAAGATATAAATTCACATATTCACACAGCTACCTGGCCAGTAGAGATTTGGGATTCAGTTTCCCTGGAAGAAAAGATGCTGGACTACGCCATCCACTGTATCTTCTGACAGCCAGGTGAATAAACAGATCTGGCTATGGGTACAGCAATCAGTTGTTTGCTACACCAACTGAAAAAGGTGCCAAGGCTCTAGACTGGTAGTAGTGACTGTAAAGAGCTGGTGGAAATACTTAGTATTCTTGTTGGTAAAATAATATAGGTAGCTAAAAACCAAAAAATTAAAACCACATTGGTTCTTCAGGTGAAACTTTTTAAAAAGAAAAACTGATTCAAACTGGTAGCTGTAATGTTTTGGGACATGACTTAAAACATGCATGGTGTAACATCCACAAGTCAAATATGGACCTCAGAGTTCTAGAGAAACAAACAAGCATATCTGAAGTAACTTTCAATTATTGACTGAGAAAGGTAGCCCAGATATAAAATCTACATTAAACCAGTTACTCTAAAATATAGTTTAATTTTGATCTAACTTGTTCATTTTATGCCTTAGATCACTACAGAAATTTAAGTAATTTACAAAAATGTCATCCAACTATACCCAGCCTAACAGTTTAACACGAATAGAAATGACCAGTTATTACAAGAAATGGTGGATAATCAGAACTGCATCAGAGATGAGCATCTGAATTTCTCCTGCTAATGCTGACAATTCTAGCATAAATCAATGCTATTAACTATCTTCTCTCACAGTAACATGCCTTTTTCACTAGTAAAAAAAATTTTTAATTATGTCAACTTAGTAACATTCACCTTTTGTGGAAAAATAATTATAAATGGCTAGGTTTTTTGGTAATCTTATCATTTTTACCTGGATAACATGTACAAAACAGTCTTCAGAAGTATAACTGACCTTTATTCCTGATGGGAAGAGTAGTGGCAACATTGGCAGGTGGTTTGTCAGGCTCCTGAGGTGGGACAACCATGGGCAGTGCTTGAACTGGTACACGAGGAGCCTAAGACAAAGGAAACTGATTATATCTCTGCTTTTCCTACACACTCCATTAAATAACATGCTTTAAGAATAAGTTATAAAGACTTCTTCAAAATATTTGTAATATGGTATTAATCTCAGACACTGATATATTTACTTAAAATATGTTGTTGCCAAATTATTCTCCACAACACTTTTTTAATGCACTTTGAATTCAAATGGTTATTCTTGCCATAGTAAGAAAACAAAGCAAAATCACATCAATCTACAATCTGAATATTAAACCAGATTATATCATTAACCATTTCAACTGCATACCTATAAAGAGAACTACATATTATAACAAAGTATAGTCAGATCTGTTTAAACTGAAACTATGAGCCAAAGGAGGATAAAGAAGATATGATATAAAATGTTTTCATTTTGAATCTTACCCTATTTAAATCGTGGGATGGGGGGGTTAACTGAGTGACATCTGGTGGAGGGGCCGAAAGCAAATTATTAGGATAGTCCAAAAGATAGCAAACAACACTCGTATGGCCACCTTTTGCTGCTTCTATCAACATAGTTGAGCCATCCTAAGAGTGGACACAGAAAGGGAAAAATAAAAAAAAAAAAAATAAGTTAACTTATAGAACCGTTAAGGATGATAAAGCTAACAGGCCCTAGCAATTCAAATCTTAGGTTTAGTAAAGAACACTTTCCTCTAATAAAACAGAAGAAAATGAATATGTTTAGAATGCCATTATAAATCGAACTGGTAGATGATATTTTCTAATGTTCAAGAGTGAAGAATTAATTCACAATGCTACCCGAAACATTTGAGTTACATACTTTTAAACGATGAGTAGGATCTGCCCCATGAGCCAAAAGTAGTTCCACCACTGCCAGATGACCCCCTGCACAAGCCAGGGACAGTACAGTATGGTCATTATTAGCTGTGGTTCTATTCACATTCGCTCCTAAAACAGACAAGACATGGGAAATCATGTTAGGAGATTGAGGTTTCTTAAATTATGGTAAATTTCAAAATCATAAAGAATAGAGAGAATAGCATAATGAATATCCATATACCCATTACCCAGCTTCAATGATTATAAACACACAGCCAATCTCATTTCACATAAACCCATTATCAATTCTCCTCTCCCATCTTGAATTACTCTAAAGCAAATCCCAAACATGACATAATTTCATCCGTGAATATTTTAGTACGCACTGGTAGAAGATAACAATAAATGTATATATTACTCCTAATGTAATTAGTTTTAAAAAAGTAAAACAAAATTTTAACTACATTTTAAGTCCTTCTCTAGGTATGTAGAGAATTACCAGGGAATAGAAAGTAATATCTGGGAAATTATCTTTCACTGGGAAATATCTGAGCTTCTTTCACTGGGAAATACCTGAGCATGAAAACAGGTACACTGCCCCTCCAATATGAATTCATCTCTGATTTAGACAGTGTGCTAGGCAATGCAGGAAATGGATATAAAATAGCAGAAAGAAAATGGAATCTGATTAATTAAAATTTATCAAAGAGAGAGGATTGTGATTATATAAATAATTCCATTCTTGAAAATACTATGGTATAAACATACATCACAAATAAGTGTTCAAATTGCCTGAAGTAATTTGACCAGTAACTGATTTCTGACTTAGTTTCTTTTGCTATTATTAACAATTACAAACTTGAGATTTCTTTAGTATTTTTGCTAAGAAGGAAATGGTATATATTGCCATTTTAATTGTACATGGCTTGTATAGTCTTTCTTTTATCAATGTTGAATCAACAGTAAAATCTTTCATATCCTATACTTAAGGATATGATGAAATCTGTGGGGCGCCTGGGTGGTTCAGTCAGTTAAGCATCTGCCTCTTACTTTTGGCTCAGTTCATGATCTCAGGTTTTGTGGCATCAATCCCTGCATAGGGCGCTGTGCTGACAGCGTGGAGCCTGCTTGGGATTCTCTGTCTCCCTTTCTCTTTGCCCCTGCCCCTGTCACACAAGTGTGTGTATGCTCTCCTCTCAAAAATAAATAAATAAACATTAAAAAAAAAAAGTATGATGAATTCTGCATACAAAACTATTTCAACTTGAACTTACACAGTAAACACCTCACAAATAATTTAAAGGAAGTAATAATATGATACGTTAGTCATTTAAAATGGTTTTTGATATTCAAAGTAGAATTACTGACCATAGATGAAAATCTTCCATGCATTTTGGTTTTTATCACACTTCAGTTTTGAATACTTTTTATACCGTATTTATGACCATTTCTCTATATTTTACAAAGAAGGAAACTTAGGCCCAAGGATATGTAGAGTAGAAAAGTGATTTGCCTTAAAGTAATTCAGTGGCATAAGAATCCAGGTTTCAGGATACATTATTACATAAGCAGAACAGACTTTAAGTTATCTAAACCCTCAAAATTTTACATAGAGAAATTTTTCTTTATGTAAGTGTTCCTTCACAAGGATGGTACTCAGTATGACAATCCTTCATAGTTTGGGACTATGGAACTGTTTGGAGATGCTCTATGCACTGAGGATGTTTATCAACCACCCACTCATAAAATCTCAGTAGCATCCCTCCACCAGTCATACCCAAAAATTGTCCTTTACCTCTCAATCTCTAAATATCCAAGGGCAGGGAATAGACACCTTTGGGGAAAAAATACTGCTTACCCAAACCTACCTTTACTAATTAAGAACTGAACAGTACAAACATGACCAGCTCTTGCAGCTTTCATTAAAGGAGTCCTTCCACCTTCAGATTCATGTTCCTATGTAAAAAACACAGACTTAATTGATATTTAATTGCTAGTGTACAGTTATTCTTTTTCATGAAAATAAAAAGGAAAAGAACTGGACTAATTTCTAAGTCTAAAGATATTAAATATCATGCTTTGAAATGAAATAAATTTAAGGAATACATTTTTAAATTTAAAACTCAAATTAGAAACATGTTCTACAGATGTAATTTAAGAACTGAAATTATATTCATGTGATTGTGACACCTTCATCTAAATCCATCTGGGTAATTTTTCCTTCTCTCTCTCTCTACCAAAAGGACTGTGGAACTTGACCAGTGAATGGCACTCTAGCACATCCTTCTCCAATCAGCATTATCCCCATCTACTCCAAGTGATTTTCCTTTTGTAACCTTGCATCCTACCTGTATGAATTTCTGCAAGTACATCATTCCCTTTCTTTATGGACCTCCCATTAAAACCACATTATCTTATATGAAAACAACAAGGCTAGTGACTTAATATCTCAAAAACCACCAATTACAACGTCTTACTAGAGATTTCTGGGTCTCAAAAAATGGAGAATCTATTGCCTTCTTCTTATTGCTGGGTAATGAGAACACTTGGAGAAATTTCCCAAGTTATATTTTAGAATATAAAGATTTGAGTTATAATACATATAATATATATATTTTTTAACACTCACATCTGATGAACAACTTTTGAGTCTTGTCTTAAGCCACACACTAAGTTGTTTGAATTGCAATTAACTAAGCAAGATACATTGCTGTATGTTTCACAGTCACTGTGGTAAACACTGGAAAGCTCAAAATCTAATCTTGAAGAAATAGGCACACAACTAACTAGAGTATAATATGTGCCATGAGGGCTTCAAGAGCTGTACTAACATACACAGAACTGAAAGAGACCACAATAGTAATCCAGTTCCACTCTTCTCCTTCCATGAATGAGGAAAGAGAAGTTAAAGTTGGCAAAACTAGTTAATGGAGGAGTCTGTTTCTGCTTGCCTGTGAATTTTTGTCATAAACTACGAACTTCTACAAGAACACACACTTGCTTGTTAATCTCAGCCCCATGAACATATGGGTACTTAAGTTTTAACTACCTTTTCATGTCTCACTTCTACTTCCTCACACGTGAAACTGGAAGACTATTTTCCCCACACACGTTTGCTTTTCCTTTCCCATCAGGCTGTCCTCACACTATTTTTTCCAACAGGAATATCTCTTTTGTCACATCACCATATCCACCTTTCTAAACCTTAATGTAATATCTCAGATGATGTCTTTACGTCTTCTGAGCTTCTTTATTGTCTGTACTTTTGCTGTGACATCTCTTCATAATCCACCCTACAATAAACTCAGTATTTCATCCTTCTTACTAAGTTGTAAGTTGAGGAGTATTAAATACTTATATTCTAAAAATAGCTAAGTACCTAAGAAAAACTTTGTATTAATGTACCTAATACAAAATTTCCCTTTTATGGGGGACAAGGGGAAATAGATTGTATGACCCCACTAACAAGAAAAAAAAAACAGACACCAAAGAGTGTAGGAAAAAACAATGACCAAATGAGAGAAAAAATAGCAAAAAGGCCAACAGAATATTAAAAGAAATACCTTTTATCTGTAATCTCCACTGAACTTTTAATTAATTTGTCTTGGTTTTAAGTATTAGGATTTAAAAAGTGACATAGTTTACCAGATCTGCTCCTGCTTGAAGTAGGACATCTGCTACATCAGTATGACCATTCTCACAGGCATATGTTAGTGCTGTATCCCCTGTTGCTGTTGTTGCATGAACATTAGCTCCTGTAGTAATATTAAACAATACAGAGACTTAATAAAAGAATTGTAAGACATAAATGATGGACACAGAAATTTCTAAATAAGCCATATGTCTTCAAATTAGACAAAATAGTCATCCATTTCTAGAAATAAAGAAGACTGTCAGCATCTTTAAAAGCAAAAAATAAAAAAATCAGAAATAGATTATTGCTTGAAATTAAAGCTACAGATACTTCAAACAGTAATAAGGTAAATTAGTTATAAAGTTACCACAACTTTTTACCACATTTTTAAACACACAATCAGTGTATCATAACATCAGAAAAAAGTTACTTGCATTATAACATTTTTACTTGGATAAATCATGTAAAAAACTCTTTCCAAATGCAAAAATGCCTACCTGCAGCTAATAAGTATTTAACTAACTCCAAATGACCCTCTTGAGCAGCTTCCATTAAAGGGGTAGAACACCCTAGTTCTATATCAGCTCCTGCCTTTATTAGAAAGTCTGCCACTTCCAGAAAGCCTCCACAGCAAGCCAGAGTCAAGGCAGTTTCTTGAGTTTCTTCTGTCTGTGCATTGATATTTGCTCCTAGAATGAAAATTCTAATTATTTTAAGGAACTCACTAACTTATTCCAGAGATAAGCAAAACATGATTGTTTCCTAATAAACTATACTTCAAAAATAAACATTTATATTATTTTACTAAATATAGTGCTTCTCCCCTACTGAGAGGCAGTACGAATAAAGAAAAAGTTATTAAAAATACATCCACGAGTCTACATTTGATGCACACAGCTGGAGTAAGATTTATTCAGCCAGAAGGCACATAAGTGTGCCTATATATCTATATCTACAGATACAGATATATAAACTTTCACAGCAACCCTACAGAAGACTAAATTCAGGCACAGAAGGTTAGAAACTTGTGATTCAAACCTAAGAAGTGTGCTACAATACCTCTGCTTTTAAAGTTATAGCCAATATGTTTTTTTTAATGTTCCACTCCTCTTAAATTTGTCCAAACAAAAACCTTACTACTAAAAGAGATATAAAACTTGGCTACAAATATATAGAGATAGGAGATTACTTCTAAACTGAATATGGCTTAATACCGCAAAGTAACCATTTCACTTTTCTCAAAAGAAAAGTCTACTGTGTGCCGATTCTTTTACAGCTTCTTATAAATACATTCTTACGTTCTCCTCAAGTTCATCCTTATGGTAGGATTTCCCATACTGTGTCCCATGAAACCCTAGATATATCAAATATTTATTAATAGGTATCCTGCCCCAAGAGAAATTCTCTCAATATACCACTTTGAGAAATGTCAAATCTCATATATGCCTCTACATAATCTACACCCCTACCTCACCCCCAGTTCTCTGCTTGTATTCACAAAGCACACGATGCCTGAAAAGTTCTATATTAAAGCAGTCTATTTGATTTTGTTTAGCACAGTATGGAACCTATTTTCAAAGCAAATACGTTGTTTTTGTGACAACGTCTTGTTACATATCTACTAGAAAGAGAAAATACAGAAACCCAGTTTTGTACTATTATAATGTTATGTTTTACACATTTATGCTTTACTGTTTTCACTGGTATGGTTACCTTGGCCTAGAAGTAATGCCACCATTTCTTCATGTCCTTCACGAGCTGCCTCCATCAGTGGTGTATAACCTTCATCATTGACTTCTTCCAGGCTAGCTCCTCTTTCAATAAGTAAAGCCGCAAGTTCCACATGCCCACCACATGCAGCCAAAGTCAATGGTGACTCAAATGAATCAGCAGGCATGTTCACTTGGGCACCACTGTCAAGAAGTAACCTAGCTACTTCAACATGGCCATCCTAATTACAATGCAATTAAAAAAATTAAATCAGCACCATTAAAAACAATTGTTAAAAATATGAAGATTTCTCAATTACTGTACAATGAAGGTTTACTGACAGTCAAATAAGAATAATAAATCTACATTTAGCAGATGAGAAATCAAGTATTAATTAAGACCTATCTGTATTTCTGTGGCATAGATGGGGAAATAGAGGTTGAGGCTATGAAACATGTAGAAAAATAATACCTTCCTTCAATGAAGAAGCTTATTAACCATTAGGGGAAAAAAAGACATTAAGTACATGAAACAAAAGACTACTATGAAATAACATCAGCACCTCATGGTATATACTTAAATGCTAACTAGATAAAGTTTAGAAAGGGAAAGTACAATTTTTGTCGAAACCTTAAAGAGAAGCAAACTTTTGATTAGGCAGGAAAAAAATTGGCAGTATTTTTTGGAGAAGGTAGCGAATTGTAGATAATGTGTTAGGGGAAAGGGAACACAATATGTAGATGGTACTTCCTTTTGTTTTTCAACATTTAAATGCCAGTAAAAATTAAAAGAGAAAGGAGTTCTCTCTATCTTCTGTCCCCTTTGCTGGTCTCCCTTTCCAACAGCTTTCCTAACTACTGGCAACTCCAAGACACTCTAAATTTTTTTTTTAACCTCTAATATAAATTTTCCTTCTATATATTACCTCACAGACATTTCATCTTTTTTTGTACACATCACACCCATTTTTACCTCTGTGCTTGCCATGTTACATAACTTTAATGCCCCATTACAATGGTTACTTTGCCTTCCTTCGGCTCAGAATTTTCTACCTCCATATATAGTCAACTCCTACATTTCTTTTAAAGTCCAGTTTAAAACCCCATTCTCTTAGCAAGCTTTGAAATGTCGCCACTACTAATATCTTTCATCTACTTATAACACTTCCAGTACGTACTGATTAAGTCTACAAAATGCTCTATTTTAATTTCTTAATCTATATACTTTCTAATCTAGTGGTGGTCACAAGGATGTTTTAAGTTCCTTATCATGGGGATATTACTGATGTGTTTTATATGCATTATACCATTTAATCCTCACAACAACCCGAGAGAAGGATATTATCCTAATTTTAACAGATGGAAACTTAAGACCTTGAAAGAAAACTCGTGTTTCTTCAAAGGATAATTTACTAAAGGAAATATTAGCATGACAATAAAGAAAACAAAGATAACTCAGGTTTTAATTAGTTACCTAATATTTTTAAAAAATAGTAATTAAAATTTAACATCCTTTCAATAATCATTCTCTGAAGGGAAGTTGAGATAAGAAACTTAAATTCATTTGGTGCCTTTTTCCATCTTTGGCATGTTTTTCTCGTAAATCTGTCTACAATGTTATTCTGATCCATTTCTATGCCACAAATCATATACTGAGATACAAAAGTTTAAGAGGACTATTATTACCTGTTCTTAAGTACAAACTCTAAAAATAGAGTTCTTACAAAAGGAATTAAAAGCTCAGAAAACACCATTCATATAGGGGGAATTATGTTACACAAATAACACTCTAATTTCAAATTTTTCAGAAGTTACATTTTTGGTTTGATGTATTTGCTATGCTTAGTATTATATGCATACTTGTGGTTTATATTCTTCTTAATATCCTTGATCAATTTTTTAAATAGTTGCTTTTTGTCCCAACTATGTAAAACCAGCATAGTTATGGGAGACTAGGAAAATAAAAGTAGTTCTGTAAAGCTCCAGAAAGCATCTTTAGTAGAAGTTAATATTGTACAACTGGCTCTGAACACTGGTCACAATTCAGATAGCTGAGGTTCTGTTCTACAATAAATCTATAATAAACAAATCTTTGAACTCAAGAATAAGGTCCCCAACATACGCTAGCACTGTCTTTATGAAATATACAGATACATTTCATGTATGTATTTCACCAGTCTTACCATGCAAGCCTCCATTAGAGCAGTGTGCATTTCATCTGTTTTATGCTCTTGATCTGCCCCTGCTTCCAAAAGAAATCGCACCATCTCTAGGTGTCCTAAACCAAAATGTGTAAGATTATTATAAGATATTTTATTATTCCAAAAAATGTAAGAAAAAGTTACAGTATTTTAAAAAGTTATATTTAACTTATAGCAATAAATTTATAAGTATAACACTAAAGTCAGCTACAAGCCACCCTCAACTGTCACACATAAATTATACAAGTGATTCTTGCTCTTCTACTTTTTACCCTGTTGCCGCTACTACAACCCCAATGCAACTGAGCAAAGATGTCACTGAAATCTAAAACCCCAAATATCCCTTCTATAACCTTTTCTAAGAGCTGAGGCATGCTCTATTTATTTATGGTATGGAACAAATTAGCTTTTGTGAATTAGTTGCCTGGGATAATAATAATTGAAGTTATTTCTATGAGGAAATGTGTTTTAAGTTTCAATTACTAACTCACAGACTTTTTAAGAACAATCTGCCTGTAAATTGGGAACTGTATATATAAAAAAATATTTTCGAAACCACACCATTTAGTTTACACTTATGCATTTATTTAGATATCATACACACACACATACATATATGTGTACATAATATATACATACACACACACACTCTTACCCTTGTATTTACATTTATGTAGTTTCAAATAAACCATATGCTTCAGTTCAAATAAAGACATCTTACGAGTAGTTAAAAAGACAAGAACTTCAGACACTATGCAAGTAACGATAGAAAAATGACTTAATTTTTTTCCAATATTGTTTGTTAAGAGTTGCAGTCAATGCTCAATCAGGACCAAGGGGAAGGAGCAGATGGTAAAATCATAAACAATTAAAACTAACTTCAATAAGTAACTTAGCATCTGCCGTATTTTGTTTTTGCTACCTACCTCCCTCCCTTTCCTCTCTGTCATTCTCCCTTCCCAAAGATCCACATCAACGTTCAGTCTCAGCCTGAGTTCTATCCCTTCCGCATCTTCTCCTTGTCAATCTATGTCCTAGAAGACCTCACCCAAAATTAGAGGAAAGGGAGAGGGTCCATGGTTCCTTGTAAGTAGCAGAGATGTTCTCCACCAGCTCAGTTCTATATCCAGCTTCTAATTAAAGCCTGCAAGCCCCAACCTCAGACGCCCCTTGGAAAGCAGGGTGGGGCTATAAGCAAAGGAGAGAGGGAAGAGTAGTTATATGTAGCCCGGTCTCAAAGCTCTTCTGGCCAGCTGGGACTAAGTGGTAAAAACAGCCAGTTCCGGGTTCAAAAGTATTTGTGAAGAGGGGAGAGAGCCACCCAATCAATCAGCCTGTCCTGGAGAGGCTGTCCCAAGGCTTAATTCCTCTCCTCCCAATGAACATAAGCCTCTGCCTAATTACCAAACAGTACTAGGGAAGTAAGGGATCTCAGCTGTGTTTCCTAACCATCCTTACCTGAAGCTCTGTTAACACCAATCAAAAGCACTTTAGATAGAGCATATTTTCACATTTAACTTATATTTTAGTCATGTATGTATTTAAGGGTTATTTTAACCAGTGTTTGTAAAGGAAATTTTTCCAGATGACCTTACACAACCTTGGCCACTCTAAAATAGAATGAAACAAAACAACACCAGAGCCAGTACTAGGGTAGGGCAATCAAGGGCCTAGGTGTAAAATTTAAGGAAGTGTTCTCTCACAAGCTTGGTGGGTGAAGTGATTCAGCCATTGAGAGGAAGTGCCTCCTTGAACTCTGTACCTTGCCTTGTAAGTGCTGTTTCTTGACACCTAATGGTCAAGATTATCACTTATTTTATGACACAAAGATGACACAGCTGCAGATGGCATGAAAGCAGACATAAAATTTGGTTTTTAAAAAGTTCCTTAGTTAATAGCCATTTATCTGTCAAAAAGGTAGACTTTGAGAAGTATTGGCTCTGTGGTTATCTTTTTTAGAATCTAGAATCTAGAGCATTAACTAGCTGAAGACCAAGACACTTTCCAGACAATTGTCTTGCCCTCTCAAAGGAGGGTATGTTTCTGTATTACCAGTATTTTCAGGTTGATTGACATCATTTAAAATATCACATACCCCTTTTATAGTCACATATACATATACATATACAAAGGTATGGGTACGTGTTTTTCTCACTTTCAACCAGCTCTTCCTTCTAACTTTATGAAATGTATTGACGATACTCTAGAATTGTTCTTTAGAATTCAAACTCTCTTCACACCACTTTTCATTTCTCAAATCTCCTCTAGTCTCTTCAATTTTTCTTTCTTCTTAGTATCATGAGAAATAGCTTAAGAACATTCCTATTAATGGATCATCCTAGCTACTTTGATTGTATTTACGTTTAAATTTATAGGCTAAATACTTCTGGAGTCAATAGGATTCTTTCGTGTGAACCATGAAAAATATTCTGACACAAAAACCATTAAAAAGTACAGTGCATAATTAAAATTAAATAACTGTTTCTGATAAAACAACTGAATCATGTAACAGTCATTTTTCATTGACATATATTTATAATATTAAGTCTATATTTTAAAATTTTACATATTAAACTCTGAAACACTTTAAACCCTTTTAGGTTAATTACATACCATATTCTATTGCCACCTCTTAATTTGCTTTTTAATTTAAAAACTCTATTATATAAAATAACTGTCATCTCATGTACTTAAAAACTTTGTTTTAAAAAAATGTTTTATACCGTACCTTTGTAACAAGCTAATGTAAGGGCACTCTCTTTAAATTCATTGGAATGCGTATTAATGCCAGCCCCATTTTCTAGCAGCAATCTGGCTACTTCCACATGTCCAGCACTTCCAGCTTCCATAAGAGGAGTATGACCATTTTCATTATGGTCCTCAATACTAGCACCGGATTCCAAGAGCACCTTTACAACATCTACATAGCCTCCAGCACAAGCGTATGTAAGTGCTGTATTGCCTATTTTAAGAAAAACAAAAAGACATTAACATAAAATATCAAAATAAAAGATCCTAATTTAGTTAGCATCAGGAAGAAAACTGAAATGGGAGACTATAATTTTAATAAATTTAGAAAATATATATCATTCCTTTCCCATTGCCTTTTATCTTACTGAAATCAACTCCCAATTCTTTCCATTTAGTATCAGGGTCAAATATATATGGAAAATAGACACACTTAATACGACTGTAGAGTTATCAAAGAACTGAGCAATTCTGAAACTAACTTTTCATATAAAAAAGTTATGTTCATTGTAACCTTAATTGGAGAAATGTTTCAGAAGCTTTATTGTGGGAGGATAATTATTCATCATATATAGGTACATCTCATACTGTTCCTTTTAATTATACATATTTGATTTCCTACAAATTAAATTATCAGTTAAGTGATCAAAGCTACATAATTTCAAAAACATTCCTTCTTGATGATAAAAATCTCCTGTGTTACAGGGGGAAAAAATAAACCTTCTGGGTAAAATAATGATTTCTAAACCCCTTCCAACCAGAACCTGTAAGATCATAAAAATTCTTTCAATTATTTAACAAATTTGAAAATCCTGCATGAAGATGCACAAAATATATTTTCATTTAATTTTTAGAAGTTTTATATAAATCCATCCATGCCCAAGTTTGAAGAAAAAAATAAAGTTAGTTTAAACTAAAGTCATGTCCATTGTAGGACACAATATTTTCATAATTTTTTTTTTTCTATAGGCCACAATTTAGTAACAGTAGACAATGATAGACCTGCCTTTTGTTCCATATCCTTCTTGTTTTCCCTATCTTCCCTTCCTTTCTTCCCTGAAAAATAGGAAACCTGGATTGAAGAACTATAGCCCATTTCCAAGAGGGTAGTCCTTCTAACTGGGCCAGTGTTTAATTTAATCTAAAAGAACCTCAAAAGGCCAAGTAATCATCCTCAGACACAAAAGAGAAACTTTATTCAAAATATTTCTATACTTTAAATCTAATGCATACACTTAGGAAACTGTGCAGTACTTCATAATTAGAGCACTGCAAAAGCTGTACTAATGATGATTTTCATGTGACATAGTTATTACCAAAAGGTGCTAATATTTAACAAAACTGAAAGAAGAAACATGAATAACCTGTTGAAGACTGTGCATTGACATCGGCTTTATGAGCTAGCAGCAACTTCACAATTTTGACATGTCCTCCATTAGCAGCAGCCATTAAAGGTGTAATGTCACCTTTGATTCCCCTATCTTCCACATTTGCATGCATTGCCAACAAAACCTTATGAAAGAAAAAGTTTAAATGATATTAGGAAACAATATATTCATCAAAACATGTGGAACATTTTTACGTTAACACCTACCTAGTGATTTATAGTCAGAGCCCATAACCACAACATGTATCTAACAAAAATTTGTTGAAATGAGCCTAATGGTTGAGTTTATTTTATTATTTCTTGTCTAAGTAGGCCAGATTAAAAAACAAAAACAAAAACAGCCCATGTGCTTTATTTTGATACTACAAACCTGTGCAAGCTCATAGTATCCAGCAGAACAAGCTAAACAAAGGAGGCTCTCCCCTTCCTCAGTGTGCTCATTTACGCTCCGCCCTTCAATGAGTAACTTTCGCACAGCATTTACATCTCCTTCTGAACAGGCTTCTGCCAAACTGCGGCTATTAGGGAAGAATATTATAACATCAGCATATAAAAATGTTAAAAATTACACACCATAAGTATTGGTTTTTGAGGTTAATCTGGACAGTCGTGCTAAACAAGAATGATCACTTCAATATGATCCATAAGAAACAGAAAATTGAAAATGACTCAGTTCACTAAAATCTACTCATAAAATTCACTGAATTAGAATTATCAACATTATAAGATGTTTATAGCTATGCACTGAAGTACAAAGTCCACTTTACTATCACTGGAAAAAACCCAAAATTCTAAAACATAAAATTTATGGAAAATCACATGAACAAAATACAGGTAATAATTATACTTCCTTTTTGCTTGATCATGAGAAAACTTATATAAAAGTTAATAAAGATGTATTTAATAAAACAGGTAAAACTTATACTAATTATAAAGGTCTACTTGAATCCTTCCATCAATTAAAGGGAGATCAGACAGGAAAGTTACAAGCATATAATTTTGAGTAAAATATGAATAAACGATAAGGAAATTCTTTTTTGAAGTATTTACTTATGTATCATATGTAGTCGAAATCTGAAAAATACCCAGGCGAGGCAAATGCTAAATTCAAGCAAAAGGAAAGTAGAAAAAGTGGAACAACAGAAAATTAGACTGAGAGTAAAGTGTTTGCCCTATAAACTTCCCAAAATAATTCCAACTATGGACATTTCTAAAAAATTCTCTCTATTTTTGGATAAAATCCATCCGAAGAAAAACACTAAATCCAGTGCTCTTAATTAACATTCTCTTTACTTCAAATATAAGTCAATTCTTATATCATCCTTTTCAAGGTCCTGTCACTTCTGGTACTGAAGTCATCCATGGAACCTCTTTTCTATACCTTTATTATTACTGCCACCCAGATTCAAGAACATCATGTTTAGCCTGGATTAATGGCAAAGTCTCCTAAACAGTCTCCCTGCTGTTACCTTTGTTTTCCTTCAGACTCTTTCAACATGGCAGCCTGAGTGAGAGATCTTGTTTAAAGGAAAGTATATCATGGCATTCCTCTGTTCAGAATCCTCCGTTTGGCTTCTGATCTCACACTAAAAGCCAAAGTACTTACAAGATCTGTCCAGTGGTAGGGTCTCACACTCCTACTTTTTACCTCTCTGGTTTCATCACCTATTCATCACTCTTATTCTTTCCACTTTAGCCACACTGATTGGCTTTCCTGCTTTTCATAAAAAATGCTAATTAAGCTCCAACTCTAAGATACCTGTATTTGCTGTTCCTCTGGCAAGACGTCTCAGACACAGCTCACACCCTTACCAATTTCAGGTCTTTGCTAAAATGCCACCTTTTAAGGGAGGATCTCCTTGACTACTCTTAAAAATGCACCATGACTTCCAACCCCAAACATTGCCCTGGCACTTTCCCATTCAATTTTTCCCCATAGTTCTCATCATCGTGTGCATGTTACATATTTTACTTACTTGTTAACTGTATTGTCCCCTTACCTACATCAATGTCTTGAACAACACTTAGTGTCCTTGTCTCGTAATTTCCCATTTTAAAGGACACTAACAGTCCTCAGACCCCGTGTTCTCTATTACCTTTAAACAAATGTAAGACAAATCCTTCCTACGAGACATTTCTGTGTAAGAACATCTTTTCTCTCTTTCACATGGACTCTTATATTTGCTTTCTTCCTCAGGCACACACACACCCTACGCTACTATCCCATTCAGGCTTGCATTCAGACATTTCCATATGTGTATGCTAGCTTTAAAACAAGCTTATAGGGGGGCGCCTGGGTGGCGCAGTCGGTTGAGTGTCCGACTTCAGCCAGGTCACGATCTCGCGGTCCGTGAGTTCGAGCCCCGCGTCGGGCTCTGGGCTGATGGCTCAGAGCCTGGAGCCTGTTTCCGATTCTGTGTCTCCCTCTCTCTCTGCCCCTCCCCCGTTCATGCTCTGTCTCTCTCTGTCCCAAAAATAAATAAACGTTGAAAAAAAAAAAAAAAAAAAAACAAGCTTATAGGAATTACTGTAGCAACAGTTCAAATTTCAAACTTATGAGATCTGGCACATGGCACCACACTTAACTAATAAAATCTAGCATATAATATCAATGCACTCCACTATATTTCTCAAGCTTTGCTGAATAAATGATTGTCACAAACATGCTCTGTTCTTCTAATATACTCAATGCCAAAGAATCAGTGACTTTTTATTTTTCTGTTCTATTTCCTGCTTGAACTAGCCTTAATATTCTCTTCAAGGTGCTTTTAACTTTCTTTCTTGACAGTCTAAACAGGCACCATATTTAAGAGAATATCAATAATATTACAGGGTAGTAAAACTGTTAATTAAGAAACAGAACTTGAAGTTAACAAAAGAAAGAGGGTCAATCTATGAGAAGAACAGTAAATTAATAAAAACACAAAAATCTAAACCAATGAAGATGAATACAAAGCCAAGAGAAACAGCAAATTTTCTTGTTAATACTATACAGCTTCTTTTTCATGCTCTTAAAAGATGTTACATAAAAACACTATTATACAAAGACAATCCTTTTTTTTTTTTTTTTTTTTTTTTAAAGAGACAGTGGGTACAAGTGAGCAAGGGGCAGAGAGAGAAAGTGAATCCCAGGAGAAGAGTTGGGGAGGGATGGCAGAGAGAAGTGGGACTCACCAAAGTGGGGCTCAAGCTCACCTGACATGGGACTCAAACTCATGAACCCTGAGATCACGACCTGAGCCAAAGTCAGATGCTTAATGACTGAGCCACCCAGGTGCCCCAAAAGACAATCCTTAAATGCTATTTTTTACACTCTAAACCCATATATAAAAGAATACTCCCATTTTCTCAACTGGTTAAAGGCAACTGCTAAAATAAATAAAATGGCTTCATTTTAATTAAAGGAAAACAAGCCTCTGAGTAATCAAAAAAATGTAACATATTAATTCTTTTCCATTTGCTTCCTTAAAGCTTATATCCATTTTTCATATATTATCCATAATTGGTTTTATATATGAGATGGTATGATTTTTATTGAGTGAGATCACCAGAAAAACTTAAAATAGCAAAGTCACAAAATATTCACTGAGCCGTAACTATAAAGTACTATAGAAAAGAAATTGTAGGGGATACAAAAATAAAATCCCTGGGACTCACTTACATTCAGATTATGGGAACTAGATCCATGATATTTCTTGAACATTCATAAAACAAATAAATTAAAACCTTGCTATTTAAAATGGTCAGAACAAGGGCGCCTGGGTGGCTCAGTCGGTTGAGCATCTGACTTCGGCTGAAGTCATTATCTTGCGGTCTGTGAGTTAGAGCCCCACATCAGGCTCTGTGCTGACAGCTCAGAGCCTGGAGCCGCTTCTGATTCTGTGTCTCCCTCGCTCTCTGCCCCTCCCCCACCCATGTTCTGTCTCTCTCTGTCTCAGAAATAAACAAACATTAAAAAAAAAATTTTTTTTTAAATAAAATAAAATGGTCAGAACAATGCACATGAACTAGAAATGGCATGACTAATTAGAAAGCATTTATTTCTTTGTCACCAAAACATTAACAGACAACAAAATCTATTAAATAAGCAAAAGCTCTTTTATAACATATTGGCTAAGAAGTCAGTCTTGCATCACTGGTGTCTGAGCTTTGCCACTTGTCAGCTATTTGATCTTGATTAAGTTATTTGCTTCCCTTGAGCTTTTCATGAGTAAAATGAGAGTAAAAACAAAATCCATTGCTTTAGGGCTTTATGTGAGTAAAAACGAGATATCACAAAAAGTATTTCACATATACTTTCATGCCATGCACAAAATAAAAGCTCAGTCAACATTAGCTACTTTTAAGAAAACGTTTTTATATCAATCACAGAGAAAATGTTCTTACTTGTCCGACTGCCCTGCATTCGCTGTGCTTTCAGCTCTCATCCGGGTAAGTGCAGCAGCAGCTTCATCCAACGCACAACTAACAGACGACGTCAACCTCCGAAGCACTTCAGGATCTGCAAAGGCTTTACCATCAGCCGTAGATAATTTGCCTATTCCTATTATATTATTTTCACACCAATATGGACACACCCAAAAGGAGAAACAAAGAAAAGGCAAGTTACTTAACTCTATACATGTTAGCAAACAACCTTCAAATGTTACACTTGACATATATATTGTCTGCCTGGAATCTTTTGGGAAATCACTGTTCTCCAATTCTCTAATAATCTTATTCCTTCCATGTGGTCTGTAAGTGCTTGACCCTGTGACTCTCTGGTGCCAGAAATGGGTCTTTGGACTATGCTGGAACAACTAGGAGTCCTCACTCAGACTTTTGCATTGGTTTGGTAGGACCTATATGTTCAAAGGTTACTAAATTGCTAAGATGTGAGTGATGAGCTATTTGGCCACTTTCATGACTACAGAGAAAAAAAGACCACACAAAATACGTCAATTAGAGTAGAGGAGGGCAGAAAAATATAAAGAAAACAGTTCTGATAACGTTATTTTAGTGCCAGGAATCAGGACAATCCCCATACTTTCGGTAGATCCCCACTTTTGCTTAAGACTGTTTAGGTGGCTTACTACCACTTGTGACCAAAAATGGCCTAACAAGACATAATAGGCCATACATACAAAAGATAACCTATATATAAGCACCTATTTATTTCAAATTACATCTATAACTTATTACATGTACTCAAAATCATATTTAAAAATCATGCAGAACACCAAAAGAAAACAAATTCAAAAGCAGAACTGGTTAGTAACCACCTGCATGAATATAATTTACTGCTTTTCCAGATATCACTACAAAGCAAATTTATCTTTAACCTTTATTATTCTAACTCAGTGGTGCTTAATCCAGGCTGCCCATCTCAGCGGAGCTTTTCAAAAATACAGATGCTAAGCTCTCCTCCATCTAAAGATGTATTAAGTAAGAGGTGGGGCCTAGGCATACATATATTTTTAAAGTGCCAAGATTCTAATGCACAGCCAGGATTAAAAACATCTGCTCCAACTTGAAGATAAACACCTAGATATTTTGGATCACTGCTCCTCAACATGTGGTACATGGACAAAAAGCATTGCTGTCATTTGGGAGCATGTTAGAACTGCAGAATTTTGGGCCCGAAGATTTACTCATCCAAAACCTGCATTTTTAAAAAAAGATCCCCAACCAATTCAGAGGCACAGTAAAGTTCAAGAAGCACTATCACAGGTTTTAAAGCAAACTAATTAACTAAGACATCAATCCAAAAAAAACCACTCAAATGGTAATAATAAACATATCCTTTCACATTGGAAGGGCTTAATAACATCATATAAGTTTGTGTTTAAAGTTCACAAAAATTGGGGTGCCTGGGTGGCTTAGTCAGTTGAGCATCTGACTTCGGCTTAGGTCATGATCTCACGGTTCATGAGTTCCAGCCCCACGTCGGGCTCTGTGATGACAGCTCAGAGCCTGGAGACTGCTTCACATTCTGTGTCTCCCTCTCTCATTGCCCCTCCCATGCTCACACTGTCTCTCTCTCTCAAAAATGAAAATAAACATTTAATAAATTAAAAAATAATAATAAAGTTTACAAAAGTTTATACTTAGCTCCTTTTCTTTCTGAAAAATCCAAGATATCAAATACTACATCTTATAGAACCAAAAATAATTCTGGCAGGAAACCTTTATGTTTTTAGATATAACAAATGGTCAGAGCAATCAAATTTGGTATGTGTTACAATCAAGATGTGCAAGGAATAAAGACAGTCTCAGTCTGATAAAACTGATACCTACTATATAATTTGTGTCACTAAAAATAAAATCCAACCATAGTCTGAATCTGCTATAGTAGTATTTATTAAGATATTTATGATTAGTTAAGTATCCTGACACTATAGAAACCAAAGCCACAGAGGCATTTTCACATGAGACAATAGCTCCAATTTTTTAGCCAATTCAGATCAGTTATATAACAATTATTTGTCAATAACAGCAAGAGAACTAGGGAAGAGGATATATCTGGATTAGTAGAAAGTAACCACTGCCTTAAAAAGAAAGAACAGTGAAAACAAAATATTCCATATTAAATTTTTATCTTCTCATATCTTCATAAGTAAAGATAACCATTTTAGTAAATATAACTAGGTAGGAAGTAACCTAAGATATAAATGGTAACGCTTCAAATAACACACTGATTGAAAATGAATTCATTGTAGTTACTCTGGATTATGATGATCCTTTTTTTACTCGTCTTATCCAGTTATTAAATATTAATCAATGAAGATCAAAAATCAGAAAAGATGTGGTCAAATGATTCTTTCCCAATTCTAACATTTAATCAACTGAACAACAGAACCATGTCACTTGTGACCAAAAATGTCCTAATAAGACAGTATAGGTTACATAAAATACAGAAGAGAAAAAGTACATTGAAAAATTACCTACATTTCTGATTTTAAGATAATTATTTTCTCTTTTTTCCCTAAGACTTACTCAACCTAATTCCCACTTATGAAGACAAAAAAAAGAGGAGAAGTAATGGACTTAGCAGAACAGAATAAACAGAAACATAGATATCAAAAGAGAAACAAGGTGATCAGCCCATCAGGACTTAGGAAGTACAGGTCCCAGATACAGGGGTAAGGCTTGGGTCATTATACAGAGAGACTAGCTGAACACTGTGAGAAGCAGTCAAACACTCAAAGTCTCCATTCCCAAACAGCACAGCCAGATGATTGTTCTCTATAGAAACCAACCAGAAAGGCCCAGGATTAGTAGTCATTAGATACAGATAAGAAAGAGACGTTACACTAAATGGAAATGAAGATTAAATAAGTGTATGCATGTCAAACAGTGAGATCCTCAGCCTCTTCCCACTCTAAGCTCCCAAAATTCAGGTAGCCAGGTTTATCATTCACCAGACAAAAACTGGTAAATGTCTCTGTCAAGAAATTGAAAAACCCCAGAGAAAACACTTAAAGATACTGACATTTGGGGAGTTCTCAAAGAAATGAAAGGGTCTCTACCAAGTCACTGTGTACTGGAAATTCTACAATGTTCCCAAGATTACCCAGCTCTGGTGAACTCACTCTGTGAACTCACAGTCTTGGGACTGTGGATTTGATAGCTTTTATCCCCATGATTAGGTTACATAATGTGGCACAGTTGACCTAAAGACAGGAATATTATCTGAGTGAGACTGACCTTATCACATGAGCCCATGAAAAACAAAGCTTTTCTAGGCTAGCTGGAGAAAGGGAAATCAGAGATTCTTACCATTAGAAGGATTCTACTCTGCTGGCATGAAGATGGACTGGGCCACATGTTAAAGAATGAGGGCCACCTCAAGAAGGTAAGAGCAGCCCCAGCTGACAGTCCACAGGAAATCAGGATCTCAGTCCTACAACTCCTACCAACAACAATAAGCCTGAAAGCAGATTTTCTCCTACAGCCTATAGATGAGAACTCTACTCATCAGCAGATACCTTGATTTCAGCCCCTGAGACTCTGGGCAAGAAAATCTAGCCACACTGTGTGCCCATATGTCTTATTTACAGAAACTAAGGAATAGTAAATGTCATGCCACTATGTTTAGAATAAACTGTTGTGCTGTAATAGTAAACCAATTATATAATATATATCATTTACAATATATAATAAATACTGCAGAGTGAAACCCACCAGTTGACAAAAAAAAAACAAAAACAAAAAACAAAAAAACAGACTTTTTTTTGTAGAAAATCCGAAATGTAAAGGGCAGCCAAAATATTCAAAATGTGAGCAAAGTTTAAATGCCGAAAATTCTAATGATATGGAGAAGGAAGACAAAGAAAAAGTTGCAGAGATAGCAGACTACTATAAATAAGTGTGGCATTAACTTTCAGAACTGCAACACCAGAAATTAGGAGACAATGGAGTAATAATTTCAATAGTCTGAAAGTTATTTTTACACTAGAATTCTATACGTAGTCAAACTATCAATTATGAGGACAGCATCAAAGGCACTGTCAGGCAGAATCAAAAACTCTCATTTTTCAGGCATACTTTCTCAGGATACTTAAACCATGATCAATCTCTACACCATGAAAAATGAAACCACAAGAGTGGTTCTGTGATACACAGGAAATACATACACCATGAATGACTGTTCATGCCAAAGCCAAAATGAATTTGAATCTGGTCAAATATCTGGATCTGAATTCCGATTTACAGGAAATACAACATGCACAAGTGCCATAAAATGAGTCAAATAAAATCTATTTATTCAACAAATAAGTAGAGGGGGAAAAAAGAGGAAGAAGGAACCTGTTAACAATTAAGAACTCAAATTAACTTGAAACTTTAACATGAAAAACACGTATAATTTTACATACAAAAATATGTAAATATGAAATAGGAGAAGGAGACTAAGAGTACACTTATCATGATGATCACTATGTATAGAATTGCTGAATCACTGTATTGTATACCTGAAACTAATATAACACTACATGTTACCTATACTGGAATTTAAAAACTTATACAAAAAATGAAAAATTTGTTTGGATCCTAATTTAAATAAACCAACTAAAAAAGACCATTATGAAACAAGTGGGGAAATCGAAACACTGACAGGGTATTTGGCAATAATGATGGAATTAGTATTATTTTTTTCTTTATATGCAATGGTATTTGGTTATTTTTTTTTAAGGTCTTAATTTGCAGTATATACTGAAGTATTTATATATGAAATTATATAATGCTTAGTTTGCTTTAAATTAACATGGAGGGGAGGGGTAGGGAATCTCAGCAGGGTGGTAACAAATTAAGATGAAACAAGACTGTCCAAGCACTGATGGCTGTTTAAGCTGGATGATGGGTATTCCCTCTGGGTTTATATGTAAAATATTTCATTTAAAAAAAGAAATAAAGGAGAAAGGGAGACGAGAAGAGGAGGAAGGAAGGGAGGGAGGGGGGGAGGCTAGCTACTGTAGAAAAAACAGGGAAAAAATGGTAATAAATACAGAAATGAGAAAATGAGGCAACTATTAGTATCCTATGAAAAGGAACTCTTCCTCCATTAGTAGTAACTCCTTTCATCAGCTGAAATCTACTTTCATGTAGCATTTTTCAATCTGGTTCTGCCTCTTGGGAGCACAAAAACAAAAACAAATATCCCTCTTATATTCAACCTGAGGTTTCCCATCTTCAGGACAAACATTCTCTTTTCCTCTTACGACACATTTTCAAATAATTTCACAATTCTCATTTCTCTCACATAAACTCCCAGAGCAACACCAAATTTCTGGCAAATGCTAACATTCTGTATCAACTATTCTGTACAAATAGTTTTCTATCTTCCAGAACAGAACCTTGCATGTGCCCCTACTATCTTTTCATTTGTATTTGGTCAAGATCCCTTTAATAATCCATTCTATAATTTTACTCAGGATAGAAATCAAATTTAACCATGAGTGCTTCAAATATTTAGATGCTGTGTTACAAGATATTTATTGAAAGGATTACCAAATAGTAGTAGGTTGGTTTTATGCTATATAATAAAGTAGCAATTTGCATGTACTGCATGTACACTGTATAGCAAATCAGGATGCTAAAAAAATGATCAATTAATGTTCACAATATATTTATACACACTTTAGAAAAATTAAAGTGGAGGGAAATCTGGTTATTTATGGTTATTTAAAATGATCATAGAGGGGCGCCTGGGTGGCTCATTCAGTTAAGCATCTGACTTTGGCTCAGGTCATGAGATCATGGTTTGTGGGTTCAAGCCCCATGTCAGGCTCTGTGCTGACAGCTCAGAGCCTGGAGCCTGCTTCAGATTGTGTGTCTCCCTCTCTCTCTGCCTCTCCTCCGCTCATGCTATCTCTCAAAAACGAATAAATGTAAAAAAAAAAATTTTTTTTAAATCACAGAGATTTAGAATTTCTTTTCCTTTATATTTTATATATATGGTGCCAAATCTTTGACTATGTATATAATCTCTAATTAAAACACTGCTCTTATGGGGTGCCTGGGTGGTGGCTCAGTCGGTTGAGCGTCCAACTTCAGCTCAGGTCATGATCTCACGGTTTGTGGGTTCGAGCCCCATGTCGGGCTCTGGGTTGACAGCTTAGAGCCTGAAGCCTGCTTCAGATTGTGTCTCCTTCTCTCTCTCTGCCCCTCCCCTGCTCATGCTTTGTCTCTGTCTCTCAAAAATAAATAAATGTTAAAAAAAAAAAAAATTAAAAAAAAAAAAAAGTTGCATGTTCTAATGACTGAGCCAGCCAGGTGCCCCTAATCATAGTAGTTTTTATTAGATTTATATGTAACTTTGGAAAATTAGATAGATTAATTACATATGTAAAGTCTGCAGACCTACCTGCAGCTTCTAGTAAAGCTTCCAGTCTGGCTTGTGTTTCTGGATCTACTGTCCTGAGGTCTGCACCATCAGCAGTACCTGACAAGAGCAACTTGGAAGCCGTTTCCAGCATTGGATTTTCCAAATCATCCTGATCCAAAATGAAAGACTCCACCTAGAAAACAAACACAAAAAAAAAAAAAAAAAAAAAAAAAAAAAAAAAGGAAGGAAGGAATGAAGGAAGGGAGAAATGAAAGGAGAAAGGGAAGTGGTAAGAGAAGTAAATAGAAGAAAAAGGAAGAAGAGAGAAAAAATATATTTTAATGTAAATATCATGATAAATACAATCCTAAATAAATTCAAGCGATAGATAAGCCCACTGTTTAAAGGAGAAATTACATTTGTAGAAGAACTTAAGAATGTGCTACTTATATGCAGGTCTCTCTTTTTTTTTTTTTAACTAAAATTAGGTATTCTTTTCTATTTTAATTTAATGGGGCAAGAGTGAGATACGGGGAGCTATGAGGACTTAGACTGTGAAACCTCTGACTTTAGTAGAGGACCTAAATCAGCTGTTCTTAAATGTTTTGTTCTAAGGACCCCTTTACACACTTATAAAGTACTGCACTCTCAAAAACTTCAGAGAAGGATTAAATATATTAATATTCACCTACAATATCAAAAAAAAATCACATTTGTTAATATCACCACTGGTTTTATCAGAAAAGTTTTTAAGTACTATAAAGCCCAGGCAAATACAATTTAAAATTCCAAGTTGTGCTTAAAAGCTTAATCTTATCATTGGCAACAAATACTGCCAAAAGTTTTCCTTAAAGTGACAAGCTCATTTCCATCATTTCTGATGAGAACATTTGCCAAATACCCAAGTTTGGTAAGTGTACTGTGTCCATCAGTTATATTTTCTAGTAAAAATGGCATTTCGTGAAAATAAGAATGGCTAATTCTCCTCACATCTCAAAAAACAACAACAACAACAACAACAACAACAACAAAAACACAGAAGTGCTTTATGTGTACCTCCCATTTTGTCACAAACAATTATATTAAAAGGACATGTATTCAAAGGTGCAAATTTCACAAAACTAATATTTATTGCTTTCCCCAGATTATTTCTAAGGTGAAATTGGCTTTTTTTGTTAACTGTGAGTACACAGAAGAATAAACGACACTAGTACAATTTTATGCCATTTTGCCTTGACTACAGTCCAGCAGTTTTACCTACCACTGCTTTTGCATCATCAGTGCAAATGTCAATACAGTAAAAGAAGCAAGTAACATCTCAGTATTGTTATGAAATAGTTTTGACCTCTTTGATATCCTGAAATGGTCTCTGGGACCCTGAGGGACTATGGACCCACTGAGAACCAGTAATATACTAACATATACCAAATTCAATTTTTTTAAATGTAAAGAATTAGAATATAGCAAACACCTAAAACATGGGGAAGCCTTGTGATCTCCCTTACCATTCTGCTACTTACAAGTAAGTACTGAGCTATATTCTCCTGTTTGCTGATAAAAAGTTGATAATTACTATACAAAATATCAGTAATTTACATATTTATTTCACAAATCTAAAGTACTTCTAACTAATAACTAAAATAGAAATTAATAATCTAGAACACAATTATGCTCATGCCTACTATCTAAATGTAAGAAATATGAAAAAACCATAAGCAATAAATTTTTAGCCATTATAACATCAGAAACTGATGATCAGAAACTGATCTTTAAAAATCATCTATCTAATAACCAGGAATAACTGCTATATTTAACCAACACATATTTAATACTGAATGTTAATCTGGGAGGAAATAATATGTTTCTCCCCAAACTTCCATTAGATTAACATAGTTTAGCATGATTTCAGATTTCTAATGCTTCAAATACAAATAGACACTGAATACTCTGAAAATAATCTCTGTAAATATTTGAAAAATTTCACAAAATTTTGCAGTATATTAACTTTAGTCAATCAATAACAACTGTTAAAATGATAGGGAGTTAGGAAAAAAACAAGATTATATTCTTTTTAGTTGTAAATTATCCTTTAAGGTAGTGGTGTAAGCATAAATGTTATATTTTAAGAAGTAGACTTTTGGACACAATTTAGCCATAGCAAGTTGTGATTCAAAATTATAGCATAATAAAAACTATGTCTTCTTATCTTCAATGAAGGCCAGATGAGTCTTTTTAAATTTTTAATTTGTTTATTTTTGAGAGAGAGAGAGAGAGAGAGAGAGAGAGAGAGAGTGTGTGTGTGTGTGTGTGTGTGTGTGTGTGTGTGTGAGTGGGGGAGGGGCAGAGAGCGAGTGAGACACAGAATCTGAAGCAGGCTCCAGGCTCTGAGCTGTCAACACACAGCTCAATACGTGGCTCAAACTCATGGACCGTGAGATCATGACCTGAACCGAAAGTGGGATGCCCAAGCAACTGAGCCACCCAGACACCACCCCCCCAGATAAGTCTTTTTAAAGAAAAAGTTGTTTCCCAGTGAAATTTTCTGTTAAAATATCTACAACTTTCCAATCCAATGGGAGAAGACAAAAGAAAAACAAGGAAATGAACATAGGTAAAATAAACAAATGAAAAATTAAATAATATTTCAGACTAGAATTTTAGAAAATAAAGTATCTCAAAGAGCAGTGCATGATTAAGTGCCAAATCGAAAGTATAGATCAGAGGTATTAAAACTGTTCAAAAACATACTGCTTGCAGAAAGATAAATATGAAAAGATTTTGACCAAAATAACAAATTTATCTAAGACAACAGAAAAAGGAATGTGGCACTGGTAGACAAGCATAAAACTTCTATTTTCTAGAACAGAGTATTTTACTGTAGGGAAGGTCAGAAAGTTAGCTCACAGAAGGTATTAACTTTCAATCAAAAGTGATTTTCTGACATAAAGTCCCCTATGCCACGCTGTTGCCCTAATTGAGCTGGTGAAAATTTATTAAGAAAAATACATTTCAATCTCTTCATGACGGTATTAAGTACAGAAATATGTTTTCGGGGCATTTGGATGGCTCAGTTAGTTCAGCGATCAACTCTTGATTTTGGCTCAGGTCATGATCCCAGGGTCTTGGGACTGAGCTTGGGTTCTCTCTCCCTCCCTCTACCCCTTTCCCATGCTTGCTCTCTATATTAAGTTAAAAAAAACATTTTTTAAGAGAAATATGTTTTCTTATTGATCACAAACTTCTCCACAAAAGTTGATTTTTTTTTTTTTTCCAACGTTTATTTATTTTTTGGGACAGAGAGAGACAGAGCATGAACGGGGGAGCGGCAGGGAGAGAGGGAGACACAGAATCGGAAACAGGCTCCGAGCCATCAGCCCAGAGCCCGACGCGGGGCTCGAACCCATGGACCGCGAGATCGTGACCTGGCTGAAGTCGGACGCTTAACCGACTGCGCCACCCAGGCGCCCCCACAAAAGTTGATTTTTAAGTCCACTATTCTTACTTTGTGAAAATCTTGATAAGTTAAAATATAGATTTTTTTTTGGGGGGGGGGAGATCATACGAGCAGGGGAAACGGACAGAAGAAGAGAAGAAACAGAGAAAGAGAGACAAGAGAATCTCAAGCAGGCTCCATGTTCAACGCAGAGCCCGACACCAGGCCTCAATCACACACACACACACACATACACACACACACACACACACACACAAAATTGTTTATCTTTTGGGAGCAAGGGAGAGAAAGCAAGCCAGGAAGTGGCAGACAGAGAGAAGGGTAGAGAAATCCCAAGCAGGATCCACCCCTCAGCACAGAGCCCAATGCCAGGCTCAAACTCACAAATGGTGAGATCATAACCTGAGCCAAAACCAAGAGTCAGATGCTCAACCAACTGAGCTACCCAGGTGCCCCTATATGTAAGATTTTTTTTTTAAAGGCACTGGGGAGAAAGAAAAGAATAGGAATGGAGATAGATATCCCCCCAGTTTGAGATTAATGAAGAAGAAATTAATTCAAAGGACACTGTTAGGATCTAAAGACCTAGGTACCAACACTTGTTCAGATGCTACCTGTGCAACCTAAGCAAGTCTCTCAGCCATCTCTAGATCTTTATTCATAATGCAGTTTTTTCATAAATGTATTACATGTGACTTACTATAATATTTATTGCCTTTCTAAACTCCATGGAAACAGGAACTTTGTTTGGCTCACTGATAGATATCCACCAACTGGAACTATGCCCATCTTATTGTCAGGACTCAAATAATTCTTGAGTAAATAAAAGATGATTTGGGGATTCTTCACCTTTAGATTCCAAAAGGCTGTAGTGTATTTGGAAAGGGGAGACGTAGTTAGAAAAAATGAATTTAAAGGTATATCTTACAGATATTGAAAAATCATACATAGGGCAACATTAAGTAACAGGTAGGGCAAAATGCTCATCATTGGCCAACAGTCTTTGTGCAGGAGATACTACTGTTTAGTTAGCAGTAGAGGAGATGCAGAAATGTGCAAAATCAACTCTACTATCTAGGAACTTATTTCTTTAATGAGAGAGCCAAAGTATGCACACAAATGAACACTATTACAGGGTAAAAAGTACAGAAGGGAATGGGAGGAGGAAAAACGCTGTAGGAAGTAGAACAGAACTTCCTCCCTTAATACCAATTCCTCTTTCCTCAACTGGAAAGATTCTTCTACTACATTACAGAACAACTGGAGAGAGACTGACATAGGGGATGCAGTCATAAAAATACAAAAATAAATAATCCTTTATTCAAAGGTCAACTGAGTTATGAGCATATCCGGCTCTACCATGTCCTGAGCTAATTCAGATTAAAAACTAAAATGTGTTTTCCCATTGACCTTACTCATTTTTATTACATTATTTCCATAGCAAAAAAGTTCATTTTGAACCACAGCCAAGTTCTAGAACATTAAAATGGCCTGAATGAGAAATTCACATAGGGACACCTGGGTGGCCCAGTTGGTTAAGTATCTGACTCTTGATCTCAGCTCAGGTCATAACCTAATGGTTTGTGGGTTCAAGTCCCATGTTGGCCTCTATGCTGGCAGCATGGAACCTGCTTGGGATTCTGTATTTCCCTCTCTGCTCCTTCCCTGCTTACGCACACACTCTCTCTCTCAAATAAATAAACTTAAAAAAATTAAAAGATAAAAGAAATTCACATAAATATTTTGAAACATTTTTTGTCATAGAATTTTTATTTACTTATTTATTTTTTAATATGAAATTTATTGTCAAATTGGTTTCCATACAACACCCAGTGCTCATCCCAACGGGTGCCCTCCTCAATACCCATCCCCTACCCTCCCTCCTTCCCACCCTTGAAACATTTTTTTATTTATTTTTTTTAATATATGAAATTTATTGTCAAATTGGTTTCCTTGAAACATTTTTTTAAATGAAATGTAAGATAATTTCCATGAAGAGGGGAGAGATATAAAGGAAAGGTAGGTCCTTATTAAATTTATTCTTTAAAGGAAATAACTTGTCAAAGTTATTAATATTCAAAGCATGACAATTTAAGTTATATTTAAACTATTTTGGATATATTGTTTTCACTAGCTGGATATTTTATGAAATGGTGTGTGTACATCAAGTTCTTGTCTAATATAAAGATCCATCAAAATGCAAGGGCTTTAGAAATTACCAGGTTCAATTCATTGTTACAGATGAGAAAACAGAAGCACAGGACCCTCATTTAAATAGCAGGTTTCTAAATATCTAGCACAAAGAGACCAGTTATCCAATTAACTAGTTCAATATTCTTTCCACTACAAAATTCCATGCTGGAGTAAAAGGGTTTTTTCACTCTGCTCTAAAAAAGCTGACTTTAAGTTCTATATTTAGGGACAAAACTGTCACTACTTGAACATACTGTGTAATTACTGATATTAAGACAACTAACATTATATGCCCCTGAGTTATGCAACATAAAATACACAGTATCTCCTATGAAGTATTCTTGCCCCTCTGAAAACAATAATCTAATAGAGCCCTCAGAAATCATTTCTAGTTTATAAAAATTAAGGCAAAGTTAATGGAGCAAGTTAAATCATTGTTTCTCATTCTTGGCACTACTGACATTTTGGGCTGGATTATCTCTGTTGTTGGGGGCTGCCCTATATATTTCAGAATGTTTAGCAGCATCCCTGGCCTCTACCTTACTGGAGGCCAGCAGCAATTCTACCACAGGTTGTGACACCAAAAAATCTCCAGACATTGCCAAATGTCCCCTTGGAGGAAAAACAAAAAGGGACAAAAAGACCCTGGGAGGTGAGAAGCTGAGAACCACAAAGTTAAGTAGTAAATAAATAAATAAATAAATACAGACAGACAGACAGACAGACAAAAGTGAAATGTGGAAAATGTTTATTGAAAAAGGCAGAGAAAGTAAAAATGAAGAACTGCTCTAAATTAAAGAGACTCCAAAGACATAACCAGCAAAATAATACAAACCTTATGAAATTTTTGTAAGTTAAGAAACCTGATTATGAACTGGATATTACATAGTATAAAGAAATTATGGTTAAGTAAGAAAACACTCATCTTTTAGAGATGCATACTACAGTAGCCATATATGGGAATAGTTCTAGAAATGTGCCATAAAAATATTCAGGAAAACAAAGTTGTGTGGCAAATTCTTGATAACACTGAATCTGAGAAAAAGGTTTATAGTGACTTTATCATACTTGTCTCTATGCTTTTGTGCAAGTTAAAGCCTTTTGGTTTTGAAAGATTAAAGATGATGCTTTAATCAAAAGAAGTTGCTTTTGTTTAAAAAAAATCGTTATTTAACAGTACTACTATTTATTTAGATTAACAAGGTAATCAAAATTCTTTTTTACTTTCTCATATGCAAATACTTAACAATGAAAAGCAAGGACTTTTAACAAAGGTCAGGACTTGAGGATGTCTGGGTGGCTCAGTTGGTTGAGCATCTGACTCTTGATTTCGGCTCAGGTCATGATCCCAGGGTCGTGGGATCAAGCCCCATGTCAGGCTCAGAATGGAGCCTGCTTAGGATTCTCTCTCTTTGCCCCTCTCCCCCACTCATGCTCACTCTCTCACTCTCTAAAAATAAAAATAAACAAAAACCCAAAAAACAAAAAGGTCAGCACTGAAGGAATTTGCTTATACCATTAATGGTACTCCCAGTCCTTTTATACTAAAACACAATGCCATATAAAAATTTGGAAGAGCCATCTGGCCAAACTGTAAATATTAGCATTACATTTCAAACTAACTCCTTATCAAAACAGATAAATTATCACTGCTATATTAAAGAGAGAAGTCCATCTAGTAATAAACTGATATTTACTCCCCAGAATAAAGATATAGTATATTCTGATTAACTAGACATCAAATATACCAGTTCCATCTGATTTAACAAATATTCACCACCAATTACATACAATGTGCAAAAAGCAGTAAGGCAGCCAAAGGAGAAAGGAAATACAAAAATCATTTTATTATAATCGATGCCTTCCACAAATATACAACAGAGAAAGGCAATTCTATGTGCAAAGAAGTAACTATACCAAACAAGATTGAAAAACGGTACTAAATAGACACTAATATATCATATAGAGAAAGGAAAAAACAATTCTGAATGAGAATGGTAAAAAAAAAAAAATAATGCTTAAGGAAGAGGAGGCCTTTCAATATTGTGCTGAGAAGTTCAGAATTCATATGGTAGGTTACTGAAGGATTTAAGTATTAAGATAACCAATTTTTAAAAAGATGGTTTTGGACAGATGTGACAACAAAGACAAATCAATTAGGAACTTACTTCAATACATCAAATGAAAGACTATGTGAGGTGAGAATGGGAAAAAGAGTCACTCTCTGAGGATAAAATACTTTAAAAAATGAGAATGCTAGCAGCTCCAGAATTTGGACTTCTTGACCTTTAATACTCCCCACCCTTCTATCCCACCCCTATCCATCAATTACCACTTTTGCTGTTCTGGAAACTACCTTGCCCATTTATCATTCAATTTAAGGCTGGTAATCAGAATTTTAAGATGATAATCTACATTTCAAGAAAGATCATCTAGATCTTGATTATATTACAAATGTTTTTAGAATAACAAAGAATTCTTACACTTGCTCCAGGAAAACAAGGTATCTTCAAACCAAAACTCACCATACTTAAAATCTGAAGCTCTCTTAATCCAGTCAATGCAGAAAAATCCCTCCAAAACAATGTTTATGATAAACTTTTTACAATTTGTATGATTTTTACTTTTAGCAAATGTCAGTGTTTGGTTTTTATGACCAGTTTTGTCATTTCTGACATAGACTGGGTTTAAAGACATAGATCATAACTGATACCATTTCACCTACCAAAAATAAAGTTCATTAGAACAACTTGACTTGAGACCATCATCATGTACTGAATTACAGAATAACTCAAGCAATATTCAGAATAGGTTACATAAACTTAATTCAAAGGAATAACAGTTTCTGAATCTTGGTATTATTTACCATTACGAAAATATCTGTTGCTTATAAAAAGATACTAAAAAAGCTGCATATAATAAGGTATATATTAAAGTTAAGAAACTAATTTCAATCTATATAACTTTACAACAATGACTGAATAAACAGATTTATGTCTCTAAAACAAGACCAGTAAAATATATTTGTTCTTCCTAGTTCTTTGTATATAGACAAACACAGATTAATTATAGATAAAATAAGAAATACTCATTATTACCTTCATCACAATTTCTTCTCTTTTACACCTGGCCCTAAAGTCTAATAAAAATTTCTTTGATCCGTATTTTTTGTAGTCTTAAATAGGGTAAACTTCAGCTAAAATACTACAATTCTTAAAACAGTAAAGTATTCCAAAATTAGTATATTTGGATATAGTTTTTCTGTAGCATTAAGATAAAACCTTCAATACAATCACTGAACACTGATCTATGCATATGCTGAAATAAAATAACATAAAATAAAAACCCACTTAAAGTCCTCCTGTAAAAAAATATCAATTAATAATATGACTCATTATGGTATCAGTACCCTGAGATTCATGTAAATAAACTAAAGTGAACCTGACTAAAAATAAATTTAGCTTTCAAAAAATCTATTAAGAAAACACTGACTTATTCCTACACTGTTTCATTCATACTCATCTATCCATCTAATAAATTTTAGTTAAGATCTAGGAATACGCTAAGAATTGGTGATATAATGGTCAGCATAGCACTGGTGTCACAAGCTAATATAAAACATGACTTTTTTTCTTAAGCTGCAAAGTACTTATCTGCCTACAACAACTCGGTATGAAATCACAATTCAATATGAAATTTTTATGAATATTAATTATAAACTTTATAAACTGAACAAATATGAATGTTTAAAATAAGTAAAATTATATGGAATTCTCAAATCTAGATTTTATAAGTAGTTTTTCTACAAAAGAATTAAAGTTACAGATTTTTTTAAAACTTTACCCAAATTCAAAATAACAATAGTACAATGCATTTTAATTATAAGTTATTATAACCTGTCTCCGGTATTTATCATTATCCATCAGTCATCATAAAAACAGCCTTAGAATAAAATGATTCTTATGAAATGGCTTTAAAATGCATATGCAGATATACATACTCATTCTCAGATGCAAACATACACAGTCATAACCTGGTAAAATTTGAACATTCCAAGGATGTAAAGTGTAGAAACTTTATAAGGAGAGTTGTTAATAAGAGAATTAAAAATCAGATTGATATCAGACTCCCCAAATACAACTGAAGATGCTAGAAGAAAATTGTGCAATTTAAAGCTCTAAAGCACAGGGGAACCTGGGTGGCTCAATCGGTTAAGCGTCCAACTTCAGCATAGGTCATGATCTCATGGTCTGTGGATTGGGGTCCCGCGTCAAACTCTCTGCTGACAACTCAGAGCCTGGAACCTGCTTTGGATTCTGTGTCTGCCTCTCTCTCTCTGTCCCTCCCCTGCTCACACTCACGCATGTGCTCTCTCTCTCAAAAATGAATAAATGCTAAAAAAGATGTTTTTTTAAAGTTTTGAAGCAAAACTACTTTGAAAGTAAAATTCTAAACTGTAGAATAATTTTTTTAGATACGCAAATTGAAAGCTTTAAAATGACAAATATTTCTAACTTCAGAGAATGTATGCCTTCAACAACAAAAATGAATCCAAGAAAAGGACAGCCCTGGTAATCATTAACACGAAGCAGCTGGAAAAGAAACTAGTATAATACAACCTATCTTTATCATCTCAGGTTGGTTGTTAATAAGTGATTCCTTAAAGTCAGAAAAGTGAAAACATATTATAACATAAACATATTACTAAAATATCAGTTTAAAAAATAGGAAAGCCAAGACTGAATGATATAATGCCAAAAACCTATGTTCAGCAAAGAAAGCAACTAATTAAAAGTACGGTTTAATTTAACTCAATGCCTGCTGAAAAAGAGAAATGAAACACATAGTTTTCAAAGTGGGAAGGAAACAAAATACAGAAAACTTAATAAATACGTCTAAAGATAAGGGGCAGCAGGTTGGGGTGGGATGGGGAGTGACAATAAAAGACATCTTTATAATAACCATCAATAGGAGGAAAAAGACCAAAGACCAAAACACCAAGTTAATAGAAAAGCAAGTGGGAAAGTTTCTCTTATTTGAAAAAATGACAAACAGAATAGGATTTAAAACAAAACAAAATAAAAAAAACGCAACTATATGCTATCATGAGAGATATAATTTTTAGTCATAAGGCTAAAAACAGAAGCATGAAAAAGTAAGCCCAGTCAAAGGTGCTATTAATATCAAAGAACTCAAGGGCAAAAGCATTAAATGGAAAAAGGATATTTTACAATGATAATAGATTTAATACACCAGAGTGTGTAATAGCCAAACTTCTATGTGCCTAACAATATAACATTGAAATATATAAAGTAAAAATACTAGAAATAAAAGCAACTAGAAAATTCACACAACTTAGTGGGATACTTTCCACATAATCTATGTCAGAAAATGAGGAGAGCAAGATTATGCAAGGATATGGAGGATTCAGAAATAGAATTAATGAATTATGCTTATATATCATAGTGAATTCAGAACCTGGTATATCATGAACAGAGAATACAGTCTTTGAAAGCAAACAAAAGCCTGACCATACCTTAAAGAAAGGAAAAATCTCAAAAGATTAAAAAAATAATAATAATACAGGTTACATTCTTGGTCCATAAAGCTAACAGAAACTAAAATTTAACAATAAAGGACACTTAAAAATTAAAAAGAAAAAAAACATCTCAGAATACAGACAAAATAAAAATTAAAATTGTAAGCATATTATTTCCTATGGGATTTGGCCATAACTGTCCTTATAGAAAAAACATAGTCTTAAAATAAAATCCAAGTCAAAATGTATCAGTATAATTTATAATGATAATGGAAATGAAGAAATTAAGAAGAGATACAGAAGTAATTAATAAAGCCAGTAACTGCTTCTTAGGTAGGTCTAGCATAAAAGAGACAAGCCTTTGGCAATTCGATTATAGAAAATAATAGGAAAAAAAAAAAATGAGTCATTAGAATCGGAAAACTAAGAAAAACTATAAATCAAGAAACATGAAAATCTAAACAAAATGGATGGTTTTCTAGGAAAAGGAATAATCAAAACTAACTCAAGAAAAGGTAGAAACATAATAGAATATATCAACAGAAGATATCTTAAAGGTAGTCATAGATCTACCCTTTACATGAACAGAGCATTATGATATTATTTACAAAGCCCAGGAAAGAGATGGGAAAACTCCCTAGCTCATAAGCATAAAAACTCTAGTAGCAAACCTGAGCAGGAATAGCAAAATAACTAAACAAAACAAAAACTTAATGAAACACATCATTAGTAAATTAAATTCAGCAGTTGTGTCATACAACACATACAAGAAAGGGTTGATAAAGAAAATACTAAGAAATACAACTCACTTTAAGTACAGAAATAGTGATCTTCCCCTGCCTAGAATGCTTTTTCTTCATGTCTTAACTCATACTTTACCTTCTCAGATTGTACTACCAAAGAAAGTACCAGCCTCATCTCTCTACCACACCACTATCCGTATTTTCTGCACAGTACCATCACAGCCTAAAATTATCTTATTCTTGGATATCTGTTAATTAGTTCTTTTCTCCAATTAAAGAAAGACAAGAACCATTCAGATTTAGCACTATCAACAGTGTGTGCCAAAGTTCCTGGTATAATGCAATATCCAAATAAATACTTGCTCAGTAACAGTTAAAAATTGAAAACATCATAACCAGTAGGTAGATGTATCAATGTAATGCACTACATTAAAATTTAGAAGTGAAAAGAATATATATCATCTCAACAAGAACACATAATAACACACGATATTCATTACCATGAAAATACTTGTTAAGTCAAGAAGGAAACTTTTGTTCCTGATAACGTGCTCTACCAGAAATGTCAGCCACATATAAATGTAAAAGTTTAAAAATTGGAAAGGATTCCATCAGGAAAGATGCCCAAATCAGAGCTAGTAGTAAACAGATCTGGAAACCTAACCAATGCAATATGACCAGAAAAAAACAAAATAAACAAAAAATCCCCTAAACACATACAATACTGAAAAAAAGGAAACAACAAAATGCCATCATTTGCAGAAAATATAATCATCCTTCTGGAAATTTCAAGAGAATCCATTGAAAACTAAGTACTTGGTAAGATGAACACACAAAAATCAATAGATTTCCTACATATTAGCAATAACCAATTGAAAAACAACATGTAAACTGGAAGAAAAGATGTAATTCACAATAACAACAAAAACTACCTAGGAATAAACCTAACAAGAAAAGTCTAAGACCTACATCAAAAAACCATAAAACTTTACTAAAGGACATAAAAGAACACCTAAAGAAATGGAGAGGCATACCATGTTCTTGGATGGGAAGATTCAATAGTGTAAAGATGTCAATTCTCCCCAAATTAATCTGTAAATTCAATGCACTTCCAATCAAAATCCCAAAGGGATTTTTAATGGAACTTGACATGTTGATTCTAAAGTTCATCTGGAAGAGAAAATACACAGAAATTGCCAAAAATTTTTTGAAAAAGACAATGGGCAGGGATTCCCTATCAGGCGTTAAATGTAAAATGAAATTAATTAAAACAATGGAGTATTAAATCCAGAACACACAGATTTTGGACTTTTAAATATGATAGAAGTGGTATCTCAAGTCAGTGGGGGTAAAAGATATATTGTTCAATAAATTATTTGGGGAAAATGGTTAGGAAACTGGAAAAAGTTAGGTCCCTGTCACAGAATGAAAAAAAAAAATATATATATATATCAGATTATATTATATATATATAATTCTAGATTTTACTTATATATCAGATTATATTATATATATGTATAATTCCAGATAATATATATATATATATTATTCCAGATGAATTAAAATCTACTACAAACATAAATAAAACTAAAGAAGTTACAGAAAAAAATATATGAGACTAAAACTAATATAAGAAGGCTTTTCTGGAAAGACACAAAACCGAGAAGCTAGGAAAGAAAAGAGTGATAGATTTTGACACCATAAAAATGAAAAATCTAAAGATTCCATAGACATGTGACAGATTGAGAAAGTATTATAAAATATGATGTATATATTATAAACAGAATTATAAAGAAATCCTAAAATCTCAGTAAGAAAATGACAAATCCCACAATGGGCAAAACAGTGTAAGTAGGCAATTTATGGCAGAAATAACAATCAGCAAATATGCAAAATTTCACTGGGATTCAGGTAAATGAAAATTAAAATGAGGCAATTTTCATCCACTGACAGATAATGTCTAATATTTTACAGGATAATTTGGCAGAATGTATAATCAACATTTAAAAATGTGATTTTCCTTTTAAGAATTTAGTTTACAGAAATACTTGTACATGTAAAACACATGTACAAGGATGTTCATCACAGTATTGACTATAACAGAAAACAACTATAAGTAATCCACATGCCAATCAACAGAACGATTAATTTAGTTGCAGAATAAAGCAGATCTAGATATAAAGTCCTATACTACAACTATCTAATGCACATTTCCTGCTCGTTCTGTCCCTTCACTTTTCATCTTTTTACCCTTTAACTAATTACCTTCATTAAACCTATCAATAGTGACATTTTCCCCCAATTTGTTTATTATCTTTTGAATATCAGTTGCTTGGGCAAGGACCCTATTTTTTTTCCTTGCTAGTTTTAAACAGTAAATACTTAAAAACATGTACCGAATGAATATATGGTTATCAATCCAGAAAGATACCCAAATTACACTAAGTGAAAAATGTAAGCCACAGAAAAGCAAACATGGTATGTATCCATCTAAGTTGATTTTAAAACTAAAACATATGCATGTGTAAAATACAAACAAAAAATTTCAAGATGTAGAAACCCAAGTTATTAACAGTGGTAACTGAAGATTGAAATCAATGAGAGAATTTTTTTACTTGATTGTACCCTTCTATCTTGCTTACCTTAAAAGAAAAAAAGATGATGTAATTTCCTAGTGTGTGATTTTGGCAAATAAGAAAAAAACTACTTCAGATCTTTAAAGAAAAATATCAGGAATAACCCAACCATCTCTACATAATTCTAACAAAAATCCCAAAAGAGCTATCATAACAATCTGTATTATTTTTAGATACAAAGAATTAACCTGATAAATATAATTCATTTTTAAGTATGTACATGCAACCTAATTATTTTTAAATGAATGAAAAAAGTCAGGCATCAAAATCAAGTCATAGTAAGTTTCAGTTAAAGCAACTGCTTATTTCTCAAGAGAAGCAAAATCAGAAAAATATTATATTCTCTTCATTCTTTTCCCTCTGTATTCAATTAAGTTTTTATGAAAGTCGGGTTTACTGAAGTGTAATTCAGAATAAAAGTCACCTTTTTAGTTGTACAAATCTATGAATTTTCACAAATACATAGTTATGTAATTACCATCACAATCACGATAAGTCTTTCTTAGCACACAAATATTTCTCTTGCCCCTTTGTAGGCTCAATTCCTTATAACTACCCTCTGCTACTAGCAACCATGTTTCCTGTTACTTTCAGTGTTTCTTTTCCAGAATGAAATGGAATCATCCAGACTTCTAACTGCAGCTTTCACAAAATGTATAATGCCTTTGAGATTCAGTGATGCTACAGCATGCAACAGTAGTTCATTCCTTTTTAGTGCTGGATAGTACTCCATCATATGGAGGTACCACAATTTGTTAATTCACTGGCTAATGAACATTTGAGTACAAGCTTCATGTGAGCATGTTTTAATTTATCTTGGGTACATACATAAAATGGTTATGTCATATGATAACTCTATATTTAAATTTGTAAGAAACTGACAGACTTTTCCAAATGATAATAGCTTTTTGCTTTTGTACCTGCACTGTTGGAGTTCTGGCTGCTCTGACTTCTCACTAACATTTGGTACCATCAGTTTTTTCCTTTCTTTTATTCCTCCTATTTTCCTAGGATGAAGTTACATTGTGATTTTACTCTGCAATTCCTTAATGGTTAATGATATTGAGCATCTTTCCCTCTGCTTATTCGCCATTGGTGTATTTCTTCAATAAAAGGTCTGTTAAGAACATTTTCCCATTTTTTTTTTTTGGTTGTTTCCTCATTATCGAGTTGTAAAAATTCTTAATGTACTCTGAATACAAATCTTTTATCAGACACATGGTTTGCAAATACTTTCTCCAGGCTGATGGCTTATCTTTTCATTTTCTTTTCAGTATATTTTAAAGAACATTAAGTTTTGAAATGTGATAAAACCCAAATTATAATTTTCTCTTTTATGTTTGCATTGTTTGTGCCTTATTTAAAAGTTTTGTTTAACCCAAGGTCACAAAGATTTTCTGTTATTTTCCAGAAGTTTTATTGTTCCAACTTTTATACCTAGGATTATGATCCAATTCAAGTTAATATTTGTATAAAGTGCAAGGCATGAGTTGAAGTTCCTTCCATAAAAAGATATCTAAATGTTTCAGCACAATTCATTGAGAAGACTACATTTTCTCTATTGCGAGGAAAGGTGCCTTGGCACCTTTGTCAAAAATCAAGTTGATCACACACAGATCTTCTCTAGACTCTATTCTGTTCTATTAATCCACATGTCTATCCTTTCATCAATATTACACTGTCTTAGTTAAGACAGCTTTATAGTTAAGTCCTGAAATCCTTCAACTATATTCTTTACAAAATTGTTTTCACTATTCTAGGGTCTTTTTCTTTATAGTTATCAGAAAGTTGTCAATTTCTACTAAAAACAAAAACAAAACTAAAAAGCTCTGATAGGATTCTGAATGAGATTATGTTGAAGTCTACAGGCCATATTGGGGGGATGAGTGGGATGGAATTTACATGTTAACAGTACCGAGTCTTTCAAACCATAAATATAGTATATATGTTTTCATTTATTTAGATCACCTTCAATTTCTCTCATGAATGTTTTGTAGTTTTCAGCACATAAATAATATACATGGTTTTGTTTACCCTTTTTTTAAGTTTTTAAAAATATTTTATTTATTTTTGAGAGACAGACAGAGACAGAGAGACAGAGCATGAGCTGGGGAGGGGCAGAGAAAGAAGGAGACACAGAATCTGAGCTGTCAGCACAGAGCCTGTGCAGGGCTCAAACTCACCAGCCGTGAAATCATGACCTGAGACGAAGGATGCTTAAAGACTGGGCCACCCAGGCACCTCAGTTTTGTTTATTCTTAAGTGTTGCATTTTTCTTGGTCTTATTTTAATTGATATGTTTTAAAATTTTCATTTTTGAAATGTTCATACTTAATATACAGAATTATGAGACCTTGTTTAAACTCACTGATTAGTTCTATTATCTTTTTTGTAGGTTCCATCAGATATTGTACATAGACGGTCATGTCATTTACCAATAAAAGATGTTTTATTTCATTCTTTCCTATATTTGTGCTGGGTTGTGGTTGTTGCTGTTGTTTTGTTTTTTTTAAGTTACCTGACTAGGATCTCCAGTACTATGTTGAGTAGGAATGATAAGATGGACATCTCTGCCTTGTTCTCAATCTTAGGGGAAAAGTATTCAATCTCACCATTCAGTATGATGACATAAGCTGTAGATTTTTTATAAATTCACTTTATCAGAACTAAGAAAGTTCTCTTAATATTCCTAGTTTACTGACAATGTTTTTTTTTATTAACCAAAGTTTAATTTTATCAAACTCTTTTTCTCTATCTGTTGAGATTGTAAAATGATTTTTCTTCTTGAAAGTGTTAATATAGTGAATTACATTGATTGGCTAGCAAATGCTAAATGAATTTTGCATATACACACCATCTGTTCATGTTGTATAAACTTGTTTATATATTGCTAGATTCTATTTGCTAATATTTTATTAGGATTTTGCATCTAGGGTCATAATACATATTGGTCTATAATTTTATTTTTTTATAATGTCTGCTTAGGAAGGTATTGGGATGTAATCATTCATCATCTATTTTCTGGAAAAGCTAGTATAGAAGTGGAATTATTTCTTCCTTTAATGTTTCAAAAAATTCACAGATGAAGCCATTTGGACATGAAGTTTTCTTTGCTGGAAGGTTTTTAATTAGAAATATTTCTCTCTTAAATAATATTCAGGTTATGCATTCTTGAGTGAAACCTGATAGTCTGTTTTCCACAGAATTTGTCCATTTCACCTGAGTTAAATTGGGTGGCAAAGTTATTCATAATAGTCCCTTTTTTTTTTTCAACGTTTATTTATTTTTGGGACAGAGAGAGACAGAGCATGAACGGGGGAGGGGCAGAGAGAGAGGGAGACACAGAATCGGAAACAGGCTCCAGGCTCTGAGCCATCAGCCCAGAGCCCGACGCGGGGCTCGAACTCACGGACGGCGAGATCGTGACCTGGCTGAAGTCGGACGCTTAACCGACTGCGCCACCCAGGCGCCCCCATAATAGTCCCTTTTAATTAACCTTTTAATGTATAAGGGTGGGATTTGTGGTAATGTCCCTTTTTTCAACTGCTGATATGGGTAACCTGTGTGTCTATCTGTCTGTCTTGCTTCCTTCCCAATCAGTGTTGATTAAAGCTTTATCATAATGATCCTTTCAAAGAACCAAACTCAGTTTTACTTTCATTGTTTTTGGTTTTAATTTCATTGATTTCCATTTTTATCTTTATTATTATCTTTATATTGCTTGCCTTGATCTTATTCTTTCCATAGTTCTTTTTTTAATAAGTTTTTTTAATGTTTATTTATTTTTGAGACAGACACTGAGTGTGAGTGGGGTAGGGGTAGAGAGAGAGACAGAGACAGAGACAGAATCTACAGCAAGCTCCAGGCTCTGAGCTGTCAGCACAGAGCCTGACATGGGGCTTGGACCCACGAACCATGAGATCATGACCTGAGCCTGAGCAATGCTTAACTGACTGAGCCACCCAGGAGCCCCTTTTTATAGTTCTTAATGTAGAACTTTCAATTATTGATTTGAAAACTTTTTTTAAAAAATAAGCGTTTAATATTATAAATTTCCCTCTAAGAACTGCTTTAACTGCATACCACAAACTCAGGTATACTTCACTCAATTCAAAATATCTTCTCATTCTTTATGTGGCTTCTCCTTTGACCCATGCATTATTTTTAAGATGTGCTGTTTAATTTCCATATGTGTGGGGATTTTCCAGAAGTCTATTTTTTATTTTAAGCTTAATTCCATTATGGTCAAAGAACCTTTTTAACCAAAATAAAAATATTTTTGAAGTTCACAGAAATAAAGTTAATGTAAAGATAACTGACAAAAGGGCATAATGCACCAAAACCATATGCTTAAAAAATGGTTAAAATGGTAAACAGTTAGGTATATTTTACCATAAAAAAGGGAAAAATAATTGCAAATTTTGCTCTCCAAATTTTACATCAAATTTAAGAAGGAATTTAAAAAGTAAATTAAAAAGATAGATTGCTGCTATAAATATTTCCTTTGAATTCAACAAAGAGAAAAAACATGAATGCTCCATTCCAAGAATCCCAAAATTTGAAAGGTGTAATAAAGATAACCTAGTCAAAATGAGAACCTATATTCATAGTTATATCTTGAACACTTGTATCTTTTTCTAACGCTGTAGTTTTACATTTATTAACATCTACCCACTCTATCATTTTGTTATTCTCTATTACACCTGTACCTAACTGCATTTTAAGACCCTAAACCTTTCCACTTTCATTCAGTCTATCTGTGTTCTTATGATCATTTTTCAGTTCACAATTAAATGTGCCCATTATCTCAACTATTTTTTTTTTTTGCTTTCTTTTTTCCAAGTATTTTCTAATCAGGCCCTTTTGAGCTTCTTTCCTTGCCCAAATCATTTAAATACGATATGTCCTCTCCATTCAAACTTCAGCCTTTTTAACTAACTTATACAAGCAAGGTAATGTCATCTATAAACACAAGTTTTAAATATGACCTATTCTACTGATAACTTTGAAATATTTCTCTCTCTCAAACAGACTTCTCTGCTGAGCGTCAGTTCTCTATTATCTAAATTGCTAGATATTTTTTTCTGGATGTGCTATAGATACCTCAACTTACATATCTTAATCTATTATCTTTTGTTTCTCTTCCCCATCTCCAAGAAAAGAGAGCTCTTCTTCCTCCAGGATTTTTTCCTCAGAGGAAAGTATAGAGCCCTGTCTTTACTATCTTCACCTTCTCATTGGCTCCACTGATCAATAAAATACCCTAGAGGAGGCAGCAAAGCAGGAGATTTCTAACAGACCCTCATTACCCATATAAACGACTGAACTTTTCTTAAACTTCATCTATATTATGTATAATATATATAAATTTCATACATATAATATCCAAAACTGAATCAAGCTCAAATAATAAGAGTCAGATTTCCAAGTATTCCAATTCCCTTTAAAATATAAGTCAGATCTTATCATTCTTTTGCTCAAAACTGTCCAATGGTTCCCATTTCACTTAAATCAATGCCGAAGTCTTTATACTATCTCAAAATGGCAAAGATTATGTTTCAGTCACTTGCATAACCCAAGCTCCAAAGAACAGGATAGGTACTCAATAAAATATTTGTTAAATGAATAATTTCCAAGGCTGGATGAAATCTAAGAGGAGAGAATTTTTTTCATCTTTTTTTTTTTTTTAAGTTTATTTATTTATTTTTAGAGAACAGAAAGGAGGGGCAGAGAAAGGGAAAGACAGAATCCCAAATAGGCTCCGTGCTGTCAGCACAGAGCCCGACTTGGAGCTTGAACTCATGAACCATGAGATCATGATCTGAGCAGAGATCAAGAGTCAGATGCTTAACTGACTGAGCTATCCAGGTGCCCCAGAAAAGAATATTCTTGACACACCAAACAATAATGAGCACAAATAACATTAAAACACTAGATACTCGCTCACTCAAACTGTTATAAGTATATATGTACCATATTTGATAAATTTCAGTAATTACCAAAACAGATCATTGTTATTACAACAAATACTGTTCTCTACCCAACAATTTTGTTTTATCTGAGTCTAAGAATAGTATCTATATCTAGGATATAAATAAAGTAAATATAAAATTCACATGCCAATCTTTTCAAGGCAAAGAAAAGTAACAAGAATAAAAATGCATTCTTGGTCTTCAATTCTAAATGTTGATGTTATTATAAAGAAGACTTTTAAAACTTTTTAAAAACTACCCAGTAAATGTTTTCATTGTGGAGTCAAAAATAGCTAGATAGCAGAAAACTGAAAATCCTAAGTGTCTTAAAGGTATAGATGTCTCTGGCTTGAGATACAACCTTCATATACAGCTGTGTTAGTACTTTACCTCGCATCTTAAATTGAAGGGGAAGAGGTGCTTTGGAAAACAGTGCTAATGACCCAAAACACTGATGGAGTGTTAAAGACATTAATGTCAAAGGTATATGTGAAGAATCAAAATAATAAAACTATTTTATAAAATGTCAGACAAGAACTAATATTTTTCACACTTTATAAAATAAGTAGACATTTAAATAGTTCCTTTATATCTTAAAGTTTATATTTAAGTGCCTATTATACTAGATCCCTTATTTAGCACCTGACCTCAAGGACCATTTCCAAGGACTGAAATATATTAAGAGCTTTCCATAACTAAGTTTGTGGGGGGTTTTTTGTTTGTTGTTTTTGGCACAGGCAAATAAAATGCTCACAGAAGTATTCAAATGGCCCCTGAAAAATCAAGTTATCGGTAAATAACTCTTATTTTGGAATAATTTCACTAGACATAAATAAAATCGCAATCATGAAAATACATGTTCAAGGGAATTCATCATAACTTGCCCTGGCTTGGTTTCTCCACTGATATCTTACTTTTTTAATTCACTGATTTTGTTATCTACTGGCAGACAGGAAGCAGTGGGCACACACAGTTTGAGTCACATAGTGTTTCCACAAAAAACTTGTTTTCATCCTAGGGAAAGAGTTATTTTGTAGTTGGTTTAAGCAAATATGATATTAAAAGATTAAAAATGAATTATCATTTGCATTACTGAAAGAATCTCATGGGGAAATTAATAGACACTGTTAAGTTAATTAATTTGGACATAAGTCTCAATTATAGATCAGTAACTCCTGGTTGGTAGGGTCCATGTCTGGGTATATGTCTACGTCATCTCTATTTCCACCAAGTTCTTTATACATCAAAGGTCATACGTAAATGCTTGTTAAATTTAAAATAAAAGCATATTTTATTTCTGCATTTAAAATGTTTGAAATAAGTTTAATATTCAATTTTCAGAAGGAGATCTATAAACATTCTCTGACTCAAATGTTCTGTTTGCTGCTTATTTAGAACTCAGGATATATTCTGAATAGCACCAACTGAGCCACCAACTCCCCACCGATCACTCTAAATTAAGCAGCTCTGAAAAAGTACTTTGATCATGTGCTGCAAATACATTAAGATTTCTTGTGGTAGAAGGTGGGAAAGAAGATACTATACAAATACCATTCAAGTCTTATATTCCGATGGTGATATAGTGAATACTGTTTTACATCATGTAATGTTTATAGCAATACAGACAATTGTGCTGTAATGCAATAAATGCATCCTGACAAACCTCACATTCTGCAAACAGCACATTAAAATAACATGGCTCAGGGAAAAAGAGAACTGGGGACATTTAAAACTTATGCAACTGTAATCAAAACATTAACAAAAGCAAATAACAATTGTAATAAAAATACTGGCATGCTTGAAAAGACATATTAAGTTCCCACAAATAAGGAACTAATACAGTAAATATGTGGTAACATTTAAAAGAAGAGAATCCTGTAACAATCACTTTCAAGAGAAAACAGTTAACCAAACTGAGCCAACACACAGAAATTCAGGTGAATGAGCATCTCATTAAACATATTATTTACTCTTTGACTTGATGTATTCAACTGTGTTAGTATACTTGGCATTCAGCTCCTGTTATCTAGTGATACAAAACCTAAAAATATTGGGAAAAACTGTATGAACCAATGTAACTTCAGAGTTCTACTGCCATCATTACCCTAACATTAGAGTGTATATATATTCACACATGTATACATATATACACACATATATATATGTGTATGTGTGTGTATATATATGTGTGTGTGTGTGTGTGTGTGTGTGTGTATATATATATATAGTCTAAATCAAAACATTTTTTAAACTATCCCAGAAAAACAAGTATAAACTCGAAGTATCCTAAGCTAACTGAAACATACGGGCACTTCATATACCTACTAATTGTATATAAGCATTTGCTTTATAGAAACCTTGAACAGAGGGGTGCCTCGATGGCTCAGTTAAGTGTCTGGCTCTTGATTTCAGCTCAGGTCATGATCTCATGGTTCCTAGGAATAAGCCACAGAGCCGGTTTGGAATTCTCTCTCAAAATAAATAAATAAACACTAAAACAAATAATCCAGTGAAGAAATGGGCAGAAGATATGAATAGACACTTTCCCAAAGAAGACATCCAGATGGCCAAGAGACACATGAAAAGATGCTCAATGTCACTCATCATCAGGGAAATACAAATCAAAACCACACTGAGATACCACCTCATACCGGTCAGAATGGCTAAAATGAACAAATCAGGAAGCTACAAATGCTGGCAAGAATGTGGAGAAACAGGAACCCTCTTGCACTGTTGGGAATGCAAACTGGTAAAGCCGCTCTGGAAAACAGTGTGGAGGTTCTTCAAAAAATTAAAAATAGAACTACCCTATGACCCAACAATAGCACTACTAGGAATTTACCCAAGGGATACAGGAGTGCTGATGCATAGGGGCACTTGTACCCCAATGTTTATACCAGCACTGATGAATGGATAAAGAAGATGTGGTTTATATATACAATGGAATACTACTTGACAATGAGAGAGAATGAAATCTTGCCATTTGCAGCAACACGGATGAAACTGAAAGGACTTATGCTGAGTGAAATAAGTCAGGCAGAGAAAGACAGATATCTTATGTTTTCACTCATATGTGGATCTTGAGAAACTTAACAGACCATGGGGGAAGGGAAGGGGAAAAAAATAGTTACAGAGAAGGGAGGGAGGCTAACCACAAGAGACTCTTAAATACAGAGAACAAACTGAGGGTGGATGTGGGGGTGGGGGAGAGGGGAAAGTGGGTGATGGGCACTGAGGAGGGCACTTGTTGCGATGAGCCCTGGGTATTGTATGTAAGCCAATATGACAATAAATTATATTAAAAATAATAAAATAAAATAAAACCTTCAATGGAATTTTACTAACATATCACCAATTTTGTCTATCACCTAGTGTCATAATAATAAAATAATGTGAACTATCATTTAATTAGTAACAAAAATACATAAGTCTATATACTGAAACTCTTAAATTATCCAAACACATTATTTAGTTTCTCACTGCAAATGAAAAATCTCATTTGGTACATTGCAAATGTATACCAAATTAACTGAACAGCCATCAGGAATGCTTCGTTTGATAAAGAGTTAAATTATTTGAGGACAGATCTATTTGACAAACAAAAGCTCAAAAATTCCTATGAAATGTGGCTGTCTACATGGCATACTGACAAAATAGCTTTAAAATATATGCATAATTTCATCAAAAATCCATATTTTTGTAAAAGAAATGGACTAACTGGAATGCTGCCAATCACATAATTAAACACTATACCTCAAGAATAATCTGTTAGTATAAAAAAGTCTAGTATCAGAAAAAAAAGATAATTTACTTTAGTATACTACACCCTCACCCCAAGTCACAAAGATTAAACCAAAATTATAAAATACCTTTTGTTGGATATCTGATCCCCACCACACATCCCCCAACAAAATCAAAGCCATTCTTTACTTTCAAAATAATACTAAACACATATTCTCCATGAATTACATAATAAATTAGATGAATCACAAACAAAACATTATATAAATGTTAGGAATTGTGAAGATTAAACATCCTGTTTAAGGAAGGTAACCTAAAACTTGTACTATATAAAAAGATACACAAGAATTTGAAGAGTTCATCATTAAAAAACTCAGGGCGCCTGGGTGGCTCAGGGGGTTGAGCAGCCAACTTCGGCTCAGGTCATGATCTCGCGGTCCGTGAGTTCGAGCCCCATGTCGGGCTCTGTGCTGACAGCTCAGAGCCTGGAGCCTGTTTCAGATTCTGTGTCTCGCTCTCTCTCTGACCCTCCCCCGTTCATACTCTGTCTCTGTCTCAAAAATAAATAAACGTTAAAAAAAATTTTTTTTTTAAATAAAAAACTTAACATGTAACTCCTCTTCCCTAGGAGCAAATTCAAGAGAAAGTGGCTGTAGCACATTTTAAAAACTCCCCAGTCTTTTCCCAAAATATCTCATTCTAGTCTTGGCTGCATTTGCCTCAAATTATGCCTCGAGATTATTACAGAAGTCATCCCCATGCCTGCCCCGGGCCCTTTCCCACAGACTGCAGAATAAATAATATAGTCTATGTGTTGGGGAGTGGGGGAGGGAGGGTATAAAAGAGACAAGGAAAGTAAAAGAAAAAAACAGAAATAGAAACCCAGAAGGACAAAGAGAAGTCAGGCTCCCAGACACCTCCTGGCAAGAAGTCTTCTAGTTAACTGAAGAAAACACGGTCTCAATTTCCCATTATCTTACACAAATACCCGCATTAAGTCTACCTCTTCTAATGCCTTAACATTAACTAGAAGCATAACCCAGGAATTCAGAATTACAGTTCCCTCTCTCTGTAATTCACCAAGATTTTCAAATGGCTAGCTTCTTCTCAACATTCAGGTTTCTGCCTAGATCCATCAATTCTCAGAGTGGTATTTTCTGTCTATATGAATATCTCCTCCTCTCTGCTATAGTCTACGCCATCGCCTTGGCTTTATGTTTTAATACTATTGATGACTATACATCATATTATTTATTTTCTAGTCAAATTGTACATTGTCAGTCTTTCCAACTGACTTTCCATGAAAGTAGGAACTTCATCTTTTTCACTGCTGTAGTCTAAGCCAAGAACAGTGCTGAACGACTATTACACCACCAAAGATATTCAACTGTGACAAGACCTTTATTTGGGGACTCAAATACATATCTATGCCTCCTATATTTTTTGTCTCCTTAAAAGTTTTTGACAACACAGCATATCTATAAAGTGTATCTTTTGCATTTAGAGGAGAACTATTACAATGAAAATTTTTATTGGTTTAGTATGTATCCTTCTTGAAGCCAGAAAAACATCAAACACCAAAATGTTCTCATGCTGAGATTTACATATATTTTAAATCCATCATGAATTTCAGAATTCAAAAAAAGAACCACAGAAGAACTTTTGTCTCTATCTGCATTAATCATGGAATAGAATAGTTTGGATTACAAAATAAAATAAAGAGAGAAGGAACACTTTTCTCCAGATTATCTAAATACTGAAAAAATCTACCATGACAGACTATGGAATCTCCCCATCTGAGATTTTTTAGGGAGTACCAGCAATTCAAAGATCTGTCTCCATCTAGCATTCAAATAAAGAAGCAATTTTACTTCCTTGGTATTTTGGACTACATCATCTGTGTCCCCTCAAAACTTCGTATACTGAAATCCTATCCCCCAAGATGATGGTATTAGGAGGTGGGATCTTTGGGAAGTAATTAAAATTAGATGTCATGAAGATGGAGCCCTCACAAATGAGATTAGTGCCCTTATAAGGGTCATGAGAGTACCCTCTTTGTTCTCTAACACATGAGGGTACAACAAGAAGTTGGCAGTCTGCTGGGAACCTGGGTGGCTCAGTCGGTTAAGCTTCCATGATCTCCCAGTTTGTATGTTTGAGCCCCACATCGGAGTCTCTGCTGTCAACACAGAACCTGCTTTGGCTCCTCTGTCCCCCCTCTCTCTCTGCCCCCCACTTCCTGGTTTTCTAAAAAAACAAACTTAAAAAAAAAAAAAAGTTGGCAGTCTGTAACCTGGAAGAAGGTCTTCACCAGAACCCGATACAACGCTGACATCCTGAGATCTCAGACTCCCAGTCTCCAGAACTATGAGATAAAAATGTCTTCTGTTTAGGAATGCCAGAGTGGCTCAGTTGGTTAAGTGTCCAACTCCTGATTTTGGCTCAGGTCATGTTCTCAGGGTCCAAGATGGAGCCCCACATTGGGCTCTGCGTTAATAGCATGAAACCTGCTTGGGATTCTCTCTGTTCCTCCGCTACTCGCTCATGTGCTCTTGCTCTCTCAAAATAAACATTAAAAATTGTGCACATTCTTTAAAAAAATAAAAAAACAAAGAAGTTTCTGTTGTTTAATAAGGCACCCAGTCTATGTTACTTTGTTATAACAGCCCAAATTGACTAAGACACCTGGAGAGTTTACGGGCACACTGTTTTAAATTCTCTTTATCCACAGTCTTACAGCAATGATTCTCAACTTTAGCTGTACATTAGAATGAACAACAAAAAAGAGTACTAATGTCCTCCAAGGGGACAAAGATAATTTAGTCCATAATGCCAAGGAAGTAAAATTGCTTCTTTATTCCACTGGATGGAAACCGACCTTTGAATTGGCTGGTACTTTCTAAAAAATCTCAGATGGGGAGATTCCATAGTCGGTCATGGTAGACTTTTTCAATATTCACATAATCTGGAGAGAAGTGTTTCTTCTCTCTTTATTTTGTAATCCAAACCATTCCATAACTGATGCAGAAAGAGACCAAAGATCTAAGGTGTTTCTGGCTTTGGATTCTAAAACTCGTGATAGACTAAAAAACATATGTAAATCTCTGTGAGCATGAGAACATTTTGGTGTTTGATGCTTTTCTGGCTTCAAAAAGGATACATACTAAACCAATATAAATTTTCATTGCAAAAGTATTCCTCGAAATGCAAAAGATACACTTTGCTGTGTTGTCAAAAACTTTTTTAAGGAGATGAAAATTATAGGAGGCATAGATATTTATGCCTGTGACTTAATCATTCTGGGGTATGGTTTGGGCATAAATATTTTTTTAAGCACCCTAGGTAATACTAATGCAAAACCAAGGTTAAACTACGGCTTAATAGATAAAAATTAATAGCTATATCATGAAAATCATTTTATTATATGAAGATAAAAATAACTTCTTTTCATTGAAAGGCATTTAATCATTCTGCCTATTATCTTTTGTTTATATTCAAAATTAGTCAAACATTTCATAAGTTACATAAAAGACACCAGAACCTTTCTTTCTCATGCTTTCTCTCAGGTATTACACAAACACTTCAAGATACCTATAATGTACTCAGCACTATGCTAGATACTGATGAAGAAAAGAGAATCCTGCACTCTTACAATCAGGCATCAATCTCTAGATTTCAGATGTCCCCATCTCAACTACCAATCTCTCCCTTCCATCATTCTCTCCTTTCCATCAAAGGATAGACTATATAGGAGTACAACTCAATGCCAAATGTATACCTTTTGGGTACTAGTGTTCAAGTTTAACTATAGGTTTTCTGAATATCAAGCTCTGTTTTTACTCAATGATTATTCACAGAATTTAGTCAATCCTAGTTAAAGAAAATAAATTCATTCTGCAAAGAATAGATATCCTGGAATACAAAGGGTATGTTCTCAGTAATTAATCACCTATTTAATGGCTGTAGGGAAAAAAGTTAAGATTCTTATCACATAATATATAATTAAAAATAAATTCTAGCAAGACTTGATATAGATGAATATTATCTAATCTCCAAAAGGAAAAGGATTTTTCTAAGTATAAGAGAAATTAATCACAAAAAGACACATGTATATAAAAGTTCTGCAAAAAATACCTTTAACAAAAAATATAAATTAAATTCAGAAAAAAAAAATTTTCTATCAGATTTGACAAAGATTCACATAATACATAAAGATGGTCTCAAAAAAAAAAGTCACATTTCCATTAGCAAAATGGCTACAGGGTATTTTGAAAACTTTTTTCCAATTGAAAAACTGGAAGTAACCCAGATATCCAACAATATAAACACACAGTAAGGGGCACCTAGGTGGCTCAGGGGGTTTAGTGTCCAACTCAATTTCAGATCAGGTCATGATCCCAGAGTAGTGAGATAAAGCCCCACGTCGGGTTCCATGACAAACACTTAGCCTGCTTGGGATTCTCTCCCTCTCTCTCTCTCTCTCTCTTCCTCTGCCCTTCTCCCCCACTCACTCTTTCTTAGAAAAACACACACACACACACACACACACACACACACACACACACAGTAAATTATATTGTCAACCCAAAATATTAGGTAATCACCGAAAGGATTATTTTCAAAAAAAAAAAAAATTAATAAAACAGGAAAAAGTTCAAGACATAAAATTTTTAGTCTAGTAAAAACAATTCAGATGTGAACATACAGGCTACAATACAAATAATAAAATATCTGTGTTTCTCTTTTACGTTTCAAGAGTCTTTACAATGAATATGCATTAATGTAATTAACAGAAAGGTTTCAAAGTCTATATCCCTTGATCTAGAAAATCTACCAGAAGTTTTCTGAAATCTAGAAGAAAACAGAAAAATAATCACTGCAGTATTATTTATAGTAACCAAAATAAAAATAAAAATAAATTCGACACATTTTCTAAATTGATACTTCCAGCACAAATTGAAAGAACACAGAAAAATATAAATAATGTGTGAGGGAGAAAAAAATCAAGATATATAATATTTTTAAACAATATGATCCCAATTTGTCAAAAATGTGCAAATCTGTATTTGCATAAAGAATGGACTAAAAGGGGGGCGCCTGGGTGGCTCAATCGGTTAAGCGTCTGACTTCGGCTCAAGTCATGATCTCATGGTTTGTGAGTTTGAGCCCTGCCTCGGGCTCTGTGCTGACAGTCAGCTCAGAGCCTGGAGCTTGTTTCAGATTCTGTGTCTCCCCCTCTCTCTCTCTCTCCCTGCCCCTCACTGTCTCTCACTGGCTCTTTCTCTCTCAAAAATAAATAAATGTTAAAAAAAAAATTTTTTTTAAAGAAAAAGAAATGGACTAAAAGGAAATATATCAGAAAATAACATTGTTCATTTATCTTTCTTTGAAACATTCTATAACTTCTAAGTCTTCTAGGAGATTTTATTATAATTAATGAAGTTTTCCATCCCATTCCTAAAGAGCTGACAATAGAGTCATTAGTAATAACCTGAAACGCTTTATTTTAAATTACTTCAAAATGCATTCACTTTTCTACAGATAGTCAGTTGAGAGGAATTTTTGGAATTTTTAACTAAAAATGTTTACGGCTTCTTAAAATGTACCATGGGGGCGCCTGGGTGGCGCAGTCAGTTAAGCGTCCGACTTCAGCCAGGTCACGATCTCGCGGTCCGTGAGTTCGAGCCCCGCGTCGGGCTCTGGGCTGATGGCTCAGAGCCTGGAGCCTGTTTCCGATTCTGTGTCTCCCTCTCTCTCTGCCCCTCCCCCGTTCATGCTCTGTCTCTCTCTGTCCCAAAAATAAATAAACGTTGAAAAAAAAAATTAAAAAAAAAAAAAATGTACCATGAAATATGAAACATAAGCATATTAGATGTGCTATACAAACATGGTATACTGGCAGTCATCTGTTGCAGAAGCATCTACAATGGAACTGCCAATGACACTCTATGTATTGAGTACATACTGCCTACATTTATTGAGTAAATGACATTACAAGTAAATAGATGAGGACTAGAAAGACTGTAAGATGTGGCACTGTGTTAAGAATGAAAGATATTCCATTGCAAATTTGCCAGAGCTTATTCAGTCTACTTAACATAATTCTTTCCACAACCCTGCAGTTTAAATACAGTGACTGTATGTTTTACCATCGTAACAAGGTAACTGGTACCTAACTGGGCTTCCCATCTCTTTTCAAACAATGGACAACAGACAAAAAGGATATGATAACGAAAAAGAAACAAAGAAGGGAACTCTACTACCTTCCCATCGTTTTGCCACATCCAGCACTATTTGAGGAAAACAAAGCAAAGAACTGCTGAAGTCCTACTTCGCTCAGGAGACAAAGATTAGAGACTGCAGAAGCTAAGAAAAGTTAGTATGTGTGAGGCAAAAAAAAAAACAAAAAAAAAAAACCAAAAAAATAAAACTGGAGAGAAGAATTGAGAAAATAACTACTAGGGAGCTGTAAGTGAAACAACTGTAGGAGCTCCTACAGGATTGGGATACATCCATATCCAACCAGCCAGACAGGGATTTCATTGAAAACATGAAGTATTTGGTAGAGATCCAGAAAGGCCACATATAAAAGGGCTACTCTAGTGTACAGGCTACTAGAAAGATGCCGTAACAATGCTTCAAAATCTCAAAAAAAAAAAAAAAAGGTGAGAGAAAGACAATACCATATGATTTCATTCATATGTGGAATTTAAGAAACAAAACAAACGAGAAAGAAAAAAAAAAAAGAGAAACCAAGAAACAGGCTCTTAACTATATAGAGAACTGATGGTTACTAGAGGAGAGGTGGTTGGGAGGAAGGGTGAAATGAGTGATGTGGATTAAAGAGTACACTTATCATGATGAGCACCTAGTAATGTACAGGATTATTGAATCACTATATTATATACCTAAAACTAATATAACACTGTGTGTTTACTGGAATTAAAAGCAAAAATTTAATGAAAATAAATAAATATTTAAATTAAAAGAATTTTTTTAAAAGAAAGATGGGTAAAAATAAAAAGAATAAAGTTGATTCACAAGTCACTTAACTGCTAGCCCAAAATAAATTCAATACTCTATAAAGAAGGACAATAACATTCAGACATTCAACAATGTAGTATCAAATTATCCAGCATCAAATAAAAATTACTCGAACTGCAAAGTAGCAAGAAAATATGTCTCCTAACAAGGGAAGAAACACATAAATAGAAATGGAGCTTTAAATAAAGACAGGCATGGAATTAGCAGACAAGGACTTCTAAGCTCTTTTATAAACGCTCAACAATTCAAAGAAAAACATGAACATGAAATGAAATTTATAAAAATAAGGGATCAAATAGTATTTCCACAGCTGAAAAAAACAGTGTGTGTTATTAGATTTCAATGGATGACAATGCAGAAAAAAGGACCAGTGAACCTGAGATAGAGCAATAGAAATTATCCAAACTCAAGCATGAAGACAAATAAGGCTGAAAAAAATATAAAGAGGCAACATTACCTAAGAGAATACAATACAGGGACACCTGAGTGGCTGTGTCAATTGAGCATCTGACTTCAGCTCAGGTCACATCTCGTGGTTCGTGAGTTCAAGCCCCACATCTGGCTCACTGCTGTCAATGCAGAGCCGACTTCGGATCCCTGTTCCCCTTTCTCTCTGCCCCTCCCCTGCTCATGCTCATTTTCTCAAAAATGAATAAACATTTGTTTTTTTAAACAAAGAGACAGACACAATACAATATAGTATGTAACTGAAATCCAAGGAAAAAAGAAGGGTAGAAAAAATATTTGAAGAAATAATGCCTAGAAGTTCTCAGTTTAAACACAAAAACATCAATTCACAAATCTAATAACCTCAACAAACTTCAAGCAGGATAAACGCAAAGAAAACTGAACTAAGGCATGTCACAATAAAACTATTGAAAATCAGGGGCACCTGAGTGGCTCAGTCGGTTAAGCATCCAACTTCAGCTCAGGTCATGATCTCAGTTTGTGAGTTCAAGCCCCACATCAAACTCTCTGCTGCCAGCACAAAGCCTGCTTCAGATCCTCTGTCCCCCTCTCTTTCTGTCCCTTCCTCCCTCCCTCTCTCAAAAATAAACACTAAAAAAAAAAAAAAAAAAACTACTGAAAATCAATAATAAAGAAAAAATATTAAAACAGCCAGAGAGAAACATTATGTATAAAGGAATAAAGATTAAGAGTGACTGCTGACTTCAGAAATAATGGAAGCCAACAAGATCTACCTATCTTGGGATGGAATGTTGAAGAGAAAATAAAATTGGAAGCTCCCCATCCCCCCAAAACAAAAACAAAAACCACTTCCAGTTGTGAGTCAAGAGAGTAACCCAGCAGCAGCCAGGAGCTTCCTGTCAGTAACCATGTTTTCAATAAATACTCTTTCATAGGAAGAAAGAAAGAAAGAAGGAAAGAAAGAAAGAAAGAAAGAAAGAAAGAAAGAAAAAGAAAGAACGAACGAAAGAACAAATGAAAGAAAGAAAGAAAGAGAAAGAATGAAAGAGAGAAAGAAAGAACGAATGAAAGAAAGGAAGAAAGAAAGAAAGAAAGTAAACGAAACGAAAAGAAAAGAAAAAACGAATGGAAGCCAAAAGACAAAAGAAAGACAACTTTTAAAGTGTTAAAGAAAAAACTCAATCAAGAATACTGTATGCACTGAAAATATACTTCAAACATAAGAGGAAAAAGACATTAGCAGACAAAATCTGAGAAGTTGTTGCCAGCATACCTATACTATAAAAAACATTATGGGAAATTATTTGGGTGAATGGAAATTATTCAAGTTGATACCTAATGAAAATGGATTCACACAAAGTAATAAAGAACACCAGAAATGATATAAAAATAGGTGTCTTCCTTATTAAAAAATACTTTCAAGTAATCTATTCTGGAGATTCACAATGTATACAGAAATAAAATATATGACAGTAATCTACAAGAGAATAAAAGGAGAAATAAACTGCTGTAAGGTTTCTAACATTGTATGTGAAATGGTAAATTATGTGAAGGTAGCTATAATTAAAACATGTATATTAGAAACGCCAAAACAATCACTCAAAAAAAAATAATAAAAAGAGGTAATAAGGCAAGAGAAGTGATAAAATAAAACACTAAAAATAATCAAATAAGAGACATGAACAAAGGAAAAAAGGAGCAAAACAAATGGGACAAACAAAACAATTAACAAGATGGTAGTTTCAAACATAAAATATTGATAATTACATTAAGTAAAAATGAACTAAATAACACCAATTAAAAGGCAGAGATTGGACAATCTGGATAAAAAGGCAAGAGCTAACTCTATGCTGTCTACAAAAAACATACTTCAATATAGAAACAGAGAAAGGTTAAAAGCACGGAGAAAAATATACTATGGAAACATTAGTTGTGGTGTGCCTGGGTGGCTCAGTCACTTAAGCATCTGACTCTTGATCTCAGATCAGGTCATGCATCAGGCTCTGTGTACCAGTGTAAAGCCTGCTTGGGACTGTCTCTCCCTCTCTCTCTGCCCCACCCCCACTCATGCACACGTGCTCTCAAAATAAATAAACAAACATTTAAAAAAATAATTGTTTCAAAACTGGTAGAGCTATTATTAATATCAAATTAGAATCCAGATAAAACCAGGAATACCAACAAAGATAAAGAGGACATTTAACTACATAAGAGGATCAATTTAGCCAGAAAATATAATAATCCTAAAAGTTTATATACCTCATAACAGAGCTCCAAAATACATAAAACAAAAACTGATGGATCAGAAAAAAAAAAAAGAGTTATTCTAGGTTTTGAAACTTGCTTCTCAGTAATTGATAGAACAAATAGAATCTCAGTAAGGATATAAGAGACTTCAACATTATTAACTAATATAATCTAATTGACATTTATGGAATACTCAACCAACAACTGCAGAAAACATGCTCTTTTTAAGTACGTATGGAACATTTACCAAAATGGACCAAATTTTGAAAGATGAAACATTTAAAAATGTCCAAAAAATGTCCAAATCATGATGCGATACATTTTTAAAAACTGAAAGCAGGGGCACCTGCGTGACTCAGCTGGTTAAGCATCGGACTCCTGATTTCAGCTCAGGTCATGATCTCACAGTTCATGAGACTGAGCCCCATGTCAGGCTCTGAACTGATAATGGGAGCCTGCTTGGGATTCTCTCTCTGTTCCTCCCTCCCTCCCTCTCTCTCTTTCAAAATAAATAAATAAACAACAAAAAACAAAAACAAAACAAAACCACTGAAAGCAGAGTATAGTATATTCTCTGACCACACATAATTAAGTTGGAAACCTGTAGCATCCCAACATATGAGAAATGAAATATACCATTTTTTTAATAACTCCTAGAACCTTTCTCAGAAAAGAATTCCTCATCTGAACCACAAATGACCAAAAATGATTTGAGTGACTATATTCTCAATTTTCTCAAGGATGATATATAATCAGTACTATTCTACATGCACAGGAAAAACAGATATCTTAAAAATCAGAGCTTAATTGTCCCATGAAACCCCAGTTGAGAAAAGCTGAATGAGTCAGAGGAAATCACAGGGGAAATTAGTTAACATTTAGAACTAAATGATAATGAAAATATAACACATCAAAATTTGAAATATATATTTATATATAACTAAAGCAGTGCATAAAGGCATTTATAGCTTTTAATATTCATAGTTGAAAAGAATAAAAGTTGAGAACAGTAATCTAGGCTTCTACTTAAAAACGACTAAAGTAATAAGAACAAATTAAATACAAAGAAAATATAAAGGAGGAAATGCAAGAGCAGAAATTAATGAAATAGAAAATGAACAGAAAAATTGATGACATGAAATGAAAACCTTAAGTTTTACCAAAAATAAAAGTGACAAATTTCATATTAGATTATCCAAGGGAAAAAAAAAAGAGAAAATCTAAATTACCAAAACCAGGATTGAAAGAGGGAACACTACTGTAGCTCCTACCATCATTTAAAGAATACAAGACTATGATCGGGGCGCCTGGGTGGCGCAGTCGGTTAAGCGTCAGACTTCAGCCAGGTCACGATCTCGCGATCCGTGAGTTCGAGCCCCGCGTCGGGCTCTGGGCTGATGGCTCAGAGACTGGAGCCTGTTTCCGATTCTGTGTCTCCCTCTCTCTGCCCCTCCCCCGTTCATGCTCTGTCTCTCTCTGTCCCAAAAAATAAATAAACATTGAAAAAAAAAAAAATTTAAAGAATACAAGACTATGATAAACAACTGTCAATTAATTCAACAACTTAGATTGAAATAGATTCCTTACAAGATTTACAAATTATCAAAACTTACAGACAGAAAGAAAAAGCTAAATAGCCTTCTATCAAAGAGAGTGAATTTTTAATTAATAATTTTCCCCAAAACAAAATACTAGTTGCAGATGACTTCAGTGGCCAATTCAATCAAACATTCAATTATAAACAAGCTTTTAGAAAACATACACTTTAGGGGCGCCTGGGTGGCGCAGTCGGTTAGGCGTCCGACTTCAGCCAGGTCACGATCTCGCGGTCCGTGAGTTTGAGCCCCGCGTCGGCTCTGGGCTGATGGCTCAGAGCCTGGAGCCTGTTTCGGATTCTGTGTCTCCCTCTCTCTCTGCCCCTCCCCCGTTCATGCTCTGTCTCTCTCTGTCCCAAAAATGAGTAGACGTTGAAAAAAAAAAAAAAATTTAAAAAAAAAAAAAAAAAAAAAAGAAAACATACACTTTAGAAAAGACACACTCCCATGGGGTGCCTGGGTGGCTCAATCGGTTAAGCATCCGACTTCAGCTCAGGTCATGATCTCACAGTTCTTGAGTTCGAGCTCTGCGTCAGGCTCTGTGCTGACAGATCAGAGCCTGGAGCCTGCTTTGAATTGTCTTTCCCTCTCTCTGCCCTTTCCCCACTCACGCTCTGTGTCTATCTCTCAAAAATAAACATTAAAAAAAAATTTACAAAAGATACACTCCCAATCACTTTATGAGGCTAACATCTTTCTGATACAAAAAAATGGTCAAAGGTTTTATATAAAAAGGAAACTAAAGAACAATATGCCTTGCCTTATAAAGAACAATAATCCTCAACAATATATAAGTAAATCAAACCTGGCCATATCAAAAAGGTGTCGTATATCATGACCAAAATGGAATTTATCCCAAGAATACAAAGCTGGCTTAAAATCTAAAAGTTAATTTATATAATTCACATAATAACAGAATAAAGGAGGAAAATAATAAGATCACCTCAAAAGATACAGATAAAAGTACCTGACAATACCTTTTGATGATAAAAATCCTTAGCAAATTAGTAATATAAGGGAACAGCTCAACCAGATACAGGAATCAAAACAAAAACAAGACACAACAGTGCAAAGAAAATTAAGGAAAATGTAAATAAGTGGTCACCGTATGGGTCAATGTTATGTCAGCTATCCAAAGCACATTGCAAAGTCTGGTATGGCCAAGAACCCACTAGTCTGCAACCTCTGCTCTAGATGTTCTAAATTTTATCCCTGGAACAAACCAGACCATCAGAAAACTGAGTAGTACTCAGACCATGTATTTTTTTTAACCAAATTGCATTTTATCATAATTACTAGATTACATTCTATAGAAACAATATTAAGCTTATTTTTTTTTTTTTTTTAAATTTTTTTTTAACGTTTTATTTATTTTTGAGACAGAGAGAGACAGAGCATGAACGGGGCAGGGGCAGAGAGAGAGGGAGACACAGAATCAGAAACAGGCTCCAGGCTCTGAGCATCAGCCCAGAGCCCGACGCGGGGCTCAAACTCATGGACGCGAGATCGTGACCTAAGCTGAAGTCGGACGCTTTAACCGACTGAGCCACCCAGGCGCCCCTAAGCTTATTTTTGGAACGCTGAAGACATCATTTACTACAACATGCAGTACCTCCCTTATGGGGGCCCAAACAAAAATTATTTCTTAGACCTAAATTGCACAAAATGTATGCCTGTGAACCTTATGGACAATGCAAAGCTCAAAACTCATCAAGTTTCAAATTTGGCTTTGGCTGCTAGTTAATCCGATCTAAGTTTAGCAATCACATACTGTTTATACATTGCTGTATACTACTTTTATCTCTGGTCTTAATTTACTAATTTTGCCTTTTGTACTTTTAGAGTATATATTCTTATAAAATACTTCAAATTCTTTTGCAGGACAAAATATCTTACATAAATACATGAGTAATTTTTAAAAAGTTAAAGAGTGCCAAGGTAGCCATATTAGAGAATTTCCATTTATTCAAGGATATAATAGAGACCATGTAATATTTTAAATGTACAGTGTCATGTAACTTTTTAAGAGCAGAAAACGGTGAGGCATAATGAACTTGAAAGGGAGACCAAGGAGAGAAAAACCCTAGGGAAGGAATAGGACTTTAAAGAATGAATAGATAGTGAAGAGGGTAGCTGGTAGACAATGTGAGCAGTAACAGAATATTAGAATACAATGTAAAGGGAAGCAGTTCAGAATAAATATGGTAAAGATAAAGATGGGTGGGTAGAATAAGTCAAATAATAGATCAGATGCAAAACTGAATTTGGATTTGTTTCTTTAATGTGAAATGAAGCAGTAAAATGGGTTATAAAGCTTTTGAAATATACGGGACCATTATCTCAAATTTTCTGTTTGGAAGTTATTGAAGTCAATACCTTATGAGGACTAGTTATAGACTTTAACATCTAGAAGGGATCATAGAGAAACTATATGCTACAACCTAACTTTAAAGATTAAGAAAATCAGGAATAAAATATATTTATACCAAATAGCATACAAAGATTATAAAACATAAAATATAACTATATAAATGACTTTTTCTTCTTCCTCATTCCATGCACATACAGTATACACCAGAGCAAAGCTAAGAGTTCAAAAAACTTCTCAAGGGAAAAAGATAGGTGGCTCCTTCACTATATAGAATACCTCAAATTAAAATGAAAAACAAGCATTTACTGTATTCAATATATAATGCTAAGTCACTAACGACACGAGAAGAATGAAACTATTCACAGAAAATCATACAACACTATAAGCTCAAGATGTAAAAGTCCATTAAATATAATCTAAAAATACTTAAAAGTCAATGTCAACATAATTTAGCACTCTTACTTTATAAAAGATAAATCTTTGTAATTCATACACTTATAAAATAATGATTCACCTGCCAAGATTGTTTAAAATGACCTAAGTGAGGCTTACTCTTAATATTTGGGTTCTTTAAATAGATACAGTTTTATGGGAGGGCAACTTTCTTCTCCATTTGTTTTATTTCACAGAGAAAATTAAAAACAGGAAAGAGAAACTGAGAAAGATATTTTGAGAAGGTAACAAATTATTACACATGTGACAAAATATTAAGAAGGAAAACTTTACAATATGTGCGAACACTTAAACACCAGCATGTTTTTGGAAAATCTTAATCAGTATTTCCTCATGAAATATAAGAATTTAGAAACTGTATTTCTCAAACTTGCTTCAACAGTCCACACAAATATATATTGGTCTTTGTTACGATGACAGGGCATAAATTAAAAATGCAGAACATGTGACAAGGACTGGGGAAGTGGCATCAGGACAAATTCAAGGATAGAACTAGCTAAGGATAAACACTAGCCAGACAAATGAGAAGGTCAACAAATGAGAATATCTGTGTGAAATCAAGGAGTCAGGCTGAACACAATAACCAAACATCAAGTAGAGGATCAGAATGGAGACAATTCACAGAAGAAAAAAGAAATCAAATGAAGTGGGCAGCAAGTTTCCAAACTCAGAGAAAGATGCTAATAATAAAAGGTCCAAAACTAAACAAAAAATTAAGACAGTAGAGAAAACCAACAAGCTGTTTAACACTGGCTCAACGCTTTTTCTCATCTCAACAATCTTTTGGAATTTTCAAGTGGGGAGAAGAGTTAATACCATTTGAGAAGTGGAAAAGACAAGAGATGTACAGATGTTACTGACATTCCTCGTTTCTTATGGGAACACATGATTTCAATGCCAATTTCAAAACTGGCAAAAATGTAGGGCATATAAATATACATTTTATATAAATACAAAAGAAAGGTATAAATTAGATTTTAAATAATATAATTTTGCTAACACACAAAGGAATTTGAAACTAACAGCTTACTCTATAATAATCAAGATAGACCTGATCTGAATCTTATTTTTCATTTTCATAGACAATATAAAAAAGAGCTAGTCCCATAGAAAAAACTTCCTTGGCTAGATGAAAACCAGCTGACACCTGACATTGGACATAGAAAAGAAGCCAATAGCCTTTAAAATGAAAAATATTAAAATTTGACAACTACTTCATATATTTGCTTCACTTGCTAAAATGAGTATTCAAGTTTATGAACTCCTTTCCTAATCATTCAGTAGAATTATAACATAAAACATTTGATAGAATTTACAAATCCATTTCAGTTTTTAATAACTGTCTTTATCAAAATCAAAAGTGTTACTGTTTAATGTTATTCTATAAGTAGAACCATTTCTACTTATTTCTAGCTTCTCCTTTTACTCACTACTTCACTTAGGAGTCCTCAAACTCCTTTTTCATAAATTCCGAATGATTAACCGAGGACTTAAAATTTTAAGCAATTATTTAAATTTCCAAAGTTTTTTCCCTTTTAAAAGATTTTTTCAACATTTATTTATTTTTGAGAGATGGAGAGACAGTGCACGAGTGGGGGAGGGGCAGAAAGAGCGAGGGAGACACAGAATCTGAAGTAGGCTCCAGGCTCTGAGCCGTCAGCACAGAGCCTGATGCAGGGCACAAACCCACAAACTGTGAGATCATGACCTGAACTGAAGTGGGTCGCTTAACAGACAGCCACCCAGGTGTCCCAGTTTTTTCCCACTTCTTAAGCCTGCTATATTGTAACTGAAGAGTGAAAAAGTCCTACATGGAGTTTCAAAAGAGATTAAAGAAGTTGGTACTATGTGATGAATTAAGAAATTTGACAAAATGGTAAAAGAAAACATTTGAATCAAATAGACTTAAATCTAAATCTTAGAACTTGGGCAATATACTGTAAACCAGTCATTAGTCAAGTGTGGTCCACAGCATCCATGGGGATCGCCAACTTTTGCAGAGAATCTGTGAGGTCAAAACTATTCTTATAATAACTAAGATGACGTTTGCCTGTTTCACTGTGTTGACATTTGTACTGATGATATAAAAGTAATGGTGGATAAAAATGCTGGCTCCTCAACACGAATCAAGGCCATGGTACCAATCATCATATTCTTTTCTGCCATGCACAGATAATTTTTAAAAAGGGGGGCAGAGGAGAAAGCCTGTTTCCATTATCAAACAGTAAGAAAGTACTAATTTTTAAATTTCCATCCTTGAGTATATGACTTTTTAATATTCTGTGTGACAAAATGGAAAACATTTCTGTTACATACTTAAGTGTGGTGGTTATCTCAAGACAAACACTTGTATAAATGTAACCTAAACCAGTAGCTTTTTTTCATGGAATACCATTTTCATTTCAGACAGATACTTATTTGGCAGACATTTTCTCAAAATGAATGAAGTGAGCCTGTCATTTTCAAGGAAAACTCATTTTCTTTGTCACCAGTAATAAATTCAAGCCTTCAAGCAAAAATGAGAATTTTGGAAAAGTCTTATCAGACACTGCATTGTGACAGCTTCCTAGTTTTTGACTTTTATAAGATAAATGGTGATACGAACACATGTGTTTTTTAATACTGCAGAATGAAATGTAACAATATTTGGAGGTCCATAAGTATGTTAGAAATCATTTTCCAAAATGACCAATGTATGATGTTATAAACTCATGCAGGAGTACAAGATCCATTCAAAATGTGCACTAAACGACTGGATTTTAATCTAACAAAGTTCAAGGAATTCCCTGATAATGTTTTTTTTAGATTCCACACTGCAACTAACCTCTAGGAAACTACAATTTGTGTAGTTTTAAGAGTGGTATCAAAGAATATCCATAATTATCTTAAAGAGTTATTAAAATATTCTTCCTTTTTTTATCCTAATATAAGTGTAAGGTCAGATTTTCTTCTTAGACCCCCTACAAAATGATGTAGTACACCAGACTGAATATAAAAGCAGATGTGAATCTAGTTATCTTCTATAAAGCCAGATTTCAAAGATAGTTGAAAAAAATGTAAAACAATGCCACTCTTCCCATAGTTTTCTTTTCTTTTGGAAAAGTTATTTTTTTTATAAAAGTATGTTAACATGTAATGAGTTTATACTAATTATTTTTTAATGAATAATTTTAACTTTCTGAATTTTAATTTCTAACCAAATTATTGACAAATGCGACTCTCATGAACAAAAATCCTAGTGAGTCCCCCCAAATTTTTAAGAATGTACAAGAATCCTGAGATCAAAAAAATTGAGAACTGCAAGGATAATCCTGAGGCTAAAGTTTTCTTGGTCTGTCAAATGGGAGGATGATACTAACATAAAATAGTGTATGAGGGTTATCATCACTTTAAAAAATAGCTAACAGTTAAGTATTAACTGTGTGCTAAGTACTACACTGAATGTTTATAGGCATTATCTCATTTATTCCTTATAAGCATTCTAGGAAATGCATACCTACCTCTTCAGAGAGTCATTCAGAAGACTAAATAAAATAATGTTTGTGAAGTACTTGGCACAGTCCCTCTATACAATAAATTTTAAATAAATGGTAACTAATGTGCTCAATTATACTGCCACCATAAAACTATGTGGGCGTCCAATGTACAACATATATCCATATTTAACCAGCTAGTTAGAAGCCTGATTCCATCCAAGACCAAATTATTAATGACCAATATTGATCTAAACACTCATTTAACCAAAAGTTATCACAGACATTAAATGTTTACAAACGCCTCCTGAAAGGCCTTTGTCTGCAAATCTGGAAGCTATACACTAAACCAAACACCAGTGGTTTAGCAGAACTTTAATGCTAACTTTGTAGTGATCAATGCATTTCATATAGGAATGAGTTCTTTAGTCAAGTGTTGGAACAAGGACCCCTAACAATGCAGAGCCAGGAAAGTGTCAATGGTTTTGTATGTATATGCGGATAATACATGACACAGACCTTTCCTAATTCATACACCACAGCATGTATTAACCACTAGACTATGATGGATTAATGTGGGACTAGTGGCATCTGGACAACCCTGCCCTTAGTCTCATATAAGTAATAGATTAATTCACATACTTCTAGTTACACTATGTTTTTGCAAGCTGTTTGTGGAGTCTTCCTACTTTACTAAAACAATAAGTATTCTTTATAGGGATTATAAACTAATACACGTGTGTCTTTTAGCTACCATCTACTATTCCCCCAAAGTTGGTGTATGAAAGCAATGTTACAACTTCTGCTCCTCCCTCCAAGATAAACTCAATTTTTAAATAAAAGTATTCATAATGCATAATACAGCAAGAACATGAATGTGTGTTATGTACAGTATATGCAAACATATATGTGTGTGTTGTATGTATACATACACATACACATATACACAATATGCTGATTTAAATGGTAACAGAAAAATCTTTAAGGACAAAAGGTAGAAAATGGGATCCAGGAGACTTTCTGGAGAGCCCAATGTTCATAAATATTCCTAACAATTACACAGATAAGCATAAAAAAGATAAGGTGCTTAAATAAAGAAAAATATGTGCTCAGATAAAGGAAAACATGCTTACTGAAAAATTCAGAATACTGAAAACATGGGTTTCAAACTGTTCGAACAAACAAATGAAGTAAAATGCTAGTATTCAAATACACACTTGAATGCACTCTGAATGCAAGAATACTTAAACACTAATGGCAGACATTTTGTCTTCTGAACTTTTAGTTTGTGAAGCAAAATTAGCTGGACTAATCTCACTGAATTTCAAGCACCTAGCACAGTGAAGGTACTCAATAAATAATGGAGTGAAATTATAAGATTCAATCTGACCAACACATCTCATCTTTCCAAAACCTCTTAATAAATGGAAAATGTTATCTATATCAATTCAAATAATTTACATATTTAGCTAAATTTTTCTGTCTCTAGATAAACTTATACTTACATCCTAAGATTGGGTTATTCTAATTCTTCCTTGTGAAAAATGTCACCATAGTTATACTAAATATAAAACTTTAAAAATCCACAGAAAACTTGCTGATACAATATATAAATAGTGTACATTTTATAAAGCAATATATTCTACAGAATAAAAAGATATATAGCAAGTAGCTGGTCAGAGTCTACTTCATGGAGATTTTATATAATTACTAAAAATAATTTTCATGGTAAACAGAAAGTGGATTTCCCATTTGAACTAAAATATACTATTTACCATTAGTCCATCATGTTGACAAATCAAAAGGATAACATAAAATCCCTGTGACTCTTTCAATCTTATTTAGAAAACAAAAACAAATGCAAGAAAACCCTCTAATGTCACGATAAATATAAATGGTTCTATAATAAATCTACTTTCTGGGGCGCCTGGGTGGCTCAGTCGGTTAAGCGTCCGACTTCGGCTCAGGTCACGATCTCGCGGTTCGTGGGTTGGAGCCCCACATTGGGCTCTGTGCTGACAGCTTGGAGCCTGGACCCTGCTTCTGATTCTGTCTCTCCCTCTCTCTCTGCCCCTCCCCTGCTCATGCTGTCTCTCTCTGTCTCTCACAAAAAATTAAAAAAAAAAAAAAATTAAAAAAAAAAATAAAAATAAAAAATAAATCTACTTCCTATGTTTAAATCTGATCCTTAATTTAGTTCTACCCTAAAGGGTTCAGCCAAAGCCTCAACCTACTGGATCTTTCTTTAAGGAAGAAACAAAGTTGGGGGCTTTTAGCTTACATATAACAACCTATAAAATCAAGTACAAATGAAGCTAGAAACCATGGCTTTGGTTAACAAAAGAACAAGACTGGGCATGACAGTTATTATACTTCACACTGTAAATATTCTTATTTTCATAAAATAGCGATTTTTTAAAAACCAAAATATATCAAATGCTATACCCCCCAAAAAGCATTCTGATTTTAATTAAAATTAAAAGATAAAAATATTTGTGAAGTTTTCTCATTTGTAATTCTTATAGACAACTACTAAAACTGGTTCAATTATAAATAATAAAACTAGAATATATAGTAATCAAGTTTCTGAAATGACCTTTCATATGATTCATCTTACAAAAAGCTTATATATAAACCTCTCAGACATATACACATCATTCGGCCACACAAATTTGGAATATACAAAAAAAAGTTTGGAGGACTATTTCTTCTTACTGATCTAAATACTAAGATCCATTATTACATATGACCTATAGGAAAAGCATCAGAATTCTAAAATTATAATCATGTCTCAGCAAAAATAACCTAATTTTTTAAAAAGACATATATTTGGTCCCCAAGCCCTTTCTATCACCTATATTTGGCTATTTTCCCAAGTTATTAGTTAAGGTGAGCTAGGAAGCAATGATATTAATTTGAAATCAATCTTTGCCAGTTTGATTTCAAGTTTTAGGTACTTACAATATTTTATTTAAGATTTTGAAGATCACTTAAAACTTCAAGTTAAATACACATAAGTACACATAATAAACAATCACAACTTAAAAGGTAAACTATATAGCACCATGAGAATTAATCTGCACTATATCCACTAATACTGATTTTAGTTTTCTTTTTACTAAGATTTAATAAGAGTACCTTTAAGAGATTTATGATTCAAAGGACCAGGTTACACTTGAACACAGAGAAAAACAGAAGGGGTCCAATGTTTACTATAAATAAGCAGAAATCTACATAAAATTTGAGATGTTCAAAAAAGTCACAAAGATGAAAATTATAGTGACAAAGTTAAAATAGCTCAATATTAGGTATAATAATAAAATTATCACTGTGGTATATAGATGAACGTCATTATTCATTATTGGACATTTATACAAAGAGTTAATTCTTTTTTAAAAAAGCAAAACAATTTCCTGGAAATCTTGTAGTGCAAAATGTTATCTATTGACGTGCAATATGAGGTACTTTAAAAAATGGTACATTTAGTTTCAGACAGTTAATAAGTTTATTTACATAGGTCATTATGACTACTTACAATTTTGGAAAAGAAGCATATTTTATTACTACTTGGTAATTTTTCATACTTAGTCTGCCAATTATTGATGAATATGCAGTTAAATCAAATAATATTAAATAAAGAGAAAACCACTCAGTATGGTTTAATGCAACAGGTATACAGGAAACAAACTGAGAAAATAACACTAAACAATTTTAGTGGAAATAATGAAATGTCAATTTTTAAGACAGCATTAGAAAAACATATACATAAGGCACAAAACTATACTCAAGTGGGTTTTTCCCAGAAAATAACTCAGACTTCCAAAATCTGTTACATACTTAAATTTTAAATGGCTTATGAAAACACCAATAGATTTACTGTAATCTGTAAAGTACAGTTCTTTAAAATCCACACACAAAAAAAATGTTTTAAAAACACATTAAAATATACCACTAGGCCTTATAATCTAATCAGACTTATTTAAACCGAGCCCCCAAGTCATGTGACCACTCCTAATTACTGAAGTTCCTTGATGAAAGTACATACCCCTATTTCTAAGTAGATAATACGTACCATCTCTAAGAAAACCCGATAGTATCAAAGTTTAAAAGAGAGAGAGAGAGAGACAGAAAGAATGGAAATTAACCAGAGAATTCAACTCAGACAATAAGCTTTTAGGATGGGGGGAAAGAGTATGTTGGCAGGTGTCTGCAAGGAGCTAGATAATACAATGGAATCAGTTTTCATTCTGCAGAACAGCCATGAGACTTGCTGCAATGTCAGCTCCAAGCACACACTGAGGGACTCCAGAAAATGCTCATTGATCATGCAGCACTTTATAATGCGCATAGGCTTTTTTCTCCTGCTAACCCCGCCTAGCTTCCCTTTGCAGCTTATTTTCCCAAGCCCTCTCCTCCTAATACAATCTCTTCCTGAAGACAGTGACATATTTAATAAATTGTCTTACAGTCTAAATATTAGGAATACCACTCATCATCATGAGCCTCTTTATCTTAAATTAGCCAGTTTTTTCTTAATGAGGGAGGAAAAAACTCTACACATCCACAGATTTAAAAATGTATTTTAAATATCTATACCTACAAATACAAATGTTTGGTAGTTATACTATATCCAAGGCCAAAGCCCATTATACTTCCACTTTGACATGTATTTCCTTGAACTGATTTATACTCAAAGAGGTTCTTATAAAATTGATACAACCAGGAATAAATAGAAAATTAATTTAAAATCTTCATGACTCAAAATGCAGATTTTTATTGTGAGCTCTCAAGCATTAGTGCCTTAAATTTTAGGGCCTTTTATTTTTTAACTTAATAATTAATTTTATTAATGTCAAAGTCACATGAAAAATCCAGAATCAGAATGTACCAGCTAAATTAAGCAATCAGATTGATATATATGCTTAATTTTACCCTAGAAACTAAGATAACCAGCTGTTTTTAATAGTTACAGCAAGCAGAGCTTTGGGCTTAAATATGTAAATGAATTCTAAGACATATGACACTAAACCTACTCAAAGCTGCTTTGTAGACCCCACCTTCTAATGAGTTAATCTAAAGGTCACCACCACCAGCCAACATTTTTTCACTAAGTCCGAGGCCCTTTCTTCTTTTTTTTTTTTATTTCCTATTAAGCATACATCTACAATTTACAAAACATGAAGTTTAAACAAAATAATTCTAGACTTGTTCAATAATCATGTGAACCAGACTGGCACATTTTCACAAGGAATAAGGTCTGACCAGATCTTGCTTTTATGCTCTGTCTCTCTATGCTCTCTCCTCTAATCTATTCATCTGTAAAATAATTCCGGCAGATAAGATTTCTTTGTTCAGATTTCAACTTTCATTTCATTTACAAACCTAGCCCTACCTCAAGAATGTCTTCTAGAACATATGCTTCCATTTCAGCCGCTGTCTCCACCATGTTTTATCAAACTGCCATGTTTCTTACTGCACTATGATTAGATCATTGCCAGCAGGAACACTCCTCTGTGTCAGCAAGGGAACAGGAAATGGAATGTTCTATTACATGCCTAAAGCAGCTTAGCTGTTCACTAGCCAGGCATCTACCAAAAGAGCAGGGGGTGACTCACTGTGTATTTTTTAAAGATACAGCAGCTCTATTCCAAAGCAAACTTCTGTCAAGTAATTTTAACAGACAAAATAAACAAAGTCTCTTATTTTATCATTCCAAATTTTAAAATCCTAAAATTTCAAAAAAAGAAATAATTATACATTTTTTAAAAAGCTATTTAAACACGTCTGGCTTCCTGGTTGAACAAAAGAGGTTGAAGTGGGTTACGTAGCAATTTATCCTTAGTAAAGCCTTGTAGTGAGATTAATGGCTATATTAAATACGCAAAGAAAGAGGCAAGGTAATAACAAATTAGGAATTTGCTACATTAGGCAAATGCATTACATAACATATACATTATAGTTGCTGACTTAAGGGTGTCAAAAATAACCCTTAATGTAGATTTTGTGAATAGTAAACTGGTATTCTAGAAACTAATCTGTTTGGAAATACCTAAGAGAATGAGATTAACATTCAACTGATTTACAAGTTCTGAGGCAAGACATAACCCATCATGGTTATATTCATTTTCTAACAAAGTCTTTAATTTCATTTACTAACCAAAGAAATGGTCCTTCACCCCCTTATCACAAATACTATAAGACATTAAAATATTTCAGATAAAAGAAATTCAAAAAACTGTACCTGACTCATTAAACAGCAAATAAAGTTGCTGACTGACTGCAGAGCCAAATTATATTATATTCATTACTGTAACTGATCCTCTATTTAGTAAAATTTGTTACCTTGTCAAATTGCTTCCTTACATAATCTGGAATATGAAAAATGCAATGGGAAAGAAACAATGTTTTATGCTCTGTGGCATTAATAAAATAACTGTGCACATGTAGGAGTGCCACACGAATTAAACTTGGTGTGATTCCTAAGGTGAACAGTCTTCTAGTCTAAATTTTCCTAACTAAAGAAAACGAATTTTTAAAAGAAAGGAAAAAAACAGGAAAAAATTAGATGAAGGAGTTATTACTAACTTGGCCAAATCTAAGCTGAGAAAAGTCATGATATGAATGACATTGCCAGTAATGTCTCCTCAAAATGATGTCATGTTTTAGTGGAAAGAGATTTTGTAGTTCTCTTGGGCCTCAGATTATTAACCTGTAAAACAGCATAGCATTCATTCAACATGGAATATCTACTGTATATCAGAAACTGTTCCAAGTATAGGCAATAAAGCAGAAAATTTCTTAACAGATTTATATGAATATTAAATAAGAAAAATTACTACTTAATATCTGATATTTAGGGGGTACCCTTAATACGTCAGGAAATATAGAAGGGGTTTTTTTTCCTAATACACGTTATTTAAACCTCACAATAACCCTGCCCATAAAAATTTAAAATAACATTGACAATTACATTAAACTTACTATATGCCACACACCATTTCAAGTCTTTTGTATGTATCAACTCATTTAATTCTCTCAATAATCCTAAAAGAAAGGGAGGAACTATTATCTCCATTCTACATATATAGAAACTAAGGCACAGAGGGATTAAGAAATTTGCTCAACTTATTCCCAACTAAGCTAATTAAGTTGAGGAGCTAAGATTTAAACCTAGGCAGCTGGCTCCAGGGTCTGTCCTCTATCTACTATACTTCCTCCAGGTGATATTATCTTTATTTTACAAATAAGGAAATCAAGTCTCAGACAGTGTGCAGTTATATAGCAGAGTTGGAACTGAAATCCAGAACGGTCTGACTCCAAAGGCTTGTGTGGAATTAATGGGAAACAAATGATATTAAAAATGTTTTCCCTCAAGCCATATATAGTGCTTACATCTAAGTATGGGTATGCCTGGCATTTGGAGGCTTCTCAAACAAAATAATTTCCATTGTTAAGACCTAGCTTAAGAGAAACTAGCTAGCAAAGTGGCTTTCACAATTTCCTTTCTTCCAGGTCAATTCTATGCATCAAATAAATTGCTTCACCCTTGGATTAAGAGAAGTCAACAAGGTTTCTCTTTTTCAAATCTTCCTCCAACATACGCAAGCAAAGATAGGTTTGAGTTCAAAGAACTCACTTTAGGGCACTTTTTTTTCCCCCATAAACCAAAAAATAGTCTTTCCAACTTTATTTGACAAGGAATCAGGCCCTCTATGCCTTAAACCAATCAGACCATTTACTATCTCCTTCCTTTCCATTCTAGGATCACAGGGTGTTTTTCTTATCTTTTTAGATATTTAGTGTTAAATTTTTACCAATAAAATATGTGATTACAGCTTTCCTACAGAATTATGGATGCTTACAAACCATTTATCATCTCTCCCTCTCCCTCTCTCTCTTACAGATCAGAAGCTTGATCAAAGGAGGAAACATTTTGTCGCCAATATATAACCAGGGCCAGCAAAGTATCTGGCATAGAGCAAGCACTTAAGCATTTGTTGATTAAACAATAAATGCATGAATAAAGGAATTGTTGGATATCCAGTAATGCATCATAATCTCTTTTAAATTACTGCTACCATTAGAAATAACTTCTGATGACAAAAACATTATTATTTAGGTCACTATTTAGGTCATTATTTAGGTCACTGAAATAAGATATTAGAAATATTTGATACTATAAGCAGAATATATATTTCAGAACTTATTTAATTTTTTATTATATAAGCAAAATAATTATTTACTGTTAATTTTTATTTTCTAGTACGTTTTGTTAATATGATAACCTATGCCACAGCATTAAATACTCTGGGCAAAGGTTATGAAAGAGATTCATATGTATCAGTCTTAAAATCCTACATCCTAAAATGAGCCACCTACCTTCCTTCTAATTCAACCTCATATCTTGGCAAAAAAAAACCCTGTTTTGCCATTTGTCTAAAACTGATTTCAATGGCACAAGGTCTTTTATTTTTTGCCAGCAGCAAAAGCATTAAAGTGCAAATAGTAGTTAACATATGAACAGTTATGCAAATTCAAACCAACATATGTAAATAACAAATTATAAAACAAAATACTTAGTAAAGTAAGATTCAAATGGCCAAAGTGGAGAGAAAAGCCTCTCACAAAAAAGGGGGAAAAGGACAGAAGAAGCTCAATAAATACCAAGATAGGGTAAAAATCTTCTAAAATTTATTAGGACCAGCATTGGTTTCCTTGAATAAGGAACAAGAAAACCAAACACACACACACACACACACACACACACAGAAATGTGTTGATGGCAAGCAAGCAACATTATTTTGTATGATTTAACATTTTGTTTACTCATCTACATAAAACTATTTTTAATCAAAAATTCCTAGTTAAGGGAGTTTTATTCCCATCAAATATTTTTTTGTTTCAAAATCCACATTTTCGAGCAAAACAAGGACAGATCATTGGTGGCAGGACAAAAGTAACAATTACATTGTCCTACATAAAAGCAAACTATTAGAAAAATAAAATCTAAACCAACTTCACCTCTCAAAATGTACGAAATGTAGTCATTATTTTATAATATCTTCATTTTTTTTCTTTTCTAACTGTAAGTTCTATTTAAGCAGAAATTTGAAACCCAAGTGTGAAATAGCCTGGACCAAGCATTAATGAGATACATATATTAAAGAATTAAATAGAACTTAAAAGACTAATAAAATCTGGTCAAATTTCTGAAAGCCCAAACATTCTTAAAACAACAGTATCTCCATGATTTTACATAATATTTCTCCTAAACCAATCATGCTATAACTGAGGATTCTAAATGTCTATCTACTAGTAGCACAGTAATATTCTTTTCATTACCACCATAACTTACTTTTTTATTAACTATGGTTTTTATCTATAAAGTAATACATGTTCGTGGAAAACATTCAACATGAAAGAAAACAAAAGAAGTTAACCAACCTCTTACCAACTCCTACAAGGTACAATTAGCTAGTGTATTCCTCCAGAAATAACCTACATACATGATGTATATCTTAGTGTAAGATTAGTTTTTTATACAAACGGAAGCATATTATGCATACTTTTCTGCATCCCTATTTTTGTAATTTAATACTCCATAATTGTTTCAGGTTAGCACAAGCAGATCTATCCATTTTGGCAGTTGCTAAAATTTTCACTGAAAAACTGTACTATAATTGATTTAACCCATCCCTACTGATGGTATTTCTACTGTCTATGTTTCAAAATGCTGCAATAAGCATGCCCAATAAAAGGGCATACACACTACACATGCCTTAATATAACTGTATGGTGCATTTCTTTGTATTTAATGTATTTAAATTTTTATGTTACCATACTCTGAAGAAGCTGGACTAATTTATATTTGACACTAAATGAGACTGACTGCTTCCCTAGAAATATTAAGTATTAATGATACAAATCTATTTAAAAACCCAGATCAAAATTCAGCTTTATTTTTAAAAACATATCTAGATTTATCCTTAGTTCATCATTTCTACTTTTCAAGGAATAGCAAATGAAAGTTACACCTCCTCACAATTAATTTCTGCCCCTTACCAAAATAAATCACATAAATTCATTCCCTGACAGATTAGGAACTTCAATTGCTGTCTACCAAACAAAAAACAAAACAAAACAAAACAAAACAAAACAAAACAAAACAAAACAAAAAAACCCAGCAATGATGCGGATGGGAGAAGAGAAAAAATGGGGCATTAAGAAATCTGTTTAAAAATTAAAAACAATTTTTTTTACATCTATTTCTGCTAAATTATAAATTCTATCCAGGTTTAATTGGTTCTTTAACTAAGGAGTAAATTGAAGTTTCTGCCAGAATTTAGTATTCTAAAGATACAGAATTCTTTGGGTATATTTTTACCAAAGGAAATTAATTAAATAATGGTGGATATATTTGCTTCCCTTCCACATATATTTCAAACTGTACATTTTTAAGGCATAAAATTCTATGGGGTGTCTGGGTTGCTCAGTCGGCTAAGCATCTGACTTCGCCTCAGGTCATGATCTCGTGGTTCAGGAGTTCAAGCCCCTGGTCAGGCTCTGTGATGACAGCTCAGAGTCTGGAGCCTAGTTCAGATTCTGTCTCCCTCTTTCTCTGTCCCTCCCCCACTAGCACTCTGTCTCACTCTCAAAAATAAACATTAAAAAAAAGGCATAAAATTCTAAAGGATTCCTTCCATCATTATTTAAAAAAAAAATCAAATACACAGTAAGATAGAGCCATACATAAGCAATTTTTTTTTTTTTTTCAACGTTTATTTATCTTTGGGAGAGAGAGAGACAGAGCATGAACGGGGGAGGGGCAGAGAGAGAGAGAGAGGGAGATACAGAATCGGAAACAGGCTCCAGGCTCTGAGCCATCAGCCCAGAGCCTGACGCGGGGCTCAAACTCACGGACCGCGAGATCGTGACCTGGCTGAAGTCGGACGCTTAACCGACTGCGCCACCCAGGCGCCCCTTTAAGCAATTTTTATCAACATAAAGAGCACTAAACAGTTTATCCCAGCTTCTTGTCATACATTCCAGGTTTAATTTTGATAAAAATGTTTACAAATAAGAATGATTAAACCTACACTAGAACCTCCATACTAAATGTTAACAGTTGGACAAGCTTATGGATATGTGCAGGAATACCTAAAAATTTAGGTAATGAAGGATTAGGTAAGGATATTTAAAATTGTAACTTCATAAAGAGAGTAATACAAAGGCCATCCAGGAGTATATTCTAAACTGAGGTAACATATGAAATATTTTATAATAACCTATTTTATTGCTTTAATAAGTTTTTTCAATACTAATACTATAAAAAGCCCTAGCAAACTTTTTTCTTAGATAGATCATCATTACCATTTTCGTCAAGCATTAATACAAATACGTTTGTTTTCACCAGGTGACAGGGTTTATACTGCATAATGGATATAGAATGACAAAGTCAGTCCACCTCCAAGAGTCCATAATCTAGAAAAAATTGAACCTCTTTCTCCACAAAGTTTAACATCAAAATCTTCAATGATTTTTTTTCCTCTTCTCTGAATTACTATCCCTTTTCATTTTTCTTTAAGCCAACAAATAAATAAAACCTAAAACTCTTCTTCAAAAAGGGTCAAATATCAATATATTTAAATAAAATATTTCATCCAGATGTGTCTTATGTACAGAATGGAATACAAACACAGTCTTGTCCAAATGTAAGTAACATAGTAAGCAAAGTAAGAAACAAAGCAGCTTGTTCCTCTTTTCACATCTCCAATAACAGTGTGCCTGTTGGACACTTGCATTTGTTGTCTCTACTCAGGATGGGTCACACCATGAATTCATTCTTTTTCCAGTATTTCACAATAGGATCTATGTATACAAAATTGATAAAATATTTATTGTTTTTAGGTCACACTCACCCCTCCCAAATTTGTCTGTACTGTACATTTTCAAATAAAAATTTATAAGTACATATATAAAAGGAATTACTTATTTCAATGTTTTGTTTAGTTTTAAACTGGCTAAATCTACTGACAGTATTGCACTCTCAATTTGGTCAGCAAAACATTAGCTGTCTTCTACTCCAAAGCAACAAGTAGCTACCAACAAAATGAAATACAAACACATCTACAGTCCCAACCCTCCACCTCCCGCCCCCAACACATACACATCCCACACAGGCTGGGGTAGAGAAAAGTAGAGAACGAAAAGGGGCTGAGGATAAAAATACAAATTAAAAGAAAAGACTTAAGTCCAAAACCAACTCTTTAGAGTCACCAAATTCCACCACCCTTCTGAAGGACAACTGTCCTACTCTAGGAGACTGAAGAAACAGCTCCAGGTAACATGCTTAAGATATTTTCCAAAGGCATGGAAAATAATTAGGGTGTAAAAACTATCCAAATAACCTTGGACTTCCAATACTGTCACTGGCTCTCCTCCTTTGGTTCCTGAATGGTTTGAAGTCAATGGCAACAAGCTCCAATCAATATGGTCTCTCACGATGCCTGTTACCACTCTATTTCTAGCCTAATATATTCATAACAAAACTTGAATAGTTTGTTGGCAAACAATTACTGCAAATACCAAAAGACTGGCTACTCTCTCAGATTCATAACTCCATATCCTAAGAAATGTATTACATTAAATTGTCTCTATCCACCAAACGCTAGACCAAAAATTACAAAATAGGGTACCATTCCCTATTCCACTAACCTCACCCTGACCATAGATAAAGAATCTTTAAGGATCTTCACATAAAGATATCTCAGAGCATAATTGACTTTCGGAAGTTCCCAAGGTGGATATACAGACAGGATTCCAACACAACCCTCACATATGTGTGTGTGTGTGTGTGTGTGTGTGTATGGAAATACTGATTTCATTCTATGTAACTGTAAACTATCTCTGGTCATTATGAGGCTATCTCACAACACACCTATCTGTTACTATTACTTTCAACTTCCCCCCACAAATTTCAAATATCCACTTTTACTGCCAAATCTCCAACAAAAAAATATCACAATATAAGAAAATAGAAGTTATTATTTAACAACCTTCATTTGTGTGACAGATATCTCACTAGCATGCTTTATGAAGTCAAATTTAACCCACATTCATATCTTTCGACTCCTCCATCACCAATTTCTTATCACAGTCAAGTATTTTTAGAAAGCCTATCAACTCTCGTTTTCTTCAGGAACATATATGCCAATGTCTCCCAGTGAAGACAGTCCATATTTTTTAAAGGGTAGACACTGAATAACTAATAACTTTCAAAATATTTAAAAGCATAACTGAACTGCCAAACATAGTTTTGTACTTAATATGTTTTGTATGTTTAAAGAAACCATCGCCCTCTTATACAAATTCCACAATTTCCAGTAAAACACTTAGTTTTTAAAATATTTTTCATAATTGTTTCAAGAACATACATTTGCATAACTTGATTTTTTTTTAGCATTTCAACTTACTTAGAAAACTATGTACAATTTAATATAGGGTCTTATGCAGTTTACACTTTCAATACTTAAATGCAATAATATCATAAAATTTCGTAATTTTTAAAATCAAATCTGCAAAACATACAAGTAGAAATCCGCTTCCCAAAAGATCAAGTTTCTGATGCAAGACTCCTATAACTAAGCTTAAAGAAAAACATTTTACTGGGGCTCCTGGGTGTCTCAGTCAGTTAGGAGTCCAACTCTGATTTCAGCTCAGGTCATGATCTCACAGTTCGTGAGATCAAGTCCTGTGTCAGGCTCTGTGCTGATTCTCTCTCTCCCTTTCTCTCTCTGCCCCTCCTCCATTCTCTCTCTCTCAAAATAAATAAATATAAAAAAAAAAAAAAATTTACCTACATACACCATAAACAGGATGCTAACCCACCTTACACTAAAGTGGTATCAAAATAAAATTAACTTTATTAAAATAAACAAATAAAATTAATCCTTTCATTCAACAAATATCATCTAGCTAGGGACATATCAGTGCCATCTCTAGAAGGATAAAAAAAGGCCATTTCTACCACCATCTTCCTTCTTCCAGTTCTTCCAGAAGACACACCCTGTGTCTCTTAGCTGTGGCTCTCCCTGATCACAGGATTTCCTCCTTACAGACAAACCAGGCTTCTAATCCTGGTCTTTAGTACATCAAAGAAAATGTCATCTTATTAAGAGTCTCTGGTGGGGAAAAAGCGCTCCAAAATTTTCCCATATATCCAAATTTTTAACAATAAATATTTTTTTAAAAAAGAATCATGGAAAGGATTCAGGAATTGACATATAAAATCAAGAGTATATGCCAGTCAAGAAATAATTATGCATTCTACATAAAAACAGACACATTGGTATTCTATGCAACTTTCCAATTTCCTGGAATTAATCCCAAAGTGTCTTCTACTTCTACCTTAGTTTCTAAAAACCATGTGACCCTGGAATGTCACTTGATAAATAAAATCACTATTATCTAACTAGATAGATGAAACTTCTGCAATCTTTTTAATGTTATAAATGTGATATATGCAAGTAAGATTTTTTTTTTTTTTTTTTTTTTTCCAAACTTCGAAGGCCACAAAGGCACAAAATGAACAACAGGTCTTTTTCATACCTGTCTGCATCAACATGGCAATACACTGTTACGCTGTTAATAGGTTTCTAGTGTCTAGTGTGGTTACAGGTTAACTTTAATACTATTTTACTTCTGTTTCTCAATTCACCATTTTTATATTATCTATTGACTGTCCATTGAAGAAATGAGCACTAACCCTTCCTCTCTTGCCCTCAATTTCCTACTAATTATTCTTTTTTACATTATAAAGTTTTATAATACAACCTATTTTATATATCTTCTAAGTTGATTCTAAAACTAAAAATCAATTAAGTACATTTATAATGTACCCAAGTGAATACTAATTACCGAGGGAAATACAATTTTTTATCATTTAGACATTACTAATTGAAAGAGAATTGAACATGTATCCCAGGCAGATGAGTCTTGAATTTTATTTTAGGTTTCTTCAGTTCTTTGTGAAGGCCCAAAATTGCCACTGTAACTACTACCAGGTTTCCTCCCACCCACACTGCCCTACTACTATATCCTCTCTCATGGACTAAATTTTTCATTGTACTATAGTATCTCAAATATTTTCATATAAGGTGCAAAGCTTTTCCAAGTATAAAAAAACGTACTTGTCCTCTTATGATAAATAGTGTGGTTGAGTATAGAAAATTTAGGTCCAAATCTCTTATCCCCCAAATGTGAAGATACTGTTCCACCGTCTTCAAGCATTCATGAAGGCTGCTAAGAACTCAGTCATTTCATTTTCCATTTTTTACTCCCTTTCTCTGGCAATAATTGGGGATTTTCTGTTTATCCTTAGAGTTCTTAAATTTTACCAGATGTGTCTAGATGTAACTCTTTTTTCCATTCATCCTGCTTGGGCTCTTTCAATCTGAAATTCATTATGTTTCTCCAGCTCATGACATTTTCTTCAATTATTTCTTTCATTATTTTTCTCCTTCCCACTGTTCCTGTTCTCTGCTTCTAGAACTCGTATTTTCAAATTTACAGATGTGAAAACTTTGTGAGGTATTCTCCATATCTCTTTATTTTTCTTGTTTTTTTCTTTCTTTTTTTTTTTTTTTTTTTTTTTTGCTTCATATACGCAGAGATTTGCTCTTTAGCTCCAAATCACCACTCAGTCTTAATTCATGCTAAATTGTTATTTAGCTAATCCATTAAAATTTTTCTTTTATAATTTTCAAAATCTCTTCTGGTTCTCTGCCCCTTTTTCAGTGAAATTATGATTAATGATTGCAACATGTTCTTATATCTTAAATGAAATACCAATTACAGTTTTTCTTTGAAGTTTTCTTCGAATTATATCTGACATCAGTTGTTCTTTTATTCATCTTAATCCTCTTCCATCTTGATTCTCCTCAATTGTCTGATTATCCCTGTCTGTTATATTGGCAAATGAAAAGATTACTTTAGAGACTATGGGAAGCCAAAGTGCACTTTCTCTGAGGTTGTTCAGGTTTGTTTACCCAAGTGGCTTCTCTCTTAAGAGGGACAGTAGTAAGCATGATTTAAGCAAGTCAGGGCATATAAATAAGGCATCCAAGAAAGGTAGGTACCTGCATTGGAAGTCAAGCTCACTGGTAACTGTGAAAACCGTTTTCCTCTGGAGTAGCATGCTTTAGTTGCTCTGCTTCTCTCTCAGGTTCCAACATCTCAGTAGTTGCCCTACTGAATTGTTGGTCTACTTTCCTAAGAGCACAGTTCTTAGACTTCAGGCCTGAAGGCAGGCATCACTGCCACCAGAGTTGTTTAGGTTGAAGAAAGGGCGGGAAGGAGGCCCAACTAAACAGCATTTTGGAAACTAATTCTTTTAAAAATTCTTGATTATTACCCAATTACCCACTACTGTTCTTTGCATTTGTTGACTCCAAGCTTGGAGCCTTTCCGAGGTTCCCCTAGGAAAACCTGAGCTTACCTCTGGTATCTTGGGTTCCGTTCCTTCTGAGATTATGCTGTCAATCCGATCCGGTGAACTTTCTATCTTCTTCAAAATTTCTGGTCCTCTGATGGTACCTGTAGTGGACTGTGAACTGTAATTTTACTGTTCAACATGCTTTCTCCCCACCCCCTTTTTCTAGTAACATAATCCCTCTTGTCTGTGGGGAAAACATTCCATGTGATTTAGGAGGTGATTCTTCCCAACCACAACAGGGGTGGCAACATGACTCAGGTCTGGCTAGAATATCCCATCCCCTTTCCTTTGGCAGCCATCATTGCCTGGCTGAAAACAAAGCTAAAACAGAAGAAAAGAGAGACTAAAAATGTTGGGAGAAACAGTGCTGATGACATCATTCAAATCTGGATTTATCCACACCTAGGTTGGAAATTCTCCCCTCCTTCCCCACACACATGCTAACATACATTAAACTCACAGACCTAATGAGGTCCTTTTGTTCCTCTTTAAGGTAGTTTGACTAATATGATAACATCTGTTCTTGCTTTTCAGAATTGTGGTTTAATTCCATCTTTAAAATATCAGTGGGACACTGGGAAAAAAGGAAGTTTAAGGAATGTGCTCAACGCACCATATTTAAAAGAACAACAACTATAAAATAAGACTGAAGAAAGAAAATTAATGTTTACAGTTTGCTTTTAAATACATGAGGAAACAGCTGTAAACTTTATTAAGTACATCTTATTGTTCCATAAGATATCCTTCATACCTCTAGGAATAAAAAAGCAGACATAAAAACCAATTACCTCTCAAAGAGGTTTTTCTCTGAGTCAAGATTCCAATAGTTTCAAGAAGAAGGAGAACAAAGGAAGAAAGGTGACAGTAATTTAAAATTTGTAGCTATTGTTGTTATTACTGGGGCAGAGGTAGGGAAAAATACTGTTTTCTTTTTAATTTTAGAGGTGATAAAAAGTACAGAAGGTCAATGAACTCAACGGATAAAAGACAAAATCCAGTACTCTTCACCTAAGATTCATGATTCGTGGTTCATAGACTTATGCCTTAAGAACCCCTCCTGAAACAGTATACAAAATGCTATATGTATGCGTTTAAGTACGTTTTGGGGAATAGGTCCACAGTTTTCATCAGAATCTAATAACTAAAATTCATGACCTAAAAAAGGTAAAGAAAACTGCTCCTGACTAAAAAAGAACAATGACAACTTCACTCAAGATTTTAATTAAATCAAGAAAAGTATCTAACACCTCCCAACATGTAAGACAGTGTGCTAGATATACAATGTCCATTCTTTAGAAAAACTGTTAGGAAAAAAAAAAAAATCATTAGCCCTAATATGAATGAAAAAAATTGAGGTTAAGCAGTAACTTTCCCAAAGTCACATAGTATTAAGGCGGGGTTCAAAAACAAGTTTCCCAACTTAATTTCAAACTCTTTCCATAAATGCTTTTTTCCAGGTGAAATATTCATAAAAAAAGAAATACGAAGGCAATGAATGGGTTATTTCATAATGGAATGTAATTTTATGTTAGGAACAGAAACTGTCAAGTACTCACATGCCTGGAGTGTACTGAAATTAGAATCTGACCCTTATTACTAATTGTCCTTTGATTAAGATATTCAGGAAAACTTCTGCTTCTGGTAGTGAAGTCAGAAAGACCTTACTATTTAATTAAGATGTATGAAACTTAACATTCAAGGCTACCTAAGCCAATGAATGGGTTCTTGAGCCAAGCAAAGCTGCTATTCTGGGCTCCATGGGATACACAATGAAGCTGCTCATGCATGGAGGACAAAAAGTCGAAATGCCAAGCCCTTGTTTTTTTTATATTTTGGTATAAAAGACAAGAGGATCTGCTGATAAGGGTAAAATAAGAAACTTCCACATATGAAAAGACCTCCCAAATACTAAGGCACATCCACAACTTAAAACATTCCAGTCTGGATCTGGAACTCAACTCCAACTTTGGGTTGGAGCAGAAAACTGGTCAAATGAGGGAGAGGCATTGGACTGTGAGGTAATGGCTACATGGGGGCAGAATAAGAAAAGAAATTAAGAAAATGTACAAATGTAAAAACAATCCACAAAGCAAGTTAAAGATGTGTTTTAATGTTCCAAGTTTAGAAAACAGTGTGGTCAAATCTTTGCTTTGATACTTTGCCATTTTATCTAGAATCATAGAATCATCTGCTAAACCTACAGCAGAAGTCACAGAAATATGGTTTGCTTCACCACTCCCAGAAAAGGAGATACAAGAGTAAGAAAAGGATGTTGAATCTTGCATTACTCTTATCACTCCCTCTTTATTAACAACAGTAAGATAAAGTACTACAAATTTTTTCAATTCTGGGACAATTTAAGAACATATTCTATTTAAATGCTAAAGACCTAATAAATCCAGAATATAATCCTAAAAGGGCATCTAACCCATGCAACTATCATTTGTAGAATCTTCATTACAGAATCTCATTCCTTATGCTAACACTGGCTCCATCTAAAATAAATTAACCCACATGCACAATTACCTCTGAAGAGTTTTACTGGCAATCTATGAACTCAATAAAATAAACAGAATTAGGAACTTAAATGAAAGAGTGAGATTTTTCTAAATTATAGATTTTAAATTGTATTTCTTTTTAAATAGCCAAACATCTTACTGGTCAGTAACCATTTTCACAAAGCTCTTCATCCTTCCTAATCCTTCACTTTTAACAACTAACATTTATGGAGACCCTTAATAGTTTACAAATGTTATCACATACATTAGCTCATCTGACCCCCACCAAAAGAAGGTATTACTATGTCCCTTTTTATGTGAGTCTCTGAGAGGTTCAGTTCGCATATCATACTTACTTGACAACGTGAATTAAGAGGTATAGCAGAGTTTAAAACAGCCTTGGTCTCACTTTACATCTGAGAACTTACTGTAAAAGACATCATCTACAAGGTATGTATTTTGATATGATGTTCCAGAAAAGGTTAAGAATAGTATACTATTCACTCACAATCTATGAAAATCGATCCCAAAATCACTCATGTGATTTTTCCCGAAATGGAGTTAGGTAAATAAGACATAACAGAACAGAGCAATATTAACTGGCTACACTTTGACAAAGTCTTCTGGGAGTGGAAGAGAGAGGTGGGAACAATTTTATAGCCTGGTGTTCTAATCAACTCAAATATACCTGGACTATTACTACTTACATAATTAGAATAAGGTGTCATTCACACAGATCTGTAAAGAGGACCTAGACGAAAGATGAAATCAGCATGTGATCTCTAAAAATTTATACAAAACATATTTCTTGAGAGTTAACTACTGAGGAGGCCACAGAAGAATAGTAAAAAAGGCAGTGGCTTATAGGAGTTAAGAAAGCAGACTTTTAGGTGAGACTGCCCCGGTTTATATTCCACTTCCATCATTTGCTGTGACCTTGAGCAAGTTATTCTTTGTCTTGGTTTTTTCAACTATAAAATGTATATACAAATATTATCTACCTCAGAGTTGCTGTGAGGATTAAATGAGACATAAAGCAATTCAAACTGCCTGGTATATAGTAAGCACTCATTAAAATATTAGTTATTAAAATATTAGTTATTGAGATTATAATTACTCAGTGGGCTAAGTGTTATGAACAACTTCAGGGAAGAGGGGATATTTTATCTGGCTGTTCATGGATAAAGCAGTCAACAAAGCACAACACCCAGAAAGAACAGGTATTAATAGGGCTTAAAAGCTAACATTCGACCTACCATATCACAAAACATACTAAACCACTAGTTTAAAAAATATGGTGTTGACACATATAATAAAATGGGAATTATAAAAACAGACCCGTGCACATTTGGTCTAGCACTTTCACCAGTGGAATATATCCTAGCAAATTACAGAAACATACACACAAAGATAAATATATCAAAAAGGATCCACTGCAGTACTATTTGTTAATAGCAGAACACTGGGCACAACCAAAACACTGGCTACAAACACTGTATAAAACCAGGGAAGTCATGATCCCTAACAAGAAAATACTCCCCAGCCATTAAGGGAAATAAGATAAACGATATGTATATTTATATGGGAAGACTACAATGAACTATTAAGTTAAAAAAATTTTTCAAAATACTTTTATGATGACATTTATACAAAAATTTGTTTACATAAATACACATGTAGATATATATGTGCAAATGTACAGAAAAAAAGCATGAAATTGAGTTCACTTAAAATTTACACCTTGTGTTCTAAAAGAAGGGAGATTTTCAAATATTATACCTTATCTTCCTCTACTATTTACATTTTTACAGTTTACTTTTACTATATGCCTTAACAAAAATAGAAAAAAACATAATGCAATCTCCCTTAAGATTCCTCCAACATAAAAAAATTAGAAAGACTGAAAAGACCAGTCACAGTTTAGTGTCATGGCTGCATACTTTATCACAGGTTTAATTCAAAACACGTGTCATCTCGCCAATGGAATTTAAAATTTTATCCACTTTGAGTCTTGTAAGTAGCTCCTCTATTCTGGTATTGCTTAATTACCAACTGTGTAAGTTATAAATTATTCCTAGTTTATTGAAATATACTTCAAAAACATTGGAACAAAACTAAAGAACACTGGAATGATAGTACAAAATAACTAAAATACATCATGGAATCTGTAGGTCCTGCCCTAAGTATGTATGGAGATGTTCAAGTTCATAGACAGCCCAGTGGGGCACCCGGGTGGCTCAGCTGGTTACAAGTCGACTCTTGGTTTGGCTCAGGTCATGATCTCACAGTTTTGTGGGTTTGAGCCCAGCATCTCTTGGAATTCTTTTTCTCCCTCTCTCTCTTTGCCCCTCCTCTGCTCACATTGTCTCTGTCTCTCTCAAAAATAAATAAACTTAAAGAAAATATTATAAACAAAGACAGCCTAGTTAAGACTAATGACATCACAAATCAATAAGAATACTACATAGATGCTGGCACTGCTCTTGTCTTCTTCATAAAAGCACATGTGCTTCTTAAGTAGAAATTTGTAAGGGAGGGAGGGAAGAAAGGAAAGAAAGAAGCCAAGCCTGCTTAAGAGGCTTAGAGGTTAGGAGAAAACAAAAAATTTTGTTTCAAAAGACCACAGACTACATTAAATGAAAAACATGGAAAATTATTTTGTTAACCATAAAACCATACATATGTTAGCTACGTGTCAAATAACACAGGAAACTATTTAGTACAAACAACTAATTTTAGTATGTGGGCATTCAGGTTATACAAATGCAGTGCATAAAAATGTATAGACTGAGCAGATATAATCCAGTCTGTTATTCTATTATCCAAATACATGAAATAAAGGTAGTACCTCAAATAGTGGGAAGGATAGTCTGAAATAGCTAATTCAACTGATTAACCATTTAAAAATGTAAGATTAAGTTCTTATTTATCTCCCTCCATAAGCCAACTTAAATTTAAAATATATGAATTAACTGTAAAAAACAAAAGGTACAATAGGCAAAAGGTCGAAACAACTATAATGGTCATCAATGGATGAATGGAAAAACAAAATGTGGCATATACACACAATGGCTTATTCAGTCTTTATTAAAAAGGAAGGAAATCTGTCATATGCTATAATATGAAAAAATCTTAAGGACATCATGCTATGTGAAATTTCAGTCACAAAAAATAATACTATGTGATTCTATTTATATGAGGCATCTAAAGTAGTCAATTTCATAGAAACAGAAAGTAGAATAGTAGTTACCAGATGGGGCAAGAGGGGAATGAGTAGTTGTTTAATGGGTACAGTTTCAGTTTCGCAAGTTGAGAAACTTCTAGAGATCTGTTGCACGACAATGTGAATATACTTAGCACTACTGAACCGTACACTTAAATGGTTAAAATGGTAAAATTTTGTTATGTTGTTTACCACAATTAAATTTTTCACAATTATGAAAAAGTAAGAGGTATGCATTATTTAAGCCACTTCTAAAAATTAACAAGCTATAAAGAGATCAAATGAAGCACTTTATCAAACTCCTTTCTGGCATTTAAGTGTTAAAAACACAACATCTAGGGGCACTTGGGTGGCTCAGTCAGTTAAGGGTCTGACTCTTGATTCAGTCGAGACCTCGTGGTCATGAGATCAAGCCCCGCGTCAGGCTCTTGTACTGAGCATGGAGCCTGGTTGGGATTCTAACTCTCCCTCTCTTTCTGCCCCTCACCAACTTACACACACTCTCTCTCAAAATAAACATTTAAAAAAGCATTGGAAAAAAACCACAACAACTAAGATTAAAAAGAAAAAGGATACATAAAATTGCTTCTATCAAGCACAAATCTGTTTTTACAAGACTGAAGAAAGGAATATATAGTTTCTCCCAAGAAATTTGAAAATCTAATATGAAATGGATAATCTCATAAAATACAAATTGAAATGTTAATGACATCAAATCCAACAGTGTGTTAAAAAAAAAATACATAACACTAAATATTCCAAACAGTTTACTATTAGGAAATTTAGTATTGGAACTCATTATATGAATAGACTGGAAGGGAGGGAAAAGAAATACTCATTTCAACAGATGCCAAAAATGCATTTGATAAAATTTAGTATACATTTCCGATAAAACTTTGTGAGCTAGAAGAAAGAGTTACTTTAGCTTAGTATACTAAATTAACAAAGAATATTTGCATTATACTTAATAGTGACACAGCATCGCTCCCATTAGCACTCCCTAGATAACTACTGCCTCTATTACCACTTTTATTCAACATTTTGGGAATGTTCAAAACTAATGCAAGAAGAAGAAAAAACAAGACATATAGGTACTGAAAAAGAAGAGAAAGAAGACAATCACTTATTAAATTCAATATAACAATTTAGTCAGAAAACTCAATAGAATAAACTGACTTAATAGAAGAATTCAATTAAGTGGCCATATACATATGAAAATCAATAGGTTCCTATCCTCCAACAATAACTAATTACAAAGTGTAATGGAAGAAAGAATACCATTCATAATGGTAATAAGAACTATAAAATAATCTGGAATAAATCCATCCCCCCCAAAATGTGCAAAACCTGTATGAAAACAATAAAATTTTATTAAAGACGGCCTGAAGAAAATAGGAGCACACCATGTTTCTGGATGGAAATGCTCAGTATTATACATCTATTTCTCCTCAAATTAATTCATACCTCAATGTAATTCCAATTAAAATCTCAATGGGCATATTTTATGGCAGTTTACAAAAGTCATCTAACAAGTTAAATGCACACTAGAACTCCTGACAAATCAATGACAACTGCCTTCTACAAAATCAAAGCATTATAACATACTAGGGTGAGCCATACAAAATCACAGATATTTGATGACTTTCAATGAATAAAATAACAATTTCAAAAGGTCCAACCAAATAACCAAAATTGATGTGGACACAAGAATTAAAAAAAAAAAAAAAAACAGCTATTACTGGAGTGCCTGGGTGGCTCAGTTAGTTAAGCATCTGACTCTTGCTTTCAGCTCATTATCAGGATCATGAGATCAAGCCCCATGTTGGGCTCCACACTAAGTGTGGAGGCTGTTTGAAATTCTCTCTCTGTCTCTCTCTCTCTCCCCCCTACCCATCCGCCATGTGTACCTCCCCCCTTATAAAAACAAAAACAAAAACAGCTATTAATCTGGGAATGTTAAACACTCAAATTCTCCTACTCCCACCACCCACAAATCCCTTTCTAAGTGGTAAGAAACAGGAGTCCACTCAAGTATTTAATACTAATAAAGCCTGGCAAAAGGCCAAGAGAACCTCCTATTTCCCACCCCAGTAACAGTGACAGGCAGAAAACTGAAAGGGAGGGTGGAGAAGAGAGACCTAAAAGAGAAGAGACAAAGAACCAGGGGAAGAATATCCTAGAAAAAGAGTAAAAAGACCCTATGTGAGAAAGTCTCTATGCTCTAAGAACGGGCTAGTAGGACTAGAAGATAGTGAATGAACTATGGGGCACCTGGGTGGCTCAGGCTTGGTTGAGCATCTGACTCTTGATTTTGGCTCAGATCATGATCCCAGGGTCGTGGGATGGAGCCCCCTGTTGAGGCTCAGCGTGTAGCCTGCTTGAGATTCTCTTTCTCTCTCTCTCCCCCTCCCCACCCCTCTCCCATTTGTGCCAGCCCTCTCGCTCAAAGATTAAAAAAAAAAAAAAAAAAAGACAATAGGGAATGAACTGAAAAGGATATAAAATGAGGCTAGAACAGTAAGAAGAATCAGCCATATGAAGTCTTATAAGCCAAGGCAAGAGTTTGGATTTTACTCTAAGGGCAATGAGAAGTTAAATGAGGATTTGCATTTCAGAAAGATTAGCCTAGCTGTTGCATGAAGAATGAAATGTAGTGTGAGGAGGCAAGGAAGAGTGCTAGATCAAATTAGGAAGCTACTATGAAGTCCCAGTAAGATAGCACCCTGGACTAATATGATGGCAGCAAAGATGGAGAGAGGAGGGACGTTTCCAGGTATAGCTTGGAAGTCTTATGTCCAGTATTCTTTCTCTTCCCACTCTGCCACCTTACTATTTTGGCAACAGGAACACTTTTTTGGGAAGCCATTCCATGAGACTCAGGAGAAAATGACCTCTCCTAGTCTATCTCCTAGAAAGTACAGAAAGACATGACCTAGGCCTGAACAAAGCATCTTTTTCCTTATCAATGGCTGGTTCAGGAATGGACACATGACCCAAGCTGGGCCAACAAGATTATTTCAGGAGCCAGGAATGACTTTTTTTGTTGTACTGTGAGACACAAGGATATGTAATCCTAGAATTATATTGGTATAAGACATTTAATTATCCTCCAATATCCACACTCTTCTTCTTTTAGTAAAACACTTCTCCACAGATTATATCTGGGTATGATGGCCATATACAAGACCTAGGTCCTAGGATGGCCATATACAAGACCTAGGTCCTAGGAATGGACATACAACTAAGTTCTGGCCAGAAAGTAATTTTGCAATTTCTTGGCCAATTCATTAAAAGAAAGCTATTTGTGTTTGCCTGTTTCTTATTCCTCATGTGTTATGCATTAGTTTTCCAGGGCTGTCTTAACAAAATACCACAGACTGGATGGCTTAAACAACAAAATTTTTTCTCCCAGTTCTTTAGGCTAGAAGTCCAAGATTGAGGTATCAGCAGGTTTGGTTTCTTTGGAGGTCTCTCTCTTTGGCTTGTCAATAAGCTACCTTTCCACTGTGTCCTCACATGACCTTTTTTCTGTGTGCACACATTTCTGGTGTCTCTTCGTGTCCAAATTCCCTCTTCTTATAAGAACACCTGTCAGATTGGATTAGGGCCTACCCATATGACCTGATTTAACCTTAATTCCCTTTTATAAGGCATTACCTTCTATATACAGTCACATTCTGAGTTACTAGGGGTTAAGGCTTCCTTTTTTTAAAAATCATTTTATGTTATTTTTTTTTCATCATGTTAACTGTACTCTTTAATCCCCATTTCCTATTACACCCATTCTCCCATCCACCTCCCCTCTGGTAACCATCAGTTTGTTCTCTATATTTCAGAGTCTGTTTTCTTCATTTGTCTCTCCCTTCTTTTCTACTGCTTGTCTGTTTGGTTGTTTAAATTCTATATATGAGTGAGATCATATGGTATTTGTCTTTCTCTATTTTCACTTAGCATTATACTCTCTAGTTCTATCCATATTGTTGCAAACAGCAGAATTTCATTCACTTTTTATGGCTGAATAATATTCTATCTCACACACACATATATCTTCTTTATCCACTCATGTATTGAACACCTGGGCTGCTTCCACAGTTTGTCTATTGTAAATAATGCTTCAATAAACATACAGAGGCATACGTTCCTTTTGATTAGTGTTTTTGTATTTGGGGGGTAAGCACCCAGTAATGCAATTAGTGGACTGTAGGGTAGTTGTATTTTTAATTTTTTCAGGAACCTCCATACTGGTAACAACAGCTGTACCAGTTTGCATTCTCAACAACAATGGGTGTCAACGTTTCAACATGAATTTGGGAGGGACACCATTCAGCCCATAACAGGCCGGAACATGGATGTGATGCTAGTGAGCCAGATTAGACTTTGTAGATGAAGTCAACACCCTAAGGCAGAGCTGCCCAATAAAACTTCCTATAATGATGGAAATGTTCTGTATCTGCACTCTCCAACATGGTAGCCACTAGCCACATGTTGACTATTTAAACTAATTAAAACTAAAACAAAACAAATCTAAAAATCCAGCCACTGTTGTACTAGCCATATTTCTTTTTTTTTTTTTTTCTATATTTTTTTTAAATTTTTTTTTTTCAACGTTTATTTATTTTTGGGACAGAGAGAGACAGAGCATGAACGGGGGAGGGGCAGAGAGAGAGGGAGACACAGAATCGGAAACAGGCTCCAGGCTCTGAGCCATCAGCCCAGAGCCTGACGCGGGGCTCGAACTCACGGACCGCGAGATCGTGACCTGGCTGAAGTCGGACGCTTAACCGACTGCGCCACCCAGGCGCCCCTGTACTAGCCATATTTCAAGCACTGAGTAGCCATACTGGTAGCAGCTACCATATTGGACAGCACAGGTTAAGGGATGGTGTAACAAAACAGGAGACACTTAGACCTATGCACAACCTGAAGGACTTCCCTAGAGTATTATCACATAATCTATCCTGCTTGAACCACAAGTGTTTTGGAGTCTCTTTGTTCCAACAACCTATCTTATATTTTAATCAATACACTAAATTAGAAGTAAAGTGCTGCCATAACAAATTCTTAAAAACTCTGATAAGGCTAGAGGATAGCAAGGCAATGTGTCAGGCTGGAAAACTAACAACCTCTGTTACGCAGTGACAAACCATTTAGTAAAACTCTTGTCTGTAATAATGGGGAGGGCACATTACATAACTACCAAGTGTGTATAGCTTGAAGAAAAGCAGTTAGAAACACTCAGAATATTGGTGGGGTGTTGGTTGTTTAAACAGGTAAGAAGATCAGCTCAACCATGAATAAGGGAGTTGTGAACAGAGATAAACATAAAAACAGCGCCACTGAGTGAAGCTCTAGTCCAGTAAATCCAGGCCTCTGAGATCAGCAAAGGCAGCTACTTTTGTGCTCCAAATAAAAGGAGAGAACTTTGTGACCTCAAAGGTTCTTTGCCACATAGTAGCAAAGAACAGGTGAAGAGTGTTGCTTTCCCATATGTGATGGTTTCTTGATGTGTCAACTTGGTTAGGCTAAACTAATCCTGGTGCTACTGTGGAGGGATTTGTAGATGTAATTAAAGTCCCTAATCAGGTGACTTTAAGCTAAGGGGATCATCCTTACCGAGCATGACCTAATAGGTAAGATCTTAAAGGAGATTGGGTTCTTCCTGGCAAATGAGACTGTGAATAGCAGCTGAGTCTACAATTGCTCCCCCTTCCCTGGATCTTCATTTCCTAACTGCTTTGGGAGAGCCGTGTCAGCATATGACCTTGGGTTCTACCTTACTTGAGATCTTCCCTTCCTAAATGCCTACCTTACAAACTTCAGACTCAGCCAGCTCCCAGAATTCTGTAATCCAATTCCCTGTAGTAAGTCTTTTAATATATGTCTATCTCTCTTTCTATCATATACAAATCTCCTATTTGTTCTGCTTCTCTGGTAAAACTTTTGACGGATACACCATTCAAGCCTATTATTTCAGATGCCCTCAAGGTAGCCCAGTAACAGAAAAAGGAACAGGTCTAGAACAGAGAGAGACCAGTAACAGAATGAGTAGATTTCAAAAAATTAGGACTAAAAGAGATCTTTTGCTGAAGATAATGTCATATGGTACTGACTTAAAGAGAATGGAACAGGGGTGCCTACGTGGCTGAGTTGGTTAAGCATCTGACTTCCGCTCAGGTCATGATCTCATGGTTCATGGGTTCGAGTCCAGCACAGGGCTCTGTGCTGACTGCTCAGAGCCTGGAGCCTGCTTCAGATTCTGTGTCGCCCCCTCTCTCTGCCCCTCCCCCGCTAACACTCTGTTTCTGTCTCTGTCTCTCTTAAAAAATTAATAAACATAAAAAAAATAATTAAAAAAAGGGAAGAATAGAAATCTATTAAGTTTTTGGAAGAGTTTTACCACCAAACTATATTAGTGGCCTATAAAAACCTATGACTGAACCTTACATAACCCTGCAGCTCCTAAATCTATACCAACTGGCAGGGAGCTATAAAAGTTGTGTGATTCCTAGAGATGTCATATTCTTGAATGCCTTCTACTTCAGATGTAGCAAAGAAAGATAACAAACAAGGAAGAATCACCTAAGAACAAAGCCAAGGACACATGCAATAGTCAAAGTGCATTCCTCCCACAGAGCAAAACAGAGTTTAACCAAGGAATTGACATAGTTGCCAAGGCAGAGTCTTCTGTCCAGAAGGATTTCAGTATTAATATGCACCAACAACTGCTATCTACTTCTATTCTTTCCCTCTCCAAAGAAGCATCATTATGATTATCCTTAATAATCATCCTATTCCTATCAACTACTGTACAATGGGCTGGGCAAAAGGAGCGATACATTATTTATTTAGATTACTGGCTGAATTAAGAATAAAAGCATTATATAGGGCTGAGCTATATATAGTAACTGGATGGGACCTAGGATCGATTCCCTTGAGAAAGGAAAGTATGTGTTAAAAGAAAGGTTTGCACAAATGTTGGGTGACCAAAAAGGTTCAAACCACTACTCAAGAAGAAAAGTTTGAATTGGAAAGACACACTTGATAGTCCCTAACTTATGCATCTGTAAACACACAAGACTAGATAAAATCACCTAAGAAATGAGATTACGTACAAGACTGAAAAGGGCTCAGGATTGAGCAACAAGGTACTAAATAATCAAAGGATTTACAATGAGGGGAGTAGGAGGAAGTAAGAAGACCAACCAAAAAGCAGCTAGTAATAAAGAAACAGAAGAGGACGGTATAACATAAGCAAAGAGGGTAGCATTTTTTAAGACACAAAAATCGGTCAACAAAGTCAAATGATACTGAAATGAGTAAATAAGAAATGGACCCTACAACGAAGTATTATATCCAAAAAGATATCCATGTATCTTTGAAAACAAAGCACAGAAGTATTAAAATTTCTAAGAATTTTTTCTTAAAATATTGGGATAAAGAAGGTCTCCAAAAGTCACAATAGAATAATTCATTTTACTACACAAAAATAAAAATGTTTCGATGTTTCACATAGTATTGTGAAAATATTATGAGCAGAGAACAACAAATACTGTGAAAGATTAATATGCATAAATATAAATAGCACCAACAAATCACTTAGAAAAAGACAATTCTAATAGAATAATAAGGATAAAACAGCAAATTTTCAAAAGAAATACAAATGAAAAATATACATAAAAATTTAACTGATGTCAACAGTAATCAGGAAAATAAAAACAAAAACATTATTTTTTGTTTAAAAGATTTTAAAAACTAAGATTGCTCGGGGCGCCTCGGTGGCGCAGTCAGTTAAGCGTCCGACTTCAGCCAGGTCACGATCTCGCGGTCCGTGAGTTCGAGCCCCACGTCAGGCTCTGTGGGCTGATGGCTCAGAGCCTGGAGCCTGTTTCCGATTCTGTGTCTCCCTCTCTCTCTGCCCCTCCCCCGTTCATGCTCTGTCTCTCTCTGTCACAAAATAAATAAATAAACGTTGGAAAAAAAAAAAAAAAGATTTAAAAAAAACTAAGATTGCTCATTTCCAGTAATTTTTTAAATGTTTATTTATTTTTCAGAGAGAGAGAGACAGAGAGAGAGAGAGAAAGAGACAGAGAGAGAGAGAGAGAGAATAAGCGGGGGAGGGACAGAAAGAGAGGAAGACACAAAATCTAAAGCAGGCTCCAGGCTCTGAGCTGTCAGCACAGAGCCCAACGTGGGGCTCAAACTTGTGAACGGCAAGATCATGACTTGAGCCAAAGCCGGACACTTAACCAATTGAGCCACCTAGGCACCCCTCCGGTAATATTCTTACTACCCTGTTGATGGAAGTAAAACTTGGGAGTATTTATTAAATTTAACATGTGCAAAACCTTTGGCCTAGTAATTCTTTCCAGGAATCCACCCTAAACTAATATTTTTCTATTTAAAAATAACCGTAAAAGAATGGTCACTTCAGCATTATACATGTAATAGCAACGTACTGAAAACAATGAAAATGTCTACCAATATAAAGGAGGAAATAAATCATAAACATTCATACTATGGAACATTCATAAGTCAATAAGAACAATGAGACAAATCCTAATGTACTGTTAGACACACATACCCCTTTCTCCACCCCACACTCATTCATCCACTCTCACCAAGAAACTGGAACATTTGATATGCACCAAGCTGTTAGCAGCATTTACTCTAAGAAAAAATGAGATAGAAACCCTCATGTATTAGAAGACTTTTTAAAAGTAAGAATGCACTCATTAGTTTTTACAGTTAAATAAGTATGCAACCATTATCTGAAGATTTATCTATTCAACTGACATATTTTAAGTATGGTCATCAATGAAACTTTTAGCAGACAAGATTTCTAAGTGACAGTTTTACTCTGTGTGACAGGTAATTTGATTAACATACACCAAAGGGAAAAAAAGAAAAAATTTTAAATAATGATTAATTCTGGAAAGTAGAATTATAGGTGATTTTTGTATTCTTTTTTGGGTCTTTTTGATTTTGTCAAATTTTCTACAAATATGTACATGCTTCTACACATGTGCATACATTTAATTAATTAATAATGTTTAAACACCATATTTAACACCATATTTAAAATCTAATTTAGAAGATATTTAACATTGTATTCTACACTGTTCTATAATTCAATTTCTCATATTTTAATATATTTATACCTGCATTAACCACAAGTATATCTTTATAACCTCTTCTTACTACAAAATCTTCAGGGTAAATTAGGATGGATAAGTCTTTGGTGTAATTTAATTGTCAAGGACATTCTAGAAAAATAGCACATACAGACCTCATCTTAAAAAAAAAAAAAAAAAAAAAAAGAATCAGAACCTAACACCAAAAATTAGTGAGTATTCCAAGAGACACTCCTAAAAGATGTAAAGTCTACCCAACTTTTTTTTTTTTATGTTTATTTTTGAGAGAGAGAAAGAGTGAGTGGGGGGCAGGGGGGACAGAGAATCTGAAATGGGCTGTGTGCTGACAGTAGAAAGCTGATGTGGGGCTTGAACTCATGAACCATAAGATTATAACCTGAGCTGAAGTTGGATGCTTAACTGACTGAGCCACCCTGGGCACCCAAGTCTACCCAACTTGTATTCAAAACAGAAATAAAACAATCCCTATAATGAGATAAATTCTAAAGGCACACAGTTGCACTGAAAACTAACAGATTCCCAAATAATTATACAGGATTAAAATCATCTTCACAGTTCTAAATTATTATTAATTTTATCTCAACATGATTTAAATATTATGAAGGTAGGAATAATGTCTCAGTTTCTTCAAATTCCTCATAATCTCTGATTTTGCTAGGTCCCAATAATGGCTCTTAAATAAACTTATTTCTAAGAGTATAATAATAGTGATATTTCCTAAAAATCTTTAAAAAATTCCATCACTGTGCTAAATTTTCATGTACGTAAAGTTAAGTTTTACTAACCTACAACATGAATAAAATCAATTTGTTCAACATATACAGCTATTATTTTAAATATAGTTAACTTTTTAACATTCACTGAGAGGGAAATGGTTGAGATTATTATATACTGAAATCAGCCAAATATAGGAGATAATAAATGTGTGTCAAGTAAAAGAATTAACTCCTATACTGCATCTTGAACTACTAAAAACTATACTAGAGGTTTTGTATTTTTGTTATTAACTTCAAATAAAAAAAAAAGTAAGAGGGAAACATTGCACAGAGAACTTAAGAGACTCTGAGGTCAAAGACTGAATTGGAAATACAACTGGTATAACACAAACAAGAAGCTTCCTTTTCCTATCAGGTTTCAAATTTAGAGTGACAGGAAAGAGGAAAAGGAAAACAGAACTATACATTAATGCTTATTCTAAATTCAAAACTGATAAAACTAATTTTTCTACAGATCTCTCTCAGATATTTCTCAAAGGTTCTTTAATTAAAAGACAATTCAAGGGGCACCTAGGTGGCTCAGTCGGTTGCGCGTCCCACTTCGGCTCAGGTTATGATCTCACAGTTCCTGAGTTCGAGCCCCACATCAGGCTCTCTACTGTCAGCACAGAGCCTGCCTCAGATCCTCTATCCCCCTCTGTCCGCTCCTCCCCCACTTGTTTTCTCTTTCTCTCTCTCTCTCATAAATAAACATTAAAAAAAAAAAAAAGACAATTCAAGAGGGAAAACCCAGACCACAAATTAATTTTAGAGGGTTATTTCTTGCCTTTTATTTTCTTTTCTGTTCCTTTCTTTTGGGGGAGGACAAGGGGAACAGGAAAAAAAAAAACAAAAAAACGAAAGATTAAATGAGACCCAGTGGTACCTCAGGAGGGGACTATGCCCTGCTGGAGAGGCACGGGTATACTAGTTTTGTAAATTTGTCATATCTAGTGTGTACTTGCAAATAAGCTCAAGAAATAAGAATTGAGGAGATGACTTATTTTCAAAATTGAAATAATAGTATCTAATGCACCTCACATTTTTCTCCATAACTCAAGTTTTAGTACTGATTAATCTGAATATTAAGTAACAAGCAGTTAAGTACATAATTAAGTATAATCTACGGTCCTCCTTTATCATGGATTCCATCCCTAACCCTCCAATCATTTTTAAACTATTCCACTCTAGAACTTTCCTACTTTTAGTCAACATCTTCATGGTACAACCAGCAAAAATACACATAATCTGTTTTGTGCAGATGTATCACAGAATTACTTAAAATAAGTTATAATTCCCCAATACCTTAACTCATCTTGTTCAATACTATGCTGAATTTTACTGAAAAAGCATGCTTTGTTTCAGATCATTTACCAAAAAAGAGCATATTTTTTTACCTTGACTCATAAAAGCGTATTTAACATTTAACCTATTATCAACAATCTTATTGTCCATTACACACAATTCACTATGATCTATCTATACACCTTGAAAGGGATTTCATCATATTATCAAAATTGTTTATAAACATATTAAATAATATTGGCTCCAAAAGGAATTCTCAAAGTACTGTGATCTTTACATATTTTTGTAACTGACCCTCTTTTATGTCTAGTCTTACCCAGAAGTAAGCTTAACTTTTTTTTTTTTTTAATTTGTGGGAGAGGGGGAAAGAGAGAGACAGCACGCGAGCCCACACACACACACACACACACACACACACACAGGGGAGGGGCAGAGAGAGAAGAAAGAGAACCCCAAGCAGGCTCCGCGCTCAGTGCAGAGCCAGACAAGGGGCTCGGTCCGACCCTGGGATCATGACCTGAGCCGAAATCAAGAGTTGGACGTTCAATCAACTGAGCAGCCCAGGCACCCTTTAGGTCAACTTTTTAAAGATCAAGGTAATGTTTATAGGGTTTTATAACAGAAGGCAACTTACATTGTGCTTTCGATAATTAGATCTATATTAATTTTGAGTTTCAAAGCATTTTGGGGAAAAATAAAATCCAACATGTCCCTTTTCAATAATTAAAACCTAAATTATAAATCATGATAAAATAATACCTATGTTATTCCACAATTCTACTTCCCCTCTTGACTGGATAAGAAAAGTTTTTAAAGACAAAAATATATATATTAAGAAATTAAAAATCCTAAGAAAGGAAGGGTGTTTTGCTTCTGGGTGGCAAGTGGATAAGCATAACTATCAGACAGGTAAGGTTCCAGGGACTGGATGTGTATTCATATCCACCCTTCAGCTGCAATTACCTAATTTTTTTTTTCAAAAGGTGAAAATTAAAGGAAGTTAGTCAGATTTGGCATAGATTACCATGGATGTTGGTGCCCTCTAATGGTCCTAATAAAAACACAAGTAGTATCAGCAGGTACTACCCCACATACTACTGTGAAGTGAAATTTTTTTCATCTATGGTCAAGTATGGAAAAAATTACATGAAAATTCATTATATGTACATTTCCTAACCCACTATATCACCGTGCTAAGAATGTAGAATAAACAACTGTCATAAATACAAATACACTGCCTAAAAACTGATTTCCTAGTCAACTGGATAGTATAACTAGATGCTAGTGGAAGCAATCTAGCAAACAGTCTAGCAAATTTTGGGAAGTCAAAATGTACTGCTCTGATGATCCCAAATATTTCCAGAGTAAGTGGCTAAAGAAGAAATATTTATTCATTTATTACTTATTTAGTTATTTTTACTTCAGAGATCTGACTTCATGAAAGCCTAGCAGAGGTAAGACACTAAGACTTACATAACACACATGGTACAATGCAGCAGGAGATATAAAGATGTGTAACGCAGTATTTCCATCTTCAATTCTGACAGTCCATAGCAGACTAGATGAAAACCACTTCATCAATTAAACAATTAAAAGGCAAAATATGAGGATTTAAGATAAGAGTAAGCATAGGGCTAGTTTACCAGAAAGAACAAATAAGTCTTGGACTTCACAACACAAATAGGTCATCTGCATTACCACGTTACCTTGGTTATAAGCAGGCACATAAATGCCTGCCGAATTCCCACTACTACTGCAGTGAGAATGTTTCAAACTAAGAAGGTGGGAGGGAGGGAGAAGGCAGTCACAGACCTCTCTGAGTATCTAATAACAGTTTTACACACACACTATGAAGGTAGGGAAGAAAGAATAAAACACAAGCACCTTCAACAAAATCTTGGGTTTAATTTCAGGTATTCACAGCCTATCCAGATCCCAAGTTGACAACTTCTTTTTGAAAATATTTTTTTAGCTTTTGGAAACAACCTTGAAAAGTAAAAATCTTGAGAGGGAGGAAGAAGCAACAGATTGCCTCTAGAGAGGGTAGTTTTCAGTATGAAGTTTCATTTTGTTAATAGTTAATTCTAGATGGTGGGAATATGGATATACTTATCTGCAGTTTTCTATATTTCTTCTTTTTTAATGAGTTGAATAAGAAAAAGAGAAGGAAACAAGAAAATAAGAACAAGAAAAGGAAAGAAAAGCTTGGAATAATCAACGTGTCTTCAGTAGTTGGTTGCCCTACTGCCTAAAATGATCTTCCCCTACACTACCTGAATTTGTTTTCACACTATCTGAAATGCCAAATTTCAAGATGCTGCACTTAACATCAAACAGCATAACAGAATATGTGAATGAATGAATGAATGAATGAGTAGGCTTTGAATCAAACAGACAGGTTAAGTCCTGCTCTGCTAATTAGCTGTGTGACCCTGATGAAGCTACCTAAAACCCTTCTAAGCCTGTATCTTTTGCCTCTAAAGTTATTATGAATATACCCTCCCAACATGTGTATACTTCTGAAACTCACCCACTTGATTTCAGCATATACATTTAACCATTTACTCTTACTCTCATTAATCACTGGTGCATTTTAAAATCAATGTGCATTAAAACAGTTTTGCTCAACATTACTTACCCAGTATAGCAAAATGCCCAGCACAAAGCAGGAACTCTAAGCATTTAATGAATAATTAAAGAAATATGAGGACATCTACTCCACAGAGACAGGGTGAAAATAAAATGAGAATACAGGATACCTGTATTATCTCATTTAATTCTCATAACAATGGTATAAAATAGGATCTACATTATCACCACTTACACAGTAAGAAACTGAGGCGCAGAGAGTTTAAGGTAACTTGCCCAAGATCACAAACCTATTGAATGATGGATCATATTTGACGCTAAGCTCTAGTCCGTGCTCTTAACCATTATGTTAGACTTGACACACAGTAGGCTCTGAATAAGTAATAGTTTCTTACTATGTTTTTAAAATGTAAATATATGTAGGAGGCTTAAGGTAGTTATCAGGCATTCAACAAAGTAAATTGGCTTTAAATGTCTTTCAGCCTAACACCTAGGGAACAGCACCATCAGTAAGAGAAGTAAATTAGCAACTGAAAGATACTGAAATCCAAACTTCGGCGATTTGGCAGCCCTGGATCCAAGATGAGAGGAAGAAACTCCTCTTGGTTTCCTAAATGAATTCTGGAACTTTCCTAAGTGCTTAGGCAGACTATGAAACAAGATAATTATGACATAACTATTTCTTCAAAGATCTTAACATCTAGTTTACAAATACTGCTTCATCAATTAAGAGATGAAACTGGGTAACAAGTAAGCTTCTCTGGACTCAACTGGGATTCTACCGTTACAACAAAGGAACTGGGGTGGCATTTTTCCATTAAAAAACAACAAAAGATCTGGAAGCGAACTTGAAGGAACATAATATACTGAAATAATTTTTCTTTCTCTCATTCTCAACCCTACTTCTTCCATATCTACAAATTCTCCCTAGCCTTACAAATCCTTTCAAAAGTAAGTCAGTACTAATTTATTCACTGGTTCCCCTTGTCTAAAATTTCTTCACTAGGTTTGTCTCTTAAGTTTAAAGCACCAAGTTATCTACCAAAAAGAGTTGGAATTCTAATCCACTCCTACTGTACTTACATTTTACACCTCTTTAATAAAAATTACTTTTGAACATGAATCCTACCTTTAACAAGTTTTTTCCCTCTTTGAATTCTGCATTAGCAAACCATTCAATTACATTTAAAAATGCATTCAATAGAATGCAATGTTATTTCTGAAATCTCCAAAGTATCAACTCTTGAAATTTCAACATTGTTTTCCTGTAATATTCGAGTAAGAAATTTAATTTAGTCCACTAATTTGAAAAGAAGTGCATCAAGCCTTTCATGCTAGGAAATACACTTCTGTGTATTTTCTGTATTAGTCAGTCATCCACTGAAAACCAAGGATACTACGCATTTTTCAATTTTTGATCTAAGATTTTGAGTCAAATGAGGGGGGAAGGAGAGGGCAGAGGAGAGCTCTTGGTCTTATCCTTTGTTTTCAGGTATAGATGAAGTTACATAAATTATCTAAAACATGATTATCCTATGCTGAAACACTGAAGAAAAAATCCAATTCTCAATAACCTACTGTAACATTTGATAAGAATTAGATTCTTGTGGGGCACCTGGGAGGCTCAGTTGGTTAAGCGATCAACTTCAGCTCAGGTCATGATCTCATGGTTCATGAGTTTGAGCCCTGCATCAGGTTCTGTGCTGACAGCTCAGAACCTGGAGCCTGCTTGGGATTCTTTGTCTCCCCCACTCTCTGCCCCTCCCCCACTCGCACTTTTGTGTGTGTGTGTGTGTGTGTGTGTGTGACTCTCTCTCTCGCTCAAAAAATGAATAAACATTAAAAAATTTTTTTAAAAATTAGATCTTCTTCAACATTCAAGTAAAGCTCCTTACTCTTTAAATTGAATCTCCTTTCCTTCGAACTTTTCTCTTTCAGCAGATATGGAGAATATCCAGCTAACATTTCTTCATAGTAAATATACATATTTTTTGTTAAATTATCATCCACTTTTTCAGGTTAAGTACCTGAAACCAAAACTATATACAAAAACTATAACCTTCCATATTTCTTTTTAACCTTTTGATAATTCTTATTAGAAGGATAACCTCAGGGATCATGTCATCCACGTTTTATTTTGTGTAGCCAGTAACAGAATGAATTAGAAAATGGACTTAAATACAAAGAGTATTAGCCACAAGATTTCCTAGCTCTAGAAAGTTAAACTTCTGCTGACATGTCAATAAAATGATAATGAAATGAAAAACATTGCACAACTCACCCAATTAGCTTATAGTGTACAGTGACTATGAGGGTTATTTATTTCTTTATTTTGGTCAAGGATGGAGGCAGGTGCAAAGACATACTGTACTCCTTTCTGTTTGCTCATCCCTCATCATGTACCTATACGGATGTTTTTTTAATGGCTGCACTTTCTTACACTTATTTCTCCTGACTCATCTTCATAACAAATGACAAACCCGTTGTTTACACCACTGTGGACAGAACAAAATAAAGCATATTAAAAACAAAGAAACTCCCTAGTTGATGAAAGTCAAAATATATCACTTCCATTTTCTGAAGAAAATAAACCTGCTTCATAAAACTAACACACCTATAAACTTACTAAAAGTTTTGCTTATTAGGCCAAATTCCAATGAACAAAAGTACCTAGGTATGTGAAGTTTACAGCAGAATATTCCCCTAAGTACTACACTCAACTTGATATTGAGTTCTAAACCAGAGCTTGATATTCTGTGGGAGTAATTAAAATCTTAATAAAATACTGGCATTCTGACCACAGCTGCATGTTTGTGTTACCTTGCAATTCATTGCCTGTTTTTTGAAAGATTCGGGAGGGGGATGCAAGGAAATAAACTGCCATATAAAGTGTACTGTTCGGAACCATTAGAAAACTTTGATTTTCTACTTTTGCTACACTCCACCACAATCAGTTTCTTCTAAGCCTTGTTTTCCTCATTTTTAAAGTAAAAGGGCTGAACTAGATTATCTCTAAAATGTTTCTCATCTCTGTAAAGAACTGTACAAGGAAATGATTCTAACTACCATAATAGATTTTATTGAAAATAAGAATCCTGTCACACCCTTTTCTCCATTGTTTCAAATGCAGCCCGAGCAACACACTATATGTTGAGAGGTTCCAACTAAAATCAATACAAAATCTATCAATACAAATCTATGCTTAGAATTCAACAGGATACAGAATAGCAGGGAGTGTTCATCTTTTTGGCACACATACTTTAACTATTACATCTCTACCTATATAACTTCATCCAGTGTGAGGTAAAAGAGAATCTGGTCTTCCAACAGAGAAGTCTCAAACTCTTTAAAAGGTATTTCTCTATTTGAACAGAACTCAAGATCCAATAATGCAATTTTCAAAAAACAAGCTTTGCACCAAGATAAGTTCTGTTTGTGGAAGAGAATAATTGGCAAGTGCTACTTCTAGATAATTCAGTTGTTCTCGTACAACTGGATTTAAAATCAGCCTTTAAAGCGGTTTTCCTTCTGCTGCCTTAAGTTACAACTTCTTTCTCCGAATCAAGATTTTCTAGCTTCCATTTCAGGGAGTGGACAAGAGAGTTACAAAAGAGTTGATAACTAGTAAGGCTAACTCTTCGTTTGTTGTCAGTATGCTATGTTTTACTGAGCTTTTGGGTTATATGGCCTTTGAAGAATAAGGTCCTGCAACGCCGCCTGTCTGTGGACCCAGGAAAAATTATAAAACAGTTATGAAACCAGATCACTAGGACAAACCAAGAGGCCTTCCTATTCCAACTCACCACAACCAAGACTGGCTTCAAAGCACTCTTGAGCTGCCCCAGAATATCTGGAAAACGAGAGAGCCTGGCTGAATTCCTCCTCACTAAGGAAGCATCTGAAGATGTATGTGTATGTACATGTAAGAGTCAAATATATTTTCAGCCACTCAGTTACATGTAAATATATAGGGATATAAGATCGGTTCATCCAAAATCCTTGAGAGAGCAAAGAACTAAAAGCTATTTCAGCAGCCACAATAGTTATGGAAAAAAAAAAAAAAAAAAAAAAAAACCTGCAGCAGAACAGTATGGAAAAGTACAGCTTCTCACGTGTCTCTCACATACACAAATACTTAGCTCTGAGTCCCTTACAACCTTACCTCCCCTCCAAACTGCTCTCTCTTCCACCTCACAAGTGGGAGAAATCTACCAACCTCCCAGTCATTCCCCAAGAGACTCAGCTACCTATTATCTTACCCCTCCCGCTTTGGTCCCGCCCCCGCCCCAGGAATAACAGGGCCCTGCTGACCCCAGGCAGACCCCGCCGGGTGTGCAAACAGGGAATCTAACCAATTCCCTCCATCCTTAACCATGTGAACCATCCCGGGATAACCTGCTGTTCACCAACTCCGTGGGCTCTGTGGTCCTCCCACCCCCACGTGTCAGCTACCCTCCCCCACATCCCCACACCTCACGATTTAGGCCGGGGAAAGAAAGAGGGCAGTGGAAAGCCTGGCCGCTGAGATAGATCGACCCACAGGAATCTGTCCCACCGCAAGTCCCCTCCCACCTTCGGCCCCTACCCTTTACTGCCCCATCCTCCCTCCTTCCTTTGAAAGCAGGCCCTTGCCTCAGAAACCTCTTCTTCCTCGTCGTCGTCGTCCTCTTCTTCTTCGCTGTTGTTGCTGCTGGTGCCGCCGCCGCCTCCACCGCCGCCGCCGCCGCCGCCTCCACCGCCGCCGCTGTTGTCGCTGTCGCTGCTGCTTTCGCTGCTGCTGGGGGGTCGGCAAGTCCGGTTACGCTTGGCCTTGTGGTGCTGCTGCTGCGGCGGCTTCTTCTTCAGGAGTAGGTCGCAGACTCGCACCATCCCACGAGGAGAAGAGGCCGAGCGAGCCCCGCTGCTGCCGCCAACGCCGCTGCCGACCTCCGCCGCCGCCGCCGCCGCCGCCGCGGGGGGGCCCGCCACGGCCGCCACCGCCGGGGGGCTCCCTTCTCCCTCAGCCGCTGCCGCCGCCGCCGCCGCCACCGGAACCGTCGCCTTCTCCATCCCCGGGGAAAGAGGGGGGGGCGCGGACGGGGGAGGGGCGTGGGGGCTACGCTCTACCGCGACTTCGGCCGCACCGGGGCCGACACAGCGCTCGGTGCCGCCTCCGCCGCCACCGCCTCGGTCACCTCTACTGCCGCCGCCGCCGCCGCCGCTCCGCCAGCTCTCACCTCGTCTCGCGATACTAAGGGCGGGGAGCCTGACGATGGGAGGGAGGGAGAGGGAGGGAGTGTGAGGGAGCAAAGGAGGGAGGGAGGGGTGAGGCGTAAAGAGAGACCCGGGTGTCGGGAGACCCAGAGAAGGGGAGACCAGGAGAAAGCGAGGGAAGTGTGCCCAGGGCGACTTCCGATGGAGGGACGGCGGGGACAGAAGTGGCCCGCGGTTACAGTCGTAGCGCCTGCGAGCGCCCGGATTGCTTCTCTTTCCTCGCTATTTCCCCCACACATACAGCCCTTCAGACCTCCCTTCTTCCTTCCTCGCTTGTGACTAGAACGCAGCCGCAGGCGGAAGTGCAGGTGACGCCATCAGCCGTCGCCTGAGCCGTGGCGCGCGGGTGGCCCAAAGACGAAAGTGAGATTTCGAGGGCCAGATTCCGGGCCCCCGCGGGCTGGCACTGCTGCAGCGCGTGGGGCAGGCGGGCGGGCTGGAGAGCAGCGGCCCCGGGCCGGGTGGGAAGCCGGTGCGGACGCGCGGTGCAGACACTTTGTTAGCTGGAGGCCGGGACCGCCAGATCCGGGAGGTGGGGCCTCTTTCTGGACTGTCGTACGTAGTTTTATTCCTGGCCTTTTTTTCCACCGCCAAATCGTGATTAAGGCTTTGGATCTTTAAGAGATGGCGTCGTGTAGAGGAAAGAGCCCTCTTTGGCCTGAGTCTTGAGGTATAGACTTCCTGAATCTGAGTTTACAGTTGTGTGTTATGAAGGAGTTCGATTAGGTAATGTCTGAGATTACTTTAAAGTTTCCAAAGGGGAAAAGACGGGAGAAGCAAGCACGATACGTGCCAGACTTTGCAGAGAATTCACCAAATGACCCTGATTTAGTTCTTCCACCCCTCACTGATTCGGCTTTTTTTCTGTGAAGTGAGCATCATAAATAATCATCCCTGTCTATGCATCTCTTGGAATGTTGTGAAGGAGGTTTTGAGTTCATTCGTAGGTGTATGAAGAACTTCCAGGACTTTTGAAATAATAGCGTGGCTTATTGAACTCAGAATTATCCCTTTCTGGTCCAATAAGAGCACAGTGGGATAAGGAAAATGAAGCAAACGTCAAAGGCAGATGTACTGGCACAGGATAAAAATTATGTCTCAGCTGACATAGTTGCCATTTTAAGACTGCTAAGTTTAATTGAGTGTGCCTGAATTTTTTTTAGCTTTTTTTTTTCTTTTTAGCATTGGCATACCATATGAAATGTGGGCAGTTGCCAGTACTCTACAGAGTACTATGGCAGAATTGGCAATGACTGAATCAATTCATTCAAACAAAAATTCATCATGTTCCTACTGTGTGCATAGTTTTGGAAATCAAAGTCTCTGCTTCCAGGGGCTTTATGGTGTGATAGGTGCTATAGTAAATATACACACTAAGCTAACTATCTGCCTGTTCCTCTCCCACAGTTTTTGCCAAGGTCCTGTGCAGAACATGATACTACATTTGTGTATCTTAACACTACAGGTTTAGGTTCTAGAACCTCAGCTGGATTACTCCCTCCTACCCTGTATATTCATCAGCACGTTCTTTTCCCTTCCCACCAGAATACTTTTTGCAGTGTTTAAGTCCCAGCCACATTTCATTTTATGACTTTACTTCAAATGCCAAAAGATTGATGCTGTTAGGTGTCAACTCCTTCAATTTTTTAAATACCATAAACTTAGATACTTCCAGAACTTTCCTCTTCTCCAGTATCAGAGGAATGAGACATTTCTGGCTCTTATACGAGATGAATTATCCATCTGCATTCTAGTTTCAATCTCCTCTTTCTCTTCCATTTATTACCTTTTCTGTCTTCAAACCTCCACATTTCTGGTTCCTCTCTGTTTCCTTCCCTTCACAATTAGGCTTTTAAAGAGGATTGTATGTTCAATGTCTGTTATCTGAATTTAACTCATTAACCCTTTGCAATCTAACTTCTTTACCTAGAACACTATCAAAAATACTGTCTTTAATCCCATTACTTAGAAGAAAATAAGTTTACATAGTAGTGAAATGGATATCTTGTTGGGACTAAGATGCAGTCAAACCTATTAGAATAGACCCCTAGAGTGACTTTCTATTACTTTTATCTAGCATTTTTTTTTTTTTTTTTTTTTTTTTTTCAGAACCTGTGGCAGAGACTTGACTAGCCATTCATAAAACATTTCTTCTGGACATACAGCTAGACTGAATTTCCCAATTTCCTCTGAAGTTAGTTGGGGTCGTGTAGTTGATTTTTAGCCAATGAAATGTGAATGGAAGTGATGTACACATTTCCAGGCTTAATAAAGTTCCTCCCATCCTCCCTTACTCTTTTTCCATCAGCCAGTGAGTATCATAACCCTGAAAACTATGTTGGAGATGCCAGTGCCAGAAGAGAAGAACATGAGTAGCTAAGTCACTACTTGGAAAACTGCCACCTCCAAATTAGAAAAACTCTTTTGGACTTCTTATAAGAAAACACTGAGATTTGAGAATTTATGTTACAGGAGCTAGAATGACCATAACTAATCCAGAAATTGGTGCCAGAAGTGGGATACTGCTAGGACAGTAATCTAAAATGTGTTGCATTGGTTTAGTGATGATGTAGCAGAGGTTGGAGAAACTGATTTAGGAGGCTGGAAGAAGGAGATGCAGGTTTTATAATGGCAACGTAATTGAAAATCATATCACCTATCTACTGAGACTAGCTCCAGAGGAAATAGTTCAAAAGAATAAAAGCAATAGTGTATTTTGAATTTTACATTTTGCCTTTAGCAAGGTTTTACTAAAAAGATAAGCTCAAGGAAAGAATTGCCGAAATGAAAATGCATAATACTTGAAAGGATTGGAAAAGCTGACTTTCTAGACCTTGAATGGTAAAAAATGAAACGTGGAGGCCTTGAGTACAGTACAGGAACAAAGATCATATCGAGGCTTTGGTGTTTCCATCAAAGGCCATTATTTTAGGTGGACTGAAGGTGGCTGGAATGGAGTTCTAGAAAAACAGACATGGGGACAAGGCATGGGAACAAGGAAGGAAAGAAGTAAATCAGGTTCTAGAATTATGTAAGAAAGAACTTTGGGTCAGGGTGCCTGACTGGCTCAGAAGAGAATGTGACTCTTGATCTCAGGGCCATGAGTTCAAGCCCCAAGTTGGGTATAGAGATTACTTAAATAAATGAACTTGAAAAAAGAAAAAAAAAAAAAAAGGGGGGAAGGGCCTGGGTGGCTCAGTTGCTTAAGTGTCCAACTCTTGATTTTGGCTAAGGTCATGATCTCATGGTTGTGAGATCAAGCCCTGGGTTGGGCTCCATGCTGGGTGTGGAGCCTGCTTAAGATTCTCTCTTTCTGCCCCTCTCCTTTGCTCATGCTCTCTATCAAAAACAAAAACAAAAAACTTGGGATGTAGTCACTGGAAGCAAGTAGATCACAAGACTAAATTTTTGAAGGAATTTTATCACTAAGCATATAATCATATCATTAACCTGGTTCAAATGTTGTTCAAGTGTTAAAAGTGAGGCAACTATTCAACCCCAAGCTTGTATAAGGAAATAGGGCATAAACACCTTACAACATCCAGTACCCTCATAGGATGTGGCCGTGGAGAATAATGGACAACATATCAGAGTCTGGTATAAGGGGCTATACAAAAGACAAAGGACAAGGGACTTCCTCCCAAAGACTGAGGTCTCATCAAGCCTTCCTGTACTCTGAGGGAAGGTGGATCACAAAATGTCTGCACAGTATTTCATCATTGTTATGTATCCACATTTCCTAATGTCTCATATCTTTCTCTTTTCCTTTTTTTTATTTTATTTAATTTTGTTAATGTCTTTTTTTGAGACAGAGACAGAGCACATGCGGGGGAGGGACAGAGACAGAGGGAGACACAGAATCTGAAGCAGGCTTCAGGCTCCATGCTATTAGCACTGAGCCCGAGATGGGGTTCGAACTCATGAACCGTGAGATCATGCCCTGAGCCAAAGTCAGATGCTTAACCAACTGAGCTGCCCAAGCGCCCCATATCTTTCTCTTTTCCTAATGAGAGCATAGTGTAGTTACCTGTCTCTGATCTACCAATGTACATTGGGTTTGCTGGAACATGGAGTAATAATAGACGTAACTTACCCTTTTAGTTCATAGGTTACACTTGGACCTAATGAAGAGGCCTGCACATTACCTAAAGACCTAGACTCTAGGCCTGACCTAGTAACTGAACAGAACTTTAGGTTGTCTCATTGGAGTAGGACATGTTCTCTGTGTGGGAAGAGAGATAAAATAGATATTTAGTGACCAGAATAGTGGACTCTTGTAGACACTAGATTCTTTTTGTGGATACACGTATTATATTTCCCAACCTCCCTTGCAAGTAGGCTTACCAGTTAGGTGTGCCAATTAGGTTCTAACCAGTGGAATGTGAGTAGAAGTGATGTGCTCCTGTTGCAGTTCTGGTCCATAAAAACAGCACATGAGAAGTCCAAGATCTCCCGTTCCCCACCAATTTGAGGCAGATGAACACATTTGTATTAGAAGCCATGTGTTGAAGATGGCCAAGCCACAAGGTGGACGGACTCACTTGTATTAGAATTTATATATATTCTTTTGGGTTAAACCACAGATTTGGAAGTTATCCTAACTAATATAGATCTATCCTTTCCCCCAGGTGTAACTGTCCATTACCTAGACCTAATTTTCATACCGCAGAGGTGAACCCATGAATCACGCCAGCAAAAGTACCCTTATTACTCAGTCATAATGATTGATTCAGGAATGGGCAGATTAACAAAATGAAGCCAATGAGAAACAGCCTCACCATTTGGGCTAGCTACTATTAAGAAAGAAACATGTCACAGTAGAACCAAGCAAAAACTTTACCTATGGCCTTTGGTCACCATGGGAAGTGAACTTGCCTGAAAAGGAAATAAAGGCAGCCTCAGTGGTGTTACAAAAGGGTAAAAGAGCCCATGATTTGAGACATGTATTTCCTGGCTCTCTCCTCAGGGTTAGAACACCAAATGATAAGGGATAGATACTGCCAAGAAGATTTCAGAATTCAAAAACAGAGCTTGTGACTTGTGCCCTGCTTCCCATCAGGAAGTTTGCCTAACACAAGCAACTACAATCAAGTAGAAGCTCAGCATGACCTGTTTAGGCAGAGAGGACCAGACAGCATTGATAATCACTCCCACTCTTGTATCTTTCTTGATGACAGTAGACTGAAAAGGAGATACAGATTTCTTAAGAGGTATGTAAACTTGGTTCACAGTGAGCCTAACTGCTTGCAGGCAGGGTGATGGAAACTCATGTCAGAAGCTATGGTATGAATCCATGGATTGGATAGAGGATCCTACTGAGAAGACACTAATATCCATACATTTAGAGGTAAGGGCAGAGGAAAAACACTGAAAGAGTAGATTACAATTTGTATCAACAACAGACCTTTTAGCAACAAATTTAGACACCAAGCAAACCAGATTCCCCTCTGCCAAAGTCATGATGGTAAAGAACTTATCTCTAAAAACCAGATAAAATCTTAGAGGAGGGTTGAGAGCAGTCTAATAATAATACCTTAAACTGAATTCCCTGAATTTGAATAAAAAATTAATGTGAAATTCAAAACAGACTGTTGAAGAGAATAAAATATCTCAAAATGGCAATGTTTGTGTTTTTATTCTTGATTAGTAATAGTACCAGTGTCAACAAATGACACAGTCTAAAATGTGAAACCAATGAGTCTAGGTGAGGTGCACAATAATAAGATTCCTTATCCCTAGCTAGGAGGTTTGGCAATACTTAATATGTTGTCGCAAGCAGCAACCTGTTGAATGTTGAGTTTTAGGCTTTGTTCCAATAATTCCAATACCTACTTTTGTATAAGGGATAAGGGAGCACCTTTCAGAGAGCAAACTCAAGACCACTATATTAACCGACCAAGGACCTCATCCACTAGCTAATTAAGGGTGCCCTTAACTCACCTTGTTAAGTTTGTACCACTATCTAATTAAATTATCTTCATTATGTTGTACCACAAAGAGCTACATCCAGACCTGAACAAAAGAAATGCACATCAGAACTCTAGGTTTTCAAGTAAGGTTCGATAATTCGATGAGACTTTAGCATGTTTCCCAAGAAAGTATTTCAGTTGTCCATGGAATAATGGCATTGTCTTAGGCTAGGACATTTTTGAGATTATATATACTGAAAGAAGCACAAGTGTAGATGCTAGGTAACCAAGGGGTGGAATGTTGTGGAGAATACTCCATCACTTACTTTTTGTATGTCCATCTTTTCAAGAAGTGCCTTTCATCTATGTGATAAAGCTGTCAATTATATGACTTTTTTCCCCTGTCATAAAGATAGGCACATGAGCTAAGCCAATGTTTACAGTTATCTATAAAAATTTTACTGATGCTAGAGATGCTGACATAACATGGAGCCTACCTTGCCACACAACAAAGATGGAAGAAGGCAGGTATGAGCAATAGACAGTAGAGTCCAAATAATATTTGAAATCCAGGGTTAGGTCTATTGTGAATTAAGTGGCCACTAAGTTCTGCCTTTTCTCTCACCCACCCTTGCCACCCTCATTTAAGCTATTTTAAGGTAGTTTTTATTCATTTGCAACTAAAATAGCCCTGACTAATGTAGTCCCCTGGGTGGTGCAATCCCATTCTTAGAGAAACTTATAGAACAAAGATTGGAGCAGTAGTTATAGTTGCCCCACCAACACCATCATGGAGACATTCCCTCAGTTGTCTTCCTTGGAGAAACTGGCTTTATTAAGGAAAGTAATGATTTATGATTACTTCTTAATTGTCAAAGTCATTAGCCTTGTTTCAGCCCCTACTTTACCTGACTCTTGTGGACTTTGACATGAGTTGTCGCATTTTCTAAGGAATCTCAATAAACTAATTCCCTTCTTGCATAGGTTCTGAACAATTTGAGAAATAAAGGATAGAAATGGGGGCCAAAATATCACTTTGTTACTGATAAGAGTAAGTTGATTGATGTTGTTTAGTATGAAAACCAAATAGGCCTGCCAACTTATCCCCACAATTAGGCCAATGTATACCTTCAGTCCCGAGCAACACTTCCCAAGGACGGCATGGAGGATCAAATGACAGTTTGGTTTCCTAGACAACCTTGTCCTTGTAGGTTGGAGGACAAAGCTAAATCAGACATTCTTCACAAATTCACTAGTCATATAAGTCAGTCAATTTCCCCAAGTATAGGGAAAGACGTTGAACCTAGTTTAGGTCCTATCACAGGAAGCAAACATCAGAAGCATGCAAGATGCTTTCTCTACTAGCATCGTTAACCAATCCCTACTTGAAAACCACTTCCTTTAATTTTCCATGACAACTTCCTAGTTGCTTTATCTCTCTAACCAATCCTACTTGATCTTCTTTACAGGCATTTCTTCCTCCATCTGGCTTTTAGATGTTAAGAGTTTCCCCATGATTCAGGCCATTGCCCTATTTCTATATTATATTCTCTCCCGAAGGAATCTCATTTCAATTACCATGTTTAAGGCTAATGAATTCATAACCCTTATCTCCAACCCATATAGATTCAAGGTTACTAGCGGAATTACTGTGTTTAAGCTAATGCTTCCTTAACCTTTATCTCCAACCTAAATAGATCTAAGATTACCAAATCCTATTCATTCTGCGTCCATATCTAATTACTTTCTTTGTCCTCACAGCCACTGCCTTAATTTGGCTTCTACCAGCTTTCACCCATACTATTTCAATAGTCTATTAATCTATCTGCCTCTAGTCCTAGTCTATTCCATTTTATCCTCCATATTGCCACCTGAGTTACTTCTTTACCTTGTAAAAACAATTTATTTCTGAAACAAAAGCAATACAAGTTCATTGTAAAACATTAAAAACATGATTTTTAAAAACTTAATATATGAGCATACTTTCATGCCATTAAGTATTCTCTATAATATTATTTATATTGAATATAAAATGGATATTTTATTTTATTTTATTTTATTTTATTTTAGTAGGCTCCATGCCCAGTGTGGACTCCAACATGGGGCTTGAACTCACGACCCTGAGATCAAGACCTGAGTAAGCTGAGATCAAGAGTCGGATGTTTAACCGACTAAGCCACCCAGGTGCCCCTGGGTATATCATTTAAATATAAGCACTGCAAAATGGCGGTCTGTAACCAAAACTGTTACATGAACATGCTATATTTTGTCATCACAGCATTTCAAAGTTGTTTGAAATTTGAATGCCTTTATACAACACATGCTTTCTTCAATTCCCCACAGTTTCCACAAATTCCTAATATCCAATGTTACTCCTTCGTTTTTGTCATGTACCTGTTTTTATTATGTTGTTGCTATTTTCTGGTGTGTTTTTTTTTTTTAAGATACTTTGGAATTTAAGTTGAAAATTTATCCAACATAAGAATGAGTTTTCATTCATCCACCTGGTATCTGTTGCCTACCTACTATGCATGGTCTCTGTGATGGCAAGAAAATGGTGAACACCACAAACATGGTCCTTTATCCCTCGACACATATAGTCTAGTGTGAGAGACATACAAAGGAACTGCCAAAGGGAATAACTGCTAAAGGGAAAACTAACCCAGGGACCTTTCTTTGAGGGTAGAGTTTTCTTGAGAAAATAGTGCTTGAGCTGATATCTATGGGAGAAACTACTCAGGCAAAAGATTAGAGAATATTGCTGGCCAAAGTAGTGTATGTATAAAAGTCCTGAAGAGGGAGGTATCAAATTGTGTCAAAAGAGCTGAAACACAAAAAGTGAATGGAATAATTTTTGCAGGATAAGGCTGGAGAAGTTAGCAGAAGCCAAATCATTCAGGGCCTTGTGGACTGTGCTAAGAAATCTGAGGCAGATGTGGAGACGAAATATGCCTCCCTTTAATTGCTACCCATCCAATGACCCTGGTTTTCTCTTTCCTTCTTTTCATTTACTCCTCATACAACATGATTTTGAGATCTCTTTCAACCTCTGATCACTCTCTTTTGGAACTTATAATTTTCTTAGCCTGCTGCTCCAGAAGCAGAGCCAAGTAAGAAATAACTAAGCTGAGGGCTAGAAGGATGACAATCTAGCAGAAATAGTAATTAACTGCCAGTCACTTTAGTAGAACACAGTTGCTACACAATTCATATTTAATTAAATGTTATTGGGTAATGAATATACATTTTACATTAGATTTTCTTTTAAAACTATGTCTCCTATAGGGGCGCCTAGGTGGCTCAGTTGGTTAAGCATCTGGCTTTGGCTCAGGTCATGATCTCACGGTTCATGGGTTCAAGCCCCACATCAGACTCTATGCTGACAGCTCAGAGCCTGAAGCCTACTTAGGTAGGATTCTCTGTCTCCCTCTCTCTCTGCTCCTCTCTCTCTCTCAAAAAATAAACATTAGAAAGTTTTTTTTTAAATGTCTCATATCTTAAAGTTTATTTAGATTAAAATTAAAATCATATTGCTTTTTGTATGTAGTTCTAGGTTGGTTAAAGAAGGAAATATAGGAATGGAAAAACGTAAAGATTCCTATAAAGCAAGAGAAAGCCAGTCTAAGACATAAAATATGCCAAGGATAATCTACAACTAAATAATGTGCACTAACTATTGGTTATTAAACAAATAAGCTACATGCATTTAGTTTTTGTTCTCCATTTTATGTTTGTTAGTTTGGTAATTTTTGTCCTTGTTTTTTTGCAGAATGTAAAATAGTTATTGCATAAAACAACTCCTACATAGAGATTCATGAGTTCCTGAGTTTTTACTTTCAAATTGAAAATGAAAAGAAACATTTTCAGGGTTCAGATTTAGAGCAAGCAAGTATATTAATAACTAGCAGAAGTCTTAGAAGTTAGAGCAATTCCTGGCTTGTATCTTTCTCAGGACAAATTGGGCTCATTAGAAAGTTTGATCTGATAAGACTGAAAGTATCCAAAGGAACTTTTCATTCATTCATTTATTGATTATTCTACAGACATTTATTAACTACTATGTGATATACGCTATTTAGAGCACTGGGTACAGCTCATTAAAAAGTGCATAGTTTTTGAAGGCATTATATGCAGGAAATACTATAATAAACCTTTGACATATAAGGGATTCTCCCGATGACCTTGAATTCTCAAATAAGCAAATATTTTATATCATGTAACAACTCAGAAAATATGGTAAATTATAACTAATCTTTCATATTTTCACATGTAACAGTAAGTTTTAAAATTAGGCAGAGGTTCCAGTCTAGCATGTAAGTAGCTTAGAAGTGGCCACTCCAAAAAAAAAAAAAAAAAAAAAAAAAAAAAAAAAAGTGGCCACTTCATCCTAACATCAAGTAAAAAGCTGAACAAACTAAAAACCAACAACTTTTCTTACATCTGTCAGAGAAGTGAGGTCACAGGTCACAGGGCAAATCACTCCCCCCACCCATAAATTGGAGAAACAGACAGATGGACAAAGAATCACAACTTACAGGAGCAGAAATCTTCATGGCAACCAGTGTTGGGGTAGGAAAACCTGAACTGTAATTGACAAATTGCTGGAGACTTAGTGTGGACAAGGCTGAGAGTGTAAAACTCCAGGGGGATCCAATCATTGAGGGCCCCCATGCTTTGCTGATCTTTACCTCCAGGAGCCCTACTAGGTCCTCACAGTGAATACTGGAGGAAAATTTGATATTACTGATTACTTTCAAAAGTAACCATTTTGAAATACTCCACATGATTATGTTCTTCCTAACAAGGCCCGTCCTCAGAAGAAAGTATTTTACCAAACCCCAACCCTCTGGGGTTTTATCAGAGCCTAAGCTAATGCCAGCTTACTCTAGCCATCATATCCCACCTGAGGTGGAGTGAGAAGGGGAGAGGCTAAGAAACACTATTGAAATTCACAGTGGCACAAACTCACCAAAGACTGAGACCTAATCATAGGACTATAGAACACTGTCCCTTCCCCCACAACCTATCCTGCATTACTAAAGGCCTATTTATTATAGTTCCTTTTACCCAGTACATCATGTCCACCTTTCAATGAAAACCTGCAAGGCATACTAAAAACCAAAAGCAGTTTGAAGAGACTGAAACAATCAGCAAAACCAGAGTCAGATACAGCAGGAATGTTGGAATTATTAGGCCAAGAATTTTAACAAAAATACATAATTAATATGCTAAATGTTTTAATAGCAAAAGTAGATAATGTGCAACAACAGATAGATAATATAAGCAGAAAGATGAAAATTCTAAGAAGGAATAAAAAAGAAATGAGGAATGCCTTTATTGGATTCATAAGTGGGACAGACTCAGCTGAAGAAAGAATTGCTGAGCCTGAGGAAATGACAGTAGAAACTTCCAAAACTGAAGAACACAGAGAAAAAAGACTGAAAAAAAAAAAAAAAAAAACCCACAACAGAACAGCATAACCAAGCACTGTGGGAAAATTACAAAAGGTGGAAAACGTATATAATGGGAATACCAGGAGAAAAAAGAGAGAAAAGCGACAGAAGTAGTATTTGAAGCAATAATGACTGAGAAAGGTCCCCAAATTAATGTCAGACACCAAGCTACAGATCCAGGAAGCTCAGAAAACACAAAGCAGGATATATGCAAACAAAAAAAACAAAAGACAAACAAACAAAAAACCTATACCTGGGCATAGGTAAAATGAAGAAAAATAATAAAAAATGAAGAAAAAGTCTTGAAAGCAGCAAAGGAAATAAGTATCTTACCTATAGGGGAGCAAAGATAAGAATTATGTTCACCTTCTCCTTAGAAACTTTGCAAGCAAAAAGAGAGTGGGGGATGCCTGGCTGGCTCAGTTGTTGGAGCATACAGCTCTTGATCTCAGAGTTATGCATTCAAGCCCCCATATTGGGTGTAGAGATTACTTAAAAATAAAATCTTTTAGGGGCGCGTGGGTGGTTCAGTTGGTTAAGCATCCAACTTCAGCTCAGGTCATCATGATTTCATTGGGCTCTGTGTGGACAGCTCAGAACCTGGAGCCTGCTTTGAATTTTGTGTCTCCTTCTCTCTCTTTCCTCCCCTGCTCGCACTGTTTCTCTCTCTCTCTTTCAAAAACAAACATTAAAAAAAATTATTTTTTTAATGTCAGAATGCCTTATTCAGCATTAGGGAACCTCACACAACACTGAATCTGACCAAAGAACTAATTTTACTATAAATGAACTAAGACAAAAGAATAACAACTATGTGATTACTAGTTTTAAATGGTTTATAAACCTGTGTGATTACTGAACTAGAAAGCAATGACCATAGAATGGTGGAATGGTCCATTGAAGAACTCATTTATGATGCATGGAACAAGTTAGGAAATACTGTCTTACAAGATTCAAATATGGCTTTGTCTAAGACAGAACACATAGGTCTGAGAACAAAGGGGCAACAGTAGAATGGCATAAATCACTATTAGACCTTATGCCTGGAGGGACTATATAATTTATTGTCCAGACTTAGATACTTTTAAGAATGAAATAAATCATTAAACAGTTAAAATTACATAATAATTTCTGTGTATTAACCGACAAATTAGTTTTATTATATTAATGGACCGATGTAGAAAATAGACTGTTTAAAAACTATTTTCCAAAACAAATCTGGATACGGTAAACTAAAAACAAGCTGCTTAATACTGATTATCAGTATATTAAAAATAACAATCAATAATTATTCTAGATTTTCATGCATTTTAATCTGTTTATTGACCATATCTGTGTCTCATACCATGTTTTTTTTTTTACTCTAAAGAATATATTTTTTCCAGCTTCATTGAGATATAATTGACATATAGCACTGTGTTAAGTTTAAGGTATAAAACATGATGATTTGATACACATATATACAGATTCTCCTCAACTTATGATAGGGTTGTGTCCAGATAAATCCACCCTAAGTCGAAAATGTATTTAATACACCTAACCTACCAAACACCATTGTTTAGCCTCACCTGCCTTAAAGTGTTCAGAACATTTACTATGAGCCTGCAGTTTGGCAAAATCATCTAACATAAAGCTTATTTTATAATAAAGTGTTAAATATCTCATGTAACTTACTGAACACTGTACTAGAAGTGGAAAGCAGAAATGGCTGTTCTGGTACAGAATGATTGTAAGTATATTATTGGCTGTTTACCCTCATGATCACGTGGTTCACAGCATCTTTGGCACACTGTCACTGCCAGCATCACGATAAAGTATTGTACTGCATATCACTTACCTGGGGAAAGAAATCGAAATTCAAAATTTGAAGTATGTCTCTACCGAATGTGTATTGCTTTCATACCATCATAAAGTCAAGGTACAATATCATAAGTTGAAGACTGTCTGTATTGCAAAATGATTACCACGATAAAATTAACTAAAACCTCTATCACCTCACATTATTACTTTTTTTTTTTTTTGTAGCAATAGAATTTAAAATCTACTTTCTTTGGGGGCACCTGAGTGGTTCAGTCAGTTAAGCATCTCTGACTCTTCATCTCAGCTCAGGTCTTGATCTCAGAGTCATGAGTAGAGACTCTGCCCTGGATGTGAAGCCAACTTAAAAAATAAAAATCTGGGGCACCTGGGTGGCTCAGTCGGTTAAGTGTCCGACTTCAGCTCAGGTCATGATCTCGCGGTTCGTGAGTTCAAGCCCCGCGTCAGGCTCTTGTGCTGATGGCTCAGAGCCTGGAGCCTGTTTCAGATTCTGTGTCTCCCTCTCTTTCTGACCCTCCCCCGTTCATGCTCTGTCTCTCTCTGTCTCAAAAATAAATAAACGTTAAAAAAAATTTAAAAACAAATCTACCCTCCTTAGTAGCTTTCAAATATATAATACATTATTATTAATTATAGTTAATTATATGAAAATATATAATTATATTGTTAATTATAGTTAATTAATATAGTTAATTATTGTTAATACTGTACTTTAGATCACCAAAACTTACTCATCTTACAGTTGGAAAATTGTATCCTTTGACCAACATCTCCCCATTTCCCCCCACCCCTAGCCCCTATGAAGAATACATTTTAATATGGTATTAGGTTTGTAATTTTTAATAAAAATATCTCTAAACTTCTTTAGCATTGTATTTTAATATTTTAACAATGTAGTTAATTAATTTAAAATTGTTGATGCTCTCAGCTGACTGTCCTCTGTTGACCTCAGTATTTTTATTTGGGAGCATACTGTCTCTATAGGTTAATATAAGTACCTGGCAAACTCAGAGCAAATTATTCCAAATGGAGTATATTCTCAAGTTAGATTTTGTTTTATTAAATATGTAAATATTTCAACCCAAATGTTTTCAGTTACTGTCTTTTTTTTTTGCTTTCACTCATAGTATCTTTGACCAGTATTTTACAAAACAAAACTTAACAAATATGTTTTCTCTATTTTATTATTCCTTGAATGTTATATCAAATTTAGATGTTATACAACAATATACCACTTACTAATTTCATTCCATTCTTGTACAGAATATAAATTTATCCAAGTAAAAATAAAGACTCCATAAAAGAATCTTTTCAGAAATCAGGGGTACTTGTTTCCTATTGCCATTGTGCTAAATTACCATAAACCCAGTGGCTTAAAACAACACACATTTATCATCTTGTAATTCTGGAGGTCAGAAGTCTGAAGTGGGTTTCTCTGAGCTAAAAGGCCAACATATTGGCAGAATTGTATCCCTTCTGAATGCTTTGTTGGAATTTTGTTTGCTTGGTTTTTCCAGCTTCTAGAGGTTGCTTGAATTCTTTGGCTTATGGCCTCTTCATTTTAAGGGGTATCCCTCCAACATTTGTTTCCATTATCATATCTTCTCTGACTCTCTTTCTCTTCTGCCTCTTAAGGACCCTTGGATTATTACATTGGACTCATGTGGATAATGTAGGCTCCACATCCCAAGAACCTTAATCACATCTTCCCAGTCTTCTTTGCCATGTAAGGTTACACATCCATAGGTTCCTGAGATTAGGATATGACTAGGAATGTTTTCAAATATCTGGGTCATATGGTATCTAAAGATGGGCAAAATGCTTGACTAGACAATTCACTAAGAGATATGGGTGGCAAATAAGCACATGAAATGATGTTGTACTCTATATAGAAATATAATTGATTTTCATATATAAATCTGGTATCCGGTAACTTTGCTAAACTCCCATACTACGTCTAGTTACTTATTTGTATACTTCATGTGACGTCTTCACAGAAATTGTGTTGTCTGTGAATAAAGGGAGTTATACTTCTTTTCCACTATGAATATATGGATGTTTTAATTCCTTCCTCCCTTCCTATGTTCTTTCCTTCCTTCTTTCCTTCTTCTCCTTCTCCTTTTCTTTTTCCTTTTGCTGTTGTCACTGGCTAGAACCAGCAGTGCAAAATTGATTAGAAGTGGTATAATAGACATCCTTTTCTTGCTTCTGATTTTCAGAAGAAAACATTCAGTTTTTCACTGTAAGTATAATGTTAACTGTAGGGTTTTCATGTATATGGTTTATCAGGTTGAGGAAGTTCCTTTGTGTTCTTAGTTTCAAGAGACTTTTTATTAAGCCCGGATTTTGTATTTCTCAAGTGCTTTTTTCTTTGTTTATTGAGATGATCATGTGTTTTTTTTTCTGCAATTTGTTATTAAAATGCATTAATTGATTTTGAATATTAAAATAACTTTACACTCCTGGGATAAACCCTACTTGGTCATAATGTATTATCCATTTTGTATATTATTGTATTTTATTTTTTAAAGTTTATTTATTTATTTTGAGAGAGAAAGAGAGAGAGCACACACGTGCACATCAGCAGGAGAGGGGCAGAGAGAGAATCCCAAGCAGGCTCAAGCAGGCTCCACCTTGTCAGCACTGAGCCTGAGTAGGCCCCAACTAGATAACTGTGAAATCATGGCCTGAGCCTGAGCCGAAACGAAGGGTGGGACGCTTAACCAACCGAGCCACTCCAGAGCCCCTTATTGTATTTGATTTGATAGCATTTTGTTAAGATGTTTTGCACGTGTACTCATGAGATCTATTAGTCTGAGGTTTTCTTTTTCTATAATGTCATTTTCTGGTTTTGATATAAGTAATATGGTCCTCATAGCATGATTCGGGAAGTATTTCCTCCTCATCAATTTTCTGAAAGAGTTTGTGTAGAATTGGTATTATTTCTTGCTTATATGTTTGGTAGAATTTGCCAATGAAGCTATATGGGCTTAGCATTTTCTTTGTGAGAAGGTTTTTAACTAGAAATTCTATTTCTTTAATAGCTACAGAATTATTTAGTTTATCTATTTCTTCTTGAATGAGTTGTGTGTAGTTTGTGTATTTCAAGGAATTTGTCCATTTTATGTCATTCTTTAACTCTGGTAATATTATTTGTTCTTAAGTCTATTTTATCTCGTATTTATATGACCACCCCAGCTTTCTTTTGGTTAGTGTTAGCATGGTGTTGTTGTTGTTGTTGTTGTTGTTTTCCATTGTTTTACTTTTAACCTATACATTAACATGGTTGGGTCTTGTGTTTTATCAACTTTTACAATCTCTCATTTTTATTTTTTTATTTTTTTTTCAACCTTTATTTATTTTTGGGACAGAGAGAGACAGAGCATGAACGGGGGAGGGGCAGAGAGAGAGGGAGACACAGAATCGGAAACAGGCTCCAGGCTCTGAGCCATCAGCCCAGAGCCTGACGCGGGGCTCGAACTCCCGGACCGCGAGATTGTGACCTGGCTGAAGTCGGACGCTTAACCGACTGCGCCACCCAGGCGCCCCACAATCTCTTGTTTTTAAATGAGAGTGTTTAGGCCATTTACATATAATGTGATTATTGACATTTTTGGATTGATATTATCTTACTATTTTTTTCTATTTGTCCCATCTTTGTTTCCATTTTCTTATTTTTCTGCTTTCTTTTAGAATAATTGTGTTATTTTTACTCCATTTCATTACCTTCGTTGGCTTATTAGCTAGAACTGCTTGTTATTCACAATAAAGAGATATAGAGTTTTAGTTGTTTATTTAAGGTTTATGTTACACACCTTTAACTTATCACATTCTACCTTCAAATGATATTGTACACTACTTAATGTGTAGTGTAAAAACTTTGCAACAGTATAATTCTATTTTCCCTTCCTGGCCTTCTTACTATTTTCACCTTATATTTTTACTTCTACATATTTTACAAATCCCACAATACGTTATTTTTTTGTTTGTTTCTTTAAGGAGTCAGTTATATTTTGAAAATATTTAAATAAGAAAAAGTCTTTTAGTTTCATTTTTCCAGTTTTATTGAGATATGATTGAGAAAAATGTAATGTATTTAAGGTGTACAATGTATTTTTTTTAAAGTTCTCAGTTTATTAATCCTTTCATAAAATATCTGCGCAGTCTGGGGTGCCTGGGTGGCTCAGTCGGTTGAGCGTCCGACTTCAGCTCAGGTCATGATCTCGCAGTCTGTGAGTTCGAGCCCCGCGTCAGGCTCTGTGCTGACAGCTCAGAGCCTGGATCCTGCTTCTGATTCTGTGTCTCCCTCTCTCTTCGCCCCTCCCTGACTCATGCTCTCTCTCTGTCTCAGAAATAAACATTAAAAAAAATTTTTTTTTTAAATCTGTGCAGTCACCACAGATAAAGCTACTGCAGAATCTTTACTCCTGTTTTCCAGTCTTCAGCTTTTTGCCAGCACCAACATTGACTTTGCAGTCTACCTGACTTTCCTCATTCTGTTCTTGTGTTCCTTTTGCTGTTTTCTTGAGGTATTTTTCCTTCTCATAAGGCCGTGTTTTGCAAGTCTACGTTTGAGTTCATTTTTCTTTATATAATTCATGGAATCTTAAATCATGCCAAAGCCAGTTGTCTTGCCACCACTAAAATGGGCTCTGAATCCAAATACATAGATGATATCTGCTATGGTCTTGTACATTTTGGCTAGTTTTTGTGCTGTTCCTGATGGTGGCAGAGTTTCAAGCAGCCAAGAAGGAAAAGAGACAATATGTTTTGATACATTTACATTGTAAGATAATTACCACAATCAAGCTAATTAACATATTCATTACTTCACATAATTATCTTTTTGTGTGTGGTGAGAACACTTAAGAACTACTCTATTATGGGGCACCTGGGTGGCTCAGTCGGTTGAGTGTGCGACTTCCGCTCAGGTCGTGATCTCGTGGTCCATGGCTTTGAGCCCTGAAGCTATGCTGACAGCACAGAGCCTGGACCCTGCTTCCAATTCTGTGTCTCCCTCTCTCTCCGACCCTCTCCCACTCATGCTCTGTCTCTCTCCATCTCTCAAAAATGAATAAATGTTAAAAAAATTAAAAAAAGAACTACTCTATTAGCAAATTTCAAGTGTTGTAATACATTATTATTAGCTCTAGTCACCATGCTAAACATTAGGTCTCCAAAATTTATTCATCTTATAACTGAAAGTTTGTACCCTCTGACAAACATTTCCATTTTTCCCTCAACTCCCAGCCTCTGGTAACCACTATTCTACTCTCTATTATTATAAATTCACATTTTTTTTCCAGATTCCTTATATAAGTGAAATCATACAGTATTTGTCTTTCTGTGTTTGGCTTATTTCATTTAGCATCATGTCCTCCAGGTTCATCCATGTTGCAATGCAGGATTTCCTTCTTTTTTAAGGCTAAATAATATTCCATTGTGTATGTGGTGTGTGTGTGTGTGTGTGTGTGTGTGTGTGTGTGTGCGCGCATGTGCGTGGTAGTCACATAGGCTATTTCCATACCTTGATTGTGGTGATTAATGTTGCAATACATATGGGAGTGCAAATATCTCCAAGATAGTGATTTTATTTCAATGTATAACCAGAAGTGGAATTGCTAGATCATATAGTAGTTCTATTTTTGTGGAATCTCCATACTGTTTTTGATAATGGCTGTATCAATTTACATTCTGACCAACAGTATACAAGGATTCTTTTTTTGCCACATCCTCTCGAAAATTAGGCATCTTTCTACTTTTTCATAATAACCATCCTAACAAGTATGAGATGATCATTGTGAGTTTGATTTCCATTTCCCCAGTGACTAGTAATAATGAGCACTTTCATATATACCTGTTGGCCATTTATATATTTATTTCCTTTTGGAAAAATGTTCAGGTCCTTTGCCCATTTTTTAATTGGGTTATTTGGGTTTTTTGCTATCAAGTTGTGTGAGTTCCTTGTATATTTTAGATATTAACCTCTTATCAGATGTATGCTTTGCAAATATTTTCTCCCAATCCATAGGTTGCCTTTTTATTTTGTTGATTTTCTTTGTTGTAAAGAAACTTTTAAGTTTGATGTAGTCCTATTTGTTTATTTTTGCTTCTGTTGCCCTTATTTTTGGTGTCAAATTAATAAAATAGCCAACACCAATGTCAAGGAGCTTTGTCTCACTTTTATTTTAAAATTTCACAGTTTCAGATCTTACATTAAAGTCTTTAATACATTTTGAGTTTTTTTTAAGTTTATTTATTTATTTTGAGAGAGAGAAAGAATGTGCACCCAAGTGAGGGAGGAGCAGAGAGAGAGGGAGAGAGAGAATCCCAAGCAACCTTTGTGCTGTCAGTACAGAGCCCAATGTGGAGCTTGAACACATGAACTGTAAGAACCTGACCTGAGCAAGATTAAGAGTCAGATGCTCAACTGACAGAGTCACCCAGGTGTCCCTGAGTTTTGTTTTGTTTTGTATAGTGTAAGGGTTCAATTTTATTCTTTGAATGTAGATACCCAGTTTTCCCAACTCCATTTATTGAAGAGACTATCCTTTCCCTATTGTGTATTCTTGGTGACTCTGAAGAAGATTAGTTGACCATATTATATGTGGGTTTATTTCTGGGTTCCTGATCTTAGAGGAAAGGATTTCATCTTTTCACCTGTGAGTATGATGTTAGTTGTGGGCTTGTCATATATGACTTTTATTATGTTTGGTATGTTCATTCTATACCTAATCTCACTTGATCATGGTGTATAATCCTCTAATATTTTGTTGAATTCATTTTCTAGCATTTTGTTGAGAATTTTTGTATCTATATTCAACAGGGATATTGGCCTTTAGTTTTCTTTTCTTGTAGTGTTTTTATCTGGCTCTGGTATCAGTAATGTTGACCTTGTAAAATGAGTTTGTGAGTGTCACCTCCCCTTCAAGTTTCGTAGAATTCACCAGTGAAATCATCTGGTCCCTGACTTTTCTTTGCTGGGTAATTTTTGATTGTTCATTCAATCTCCTTGCTAGTAATTTGTCTGTTAAGATTTTCTATTTCTTCATGAATCAGGCTTCATAGAATGTTTGCTTCTAGGAATTTATCCATTACTTCTAGGTTACCTAATTTGTGGGTATGTAATTATTAACTATTAATTGTATATAAATATTAATAATCATTTCTTATGATGATTCTTAGTATTTCTGGGTTATTAGTTGTAATGTCTCCTCTTTCATATATTATTTTACTTATATGAGTCTTCTCTCTTTATCTTAGTGTAGGTAGAGGATTGTCAATTTTGTTCATCTTTTCAAAAACCAGCTCTTACTTTTTTGTTGATATTTTGTATTGTTTTACTGGTCTGTATTTTATTTCTGCTCTGATTTTTGTTATTTCCTTCTTTTGGCTAACTTTGGGCTTAGTTCTTATTTTTCTAGTTCCTTGAGTTAGATTATTAGTGATCTTTCTTCTTTGTCTTAATGTAGACATTTATCATTATAAACTTCCCTCTTACAAGTGTTTTAGCTACATACCAAAAGTTTTGCTATGCTGTATTTCCATTTTCACTTGTTTTAAGATATTTTTAAATTTCTCTTTTGATTTAATTTTTGAACTATTGATTGTTCAGGAGTATATATACTTTCCACATTTGTTAATTTTCCAGTTTTCTCCTGTTACTGATTTCTTGTTTCATAACATTGTGGTTAAAAAAAAGAGGCTGATATGATTTAAGTCTTCTTAAGTTTGTTGAGACTTGTTTTGTGGCTTAAGGATTATGGCCTGGAGAATGTTACATGTGTGCTTGATAAAAGTGTGTATTCTGCTGCTATTGCATACAATGTTCTGTATGTCTGTTAGCCCTATTCTAAAGTGTAGCTCAAGTCTAATGTCTCTTTGTTGATTTTCCGTCAAGATGGTCCATCCATTGTTGAAAATGGGGGATTGAGTCCACTACTGTTTTGCATTGTAGTCTATTTCCTTTCATATCTACTAATATTTGCTTTATATATTTAGATGTTCCAATGTTGGGTACAGGGCAAGTGCAAGGTTGGAGGGAAGATGGCAGCCCCAGTTCTGGGGAATTACAACAGCAGTTTCTTTGTGGGAGAGAGGTAGAGCAGCATCTCTCTTTATGGGATTCTCCCTGGCTGCTATGGCTGTTGGTCACTACAATGGAAAAGATTTGGGTGTTCCATGTGGACCAGGACATTGAAGTCTGCTGATGAACACTAGAGGGTCCTCCGCTATGAAAGCTGCAGAGAGTCCACCGCTGTTGCAAGGGCTGTTGAGATAATCAGCAGCAAAGTCTCCCAGGGTTCTCCACAGAGCTGGCCATTAGGGATCACAGTGGCACCTGCCACTGTAGAATTGCTACTGATAGCCTCCACCCTTCTGTTTTGTTCCTAGCCACACTGAGATATCTCAGCTGTGCCAATCTCACCAGTGATCCTCTTGTACAGCTATTCCCCCCCCCTCCTTTTTTTTTTTTGCTCCACTAAGTTGCTATAGGTTTTTAATTTGACTCTGAGTTCTCCCAGGGCTATTTTCATTCCTGGATCACTATCTAATTGTTCTTTTATGTACAGAGATGAAGACTGGTATCTTCTGCTCCATCATCTTGCTAACATCACTCTCCAAGAAAAAGTCCTTGTATTTACCCATGTAGTTGCCATTTCTGATGCTCTTCATGCCTTTATGTGGATTTAGGTTCCATTTGGTATTATTTTCCTTTTTCTTGAAGGACTTTCTTTACTATTTCTTACAGTGAAGGTCTGCTGGTGATGAATTCTTTCAGCTTTGTTTCATGTCTGAAAAAGTCCTTATTTCATTTTTGTTTTTGAAAAATATTTTCACAAGATAAAGAATTCTGGGTTGATTTTTTTTCTTTCAATACTTTTAGGATGTTGTACCACTATCTTCTAGCTTGAATTGCTTCTGATAAGAAATTTACTCTCATCTTTATCTTTGGTCTTGTATCATATGTCTTTTTCTTCTGGCAGCTTTTAAGATTTGCTTATTATTACTAGTTCTAAGAAATTTTGCCGCTAAGCTGTGTTAGATAGGATCAGACAAGATTTAGTCTATGATGAAATCTTACCAATCACTGGGGCAATAATCTTCTCAGTATCCTAAAGCTTTCCACTCTGGCTGTTGGGAACATGCAACTATTTTAGTCCATATTGAGCTATGAATACTCTTCCTTTAATCCTTTCTCCCCCAGCTTCAGATAGTTTCCTCACATGTACGTGCTAATGAATACTTAACTGAATATTCAAGAGACACTCTCTGGAGATCCCTAGAATTCTTTCTCCATGCTTTCTCTTCTCTCTGCCACTTCTAGCCTACTTGACTTCCTCAGACTCCCAGCTCCTTCTCTTCAATTCAGGGTTATTCCTCCCGCACTGCAGCCTGAAACCTTTCTCTAGGAAGTAAGCTGGGGATAGTATAGCTTACCTTATTTGTTCTCATTTGACAGGGGACAAATGCCCTTCATAGACTGATAGCCAATATCTTCAAAGCCATTATTTTACAGATGTTATCCATTTTTTCTACTTATTTCAGGCAGAAGGGTAAACCTAAACCTGGTTACTCATCTTGACTAGAAACAGAAGTCCACAGTGACTTTAAAATTTTTTTAATGTTTATTTTTGAGAGAGAGAGAGAGAGAGAGAGAGAGAGAGAGAGAGAAACAGAGCGTGAGCAGAGGAGGGGCAGAAAGATAAGGAGATACTGAATTCAAAACAGACTCCAGGCTCCAAGTTGATAGAGAGCCCGACAACGGGCTCAAACTCATGAACTGTGAGATCATGACCTGAGCCAAAGTTGGACGCTTAACCAACTGAGCCACCCAGGTATCCCCACAGTGACTTTTTTAAAAAAAAGTGCAAATCTTCTTATATTATGCTACTCATAAAACCTGTCAATGGCTTCTCACTGTTCCTAGGATAAAGTCCATAATTCTCGACAAGGTTTTCAAATTTTGCCCACTTCTAGGATATCTTGTGCCCTTACTTTCCCTTTACTCTTTGTTTCAGTTACTCAAACTCAGTGGACACTCTGCCTCTCCTCCCCCTGCCTTTACCCCATGTTTTGTGTGCCCCCTTCACCTAGCTCACTCATACCTACAAATCAGTTTGTCTTGAATGCCATTTTTTTTTTTTTCAGGAAAACTGTCTTTGGCTTCTCTCAATAAGTTATGTTTTAATCATTGTCCTCATAGGTTAGAGATCAATATTAAGTTGGTACTCTCTAATATATCAGGAAATTATGTTAAATAATTTCTGAGCATGTTTCCAATGATAAATTTCCAAGGTTTGATAAAATAAACATTCTTTAAAAACAAATACATTATTTGTATAGGATATATATACATATCTTACTTATTAAGATTATAATACTTTATTAAATTTGATTGTAGAAGTGTTGAATGGGATCTGGTAGCACTTAACTTCTCAGGAAGGCTTCTTTGAATGAGGTTAAACATTGCCATACCCATTGTACCTCACCTATAATTTGCTATTATTTCAAACTCAATATATTGATAAAGTACTCAGTATTATCAGTATGAGAGAGGTAGTATAAAATCAATCTCATTCCTAAAGAAAGTTAAGATTTACTTAGTAAAATAGGCTCATATGCAAGAAACAGCAAGGAATTGGACAAATATTTATAAGATAATAATTAAATGCATATTAAGTTGTATATTCAATAAGTCCTGCCCTTGCTACTCTAAGAGTGGAAAGGTTTAGAGCAGATTAGGTAGAGAAATCAGCCATTCAAATTTAAGCTAGAGAAGGGACTCCAGAGGCAGTAAATATTAAGTAAATTAGTTAATTATCTGAAATAGCTAGAAGAAAAAGGAGGCAAAAGAATAGGTATAAAGCATTGCCCAAGAAAAAAGTTGATAAAACTGAATCTGTTGTCAAATGCAAGGAATACATGTTAGGTCAAAAGCTAGAAGACAAATCATAGATCATAACTTGGGTCAACACGAGAATTCAGTGGGAGAAAGAAGTAAGATGGCAATGAAGCTGGAGGACTTAGCACTCCTGATATGAGAAGGGCTATAGTACCTGAAGCTCCCTGAAGCCTCCCTGTTACTAAAGCTTAATTGTTATTGGGTGTGGATCACATGTTGAATATGTGAGGGGCCTGAATTAAAGGAAATTGGTTGGAGATATTTTTATTCTGACCCCTGCATAAACACCCAGGCTTTCCTTCTCAAGGAAGGGAAGACTTTCCCAAGGTTTTCCCTAGAAAACCTAGGTATCAAATCTCTTTGGTGGGATGCTCTGTTCCACCTCTGTGCCTTAAATCAGTCATTTATGGCCATGGCCCCAGGTATTTGTCTATTCTAATCTGTTCACTATGATTATTTTGTACACAACTCCCTGCTTCCTGATCTGCACCCATTCATTCCATAGTCCATCTAGCCTCTTACTGTGGCTCCATTCCAGATTACAGTTCTGCTTCTGTCCTTTGAACTAGACTTTGGTATTTGGTTTCCTCTTTCTGATTCTTGGCTTGCTCTCAAAAGTATGTTCTAATGATCATGCCCACTTCAAATGACTTCACTTTCATTATTCTATAGGGACTCAACCCCTGTTTCTGTAGGCAACATAACCGCCATTTCTGGCCATGGAGTGGTGCCTCAACAAAAACCCCTGGACCTTACATAAGAGATTCACGTCAGTGGTTGTTCATATGTGTTTTTCTTTACTAAGTACTGTCTCCATTGGATGCAGTGCCAGGGCTGGCTATAATAATGGCAAAGTCCAAATCATTCCCTCCTGTGTGTTTTGGCTCATTGTCTCTGGCAGTTGGGGTAAGTTGCAAAGCATTGGGTTCAGAGTGGAGTTTTAATGTCAAGTGTACAGAGATTAGTGAAAATGAATTTTGGATGCAAGAATGGTAAAACTGGAAGTAGAAGTCCCCTACTTTATGGTCAGAAATTTAGAAAGTAGTGATGGGTGGTACATATCTCTTATGAAGAGCCACAGAGTCTGCTCTTTGTATTGTCTTTCTTAGTGTTCAAGATTGTCAATTTAAGCTTTCATTGGTTTAACAGGTACTTATTGAGTACCTACCATATATGTATTAGGCTCTGGGTTAGAACTTGGGAATACAACAGTGAGCAAAAATAATCATGGTACGACTGTTACTCAGCTTACAAGCTAAGTGGGGGAAAGACATTATACAAGAATCCACAAATTATCTTATAGATTATCGATAAATATGATATAATAATGTAACTATTGATATAATAAAATGTAAATAAGATAATAATTAATGGAAAATAATCAATAATTAATTAAAATAATTAATGGAAAACATAATTAAGGGAAAACTGAAACTATGGTAATTACTATAGGGAAGAAGTACATGGTACTATAAGAGTATAATAGTTCTTTCTTGAGAAATTATTGTTGATCTGACATGGTAAAGGGAAATAGATAACTAGGTAAAGGAGGGATAAAGTACATCTATCTTAATTCCTTCTGATAAAAGGAATTATTGTGGCTTCGAGTAGTTGAAAGATGGCTATTACTGCCATTGTGTCAGAAAGCTATGAACAGCATATTGCCATATAAGTCTAAGAAACAGGTAAAGGCCAATCACAGAGGGCCATTGTAAAGCTTCTGTCTTTACCTAAAGAAAGATGGGATGCCACTGAAGTGTATTAAGCAAGAAAGTGCTGTGATACATGTTTTGAAAAGGTCATCCTAGTTGCTTATGTGGAAGAGGCCAAAAGATGCAGTCAGAATGCTTATTTAGTAGATTCAGGCAAGACATAATGCTGGCTTACACTAATATGTTAGTAGTGGAGGTAACTAAAAGTGGTTAGATTCAAGGTATATTTTAAAATCAGAGCAAATAGGACTTCCTGATGAATTGAAGATGAAGGATGACATTTTCCTCTGATCTTTGCCCTCCCTTCCCTTTTAGAAGATGATCTTATCTCCTATTTTACCAGAATAGAGTCATTAGGCGAAAACTCTCTCATTTACCTGCCAAAAACATGCACTTGAGAAGGGCCTAGGGAAATTGATATCTTCAAGATTTCAGTTAAAGGGCAGGAACTTATCTGAAGAAGGAGATGGAAGGTGTTATGATGATGATGGTAAAGTAAAGGATGAATGGAGCAATTCCATTTGCCATATAATGGAAGCCTGGGTGAAAGGTCTGGTGAAATTCTTTGAGGGGGACAGACTATGGGAAGTAGCTGGAGGATTTGACTTAGGTGGTCATAGACATAGAAATTGGCAATCCGTCGGAAGTCAGGACAATGCTGGTTGCAGAAACTGAAGACTCGCGTGCTATGCAGCCTAAGTAATAGTGGATATGAAAACCACAGAAGCCTTGCATCAGGAGATGTCCATGACTCCTTTGGGTTCTTTTGGATTTCTTCCAGGAATTGACCGAGCTAAAAGTTATGGTGATGCTAGGTATAAAGGAAAACAGTAGACATGAAATACATATTTATTGAAGAGGGGATATATACAAATTGTGAAAGGCCAGTTTCTCTGTTTTAAGATGGATGATGTAGTCATATTAATTATTTGATATGTAGCCATGGACATTTCTTTCTGTGTCTGGTTGGTCACTCTTTTTAACCTCCATCTGTGTGGATAGTGAGTAGGAAGGGATGAACTAAGACATTGAAGAATTTGAGGGAAGTATTCTAGAAATACAAGGCTAGTCACTGTATATGGTCTCACTGTATATTGCCAGGTCGTTTATAGAAAGGAAACACCTTTTCTTTTCAAGTTTATTTATTTACTTTTGAGAGGAGGGGAAGGACAGAAAGAGAGGAAGAGAGAATCCCAAGCATCAGTGCAGAGTCAGATGCGGGCTCAACCTCACTAATTTCAAGATCATGACCTGAGCCAAAATCAACAGTCGGACACTTAACTGCCTGAACCAGCCAGGTGCCCCGAGAGGAAGCACCTTTTTAATCGGCAAGGCAGCAGGCTCTGAAGCAGAATATGATCCAATGTAACGAATACTTTGTGTCCCATTGTGGTGGAAGCATTGAGAATTGTGCTAAAACTATATGAAGGGGAAGGGCTAGGTCAAACTCTTTTTAATGAACTCTGAGGGATTAGGGTATAGTTTTTCCCAGGGCATCCTGAGCCTTCTTTGCTTCTAGATGCAAACCTTATAAATAGTGGTTTGCATCAGAAAGTCCCAGACATCCTCATGGGTCATATTCAGGATCTTGAATGGATCTAACCGGGTTACATTGTCTGGGCCTCATATTAGTGCAAGCAACACCTTGATTCTTTAGGGCTGTTTCTAGTAGTTCTGGAGCTCCTTCAGATGCTTCTTGGTTCAAGTGTTTGCCTCTTCTTACCCACTGATGAAGTTTTTCACTTCTAGCTGTGGTTGTAGGGCCATGTCAGTCTTTGAACAAAGACCCTCAGGCATGAATAACCTTGTACATCAATAATTTTATAGATTCCTCTTGCCTTATACGAACCTGCTATATATATGATATGGAGTTGAACTTTCTTTTTTTTTGCTTTAAAAAAAATTTTTTTTAATGTTTATTTATTTTGAGACAGAGAGAGACAGAGCATGAACAGGGGAGGGTCAGAGAGAGGGAGACACAGAATCCGAAACAGGGTCCAGGCTCTGAGCTGTCAGCACAGAGCCCGACGCAGGGCTTGAACTCATGGACCGCGAGATCATGACCTGAGCAGAAGTTCGCTGACCTGAGCAGAACCTGAGTCGGTTCGCTCAACCGACTAAGCCACCCAGGCGCCCCTGGAGTTGAACTTTCTAAGAAGAATCTGATACACTGCACCTGATGTATGCTTAGCTCTTTTGTCATTTGTGCTATTCCTTGTTAAGGACATCAGGTCACAGAAGAGTTTTAAGATCTCTCAGGTAAATGTATCCAGACCTTAGAGGCAATGTTTATAGGAAATATATGCAGTCTTGTGTATTGTGTAATTAGTTATTGCCATCAATAGCTTTCTCTAGAAATACGTGCACAGGCAGAGTACACCTCAATCTGAGGGACCCTAACAGAGGTGACTCCTCTATGGAGATGATGGAGGGCTCTCTTTATGATGTGAGAAGGAGATGCAAGGCAGGGCATGGGTGAGATTGAGGTGAAGAAGCTCTTCCACTCTTGAAAGATAATTATCATTTGTAGACCCTAATATCTTATCCAATTTCTCTAACGTACTTGGCTGGAAAAGATATCATTCAAGCTTCTTTCAGGATAATAAAGCCACTATATAATTTATAAGAATACGGGATTTGTTAAACATGAAAGGAGCTTTGGAAATGAAAGTCTGGAAGAAAGGAGTTAGAAACTCAGAAAGATCATCACCAGTCAGTACTTTCATCACACCAGTACAATACCTGTCTGGTGAACAAGTTGAAGCCTGCAGGGAAAATCAAGAAGCCAAGTCCTTCAGGATGCCAAAGTGAAGGTAAGATCTACGGAAATTGCAGCTTCTAGGAAGTTGTTGCCTTCATGTAGGTATTGCCTCCATGGATCTACAGTCAAGTACCTGGTAGAGGGCATGGAGTCACAGTTGGCCAGCAGAAAAAGCAGGTGGGAAGGAGTCAAATGCAGGGAAGGAAAAGCTAGCACCTACTAACACTCTGTGTCTTTTTTTTTTGTCACCATGTCTGACTGCAATGACTTTCTAAAGGTAATGACTTCTGTTTCATTTTTGCCTTCCAAACTTCTCATGTAGTTCCTCTTTTGGTCAACTCTAACTTTGTACTATAGAGGGAAAAGAATTTTGGGAAATGTAGTTTTCAGCATTAGCTAAATTCATGTAACAAAATCTATCACAGACATTCAAACCCAAAGTTCTCAAAGATACATTTATTGGAGTTTCCTCAGAGATGAGATGGTATAGTAGTGCTAGGGTCACAAAACCAAGGCAGTCATACAATGCTACATTTTTTGACATATCTGGATCATGGGGAATCAAAAAGCTACCTAAGTGTCCCAATGGCTAGAGTATTACCAAATACTTAAACTGCTTCAAGTGGGTCTGGAAGACCATTTTCCTGATAATGTTCTCTCGAATGTGGATTAGATTGCACATTCCCTCTGAATTGGCCTAAGGTCTTGGGGATGGACATTCTCATACCAGCACAGATTTACTGTTGCAATAGTTTCTGGAAGACATTGGGGTTTCTTGGGGTGCCTGGGTGGCTCAGTCGGTTGAGCGTCCTACTCTTGATTTTGGTCAGGTCATGATCCCATGATTGTCAGTACTTTCAATGGGAAAGTGGGACAATGGGAAAGTGTGGGATTGAGTCCCTGCTTTGGGATCCATGGTGACACGGAGCCTACTTGAGATTCTTCCTCTCCCCCTCTCTCTCTCTGTCTTCCCCACCCTTCTGTTCTGCCTCTTTCCCCCAGTTATGCTCTTTATCTCTAAAAAAAAAAAAAAGAATTGGGGTTTCTCACTCTTCTCTTCAAGAGTACAAGGGCCCCAGCAAAAGAATCAAAGAAAGTTGAGAGATTGTCACAGATATTTCATTTATGGTATTCTAAGGGACATAGACATCTTCTAAGAGTGGATTATATTCCTTTTTCACTTTTGAATTTGAGCCACAGATGCAAACTGGATCACACAGTCAACTCTTCATTCACAGTTAATATCTGCTTCCAATTTTGAGAACACCATTTAATAGGTCAAGTGTGTGTGTGTGTGTGTGTGTGTGTGTGTGTGTGTGTGTGTGTATCTGTATAGCTATCTATCTATCTACCAATTATCTATCTATCTCCTCAAGAATGAGAGCATTGGGTAGTAAAATAGTTGTCCCATGTATAGCCTGGGGGAATGCTATATTCAGTTTAGTTGAAGTTCAGTATCTAAGTACTCCAGGAGTTCACAGCATTGTGTATCTCTAGCTAGTTGATGACAATAATCCTCCAACAGCAATTGCCTATCTGACGTATATACCTGGACATATTTTCCCAAAATATTCTAGCTAAATTTGGAGCTCAGTACAAACACAGCTTCTTCTTTTTCCTCCCTTAGTCCTCTTCACTTGTCTCTCTACACTGGAAATTCATCTTTATTCTGAGAAGGAGGTCATGGCTACTAGGCGGTATGATAAGATGGCCATGTGTAAAGTGTGATGAAGATTTTGATGGGCTGACCTGATGGTCAGGTTTTTTGAATAAGGAGTTCGGGCTATCTTATCCCAATGTGGTGACACTCTGATACACCACCCGAATCCCTTTTCAGTGAAGGACCGAGCCTCAGCTGCTGAAGGGACTATCTATAAATAGCTTTCAGAGATTGCCTCAGTTACAGAGAATCACACAAGAAGTCCTATAGCCAATAGTTGATTGATGTGGAGTATAAAGCCCTTGCCATCTGAAAGGCCATTCTAGCTCCAAAGGTTCCAAAGGGGTTGGTTGAGGCTGTCACTTGACTTCTTCCTCTCCTCACTCCTGCTTCATTTTCCTTTCTTCCATAAATGTCGATCCCATGGGTATTCCTTTTTTCCATGAATACCCCCCATACACTAAACCCAATCTCAGGGATTACTTTCTAGGAATCTTACCTACAACACCTGTACAGTTGTGAGTCTTTCTTGGAGCTGTGCTTGGAAAGGCAGATGACTATTTCTTCTCTCATTCTGTCTCCTCTTGGATATTAACACTGTGGTAAGCCTATGGATTAAAGGCATACTGCCACAGTAAAAAAAAAAAAAAAGTGCTATTGGAGTTTAGAAGAAAGAAAGTGATCAGTGGTGATCAATGAGAGCTCAAACAGTAAAGAAAGACTTTGCAAGGACTACGCTTTTTATCTAGTTTTTGATCCTGTTCTCCCTTTTTTCCTCCAATCTATTCTCCAGGCTGCAGCTATTTATTTTCAGACCCAAATATGGTCACATTGCCTTTCTTCCTAAAGTCCCCCAAATTGCTTCTCATTATTCTTGGTCTAAAGTTGAAATTGTCTTTAAGACTCTGGACCTGGATCCTGCCACCCTACCCCCCAACTGAATCTCACTCAGTGTCTCTAAAGTACCATGTTAATGTGCTCCTGGGCCTTTCCATGTATAGCTCTCCTTGCCTAGACCACTCCTTTATGCTTACTCCAACTTATATTTCAGGACTCCCGTTCAATGTCACTTCTTCTGGGAAACCTTTCCTGACAATGTAGTTGCTTTGTGTTTGGCCCTGCCATAACACCCTGTACTTCCCCTGGAATAGCACTTACTCAATTTTGCTGTAATTTTGTGTTTTTCTTAAATACTATGCACTCTCTAATAACATCTAATGTTTTTTTTCTAATTTTTTAAAATATTTATTTTTGAGAGAGAGAGAGAGAGAGAGAGAGAGAGAGAGAGAGAATGTGTGTGTGAGAGCAGGGGGAGGGGCAGAGAGAAAGGGAGACACAGAATCCTAAGCAGGCTCCTGGCTCTGAGCTATCAACAAAGAGCCTGACATGGGGCTCAAACTCATGAACCATGAGATCATGACCTGAGCTGAAGTTGGACACTCAACTGACTGAGCCACCCAGGTGCCCCTAACACCTAATGTCTATCGAGGGCTTACTATGTGCCAAGAAGTGTTCTATGTACTTGACATGTATTATATCCTTTAATCTTTACAAAAAACTTATGATACTATAATACCCTTTTTTGACAGATAAGGAAACAGAGGCAAATGGAGGTTAAAGAATCTCATAGTAGGTGGCATTTTAGTTTGTATTTTAATCTGGTTTGATTCTGGAGTCCGTGCTACCACTACATTATGGTTTGATGCCTGCCACATGATAAATGCTCAACAAATATTTATTGAATGAATGAATTTAATAGGCCCAACTGGAAGAAAAGAAGAGCACTGAGGATTATTGGGAATAAAGTAGAAAAGTTAGGTCCAGGTTTTGGAAACTCTAGGATCCTGAGAAGTAGTTTAGATGAGAGGTGGTAGGGAATAGAGATTCATTGTTGAAAACACTTTTTAAAAGATTAGGTTGGCAACAGTTTGTGCAACTTCTACTCTGTGCCTTCTAACTCAACCTTCAACTTGAAGTTAGAACATTTAGAAAAAGGCAGGATGAAAATATTAATGGGAAAATTATGCAATAGTGCATAAAATCTAAAGGCTGATATTTTGTTTCCTTTAACTGAAGGTCATATACATTTAATAAAGTATCTTTTTCAGATAGTTTATGGTGTGACTATTAATATCTTATATTTTAAAAACAGGAACAGATTAGAAAAATCACTTCCTACAGGGTGTTTAGGGGCAAGTCATATCCTTTGAGAATTCAAGTTACATGCTGTTACCAAAGCTCTTTATATGTATATGTTTTTGACAGATTTCTCTTATTAAAACATTTTTTTCAATTAGGGCTTTAGGATGCATATTAAATACAAAATAATAAAATCCACTGTAACTATCTATAACCTTTCATTCAAGTTTATTTATTTATTTTGACAGACAGAGGTAGAGAGTGCATGTACATGCATGTGGGGAGGTGCAAAGAGACAGAGGGAATGAGAGAGAGACAGAGAGAGAGACAGAGAGAATCCCAAGAAGGTTCCACACTGTCAGTGCAGAGCCTATTGAGGGGCTCAAACCCACGAACTGTGAGATTATGACTTGAGCTGAAATCAAAAGTCAGATGCTTAACTGAATAAGCCACCCAGGTGCCCCCCTCTCGATAACTTTTAATACTTTCTGTTGGTTCCATGTTCATAAGGTAAATAATACTTTTTTTTTTTTTTTTTTTTTTTTTTGCTGTTGCAAACAAAGCCGCGTATTGGCCCAAGTGTCTTAACTGGAAAACTTTGCTGTAATCTCTAAGTGTGAAATTCCACCTTCAAGTATGTTTGTTGAGGGTGGTAAAGACTTAAAAATCATTGTCCTCCAAAGTAATTTGACTACATTACGTGAATAACAGGAACTTTAAACATGGTTTTGGGGCTTACCCAGAGGTAGTGTAAGAATCACAACATTCCACTGCTTTCTCCACCCTGTTCCTACCCCCAACCCCCTTTTTTTACACATATTACACTAAGAGTGAGACATTGTAACCAAATATCCCTATTATAATAATATTTTAGGTGTCTTAATTATTTCAGAACCAATAATCCAGAGTCTTCTGCTCTTCTAAATTTTTTTCACTTTCTGTTTCCCTATACACTACTGTGTTACTGCTGATGAACATTGTGGCAATCTAGAGATATAGACATGAGTTTTAGTGAAACAGACAAGACCAGGCTAACAGGAAAAGACTTGTCTTTGCATACCTGAAAGGCCCTTTTTGTTGCCCTGGGCAATATATATATCTAAACCTATACATTCCTGTTCTTAGAATTTGGGAATACAAAGGGGAGATACACAAAATAATACCTTACACTTGCAGGGTGTCTAAGTGTGATATTTATTATCAGAAATGGCAGAGAGCTTTGCATCTTAGAAGTGCAAACAGCAGTCATTTACAAATAATATATGAAATATAATTTATGTTTCATTTATATGCTGCAAAAAGTTATACGACTATAATTATAAATTCTATTTTCATTCTCTCTTGCTCCCTCTTTTCTTCCCTCCTTCCATCCATTTTTTAAAAATCTGTAGTGTTGATTAGGTGATATAAATAACACAGAGAATTTACTGTACTTTGAGGAATATTATCTTTAGCATATTTTAACATATAATTATTGGTTTTAAGTTTCCATCTTATAATACTGAGATGAAAGCCAAAATGCAAAAGAATTTAAGTGACTAAACATATTATGTAATATATAATATAATGTGATATAATATGTTGTGATATGATATGCATTCAAAAAAAGAAACCCAGGAAGTCTCAATCGAAATAAATCACTTTTGAGAGTTTTGTGGAGAACACTTCAAAAAGATAGGCAATAATTCTCTGAAACAACTGAAATCCAGGCCTGTGTTACTTCAGTTGTGAGAGACAGGTCCTATATATTAAAACATAATGAACAAAGAGAACAGATAGCAGTTTTTAATATGAGCTTCAATCAAAATTCACAGAGAAAGTTTTGATTTTTTGGCATTGATTTGCAATGGAGCTGCTTCTTTCAGGGACAACTCTACCTTACATACGGTACAACCAGAGCGGCAGGAATTTACTCCTTACTAAGGATGGTCGATAAATTTCCTAAGCAACACTAGAAGGAAAACCAGCTATATGTAATAATTTATATTAACATACCACATACCACTGGGTGGCTCAGTCGGCTGAGCGTCCGACTTCGGCTCAGGTCATGACCTTCCAGTTTGAGGTTGAGCCTCGGGTCGGGCTCTGTGCTTGCTGATGGCTCGGAGCCTGGAGTCTGCTTTGGATTCTGTGTCTCCGTCTCTCTCTCTGCTCCTCCCCAACTCGTGTCCTGTCTGTCTCTCTCTCTCAAAAGTAAATAAACATTAAAAAATAATTTAACGTATGACAAATCAGGTATTTCGGAACAGTGGGGAAGTGAATGAGGAAGATTTTATCAAAAAAGTAAAGATTAAAATATGATGAGTGATCAGGACACAACGTGAAGAGGTTTATAAAACATAGAAGAGCATACCTGCATATTTTAAAACAACAAATTAGGAAAGTTTAACCTCTTTTTTGACAGAAACAATATCTGTATCATATAAAGAGTTCATAGAAAGTGATAACCTAAATATCAAATTCTCAAAAAAATGAAAAAATAATGTAATTTGATTTAACAAGGAAAAATTAATAATGAGACATGCAAAAGTGACCAGTTTCAGTAGAAATTAAAAATTCAATCTCAAAGAGTGACATATTATAGTTGTATTCTTATTAACATATTAAAATTTTGGAGAAATTTAAATGACTAATGGTGAGATTATTTTGAAATTGTTGTATTTTGCTGGCATCAGGATAAATTGCTCAAACCATTTTCTGAAGTAATTAGGCAATAATATAAAAAGTTACATAGCCTTCTCCTTTTGATTTTCTAATACTCCTAGGAATTTATTCTTTTGAAAAATTCTGAAGAAAAAAATGGCACGCATTATAATTTCATAGGATGGGGAAGGAAAAACAGCAAATGGCTAACGATAGAGAAACTCAATGGAATACTATACTGCCATTTGGAAGGGATAGTTGGGGCACATGGGTATATTCAGTGAGGTGCTTCTCAATAACTAAGATTAAAGAAAAAAGATAATTTTGCAAGAAGGAGGCAGAAAAAACTCAAAGCATAAGGGATCAAGGCAGAAGAAGGAGAATGGCTCCCAGGTCCAAAAAATATAACTGTAACCAGAGTGAACTTATTGACACTCCTAATGAATGTGTCAGTTGACGACAGGATTGCTCCCCAGGGGAAATGACAAAAAGGCAGAAGTCTTCAAGACAAAACAGGTTTTCCCATGCAGTACTGTTTAGGACTTTATTATACTGCTTAGAAGTGCTGGAAGCTATTGTGGGGACGGGCACTTAATTGCATTAGGGACTCCGTGTTTGTGGTCCATTCTAATCAAGCAACCTCCTACGCAGCTTGCCTGGAGGGAGAGAATGTGATAGGTCAAAGCAAGCACAAGGAGATAGGCTTGTACCTTTACTTCTTAATTCTCCTTGTAAATGAATAAATTGCTATTTTAGCATCACAGATGTCTCTCAGGTTTGATAGGATGAATTGATATCCCTGTATTCAATTAATTCTGGGACAGGGAACAAACTGGGTGTCCCAGCCTGTGAAATGAGGGGACAGTGAAAATTTTCGCAAGGTGGGTGGAATGTTGGGGACATGACTAGTTAGCCAGCCTTCCACAGGTGATACCTCATTTTACAAAATCTTTGATTATCTTCACATTAAGATGAGGAATCCATGCAGCAAGCAGAAAAATAGTTTAACATAATTTTAAGTGAAAAAGGTGAGGTATAACATTTTGTCTATTAAGAAAGCAGCAATTTAAAAGATGCATGAATATGGGCACAATAATAAGGGAACTAGGGAAAAGAAACAGTGACTGAATTAGAAGGGCATGCCAATGTTTCGTTTTCTGTAACTGCTGTTTTGTTTACATCATAAAAACAGGAGAAAAATAAATAAAAGTTCTGCATTGTATGGATATACAGTTTATAACAATATGATATTTAACCATATAAATCATAGCATATTTAATAATAATCAAGTGATAAAATATATATTAAGCAATGCTAAATTTAGAGGCATTTTCATTTCTAAGTTACCTATGAATCTGTTAAGGTCAATACATGGTAACAGAGAAAACTCAAATTTAATATGAAGATTCAGTAGCCACATAACTATATACCTCATACCAAAAAGAGTATTTTCTGGACATAAATATAAATGAATATATATTTGCATCTGCTAGTTTTTCATAGTCAAAATCTATAAGAAATAATTTTGTTATGCAGACGCTCATAATTAGGAAGCTTATCACATGGTGATTTCCATCTACATCCTTAGCAGTTAAAGGTGTATTTCTTTTTTAAGTATCGTGATCTACAATTTAAATATTAAATAAAATTTATTGTTAAGGGCTACGAGTATTGGGCTAGTAGAACAAAATAAAGTCAAATGTAAGCATTACCGAAATGTAGGCTTGAAATTAAAAATTTAACCTTAAGTATTTAAGTAATTTCATTCACATAGTGATTGAAAATAAGCAGAAATGTTATCACTCCAATTCTTTCCTTTCCTTTGTGTGTTTATTCTTTTCCTTTAATCTCTCTTTTTTCTTTTCACCACTGAATCAGCTCAGTGCAAGCCTGCACCTCCCTCTACAGTGTGAAAATAGCAGTTCCTTTTCACTCATTCTGCAGGAGAAATAATCTTCCCAAGAGGAACTTTGTTAGTGCCTCCACAGTCTGCTTTGCAGGGTTCAGCATCAAAGCCTATTTTTATCACCAGTTCTCCTGCTTGCCCTCCGTCTGGCTGCTGTGGAAGCTGACTAGATGTGAGTCAGTCACTGCTTACTACATTCAGAACAATTTCTCATGGGTAAGAGTAAACAACAAGGAGTCATGGACTATAAAGTTAAAATAAACTGCAGTAGCTTTATAGAAAAGCAAGGAGAGAGTGGATTTTATTGTAAATAAGGAAAGAATGGAGTCCCTTGAGTCTCTCCAATACGTTATATCATCACACTTTGTATTCAAGTAGGCTGAAACCTATTTAGTTAGTCTCTATACTTCTCATTCATGGCATGTATAAATGTGAATTTAGACTTAGTTTAAAATTATCTTTTTGTTTGTTGGCTCCTGGGTGCATTTTATTCTACAATGACGTTTACCTCAAAATTCCAGGAAACTTTTGTAAGCACAGATGTGTACAGTATTGAAAATACAGTATGTGCAAACACAGAGAGACAGAAATAGACCCAATTTTAAGAGGTTGTAAAATACAATTCTCTTTTTTTTTAAATGTGAATATAGTTGACACACAATGTTACATTAGTTTCAGGTGTACAACTTATAGGTGGTTTGACAAGTTTATACACTATGCTATGCTCACCACAAGTGAAGCTAGCATCTGTCTCATTGTATCATTATTACAATATCATTGACTGTATTCCTTATGCTGTGCTTTTTATTCTTGAGATTTATCGTTTCATAACAGGAAGCCTGTATATCCCTCTCCCATGCACCCATTTTGCTCAACCACTCACTCCTCTTTCCTCTGGCAACCATCAGTTTATTTTCTGTATTTATAGATCTGATTTTGCTTTTTGTTTGTTTATTCATTTGTTTGTTTGTTTTTTTAGATTCTACCTATGAGTGGAATCATATAGTATTCGTCTTTCTCAATCTGACTTATTTCACTTAGCATAATAGCCTCCAAGTTCATCTATGTTGTTTCAAATGGCATTGTCTCATCCCTTTTAACGGCTGTATAATATTCCTCTGTGTGTTTTTGTGAGTGTGTGTGTGTGTGTGTGTGTGTGTGTGTGTGTATACTACATTTTCCTTATCCATTAGTCTATTGACAGACACTTAAGTTGCTTCCATATTTTAACTCTTCTAAATAATGCTGCAGTAAACATAAAGGTGCATACATCTTTTTGAAATAGTGTTTTTGTTCTCTTCAGGTAAATACCCAATAGTAGAATTACAGGATCATATAGTATTTCTATTTTCAATTTTCTGAGGAACATCCATACTGTTTTCCACAGTGACTGTACCAACTTACATTCCCACCAACAGTGCATGAGGTTTCCTTTTTTCTCCGCATCCTCACCATAAAATACAATACTCTTAAATATGCCAGCCATCTCCCACAAACACAGGTATATTCTTAGATGTCTTTCCCTTCCCTTCTACTCCTTTTGGAATACACAGAAAGACAGGAGGAAGCCAAATATAAACATGTTATTCAACACAAGTAGACATCAAAGGAAGAATTGAGTAAAAAATATGGAGTGAGATTAATACAGATAAAATACATAATTTTGAACACTAGTGATTCCACTATCATGTTGGTTTAAAAAGTTGTATCTTGCAATTATTTTAAAGAAATAAATTTAAAAGCCTTTTCTATAAAAATAAATACAAAAGCCTTTTCCATTGTCTCAAAATAGTTTTTAAAAGATCTCTATTGACATACTCTACATGTGTTCTGACTAATGTAGAGTAGTCTTGAGGTTGTATTTCTTTATGAACTGGATTTATATTTATGTAAATGCAGTATTGGATTCTATTAACCATTTAAAAAAATTTTTTTTAATGTTTATTTTTTTGAGAGACAGAGAGCAAGTGGGGGAGAGGCAGAGAAAGAGAGGCACACAGAGTCTGAAGCAGGCTCTAGGCTTCAAGCTGTCAGCACAGAGCCCGATGCAAGGCTTGAACCCACGTACCATGAGATCATGACCTGAGCTGAAGTCAGATGCTTAACTGACTGAGCCACCCAGGCACCCATATATTAACCATTTTTAAACATCCATTTTATATTTTAGCTCTTTGTGAGTGCAGGACCTACTAAAATCCTCTCATACTTTTCACATAGTCATTATCCTATGTTTCTGAGATTGAAATTTTGAACTTAAGAGCAGAACATTGTGTGAACTACAGCCAAATTTTATCTCATTTACTTCACTTCTTTATTCTAAATTCTTTAAAAAACTTTTTTTAATGTCTATTTATTTCTGAGAGAGACAGAGACAGAGACAGAGCTTGAGAGGGGAAGGGCCAGAGAGAGAGGGAGACACAGAATCTGAAGCAGGCTCCAGCTCCGAGCTGTCAGCACAGAGCCCGATGTGGGGCTCAAACTCATGAACCACGAGATCATGACCTGGGCTGAAGTCGGACGCTTAACCAACTGAACCACCCAGGCGCCCCTTCACTTCTTTATTCTAGTCAGTTAAGGTAATCATTCTGAATCTTTATTCTGTTATCAGTCATATCATTTACTGCAGGGGTTGGCAAGCTTTATCTATATCTGTAAACTCTAGATTGTGAATATTTTAGGCCTTGTGGGCCAGGGGTCTTTGTTACATGTTGGAAGAAAGAAAGACTGAAAGAAAGAAAATAAGAGAGAAAGAAAGAGAAAAGAAGTAAGGAATCTTTTGAATGTAAAGAGCATTCTTAGCTCAAAGGCCATACAATGGCAGACCTCAGATCAGCTTTGACCACAGGCTGTAGTTTGCTGACCTCATGGTTACATTGCTGTATTGCAAATCAGCTCACTTAGTGGCTAAAAATATGAAACATTATTATCTCCCTGTTTCTGTGGGTCAAGAATCCAGGGCTTGGCTTATCTGGGTACCTCTGCCTCAAAGGCCCTCACCAGGATTCAGGTGCTGTCTGGGCTGCAGTCCCATCTGAAGCCTCAACTTAGAGAGGACCTGGTTCTGAGCTCACTCACGTGGGTATTGGCAGAATTCGGTTCCTCGTGGGCTATTGGACTGAATGTTTCAACTCCTCACTAGCTGTTGGCCAGAGGTCTCTCTCAGTTCCTTGCCACATGGACCTCTCCATAAGGCAGCTCGATTCCATCACAGCAAGTTAGCAAGAGAACAAGAAAGAACATGCAAAATGGAAGCCATAATCTCTTTGTAATCTGATTTTAGAAGTGACTCCCATCACTTCTGTTCTATTACATTTATAGAAATGAGTGATTAGGACCAGTTCACACACAAGGAGAGGGGATTACATGAAGGTGTGAATACCAAGAGGTAGGAATCCTTGGGGCCATCTTACAAGCTTTCTACCACATCAGCCCATCCAGAATTTTCTGCAACTTAAACAAAGCATGCCTTATTCATCCCAGTTTTTGATTAAAATATTGGAGAAGGGGTGTTTGTGACAGAGTCTTGCAGCATATTTTTCCCTCCAGACTGACTCCAGTCCACTAACTAAAATTATGAATATTGCTAGATGCCTAACTGTAAATTCTCAATAGTGGTGTCATCTGACTAACATTTTGTCATCGTATCTTTGGAGATCTCAGGAGACATTTCTGTCAAAAGCATTTTTAAAATCGCACTGTTCATGCTTCGCCGGACAGGTGAAATCAAGTTAAAGTAAGATTCAAGGACTGTCTTGAAGAATAAAATAAATCATAGCAATACTGGAGCTGAACGGATGTCATAAATAGAGAGGACCATTTCCATCTGCCTTGCCTTCTTGACAGGCAGTTTTAGGGCTGACTGCATCTTCTATGAGACTCAATTTTTTTAGCCAACTAGTGAAGCTGTCTTTCTCTTACTTCCATTCATGCTCTCCTAGAAAGATTTGTATTTTCTTGTAGAATAGCTAACAGACCAAATCAGGGGCAAATTATAAACATTTTAACAGTAAATCACAATCATAGTTGATTCAGGGATCTTTCAAAGTTAGATAATACTAGTCATTAATGCCTGCCATCTACATAGCAACCACATACCAAAACAATGTTTCTACTACTCCCAGAAAGAAGTGTAATACTCTGGTCAGAATTGACAATATAAAGTCCCATAGTTTTAAGCGCTGTATCACTCAAACTTCAATGCTACTGAAAGATTGCAACTCTTTCCCCATTGAGCAATATAACAATTACTACTTATTGAGTGTATACTATGAGCCAAATGCTGCACTAAATAACTTTATAAGGATTTTCTCATTAATTCTCTTTAACAATCCTGGGAGGTAGGTACTATTATCACATGCATTTATAGAGAAATTAAGCAGCTTGCCTGTGATCACTCAGAAGCCAAATTCTAAAACCCAGTATCCTAAATCCAGAGTGCATTCTCTTAAAGCAGAGACACAAGTATAACATTTCTTTGAAAAACGCTAAGGCAGGGGCGCCTGGGTGGCGCAGTCGGTTAAGCGTCCGACTTCAGCCAGGTCACGATCTCGCAGTCCGTGAGTTCGAGCCCCGCGTCAGGCTCTGGGCTGATGGCTCATGAGCCTGGAGCCTGTTTCCGATTCTGTGTCTCCCTCTCTCTCTGCCCCTCCCCTGTTCATGCTTGTCTCTCTCTGTCCCAAAAATAAATAAACGTTGAAGAAAAAAATTAAAAAAAAAAAAATGCTAAGGCAACTTTTCCTAGGAAACATAATTGAAGGATTTACTAATTACTAACTTTTTAAAAAAGTTTGACACCACTAGATGGCAACATTTTCAAAAGCTTTAAAAAAAACTAAAAAGTTTAAGGTAGAAAAGTAATTCAACTTCATTATTATTTTATTTTTTATTTTTAAAAATATAAGCTGTACTGAAGCATAATTAAATAACATAGTAAGATATTTAAAATGTATACTGTGGTGATTTGATAAATGTATAGATTGTGAAAGGATTATTTCCATCTAGTTAATTATCATATCCATCACCTTATTTATTTATTTTTAGAACATTTAGGTTCCACTCTCTCAGCAAATTTCAGTTATAAAACATACTCTTATCAACTAGAGTCACCATGTTTTACATTGGATCCTCAGACCTTATTCATCTTACTGCTGGAAGTGTGTACCAACTTCTCATTTGCCCCACACCCCAGTCACAAGCAACCACTTTTCTACTCTGTTTATATGAGTTTGACTTTTTGGGAATTTATTTATAAGTACTTGCACGCAGTATTTGTTTTGCTCTGTCTGGCTTACCTCACTTTGCACGATGTTCTCAAGGTCCATCTGTGTTATCACAAATGGCAGGATTTCTTTCTTTCTCATGGCTGAATGATAGCCCATAGCATATATATATATACATATATATATACATATATATATATGTATATATATATGTATATATATATGTATATATATATGTATATATATGTGTATATATATATATATACACACACACACAAATTTATGCATATATTTACACACATATATGTATATATTATTTTTATATATACACAATTGTATACATTGTGTGTGTATTATGTGGTATGTATGTGTATTTACATATATACATAAATGTAATACATAGGCACACACAACACATTTTCTTTATTCATTCATTGATGGACAGTTTAAGTTTCCATTTCTTGGCTATTGTGAATAATGCCACAGTGAACATGGGAGTGCAGATATCTCTTCAATAACCTGTTTTTATTTCTTTTGGATATATACCTAGAAGTGGAATTGCTCGATGATATGGTATTTCCATTTTTAATTTCTTGAGGAACTTCATACCGTTTTTTGCTACGCCAATTTAGATTTCCACCAACATTGATTAGGAGTTTCTTTTTTTCCCCTCCTTTCCAACGCTTGTTATTTCTTGGCTTTTTGATGATAACCATTCTAACAGGTGAGGTCATATCTCACTGTGGTTTTAATTTGCATTTCCTTGATGGTTAGTGATGTTGAATATCTTTTCATGTATGTGCCTATTGGCCATCTGTATGTCTTCTTTGGAAAAATGTCTATTCATTCCTCTGCCCATTTTTTAATTGTTTTTTTCTTTTTGCTATTAAGTTGTATAAGTTCTTTATATATTTTAGATATTAACCCCTTATCAGATAAATGACTTATAAACATTTTTCCCTTTCTGTAGTTTGTCTTTTCATTTTGTTTGTGGTTTCATTTGCTCTGCATAAGCTTTTTTAGTTTGATGTAGTCCTATTAATTTATTTTTGCTATTATTGTCTTCACTCTCAGTGTTAAATTAAAAAAAAAAATCATTGCTAAGACCAATGTCAAGGAGTTTCCCTTTATATTTTCATTTAGGAGTTTAATGGTTTCAGGTCTTATTTCAAGTCTGTAATCTATTTTGACTTAATTTTTGTGTACAGAAAAATGATGTATAAAATGATGATAAGATACAGTTTCCTTCTTTTGCATATGTCTCTTCAGTTTTCCCAATACTGTTTATTGAAGAGACTATTCTTTCCCTATTGTGTATCCTTAGCCCTTTTGTTGTAAATGAGTTGACTATATATGTTTGGGTTTATTTTTCAGCTCTCTTCTGTTTCATTAATCTATGTGTCTGTTTTTATGCCAAACTCTACGTTGGTTGCTATAGTTTTGTAATATAGTTTAAAATCAGGAAGCGTGATGCCTCCAGCTTTGTTCTTCTTGTTCAAGTTTGCTTTGGCTATTCAAGGTGTTTTGTGGTTCCATACAAATCTTGGGGTTGTTTTTTTCCATTTCTGTGAAAAATGCCATTGGAAGTTTGATAGGGATTAGATTGAATCTACAGATTTCTTTGGTAGCATAGACATTTTAAAAATACTAATTTTTTGAATCCATGAACATGTAATATCTTTTTATTTGAGTCTTCTTCAATTTATTTTATCAATATTTTATAGCTTTCAGTATATAGGTCTTTTACGTATTAACTTTATTCATATGTACTTTATTCTTTTTGACACAATTGTAAATGGAATTTTCTCAATTTCTTTTTCTGATAGTTCATTGTTAGAGTATGGAAAAGTGACTGGTTTTTGTATACTGATTAAGTATCCTTCAACTCTATTCATTTATTAGTTCTCATAGTTTTTGGTAAAGTCCTTAGGGTTTTTGACATATAATAATAATATGTCATCTGCAAACAGTGAGGTTTACTTCTTTGTTTTCAAAATGGATGTCTTTTATTTCGTGTTTTTTGTTTGTTTGTTTGTTTTGTTTTGTTTTGTTTTGTTTTGTTTTGTTTTGTTGTGCCTGATTACTCTGGCTAGGACTTCTAGTACTATGTTGAATAAGAATGGTGGAAATGGGCATCCTTATCTTGTTCCTGATCTTAGAGGTAAAGCTGTCAGTTTTTCACCATTGAATATGATCTTAGCTATGGCATGCCATTTATGGCCTTTATTATGCTGAGGTACATTCCCTCTATACTTACTTCATTCACTTAAATCAGGAATGGATGTTGAATTTTGTCAAATGCTTTTTCTTCATCTAAAGAGATGATCACATAGTTTTTATCCTCCATTTTGTGAATGTGGTATATCACATTGATTGATTTGTGTATGCTGAGCTATTTACAATAAAATTTTTACTGCCTGGAATGAATCTCTCCTCATTTATTTCATACTCTTGTAGGCATTTTGAGGCCTCACTTACATATGTATCTTTTTTCTCTGTGATACTTCTCCCACTTATGCAGCCAATTATATTTTTGTCACTGTACCATTATTGTACCATGTACATGATCCATTTGAGTCTTCGATATGTTGCATATGTCCTGGTGATATACTTATGTGTCTATCTTCCCACTCCATTGGGGGCAGTCCTAAAGGCAATATTGTTAAAAATTCATATTTGTAAATGTCTCATCCACCCCAGTCTCTGTACACAGTGTTTAGCATTATATCTGACACAGTAGTTTCTCAATACCTGAACAACAAAAAAAGAGACCTGAAATTTACATATCACAACCTATTGATCTAATTCTAATAGCCTTTGAGTTCTTTTCACATTTTTGTTATTATATACACTGTTTCAAAAAAAAAATCCTTGTTTCTGTCTTGGGCATGCATGAGAATTTCTTTAGAAACTCTAGCAGCAGAATTTGGGGATCGTAGAGTACATATATCTACACATGATTTTAACCATAGTTGACATTTATCATTCATTTTGGCTGTTCATCAAGTAATTTGCCTTCCTATGCTTTGGGAACTTCCCATTTTATGAATATGATGGGAGACAGAGTGTACTTTCCACCATAAAATGCTGAAATGTCAAGTACTTACTTTCTTAACTTTGCTTGGACCTAGGGTGTGGACATGTGATCATGGTTCTGTACTTGGAATTGGGAGTCCATGCATTAGATGAGAGGAACTCTGGACAGCTGTGTAGGTCATTGCAGCAAGATTAAGTTTTGTAGCAGTACTAGGACCCATGCTATTAATGGCATTTAGTATCCAAGCCAACTGTTTGCACTGTGGGCAGCAACGACTGCTGTTTGATGAAGTCTTGACTCTAATTGTCTAGGCCTCCTAATAATTCCATGAGCTACCCCAAATCCTTTTAATAATATCCCATTTTGCTCAAATCAGTTGAGCTTGGTTATTTTTTGTTTCCAACTAAAAATCCTGATTGATATAGATGAGCACCCGTAGGAGGCTGGGAGCATTTCTAAATATGCTGAACAGTTAAAAAAAAAATGACATTTTCAAAATTTTAACTTATGGCAAAAGTTTAAAATTAGCTACAAGAAATATGACCAATACATATCAGCATGGAATCTGAGCATTCTAGACCAATAAAAAGGAAGACTAAAGTTTCATATTTAACTGAGTTTACCTATACGGGTATTCTTATGAGGAATTTGACTTCCAATGTACTAGCTTAAACATCTGAGAGCAGTTTTAGTTGTTTTATTTTTTGGTTGACTTAAATCTAGATAATACCTCATATTAAGAGAAATTGACATACCACAAAGAAGAAAGGAGAAAAGAATTAAAAGATTTAGGAAGTGGAAATGTTGGATTAATTTGTTATATACATTCTGCTTTCCTCATTCCTAGCTATATTCCTAAAATGGATCCAGAAGACAACCCCTTCACCAAGTCTTTGAGAAATACATTGTAGAGGAGAATTCCAGCATACTCTCCTCATTTCAGTGAGGATGAAGAGATTGTAGATTGGCAGAAGCTAATTAGAAGCACTCTATCAATAGAGGTAAATTGGAATGATTACAATAATGGTAGACAGTAAATTATTTGCCATGAGACCAAGTAAGTATTGATTGGAGCTGCCAATGATGAACAACATATTTTAAAATCAAAATAACCAAAAAGTTGGTCATGTCCACCAGTATTCCATCATCTAACGGAAGTAATATACATGGAACCATACCTAAGAATGTCTAGAGGCACAAGTAACTTGCAGAAGACCCACATTCTGACTATGCAACTTCTACAACACTGTCATTTCTCCCTCAGCCTCATCTAGGGACTCACAAAAAATTCTTTATTACCTACATACTTGACTCTAATTAATAGATTCATCTAAATGATTTGTTGGTGCCGAGGGAAAGTGCAACTGTTACTGCCTTACAACCTCATTCATGGTTGGCGCTTAAGGACCAATGGGTGTAATTTTTAGTATTTCAGATCATTTTCCAATTTTTATGAAAGGTGTGTTAACAGCCACAAATCCAGACTTACTCATGGTCATTGGCTAATGGAACTGGAAGAAAGAAGAGTATAATCTTAGAAACAAGGGGGTTTGAGAAGTAAAATACATGGATAGACCCTTTTTAATGGAACTAAAACAGAAGAGTATTGTCCTGAATCAATGCTCATCAAAAAGCCCTTACCATAGAGGAGTATCTTGATCAGATGGACAAAATGACAATTCCTTTAACTGTGGGTCAACCTCTTTCCATAGACACATCATTACTTTTTTAATAGGCTCATGGATAAAATGGCCATCCTGTAGGAATAGAGACTATATATGGACTTAACAATGTCAGTGTTTACTTCTGTAGGGTGATTTGTTCACCATTACTTAATCCTAATTTACCAACAGCAGCAGAACAACTTATCCTCAACCTTTTATGTCATAAATCCACTAGTTTTCTATTGCTCCATAAAAATTATCACCAAATTAACAGCTTGTAGCAACACACATTTGTTATTTCACAGTTTCCATGGGTCATAAATTTGCATATGACATAACTGGGTCCTTTGCTCAGGGTCTCACAAAGCTGCAAGCAAAGTGTTGAACAGACTGTATTCTCATTTGGAAGCTTGATTGGAGAAGAATCCAATTCTAAGCTCATTCAGTTTGTTGGCTATATGACTGAGGGCCCTGGTTTTTTGCTGACTGTTGTCCAGAAGCTGTCCACATTTCCTTGATATACAGTCTTCATGAACATGGGCACTTATTTCATCAAACCACAAGCAGAGCTGGTTTTATGAGCTTGTATTCTACGTGGTCACAGATGTCCTGTGGTTACAATGCCCCACACTTGGTTTAATGTTCTTCTGTAGCAGTTTTGAAATTCTTAACAATTTTTGAATAAAGAGTCCCACATTTTGCTTATGCATCGAGTCCCACAAATTATGTAGCCAGTCCGACCTGCAAGGAGAATCTCTAACTTTAGTGTGTTAAGCTGGAGTCTTTAATAACATGATGTAATCACAAAAATGAGATCCATCACCTTCTACCATATAATATAATCACAGGAATGACATCCCATTACCTTTGCTATAGTATGTTGCTTAGAACCAAGTCACAGGTCCTGCCCACACTCAGGCGAGGGAATTATAGAAGGGCATGAATACAAGGAGGTGAGGATCATGGGGGCCACCACTAGCATCTTTCTGCTATAATAGCATAAACTGGAGTAGAGTAGGTGGAGGGCAGGTCTTTAGAAAGAGTATAGATCAGATTTCTTGGCCTGCCATGCTTTTGTTAGCACCACTATTGCATGGAGTCTCTGATTGTCTTATTTATGGTCACTGTATTCCATACAGCACTGACTCCAAGGAACTGATTTTTATATTTAATAGTTTATCCCTTACCATTCACCTTCTACGTTGTCAAAATGTACTTCTAAATATCAACTTATAGTGCTAGGTGGGAATGCAATACCCTGAGAGGCTAGGATGTTGTCTCATATGAGGCATTATGTGCTTGAAACCTGCAACCAGCGTGTGGTGCAGTTTTCCTCACAGCCAGAATGCACAAATTTGAGAAGCAATGTTTTTGAAGTGGTGGTTCACAAAATTATACCCAATGCTGTATTTATAAAATTTTTTGCATCTTGTCTTCAGAACACTAGTTCTTACTAGTTTAGAAGACTTAATACCTAAAATAAATGGTTTCATCAGAGAACATTAATAAAGTTTAATTGAATTGAAAGTGCACAGATCCTGGGTGCCTGGATGGCTCGGTTGGTTAAGCATCGAACTCTTGGTATTGGCTCAGGTCATGATCTTGAGGTTCAGGAGATTGAGCCCCACATTGAGCAGGCTGACAGCATGGAGGCTGCTTAGGATTCTCTCTCTCCCACTCTCTCTGAATCTCCCCAACTTGTGCATGCTCCCTCTCTTTCTCTCTCTCAAAATTAATAAATAAACTTTAAAAAAAAGTGCGCAGAACCAACTGGCCATTTGGGCAATTCATGCCACTAGACAAATAAAAAGGAAGTTTGGGTGTTGGCAGAGGTGATTGATGCTGTTTATGAAAGCTACACAATGCTACACAATGAGGACAAAGAAGAATATGGATAAAATCCTTTCTTTATAATTTTTATTTGTTTTTCTTCTCTAACTTCATTTTCTGAGAACTTCATTACATCTTTGAAAAGCAGGGGCTTTAGTTGGCATCTCTGTATCATTATTCTAAAAATAAAATTTCTTATTTTTCACTAAGTATGATGTTTGTGGAAGGTTTTTAAAAAATGACTTTTAGTTAAGCACATTTTCTTCTATTTTTGGTTTGTTACTTTTAAAAATCATGAATGTGTATTGACTTTTTCTAATGCATTTTTTCGTTAATTGGAACAATCATAAGTTATTTCTTTAATCTGTTAATATGGTGAATCACATTAATTGGTTTTCTGAGGCTGAGTCATTTTCGAGTTCCTGGAATAAACCCCACTTGGCCACCTCTATCTCTATTTGTTCAGTGCTGAATGTGATTTGTTAACTTTTTATTTAGGATTCTGCACCTGTATTTAAAATGGCATTCACATACAGTATTCCATTCTTGTATTGTCCTTGTCCAGTTTTAGTTTTAAGGTAAATTGTTGGAGCACCTGGGTGGCTCAGTAAGTTAAGCATCTGACTCTTGGTTTTGGCTCAGGTCATGGTCTCACAGTTCATGGGTTCAAAACCCGTGTCAGGCTCGGTGCTGACAGTGCAGAGCCTGCTTGGGATTCTCTCTCCCCCTCTTTCTCTGCCCTTGCCCTGCTCACTCTCTACCTCTCTCTCTCTCTCAAACTAAACATTAAAAAAAAAAATAAAAATAAGGTAAATTGAGTAGTATATTAGTTAGCATTCAGTTTAAGACAACAGATTCTCTGCTACACAAAAAGGGATTTATCCTATAGGATGTTACATGGCTTACTTAGAGATATATCACTAGAGCTGAAGGGGACTTTTACCTGAATTTTCAGGAATTACACCCAAATCCATATTGTAGAACTGGGTCATCAAGATAGATAATGCCAGTGATGCAATCAAGAATTTAAAAAATTTGAAAAATTATGCCTGCCATCTCTGCTATAATCAGGAAGCCAATGAGGTAGGAAGTTACCCATCAGGTGGGATCCAGAGACTTTTCTATTGCCAGTTCCAGAATCACATTACTTCCTGCTAGTCATGAAGTCATCTGTGGTTAGGACACTACTGCTAGCTACTGGCTCAGGAACCAGCTCTGGGTTTGTCACGATACACTTGCAGCCTAGTAGATACCACGACCCTGCCTCCCTCCCCATTTGATTCTCTTCCAAATTGAAGTTTCATATGGGTTAAGTTACACAGCAGAGACTGAATCACATCTGGAATTTAAGCAAGAGAGATTCTGAGAAAACACAATGTTTTATATGGTTTCTAAGGAGGTGAAATAGGTACTGAATGAACCAATCCAGATTGGTGTCAGTGTGTAATTCTCCCTATTTTCTATGATCTGAAACAACTTGTATAGGATTGGAATGATATGTTTCTCTAAAGTTTTGTGAAGCATGCCTGTAAATTTTGTCCTGAAGAATCCTTTAAACCACACCACTTTAATTTATTTTATGTGTGAGAAAAGGGGTAAGAGAAATCATATTTATATTAATCTGTAAATGAGTAAAATGTCCTTGGAAGCATTCATGAATAAATGACAAATGTTAAGATGCTTTTGGGAAAGATGCAGGGTAGTTGGAGGATATGGTGGGGAAGAGAATTTTTACCATAAATACTTGGAGTATTTCGAGTTTAGAATCATATGGATACTATCTATTGAAATATGGAATATATAAAAAGTAATGGCATACTATTACTTTGTGATTTTAAGGATTTCCTCTTCACCTATTCCTAATATATGGCTTTTGTGACTTCTTTCTTTGATTTTTTCCCCTTGATTGCCAAAAACTTACTTATTTTATTAGCCTTTTCAAAACTAGCTTTCAGATTGTCTATTCTTTTTAATTGTTTCTTTGCTATTTCTTTAGTGTAAGGAATAGCTCCTTCCTGGAGCTATTTTGTTGGGTTTTCTCTCTCTTCTCTCTAATTTGAATATTTACTTAACAAATTTAAATCCCCTTCTCCTCTTTTCCCAGCCCTCATGAATACAGTTAAAGTTTTAAATTTCCCTCCAGATGCACTGAGTTTATCCTATGCATTTTAATATATAGTACTTTTACTTTTTTGTTTTTTTAAACTGTCAAGGCCATTTTTATTATTCATTTTAACAAGTTAAATTCTGTTGTTTGTGTAAGCTAATCTTTTATTTATTTTTTTAAATGTGTATTTACTTATTTATTTTGAGAGGACGAGAGAGCTTGAGTAGGGGAGGGGCAGAGAGAGGGAGAGAGAGAATCCCAAGCAGGCTCTGAGCTGTCAACGTCTAGCTGGATGCAGGGCTCAATCTCATGAACCAGGAGATCATGACCTGAGCCGAAATCAAGAGTTGGGCACTCAACCAACTGAGCCACCCAGGTTCCCCTGTATGTTAATCTTTTAAGTGCAGTAGACTCTACATATTATGGCATCTTATTTCCACGTATCATATCATAAAAAAGAACAATAAATATGTCATTCTGTTGTGGAAATCAAGGAAACAAAATCAATCTACTCATTTTGATACCTTAATTAAATTCCTAGGAAGCCTCCTCAGCTTAAACATGATAAAAACCAAAAAATCTTTACGAAACCTATACTATAATAACATTATAATTATGTTGTAAAATAACAGTCTACAATTTCTTTTGGTTCACTTGTAGTTTATTTAAATTCTAGCTACTTAACATACAGTGCAATATTAGCTTCAGATGTAGAATTTAGTGACTCATCACTTACATACAACACCTAGTGCTCACAATTTTTTTTTTCTTAAGGTCAAAATGTAAAGGCTAAAAGTTTTGCCTTGTTCCCAGATTTCTCTTTTTGCATTCTTTTTCCTTCTTCAGACTATTCAAGATTTCTTCTCTTTGTCTATTCATCCCATCAAAACTAGGACAAATCTTAGAATCTATCATTGACACTTAATTTGCTGTCTGGCTATGTTCATTGTGAAGCTAATTTAAATTTCAACCAACTATCTGCATTTAAAAGCTATTCTTTATCTGTGGGTTTTAAGAGTATCTGTGAGAGGTGGGGCTCTCTCTCTCTCTCTCTCTCTATATATATATATATATATACACTTTTTTTTTCTAGATGGGGAAAGGTAGAGGGAGAGAGAGGTAGTAGGCTCCATGCTGAGCATGGAGTCCGATATGGGGCTCAGTCTCACAACCCTGAGATCATGACCTGAGCCAAAATTGAGAGTCAGACGCTTAATCAGCGGAGCCACCCAGGTGCCCCTGAGGTGAGACTATATTAAAGGGAGAGTCTGGGAGACCCCTGAAATGTCATGAAGCATATAAAACTGGAAGCCCTGAAAAAAAAGCCTGAAGTTTCTCTTTCAGTGTAACTTCAAATGGGGGGCCAGACAAATTAATTTATCTCTATCTCTCCTCAAGCCTGCTTTTTTGAGGAAACTGTTCAAGGTTAGAACCCAGTTCCAGAATCTCTGAGGATGCCAAATACCTAAGCCCTTCCAGATTAGTACCATCTGTCTTACCTGGGTGTGCTTATTAGGGTATCATCTTCCCTCCATGCCTCTTGCTGCTTGCTATACTGCCTAATTATCAGTAGTCTTCTTCTTCTTCTTCTTCTTCTTCAAGTTTATTTATTTATTTTGAGAGAGACAGAGAAAGTGCAAGCGGGGAGGGGCAGAGAAAGAGGGAGGATCCCAAACAGGCTCTTTGCTTTCAGTGCAGAGGCCCCATACAGGCTCGAACTCACTAAACTGTGAAATCACAACCTGAGATGAAATCAAAAGTTGGATACTTAACTGGCTGAGCCACCCAGCCGCCCATCAGTAGACCTCTTCTTAAACCCAATCTTTGGCAATCTCTGTTGCTTTGCAGATTTTTATTTTATTTTATTTCATTTCATTTCATTTCATTTCATTTTTTTCTGGCACATTTACCTTTAGCACAATTCAAGAGACATATGTTGGTCATTTACTATGCACAAGACACTGTGATAAGCACTAATTCTAATTATTAGTTTGTAATAAAGCTTTTCTCATGACTAGGAATGTATATAACTCTAATTTCTAATTCTAGATTTGAAGTTTCTAGTAAAAGTACATTAGAACATTGCTTCATTACTACTTTTACTAATCTTTTTTTTTTTAATTTTGTGTATGACTTGAGGAAATGACATTCTTTTTTTTTTTTTTTTTTTTAATGTTTATTCATTTTTGAGAGACAGAGAGAGACAGAGTGCACCTGGGCTGGGCGTAGGGGCAGAGAGAGAGAGACACACACAGAATTTGAAGCAGGCTCCAGTCTCTGAGCTGTCAGCACAGAGCCCCGACGTGGGGCTTGAACTCATGAGCCACGAGGTCATGACTTGAGCAGAAGTGAGATGCTCAACCAACTAAGCCACCCAGGCGCCCCTACTTTTGCTGCTCTTTTTGGCTGCTCATACTGCTTTGCATGATAGTTATATTTATGCTAATTACTTCCTCTGTTGGATTTTTAAAGATTTATTTATTTATTTTGAGAGAGAGAAAGAGAGAGAGAGAGCACACTCGCATGAGCTGAATAGGGGCAGAGAGAGGGAAAGAGAGAATCCTAAGCAGGCTGTGCACTGTTAGTGCCCCACTCAAGGCTCCACGTGGACCCAAACCCTGCAACTGTGAAATCATGACCTGAGCTGAAACCAAGAGTATGATGCTTAACTGACTGAGCCACTCAGGCACCCCTGTCCTTGTTGGGTTTTAATCCCTTAAGGAGGCTACATTTTTGCACTTGCCATAAGAATTAGAAACAGATCTTTAACACTTTGCAGGTTCTTAAATGTATGAGCATAAAAGAATGATGAATATCAGAAGCTTTCTGTATTCTCAGTGCTTGCTGAGCTCTCTGAAAAAATTATATATACATATTCATAAGCTTATTACGAAGTTTATTGACGTAAAGGATGGATAGCACATGACTTATAAATAATAATAAAATATATCATGTTTTTTATTGTGAATTTTATATAGCCATTTGATTTTCAGAATTCTTTCACTGACTTTTACCAAACTCTTATATCCAAGCTGCTCTATGGTTGCAACTGATGAGTAGGTGTGGTTACAACATGACGTCGGTTGACACTTTCACATACAACATGACGTCAGTTGACACTTTCACATACCTTAGCAAGTAAGAGAAAAAAAACCCAAAGACTGATGTCAGAACTTCATTTGTTTGTCAATCATGTGGGACTTCTTTACTGAATCAGATAATAATTTACAAATACGGAAAGACTATTTATTTTTTCTGCTATTCACAACATGGTGTGACACAATACGCTTTAAAGTTTAATCTGAATTAATAACATTTTCTCCATAATTTTTAAGACCTGACTTGTATCTAAAAATAAATAGAAGTCATTTCTCTTCTTCTATTTAAGTACCCTGTTGGATATAAATGATAGTTACCGGTAGTAGAATAAATTTGAATTTGCTGGTTGAAAGTGGTTACTCTTGGCATCTCTTTTTCTATTGTACAGGTTCATAGTTGGGTCTACCCACTATTCCTTTTTCATTTATAGATTGTTCATGTAAACAAAAAGGTGAATCCTACTATAGGGAGAGATTATCAGAGATTTGGCCTCAGCTAGTTACATAGCTAAGGAAATCACAAATCACTTTTCCCTTTCTGGGCCTCCCACTTTTCATCCACCAATGAGATTGAATGAGATGAAACAGATGATCTCTAAGGTTTTCTTTAGCTTCTCTGATTTGTGGTGGTAGACTATTGTTTTTACATATTTGCTGCTTCTTTCTGTGACAAGTCGATGATTCCCTATCCTGTGATGTCAGGCACAGCCATGTGACCAGCAGTGCCCTTCCTGTGGAAAGATTATGCTCAGCTCAGTGATATCAGGTATCACTGGAAGCATGCATTGGTCAATGGGACAGAAGCAGAAGTTATGTGTGCCACTGCTGATCCAAAGGTCTGAGAGCCATCCTAGGTTCTGCTCTCTCCCCTTTCCCTCTGCCATAACAATGACAAAACTTCACACAGAGGTCCCTTCTCTACCTGGATCTTGAAGGAGAGAGAATGTGGAGCACAGAGCTAACTCCCAAATGACAAGTAAGATGACATCTTTGTTGTTGTGAGCCCCTGAGAGACTTGGATTTTTGTGACTGCAGCATTATAGCTAAAGATCTTTAGATTGCAAAATCTTTAATAACTGAATATCAGTTCATACTTAAAATTTAAAAAGCAATGACTTCCAATTAAATTTAACATAAAGTGAATAAACGTAATATATATATTCATGTATATGTCTTAATCCATGTATGTATCCTCAGACATCACCCCTTCAATCTCATCTCCCCCAGCCCTTCTCTTCCCTTCTGGATCTCTTGCCTTCATTAAGTATATATTTATTTTTAGGTATGGCAACCTAAAAAAATAACATAAGTATGGAATTTACCTTAAATTTCACTATATATACTATATTACTTAACCTACTGTTATATATAAATATTCTACATATCTACGCAGAATATTCCTTTTAACTTCTGCCTTGAATTCTTGAGTGGTTCTTCCAAGTAAAACTGAATATTTTTCAAAAGCAATTCTTCATCATTAAGGTATTACATGCTACATCATTAAGGTATCACTGAAATGAAAGTGTTTCTTAGCAGTTTATGATTTCCAAATATTAATTCAAGAGCAAGGAGTTCTCCTGAAGTAATACAACTTCTTGACTCTCTATTTGTTGTAATTTTAAAATTGATTAAAGAAGTTGAAAATTCTCCAAGCTTGCCAATGCTTTATTTGTGGCTCAAGAATATAGACTCAATTTCCTCTTTGCTCCCATTGCAAAGGGAACCTGAAAGTAAACTCTAGTTGTCTCTGGAAATGACTTATCTGCATGAACTTGTATCTTCAATATCATCAAGGTAATGTTTTGCAGCAGTTTCACTACTTTATGTATGTTTCCTTTGTTTGCTCATTAACTTTCTTATTTTTGGAAACCAATAATGTCTCTAATACATATCTGAATGGCAGCTCCATGAGGCTTAGAGACTTGCAATATTTTACATTCACATTTGACTCATGATATTCTCTCAGAATCAGCATGTGAATCTCTTCTTCTGTGTTCAAGGCAAAATTTTTCTAAGTGACCATCACATACAACTAACTTGCTCTTTATGGTTTTATTGAGATAAATTCACATGCTGTACAATTCACCCATTTAAACTATACTTCTCAAGAGCCTCTAGTATATTCACAGTTATGGATTCATTACTGCAGTTGATTTTGGAACATTTTCATTATCCTGAAAAAACATCTGCATCCCTTAGCTGTCACCCTTCAATCTCCTCATCTTCCCCAGACTAGGCTGCTGTTAATCTACTGTCTGTTTCTATCAATTTATCCATTCCTGACAATTCTTATAAGCGTGATCTGCAATACGTGTTCCTTTGAGACTATTTTTTTCACCCAGCATAATATTTTCAATGTTCATTCATGTTGTGACACGTATCATCACTTCATTTCTTTTTATTACTGAAAAATATGTCATTCTATAACTATACCACATTTTGTTTATTTATTCACCAATTGATGAAATTTGTGTTTTTCCACTTTTTGGCTATTTTGTATAATGTTGTTATGATCATTTGTGCATACATTTTTGTGTGAATATATTTTCATTTCTCTTGGGTGTATACCCAGGAATGGAACTGGTAGATCATATAGTAATTCTATGTTTAACCATCTGAGGAACTTCCATACTGTTTTCTGAAGTGACTGCAATATTTTACAGTTCTACAAGGAATGTATGAAAGTTCTAATTTCTCTCCATCATTTATAACACTTGTTATTATCTATCTTTTTATTATAATCATCCTATCGGGTGTGAAATGGTGTCTGATTATAGTTTTGATTTGCATTTTCCCTGATGACTAATGATGTGCAGCCTTTCATGTATTTACTGATCACTTGTATATCATTTTAAAATTGGCATTATTTAACTTTATTATTGAGTTATAATAGTCCTTTTTATGTTCTGGATACAGATCAAATATAGGATTTACAAACATTTTCTCCCATTTTGTGGGTTGAACTTTGACTTTGTTTTTGTTTTTGCTTTTTTCCTTAAAGTTTATTTATTTATTTTGAAAGAGACAGAGACAACATGAGTGGGGGAGGGGCAGAGAGAGAGGGAAGGAGGCAGAATCCCAAGCAGGCTACATGATGTCAGCACAGAGCCTGACGCAGGGCTCAAATTCATGAAACTGTGAGATCATGACCTGAGCCCAAACTGATTCAGATGCTTAACTGACTGAACTACACAGGCACCCCAACTTTTCACTTTCTTGATGGTGCCCTTTGGAGCCATGAAAGTTTTTAATTTTGATGAAATCCAGTTTATCTATTTTTCTTTTGTTGCTTGTGCTTTTGGTGTCATAGCTAAGAAATTATTGCTTAATATAAGATCACAAAGATTTTTGCCTGTGCTTTCTTCACAAAGTTTAATAGTTTTTGCTCTTACATTTAGATCTTTGATACATTTTGAGTTAATTTTGGTATATGGTGTGAGGTAAAGTTCCAACCTTATTGTTTTGCATGTTGCTATTTAGTCGTCATAGTACCATGTGTTGATAAGACTATTCCCCACTGAGTTGTGGCATTCTTGTCTAAAATCTGTTGGCCATAGATGTATGGGTTTATTTCTGAATTCTCAATTCTACTACATTAATTTTTATGTCTATCCATATGCCAGTACCACATTATCTTGATTACTGAAGCTTTCCATTATTGCAAAATGATCATCTAATTTCCAAATTTATGTTGTGTTGACATTTACACATACTTTGATTATCTCCTTTTTAAAGTTTATTTATTTTGAGAGAGAGAGCAGGAGAGGGCCAGAGAGAGGAGGGGGGAGAGAGAATCCCATGCAGGCTCTGCACTGTCAGTGCAGAGACCCACACAGGGAAGCTTGATCTCATGACCTGTGAGATCATGACCTGAGCCAAAACCAACAGTCAGACACTTAACTGACTGAACCACCCAGGTGCCCCTAACTTAATCATCTTTTGGTTGTACTTATGAGGTCATTGGTACTGGTATATCCTTTTGATTTGAGGTTTTACAGAGTCAATAAATCATAATGATTATGGGCATAATGGCTATGGATTTGAACTGACTGCACCACTTCCTAGATGTGTGAACTTATATAATCCTCTTAGCTTCAACTTCCCATTTTAAAATGGGAACAATATTTCTTATATCAGTGGGCTTTTATATTAGAGGATTAAATGAGCTAATATATGGAAAAGTGTTCAGTAAAGTTAGGTTTTATTTTCTTGGACAGATGCTAATTTGTATTACATATTCACCATGTGTGTACAATAGCAATATACTGGCTTATACTTTAAGAAATAGCAATAAGCTCCCAGGTATTGGGAGCTCATTTTTTTTCAGTAAGTATGAGAGAAAACGAAGCTAGAAGAGGAGAAAAATAAAGCAAAGCTGCTTGTGAAGAAGTGAGGGGAGGAGGAGGCAAAAAGAATCCATGCATGGTCCTTCTCCAGGAATTTAAGGAAACTTCCTTCTCCAATAATTCTTTGAAAATAGTTTAAATAGTTGGTCTGCCTGCAAAGGCTTGCAGCCTCTTTTGCAGACATCAAGGAATGTGCTTTCAAAAAACCTCTTGGAATCCCTTCTCAGAACTTATTATTGAGTATGAGCCTTTATGAGACTGAGCAGGGCAGGTTTTTCTTAACTTATTTCAGTTCCTAGATTATAATTCCCACTGTATTTTTAAAGATAAGTGTTTTTTTTAACAATAATAGCTCTGTTAAAAACAATGATAGCAGGAATTTAAAGGACATAGGCTAAGCATTTTCCAGCATATAGCAATTAACCTACTAAAGCTCAGGCATTAGCATTATCACTGTATTGAAAAGGTCCTGGGCTCCCTTTCTGTTGCATTTGTGAGAACATTTGTTAACAATTTTCTTTTCCAAATTACAACCGGGGGGAAGCTTCAGTGGCTGCATCCACAAGTAGCTCAAGTGAAAAGAAAGCATGTTGGGGACTGTGAACAGTCAGTGATGCAACACGAGGTGGCACCCTTGTCCCATTGAGTTCTGTAGAGCAGCACATTAGACAAAGGACACAACTTCAAAAGATGTGGTTGGTCTGCATGCCATTGGGAGTCTGCCTAACAGACTGAACAGTTAACCAGGCACAAAGCCATAGGTGGGTTTGAGAAAGTAGACTGGTACAGGAGGTCAGAGGGTTACTTAGTATGGTGACAACCTAAGAAAAATAAGACACAGTGTCTGGACAGTGCTTTACAGTATACTTATTATTTATCTTTATCACCCATTTTAATCTTTAGAACAATCATCTTTTCACTGCTGTTCCATACACACTCTTAAAGCAAATATTAGACAATGACATTTCTAGGCAGAAATAATGGCTCCTTGTGGCATTTGGGATAAAATTCCTCTTTGTTTCCAATCTTTTTCTTTTCTCATTACTGAAATGTCTAAAGTTCCTGAAATGCAACCTGCTTTCTTGTCTCTGTGATTTCATGCATGATATTATTCTACCTAAAACTTTTTTCGTCCTTTCATCTTCATGAATGATTCCTGTTCCTCCTTTCCAAGTCCACACAGATGTCACCTCCTCTTAGTTGCCTTCCTTCACTGCCTCCACCAGGCAGGAATGTGAGGATTGAAGCTAACATATATAACATATCTAAAGTACCTAACACAGCATAGAAACCTAATAAATGGTATCTATTGTTATGGTACAGGTCCAATAATTTTATTTTATTTACATACCAATAATTTTCATTTATGTATTCATGAGCATTTACTATTTTCTGAGTTTGTTTTTAGGTCTGTAATGTTATTATTGTTAGGTAATGACCAGAATGCAATATGCCAAGTGTAAGATTACATTTTCTGTTTTGTTTTCAGTGTTCTTCCTATTTCATTCAATAAATACTTTCTCAGTTCCTATGTACAAGTACTGTTCTAAACACTAAGAGAATGGGATTCAAAAATGGATAGCATAACAAAGAAACTTATTGTATTGTGATTCTTAATATTTTATTGTTCTTTAAAATTTCAGGATTAAGTTGCATCATTGTTATGATGGTATACTGGTAATAATAATGCTTTTCCTGGATTATAACTGATAGGTTGTTTTCATTATTTTCTAACTACAGTTATAGTTTCTACTGGTTTATGTTAGTAATTCCTAAATGCATTAACCCTTGCCACAGTAATTCTCTTAACACTTTTCTGCTAATTAACACTGCCTCAAAACATTTTCTTCCTATTCATTATTTTATCTTTTGATTTAAAAACCTCCCTAAACCCATTAGAAGACCGTAACGTCCAGCATAAAATTTGTCCCTTTTTCTTTCTTTCTTTTTTTTTTTTTAACGTTTATTTATTTTTGAGACAGAGAGAGACACAGCACGAACGGGGGAGGGGCAGAGAGAGAGGGAAACACAGAATCGGAAGCAGGCTCCAGGCTCTGAGCTATCAGCCCAGAGCCCGACGCGGGGCTCTAACCCGCGGACCCCGAGATCGTGACCTGAGCTGAAGTCGGACGCTCAACCGACTGAGCCACCCAGGCGCCCCGTGTCCCTTTTTTCAAGAGCTTATGCAGAATTGTGAACTAAGGCCTTTGAATGGTCAGGATTCTGGCACGAATCAGAAAGCACCTCAAAGTAGGCAATTTGATAGGAGGACTGCTTTAAAAGTGTGGGCAGAGTTTAGAAAACTAAGTTATTCCAGGGTTAGCAAAATGGGGGAACCGTGCTCCCCAAGGCCTCAAGAAGCAAAGGAAGGGAGCAGATACTGGGACCCAGGAAGGGCAGCTGTAGGGAGAAGGCTGTCTTACCAGAGCTGAAGCTTTCCACAGAGAGATACAGCCAATCCATGGTGAGCAGCCTGGAGGGAGCCTGGGAAATTAACATCCTCACCTCATTCTCCGACCAATCCCAGTCTGCCACCAGAGCTTCCCGTTGACGGAAGCCCCTGGCACCTGGAGGGCAAGAGATTGGGTTGGTGCAGGTCACCCAGGTTAGCTTCCTGTGACATGTATCAGGGGGGAGAAGAATGTAGCATGGATATGGAGAAGCAAGTGGAGCAAATTCAGCACAGGTCTTGTTCATAAACTGAGAAATGTAGCGATTCATGTTTTTTAAACTAAAAGAAATATGAATTTATCCCTACAGTTTGTTATCTTTTCTACAGGTCTGTCCCCCTTTCATGAAAGAATATCCTCTCCTCCCTACTTTTCCCATCCATAGTTCATTCAATCAACATGTATCAAGTCCTTCTTTGAGCAGGTTTTGAGGCACAAATTGTTGAGTCTCAAGGGTCACCCTCAGGTAGGGGATAAGAGAAATAAACAGAGCTTCACCTTATAGAGTACTGTAAGCAATAATGTATTAGGGGAATATATAGGGGCAATAAGAGCTCAGAGAGAGTGTGATAACTCCGGATCACAGGTTGTCTGTGAAGGCTTCCTAGAGGAGGTGATTCAGGAAAACTCCTTGGTGGAGTTAAATTATTTAGTTTCTGTTTCTTCCCCATATTAATTTAACTCTTATTTAATTAACCCTTCAAAGATTTACAGTCAATCATGTGACTATGAGTCTTTTTTCTTGCTTATTTTCCAATTTTACTCTCTTAATTCTTAATTTTGCTTTATCCAGTTGCTTGAAATGGAGATCAGCAATTTGTCCAATTCGGATCTCTAGTACTATTTTTATCACCTTGCATTTGGAATGACCATCGTGATATTATTTTATTAGGGAAAATTTTAGTGTTTTTAGAATTGCTTAATTGGAAGCTGGGCTAAAGACATTCTACGTAAGTGTAATGAAATTATGCAAGTAATCAAGGAACCAGGGTAAAAGGGAGGTCCCTATCTTCATAGACCATGTTTGTGCATGTAGTTAAATTTTAATACTGTCATGAACCACTATGAACATATATTTTTGGACACATTTCTGATCTGTCTTTGGATAAAATACAAAGTATGGATTACTATGTCAAATGGTATGACCATTTTTATGGTTCTTGGTACATATTGCCACACTACATTCAGAAAGATTGTACATTATTGTACACAAATGTTGTATGCTTTCACTATTGCTGTGAATAATATATTTTTGATATTTTCTAATTTTTGTTTGCTCCTTCTTGTTAGGCTGGCTGTTCAGGTCAGTTTTACTATAGCAATTTTACCCTGACAACAGTAATTGCTTCAAGTTTCCACCTTTTTTTTTTTTTTTTTTTTTTTTAATTTTGAGAGAGAGAGAGCAGGGGAGAGAGAGAGAGAGAGCAAGTGGAGGAGGGACAGAAAGAAAGAGGGAGAGAGAATCCCAAGCAGGCTCCACACTATCAGTGCAGAGCCCTATGAGGGGCTTGAACCCATGAACTGTGAGATCATGACCTGAGCTGAAGTTGATGCTTAACTGACTGAGGCACCCAGGTGCCCCTAGTTTCCACTTTCTTTGTGTATTTCCAGAACCAGCATTATTGTGCTGCCACAGAAATACAAGCAACTGTAGTGGTGCTCTCTCCTTAGATGTCCGGGTCAGCTTCCTCCATGATTCATATACTATTCTTCTATTTTGTGTATGTTTGTAGTTTCCTATCATATGTTCTGATGATCAGATAATCTCATATTTTCCCTTTATTTCTAGGACATTTTCCATTGGGTGTTGGAATTTTGTTGATTTGTAAGAGTTAAATCACCTGGTCCATCAAGCCTGGAGGCAAAACCCCCCATTATTATTATTATCATCATTTCATCTCTGTTATAATTCCTGATAAGTGTTCTTTCTCCAGTTCAATTTTTTGGTGTGTTTTCTCTCTTTTTTTCTTGATCAATTGTGCCAGAGGTTGGAAAATTTTACTTATATCTTTAAAGAACCATTTTTGTTTTTAATGAATTTCTGTTTCATCTTTGTTTCCCATTCCATCAGCTTCTGCTTTTATCCATGTTGTTTCTTTCTTATATATATATGGGTCTTCTTCCTGCTTTTAACCTCCTTCTGCTGCTCCCTTTGACAGATTTTAACAGGAATTTGCTTACAACAGGGAAACAAAATTGTCAGAGTCAGAGTCCCAGCCTTACAAAATAGAGAAAAGAAGAATGGGTTTGGATCTGAGAGATAATCCCTTAAGAACCCACTAATATGATCCAAATGATACATTTTTGGAATAACTTTTATTTTCCAGGGGAGAAAAATACAAAATGCCCTCCTCTTCTTTTCCTCCTTCTCTCCCTTTTCCTCTCTTCTCCTCTCCTTCTTTTGTGACAGCACAGGTAAAATCATGGTTATATATGGAAGAACTGGAAAGACTATGCTATCCAAGTCTTTCCCAGTATACACACTGCATTCCTGAAACACAGCATTTGCTGTAAGATTTAAAAAACTGCTCTTGCACTTAATGGTATGGTGAGTGCTAAGAGCCAGTGCTTAAGTCAGATCTGGATTTGAATCCTGATTTAGTTACTAACTAGTTACTAACTATGGCCTTGGGTAAATTACTTACCTTCTCCAAGCCTCAATTTCCTTATTTGCTCTGAGGGCTTAAATGAAACAGTATTTGTAAAAGTCAGTGCTTGGTACATGATGACTTCCCAGTAAATGCTAGGTTTTATTATAATTATACATATTCAAGCACTATGGAATATGTTTACTCTCATATGAAACATTATAGAGATACCTATCATCTACTAATGTCCTGAAGTCCAAAGGTAGAGGAACTGAATGTTTAAAAGCTATCACGGCCATGGAGTGGACATTATGTGAAAAAACAAATATTTGGATAAACACCAAGAAAGCCAGAGGTGGTTGAAATATTAGCTGGCTGACAACATAATTCGAGTTGCTTAATGATACACAAAGGCAATGCCAAACATTCCTTTTAGATGTGTGCTATTTTTACCTTTAAGTTCTTTCTAAAGTACCTAAGATTTAGGGAAATAAGATATTTTTATATTGTAAGTGTATGGGGTATGCTCCCCTTCAGAGATTTTTGATTCCTGGAAGTCCGAGAGACAGATTTTTTTTTTCACAGTGTTTTCTTTTTCTTTTATGTGAATTATATTACTTGTAAATTTCTTGTCTTATGATTTATGTACTAGTTAAAATGTATTAGACATCTATTTTTTTTATGTTTATTTATTTACTTTGAGAGAAGGAGGAAGAGAGCACGTGAGGGAGGGGCAGAGAGACAGGGAGAGAGATAATCCCAATTAGGCTCCACGCTGGCAGCATAAAGTCCGGATGTGGGACTCTATCGCAGCAACAGAGAGATCACGACCTGACCCTAAATGAAGAGTCAATGCTTAACTGACTAAGCCACCCAGGGTTCCTTTATTAGACATTTAAATAATTGTCTTTAAGAAGGAGCAGCAATTCTCCTAGGCCCTTTGTCCCTATTGGAACTGGGTAGCTTTCTTTGCACCAGCCTATATACTAAGTGGCGGTCAAAAGCCTGTATAATCAGTTCAATTTCTTTCCGCAAACGTGATCTGAGCACTTAAAAGAGGCCAAAGAACTTTGCAAACAGGCCAGGCATCCACGTGCATGCACTGATTGACAAAGATTAGCAGAGCACAGGAATTTAAGCCACCATCAGGGATGTCATTTTAGCAAAGGGTGGGTGGGTGGGGGGGCATTCTAAGCAAGCATAACTTAGGAGTAGTTCATTAATATACACATTTTTGGCTAATTAAAGCTAATGTTTCTGAAAAATTCCATGCTTTTCTTTTGAGTACTTTGTGGTATTTTACAACTTATTTTCTTCTTATCCTTTCATTATAAAACTTGCTGTTTTTCTCTCAAACTCTGATTTCCATTCAGCTGGTAGAGTTGAATTAGGCCTCAGTATTGCGGCGAATCAGACACATTCCATGATTATCTTCAGTTAACTTGGATTGTGATTCACAACCAACAATGTTAAAATAAAAATAACACTCTCTAACTTTGTCAGCCTGTTAGCACTCTGATGTAAGAGAAGCTGATAATCTTTTAGTTTTGCAGATGCTGACTGAGGCCCAGATGGGTCAGAAAACTCATCAAATGGCGGAGCAATTAGAGCCGATCACAGGTCAGAACTCAGGTTTCCTAACTACCCACTCAGTGTCTTCTGTGTCCTCAGCAGATTTCTCGCTCTACGGATGGTAGTCCAGAGCCTTCGCATGCATCCTGGAGTGCACATAGGAGATTCAATTACTCTAAAGTGTTTGGTCTCCCTGTCAAAATATATTTGCATCATTTACCTTTGAAAATTTTCATGGAGTGTGTTTAATAGAAACAAGATTGCCTTAACTTTGTTGTAAAAAGCCACCTGGAGCTCTTGGTATACACTGCATAACTGGGTAAACATTGGACGTAATTTGTGATTTGGCAAGACACCAAATGCAATGAGAAACAAAGGGATTAAGGGATTATACATAAAAAGTCCTTAGAATCTATATTTTTCTATTTTAAAAATAATATTTCTCTATGGAAGTGCTATAGCTATAGCTACATTATAGAATATCTGGAACTTCAGTGGGAGAAAAATTCTGCTTCAATTCAAGATATGTAATCACATGACTATTTTGTTTACTAATTTACCCACTCTCTTCTCCTATGTATCTATTTTTTTAAATATAATTATACTCACAGTACACACATAATTTCCATTCTGCATTTCCTTTAATATCATAACCTAATGACTCTTATACTTTCAAATCAGAAAATTCAAAAGGGAAAGATAAATTGTCAAATACTTTTTTTGTTTAACGTGAGTCAGTTGCAAATTGGTCACTGAAAGGATGGTAAAGTTTTAAATATGTAAGACTTTTAAGTGAAATTTGTTAGGCCAAAATAAGATAATAATTACAAAATAGTGTTCGTTTACCAGTAAAAATAAAATTTTAAAAACATTTTTAAAACTTTTTTTAACGTTTATTTATTATTGAGAGATAGAGAGAGACAGAGCATGATCAAGGGAGGGGCAGAGAGAGATGGAGACACAGAATCCAAGCAGGCTCCAGGCTCTGAGCTGTCAGCACAGAGCCTGACGTGGGGCTCAAACTCATAAATTGCGAGATCATGACCTGAGCTGAAGTAGGATGCTTAACTGACTGAGCCACCTGGGCACCTCAATAAAAAGCATGTTTTATGGAAAGCACTTAACAAAGAAAACCATGAGTCTTTTGGTGATTCTCCAATTTTCCAGGAAAGTTTTTTTCTCTTGCATTTCCATGCTCAAAGTTTTCTTCCTAGTTAGCCTAAGGCACCCAACTGATATTTTTTGGGACTTAGTAGAATTTGGACTCGTGGAAGGAATATAAAAGAAAAAAGGAAACAATATGATATCTGGAATTTGTTTAAAAATAATCCAGAAGAAAAAGATCAGTTACAGATGAAACATCACCATAAACGTTGATAATTTCTGAACCTGGGTGATGCATACATTTTATTATTCTCTCTGCTATTACGTAATTTTGCAAATTTTAAATAAAAAGTGAAAACAAAATATAATGGTGCAACTTTTGTCTGCCAAGAAAAATTCTTAGAGAAGCCTTGAAATCTAGGTTTTGTGGAGGAAGAAAAAGGAGTTTTCCAAATTGCTTATTTCCGATTAATGTCAAGAACCAGATCAGAGGGACTTAGATCATAGTTTCTTCCCACTTTGACTGCCTCTAATGATGATGGTTAGGCCATGAGGCTTGCGATGCTAGGGCAGAAGAGGGATTTGAGGAAAGAGAAAAGCCTGAATCTGCCTATTCTGTCCCTAGGAGATTGTGAGGAGAGAGAGCAAGACAGCCATGAGATAGATACACATGCTCTGACCTCCTCTCTCCAGGCTGAAATCCTGGAGGGGAGAAGTGTTAGGTCAGTAAGGGCCTGGGTACATTTATTCTAGTGAATGAATTATGATCCACTCCTCTGGTGTGCTGGGTGTCCACCGCTCTGCAGGGAGGTGCTGCTTCACCATGGGGAACACTAACAGAATACACAGGTAGAGCAGTAAGGATGGGTAGAGACAGGGTATGCTTCACACTCCTGACCCTTCCTCACACTCTGCCCTCTGTGTCCTCTCTCTTCATAGGCTGTAGATTCAGGAACAGATAGCAAAGTGTCCAGAGATGAGTTCTTACCACCTATACCTCAGGAGCTGGGCATATCCAAATTACAAACGCAGACCTGCCGCTTTCCCCAATGTTATGAACCCTGTGTATTCGTATAGCTTGATGCCATGGAGGGGAAAATGTTGGGGGTAGGGGCAACTTGAAAGAGTAGGCATTTAAACAAAACAAAACAAAACAAAACAAAACAAAAGACAGAGTTATGAAGCAGACTATTTCAAGTAGGAGGGCTAAAGATACTACTATGGACTGAATTGTGTCCCCCACCAACATTCGTATATTGAGGCCCTAATCCTCAGTGTGCTTGTATTTGTAAATGAGACATTTGAGAGGTGATTGGCTTTAGATGAGGCCACAAAGGTGGGACCAGAGCTTGCTCTCTTTCTCTCTCTGCTGTGTGAAAACACAGGGAGAAGGTGGCATCTGCAAGCCAGAAAGATAACTCTCACCAGAACCTGGCCATGCTGGCACCCTGATCTAGGATCTTCAGCTTCCAGAATTGTGAGAAAATAGATTTATGTTCTTTAAACCACCCAGTCTATGGTATTTTGTTATGGCAACCTGAACCAATACGGATGCTATACTTCAAAAATAAAAATGTATCCATGTCCCTACTACTCAGTGGGAGGGATTCACGATGACTTGTGGAAAACAAAAAAGCTGTGTTTTTATCACACATCTGAGTGTATTGAGAATAACTTTTAATACCACTACAGTGATATACATACATGGCAATTATTTTAAGCCATGCAAAATGGTTCTCCAAGCAAGTTAAACCAGTCTCTAACCTAGCTTCTGGGATTCTACTTCATATGCAAGATAAATAATCTGTGGGCGTGACACTGTGGCCATCTGTGGCCAGTTGCCCACTGATACCACCTTCCCTTTCTAATGGGCTCTCAAGTACCCCTAGATAACAAGTGCATTTCCAGCCAATCTCGGGACTGGGTTTGTCCATGTGACTACATTCCAGCCAATGGGATGTAAGTAAAATACGATGTCTACCTTTTCTGGGTATGCCTTTAAAAAGAAAGAGGCTACTTCCCTTTAGCTCTTTTCCCTCTTCCCACAGCTGGAGGATGGAGAGAGTGGAACAATTATCTTGAGTTCAGAAATGGATAGCATCATATCATGGATGGCTACCCTATCAGTCCCAGACTGCTTATATTTGGACTTAACTTACAGGTAAATAAAGTTACTATCTTATTTAACCCACTGTATTTTGAGGTCTTTTCTTATATAGAACATTAGTAATCTAAAGAATACTAAAGAATATTTTATATTATATATATATATATATATATATATATCTTAAAAAAAAGGAAGAAAAGCAGAAGCACATTCTAACACTATTCTGTATCTTGTTTTAGTTTTTAAATTGTTAGTATACTTCAATAATTTTTTCATGTTTTTTTTCTATTGTTATTCTATCCAATGTCTACAAAAATTCTACACATCCCATTTATTCATATGATAAATGTTTTTTGGGAACCTATTATGTTGCCTCCTTAAGTACTTGCTGTGACAGCTTATGAGGGCAGTCTAGGTATTAATGTCCCGAGAAACAATCTTCATTCAGTGAGGGGTAGAGATGGTGACAATTCTGAAGTGTGTTCCATTCAGTCACACAAGAAGTCTCCAGTGAGATGCAGCCACAGTTCCCCATAGTAGCAACCTACCCACCCACATCCTTCATTAGCTTTCCTCTCTTTCTTAGCTTACTTTCCAATTTCCTCACTCTGCCTTCAGAGATCACCTCCCATAAAAACTCTGCACCCATTCCTGGTCTCTGATAAATGGTTTTGGGATAAATCAAAGTCAGACAGTGGTCTGAGGAGGAGACTTTTGAATACAAGCCTCACTACTCAGAAAGTATCCTAAGAGGAATGAGCAGATCTAAAGGGCCAGAGTTGGGAACATGCATGGAAATTTTGAAGAATAACAAGGAGACCATTTGGCTGGAGTGGGGCATGTCAGGGGAGAGTGGTAGGTAGTGGTAGAATCTGAAGCAGGCTCCAGGCTCCAGGCTCCAAGCTGTCAGCACAGAGCCCGACATGGGGCTCAAACTCACAAACTGCAAGATCATGACCTGAGCTGAAGTCGGATGCTTAACCCACTGAGCCACCCAGGTGCCCCAAGTTGGTGCTGATCTTTGCAGACTGTGATAAGGATTTAGGATTTTATTGTAAGTGTTAAGGGGAAGTCTTTGGATGGTGTGAGCTGGGTAATGATGCAATATGATTCAAGTTTCAAAAAGATTATTCTGGATATTCTTGTTATATGTGATGTTGAGCACACACGCTTACTTATCTCTACTCCTGATCAAAATAGTAAAAATATAACAAAAACATAAACTTACAAGGACCAAGAGAACTGGAAAATGAGTAACAGCACTGAAGAAATACGTAACAAAATTCTAACATCTGGAAAGTGGATAGAAAAGATTTAACATTAAATGGAGAAAGCAGAAACCTAAGAGACTTGGGGAGAGAAGCTGTTATAGGCTGAATTGTATCCTCCAAAAGAAGACATATTGAAGCCCAACTTCTATCACCTCAGACTGTGATCTTATTAGGAAATAGTGTCTTTGCAGATTTAACCAAATTAAGATGAATGAGGTAATTAATATGGGCCTGAATCCAACATGACTGGCATCTTTGTAAAAAGGGGAGATTTGGACACAGAGGCAGGCACACACAGAGGGAAGGAGTTGGCAGAATACACAGGGAGAATGTTTGTAGGAGTATGTTCATGCATGGGAGGAATTAATATTGTTAAAATGTCCATGCTACCTAAAGTGATCTGCAGATTCAGTGCAATTGCTATCTAAATTTCAATGACAGGGGCGCCTGGGTGGCTCAGTCAGTTAAGCGGCCGACTTCGGCTCAGGTCATAATATCATGGTCCGTGAGTTCGAGCCCCGCGTCGGGCTCTGTGCTGACAGCTCAGAGCCTGGAGCCTGTTTCAGATTCTGTGTCTCCCTCTCTCTGACCCTCCCCCGTTCATGCTCTGTCTCTCTCTGTCTCAAAAATAAATAAACGTTAAAAAAAAATTAAAAAAAAATAAATTTCAATGACATTTTTCATGGAAATAGAAAAACAATCTTAGAACTTGTATGGAATCACAAAAGACCCTGAATAGCTAAAGCAGTCTTGAGTAAGAAGAACACAGCTGAAGGCATCACACTTCCTGATTTTAAACTGGGGCTATTACAAAGCTATTGTGATCAAAATAGTATGATATTGGCATAAAAACAAACACATAGATCAATGGAACAGAATAGACAGCCCAGAAATAAACCCACATATATATGGTCAATTAATTTACAATAAAGGAGTTAAGGATGTACAATGGGGAAAGGACAGTTTCTTCAATAGTAGGAAAATTGGATTACCACAAACAAAAAACAGATTGGACTCCTGTCCTTGATATATAAAAATCAAGTCAGAATAAAGACTTGAATATAAGGCTGAAACTATAAAGCTCCTAAAATGAAACATAGGGGGTAATTCTCTTGACATTTGTCTTGGCAATGACTTTTTGGATTTGACAACAATAGCGAAGGCAACAAAAGTACAAACAAACAAGTGAGACTGCACCCAACTAAAAAACTTTTTTGTAGCAAAGGAAACTATCAACAAAAAGGAAAGGGAACCTACTGAATGAGAGGAAATATTTGAAAGCACGTATCCTATAAGAGGTTAATATCCAAAATATACAAGGAACCCATACAACTAATTAACAAAAACCAAACCAAACTAAAACAGAAGCAAACAAAAAACACCCCAAATAACTCAGTTTAAAATGGGCAAAGGACCTGGATATACATTTTTCCAGAAAACATAATGATCAACAGGTATATGAAAGTCACTCAAAATCACTATTCATGGGGGAAAAGCGAGTAAAAACCACCGTGAGATATCACTTCACATATTAAGATATTGATTATTAAAAAAGATGAGATAGGGGCACCTGGGTGGTTCATTCAGTTAAGTGTCTGATTCTTGATTTTGGCTCAGGTCATGATCTCACAGTTCATGAGTTTGAGTCCCACGTTGTGCTTTGCACTGACAGCATTGAGCCTTCTTGGGATTCTCTCTCTCCTTCTCTCTCTCTGTACCCGCCCCCCCCCCCCAACACCCCACTCACACACACTCTCTCTCTCAAAATAAGTAACTAAACATTTTTTTTTAAAGGTGACATAAATACTGGCAAGGATGTGGCAATGTAAACTGGTGGAAATTTAAACTGGTACAACCACTAAAGTATGGATGTTTCTCAAGAAATTAAAGTTAGAACTGCCATAGGATCCAGCAGTCCTACTCCTGGGTATATATCCAAAGGAAATTAAATCATTATCTTGATGAGATATCTGTATTTCTATATTCATTGCAGCATTATTTACAATAGCCAGGACATACATAAGTATCCACTGATGGATGAATGGATAACAAAAATATGATATATAAATATATAATAATAATAATAATAATAAATATATATATATATAATGTACTATTATTCAGCCTTAAAAAAAGAAGGAATTCCTGCCATTAACAGTAAAATGAATAAGCCTGGAGGACATTATGTTAAGTGAAATAAGCCAGACAGGGAAAGGCAAATATTGCCTGGTATCACTTGTTAGTGGAATCTTAAAACAAAAAGTTGAATTCATAGAAACAGCATAGAATGGTAGTTGTGAGTGGCTGGTGGGGGTATGTGTGGGAAAATGAGGAGAGGTTGGTAAAGGGTACAAACTTTCAGTTGTAAGATGAATAATTTTTGAGGATCTACTACTGTATAGCATGATGACTATAATACTGATAATAGTTGATAACATTATATTGCATAATTTAAAATTTACTGCAAGAGTAGATCTTAGGCATTCTCACCAATAAAAAAAAAAAAGGTAACTATGTGAGGTGATTTATGTATTAATTAACTTTTTGTGGGAATTTTTCATGATGTGTATATATATATATATATATATATTCTATCATCTATTATCTATGTATCTAGTCATCACATTAAATATATTACCATTTTATTGATTATTACTCAATAAAGCTGGAGAAAAAGAAAAATAGTTGCAAATGGTAATGGTTAAAAAAGTAAATCAAGGGGCGCCTGGGTGGCACAGTCGGTTAAGCGTCCGACTTCAGCCAGGTCACGATCTCGCGGTCCGTGAGTTCGAGCCCCGCGTCGGGCTCTGGGCTGATGGCTTAGAGCCTGGAGCCTGTTTCCGATTCTGTGTCTCCCTCTCTCTCTGCCCCTCCCCAGTTCATGCTCTGTCTCTCTCTGTCTCAAAAATGAATAAAACATTAAAAAAAAAAGTAAATCAAAAAGAAAAATAAAATAGTTTTCAGTCTCAGAATAACTATGGTTCATAGGAATAACAGAATAATTTTATTTCATAGCTCTATCACCAACAATATTTAACACAACAATTTACATTATTTATCATAAATGTCAGACAAGAATCCACCAAATTTACAGTGAGTGATAAAACTATGATACTCTTAAGGTGCTACCTGCTAGAAGTTCACTTTTCTTTGCACATGTGATTATTATGATTTGAGAAAAGTATATGTAATAGACAGATATACCTAAATGTTGATTGATTTTTACTTGAGCATGACACATGCATTTCTAAGTATTAATTTGTAGTTCCTTCCTCCCTAATATCTCAACTGAGGCTCACAAAATTTTTTCACTCATAACCTAAGGATATTTTCCTTTCTGCCATATATATATATATATATATATATATATATATATATATGTATATGTGTTACACATATACATATATATATGGATTTCTGTATGTGTTAAACTATTTATATTTTAAAAGAAATAAGCCAAATCAAGTACTTGCAAAATGTCTGAAGCACTTCAGGGGTCCATAGAGCATAACTTGAAAATTACTGTTCCAGGTACTGGGTATACGGGGATGAATAAGAGATGGTGTCTTTCCTGAGAAAACCACCCAGTCCTAGAGAGCTGCTCAGTAAAGTGCCCATCAATATAGCTTCATGTCTAGTGTCCAACTAGAATGCAGAATTTTTTCTGTCAACTATATGAGAAGGTATCTGAAATATGTGATTTCAGACATCATCTATACTTTCCTAGGATTAATGTGATGGTGGAAGAAAATTTACCAGTTCTAAGTATTTATTTAATTTTAGCTTCAATTTTTTTTCATTTGTTTTATTTAAAAAAAATTTTTTTCATGTTTGTTTATTTTTGAGAGAGAGAGAGACAGAGTGTGAGCCAGGGAGGGGCAGAGAGACAGGGAGACACAGAATCTGAGGCAGGCTCCAGGCTCTGAGCTGTCAGCACAGAGCCTGACATGGGGATTGAACCCACAAACCATGAGATCATGACCTGAGCTGAAGTTAGATGCTTAAGCGACTGAACCAGCCAGGCACCCCTGTTTGTTTGTTTTAAATATTTGTTCAATTTTATTTTCAGTTATTTTTGGATGGCGAATGCATTAATATGATTCAAGTTTTTAGAAAGTCATAAATGACTATTCAATGAAAAGCATCCATTCCATAGCTGTTCCATTGTCATCCAACTCCTCTCCAAGGAGTCAGTGTTACCATTTTGTTACATAGTCTTTTAACCATTTTTGTTGCAATCCTTCCACAGATTGTATTGTCATGAACTATTCAGTATTTATAAGTATGTCCCTCCCAACATGCTCACTGCCTTTTAACCTAAGTGGTAGATGTTACACCCTGCTCCTATTTTATATATAACCACCCTTATTTTACTTTATTATACATATTTTTTTTTCTGAATGATATACCTTAGATATCATTTCTAGTGTATTTATAAGGATTTTTTCTTCTTTCTTTGTACAGGGCAAATATTCCATTGAATTGATGCACTATTGCCTTTAGATATGGGCAATAATTTTAAAATCAGGAATAAATCATTATTAGTATGGAATATTGTTGGAAAAATATGATTGGCTAAGAGATGTCCTATTACCCCACTGATGATTTTAGGCAAATGAAAGATTGAGACTTACTCCTTAAAATGGTGGTGGGGATTGCAGATGTGTTACTTTAGTTCATATTTATCTGGTGGCTTCAGAATGGCAAATGCTACTGGTTATTTCCCAAAAGGCCAGATATTTTAAAATCCCATCAAATATCAAAGTTAGAAGTAAATAAAGGGTCAGAGAGAGGAAATGCTCTCTATGAAAGTGAAGATAGGAAACTCAAATTAAAAACAAACAAGCAAACAAACAAACAAACAAAAAAAGGAAAGTCAGGAATTCTTGTAGCTTGTCTAGAAATAAATGCCAAAGGTCTATTTGAAATAAAGGAGATATGGCACTTAGTCCAGAATGATGAGAAAATATTGAGAATAAGAGTGGGAAAAGTAGAAAAAAAGAGATTCCTGTCCCAAGTTTTTTGTTTTCTTTCTTTCTTTCTTTCTTTCTTTCTTTCTTTCTTTCTTTCTTTCTTTCTTTCTTTCTTTCTTTCTTTCTTCTGTTGGGATGGGGTGGTGGAGGGTGGAGGTGAGTGATCTCTACCTGAAGGTAGTGTGTGACCCCTAACCCCATGGTTACTATTTCATGACCAGAGTCAATAGGCTATCTGTAAGGGTAGTAAAATTTTGTGGTAGAGTACATAGTAGACAAACATGAGTGGGTGAGTTCTCTGGAATAAGACACATTGTGAATGCTCTAGATTATTTTTCCATGTGACATTGGACTTAGTGATTAAACTGTTGCCAAAGGGACTGTTACTCCCTAATGGTTTGGGCTACTCTGCTTGAGAACTGCCCAGAACAACATGTTCTTATCACACGGCAGTTCAAGAAGGTCAGTATTGATGATCAAAACGATGGTCACTGTTCAGTACTTCATTTCTTTTTTGATTTGGAACTAAGTTAAAGGAATGATTAGGATTTAGTTTCCTAAAAGCTATTGCTGTGGACTACTTTTTAGTCTTTTCTCTAGCATTTCTGAATTTTATTGTCCTATTCCACAAGATTCTACAGTGTGCTATCTACACAGGGCAAAAAAAAAAAAAAAAAAAATCTAAATTCAGCCTTTTATGTACTTAAAATGAAGGCCTGTGAAGACTGTATTTGGCTACACTCAGATACAATAACAGATGAATTCACCAAATAAGTTTGTTCTACCCATGAGCTGGGCATATGATCTTACCACACATACCTCATTTATGCGTGTAAAATGTAATTATAAATTAACAAGACAATGTTGTGGATCACATAGAAGGAACTCTCTGTCTTTCTGCTATTGTGTTAATTTCTGCTCTTCAGGGACTTCCTTATGTTGGCCCAGGTGAACACCCTGAGAAGACGTCTTCTTTCTAACAGTTCCAAATGGGAATCAGTAGAAACTGCTTTGGGCTTCCTCCTCAACTCATCTGAGTTTCCGTCTTCATCTTATTTCCCTGTTGGAGATAATAGGTCTCAGGGTGACATTAGCCGTGTATTCATTCCAATTTCATTCCTTTTGAATTTCTCTTTTGTGCCTCCTATTCTTCCTCTGGAAAGTAGCTCCATTTTATTCTTAGAATGAAATGTCCCTTATTCTCATTGAGAGTTCTCTCTGTCTAAGCCTGTAAAGGAAAAGAAAAGAAAAGAAAAGAAAAGAAAAGAAAAGAAAAGAAAAGAAGAGAAGAGAAGAGAAAAGAAAAGAAAAAAGAAAAGAAAGACAATGTAGGTGGAGAGCATTCAAGTTTTGCTTTTGATATGTGGATGAACACGATTAAAGTAAATGTTTTCTCTGAGATTTTCTCAAAAATCTCTCAAGATTATTGTGTCACTTGAAAAATCTAACAATGATAGGTGAATATTAACACTGATTTCTTTTTGCATTCCTGCTCTAACAGTTTTAATTCTCCCCAAGAAAGGGAAGCCAAAAAGAAAATATTTCAAAAAATATCATTCTTGCTAAATACGTATATATATTTCAGGTTAATGTCTATTTATCTTGTCTCTGTCTTCTTGCCTTCAGGAAATTGGCTTTATTCCTCAACATTTACTTCTGAAATATGCTTTCACTTTAAGGTTCTCCTCTCCCTGTCACTGTGAGTTACTTGTGGATCCCTGTTGACATCCAGATCTTTACGGATATTACTTCTTTTACCTTCGTCTAGCTTATGCCATTACTTTTCCTTTTCCTTTTCCTTTTCCTTTTCCTTTTTCCATCTTATGCCATTCTAAGTTCACTGTTTCCTCTTATCTACCTCTTTTTATGTGTTAGGCACATTTGGATCCCTAATGTTTTTATCCCAAGCCCATTTCTTATCTCTTCTTGAATACTTTGTTCCCCTAATTGAGACCTGGCTCTCCAGTTCATTGTGTACAATCTTCTCCTTTTGTCATGTTGTATTACACCAATCCATTGGCTTTTCACTGCCTTAAAAGACCCTGCATGTTTTATCCCAAGTTGGTTGAGTGAAACAGATTCTGAAAGACTCTCATTTCTAGGCTGAATAGATGCTGCTTTTCTCTGTGCTCTTTGTCAGCACATGATTAATTTGGATTTCATTTTATAAGCGAAGGAGAGTCCATACAAATTTTTGAGCAGAAGAATAATAACACATGACCTATGACCTTCTAGGAAGATATTTGGAAGAGAGGGATGTGCAGGATTGCTTGTGGTTTGAAGTATGTATACCCATTGATACATGACTACAGCCAAATAGAAATGAGTGAACGAGAGACCAAGAGAAGAAAGAACTAAATGATTTCCGACTGATTCAATAGAAGGCAAAGAAGCCCTCGGTTGGAAAATAAAAGGTAGAGCTGTTAGTGTTTAAGGAGACCAATTGATTCAAGAAGAAAATGGAGAACTAGAATAATGTTATTTCGTGGAGGTCAACATAAAAGAGGCAAATCAAATGCCTCTGAGTCCTTTCATATGCATGAAATAGGTAGCAAATATTTCCTATTGGAGTTGAACACTGCAGTGAGATGAAGTTCTAGAGTAGTGGTGGAGACAGAAATCACTTGGAGGGAATTGAAGAAAGAATGAGAAGTTGTCATACAGCTGTCATTAGCAGGTAATTGTGCCTGCAGGGACCATGGCTATGACACACTTTTCTTTTGGTAGGCCCTTACTACAAGTTGAGCTGAAAATTCCTGTTAAGAACTGAGCACTTATGTGTTGATTCCTGTGCCTGGCAGGATTTACCATTTTGTTAATCTGTTACCTTTAGGGAAGCCTGCTTCTGCTTGCTGTACAGGCATCTTGTACTCCCAGGGCCCCTTTTTCAGAGCAGGAGTGAGGCTACCAGAGCTCCAGGCTCCCTGACAGTCCCCTTGTTGGCTGTGGCTATACTTTTTTTTTTTTCTTAATGTTTTCTTTCAAGTTTATTGAAAGAAACAGAGACAGCATGAGTGGGGGAGGAGCAGAGAGAGACAGGGAGAGAGAGAGAGAGATCCCAAGCAGATTCTGAACTGTCAGTGCAGAGCCTGATGCAGGGCTCGGACTCACAAACCGTGAGATCATGGCCTGAGCTGAAACTAAGAATTGGACGCTTAACTGACTGAGCCATCCAGGCACCCTCCTTTTTTTGTTGTTGTTGTTAATTGGGGGAATTAAAATATTATAGATGTTTCCAGATTTTTAAACAATCAATTTCTTCTTAGTTATCATGATAAAAGAGAATCTTCCTAAAGTTTTCTTTGTTCTGATGGAACACCAGTGAGTTTGGACTGACTATCCTGTAGTAAACTGGATAAGGGGAGCCTCACCCAATGGTGTGCAAATTAAAATGCTTTAAACTACTCTGTACTATAAACAGCATGAAAATATATGCATTTGAACACATGTGGGTTTTTAAAAAATGTGTATTTCATTTTGAGAGAGAGAAAGCATGGGCACAAGCAGGGGAGGGGCAGAGAGAAAGGAGGACAGACAGGTCAAAGCCGGCCCTGTGTTGACAGCAGCAAGCAATGCAGGGCTCAAGCCCATGAATCCTGAGATCATGACCTGAGCCAAAATCAGATGCTCAACCAACTGAGCCACCTGGGTGCCCCTGAACACATGTTTTAATAATACTTATGTTGGATTGAGGTGTAGAAGGAAGGACTTCCCACTGAATTTCTGCTACTATCATGTTATGGGCTAGTCATATATAACTTGCTCTGTAACAAATGGATGTATAGGTTGGATCTCAGCTTTTATATCATATCTTTGCTCATGATTGTGTTAAAAGTTTAGGAAATGAAAGATAATAAAAGTAGTTCATTGAATTTTTCCCAAGACTAACTACGGTATTATATACTAGGGCTTGGAATAGGTTAAAATTTGCATTGTAAATACTTTATTCTAACCTCCATCTTCTAGCCTAGTCTGAAGCAGTACAAAAACCTACCCAAAAAGCAAAAGCAAATGTATTTAAAACTTTAATAAAAGAACAAAATATAAATGAATGCTGTTAAAGTTTCACATGGCTGTATGTTTTCTCTCTAGAATTTTTATTACAAAATGTTGTAATTAAGGGTCAACAATATTATTAATATTCTGAACATTATTGGCAGTGTTTATGGGAAATTAATTTCTTTCATTTAATTAAATAATTCTGACACTATTTGTATAGAATTAAGTGTGGCTTTAGTTTATCAAGGGGTTCTTTATTTCCCTATAAAAATTTGCCTATAATTTTTCATGAAATCCAATAGAAAAATAGAATTACACTACCAGAAATTTGCTTAGAAATTCCTCCATATTGAATAGAAGGTATTGTAAAGCAGAAAGAAGCAAGTTTTATGACATTTATGGTATCATAGTAAGATATTTTAACATTAATTTTAAATAGGTATAACTCCAGATCATACAGAAGCATTCCCTTGAAGAATAATACAGAAAGGTAGAGACGTCTTTTCATATAAAGTGCGGTGAGAGAAAAGACAGAATGTTTGAATAATTTTTCAGTTCGGAACTCTTAGGTTTGGTTTGTACTATTCCACTTGATTCTTTACCCGTGAAATTTTCCATTTGTAGGGAACAACGCTCATTAAACAGCATGTGTGTATGTCCAAGGGTTTGTTTAACTTAAAGAGATACAATATCTACAAGTTTTCCAAACAAAAATGGCCAGTTCAAAGTTCTATGACCAGTGGCATGTAAACTGAAGCAATCAGTGCAAGACTGGTGATGTTCTGTTAAAATTTCAAAGGTTACCATGCGTGGGCTTTAGAATTTGTTCAGAGAAGCAGTGATAACCTTGACTCTCTTTCAGTGAAAGTACAAATTTATTAATCTGAGACCCATCATCCACAATGTAATCATTAATGTTTACCTCAAGATTCAGGTGATCATATTCCACTATAGATTATTTGGTTCTTATAGCTGGGTGACTATCTTTTGGGTTTGCTTTTTCCCTTGCTCCACCATTTGGAGTAGTTCTTTTTAGAGTTTAATTTTCATTCAGTTTTTTCAATTTAATGTCAGGTGGCCTAAAACAGTTAATAGGGGTCTTCAACAGCATGTGTGCAAACAATAGGATTAGGCTTGCAACTTAACGGCTGAACTCAGGTTTAGGCTTTCTTAGTTTTAGTTTCTTAGTTGCTGAAAGAGAAATAGAACTTGATTTTATTCTATAAACCGGATATCTCACTTTTAATTGAAGAGCTCTTTGTTGCACTGGTTAACAAAGACTGATCTTTCAATGAAAACATACCAACAATAATTGGTTTGGATTGAATTTCATCAAAACTCATTTAACAGATGTTTAGTATGCAAGCACATTTATTTACTCAGTGAGCACCTCCTAAAGCTCATTCAAGTTTCCCCTTTCCCAGTTTTAATGTGATAAAGTTCTCAGTTTCTAAAAGAACAAAGTTCTCTTTCTACTCTACAATGCATAACAAAACCAGATTTTATTCTGTTCCATGACACAAAAATATTTTTTTTTTGGCAAATGCTGCTCTTAAAATATTTTATTAGACATATATTCAGCATATACACTTCTTGGATATTTGGATAGTAATTGGTAAATCTTCCAATTGAAGGAACAAGAATCCCCAAAATGTATGATGCTAACATGTGAACTATTTTGAAGTGTATGCAGTTGAGACCCTGTGGGCCCAAGAAAAACTTTTGCCCACTCAGTAAGAAGAATCTAAATTGGAGATCTTTCCAAGAATAAGAGTTATTACTGAAGGTAAATTTTATCTGAGTGACCCATCTGTATGGCAGGGCAAACATCTAATTACCAAATATCACTACTTATTACCCTGTGAATTGCCTTCTTCCCCTTTGAAGGCCCAAGACAGTATTCCATTCTATAGTTCAGGATACATATATACCTCATTTTACCTTTTTGTTTTCAAACCTTTCATGTATGTTGGGTTCCAAACAAAGGAAGTTAAATTTTATTGTCTCTTGCTAGTTGGTCTCATGTCAGTTTAATTCTTAGATGAGCCAGAACAATCTTTGAAAAGTAGAGAAAAAATTTTCCTCCCCAACACTATTCTTTCATTGATTATCTACTTCTGGTATTTAAATGAAAATTAGGATAATGAAAAACTACTAGACCCCAACTAGAAAAACCTAGTGTTTAGTCTTGGCTCTACCATTTATTTGCATTTTAATTTTAGACAAGTTTGTTCTTCTCTCTGGACTATTCTCATTGTGTCCCAGTGTTTTGGGAAGAATTATATTTAAAATTATAGAATAAATTATGTTGTATTGGTATGTAGCATTGTTATAATGATTATAAGGTGCTGAAATGAAAGACTGGTGCCTATTTAATTAAATTCTGTAGATCATATTTTTAACTAAAAATAAATACTCATAGTCTAACAAATAATTTCATTTTCATTTGTGAGTTTATTTTTTTTAATTTAAAAAATTTTTTATTTTATTCTTGAGAGAGAGACAGAGCATGAGAGGGGGAGGAGTAGAGAGAGAGGGAAACACAGAATCTAAAGCAGGCTCCAGGCTCTGAGCTGTCAGCACAGAGCCTGACACAGGGCACGAACAAACTGCGAGATCATGACCTGAGCCAAAGTTGGATGCTTAATCAACTGAGCCACCCAAGTGCACCATCATTTTTATTTGTGAGTTTAAATAACAAGCTTTAAAATGTATTAAATTAAATCAGATTCAGTTATGCTTTTAAGTGAAGACAATATTGGACAGAATTAAATTAAATAAAAAAAGAATTTGTCTCAGAAAATTCAAGTAACAATTTGCCATACTTATGGATCAAATAATTTGGTTGTGAAAACAGGAAATCGATCAATATAATATCAGAAGTAATATTGCTCTCCCTTAAATGTATTTATTTTGTCAAAAGAAGAGGGAGCAGAAGACATTGGCTACTTTTGTCTAAAAAATAATTTTACATGTTTTATGTTATTAATTCAACAAAAACTTGTTAGTTATCTACACACTTATTTAATAAATACTCATTAAATGTCCAGTATCCTACACACTGGGGAAAAAGTGATAATCAAGACAGATAAAATTTCAGTTCTCAAGGAGCCTGCAGTCAAGAATGAGAGTTGTTTTGGGGTGCCTGGGTGGCTCAGTTGGTTAAGCATCAACTTCACCTCAGGTAATGACCTGGAGGTTCATGAGCTCGAGCCCCCCATCGGGCTCTGTGCTGACAGCTCAGAGGCTGGAACTTGCTTCAGATTCTGTATCTCTCTCTCTCTCTCTCTCTGCCCCTCCCTGGTTCACACTTTGTCTCTCTCTCTCTCAAAATAAATAAACATTAAAAACTAAATACATAAAAAAGAGTGAGAGTTGTTTTATAATAAAGGGTGAGGACGGATCCACTGAAAGCCTTTAAAAGGCAGGGTGGAGATTCAGATGAAATTCAGACTGTAATAAGAAGGATGGCCATGAGAGCTGAATTCTTCATGGGGCTTCTATTTTCAAAATGTAATAGCAAATATCGTTATAATGTTGAATGGAATTTCAGGGTTCTAATATTTTTACAAGGATAGGTTACTTTTCTTTTGACCTTTTTTTTAAAATTTATTTATTTTTGAGAAACAGAGTGAGACAAAGTGTGAGTGGGGGAGGGGCAGAGAGAGATGGAGACAAAGAATCCAAAGCAGTTTCCAGGCTATGAGCAAGCGGTCAGCAGAGAGCCTGATGTGGGTCTCGAACCGAGGAACTGTGAGGTCATGACCTGAGCCGAAGTCGGGCGCTCAACCAACTGAGCCACCCAGGCTCCCCAAGGATAGGTTACTTTTAACCACAGTTAAAACATCAGGAGTTTTGACATATTTCCTTCCAGAGCTCTGACAACACACATATAATCAGTTCTGCCTCATGACCTTGGTTAATATGTAAGGAATCTGGAAGAAATCCATGCATCTAGGCATTAACCGTATGGATCAAGTGTGTGGGCTCTGTAAATTTTAGACATGTAGCAGATTGGAGTGGTTAAGAGAACTGATACCTGAAGCCAGCTGTCTGGGTTTGCATCCTGACCCCACTACTTACTAGCACACACCCTTGAACAAGCTAGACTACTTAACCTGATACTTCCAGTTCCTCATCTGGTGAATGGACATAATAATAGTACCTGCCTCAGTTGTGAGGATTAAATTCATGCATGTATGTACAGTGCTTAGAACAGGGGCTGGTCCATCATAAATACTTTTCCCCCCCAAGTTTTCTTTCAAATTCTAGCTAGTTACCATACAGTGCAATGCTAGTTTTGAGTGTAGAATTTAGAGATTCATCACTTACATACAACATCTGGTGCTCATCACAAGTGCACTCCTTAATACCCATCACTGTTTAACCCATCCCCCACCCACCTCACCTCCGGTAGTAGCCATTAGTTTTTCTGTATAGTTGAGAGTCTGTTTCTTGGTTTGCATCTCTTTCCCCACCTACCCCTATGTTCATTGGTTTTGTTTCATCATAAGTACTTTCAAAAGAAAGTTTATTTATTTATTTTTGAGAGAGAGAGTGTGTGTGAGCAAGGGAGGGGCAGAGGGAGAAAGGGAGACAGAGAATCTGAAGCAGTCTCCAAGCTGTCAGCGCAGAGCCCAATGTGGGGCTCAGAACCCATGAGCCGTGAGATCATGACCTGAACCGAAGTTGGATGCTAAACCAACTGAGCCACCCACGTACCTCTCATCATAAGTACTCTTTAAGTGTTTCTTTTTAGGAGTAAAAACTCATTTCCCCTGCCTGATGCTTCCCAGCCTTGACTCTTAGGGACTTACTAGTTTTTAGACACAAAGAAAAATCTTCACTTTTTAGAAGTTTCAGGGAAATCAAACTTGTGGAAAGAACCTTCTGAATTATTGAGCTCCACCCCTTTATTTCATAGATAAGGAAATTGTGACTCAAAGAAGTGAGTTACTGGTCCAACATCACTTTAAATAAACTCCTGTTAGGCAGGTAAACCCAGTATAGCTTTGTTATTGATGGTCACCCTAATCTAGTTGGAGTTTTGAAATATCCAAATTACTCCAGCTTCCTTTGATTACAAAACCCATCAAGCTGAACTGAGATCTAAGAACTTCAATTCACCCAAGGCTAAAAAGGAGATAAGAAAACCCCAAGTTTCCTGATACACATTAATTTTTTTTCTCAGATTCAAGATGCTCTATTTTTGCACATTTAAATTTCATGTGTACAGAGAAACTTGTTAATATGCTGTTTCAGAATTTCAGATTTCCAAACCTCCTGCTTTGTGGTGCTTCTCCAGGTCAACTCTGACTTTTGCTTTCTGGTACTTCTGCTGGGTTGTGTGAACCCACAGATGAGAACCTTTATTTAGAGACAGCAGCATAAAGCTATGGATGCTGACAACAGATCAATTAAATGAAATTAAAAAACAAAACAAAACAAAACAAGAGGGATTGGTGGATTAGGGAAACCACAGAACACTGAGAATAGAGTAATAGCAGTCTAAGACATTTTATATAAGGAATTCACTTCATCAATGTCAGTCTATAGTAAGATCAAGAAAAAAATCTATAATAAAAAAGTATTCTCACTGTATTAGATAAGACACAAGAAAAAGTAAATTTATTGCAATACTTGCTTCTGCATGAAAACTCTTAAGTATGAATTAACTAAATTCAGTTTGATTCAATTTATCATATGAGATCTTCTGTGCCACACCGACTAAAGCACCCATGAAGATACAGGCAGTAACAGTTGTGTTGTTTTAAAGGACAGCTATTACTTATAAGGAGCATGTCCAGAAAAGTGTTTTTTCCCTGAAACTTTGTTATCTGTTTGTTCTTTGTTGGAGTCAGTCGAGCTTACCTTTATGTTACTCTCCTAAGTCAATACATATCTGTGATGGTAGATCTCTAGAAATAGCAGATTTAACACTCACAGTTTTAACTATTTTCAAGCAACTCCAGAGCTCCTTTGTGTATACAAGTTTATAATTGCCCTGAGGCATACATTTTAATTGAGGATGTTGGTATGTGGAGTGAGTCACTCACTTACTCTCTCATTTGCTGAACAAGTATTTGTTGTGCATTAACTATGTGCCAACCAGTCACCTAAGGGGTCTAGCCAGCCCCACATGTATTTCAATATTGCTTTGTGGGTTTCCATTTTTCATGGCTCTGTCTAGTAACTCATTACCGTGGTGTTAGCAAATTCAGAGATAGGGAGGTAATTTTAAGATCTACTGTACATTCTCTCATATATTTCAATCTTTAAAAGGCTATTTAATATGGAAGGGCCATTGTGACTAACTCTGATGAATTAGGTCTGATACACTATTTTTTTATTTTTAATTAATTGTTTTATTTTGAAGAGGGGAGGGGCAGGGAGAGAATTCCAAGCAGGATCCATGCTGTCAGCACAGAGCCCCATGTGGGACTCGAGCTCACAAACTGTGAGATCATGACCTGAGCCGTAATCAAGAGTCGGATGCTTAACCGACTGAGTCACCCAGGCACCCCTATACTATTTCTATTACTTGATTCTTTAATTATTTGAATGGTATCACATATCTTTTGGTTTATTATTTTTTTCCCAACACCCAGAATACCATTTTTTGGTATTAATTTGAATCAAACTGAATTACATTCTGTGAAAATGTGTTAAATTTATTAGCTCTATAATTTCTCTGTTCGTGTAGTAAGCTTGCTATGGGGTGTGGGTATAAACATGAAGTTTGCGACAATTTATTCTAAAATTCTTTTACATTGAGACAAGAATATCAGATACTACAGTGATTTATGAATTTGATGTATATTGAAAATTGATAGAGTATACAAGAGGGTATGTGTAATCTCTTAGGTATGAAAATCAGCTGAACAATTCTGATGGCAATCGATAGGTTCAAATAGATTTGTTATTTGAAGCAGTGAAACTTCCTGTTTTGCTAAATTTTTCCCTGAGGAAAGTTAAGTGTATTGATTTTCAAGGAACAGGGTCATTTAGATTTATAGTCTCTACGCTCAGCTGAAGTACAGATAATTCTGTTCGAGGGAAATAGAATACTAACTTTAAAAGATGGCTTTTAAAATACCATAGTTTCCTAATCTAAGATGTGCATTTGTTTTATTGTTATAACATGTCTAAAATTAGGAAGTATCTTGCAACTGATTTGCATTTTTATTTCATTTTATTTATTTCGATTTGTGTTTTTTAATGCTTTCTTTTTTCTTCTTTCCTCCCCTCACAGAAGTTACTGTTAAATGAAATTATTATTAGATTATTACATTATATCTATAACTGATGGCATATTAACATAAAAGAATCATGTAAACCAAATGAAATATGAGATGATCAGTACACATTTCATTTCAACTTCATTAAAGACATGCAATTTAAAAAGATAAGCTGAGCAACTATTCCTCTGGATTTTTCAAATTAATGGTATTTCGTTAGCATTTCCAATTTCTCACACTTTTAGCAAATTACAGAAGTCTAGTAGAGTAATCTCATGCCACTAAAATCTTTACTTATATACTGGATTATCTGAAAGCATGTTAAAAACTTTTTGTTGAAAATATTTACTCTTTACTTATTCAACAATGTGTGTTAGGAGTAAAGCATTTTGCTTCTTTCTTTTTTTTTAAGTTTATTTATTTTGAGAGAGAGAAGGGGGTGGTATGTGCAAGTAGCAGGAGAGGGAGAGAGAGAGAGAGAGAGAGAGAGAGAGAGAGAGAATCCCAAGAAGGCTCCATGCTGTTGGGCACAGAGCCTGACTTGGGACTCCATGTCACGAACTGTGAGATCATGACCTGAGCTGAAATCAAGAGTCTGATGCTTAACCGACTGACCCACCCAGGTGCCCCTTGCTTATGTCTTTAGCATAATTCCTGGCATACTGCAGGCACTGGTAAATATATGGGAAATAACTGACTAAAACAATGAATGCTTAATATATTTCAAAATGAGCTAAAGATCTCTCTACAAGTCTTAAGTAGGGTATATGATTAAATTCTATAAATGCACTTAGTAAAATAAAAACAGAAAGATGTAGCAAATTCAGTTTGTCAGATTGAATCAGTAATCTGGCTCTCATTGTTTAAAGATAATAACTAGTTGAAACTATTAAAACATTTTATGTGATGTCATTGAATATGTGTAAATATACGTAATTTTGTGACTATGTATTAGAAAACGTTGATTTCAAGATACTGACAATGTAATCAAAATGAAGGGGCTTTTGAAAATGGCACTTACATCTGGTTTCTTCTGAAAATGTTAGAATATTATTTATTTTCATAAAATTATATGATTTATAAACAATAGAAAAAATAAACCTGAATGATATTTAAATGATTTTTTAATTATACATGATTCTTGGGTTCTTAAACATATCATGCATTTGTGAAAGTCTTGGAGTTTGCTAAAAATTGGGGGAGGGCTAGATCAATTTTCAAAGTAAAATTAGTTTTTTTTTAAAGTTTATTTTTTTTAAGAGAGAGAGCGTGCACATGCGTATGTTCCCGTGCATGCAGGGGAGGGGCAGAGAAAGGGAGAGAGAATCACAAGCAGGCTCCACACTGCCAGCACAGAGTCCGACTCAGGGTTCAATCTCACCAACTGAGAGATCATAAACTGAGCTGAAATCAAGAGTCAGAGGCTTAACCGACTGAACCACCCAGGTGCCCTGCAAAATTAGTTTTAATTTACTTAAATACATGTAGGTATGTGTGTATATGTGTGTGTGTCCATGCGTGTGTTTTGGTTTTTTTTTTTGTTTTTTTTTTTTAATTTTTTTTTCAACGTTTATTTATTTTTGGTACAGAGAGAGACAGAGCATGAACGGGGGAGGGCCAGAGAGACAGGGAGACACAGAATCGGAAACAGGCTCCAGGCTCTGAGCCATCAGCCCAGAGCCCGACGCGGGGCTCGAACTCACGGACCGCGAGATCGTGACCTGGCTGAAGTCGGACGCTTAACCGACTGCGCCACCCAGGCGCCCCACCATGCGTGTGTTTTGTAAGTAAAGCGGCTGTGCAAGAATGTAACTTTCCTTAATTTTTTGTCAGTCAAATTCGTTTCAATTTTGAACCTGCTACAGTGGAGAAAGTTTTAGCTTCATCAGTTTAGAATTGCTTAAGACACACCACACAGTTATTTCTTCTGGGGTCTTGCACTCTCCCAAAGCCCTTCCTGGGATAGAACACAGGGCCCGCCTCTCTCTCAAGATGCTAATTTTTTCTTTGCCTTTCCTTTACTTTTCAAGAAAAAGAGTCTCTAGGGAAGCCTTTCTTTCCAGCCTCCAGGGAGCATTTTCTTGTACTTCCCTCCATGTCTCCTTTCTCCAGCCTGATAGGTTATTTCCTGTGTCTCCTCATGTCCTTTGTTCTTCCTGAAATACTTGTCTCAAACATTTTGTGTACCTCACAAATACTTTCAGCTCCCCCAAGAGCTTAAGTTTTAGAAGCCAACATCAAAAGGAACTATGTCCATGCTTTTCATCCTGTAACATCCCCCCTCCAACGCATTCAGAATAGAATAGCCTAACTACTTATGACTAAAAAAACATTTTTTGGACAAAAGGAAAAAATTTTCAGATCAAATGTTATCTCATTTCATAGGTGCTGATATTTCATGTTATAGGGACAGGTCATCTTCAGTTTCTGAATATTTGGTAAATATCCAGTGATCGTAGCATCAACCCCGAAGATTTTGGGAGTCCTCATATGAAGCAAGGTGATCCTGAGGAATTAAAAAAAAATTTTTTTTAAATGTTTATTTACTTTTGAGAGAGAGAGAGAGAGAGAGAGACAGAGTATAAGCAGGGGAGGGGCAGAGAGAGAGAGAGAGAGAGAGAGAGAGACAGAGTCCAAAGCAGGCTCCAGGCTCTGAGCTGTTAGCATAGAGCCTGATGCGGGGCTTGAACTCACAAACTGTGAGATCATGACCTGAGCTAAAGTCAGACGCTTAACTGACTGAGCCACCCAGGCACCCCCTGAGGTATTCTTTATTGTCACATTAGGACAGAAGGTAAGAATCTAGAGAAATGAGCCCTCCTGTTGAGGATTGGGAGAATGACAAAGTAGGACTGTTTAACAGTGAGCCTTAATTTATTAAAAAAAAAAAAATTTAAATGGTCCTGAACACTGAAGGAAACTTATAAATAATACAGAGTAACTATTATCTCTTGCATTTGTTGCTGTAATGCTGAGTCAGAGAAGTAATTCACTCCAAACACAGCCAGAACCGTTTTAACACTCATCTTATATCAGGATTCTGGTAGGTGTCTGGCACTTTTCTAGGCACTTAGCATGCATATATAAAATAAAATAAAATAAAATAAAATAAAATAAAATAAAATAAAATATTTTCTAGATTTTTAAAATTTTTTCCCTCTTAGGGATCCCAGGTTAATTTTGGCTGCTTCTTTTATTTTATTTATTAATTTTTTTAGTGCAAAAAGGTGATTTTTATTAAAGAATGGGGACAAGACCCAGGGGCAGGAAGAAGTGCCCCAGGGTTGTGAAGAGTGACAGATTATATACTTGAGAGTTGGGGGAAGTAAAGGCAAGGAGAAATTTCCAAAGTGGTTTTTATGTGCTAAAGAAGACACAGGATCCTGGAGGGCTAGCCATTGTCAAGCTAAGGTTGTCTTTCCCTCTAGCAAAATATTAACATTAAGGCAGTAGGGAATTCCTGGAGAAATGTTATACTATGCCTGCCTCAAAGTATTTATCAATGGAATGCAGATTATAAAGAAATTTAATTTTATCTACATTTCCTTCAGCATTTGTTTCCCACATCATTCCCCTCCCTGAGCAATTTTGACTCTTAAATCTTTAAAGTTGCTAAGGCTGGAAGGTCTTGTCTGCTGTTGGCAGCTGCTTCTTCTTCTTCTTCTTCTTCTTCTTCTTCTTCTTCTTCTTTTAAATGTTTATTTATTTTTTGAGAGAGAAAGACAGAGAGTCAGAGCATGGGAGGGGCAGAGAGAGAGGGGGAGACACAGAATCTGAAGCAGGCTCCAGGCTCTGAGCTGTCAGCACAGAGCCTAATGTGGGCTTAAAACCCAGGAACTGTGAGATCATGACCTGGGTCAAAGTGGGACACTCACCGACTGAGCCACTCAGGTGCCTCTTGGCTGCTTCTTTTAAATTGAAGTATAGTTGACATACAATGTTACATAAGTTTCAGATGTGTGTGCTAATTCAGCAATGCTATACCTTGCCCAATGCTCACCATAAGTGTAGTCACCATGCAACGATATTACAATATTGTCGACTATATTTGCTATGCTGTGCTTTTCATCTCTGTGACTTACTTACTTATAAATGGAACTTTGTACCACTTAATCTCCTTTATCTATTTTGCTTATCCCTCCACCAACCTCCCCTTTGGCAAACCACAGTTCATTTTCTATGTTTAAGAGTCTGGTTTTTTGTTTGTCTGGCTGCTTTTAACAGTATCAGTCTGAGACTTTGAAACAGGGAAAATGTAAAGGTTTTTACAAAGAGCGTGTAGGTGAGCCTTGCAAATATTTCTTAGAGTTACTGTGCATATATCATTCAGTAATGAAGGATATATGTGAGTGGGCCCATGTATTTTCTCCTCTTTCTCTCTCCTGACGTTTAAAGTATATTCTGTTTGCTAAACATCTTGGATGCTTCATTTCCATTTGCTTGTGTTTTTTTTTTAATTTTTATTTTTAGACAACATAATATCCACATACACATGTACTTGTGTGCTTACAATGTATAACAATAATAAAGATGTAATTATAATAGCCAATACATATTGAGTTACTTGCTATGTGTCTGGTACTTTTTAGACATTTTACATGTATTAAATCACTTAATCCTTTCAAACACAATTCATATCCCCAATTTATGGCTGAGGAAACTGAGGCATAAAGAAGTTAAGTAGCTTGTCCAATGGCAAAAGGTACTAAATGGCAGAGGCAGGATCATAGCTAGACAGTCTGTGTGCTTAGTCACTTCTCTCTCCAAATACAGAAGTGGCAATGTAAGAGCTACGTTTTCTTTTTGTACATCATGGGTTTTTGACAGCAGATTAGAGGGAGAAAGAACTTCTACAAACTAAGCTTAATGTCTCTGGAATTATTTTTCTAATTTGGGTATACCAGGGCCACCCATGGCAATATTCAAAAAATTTTCATATTGAAAGTGAAAATTTCACTTTCAAAAGGTAAAGTGATCTTTCCAGGTATAGAAAACTAGTATTATAATCCCTAGTTTTACTTCAGCACCTTGTCCCTTATAAATGTCTCTCCACTGGTGCATTAAAATGGGCTTAGCAGAACATGTGAGACGTAATGAATATTTCTTAGTATTTTCCCAAATTAGATCACTGTCACATTTAAGTTAGTGACTGTTTTATTGTATTTATCACTGAAGCTTTTCAGAGCTATTAGCTGTTACTCATGTTATAGAATGTTGGGACTCATTTGTTGAATCTCTGCTCATGAGATCTCCCCAACTAAAAGTGCAAATACTAGACTCAGCATTTCTCCTTCTCCCAAAAGCTAGGCTACTCTTTGAGGGTCACTCTTTGTGTGTGGACTTTCTGTAATTCATTTGCCCAGAGTATACTTTTCAATGAACATAGTTCACTCTTTGTTGATTAGAGTTGTAAAGTATTTGCTGTCCACCTGGGTTTTGCAAATTATCTGTGGTAAAGGATTAAAGTGTAAACATCAGGTCATTGACCTTCAATGCAATGGATGGTCTGATATTATAGTTTTAAAACCTTTAAGTGAATTCATTCTTTAGTATACTGAAGGATTTCGACGGGATACTTTGCTGTGTGCAAAAGGAATTAGAAAAAAGTGCAGAGGTGATTCTAAAGTTTTAAGTTATATTAAAATTTTAAAGTACTATGAATGAATAGAAGTGCATATTGCTTATAATTCTATCTAGCAATCATGGCCTAGTGTTTTGTATTATAGATTTTGTTTGGCCTGTCTTTGCTTTTCCATTTGTAAAATTGTGGGGAGAAATTGCTGTGCATATTCATATTTTTGTGCATTTCATAAAGGTCCCAAATTGGTCTTAATACAATGTATATTCTCAAGAAAGGTTTTCAACCAACTATTTGTCCAAATGAAACACAACAATAAATCTATCTCATTTTTTTTTTTGCACAAGATTATTTAAATCTTAGGGTCAAGGGGCGCCTGGGTGGCTCAGTTGGTTAAGCGGCTGACTTCGGCTCAGGTCATGATCTCACGGTCCGTGAGTTCGAGCCCCGCGTCGGGCTCTGTGCTGACAGCTCAGAGCCTGGAGCCTGTTTCGGATTCTGTGTCTTCCTCTCTCTGACCCTTCCCCGTTCATGCTCTGTCTCTCTCTGTCTCAAAAATAAATAAACGTTTAAAAAAATTAAAAAAAAAATAAATCTTAGGGTCAAGATATCTAGGGAATGGACACCAAGATAGATATTGCATCGCTAAATCAGAGTGTGATGTGACTAGTCAATCATTAGTAATTGTTCATGAAGATAGCCAAATGGGATTACACAGAGATTCCCATTTCCAATTCAGTGGAACTAGAGATCAGTAAAAACAGAAATGTATTACCTCTCCTATCAAGGTAGATCTGGTTTTGATATTTGATTTTGTTACCTGTGCGTATAATCAATCAGCAATGACTTAGTGAGTTCTCACTGTATGCTTCATCATATATTTAGCTCTGCTTTTTTAAAATGTTTATTTAATTTTGAGATAGAGTGTGTGTGTGTGTGTGTGTGTGTGTGTGTGTGTGTGTGTGTGTCTGTGTGTGAATGAGGGGAGGGGCAGAGAGAGAAAGGGACACAGGATCCAAAGCAGATTGTGTGCTGACAGCAGCAAGCCCCATGTGAGGCTCAAACTCACGAACCATGAGATTATGACCTGAGAGTCCTGAGTTGGATGCTCAACTGACTGAGCCACCCAGTTAAGTGTTAAGTGCTGTTGGTGATGCACAAATGAGAGAAGTAGAAACTTAAGGCTTCTGCTGTCTTCAAGGTACCTATAAAGTAGCAATAGATATCTTAACTTCCAGTAACCAGCAACATTACTTGGCATAAGGTCTGGGTCTTCTTTTCTAGATTTCTACACCACAGACACTCTTTCATTTTCTTCTTACTTCATAGCCATTCCTTCTCTTTAGTTGTCTCTGATGAGGGTTTCTCCTCCACCCCCAGACCCCTCTGTCTTGTAGTAATGAAGGTTCTGTCCTCAGTACCCACCTCTTCTCTGTTTACACTCTCCTCCTGGGTGATCAGATCATCTCACTTAAATTCAGGCCTTTGAACACATCTCTGTACGAGTTTTTCAATTTTTTTATCTCTAGCCAGGATTTCTCCCCTGAATTCTGATTCACATATTGAACAATATGATATTTCTATCAGGATGTCTAACAGATATTTCAAACATTAAGTTTGGCCAAACGTTAAGGGCCAAACAGAGCTATCAATTACCTTCCTTCAACCTGGCCTGTGTTCTACCATCTTCCTTTCCCCACCCTTCCCCAAGCCAGTCCTAAGATTTTGCTCTAGTCTCTTAAAATTGTATTGATCTGAATAATGAAGATAGCAACATGTCCAGGTTGAACCCATATTCTTAGACCTAGATCAAGTCACATCTCTGAGTACACAGCCTCCAGAGCTGTCTCCAGCTCTTGCTACATGGACAACTGTCAAGTCTCTGGAGGCCAGTCTGTGGTTAGCCACATGCTGTTTTGTCTTCTTAAAGTACGTGTGTATGTATGTCTATAGGTGCAGTTTTATTCGAGCACTCTTTAGGTAAGAGACTTTGCTGGTCCCAGCCTATTTTTTCTCATGGTAATAATGGGAATGCTCGCTAAAATTCATTGAGTGCCAATATGTTCCAAGCACTGGGTACACTTGACATGCATTAACTGATTTAATTCTCATAGTAACCCCGTGAATGAACATTATCCCCATTATGGAGGAGAGAAAATCAAGGCACAAAAAGTTGAAGTAACTGTGCTCTTAACCGATGCATGATAATGCTTCATGTGGTAGCTAGCATAGATACTAGAAGTATATGGGAAATCTAATGGACATTAGATAGTAATTTGAGTGAACTGAATGGAAATGAGAAGGAGACAGAAAAATATGCAGTGGCTGTTCTATGGAGTGCCTATATATGTCACCCACAACACTCCTAGATAATTATTATGAAAAGGATGCTCATTACCATGAGTACCTTTTTTTTTTTTTTCTTGGTTGCTGCCTTTACATGGCTTGCATTGGTATTTATCATTCCAGTCCACTCTGCCTCTGCTTAATCCAGCATTTTTGTATCTGAGCACCCATCTGTCTTCAAACAAATTCCACAGATGTCTCATCTAACCTACTCAACTTGAAAGGCAATCATCAGTACAGCTAAACTGCAAACAAGCTCAAACCTAATCTTCCTAGAAGGGCAGGTCTTTGTGTGGGTTGGAGGACTTTGCTTTTAGAGTTATGAAAGAGTGTTCCTTCTACGTGTCTTCTAGAAGTGGCAAAACAAGAATTGAAAAGAATATTGGTTAAATATATTTTAAAATAAAGCTTTGTATGACTGTTTTAATAATAGTGGAATCAAATGATATAGAATAGTGGATTCCAGCTTTAACATATTGTCAGATTACTTAAAATTCGAAATACTCACAGATACTTTAGTGCTGAATTCCCGACATGGTAACCAGTGTCTGTCTTCCTTTCTGGCTAGCACCACCACCTCTACCAACTACTTATCTTGCTGCTATAGCCACTGGCATTATAAAAAGCAAGGACTGTGTGACACTTGGAGACCTTATTTTAGGGGAACAAAGAATAAAGCAGAAAACAAAAGGGATATATCCGCATGCCAGCTTCTGCTGCTCAAACTCGAGGAGAAATATTTTGACTGCCAATGCCAATGGACATAACTTTGTGAATATAATGGAAGTTTTTTAGGGACTATTAGTAGAGAATAACTGCCCAAATTTTTTTGAAAAGACCTCATAGATTAGATCTATACCCAGATTAAATCTATACATAGATTAGATCTATACACTCCTGTCACAAGACTGTGTGAGTTCATTATCGCTGCTTTGTTGCTTACTAACTTCTGACCTTGGGCAAACTCCTTAATCTCACTTTACCTTACCCTCAGTTTCCTCATTTGTAAAATAGAGACAGTAACAGTGCTGTCCTCCTAAGGCTGTTCTAAAGAGCAAATGAGCTCATGCTGAGCACTCCTGGCACTTTATAAATGTTAAATCAATGACTGTCATTTTCCTTCTGATATACTCACTGGTACTTTAGCAGAGCCGATACAGTTTTAACCTAATGGACAGTCACTTGAGATTTTTGTGTCTGCATCCTTACCATGAATAAACACAAAATTTCTATTACTATTATTTGCAGTATTGACAATAAGCTCATGAACTTTTATTGTGCTTTTATGCATATCAAGGAGCTTATGGACACTAGACTGGAAGCTGTTTGTTCATTCGTGCAACAAATATTTATGGGGAATCTACTATGTGCCAGAAGTGCATGTGATTACTTATATGAATCTTAAGTTTGCTAGAGATAAATGTATTCAATAACTTTCCTTAGTTTTTTTCATAATATAATAACTTTGCAAAGTTTTACTCATTTAATGTAATTTGTGGCTTTAACAAGTATCTACTAAGTGTCTAATACTAGACTGAGATTTTGTGGAGAGTATAATGAATTGGAAAACGCTTTATTTTTACAAAATAATTAAAATTTAATAAAACCATAAAAACTCAAAAGATGTGAATAAGAATTAAAACAAAGTAGTAGAGATTAGCAGAGGAGAGTGAAAAGACGTGAGGCTAGGGAGAGAGGTTCTGAGGTATGCTCTGAAGAGGAGGAGGATGTATGTAAATAGAAAGCAGGGGTCAGTCATCATGGTGGGAGACAGACTAAGAGACACTTTGGTCTGGAAATGAACTTACACAGTCTTCTCACCTGTGCAGTGTTGTATACTTTGATACTTTGTAGGCTTGCAAAAATGGTACAATGAGTATCACTGACTTAATGGAGGAACGGACAGGTGAAAGAGAAATAAAAGATATGTTACAGAGACCATTTCTTCATTTATTTGTTCATTCATTTACTTACCCATTCAACAAATATTATTTTAAAGCAATTTTTAATGTTTATTTATTTTTGAGAGAGAGAGAGAGTGGGTGTGCTTGCACGCAAGTTAGGGAGGAGCAGAGAGAAAGGGAGACATAGAATCTGAAGCAGGCTCCATGCTCTGAGTTGTCAGCACAGAGACTGATGGGGGGGGGGGTGGTGCTCAAAATTGTCAACTGAGAAATCGTGACCTGAGCTGAAGTCAGATGCTTAACCCACCGAGCCCCAGGTGCCCCCATTCAACAAATATTATTGAACGTACGTTGTGTGCCAGTCATGTGTTATCCACTGGGAATATTGCAGTGATGGGGATATAGGCTCTGCTTTTATTTATATTATAAACTAGTGGAAATTGATTCCTGGATATTTTGAATATTAGGGAAGGAGCTTGGAATTTATTTAAAATAAACATCAGAGGATTTTAAGGAGAGGAAAATTTTAGGACTAATCAGAGTATATAGGGACTCAAGGTAAGACTATTAGTTAAGAGTTTGCTCTAATAACTCAGGCATGATTTGGTGAGAGCCTGAACCAGAGTTGTGTCAGTGTCCTGGGATAAGGATACATGTGAGATTTTGAAGGATGGATCAAAAATTTTTTAGTATTAAAATTACTATAAGTTTATCAAATGAATGACATGGAGAATTACAGTATAATAAGCCACATGGATAGATTTGGAAAAAAAGTTAGATTGGTGGGAAAATACCAAATTGATTTTGAACATACTGACATACTGAGCTTATTTCAAATAGATTTTAAGGGGAGGAAAGGATCTTTAAGTTTTTTGACAGTGACCATAGTAAGAAATACACTTCACACGATGACCTGATATGGATGTATATAGCAAATATTCCACAGAATGATATTTATCCTGTTATATGTAATGCACGCTGATCAATTCTCTTCATTTTATTTTACTAAAAAATATTGACCATGCTACTCTAAATTTATTTCATTACCTTGTTTGAAAAACTATTCTAAAGATAGATGAAAATCAGTATCTTATTATATTTGGTAGATTGTAGAGATTTTTGGCAATAAAGAGCAAGCTAATACAGATTTTGGATTGTGTTGTAGGGCATTAGGAAATAAATTAAAGTTCACAGGGTATAGAAATTCCTCCTAGATGATCAAGGCTACAATTAGAGAGATTCTAACATATGAATAAGTTAGACCTACCACAGAGTATGGATAACAAGTAATATTAGAAATAGTATGCAATATAATAATTTTTCCCTCTAAAAACATGTTTGAGTTTAAAAGGAAGAGTGTCTATGTTAATATCTGATTGCACCAGATTTTTCCTACAGAGTAAAATCCCCTCCCCTCCCCATCCTGGTAGACACATTTCATATTTTATATTTCCCAGGAACATGCTCACATTTTTTAGGTATAGTTAGAATGAACCACAGAATAACTCCTAAATGGACTGATTTAGGTTAACTAGCTGTCAGTTTAATTTGGCTGATGAAGAAGCAATAGCACTCATGTGGTAAGTGCCTTTGACAAAGTTTCTCAACAAATGGCCTTGCTTCACATGGTTGAGTCCTTGGAAAGATTTTCATATTTGAACTCCAGTGCCCCCTTTGCTTACTCAACTAAACTGAATACAAAAGAATATAAATGTGAATTAGTATTGGCTTTGGAACTGGTTGGATATGGATGGAGAGGGCAAGAAAATGTCAGCTGTATGGCACATGCTAAGAATTGAGCAACATTCTGGGCAATGAATGTGGCTCCTGAGCCAACAGGATGTATCATGGAGTTATTTAAATAGACCCTGGTAAGCCTACTGGATAGAATGTTTTTAGTTTTTTAAGTTGGTCAAGATCAAAGTAAGTCAAATTCTGCTAACTTGGTTACCTTGATTTTCTCTCTCTAACTAAATGAATTCCCAGACTGAAATTCAACGAGAACGAAAAATGTGGGAAAACATACAGTAGGTATATCAGATTACTCAAGGCCTCTTACCATATGGGTGTGGTTGCCTCTTGATTAGTCAAATTAAACTGGCATTCAGTGAAGTTTTGGATGATTCCTATAACCAAGGAATTCATGGATCTGGTGTTAGATAGTGAGTATAAGACATGGTTTATGCCTTCAAGGGCCTTATGTTGAGGATGTAGGATATATATTGCAGCATTTCAGTTGTAAGGAAAGGTCAATGTAACAACTTCAATGGTGAGAGAGAGAGAAAGAGGGAAAGAAAGGAAGGAAGGAATTTTATAGTATTAAAATTGAACAGAAAGAAAGAAAGAAAAGAAAGAAATAAAGAGAGAAGGAAAGGAGGAAAGAAAAAGAATGAAAGAAAGAAAGAAAGAAAGAAAGAAAGAAAGAAAGAAAGAAAGAAAGAAAGAAATAAGGAAAGGAAGAAAGAAAGGAAAGGAAGAAAGAAAGAAAGAAGTAAAGAAAGAAAGACAGAAAGAAAGAAAAAGAAAAATGTTTCTGAACAACCAAATAGAGTTTCCAAAGTAAAAGCACCAAGTTCAAGCCCCAGTGGTTATTTATAAGGGTTAGTGAACCTTCTGTCCTAGTGGGTTAGGACCTACCTGGCGAGATTTGAAGAACCATGGAACCACATCCTCAGGTTCTGTCCTTCATTTGTTAGCTCTCTGAGATTCCATCCATTAGGAAGTCATCGACAGCAGAGCAGTCCCTTCTAAGATGGCTCTATTTCTAGGAAGGTTAGGTGTGGTTTTGTAGAGGAAACACAGCATTGAGAAGATTGTGAGCATGGGACTGAGATAAGGAAAGGCTCTTAGATTTTGTGGATTTAGTTTTATGTGATTGTTGATGTTCAACACCTACCTGAATTTGCCCATAAATTCAGAAATGACAGTTTTGATGTGGGGTGTCCATTAGAGAGGAGGCACATAGAACTTGGAGTCAGGGTACCAGTGGGGGCTTTGGGCACCTGGGAGAAGAGCAGTGCTGGGGGTGAGTCCAAAGCATGTGTTTGAGGTTTGTAGAGGGCAGTGGAATGGGAGAGAGGGATTATCATGAGCCCCGGTGAGGGTTTGGAGAGGGAGATGAGTGCCATGGATTAATTTTTCTTACTTTACAATTTAGCCAAAAGCAATAAGTCTCCCTGCTCAGTGTATGCCCTCATTTTTAATGACTACTTTAGCTTTCTCCATTTCCCTCAAATATTCAACTCCAAACTCTTTATTCTTTTTTATTTTATTTTATATTTTTGAGTATAGTTGACACCCAAGCCTTTCATTCTTAACAATCACTGTTTTACAGAGAAAATGAAATCACAATGAGCGGAACCCTTCTCACTGGCTTCTAAATGATCACAAGTAATAACAATCATTGACTCTCAACCTTCTTTCTTTGTCCCCCTTCCCATCCAAATTTGTTGGAAGATTTATTAATACTGCAGATTTTATTTCTCAACTCCTGTTTACTTCTCTAGCCACTCCAATCTGGGTTTTTGATACTATCATTCTAATCAAACACAGCTCTATTCAGGAAATTAGTAACTCCCTTGCAACAGATGTTTTTTCAATTCTTTTTTTTGTTTGTTTATTTATTTATTTTGGGAGACAGAGAGCGTGGGCAAAGGAGGGACAGAGAAGAGACACAGAATCTGAAGCAGGCTCCAGGCTCCGGGCTGTTAGCACAGAACCTGACACAGGGCTCAAACCCATGAACCATGACATCATGACCTGAGCTGAAGTTGGATGCTTAACCAACTGAGCCACCCAGGCACCCCTGTTTTTTCAATTTTTGCCTACCATTCATGTCAGTAATATTTGTAACTCTTTACCTTTTCCACTTATGTGCCCCGATATAACATTGCCTTGCTTTCTCCCCCTCTTCTTTGGCCATCTGTTCTTTGATCTTTGATCTTTCTCAGTACTTCATAATGGGCCTGCCCTTGTTTCACGCAACTCTCTCCCCAGGCTGTCTCTCTCTCCCTCTCTTTTTTTTTTTTTTTTAGGATTTGTTTTTAAATATGAAATTTATTGTCAGATTGGTTTCCATACAACACCCAGTGCTCATCCCAACTCCCCAGGCCAACTCAATCCTGTACTTCTTGATAACTCACCAATAATATTCCGAGCTTAGGCCTTATTTTGACCTCTGGACTCTATAACCATCTACTTGACATCTCTTCTTAGAGGTATCAAAGATACCTGAAACCAAACATATCTAAGTCATACTAATGAATGATCTTTCTACATCGCTCTGGTCTTTGTCTAATGTACCATGGACCGGTGTGTCATATCACAAACATTGAATTATACAAGGTGGAAAGCTACAAGTCATTATGACCCCTATTTTTCTCATCATTCATTTTCAATACATCAAGTCCTGCTAATTTTATCTCCTTGAAGTTTTGAGCTGGGAAGAACCAGCGCCAACCTCTGACCTATCTCTCCTTTCTGCCTACCCCTGTATTCATTCTGTATTATGAAGGGCCTTAGGTATGTACATGTGGAAATGCCTCCTCATATGTTCCAGCTCTATCCACATCTCCTCCAAACAGTTGTCTCTTGGCCACTTCTTAGGCCTAGAAGTGAATATATCAGTGACATGGTCTGCCCTTGGGAAGATATACCCAAGTTAGAGGCCCTCTCAGGCTCCTGAAAAATTTCAGGGCAGGCTAGACAGAGTTCTAGGGTCTAGGTGCCTGAATCATGGTTCAGGAAAGGAGGAAGACAGGTTTTGGTGGTTGCATTCTCTTGGTTTTGTGGACTCAATGGCTTTTGAGACAGTGCATAGCCAAAAGAGGCCAATGGAGGCCTTCTAAAGCATGGGTTTTAAAGAAGAGGATTTCTTGCTTGGCTAGTACTGTCCCTAAATATCTCTTCAATCTGTCCACCTGTCTCTGTTTCTACATCACTGATGTAACTCAAGATCTCACCATCTGTTGCAAGGACTACTGCATTAGTCTCCTGATTAGTCTTCCTATATATACACTTGCCCTCTCTAGTCTCTTCCCTACCCTGCTGCCAGTGTAATCTTTCTGTGCATCAATAAGATTATATCATTGCGCTAATAAAATCATTCAACTTCTCATTGCTTTCAGAATAAAACAAAAATACCGTAGCTAGGATGACATAAAAGGCATCTACTCTCATATCTCACACAGTGCTTCTCTCCAACTCTGCCTAGTTTCTCAGTTTCTTTCATGCTCTCTCCTGCCTCAAGCACTTGCACATGCTGCCCCCTATGCCTAGAAAGCTATTTTCTTCCCTTATTCTTCGTGTCCATTTAAAAACTTCCTCAGCATAAACGTTAGATCCCTAGAAAAGCCCTCTCAGACTTCTAGGCACATGGTTAAACAAATATATCTTGAATCAGGAACAATTTTTCATCACTAAACATTTGGGTGGTCCACAGCTTTGTCAATCATCTTAGATAAACTATTTTCCCATGGAAATTTTGTAAGTTTCTATAAGAATATTGTTTTGTGCTTATAATATTAAAATGTCCAATCTCATCCTTAGCTTTACCTGGAAATCTAAATAATTGCAAATTCTGCTTCTCTTTTCTGTCTGCCAGTCTGCCTTTCCTTTCTTTCTCAATCCTGCAAGAATTTCCATCATCTTCTAAATTGGGGCCCAACTCTTTGCTTTTTGTATTTTGGTCTTTTATCAGCTATTTAGAAATCACACATGTTCATACCATCCTTACTTCCCTCAGTCCTATACCCATTCATTTCATTTCTTCAGGCAGAGTTACTTCACAAGCAAAAATGAACCAGAGAATGCAAATTTGAAGCTTTACAGCCTGTTGAATCATACAGTTAGTCAAGAAGTTAAGAGCCCACACATCTTATTTACACATGAGATTGCCCTTGTGTTTAGAGCTTCTCTGCTACTTCTTTTTAAAAACAAAATTTTTTTTAAAATTTATTCATTTTTGAAAGACAGAGAGAGACAGAGCGCAGACAGGGGAGGGCTAGAGAGAGAGGGAGACACAGAATCCAAAGCAGGCTCCAGGCTCCGAGCTGTCAGCACAGAGCCTGACGCGGGGCTCAAACTCATGTACCGTGAGATCATGATCTGAGCCGAAGTCGGCTGCTCAACCGACTGAGCCACCCAGGTGCCCCTCTGATACTTCTTTATCACCCCAGAATAAAGTATCTTGTATCCTACATGCACAGTAATTTATAATGTTGCATTATAATGATCTTTTGATGTGTCTGTCTCCCTTATTCAACTGTGGGCTCCTTGGAGTCAGCAACTGTCTTATTAATCTTTTGTATCCTCATACACCAGCAAATACTTGACATTCAGTGGTCAATACATTTTTAGCATGAATGAAAGACTAGATTGTGCTACTTAAAATAAGTATAAAACATGATTTTCTGGATTGTGCCCTGTCAGCAAGAACGCTGGTGTTCTTAAATAAATAGTGGGTTTGTTGATGCCAGCACAATGTTTGCTGTAGATACCATCTTTCTTGATGTGCATTTTTTTGCCAATTTTCCGTGTAACAACAAAGAGAAATTTGGACTCATCAATAAACGTCATTTGCCTTCAAGACATTAAATGCTGCAAGATTAATTAATATAATTTTAATGAGTGAATAAATATTTAGTGGGAAGACAAAATTAAAATTAAATTGAAAGAGTAATTGTATGGATTTTATTGAATAACTTAATATACTGGATGTCTCATAACTGAATCAGAAGCATTTTGGAAACAGAGAGCCATTATCAACAACATATGTTACTAAAATTATTTCTTTATTCTACTTGAATTAATATTTTTGTTGCAACAAATTATTATTAAATTAACTATATTTATATATAAAAACTTTATTCCTGTAGATATTATTCTAATAAAAGAGCTTTTATTAGTGCCCATATGATGACAAACTAATTTTGAAAAATTCAATGCTTATATGTGCAATAATTATATTTAAAAATCATTTGAAAATATTTACATTGTACAGTTTATTAAAGTTAAGCTACAAATGAATTTCTCTTTAAAAGATAAACTAGGCCAATTATTTATTTGATATACTTCTTAAGAGTTACAAGTTTTTTTGGATCAAATAATTCACTTCTTAATGTTAGCCCATACATAGATGCTTGAAAAGTTGATGAGAATTTCAAGACTTAACTTCCAAGGTTCAGCTGGGTGGTGGGCTAGAGTTTTAGTTAGATTCTGGCACTGGGAGATTACAAAGCATCTAATAAATTCTAGGTGTTAGAAGACATCAAGAAAAAAAATCATCCTTTAATGAAAACTTCCTAAACTTGATCCACTGAAGCTTCTTGTTGTTGTTAGTTTTTGTTAGTTTTTAAAATTAAGTTTATTATCTTAATTCCAGTATAGTTAACATACATTGTTCTATTAGGTTCAGGTGTATAATGTAGTGGTTCAACAATTCTACTCATTAGTCAGTGCTCATTGAGATAAGTGTACTCCTAATCCCCATCACCTATTTCACCCATTCCCCCCTACTTTTGGTAATCATCAGTTTGTTCTCTAGAATCTGTTCTTGGTTTGTCTCTCTCTCTCTCTTTTTTCCCCCTTTGCTCATTTTTTTTATTTCTTAAATTCCACATGTGAGTGAAATCATATGGTATCTGTCTTTCTCTGATGACTTATTTTGCTTAGCATGATACTTCTAGCTCTGTCCATGTCATTGTAAATGGCAAGATTTCATTCTTTTTTATGGCTGAGTAATATTCCATTATATGTTGTTTGTATGTACATGTATGTATGTTTGTATGTATACATATATGTATATATATGTATATATGTATATATATCTCACATCTTCTTTATCCATTCATCTGTTGTGTTAGTTTTCAAAATTTGAGTATAGCTGGCATAAAATGTTCCATTAGTTTCAGGTGTATGATGCACTAAAGTTTTAGCAGAGGAATATTTTAGCACTACTAAACTCTCAGCAGCATATTCACTTGTTTAATTTCCATTTGTAGCTATTATTATAAAAGAAGAGTTACTGGCACCAATTTCAAAATACATGTTTATAGATTTTATTGGTTGTTAACTTATATGAAGAATGAATAAGCATGGCTTTCAGGCATTAGCTATATTTTTCTTGAAATGGAAAAATGATGAAAAGATATGACAAAGTGTCATTTTACTTATATATTTTAGGCAAGTTTAAAGGATCTTTTTATTTCTTAAAAATGTCAACCTGAACTAGATAGAGAGTGATGCCTGAGGAGCCATTGGGCAGGTCAGCAATGAACAAATTCTCAACTTTGGATCCCAAAATCTTAACTTCATATATTCATTCTACCTCCTACCAGTCAGGCCCCTTTCTCATTTTATAAGACTGCTACCTTGGAATATGAATCAGAGAATGTTCAAGGTGAAGGGTTCTTAAAGATAATTGAATCCAACTTGACCCATATGGCATGGAGATATATATGGATATGTGTGTTCGAGTTTGGAGCTAGAAATTCACATTGAACTGAATTAAACTGCATAGTAAAGAGCTATGAAATTCACAGTAAATTCCACAGGATCAGTGTACCATGAGGAGAGGCAGAAATAGGGACCCTTCTGTCATGGGAGCTTTGGAGAGGGAGGGACTTAAGAGATGGAACAAGCCAAAGATAGTTATGTAGTGTGGTTATTATAATATAAATGCTCACCTTGTCTTCTATGAAATCTCCAGCAAATTCTGTATTTCTCATTAATGAAGTGGGTATTTGGGGGGGATTGACTTATGGAGGGAGATAAGGGGACAATTGATATTTGGATTACAATTTTTTAGTTTGCCTTTAAAAATGTCTGTGCAAGTCTATACATTTTGAAAATTAATTTTCTGTATTTCTAATGGGAAATGTTATTCTTCACAAGTGAATAAGAAATTAACTCAGTTAAATGTTTCAACTGGTTAGTTTGATGCTTCATGGTCTTTTACTTGTCTACTCTTCTATACTCCTTATGTAGCAGTGCAGGCCCTTCATGTCAGCTAGAACCTGCATATGTCCACAGGATAGTAGGAAGAAGGTTATGAAAAGATTTCCCTGTCTCCAATTTTCTCTCCAAATGGATCCAAATTTCTCATATTTTGGAATGACTTAAGTATTTGTCTCTCGAAAGCTTCTGTTAAAATACTGAGGCTATTATTGGAGATGTTTTCCACATTGTTATGCATGCCTCACTTTATTTCAAGAGAAGGTAATCCAGTAGTAGTCATCTATTATAGAAAGAAACAGCATAAGGGCTGGACTAAGAAGATGGCCAGATGGAGGGAAACCTGGTTTGAATGACTTGGTGAGAAGCTTCAGGAATCCCAGAGGGTAGTAGAAAGGTATATATAGGTTTAAGGTTATGATGAAGGTGACAAGGAAGTGAGGGACTGGTCCAAAGAGTTGTTTCATGTGCTTCAAAACTGCCATTTCTATCTGGTAAAAAAAAAAAAAAAAAGAGCAAAACAAAGAACAAAAGGGATAAAGACTTAGATTTAATTTCCGGGTATATTTATATTTCAACTAAGCTATTTTTCCTGCTCTAAATGATCAGTATACTATTCTTTTCATATGAAGGAATTTTCTTACCTACTCTCTTTTTAAACTTCTCCCACAAAAATGGGAAAATGTCTAAAAATCATTGGAGCTAGTTTCCTATTTACTTAGAAACTAGATTCTGTAAGCCATATTTATAACTCTTGGTTTAAACATTTACATTTACTCCCATGCCAGAGTCCTTTGATGACTAACTAAACATAAGAGTTTAAAAGCTTGAAGAACAGAATATTTAGAAAAACTAACAAATATGTGGTTTTATTCCTTTCAATATAGAATGTACATGCAGAACTAATAGAAGATAAATGTAGGAATTCTTACTTTGGGAATCCACAAAATATAAATGTTCAAGTGTTTCTTATTAATTAAGATGGATTTTAAGCATGCAGTTACTGTTAAGAATTAAATACTTTAATTTCTCAGCCATCTACTAATTTCTCATAAGGATATGTCCATGGAAACACCCTATTGGTACCGTAAGGACAAATTCTTTCAGGCATTTTCAATTTTATATTTGAAAGTTATGAGATCTTTATAAATATGGGAAAATCAATTCTAAGTTTCTAGAACCATGATGAATTTGATTTTTCTTTTGTGATCTATATTTACCATCGTATACAATATAGTATTGCCGTGTAAAGTAGATGGAGAGACTAATATTATTTTCATTTGTTACATCAAAGAACATGCACAAAGTGTATGTGTGTATGACAAAGGCCTGTTTTTGTGATTTAGCGATACAATTATATCCAATGATGAGGACTGCCTGTTTGATCAAGCCTTCCTCAAGGACTGATAGAAAAGAAAAGCTAGGGTTGCACCCTGAATTCAAATAAAAGATGCTTACTCTCTTGGAAGACAAAAAAAATTACATACAATTTACCAAAAAAAATTATTTTTTTCTATTTACAAAGTTAGAAAGTTATAAAATAGTATTCTTTTTAAATTTTCTAATATAAGCTTTTGGAATTAAAAATGGTTTTCTAGTCTATTCTATTCCATTTCTATCCTAATGGGAATAATTCTACAGGAAGATATTCTTTGATTTCTTTTTGTCTGTGGCGTGAAAGATAAGTATAGCTCCATTATTCAGCACTCCCTTGTGCTACTTAAGAAAACTCCGTATCTACCCATCTATCATCTATCTATGTATCTATCATCTATTACCTATTATCTCCTATTCCCTATCTAGGATCTCCTCTTCTGTGTTTGATTATCTAAGTAGCACCCATACCTGAAAATGACATAAAATAAAATATGATCATAGGAAGTGTATTCCTTTCATCATGTGACTGAATAAAAAAGGTAATGCTTCTCTTGGGGTATTTGTTAGTCTCTATGCCTCCGTGTGCCATACGACACTTGACTGCCAGTTTTGATCGACTTCGTTATTTAACTAAGTGAAATAACTGGCTTGAAACTAATTATTGCTTTGTAGTGTCAGACAAAGTCAATTTTCCTACTGGTTGAAATTTGTGGTTCTTTATCTTTAAAGCAAAAGGGCAGAGATAGAACAGCCCTTCACAGGTAGAGATCAGAATCTTGGGTGGGAAGAGTCATGTTTGCTTTGTTTTCAGACATAATGTTAAATTTGTTTTGAAATAAAAATAACATTAAAGAAAAACATGTGACTTTTTTTATTAAAAGGAAGAAAGGAAAAAAGTATGAAGCAGGGATGGAAAGAATGTGATCCCCGGTGAAGGTTTAGGATTCTTATAACCTCTAGAGGTTTAATCAAGGCTCAACCTGCCCTGTGTCTATTTTTATGGCAGAGATTGTCATTACTGTCGCTGTGCCCATTTTCTTCCCCATGTCTCCTTAACTGAAAATTCTATGAGATATGCCTACAATGCATCTAACTATCCTGCCACAGGACCTGAATCACTTGTGGACCAGAGCTGGGATAAGAGGGTAGGACTTCTGGACATCCGCTTTAGTTGCTATTGTGGCTGTGGCTTTTTCTTAGCTTGCGTCTGAGGCAACCTCAACTTTTTTTTAGACAGAACATTTCAGGAGAATGAGAATGACATGGAAGCCCTCTTGTGTGTGTGTATGTGTGTGTGTGTGTGTGTGTGTGTGTAAATTTTTCATTGCTTGATGATAAAAACATAGCTGGAGTTAGTAATAGATACAGTTCAAAGCTTAGCTCTTTTAGTAAGTCTTAATTTCCAATTTAAGTCATCGGTCTGGTTAGAATTTTGCACATATTAAAAATTAAAATATTCAAATGGTAAATCACAAATAAAGAACATGGCAATGAATAATAGGGACAAATCGTTTAAAGTCTTATGTAAAACTTGATGTTTTACATAACTAATGAATTGACAAGGTCTTGTGGAAAAAACAGTTCCAGATGGCAAACATACGCAATGGATTTAGTCAAACGATTTTTTTTTTTGGCAAGAATAATATGAATTTTGTAATCAGTTGGGGGCCAATGAAATACCAAGATGAGTCTGGTTAATAATCTACAATTATTGGTTAAAGAAGTATATTAGTGCTAATTTCCCTCTGTTCGTCCTACCTTTTCTCTTCTATCAACCCCACAAGCCTTTGGCACAATGAAGTGGGTAACCTTTATTTCCCTCCTCCTCCTCTTTAGCTCTGCTTATTCCAGGGGCGTGACTCGTCGAGAAGCACGTAAGAATTCTATTTTCCTATTATTCAACCTTTGTTTTATTTTCCTAGTAAAAGAATGGTTTTAGAAAACCCCGCATCTTTAAAGAAGTGTTTTCCGTTAGCATTTATTTCCAGACTGTGATGGTATTTTATATTTGTGATCCCTTAGGAAGTTATCTTATTAATATATTTCTAACATCCTAGGTGAAAAAAATGGTGAGAATTGTTTAGTAGCTGTAATTTCCTTCTGCACATGAAGGAGCCGAGAGTGACTTCAACTTCACAGAATATAGTTTAATGTTAGAATTCATAGCTCCACATTCCCAAAGGCCTAGGTACTGCACGTTGAGATATAGATAGATAGATAGATAGATAGATAGATAGATAGATAGAGATATGAAAAAATCCCAAAACAGAAACAAAACCCAAAACTTGTGTTCTTAATCTTATAAATAGAATTTATATTTTTCATTTCAGACTGTCCTCTCAGTAGCTTTTAATGGACACTGCAGGAGCATTAGATCTTATCCAAGTTTGAATATAAAGCTATAAATATTTAACAATTTTCATGATTTTTCAAATAGTATCTTTGGTGATAGAATAACTCTTCCATTTTAATTCAGAACAAATAGTTCACCATCATCCTCAGATTTTCTGTAGGGATCAGAGGCCAAGGTTTTGGAGCAAATGACTATCTAATTTGCATGGAGAGAAACACAAAAAGTAACATTATAACTAAATTGTTTTCTTCAGTATGTAAACCTTTTTTTTTCTTTTCTCCTTTTCAGAACAGAGTGAGATTGCTCATCGGTTCAATGATTTGGGAGAAGAACATTTCAAAGGCCTGTAAGTTAAGATAGTGAAGAGTCAAATTGAAAGTTTCTAATAGAGTTGGTTATTATTCTAAAGACCTTATATTCCCATATCATCAGAGTCCAGGCTCTAGAACAATACTATCCAATAGAATTTTGTGCATTGACGGAAATATTTTATATCAGTGCTGTTCAATATGGTAGCCACTGGCCACATGAGGCTACTGAATATGTTAAATGTGGCAAGTGCAACTGAGGATCAAAAATTTAAGTTGCATTTAATTTTAATTTATTTAAGTCTATACAGTCACATGTGGCTACTGGCCACTTATATGGGACAGTGTACCTCTGGAATGCTTACATAACCTGCATGGTGGGAAAGACTTCAGTATATGGTTTCTTTTGCTGCTCACTTACTAAATTCCCTTACCTAGCAAATAGGTCTGTGGCTCTTGAGACCATTTTAGTATTATTTAATCTAATAAAAAGTGAGAAAATAGTTTATTTTTTAGAGGTCAATTTCATGCTACAGTCTGATTAAATGAGAGACGTGTGTGTGTGTGTACGTGTGTGTTTTAAATAGACAAAGGGCCTATGTAATGTCCCTAGTCCTCATAATTAGACTTATTTAGAATACAGTTTGCTTGCCTGCTCTGTTTGTGCATCTGCTGACATGCGTGCACATCTATTTAAACATGGCATAAATACATGTCTTCTTTGCTTAGACAGCCACATATGGCTTCAGATAATAGCTATGTGGATAGACTTTCTGGCTAATAGTAAGTTGTATATAATACAGAGCATATACAGATACACGATTTGTTGTTTAGCATAGCAAACTACTTTATATTAAAATTTCACCGTGTTTCATGTTTCTATGTCCTTTGTTTCAGGGTACTGGTTGCCTTTTCTCAGTATCTCCAGCAGTGTCCATTTGAAGATCATGTAAAATTAGTGAATGAAGTAACTGAGTTCGCAAAAGGATGTGTGGCTGACCAGTCAGCAGCCAACTGTGAAAAGTCACTTGTAAGTACATTCTGATTTTGACTATCATTTCTTCTTTTCGGTAATCCTGATAATTTCAAAGGAAAAAATCCAAGTTTAGTTTCCTCAATTATTCCTTGGTAAGCAAGTCTCAAAAGCAAGGCTAGCTTTTGTTTCTTCTACAATAGAGATGTTCTAGCTACAGCCAGAGGTTTAAAAACATTTCTTTATTAAGACCACACACCATAGTGATAGTTTATTTGTTTCTTTATTATTTGTATACAAGCTAATTAACATATAGTGTAGTCTTGGCTTCAGGAGTAGAACCCAGTGATTTCTCTCTTACATATGACACCCAGTGCTCATCCTGAAAAGTGGCCTCGGTAATGTCCATCACGAATTTAACCCATCCCCCCCACTCCCCTCCCCTCCATCAACCCTCACTTTGTTCTCTGTATTTAAGAGTCTCTTACGGTTTGCCTCCCTCTCTGTTTTTATCTTCTTTTACCTTCCTTTCCCCTATGTTCATCTGTTGAGTTTCTCAAATTCCACATATGAGTGAAATCATATGATACCTGTCTTTCTCTGACTGACTTATTTTGCTTAGCATAATACCCTCCAGTTCCATCCACGTTGTTGCAAATGGCAAGATTTCATTCTTTTTCATTACCAATTTCTATTTCTTCTTCAGTGATAGTGTATTTAAATGGAAATTTGTTATTTGTAAAAGTTTCTTTTTAAAATCTGAAGTGTGCTTTCTATCATAGAGGCTAATAGTGAGAGCATGTTTTTTATCTTCAGAAGGCACTCATCTGATTTCTGTGTCAATTTTTTTACTTGGGTAAAATGATAGTATAAGTATATACTCCTTATTTTAGGGATAGTCATATTTTTACATACAATAAACAATCAGGGCATTTATTCATTTTGAAGAACTTAGAACTTGTGGTATTTCTAGGTAGGTCTTCAATACAGGGAGAGGTTTGTTTCTTTCCCCATTCAATCTGTATATACCTTGCTGGGGGCAAGGTCAGTTTTTATTTATCAGTGAAGGCTTCCCTTCTCTTACTTCCTTCTTTCCATGTATCTTCACCTCCAGGTAGAATCGGTACTTTAACTCAATATTTTTAACATGATCTTAGGACTTTAAATATGACTTCTAGAAATATATTTGCTTTGCAAATTAATTCTGTCTTCAGCAGTTTATTTTCCCTGGAGTTCCAATTACTTTCATGATAAAAATTAAGGGGGACAGAAAGAATACATTTAATGGAATGTGTTTTGAGACAAATGTTTCTAGAATAAAAAAGATCTATATTTTCATATAATAATTAATAAACAGTAAATTGTGTTACTCTTCAGTTTTTGAATGGCATCTACTTAAAAGCTGGACCCTCAGAAAAGAGCAGATCAAATGAGAAACTCTCTGAGTACTTTCTTTCTTCATGTGAATTCACCTACTACTTAGAAGACTATTTTCCCTTGATTTTTTTATTAGCTCTTCCAGCTTGTAGCCCGTAGAAATAGGAGCAATATTCATTCCTTAAAGCCATTGATTGTCTCGTTGCCTTTCCTTTTTATTCACTGTCAGTAATCATGTGATGGCTAATTCCTGCAAAAATTACATAGATGGTGAAATCCTGGGAAACTATCTACACCTGAGGAAAAAAGTGGATGTTAAATTTACATGGTTTCCTAACCAAGGTTTACCGATACATGAAACTTTTTAGACTGCTCTTTGGGTGCAAAGAAAACAAAGTACCTCCCCATGATTTGAAGTCTGCTCTCTTCCATTTAGCACGAACTCTTTGGAGATAAACTGTGTACAGTTGCCTCTCTTCGCGACAAGTATGGTGAGATGGCTGATTGCTGTGAGAAAAAAGAACCTGAGAGAAACGAATGCTTCCTGCAGCACAAAGATGACAATCCCGGCTTCGGTCATCTGGTGACCCCAGAGGCTGATGCCATGTGCACTGCCTTCCACGAAAATGAACAGAGATTCCTGGGAAAGTAAGTAATAAGATTTTTATGCTGCAAAATGAAACATTAGGAAATAGATCAAAGCTTATGATAACAATTGCTACCATAAAAAACATTTTCAGCATTAAGGCTTAGAAGCTTTCATTCTAATGATAATTTTCAAAGAACTTATATTTGATACTACAAAATTCTCCATGATAAAAAATGTGATCAAAGATCTTTTGGAGTTCATTAAAACAGGACATGTTCTGTATAAAAAACTGAGATCGAGGTCTGTTAAAATATTATGAAGATATGTATTTATTCTCAGAGCTGATTTTGTTTTAGTCAAAAACATTATATTACCAAAATTTAACCATTTTATACATGTGTGTGGGTATATGTGTGTACATATATATAGAACTTTATACATATATAAATATATATATAATTTATATGTATAAGTTTAGCCTTTTCACGGACTTACCGAATGACAAAGTCAAGGTCATCATGTGCAAATTGAGATTAACTGGTAAATTAGATGAGATTGTTGATTACAATTGTTCCTGTAATATTGTTTGCTGCAGAAACATGACTGCCTGTTTTTCTTTTTAAACATGTAGATACTTATATGAAATTGCCAGAAGACATCCTTACTTTTATGCCCCAGAACTCCTTTACTACGCCGAAGAATACAAAGGAGTTTTTACAGAATGCTGCGAAGCTGCAGATAAAGCTGCCTGCCTGACACCGAAGGTATTCGTCAGAACAGGAGGGCCAACTCATAACCAAACCTCAGACTTTGCACATCATATGGCTAGATTTAGGGAACGCCTGTCTCTGATACAAACTTCTTTACATGGACAGAAAAGCCTCCCTCGCTCTTAACTCCCCCAAAGATCTTTCACCCTCTTTGAAGACCTATGACCTCCTCATTCCTCCTTCTCAGATTTGCCATGGTGGATCTGATAGAGGACATCACTGTGTATGTGTCTAAATATCCTGCGTCTTTTATGGCGTGGGTCACTACAGTGACATACAGAAACTCATCTGTAAAACTGCACAGCAAGGGGCCACAGTTTTGTTAATCTTTTCACGAGCCTTTTTTCTACTGGGTAGGGAATTCAAAGCAGAGAATTCAACTGCCTCTAGAAGGCTGGGTTTATTCACCCATTCCATAAATATTTATTATGGACTGTATTCTCTATGGAGCTTATTGATGTTGTGAGAGTTGGTGGAGGAGGGGTTGAGATCAATTGTAAGTGAAATTAAGAAGTCAGAAAAATTGTATTCCCTGGGATATTAGTGTACTCTGTGCCTCCACATTTCCCTTCAGGTCCCTTTTCCCTGGCGAAGCCTCCATGCTGGTTCTTAACCACCTAGAGGCTTACGCTATGACCAGACTGATTGTCCTCCTCCTCCATAGCAAAATAATTATTTGCCAATAGTAAACACTTGGGAATTTAGGTGTAAATGATCTCTTTAAAATTCCATGTGGCACAGTCTCATCTGAACTTATGAAGGGGTGTTTCGCATAGAATTTTCCTTTTCTAATTTTTCCCAAATCATTTCTTTTTTGCAGATTGATGCTTTGAGAGAAAAAGTACTGGCTTCATCCGCCAAAGAGAGACTCAAGTGTGCCAGCCTCCAAAAATTCGGAGAAAGAGCTTTCAAAGCATGGTATTTTAAACTTAGTTTGAATCTTTGTAATGATGTAGATGACTATGGTTCAGATGACGAAAATTGTACATTTATGTGGCACCTTATGTGATGCTTTCACACACATCTTTTCGGTTGTTTAAAAGGCAGAAATTAACAGCAGTGAAAATCAGAACATCAGTGACAATTCCTCATAATTTTTTTTATCATATTTTTTCTAAGTCGTCAAAGAATTTAGAGGGTATCTTTTTTTGTCTTTAAGGTATCTAATCTCCCACTTATTTATAAAAACTAAAGATCCCTTTCTAATGATCCAGTATTTTTACAGAGCAGTAGTCAGTGTCTTCTACTTAATTTAACCCACCCTCCCCATCAATTTTGTGGAAATATTTGTCCTTTTATGTTCTGATAATTAAATTTAGCCATCGAGGTTAGTATTCATTTTCTTATAGCTTCAGCTCTGTCGCGAATCTCTTGTTTTTGTCTGGGCCTCTGTTTTTATATTACTTCGCTGGTTGAAGGAACATTCTTCAGTTTCTAAGCCAAGAGAAATCCCCTCTCCCCTATCCCTCACATGGTAGTCAACAATGAATCAACAGCAACAGGAGAGGAATGAAAATAATAGACATTCTGCGAGCTCTCTAGATACCATCACTTGAGCTATCTTTGCCTGCCGTGTCTACCATCCACTCCACCAAAATCAACTAACTCAGTAAATAAAACAACCCCAACAGGAAATGATAAACAGTTAAACAGGCTGTGATTGGTCTGGGGGAAGAAGAAGCTTTGAACAGATTTAGGAGACTCTGACTTGATTTGGGAAGGCATACGGATATTCGCCTTTTACATGTCATAAGTTTAGACACTGTGTTGGATCAATTTCTTGGTGAAAGTATGCTTAATCAAAATTCCCTCATTTTGTAGAAGTTATGAATTTCTTTTTTCTCAGACACCTTTAGAAGTCAGGGAGCTCGATTAAAAAAAAGATAACAGGAGTTTGCATGGCATGTTCCAGTTTGTAAAATGTTTTTGCATGGATCAACTAACTTAATCCTCACATCAGTCCTGCAATTTATTTTTTTTTTTTAATTTTTTTCAACGTTTATTTATTTATTTATTTATTTATTTATTTATTTATTTTGGGACAGAGAGAGACAGAGCATGAACGGGGGAGGGGCAGAGAGAGAGGGAGACACAGAATCGGAAACAGGCTCCAGGCTCTGAGCCATCAGCCCAGAGCCCGACGCGGGGCTCGAACTCACGGACCGCGAGATCATGACCTGGCTGAAGTTGGACGCTTAACCGACTGCGCCACCCAGGCACCCCGGTCCTGCAATTTAGCATGCTGTTGTGACTGGGTAGAGGCTGAGTCTTGCCTAGGGTCCCACTTCTAATACGTGATAAAGCCAGATTGAGAAACCAGGTCTGGGCTCCAAACTTGATGCTTCTCCACATGTTGCCTATTTTATTTCACTTTGTTTTTTAAAGATTTTATTTTTAAGTAATCTCTACACCCAGCGCAGGACTTGAATTTACAACACTGAGATCAAGAGTCACAAACTCTTCTGACTGAGCCAGCCTGGTGTCACTTATGTTGCCTCTTTTAGAATCTCTTCTTGATTTTTGTTTTTATGAATGGCTGGACTTCTATCCAACACACACACTCTTAAAATGGCTAATTCTGCCCTAAAGAAACATTTTGTCTTAAGATAACCATCTGGTTCAGAACTAGCATTAAAAAAAAAGAACCAACAAATTTTACAAATTATTTCTTTATGCTATTTTGTCCTGAATTTTCTTGGTTCAAGTAGTATTTTCCTAGTGATTTCACATAAAATATTGCATGTTATTAATGTTTGGATGGGAAATTTTCTTCTTAGGTCAGTAGCTCGTCTGAGCCAGAAATTTCCCAAGGCTGAATTTGCAGAGATTTCCAAGTTAGTGACAGATCTTGCCAAAATCCACAAGGAATGCTGCCATGGTGACCTGCTTGAATGTGCAGATGACAGGGTAAAGTATACTCTTTGGTAACACACATGGTTCAGTTGGTAGTATGAATTTGCTTAGTATTATTGGTGAAGCTGACAGTGAGTTGAGATTGTTTTCTATGCACAATCTGCTCAATTCTTTGCCTGCTTTATGGTACTTTTTTGTTGTTGTCATTTATTTAAACCTGACCACCTCACTCATGAAATGATCTGATAAACTCATTCACTAATTTGTAACCCTTTCAGTCATATTCTGAGAACAAAGGCTTTCACTGAAGTAGGACAGCTGGTAGAAAGGTAGATTTCAAAGAAAACTTTTTTGGGAGGTGGGTGGAATTGGAGAAGGGCTAGTTGCTAAAGAGATCTTTGGAAATTATGTAATTTTTTGCCCTTCTATATTCTCTTAGTTAACCATCTTTGTTAACTATGCAAATATTTAGCATGAGATCTCTTTTCCCCAAACTTGAAAATATGACCAAATACCAGAATCCTAATCTCTCAGGATACTTTCTGGAAAATTTAAGGCAAATATTTTCCATGTGTAAGTAGAAACTGTGACTATGGTCTTGACTAGTTTTTCAAAAATATCTCACATTTTATTTAGTTATCTGGTTTCAAAATGCCTGTACTTAATTTGAGGGAAATATTTGGAAAAATAGTACTGAGTTTTAATTTAAAAATTTAAATGCCTTAGTGGTAGAAATATAAAATTAATGATAACCAATATGGGCCCCTGTTACTGACCGGTCTTTTGTAATCAAGTGGAAATATTTTAGTAATTCTATCCGAGTCTCTAGTCTTGGGAGCGCAGACTGAAAGTGTTCATGGGAGGCATGTTGGTATGTGTATGGTCTTAGGATACAATAAAGATGTTTTGCCAACATAATAAAGGTCTGAGGAGAAAGTGTAGCGATGACAATTTACATTGAAAAATTTTTATCAACCTGCTTACAGGCGGATCTTGCCAAGTATGTATGTGAAAATCAAGATTCAATCTCCACTAAGCTGAAGGAATGCTGTGGTAAGCCTGTGTTGGAAAAATCCCATTGCATCAGCGAGGTGGAAAGAGATGAGTTGCCTGCTGACCTGCCCCCGTTAGCTGCTGATTTTGTTGAAGATAAGGAAGTTTGCAAGAACTATCAGGAGGCAAAGGATGTGTTCCTGGGCACGTAAGTGGATAAAGAATAATCCCTCCATAGCTTTTCTACGGTCTCAAGATTCAGGAAGAGATACTAGGCTTTCCTTTGGCATTGCTACAATTTCTGTGTTGTCTACAATATTTCTTAATCCTTCCCTCTTCTAGTTTTTAAGTTTTTTTTTTTTTTTTGCAAAAGTTAATTAGTTTTAAAAAGTTTTTATAAACTAATACATAGTTATGGTAAAAACTCAATCAATAGAGAATAGGGAAGAGGAGGGAAGTAGTAAAAGTTTCTATCCTTGCCCCCATTCCATTCCTTTTCTCCTCAGGGATATTTCTGGAAATACCTCTAGGAACATTTGTATATACATAAATTATACACATATTATTCATTCAAAGAGTATTTCTTGAACTTACTACAATATATATGTGTGAATATACATAATACATCTTTATATTTCTGTATATCTGTATCTATTTATCTACCTACCATTTATCTATCTATATAAAAAAATATAAAGAGAAGTTGGAATCTGCTTTATATTTGGTTGTTCATAAAGTCTGCTTTATACTTGGTTGAACAGACCAGAAATAACAGTAGCATGGCAGGGCAGCATGAAATTCTGTGACAAAATAAATGATTACATGTAGTCAGTAAGTGGGGTGTTAGACTTTGCATTTCTGTTGTTGGATTATAACAGTGTAATGTGCACTATGTATTTTACATAAAGATTAAAGATTTTATTCATTCAGTGGGGAAAAAGAAAAAATTAAGAATATATCTCTATTTATCTATCAGAACCTTTTTGAGATATAGTCCAAATTATAAAAAAAAAATACATAATAAAAACAGGGGTCACTCATCAAACATTTAATATGTGCCAGACAGGGTATGCTTTGCATTGATTATGTCATGCATTTCTTGCAACCCACCTTGTGAGATAGGTGCTGTTTTTATCTGCATTCTACAGAGAAGGCAGCCAAGTCTGTAATAGTTTTAATAAGTTGCTTAAGGTGATATAGTAAAATAGGTGACATAGCCAGGATATGAATGCAGGTAGCTTTAGTTCTGAACCCCAGACTCTTAGTCATTAACCTTCCTTGCATGGGGTCTAGTCGAACTGAGATCTTTGGGATATGAGTTACTCTTGAGGCTAGTTAGGTGATTTGTCTTGCTCATTCGTCCAATTAAATCTATTTTATTTTCATCTGAATTAGGTTTTTGTATGAATACTCAAGAAGGCACCCTGAATACTCTGTCTCATTGCTACTGAGACTTGCCAAGGAATATGAAGCCACCCTAGAGAAGTGCTGTGCCACCGATGATCCTCCTACTTGCTATGCCCATGTGGTAGGTTTCTCAAGGGAAAAAAAATGGAGCTGTTTGGCTGGTGATCCTTCATAATGAGAAAGAAAAATAATGCAAGAATGTAAAGGGTTAAATAGTGCAACTTATATCTTTTCTTGATATGGCTTTAATTCTGTGCTCTTAAACATTATAGGAAAAATAGATGGCTAATAAGACTTAGAATAGCTTAGAAGGGAAAGATCTAAAGGGTGCAACCTCTAATTTCAAAAAATCTTGACCATGCTTTTTTCTTTTTTGTGTTCCTGGGAACAAAATAAGATACATATTAATGTCAATTAAGGGACTTAGATATATAGTTAACCGGATTCCAAGATTGATCAAATATCAAGAAGTAGAGTCTTAGAATGTTATCCAGCTGTACATTGTTGACTCTATTGTAAATGCTGGTAAACAGTGGTTAATAAATAGTTTTATATTCCTTAAAAAAAGAATTGGCATCTTAAGGAAGACTGTGAGATCTAGTCATCTAGAATATTTTCAAAATTTTTGGAAAAAGTTTAGGAATTGTCTTACAAGAATTTATGTAAGGAGAGAAAACCTGTTCTGGAGGATTTTTGCCATATTTAGCCATCCCCAACAGATTGTAACATGTTTAAGATAGTTAGCACTCCTGGCATATACAGTGGTTTCCAAACTTCAGAATCAAAGAAAAGTCATTCTTTGCTCTACCAAGAACCTACTCTATGCCAGGTACCATACTGGAGTCCTTGACCAAGGTAAAATCTCTTATCTCAGGGAGCTCAGAATCCAACTAGAGATATGGTTTAATGATAATGATACATAAAGTCATAGCCATCATTTATTGAGCTTTTATTATCTTCCAGGTACTGTTTTAATTGTATTAACTCAGGTGGTTTATAGAACAATTCTCTGAAGTGAATACCATCTTCATGCCCATTTTGTTTATTTATTTTTCTTTTTTTCTCTTATTTTTCTTTTCTTTTCTTTTCTTTTTTTCATCCCTATCGTAGAGGTAAGGGTTCTGAACCTTGGATATGGAAAGTAAAGTTACATAGTTAGAAAATGGGTCAAGTGGCCTGGCTCAAAAACCAGCAGTAGCACACCAGAGCCTGAGTTTCTTAATCCCTTTTGCTATACAGTCTCACCAAATAAAATAAATAGTTTGGACATATTGTAATAGATTTGGCATCAAAGATCTAAGTAATGACTTTGGGCAAAGGGTGGAAGGATCTCTTTCTGCCTAGAAGGATGAAAAGCAACCTTCGTATGGTCCTAAGGTAGAATTCTGTCAACACAATTCTGTTCTCTTTCAGTTTGATGAATTTAAACCTCTTGTGGAAGAGCCTCACAATTTAGTCAAAACAAACTGTGAACTTTTTGAAAAACTTGGAGAATGTGGCTTCCAAAATGCGTATGTATTTTTGTTTATCGGCTGATTATTTTCTTGATCAATTTGTAATTTATTAAAACTTAATATAGATACCATTTATCATAGAGATATTAATCACGAAAATACAGTATATATTTCTCATCTCTCTCCATCAAGAAAAACTGGAGGAGGAGACAGAAAATGGTTAATGGGATGGAGAATCCTATGTTTGAGTGTGGTTTAAAAAATTGGTCTCTTGAGATTGGAAAGGAAAATACCACATCTTGGAATATAGGAGCTGAGGATGCCCCTTGAAGGTTAAAGAATAGCTTATGGGCAAACAAAATACAGTGATGCTTTACAAAGGAGGAAATGGTAGGCCTTGAATGATAGTAGCTCGAGAAGTAATATATAAGCCGATGGACAAATGTCCTGATCTACTAGAGCCTTATCTATGGAGGTAAAGACAAGAAGAGACACATCATTCAGTAGATATTTATGTTAGCACTCTTCTAACTATGGGTATTAGGGATAACAACAACAATGAACCAGGTATAGTCTCTTCCTTTTAGTAGATTATAGTCATATATGACTTTCAGTGGTGATTGGAATTCTGAGTAAATGATTACTATGTGCTAGATATCATGCCAGGTTGATTGCATGCTTTTTAAAAATTTTAATTTAATACTTGTACCATCCCTATTGAGTCAGGTATAGTTTCTCCCATTTTATAGATGAGAAAATTTATACATATCTTTCAAATTTAGCACAAGGCTGATATATATTAAGCTGTCAGTAGGTTTTATTGAAAGAAAGAAGCAATTAATAAATATACTAGTGTCACCGAATTCTAATAAGGTCAGTCACTTTCTTTTTTTTTTTTTTTTTTCTTTTTTTTTTTTTTTCAACCTTTATTTATTTTTGGGACAGAGAGAGACAGAGCATGAACGGGCGAGGGGCAGAGAGAGAGGGAGACACAGAATCGGAAACAGGCTCCAGGCTCTGAGCCATCAGCCCAGAGCCCGACGCGGGGCTCGAACTCACGGACCGCGAGATCGTGACCTGGGTGAAGTCGGGCGCTTAACCGACTGCGCCACCCAGGCGCCCCGGTCAGTCACTTTCTTAAGAGTATACAGCACAGGTGGAATCAAAGATAGGCTTACCTAGTTACTCAGGACAAGGTCCTCCCCCATGCTATTCCACTGACCTGGATATGGAAATAATTTTATGAACAGAAAGTCATTTTGTTGATTTTGGCTAAGTGTTCTTTGTTTGACCTGCTGTGTTTGAGAAAGACAGTTTCTTGCCTGGCTGAAAACACATGGATTATTTTGTTACAGGCTCTTAGTTCGTTACACCAAGAAAGTACCTCAAGTGTCAACTCCAACTCTCGTGGAGGTCTCAAGAAGCCTAGGAAAAGTGGGCAGCAAGTGTTGTACGCGTCCTGAATCAGAAAGACTGTCCTGTGCTGAAGACTACGTGAGTCTTTTAAGTACAATAAGTTAAGCATGATGAATTTTTGCTGTTAGATATTGACAAAGCTAACTTTCAGAAGCAGGGTGGACTACATGTGCTTGCATGCACATGTGTGTATGTGTGTGGTAGTGGCCGCCAGGACTTGGCCACTTATATTACCCAGGCCATCACAGTGAGAATTTGTATAAGATCCCCAAAATGATAAATTGTTTTGAAAAAAATTCCATGAGTTTTCAATGTTTCCCCTAGCATTTAAAAATCTTTCTTAATCTTTGGGGTCTTTTTTAAAGTATAAGACTGTTTCCTTCCCACTCCAACACATATCTCAGGACTCACATCAAATTATTTTAAGCATTATTTTATCAAGTGAATAATTCTTAAAATGTAGACATATTTAAAGGAGAAAATACTTTAAAAAGTCTCTTATTACTTGTAGTTCTTAAAGATAAGCAAATCGCTACCTCAAATCAACCTTGGATTCAGTCTTGCTAGTTAATATATAACATGTTTTTTCGTCCATTGGAAAGTAGAGGTTCATGGAAAACTTTTATTACGCTTTTTCAATTTTTGCTCTTCCACCTGTTCTTTAGCTGTCCGTGGTCCTGAACCGGTTGTGTGTGTTGCATGAGAAGACCCCTGTGAGCGAGAGAGTTACCAAATGCTGCACAGAGTCCTTGGTGAACAGACGACCATGCTTTTCTGCTCTGCAAGTCGATGAAACATATGTTCCCAAAGAATTTAGTGCTGAAACATTCACCTTCCATGCAGATTTATGCACCCTTCCTGAGGCTGAGAAACAAATCAAGAAACAATCGTGAGTAGTGTTTCATTACTGTAAGCATTTATCATTTTGAGAGTGAGAATTGTAAATTGAAATGAGTAACTTTTTCTGAAGCAGTGATTATATTCCTTAGAAAAGAGTATTTAATTAAGTATTGGCCTTAGTAAGCTGATTAAAGTGTCAAGAATAAAATGGATAGCTTTTTGTTTTCCTAGCAAAAAACCTCTATGTTACAATCTTGCCTACAAATCATTCAGAATAATCTTGTGGATAAAAGCTGCAGTGGAATAATGTTTTAAGATGAGTCCAGTAGAAAAAGATGAACAGTTAACTGATACATTTGTGCAAAGAGCAAGTTAGTTAGTAGAAAGAATTGGTGAATTTATTTCTAGGCATGAATGGCTATTTTAAGTTTGTTCTATGGCAGCCAACAGACAAGGCAAATCCCCAAGATATAACTTTTGAGAATGGAACTTGGGTGGAAACCATCTAGAAAAATGAGTTCTGAGGCTTGATGCCCTATTGATGTCACAGGAGTTAAAAGTGCATGACATTTAGCACCATAAAGTTGCTATCATCTCTCGAGGTTCTAATCATAGTCATAGATTTACGAGTAATATTGCAAAACTTATCATACCCATGTGACTCTCTCTCTCTAGTACTATTATCTCTGCAGATGTCAGTGAAAGAGAACCATCACCTCCCAGAAGTTTGATTAGTTTTATTACTGATGGCCTTCCCAGTATTAACTGAATGGAGTAAATTTCACAGACCAAATATAAGGATTCTTAGAAACTTTTTAGATGAAGTCCAACAAGACAATTAAACTTTTAAGGATCAGTTTTAGCTCTTAAATCACTATAAAATTCAATTCAATATTGTATAACTTCTAAAATGTGAAGAATGTAAAAATGCAATGACCTATCCTTTCTAGACATTTACGGTAAAGAGATCTATTGATTTATTGAGATTTATTGACACTAGATGTGCTGAGCAATTTACATTGATTATCTCATTTGATCCTTCCACCAACCCTAGGAAGGAAGATTTTATTCTCATTATGCAAATGAGAATATTAAAGCTTATTGTGGTAAGTCTGGGCCTCAAGCTCAGAATTGCCTCACTCCAAGACTTATAAACAATAATACAGCTATCTTTATCATCTCCATTTTTCTTTTTCCTTTTTTTTTTTAATTGAAGTGTAGTTGACATGCAATGTTACATTAGTTTCAGGTGTACAACATAGTGATTTTACAAGTCTACACGTTCTGCTGTCCTCACCACAGGTCTAGCTCCCCTCTGTCACCACACAACACTGTTACAATACCAATGACTGTATTCCCTAAGCTGTCATCTTTTATTCCTGTGACTTATCCATTCCATAAGTGGAAGCCTACATCTCCCACTCTCCTTCCATCTCCATTTTTCTTTATGTGAGTAAACTTTTTTCTGATTTTTATCATTCTTGTTTTGTTTTCATTCAAATGCAGTGCACTTGTTGAGCTGTTGAAACACAAGCCCAAGGCAACAGATGAACAACTGAAAACTGTCGTGGAGGATTTTGGAAACTTTGTAGACAAGTGCTGCGCAGCTGAAGACAAGGAGGCCTGCTTTGCTGAGGAGGTGCTGGACTTTCTTCATTTTCATATGGCTGATTTCCTTTGTTGTTATGTTCGATCAGGCAAGGGCTTAGGGCTTCATCTATCTTAGGGATACTCTGTACATTTAGGATCAGAATCTTATTCCACATACAATTACCCAACAAAATTACTTAAATAGCTCTTGTTTTTGTTTTATCTCCTGCCTCACTGGAGCATATTGGGAAATGTTTACAGTATTTGTTCTGTTTCCAAAGTTGTGATATTTATGAATATAGATAGATATTTGTGAGGCTCAAGTCTTTGGTAGAGATAGCATGAAGCCAGAACACTAATTTATTTAAACATGTTCTTGAAAAATGCTGGTTTGTAACTTGGTTGAATCTGAGTTTGATTTTACAGGTTAATGGGGGAAGTTTATATTTACTGTTTCCCTCTATGACTTGACAGTAATGTTTTTATTCCTTTGGGAACAGTGGATTCCAGTAAGCTTCCTTGTAGATATTCTACTACTAAACTGGAATTAAAGAATGCGATGCATGTAAAATTAGTTTGTAATCACAAATGGCTGTATAAATGTTAATTTTTTATCCTAATAGTGATGCTAATATTTTTCCCCAAATCTGTCATTTTTCTTTATTTAGGGTCCAAAACTTGTTGCTACAACTCAAGCTGCCTTAGCCTAAAACAACATAATCACAACATCTCAGGTAACTATACTTTGCATTATTTTTTTTAAAAAAGTAATTATAATAGTTATTTTTAAAATAGCAAAGATTGCTATTTACCAAGAGCCATATAGGCCAGTGCCTATATAGGCCAATCACTGTTCTAAGACCTTTATATATATTAATTTATTTAATTCTCACAATAGCTGTCTGAATTGAGTGCCATTATTTTTCCTATTTCACAGATGAGAAAATGAAGGCACAGATCAGAGCATAGTTTCCATAATTTACCCAAGGACCACCCAGCTAGTGAGAGGTGGAGCCACAATTCAAAATCCAAACCAAAGCTTGAGAATTAACCACTGTCCTGTTCTGACCTATTAAGACATAGTAAACAGAATCACTAAACCAAATGATGGCTCAGCAGTGGGGTACTTAGGTATTAGGCTGGACCATATGCAAATGCATTTTTTAAAGATAAAAACCAATTGCATAGTAATGATTTCACATGGTGCAACCTAATAGCCCAGTAACAAATTAATTTCATTGGAGAATATGATAGATCTACTGTACGTGAACTTGCACTTTATAGTGATTAATTTGCTACTAAGGTGCACTTCAAAATTTAAGTGTTTAAACATAAACATGTTTCAGTGATTTGGGTTGTAATATTTGGAGGAAAATTTAAAAATAGAATCAACTCTCTTTTTTAATTTGTAAATTATTTATTTATTTATTTATTTATTTATTTCATTTTATTTTAGACTGAGAGAGTAAGCAGAGGAGGGGCAGAGGGATAGAGAGAGAGAGAGAGAGAGAGCCTTAAGCAAGCTCCACACTCATCATGGAGTCTTACAGAGGGCTTGGTCCCACCACCCTGGGATCATGAGTGGGATCAAGAGTTGGATGCTCAACCAACTGAGCCACCCCGGCACCCCTCAACTCCCTTTTTTTTAAAACAAATTGTCCAACTATTTTCTAAAATGAATTTATTTTCATATTTTCCAAACTGACTGTAAGGTCTACCACCTCTACTTGGTTTTCACTTACTCTCTGCCCACTTGATAATACCTACATATTGTGCATTCGGATGAGGAAGTAACTTTGTATCTCTGTAAATTTGACCTTTTCAAAATGTGATTTGTTTTATTGCTAAATGGCAAGAATTTCTTCTGAAAGGTATTACTTTGAGAAGGCACTTGTTTTGTTGGTCATTAACGTAGGTAACAAGCAGGAGTTAAGTAAGTGACCCTGAGGAGGGATGATGAAACCTGGGACCTTGAAGCCTGAGGAGCTTATGACATCAGTGATGTAGTGAGGACTTTACAACACTTATCGGTGTGTTCTCTCCACCACCCCAACAGAAGAATCAAGAGTCCAGGACAGGCTGAAGGGCTTTCATTGGTAGAAATTGCAGGAAGGCAATCTAAGCAATTTACTATTCACTTGAATAGGTTTGTCAAACACATGCCATTTTACTAACAGTATTTATATCTGTCTTTTTGTTTTTTCAGCCTGCCCCGAGAATAAGAGAAATGAAGATCTAGAGCTTATTCATCTGTTTTTCTTTTCTGTTGGTGTAAAACCAACACCCTGTCTAGAAAACACACATTTCTTTAAACATTTTGCCCTTTTTCTCTGTGCTGTAATTAATAAAAAATGAAAATAATCTAACATAATTGTCCGAGGCTGTTATGTTTCACAGATGAATCGCCATCTTGAAAATTTTTGTAGGTTCTGTACAAGTTCCACTGGCCTCTCTTTTCGCGCTTTAGTCTTGTTCTTTGGGGGCTAATTGATGAAAAGAAACATGAATATTCTCTTGAGTCATGGATTATAAACATTCAAAGCAATATTTTAACATTATGATCATTCTGAATGAAAAAATGAAAACTAGTATGGGCAAAGCCATGAGAACATGGCTTTTCAGTACTCCGGGGACTAAGAAATGTGAGGGACAAAGAGGTTAGAGGTAATTATAAGGATGGATAATTGAACTGAAAAAAAAAAAAACAGGCTAGATAGAAATTTAAGCCAGTTTACGATGACAATACACGAAGTGTAAGAAGTTTAAGCAGTTTGGAGAAGCACTGTTGGGGGAGGGTACAGAAGATCTGGACAAAAGTACAAGAGAGAGTGAGCCAGATATATAGGAGTAAGGGAGTGCAAGAATTGGAAAGTAAAATGTTCTTGTAAAAATTGAGATGTTATACTCAATACCTAACCCCTTATCCCTGTTCCCAGAGGCAACCATGGATACCAGAAAATATCTATGAATTTATATACTTTTTAAAATGAATTTACGTACCTAAAGTAATTTATAGCCTTATTAGTTTTATTGTGCTTTAGGAATTTTTATAGAATTGGTTTCATATGTACATGCCATCCACAACTTGCTTATTGTGTTCCTAATAATGTTACTTTATAGTTTCATTATAAGTATGATGCTTACAAAAGATTTTAGCACCAAGTTAAAACCGGATCCTTCCATTTCTGGAATGTTTCATTCCACAGTCCCCCACCTCCCAATCCCTACCCATTCTCACCCACCACTTACTTTAGCCTCATCACTGACTGTATCAAATACTTTTCCACACTGGAAGTAATCATCACAAAGGTGGGAGAGAGCCCAGAAGGGGAGAAGTGGAGATGGTAGGCACTGGCCCATCAAAGGCCCAGGAGGCAGATCTAGAAATTTTGAGTAAGATGTTTTCATAGAACTGAACCCACACGGGATAAAGTCTGGGGGCCCTGTCTGGATGGCATTGCCACCTTGACACTGAAGGAGGACTTCAGACTTTCGGAGAAAGATCCTATGAAACATGGAACTCCCAGAGTCTGGCTTCCCTGCTTCCCAAGGGGTCAGATTCCCCCAGGGAATTCAGACATTTGAGCCTGCATGGTCCAGAAGCCCAAGGCCGGGTCTGTTTCTGAGAGGGCAGCCTGGAAAGCACATCATTCAGGCTGGATAGTTGTTGCAGTGTGCTCTTTGCTGCACAGTGTACCTGATTGGGCCACCAGAATGGTGCAGACACAGTGATGTATGTGTGTGTGTGTGTTTGTGTGTGCATGTGTGTGCACGTGCGTGTGTGTGAAGTGCTCTTCATACCGTATCAGGGAACACATGATATCTGTATGATTTATTACCAGGGATGTTAAGATCAAGCACTTGCTTGAGGTAGCGTTTGCCAGATTACTCCATTGTAAAGTTATTTTTCCCTTTACATACTGTCTTTTTGGAAGCCAGTCACTGAATCTAGCCTACACTTAAAATGAGGGAGGGAGAGGATGAAGCTCCTGGAAGTGCGAGTATTGACAGGTATTATTTAGAATTCTTCTGTAAGAAAGATTTGTCACTTAAACTCTATTAATTTATTCATTCACTTTATATATGAATTCATGTATATTTGCTTTGTACTTTGGGTTATAATTCAATGTTACATTATTTACTTTGTTACTCAAATTATTTCAGCTTTGGCCTTTGTGAGTTCTTTCAGTTGGCTTCTGGGTCCCTTTGATATGCCGCCGTACTTTGTTTTTTGAACACTACTTTCTGGCACTTTGAGACACTCCAGGCCCATCTTATTATTTTCCCTTCCCCCAGACCTGGAAAACAGCCATTTCTTCAAGGAGCCCTGGTTCTATTTCACAGATAATGGTATTTAGACAATGATCTGGGTACTGGTTGCAATTGCTGTTAGTGAGGTATCACTGCTTCTAGACTCTTTCAGGGAACAGAGCTAAGAAATGTAGATGTGTATACTAACGCATGTATACACATATACTTGTAATTATTTCTGTATCATCTGTTATCTATCTATCTATCTATCTATCTATCATCATTTATCACCTATCTATGTACATTTGAGTTCGTACTGATGTCTCTGACTACTCCAGAACTGCAAAGTTCACTCAAGTCTTTCTCTTCCTCATATTTGTTACTTCCCTCTTTGATAGGGAGAAAGTTGGCTCCCATTATCTACCATGTGTTTACTTATTTGTTCAACCCCAGGATACGTATGAAGGAGTTTCAAATTTATTAGTCTATATCTCCATATGAAACAAATTTACCAACTAGAGTACAGTGTATATACAACTTATAATTTCCAGTCAATACCTTATTTTTCAAAGTTATTTAGTCAGTTCCATTTTTCTCCTACCCTCTTCAGTGAGGTTGTGACTGGTGAGTTTTGGGTGACTCACTCACACTGGACACAAGACGAATTTAGGGTTGGGAGGTTGACTGACTTTTGGCTTGAGCTACATGTGTGGGTCCACCCAGTAGCTTTTTTTTGTTTGTGTTCCAACAGGGTAGTCTCTGTCTGCAGTACACAAAGATGGTGGGTGGTGACAGGTGTCCTTTACGTATTCCCTTCCATGGACACCCAGGATGGTCACTCCAATCCCTTCAAACACTCCACATCAAGTCATGTCGTCTTCAGAGGTGGACATGTCTATCTATTCCAAGTGCTCTGGAGACAATTGCTCTGCAATGCTACTAGGCCCTTCCACTTGACGTCCTCTCTTGTCTCTGTCAATTTGGTTATGTCATGCTCCCCAGGGTTGGTTTTACACCCTGCCAAATATCCCTTGCAGAAATGGAATCACTTTCCTTTCTTCACCACAGAACCCTCACCTATCGTCCCTGTTGGTGGCTGTGTGTCGAAACCAAAACACAGTTAACATTGAAAGAGATCACATTCTAGAAATGCAGTGATTATGATATAATAAGAGTTCCGTAGAAAATATGGGTGGAAGATGTGCTGATCTATGTTTGTGCTAAGAAAGTCATAATGATCGATTTAAGATGACCAGAGACTTGCACTTGTGATTGTCATCAACGAAGCACAGTAACATTCAAGAGAATCATTGGAAGCCAGAATTCACAGTGACATGATGAATGATGCATCACCACGAATAATGATGTAACCATTATCACATTAAGTAAATGACAATTGAGAAGTACAGAGGCAAGAAGATTTGTTTGTTTCAATACAAACAGGCTCCAAGGAGCCATCACATTGGGAATAATAACAACATCGCTACCTTACTCTTGAGATGGCAGATATAAAATTAGCCAAGAATGAGATGCATTTGACAATAAAGGAGATAGTACCAACAAAGAGATGATACCTGGATCTGAACAGGATGATAGGCTGTCTGCACATTAGGAAGAAACTTCATGTGCGCTGACTGGACAATAAACAAGTATGTAAGTATTGCTTCTCTATTCATTACTCTAAATCTTTTTTTTTTTTAATTTTTTTTAACGTTTATTTATTTTTGAGACAGAGAGAGACAGAGCATGAACAGGGGAGGGTGAGAGAGAGGGAGACACAGAATCTGAAACAGGCTCCAGGCTCTGAGCTGTCAGCACAGAGCCCGACGCGGGGCTCGAACTCACGGACCGCGAAATCATGACCTGAGCCGAAGTCGGCCCCTTAACCGACTGAGCCACCCATGTGCCCCTCATTACTCTAAATCTTTTTTTTTTTTTTAATTTTTTTTTCAACGTTTATTTATTTTTGGGACAGAGAGAGACAGAGCATGAACGGGGGGAGGGGCAGAGAGAGAGGGAGACACAGAATCGGAAGCAGGCTCCAGGCTCTGAGCCATCAGCCCAGAGCCTGACGCGGGGCTCGAACTCACGGACTGCGAGATCGTGACCTGGCTGAAGTCGGACGCTTAACCGACTGTGCCACCCAGGCGCCCCTCATTACTCTAAATCTTAAGTGATAAATGAGTATACTTCACATGGGCCCATGCTGGTATTGCATAAACCCAGAAGACATCATTAATATGGAATAAAATATGAAGGGATTCACCTGGAGTTGAACAACATGGGCCCAGTAATTCTTTTGTTATCAATATTGTCAACATTTTAGGAATTCGATTTCCGAAGGGTGGCTGACAGTGTAATGACCACTGCGTTATACCAGATGTGTGGCATATATGGACATTACACCTTGAATCACACAATTTCTACCCATCCTTCTCACCTAAATCTTTCTTTGCTCCTCTTCAGTCACTTTATAAAGTGATTATCTTTCGTATAGCTTTTTCACTTTCCCTCCAAGATTCTTTTTTTTTTTAAGTTCAATTATTTATTTAGAGAGAACAGGGGAGGGGCAGAGAGAGAGAGAGAGGAAGAGAGAGAATCCTGAGCAGGTTCTATACTATCAGCGCCGAGCCCCATGTGGAGCTCAATCCCATGAACCATGAGAACATGACCTGAGCCGAGATCAAGAGTCAGATGCTTAACCAGCTGAGGTACTAACTCGCCCCTCCCTTCAAGATCCTAATCAGTTTGAACTTCATATTATTCCTTAACACACCATGCTTTTTTATGCATGCTTTTTCCTTCTACCTGGGATGTCTTTGTCTTCTTTATCTGTTTAATTCAACTCAAAGGTCACCTTCTTGAGGAAACTTCCCTGCATTAAGTGGCTCACTTCTTTTCCTGATGCCCCTTCACTCTTTGTACTTAAATTATTATAGCATTCACATTTTATTATAATTATAGTAGATTTTATATCCATTTGAAACGTAAAATCTGAATCTTAGGCCTGGAATTTGAATACACATGGTTCAACTCTGGAGAGCAAGCCCATTTAATGGTATCAGTTCATTTATATTTCTCTGTCTCCAACTAGATAGTGTTTCTCACCAGACAGGGCATCAATTAGAAGTCTGTATATCTCGGGGCACCTGGGTGGCTCAGTCGGTTGAACGTCCAACTTCGGCTCAGGTCATGGTCTCGCAGTTCGTGAGTTTGAGCCCCGCATCGGGCTCTGTGGTAACAAACAGTTCAGAGCCTGGAGACTGCTTTGGATTCTGTGTCTCCCTCTCTCTCTCTCTATCCCCCTCCTCTGCTCATGCTCTATCTCTCAAAAATCAATAAATGTTAAAAAAAAAAAAAAGAAGTCTATGTATATCTCTTGGCATTTAACATAACCTGCTGCATAATGCAGATTCAATAAAAATTAGAGAGGGGCGCCTGGGTGGCGCAGTCGGTTAAGCGTCCGACTTCAGCCAGGTCACGATCTCGCAGTCCGTGAGTTCGAGCCCTGTGTCAGGCTCTGGGCTGATGGCTCAGAGCCTGGAGCCTGCTTCCGATTCTGTGTCTCCCTCTCTCTCTGCCCCTCCCCCCGTTCATGCTCTGTCTCTCTCTGTCCCAAAAATAAATAAACGTTGAAAAAAATTAGAGGAATAAACTGATTTATGCTATGGGCTATAAATATTCTCAAGTATAAATCACAGAATCCTTGCTTATAATAATTTCTTGAACTTCAGAAATAGTAAATATAGTAAAGTGAATTTTATGCAAATTTGAATCATGCAAATTTGTGCTTTAAGATAATAATAATAATGATACATTTTATTTAAAAATGTCAAATAAAGGAAATTACCCCAAATTAAGATACCTCAAGAACTGAATGTTTAAAGCTGATTAGCCATAGTTCCATTTGATGGTGTCACTTTTGCATCAGCTCAATTGATCTAAAATTACCAAAATTATCTCTTATGTGCATAACTGACAAATAAGTACGTGAATACTTGTATGACACCAAAGAAAGTGTGTTAGCATTTTGCGATATATCTTTTGGGAAAGGTAGAATCTTTTTTGCCTAATGAAAAATTTTTGTTTATAAAATGTTACATATGATGGTTGACATATAGATTAACAACACTTTGTCCACTTAATTCATGTGAAACTGTGTAATTTCTTTAGCACTAGACTATAAACAGTTACCAGGACAACAGCTGAAAAATACTGCATGCCAAAGAACAGATCATTTTTCCAAATTTACTTTTTGTCTCCACTTAGGTCTTACTCAGTTCTGTCTGTTGCATATTTCTTCATTTAATTGCTTATCCATTGATATCTGCACCCTAAGGGCTGGTTCCTTACAGAGCTGGTCTTAAGAACCTCCAGGGAAGAACTGAATTAAAGACAGTGTCACTGGAAACTAAGAGGCAGTAACACGGGGCGGGGGGAGGGTGTAGTAAGTGACGGAGACAGGAGGTCCATCCTGTCTGAATAGGTGAAGGCTCTTACTCGAGTCAGATAATTGGTTGGTGATGTGAAGAGCCACACAGCTGAGTATTAGGAGTCAAGAACACTTCCAGTGATAGAAGGAGACCTCAACAAGGCAGAACACTCTAAAGTTGCAGACTCGGTTAGCCTATGACTTTGGGCTTGCCACTTGGGCACAAGAGCAGAGGCTATGAGAGAGCAGAGTGCAGAGTTAGCTCCAGTGGCTATCAAGCAGAGTATGTGCCAAAATCAAGAAGACTGCATTATTGGAAAGATGATCCCTTGATTTTTCTTTAATTGCAATAAGAAAAAAAATGTAGACCACCACAAAAAATCCAGATATTTGATCCATTGCTTTCTTTCAGTGATGAAAGAATGGCCCTTCTATATTCAGAACAGTCTTGCATAAGAGAGCTAGCCTTTCTAAGTTTGTGATGGGGTGGACCACAGGTTTATTGTTTGAAACAAAGCTGATTCAATGCAAGAATGATTGTGAGGTATTGAGGATGGAAATAGAGGTATGCTCTGGCCCATTTTATTACTTTTCTCGTGACAGAAATTGTGGGGCCACAGTTTAAACCACTACAAACTTCTTATCTCCCACACAATACTAGAAACACGTAGCTCTTATGCTTTTTTAGGAACATCAAAAGCAAGAAGCATTTCCCTAAATAAAGAGGACTTGTTTAGAAATATAAAGTCTATGTTCTGAGAAGTAGTGTGATTTGCTTAAGAATAATAGATAATAATTCTAGTTTTTTAATTCCATGTATTAAAAAAAATTTTTTTTTACATTCATTCATTTTTGAGAGACAGAGAGAGAAAGAGTACAAGCAGGCAGGGGAGGGGCAGAGAGAGAGGGAGACACAGAATCTGAAGCAGGCTCCAGGCTCTGAGCTGTCAACCCAGAGCCCGACTCGGGGCTCGAACTCACAAACCACGAGATTATGACCTGAGCCAAAGTAGGACACTTAACCGACCGAGCCACCCAGGCTCCCCGTATTCCATGTATTTTCCAGGAGAAGAATGTATATTTACAGGGATTTGTGTGTGTGTGTGTGTGTGTGTGTGTGTGTGTGTGTTAGTCCACCTTAGCTGACATACAAAATACCATATAAAACTTAACTTGGGTGGCTTAAATAGAAATTTATTTTCCCATTGTTCTGGAGGCTGGGAAGTCCAAGGTTCAGTTTCAGGTGAACGCTCACCTACTGGCTTGCAGATGGCTACCTTCTTGCAATGTCCTCACATGGCAGGGAGAGAGAGGAAAAAAAGAGAACAAAGCTCTCTTGTGTCTTTTCTCATGAGGACACTATTCCCATGATGAATGTCCTACCCTCATAAACTTGTCTAAACTTAATTATTTCCCAAAGGCCTGTCTCCAAATATCATCACATTGGGGTGTAGGACTTCAACACATGAATTTTGAGAGGGCACAAACGTTCAGTCCATAAGAATTATATGAAATCTCTGGATCATGTAGGGGATATTTTCTAAATTTCCTATGAAAATAAGCCATCTCCCAACCTTGCAAAGGAAAGAGAGTATCCAGTAATGACATTGATGATGGTGTAAGGCTAAAGACTCCCTTTGTTATCTCACAACACGTCATTGCTATCGCAGGCAGGAAAAGAGGGATCAGAAGTATTTCCTCATCAGAGAAAGTGTATGTCATTGCACAAAAAGTATTTAGAAAATGTTTTTTTTTTTTCTATACAAGTTATTGTATAGGACTTTTTGGAGATGCTCACAAAGTATGATTGTTTTCCTCAAGTAGTATCATCTATTTGAGTATGTGGTCCAGTTCAGCTGTTTTAAGGACCCATGCCTAACCTACCAGAAGCAGCCGACACATATAAGGAGAAATTCTGTTAATGGAACACAGGTTTCTATGAAATGTATTTCCAATTGACCCTTAACTGACTTCACTCTATCTGTGCTTGACTCATACTGATGTCTTCCTTCACCTTGCTGACTGACCTCATGACACTGCCGTCCTTTCAAGTTTGACAGGCAGATTGCCTGCCTTTTCTGATTCTGACCCCTCTCACTTTGTTCTTTGTGTAGGAGGAAGGAAAAAAAAATCCCCTCTAAAAACCAGAGGCAAAATCTCTTTGATAAAGGAATGAAGGAAAATACCTTGATAGCTTCTTGTGTGTGTGTGTGGGGGGGGGGGGGAATGTGAAAGCTGGCCTCTTCCCTCCAAAGCATAATTTAGACAGGCTCAAATTAAGCAAAGGGAGAGATGACATGCTCTGCCTGAAAACAGTAATAGGAAGGGGAGTGTAGGAGACAGAACAAGATAAGAAAAGATAACAAATGAGGACTGAAGAGAGAACAAGAAAGGAGGAGGTTAGTCAGGGCTCAACGAGGAATCAGGTGGTATTGATAGAGCTGAAAAGGCCTTTTCATGTTTGATTTCAAGTTCTTTGATACAAACTTGTGTTGGGGGCTCTTTGAAAAAGTGATTGGGGGACATGCAACATGGGGTTCAGGGTTGGGAAGAGGCAAATGTACAGCAGAAAAGAGAAAGCACAGGTAAAGAGAATTTAGCAGCACCAGGAAATAAGAACCAGAGATGTTAAGGATAAATGCAAGCAGTAGTCCCCAGGGGGACTCAAGTGTAAGACGCCGGAGCTTTAGAAAACTGGGGAGGGCAGCAGTGGTAATTCTGGTTGCTCTCTATAGGTGGGATCAACATGGGACTAAATGTAATTAAATCTAAAGAGGCAAGAGGACCCAACTGGGGCTAGAGGACTTTGAAAACATTCATCCTACTGGAATGTGGGTTATATCTGCTCTGTAGAGTTTGTTTTAATCTACAGGACTTGCAACCAGACTTATCAGCTTCCTCCCAAGACCCTAAGTATTATCGTCTTCTCAGATCTGTCCCAGGGCTTTTAGACTCCAAATATCAGAGAAAATATAAATGTAAACATGAGAAGGGTATTTGACTCAAACGAATGAGTGAGGGCAGTTAGTTCATAAATCCTGACGATGACAGTCTAACTCACTGCCTTTCATTTCATACTTATACAGTTTCTGCTCTGTGCCAGACAATATGCTAAGCATTGTAGGAGTGACAAAGATGAGTTCTTGAATCCAAGAAGTCAACTATGCAGGAAGAATCGCGTAAACTTACCAACATGATATAAGGTCGAAAGAAGTACCATGTGAAAACAGTCTAAAGGGTGTTAAAGGTGAGAGAGTTCTTTTCTAGTTAGGGGTCATGGAAAATTATTTTATATAGACTTTAAAAGATAGATAAAGTTTTTACCAGCATTGGTGAGGAAGGGAAAGTGATATAAAAGATAAAAGCCAAATGTTCAAACAACTAGCCACTCAAACCAACAAATATGAAAATTATCCCAGAAGAATAAGAGAAGGCATTTTTGTAGTAAACACACATACAGTTTATCTGCTTGGAAGAAGAGTACGTCTCACACTTAACACTAGTAGCAATGGTAATCATGATGGTATTTATTGTTATTTAAAAAATGTCTTTTAGGTATCAGATACTTTAAGTATGTTACTTCTCTCTCTCTCTCTCTATATATATATGTATAGTTCATATATGTATATATATGTATGTATATATATGTATGTATATATAATATATTATATAGAGAGAATATATATTATATAGAGAGATTTATATGATATATAAATATATATAAAAATTCAGGGTAAATATTATCATTTCATTATATATGTAAGAAAATTAGGGATCAGAGAAAGCAAACTATTTGCCAAATGTTATATGGCTAATAATTGGCACAATCAAGATTGGAATCCGATACCAAAATCCCATTTACCATGCTCCGTTGCTTCTGAGCAGTTTCACAAATTTATAAAAAGTAAACAGAATCAGAATCAAACCAATGGAAACGTGTTTGATGTGAACTGTGTACTTAGGGCTAAACTTTGAACAATGACATATAGATCAAGGATTGTTTGCAGTTAGCAGGCAAACTGTGGTTCAAAGCTCTTCTTTGAAACTTGGTGTTTCTCAGGGTACTTTTCACTACGGTCTCTCTTTCTCCTCCGATCACACAACTACAATGACCCTCTACAAATTGACGATTCCTGAACCTCCATCTCCAGCCTTGATATTGTTCCAAAGGACAAGGACTACTATTCAACTGCCCATCAACTTCTCCACTTGGAGGTCTTAAAGATACTTCGACATGCAAAACCAAGGTGCTCTGCTTAATAATTACACTAAGTCAACAGGGTAACACAAGGACTATTTGAGTAAACCAGCCACTCTATCTTTAAGCTCGATATATCCCAAACTGATATATTTCATCTCACTCATATCACTTGACTCTACCTGCAACTGTCATTTCCCATTAGCACTACTCTTATCCAGGCTGCTTACTGGACCACTTTATTGCAAAAACCTCCTAAGTGGTCTTCACAATCGTGTTCCCTTTTATGATAAGATAGATGGTTTCAAAACACAAATGTGATTTGTATCAGCTCCCTTTTTAGCCTGCCATTCTCTTAGGAGGAGGTGTAAACTTGATGTAAAAAGTCTTTGAGATATGGCCCCTGATAACTGTGTCAGACATTTTCTTTAGAGAGCAAGTTGCCTCATCACCAAACTTTGTATTTCATTGAAATTGCATTTCTTCCAGGTCCTTAAATACGCCATGCTCCTACCTCTGGGCCTTTGCACTGTTCTGTACATTTGCCCAGCACACTCTTCCCTCTATTTGGTCCACCTCCACTTTTTAGTCTGGTTTCCACCGAAAGGTTACTTATTCCAGGAAGCCTTCCCTAACCCCCTTGAAAAATGTCACATGTTCCTCCTGACCCCACTTATCACTGCATCCATCATGCCATGTTGTGACTGTGGGCATAACTGTCTGTCTCCTATTAGATGTAAGCTCAGTGAGAGCAGGGATGGTGCCTGTTACTTATCAAGTCAAATTCCCATTCACTTGATGGTTTCTGTTCATTTTCCGCTATGTGTGGCCACCCTAGTTTCATTTCCTAAGGAACATGCTAACAGGAACAGTCCTTGCTCTTTACTCCCAAGTGAGAGGTTTTGCTGATTATTCCCATCAAAGCACGGTGTCTCGTATGCAGACTTCAACTTTTTGAATGAATAAATAAAACTTCCATCTATTAAGTGCTACTCTGCCCAAGACCCTATTCCGAGCCATTCACATTCATTAATTTATTTTATCCTCATCTAGTCATGAATGAGGTATTATCACTATCCTCATTTTATAGATGATGAAAATAAAGGTCGGAAAAATTAGCTAACTCACTCAAAGTCATGTAGGGCTAAGTGGTTGGGCAGAAATTCAAACGTGGTGCCTGAGGTCACATGTTGAACAGTGACACTTTACTGCCTTTCTGATCACAGGGCAGGGAATATCAGAGACTTGCTCCATAATGGAGAATATGGAAGGAGATCAAAGGATGGCACAAAGCCAATTTATTATCAGAGGAAAGATTCAAATAGGACCTGGGCTAATGAGACTGGTTGTTACTCCTGGTTTAGGCTTGTCAGCAGCCTGATCCATTGGTGGCTGACACAACACGCCTCAGCCTGATGTGCACATAGTATTTGTAGTTATGTGACTATTTATCGTATTGAAATAATTACACTCTAGTAAATGCCTACTACTTGCCAGGCATTTTTGCATATGACCCTTCTAACCTTTTGATGAAATAATGACATTAGATTGTCCAGCCATGCAGAATATATGCGCACACACACACACACACACACACACACACACACACCAGCATAAAACTTGAAATATGGTTTGTAAAGTTACAAAGATCGCAGAGCTTATAGAATCTGAGATTTCCCAAATGCACTGTCTTCCTTCACCTTAAATTCCTCTCTGAACAAATACATTCAGCATTGATTCAGTTAATGTTACTAAGGGTTAACTATGGATCTGACACTGTGAAAGGTTTTGGGATATTTTGCCGCTGCCTAGCAACACTGTTTACAGTTTGTTCCATAAAATGGGGTTAGTTCTTCATAATTAATGCTGTTGTTTTCATATATTTGAGTTAAGACTCCTCATCAGGGATAGTAGGAAAGTGGTGACCCACCCATACTCAAATGGGCAGGCAAGGTCAGCAATGCCTCTCACTATGGAGTGAGGAACGAGGTTTGTTCCCATTAGTGTGTTCCTTAGGAGGCAAAACCTAGTGTAGCCACACGTGGCAGAAAATAAACAAACATTATCAAAAAAATGGGAATTTCACTTGACCAGCAAGCAATAAAGAACTTGTCGATGCTATGCCAAATCTCCCAGAAGGGCTAGAAGTTTATGTAAAAAGGCATTGATAAACCTTTGCCTAAACGGTTGCCCTAGTGAGTTGCATTATAATTCATTTATTTATTTTTTAAAGTTTTTATTTTAATTCCAGGTAGTTGACTTACAGTGTAATGTTAGTTTCTGGACACAGTATTCATCACTTCCATACATCATCCAGTGCTCATCACGACAAGTGCACTCCTTAATCCCCATCACCTGTTTAACCCATTGCCCCACCCACCTCCCCTCTGGCAGCCAGCAGTTTGTTCTCTACAGTTAAGAGTCTGTTTCTCCGTTTGCCTCTTTCTGTCTTCTTTTCCCTTTGCTCACTTGTTTTGTTTCTTAAATCCCACAGATGAGTGAAATCGTATAGTATGTGTCTTTCTCTGACTTAAGACATATAATTTATTTTTAAAAAATACATTCAATTAGTATTTTAAATTTTATTTTTAAATCACATAATCAAACTTCCACTGAACAAGTTTTGAAAGAGAGAGGGAAAGCGAGGGAGAGAAATTCACTTGCAATCCCACCATCCAGAGAAACCCAGTGTTGTAACTTTGTCATCGACTATTCCTGTCTTCTACTTTTTTTTTTTTTTTTTGAGCAGGAAGGAGGAATTACAAAAACTGAGTAATTTGACACCTGTTTTTTTACTTTGTGACATACTATGAGCATATTTCCATATCATTAAGTATTCTGCCACAAAATTACTAGGGTGGCTGAATATCACTCCACTTAATGAATGCACCATATCAGGGTGTCCAGGTGGCTCAGTCGGTTGAGTGTCCAACTTCGGCTCAGGTCATGATCTTGCGGTTTGAGAGTTCAAGCCCCGCATCGGGCTCTGTGCTGACAGTTTGGAGCCTGGAGCCTGCTTCGGATTCTGTGTCTCCTTCTCTCTCTGCCCCTTCCCCACTCATGCTCTGTCTCTCAAAAATGAATAAATGTTAAAAAAATTTTTTTAAATGAATGCACCATATCTATTTATTTCCTACAGTAATTCATTTATTTTTAATCTTAACTTCAGAATAGTGAATAATCTGTGAAGATTTTAGAAAATAGTAATGCCTAGATCCCACCTCCAAAGATTCTGATTTAATTAGTGTGGGGTTCAGTCAAAGCAACAGGAATTTTAAAAGTTCCTCCAGTGGTTTAACGAGGTGAACCCCTCCTAGAATCAGGTGGCATTTGTAAGTGCTCCTTTGTTAGTGTTAACAAAATCATTTTGAGTTGCTGAATGAAGAGTGCAACTGACCCACTTCAGTTTGGCATACATGCAAAATTATTTTGTAACAAACAAAATTATTATAGGGCTTGGTTCATCAGAGTTTGTGCTCTAAGTTTTCTGTTAAGCCATACACAGCATACTAAATACTTAAAAATGGACTGTAGTGGCATGAAACTAGGTGAAAAGGATTTTTGAGTTAATCCATATAATAATCAAGCAATGAATGTATTCTTCAGTGAAGTTTGATTTGGTCAAATACCGTGTCCAGTGCCTGGCATATTACAGGCATTCAATTAATATTTTTTAAAGGAATTAATGCATTTACCTGAATTTCATACAAACTCTGGAGTCTTCATCTTTATGGCTCCATTAGATTTTTAATTTGAAATATATTCATTATTGTGCAATTCAGGAAAAAACATTTCTTTGAATACTCTGTAGATTGAGAAGAGTATTTGTTAACATTTGCAACATGGGATGAATTTGCAAATTTTTTCCCCCTTTTTTCCTTTGAAAACAGGTCTGTGTCCTTGGACATAAAATGCAAATAATCCCTGTGCTGTTAATTATCGACAAGTTGTCCCATTTGCAACCTAAGGAAATAAAGTAACACATATACTGATATACTAACAGAAGATTACTAATTAACAGGCGTTGCTTGAGAAGGCTATAAAAGAATTTCAGCATGATTTTCAATACTCTCCCCCCATCATTGCCAACGAAAAAATAACTAACAACCATGAAGTGGGTCGTATCAATTTTGTTAACTTTCCTACTAAATTTTTCTGAACCCCGAACAATGCACAGAAATGCATATGGAATAGGTAAGATATTTTGTTTTCTTTTTTGTCTTGTCTCTACATCAAAATTCCTTCATTTGAATTTATTCACTTGTCCTGATTTATTTAGACTTCCTGCTCCACACAGAAGAAAAATATTTAATGGGGAATATCTTTAAATGTATGATAAACTTGTAGCTTTACAAGAGGTTTACAAAATCATGGCAGTGCTCCAGATTATCTACGAATGACTTATACATTCCATGTTGAATTAATGTTTTGTACATTTTTTATATAATTGGCATACATGCTAACTTTGAAATATATTTATATTATTTCTCTATATATGAGTCTATAATCCTGGCTCCTTCACATATAAAACCCCCTCAGACTGATAAAATAAGTAACATCTTTATCTTTACTTCAGAAAAAATGGATCATTATTTGACTAAAGAAGAAACAATGTGGCTGGGATATAAATAAGCAAGCAAACTGTGATGCAATCATGTTCAAAAGGAGGTCTGAAATGTATTTTTAATCCTTTGATTTCCAAGCCAATTAGAGCATCACAGTACAGGGGGAAACCAAACAATTGAATTTTAGTGCTAGGTCTACTATAAATTATTCTTGTTATCTTAGCTATTCCTTAGTTTCCTAGCTTTCTCAAGTACAAAGTTAAGATGTTTGGATAGATGCTCCCTAATGTCTTCTCAGTTGTGCAGTTCTAAATTAAACATACACATTTACATATAAGAACGATCACTTTCCTGGCTGCAGTTGAAAACACCATTTCTCATGGAGTTTCTTTTGCTTTCCAGCTTCCATATTGGATTCTTCCCAATGTTCTGCAGAGATGAACTTCGTTGACCTGTAAGTTTTGCTCATATAAATGCACTTCAAATATGCAAAGCAATCATCATTTTAGTTAGGTAATTAAACGAGGCCGGATAGCCCTATGGGTTTTGAAAAGTACAAAAGCTAATTGAAGAAGTTATTTATATTGGATATCAAATGGATATTGAAGAGGTTGAAATGTTGGTCCATGCCTTAGATTAAATTAACCTCTAGAGTCCTTGAAATTCCATGGGAAAAACCAAATCATATTTTAGAAACTGAAGATTAGTATCAGATCAGTGGTAACCACAATATATAAATGCAGGAGTTTTTCACATCAATACCAATAGGATGATATTACAATATTCTGTATTCTGAATACTATGTAAATCCTAGTAGCAAATAATAGGAGGTAAAATCTTCTACTTTGTTATTGGTAGAGAGTATGTTTTTCTTTTGAGTTCTGTCTATTCTATGCTTCTGAAGTTTCTAATAAGGAATTTAAAATAGTGTTTTATCGCTACTGCTTGTACCCAGAACCCTATTAAGACAATTCTTTGGTCAATCCATGAATACCATCTTGGATCAGATCTTGATCAACTAAGAGTAGATACAGGCAGACGTCTAATGACCAATTCTTTGCTTAAATTTGAAAGGCACTATAGAATACAGATACCCTCAGCTGTAGGTTCACTGCAGTGGGTGGGTGACCACAAAAGCAGGAACCACTCTTAAGGAAAATCCACTTTGAGTTCTTTAATAGAGATATGTATACTTTGGGGGTACGGGGCAAGAAGATTGACGTTTCTTTCTGGATGACTAGAATCTAATTTCACATAATTTTTTTTTAGCAAAAGTCATCCCCTAAACAAGTCACATAACAGAAAACAAAAACAAACGAAAACTACATTTGAAGAAAAGCAGCTTGACATGTCTATTCCTTAAGCATTCATCTGTATTTTTGTTCCAGAGCTACCATATTTTTTGCTCAGTTTGTTCAAGAAGCCACTTACAAAGAAGTAAGCAAAATGGTGAAAGATATACTGACTGTAATTGAGAAATCCACGGGCAGTGAGCAGCCTGTAGGGTGTTTAGAAAATCAGGTGAGTGATTAACAATAATAATAATAATGATAATATCCCACTATAGTATTTGACCAAAGTTTAGCAGGCAAAAGAGAAGATACAGGGATGCCATGAGAAATACACTTAAATATTTGAACGCTTGTTGGATGAAAGAAGAATTGGATTAATTCTTAATTGTTGAAGAAAAAGCAGTGAGTACCTGTTGTAAAGAGACAATACAAACATGGTGACTAAGAGCGAAGGTTCTGAAAGTTGAATATCTGGGTGACCATGAGCATGGTACTTAACTTCTTTGAGATTTAGTTTCCTTACCTGTAAAAAAAGGAATAATAGTAGCTTTCAGTTCAGGTTTGTCATAAAGACTGATATAATAATAACAGAAGAAGTCACTTTTTATTAATCACACAATGTGACAGACATTATCCTAGGGAGTGTTACATACTCATTGATAATAAAAATATTTTATGACATGGAGCATAGCACTGATGACTCAGATGGATGTCCAAGTGAGCCAAGAAGAACCCCTCACTGGGGTTACTGGTTACTGGTAGAATATCAGCTTTGCTTACAAACATTAGTTTATTAAATACTTACAATAATCCTAGGAGGTAAATGCTATTCTTTCAGTTGAGGAAGCTGAGGCACAGAGAGGTTGAGTAACTTTTTTTTGAGGGAGTCCAGAACAAGGATTTAAACTAGGCCGTCAGGCTTTAAAATTAACACCCTTATTGGCTTCATTACACTATACTCTACACTGTAGTGAAAGTGAGGCACATACTGAGGGTTGCCAGATTTAACAAACAATAACAAAACATGAAACTCATTTATAATTGAGTTTCAGTTAAACAATGAATAGTTTTTTTTAAAATATACCTTAATGTAGAAGATCAATAAATAATAGTTATTATTGCTTATTTTATTTCAATAGAAAAAAAAAACCTAGGAACTTTGTAATGATTAGAGTTACCCAATTATGGGACAAAATGCCCAGAGAATCTTCTCTCATGGTGGGATTGATGAATGGCCAAAAGTCAATGTATTTGGAATATTTTAGAGGAGATGCCCTTTTAAAGATATAAAATACTTTGCAACTCTGAAATTGATGATTTCATAAAACTCTCTGTTTTGCATCTCTATTTTTGGCTTGTCCTGCCAAAGTAAAAATTAAGCAAAATACATTCCATATTGCAACTTTACGTCCAGTGAGAGGTTCACGTTAATGTTACAGATTGGCGGTTTATCATTGTAAACTTAAAGGCATGATTTTTATGTGGATTGAGAATTCAAAGTCTTGCTTAAGAGCTGTAGGATTCTCTAAATATTAGCAGTTATAGAAGCTATATAAAATTTTCTGAGATGAATGAAACATGTATTTCTAAGGCATTCTTAGGACTATCGGTCTCATCATCCGATGTTGATAAAATTAAGGCAACAAAAAAAAGTGGCTTACGTATTTTTAAAAGGCTCATAGATATCATGGAGCCAAACTGTTGATAAAATAAGAGGGGAAAATGAAATATTTCAAATATTTTTTTCTGGGGGGGATAAAATATTGCATGGTGTTTTCCCTTTTAAGATAAAGTAATTGAATAGTCATGTGTATTTCTCAAGGTTGGACACCAAAATTCCACTCCCAAAAGACATGAGAGAAAGCTCTCATCTGGCTGAAACTAAATAAAGTATATTGGAATTTGTATTTTTAATTTGTAGTTCTGATTTTGGGTATTAGAAAACTTCTCATGTGTTTCACAGAATTTCAAAATACAGTTAGTTGTCTTTCTTTAAAAACAAATATTTCCTATAGCTATCTGCCTTTCTGGATGAAATTTGCCATGAGAAGGAAATTTCTGAAAAGTATGGACTCTCAGATTGTTGCAGCCAAAGTGAAGAGGAAAGACATAACTGTTTATTGGCACACAAAAAGGCTACTCCGTCATCCATCCCACCCTTCCAAGTTCCAGAACCTGTCACCAGTTGTAAAGCATATGAAGAAAACAGGGACATGTTCCTGAACAGGTAATGATCCAATTTAAAGGTAGATTAAAACCCCAGAAGGAGAGTAGTACCAAACGTAATCTAGTATTTCTGCAATTTACAGAGGTACTCTAAAAGGCAGAGAAGTGGCAATAATTTTGCACCAGCTGAGGTCCTGCATTAGGAAATCAGGCGGACCATTTGGAGTGCAACTTTGTTTCCATAGCATGCTAGGTAGATGAGTACACAACACTCACTGGGACCCAACAGTTGTGAGATACACCCTGTTTTGTTTTGTTTTGTTTTTCCTTCCTTCTAATCTCTCCATTTTAGTTTGCCCAGGAATATTTTAGTACCGCACAAAGTGGTTCCTTCTGGAGCCAAATACTTGGTGTTTCGTGTTCACTGAATTACCCGGAAATAAAAAAAAAATAGAGATTCAGGAATGTTTAAGACACGTTAAACATGGCTGGCAGCTATTGAACACTTAGGATGTTGTAGGACTATGTGTGCTTGGCATGCATGATCAAATTAGTGCTCACTACCTGCCTTTGAAGTCTGTCCTTTTTCACTTCATTCTTCCTCACATTTTGCAGACTAGGAAATTGAAGTTTAGAAAGTTGAGATAATTGGCTGAGGGCACAGTGCTAGTACATTCCAAAGCAGGGATTTGAACACAGGTTCTCTGATAGGGGATCCTATATCTAACTCTCAATCACTTCTGCCTTGCATGCTGCTGTCTTGCATGTCTAAGCCAGAGAAATAGAGAGCCTGCCCTTAGACCATCTTTGCCATGGGGACTGTCGAGGTGGATGATTCCGGATTCCAGTTCTAATGGTTGTCCTAGTTTTATATGTTTGTAAATCTCACAGTGCCTTTTCATTTCATAGGTACATCTATGAGATAGCAAGAAGGCACCCCTTTCTGTATGCACCCACAATTCTTTCTTTGGCTACCCACTATGGCAAAATAATTCCACCTTGCTGCAAAACTGAAAATGCAGTCGAATGCTTCCAAACAAAGGTATTATATTTGTACAGATATCTGAACCAATCCTTTAATCTGGTTATGGCTCATTAAAACGAAACAAAGTTAAAAATGGAAATATGCTTTGTACACAGACTACCATTTTCAGAATAGAGCATATGTTAGCAGTCTGATATTCTTTGGGCTAAAACAGCTGGATTTGCTGTTTTGTATTCATTCCTTTGGCAAACAAGTATTATATGACTAAGGACATGAGTCTTGGGGGTGGGATAAAGGAAGACAGAGGTACGGGTCATAACATCAATGAAAGAGGGAGGAATAGGAGGTGGAAGGAGGTGCGGTAGAAGGAGCAGGAGGAGAAAAGGAGGCACAGAAAGAGAGAGGAAAAAGAGAAAGAAAACTATAACAAATACTTCACGTTCATTATTTCTTTTGATGCTAAGAACAAATTTGAGGTGTAAACATCATCATCACCTAATGAAAGGAAATGTAGGTTTGGAGACGTGAGCAGCTTTTTTGGGTTTGGAGAATGAGACTAACGTCCACAATTAATTACTTGCTACAACAAAAGTCACACAACAAAAATTTCCTAAGGACTGTGATTATTCCCAGAACGTCAGTCTGTGACGCAATCTTATCATTTATTCACTTTTATGTGTGTGACAGAGCAGACATTTAAGAAATCATCAGGTTTCAATTAGTTTAAAAGTACAGTTGTGCACTCAGTATCCCAAGTATGAAAGTTATAATGTTCTTGTTTTAGAGTATTTTTAATAAATCTGTCTGGCATAGATGTATATAAACCAACCTAAAAGAAAGAGTGAATGAAGTTCTGTAAAAATGTATCATGTTTGCAATTTTCGTAATATTCCTTATGGTCTCATGCTTTCCTTGAAGCTGTTGGTTTTCTAATTATTAGCGCCTGCAAAGGAAAATACATCCTTTCTTGACAACTTGTTTCTTGTATATCTAGACAGCCCTGATTACAAAAGAATTAAGAGAAAGCAGTTTGTTAAATCAACATATATGTGCAGTGATGAGAAATTTTGGACCCCGAACCTTCCGAGCCATGTAAGTTTATGCCCTATAAGTAGGGAAGAGGGTGATATGTGCAAAACCACTATTTTTCAGTTTGAGCTCATTTTTCTCATTGTTTCTGTTGTTGAGAATGAAGTTTCCTTTGATGAGAGCTGATGCGATTAGAATCCTGAAATCCCAGGAGTGGAAGGAAGCTAACCCATAGTCTGCTGCTTAACTCTTTGTAAAGCACACTTAATTTACCTCTGTCTCATATTCTGTCTTTGCTGTAAGGATACTGAGGAAGACAGTCCAACCTCTTCATTTGTACATGGGAATAAACTGAGACCCAGAGAGATTAAAGCAATTTACTCAGGACCCCACTGCGAGTCTTCAGAGCCCAGTGTTTCTACGTCCTGATCGTGATTTATTTTCCTGATTCCTATTCGTCTACTAGGCCAGTGATCTCGAATTGTCTGTATCCTGACAGTTGAGACTTTGGCATCAGATATAAGAATCAGAATTACCAAGGGGTTAAGGCTGTGCTACAGGGCAAGGCTGCTACTGGCCTCATGTAGCTCCTGACCGTTTCCAAATGTGGCTGATGTGAATGAGGAACTGTGCTCCCAGTGTAAACTACACACCAGAGTTTACAGACTGAGTATGAAAAAGAGAATGTATAATATCTTCTTGGTTTTTATGTTAACTGCATATTAAAATATTTTTTTTAATTTTTTTAACATTTATTTATTTTTGAGACAGAGAGAGAGCATGAGCAGGGGAGGGTCAGAGAGAGATGGAGACACAGAATCTGAAACAGGCTCCAGGCTCTGAGCTGTCAGCACAGAGCCCGACGCGGGGCTCAAACTCACAGACCACGAGGTCAGAACCTGGGCCGAAGTCGGATGCCTAACCAACTGAGCTACCCAGGCGCCCCTAAAATATTTTTTTAAATAAATTTTTTTTTATTTGCATGTAGTTGACACACAATGTTGCACCAGGTTCACGTGCCCGACATAGTGATTCAACTTCACTATACATTTTGCTGCGCTCACCTATAGAGATGTAGTTACCACCTGTCACCACACAACGCTATTATAATATCATTAAATATACTCCCTATGCTGTGCCTTTTATTCCCTGTGACTTATTCATTCCATAACTGGAAGCCTGTATTTCCCTCTGCCTTCCCCCATTTTTCCCATCCTCCAACCCTCCTTTCCTCTGGCAGCCACCAGTTTGTTCCCCGTTTTTATAGGTCTGATTCTGCTTTTCTGTTGGTTGATTCATTTGTTTTCTTTTTTAGATTCCGCATATGAATGAAATCCTATGTTGAAATGGTATCATTTTTGATATATTGGCTTAAAAACATGTTATTAAAGTGAATTTAACTTTTTCCTCTTTACCTTTTAATGTGGCTACTAGAAAATTTTAAACTACATGACTGGTTTAAAGTGCTCTTCAACCTTTACAATGAAGCATTTCTAGTGTAGGAAAATATTTGAGATGCTAATTGACGAGTATTAAATACATGCATTCAAAGTTCATTTGTTTGTGTGCTTGTTAAATGACACATTTAAAAATTACTATACATAGTGGAGACCTAGGTTAAAGTTAGTCATGGAGTTAGTTCTAAAATGTTTTCTTAGAATAGGTCAGATTTTGCTTTAACTACCTTCCAACTCTAGTTATTAGAAGCTTAGACTGATTTGTGAATTGCTTCAATTTTTTCTTATTAATAAAATATAAATTATTATTATAATGGTTGTATTTATTATTTGCTCTCCGTAAGTGATTAAGCTTAAATGTTATAAATTTATAAAGAAAATCTATCCTTATCAGAAGCAGCAACACCAGTTGCTCTAGGGGGTAGTGGTTTCATCTAGACATCTCTTAACACTTAAAGAAATATGTAGAAGGAACAAGCTTTTTTACTTCTTATTTCCCTTCTGGCCACACTCCATTCTTGGTATGCTGACATGTCTGAATGTTCAGTGGGCTCTACTTTCTTGTCTTGTTTCATGTATTTGCACATATATGCCCCTTCTGTATTCTCAGAGTATTTTTTTTCTCCCAAGTAAAAAAAAAAATGATTATTATTTTCATGGAATTTTCCATTTCTTAATTGTTTGTCCTTTTAATTTTTTCCCACCCACTCACTATGGTGATTATAAGCACTCAGCATCACGGATGAGCAGCAAAAAGATAGATTTCATCCCAATTCACAGGAAAGGTTTTAAAGACAAATAAATAATGTCCAAAGTATTTGTGGGGATGGGTCAATTTATAGAACCATTGCCTTCAAAGATTAGTTGGAATTGACAAGACTTATAATGCTTTCCCTTTTCTTTTTCTTTTATTTGTTTATGTTTGTGTATTTATTTTGAGATAGAGAGACAGAGTGCAATCAGGGGAGGGGCAGAGAGAGAGAGAGAGAGCGACATGGAATCCCAAGTAGGCTCTGGGCTTGATCTCATGAACTGTGAGATCATGAGCTGAGCCTAAAGCAACCACACAGGCGTCCCTCCCTTTTCTTTTCAAACAGCGAAAGCATTTCAATTCTTTCTTTTTGGAACTGCAACTCTATTAATATTCTCTCTGTATTATTTAATTTTGGTAGATAATCAGGATTGATTTCTAATTCCTTTCCTTCCCCTTTAGAACTGTTACTAAATTGAGTCAAAAGTTTTCCAAAGCGAATTTTACCGAAATTCAGAAACTGGTCCTGGATGTGGCCCACATACATGAGGAATGTTGCAGAGGAAACGTGCTGGAGTGTCTGCAGGATGGGGTAAAGAGTCTTGCTTCCCAAAACAGAGATAATTCCACTTCGTTTTCTTTCTTTGGCTCTCCTTCTACATGGGAGAAGGCTGTTGGAGTTGGTCACAGGGAAGGGTAGCTAGCTGGCTGAGTCAAGTCACAGACTTCTTGACAGTAAAACTGAAACCGTGTTTTGTTAACCCTGCCTTTCACTTAAGAGATACTCTCCTCTCGTGACACCAGGGCCCATTCTTTCTTCTGAAAATGATCATAAACTCCACATAGAATCTTGGGGGAGAGACTCTTTACTTTTAACCAATTGGTTTTTCTAGCCATTTATCATTTCATTTGGCAAATATATACGGAATACTTTCTGTGTGCTAGACACTATGAAGGACACTAAGGCAGAAGATTTGCTCAGGGAATTTACAGTCTGATGGGAGAGATGAGGCATGTAGGGCCTGTCTTTTGTTTGCTGTTATCTCCACAGGCCGGCTGCACGATGCCTCGGCCACAGAAGGGGCTCTATTATATTTATTATATGAATACAACAAAATGACACAACAAACAACAAAAACAACACCAGAAACTGTTCCACAAGATACAAAGCCACAGAGAGAGGCGTGGATAAAGGGCTCTAGGAGAATTAAAAACCAAAAGAAAATACCCTAAACAGAATCCTCAAACGTGCAATAGTTAGTCGCCATTTTAGCAGCATGGCATTTATCGATTCTGGGCCAACTTTAGGCTTCCTGGATACTGTACAAGAGGCCTATCTATCCCCAAATCCTTCCTCTCTGGTCCCTGGTGATACACCGTCTTTTCCAAGAAGGCTTCAAACCATTGCTCTTAGATATTCAAGAGGCTTAGAAACCCAGGCTTGAACCTGGTTTCCAAAGGGTTGGATGTGGAGATAAAATGCTCATTTGAGCCAGTCCCATGGCAATTTGGCTGAAAGAGGCAATCTCTGAGCAAAGGCAGAGATCCTGGTGTGAAGAGCTGGGGAAGATTCCCAAAGACAGATTTCCTATTTCATTTATTTTTCCTTTTACAAATTTTTACTTGCATATTAGAAAAAGTACTTTGTTTTTCTTTGAAGTTAGTTGTCTTGGTTTTAATAGACGATTTTACTGATTTCTATAGGCACTTAAATTATTTTTCCATTTTTGGAGCTCATTACCACCCTTTTCCTTTAAGGTGGAAAAATTAATTTCAACATGGTATGTCAATTGGCTTTAATGGCTGAATGATGGGTTCTAATTGTTCTTACTGAGAAGGCTTGGATTTTTAGTCCCGTGACAGGGATATGGAAGTTCTGTTCCATTCTTAGATGTGCTGAAATGTCATCATCTATAGCCTGCCCTCTGGAGGTCATAGTGGGTCACTGCAGATTGATCTGTTAACATGGAGCAGAAAGTTTGCTCTCCGTGATTAGGACATCAACAGCAAACGTTGTCCAGTAGCCCATTTTAATAGGAATAGAAAGATATATACCTATGTGCATGTCATTTGGTTTGAAGAGTATATTTCTATCTTGTTTTCAAAATCTTCCTAATACAACAAAATAGAGTTTAGCTGACAACTATGAAAAGAAGAATTGAACAAACGGGTAGGTAGAAAGGAGTAAGGAAAAGCAAAGTAGGGAGAAAGCACTAACATTAGAGACAAGGTAAAATGTCTTCTATTTCTTTTTTTTCTCTCCTTCTCTCCCTCCCTTCCTCCCTCATCTTCCTATTACAGGAAAAAATTATGTCCTACCTATGTTCTCGGCAAGATATTCTGTCAAGCAAAATAGCAGAATGCTGCAAATTGCCCATACTTGAACTTGGTCAATGCATAATTCATGCAGAAAATGATGACACACCTGAAGGATTATCTCCAAATCTAAATAGATTTTTAGGAGAGAGAGATTTCAGCCAATTTTCTTCAAGGGAAAAAGATCTTTTCATGGCAAGGTAACACACTCTGTAAATGTATGTTCACATGAGTAAAGATTAGTATGTAGCTGACAGTTTTGTGTTGCTGAAATGGGGAGGGATGGTTACAGGTTTTGAACTCAGTATGTTTGGGTGATGCTCGAATGTTCTGAACCAAAATCTATTTAAGCAGATAAGTAGGGAATAAGGAGATGAGATCTATCTTATACTGATGAGACTTTCACTATTGCTGCTACTAACTGAAGCTATATTTTATTTTGTATCAATTTCTCTGGGATCAGAAGCACTGTCATCTTTGTATGGATTACTCGTATGAAGACTACTACTGAGCTTCCAAATAAGATATGGATATTTTGTGATAATAAGGGCTAATGGTTATGAATGTGCTTTTTCACTGTGCATGTTTTCAAAACTTTCCGAAGTATAACTCAATAGATAATGGTAGATAGAAGGGCTTTTATTAGAACAGTTTATTTGCTATTTATTGAATATGTGTTTTATTTTTGTAAGAAAATAAAAATGTGTAGAGATACTTGCAGTATAGTACTTTATTGTAATATAACTGATAGGAAGCAAGCAGCCAAGTTAATACATTTTCCTTTATTGTACAGTGTATATCTATGGACACTATTCGAGGAGGGATTTATGTAGCTCTTAGGATTTCAGGCTTAATGATCTCCAAGGGTCTTTATAAATTTAAAAGCCTGCTTCTAATGTAATAATGAAAATAATGGCCCAGTTTTCTCTTTCATATTCCCTAAGGATATCACTCTATACTTGCATTCAGATTGGACATACATAATTTGCATTCAGATTGGACACACATAATTTGCACTGCTAAATAAAATTACACACACAAGAACAAAGTCCAAATTGAAGGAACCCACACTGACAATTTATTGGTGGCAGAACTAAATATTACTTATATCCATGACTTGGAAATACAATTAGTAAATTCAAGAATTATCTTTAAACTTACCCACCCACACATCCAACAATAATTGTTTATCTAATAGAAGCACTTCTTCAATTAGAAAGGTTCTTTGCAGTAGAAATTTTCTCAGCTGAGAATGATCTTCCTCCAGGTACTTGTGTAGCTTCCTTCACCCAGGGTTCTGTTCCAAAAGAGCCACCCAAAGAGACATTTCTTGACCAATGCTCTAAATTAAGACTCACTCCCCCCACATTCTATCTTCCTTTATTTCTCTTCACTCATTTATCACCACCTGAATTCGATGACCTAGTTTTGTTTATTCATTCCTGTCTCCCTGTAATGTATGCTTTTGAGAGGTCAGGCATTTTATCTTATACCTTACTGAATCCTTACTGCTGAAAGAAATGCTTGCATAGAGTAGGCACTGGAAAAATATTTGTTGAATAAATGACTGTAAAGCTCATAATTGAAAAACCCAAGCGAAGAGTGCAAAAGAAAACAAAATAGCATTTTAGAACAATTGGATGGATTATAATTTGTATTAATAGTTTTACTGTGCATATAGTTCAAGTCATATTTGATTTCCAGGCTTATGCATTTGAA